>NW_027472589.1:18012500-19262500 GCF_030347505.1 Rhynchophorus ferrugineus
TAAATAAAACTATTAATCGAAATCGATTAATTGTTTTATTTATAATAGAATAAATCGAAATTAATATTTGATTTTAGCATATAAATTAAAACAATAACGAACACAATTATGTAATTCAGTTTTTACAATTTGAAAATATATATTAAAGGAATAAATTTACAGTCATTAAATTAACTATTGAACCTAAGGTCTATAAAATAAATAATCAAAATAATTGCCATAGAGTTCAAAGAAAAAAATGTGTAAATCTATCTAATCTCTGTCTAAAATCTTTTAAATAGCTTGAAATGTATCAATACTTTGAAATATTTAAAAATTTACTGTTAATAACTCATAATTTCATCAATTTGTCTTATCTATTATCCATATTTCGCACCTAAAATATATATTACGAAAACAATAAATACACCAGGCTAAATAAAAGAATAATTTCTTTACCTAAATAATATAGTAATAATCATAAAAAATGTATATTACTTGAAGATTGTTAAATCATTAAAAATGCAAGCGGTATTTTATTAACCGACTTGATTTACATTGAAAAAAAGGAGGAGATTATCATGGCGGAATCCGGGGAAATCGAGGGAAATCCTCAAATTTCGTACAATATTTTCAAATATTTTTTGTCTAAAATAATTAGATATTTGTGTATAATGTTATTGCTGCCCTGATGTGACGGAAGACCCGGATGTCGTTCAGTTCAAAAGCTGTTCAGTTTGCTTTTTAAGCACTAACTATGTCATATGGGAAATCTTAGAATGTTGCGGGCAACTACTCTTTGGTGTAGTAGTTAAAGCGTTCACCTCATACTCGGAGGACGCGTGTTCGATTCCAGGCGGGGCAAGGTCTTTTGGTTGATATTCTAGTCAATCACCTAGTCTAAGTAGGGGACCACGGAGCCTGAAGCGTTCGTTATTTTCATTCACTGTTTCTTTATTCCTATTTTTCGTCGTACGGGCTGCACTTTTATTTGGCCTACCCATTGTAATATTTAGCAAAATAAATGCGTAATTTATTGAGTAATTAACCTTATTTAGCCTATGTACTACAAGTAATTTATATTCTACTATATGCACACAATTTAGCTTAATACCTACATAAACCTATTTTTCTATTCACAGTATTATTTTAACTACTACCAACTGGTCAGTTTGAAGTCGGTGCCGAACCCAAACAATACAAAAATAATAACATAATTTTGTTTTTTATACACAAAATTAAATTACAAACAAAACAAATTAAAATTATTATAACTTTTAATCCGTATCTGTGGACAATAGACAGCTCCTATGTTTATTTCAATACTTACTATCGTAGCTTGTATTTATTCTTGTTTTATCTCATCTTATTGGAAATGCTGTATATTTTTATATGCTTTATTATTAGAGCTGTTTCGCCTCGAGTACGTTCTTTACAAATTTTTGAGCTTTATCGAGTTGTCTTAATATACGCTACTGCAAAACAAAAAAAAGAAAAATATATCGCTAGATATATAAATAATAAATTCAATTTTTATTATAGCATCGACCATAGTTTGATACTGACTTCTGTTCATAACATACTAAGACCACATTACTTAACAGCAGTTACTTAAAATAAATAAGTACATACGCAAATTGAAATAATAAGTCTTTGATTTTCTATTAGATCTCTTCGTAGATTATATTTATACCATTTAAATCCCATATTACCCATAAATGTATGATGAGATGTTCTACATCCGTCAATGAGCTGCATTTATCTAAGTTTTCTATGAATACTTTTCAGACTAACAGTTTTCTCTGAAATAATTGTATTAAATTATGTTTACATTGAAAACTACTGACTGTTTATATACATTTCATATATTTGATCTCTGATCAAGGTGATCTTGATTCGTCACGGGCTGCGTATGAGTACGGTTTCTTTTCCGTGAATCCAAGATTATATCGTTTTTCATTTTTTGAGATATTTTAGTGACTGTGTATGTATTATCTCGTTGTTGTTCGAAGTAACTGATTAGAGACGCAATCTGCTTCTGACTCTGACTATCATATGAATGGCTGCGGCATTTTCAATCAATGTAATTGTAAGCGGCAATTTGAAATTTATGAAAACAAGTGGAAGAGTAAAACAATGTTTGTCGGTTTATAACCCGTAGTTATTATAACTAATATTTGAGAGAACTTGGACAGATAGCATCGTATTTTTTTGTTAACTTGAATAAATTTAGATTATGATAGCGGAATCCGAGGAAATCGAGGGGAATCCTCAAATTTCAAATGCACGTACAATGTTATCAAATATTTTTTGTCCAAAATAATTAGATATTTGTGTATAATATTATTGCTACCCTGATGTGACGGAAGACCCGGATGTCCTTCAGTTCAAAAGCTGTTCAGTTTGTTATTTAAGCACTAACTATGTCGTATGGGAAATCTTAGAATGTTGCGGGCAACTGCTTCTTTGGTGTAGTAGTTAGAGCGTTCACCTCATACTCGGAGGCTGCGGGTTCGATTCCCGGCGCGGGCAACGTCTTTTGGTTGATATTATAGTCAATCACCTAACCTAAGTAGGGGACCACGGAGCCTGAAGCGTTCGTTATTTTCATTCACTGTTTATTCCTATTTTTCGTCGTACGGGCTGCACTTTTATTTGGCCTACCCATTGTAATATTTAGGAAAATAACTGCGTAATTTATTGAGCAATTAACCTTATTTAGCCAATCTACTACAAGTAATTTATATTCGACTATATGCACACAATTTAGCTTAATACCTACATAAACCTATTTTTCTATTCACAATATTATTTTAACTACTACCAACTGGTCAGTTTGAAGTCAGTGCGGAACAATTTTCTCTGAAATAATTGTATTAAATTATGTTTCGATTGAAAAAACTACTGACTGTTTTTATACATTTCATATATTTGATCTTTGATCAAGGTGATCTTGATTCGTCGTGGGCTTCGTTTGAGTACGGTTTCTTTTCCGTGAATCCAGGATTATATCGTTTTTAATTTTTTGAGATATTTTAGAGACTGTGTATGTATTATCTCGTTGTTGTTCGAAGTAACTGATTAGAGACGCAATTTGCTTCTATCAAATGAATGGCTGAGGCATGTTCAATCAATGTAATCAGCAATTTAAAATTTATGAAAACAAGTGGAAGGGTAAAATAGTGTTAATCGGTTTATAACCCGTAGTTATTATAACTAATATTTGGGAGAACTTGAACAGATAGCATCGTATCATTTTTTTAACTTGAATAAATTTAGGTTATGGTGGCGGAATCCGAATAAATCGAGGCAAATCCTCAAATTTCAAATGCACGTACAATGTTTTCAAATATTTTTTGTCTAAAATTATTAGATATTTAGGTATAATGTTATTGCTGCCCTGATGTGACGGAAGACCCGGATGTCGTTCAGTGCAAAAGCTGTTCAGTTTGCTTTTTCAGCACTAACCATGTCATATGGACAGTCTTAGAATGTTGCGGGCAACTGCTTCAATGGTGTACTATTTAGAACGTTATTTATATTCCCGGCGGGCAGTCTTTTGGTTGTTCTTCTAGTTTGGTTAAAACATTTGTCAATTTATCTAGGCTAAATAGCGGACCCCGGGGCCAGAAGCGTTCCCTATTTTCAATCATTGTTTCTTTATTCCTATTTTTCATCATACGGATTGCACTTTTATTTGGCCTACCAATTGTAATATTTAGTAAAATAACTACTTAATTTATTGAGTCATTATCTTTATTTAACCTACCTACTACATGTAATTTATATTCTATTATATACACACAATTTAGCTTAATACCTACTTGAACCTATTTATCTATTTACAATATTATTTTAACTACTGCCAACTGGTCAGTTGGTAGTAGTCGTTGGTAGTAGTAAGTCGGTGCCGATCCCAAACAATACAAAAATAATAACATAATTTTGTTTCTTAAAAACAAAATTAAATTGCAAACAAAACAAATCAAATTTAATATAACTTTTAATCGTCGGCTAATTTACTTTGAATCGGCAACCAAGCAATCTAATTTGTTGCTCCTACCGACTTCAAACTGATCAGTTGGCAGTAGCTAAAATAATACTCTAAATAGATAAATAGGTTTAGGTAGGTATTAAGCTAAATTGTGTGTATATAGTAGAATATAAAATACGTGTAGTAGATAGGTTAAATAAAGTTTTTGTTTATTTTTATTTAGCTATTACAAAGATTATTATGAACATATTTTATTTTAAAACGTTTTTTGTGTTAAAAATCTAAATTTGATTATTATTTACTTTCTAGTGAGTTCCTTATTTAGTTTTCGAAGTCAGTTCAATTTTTTTGTTAAAAATATTTTATGTTAAAAATAATAATTTCATTTATATGAAAGAAACTTCCTCGATGTTTTATGTTAGTAAAAAGTTATAGCTTTAAAAATATTATTTATTTCAGAACCGGTGCCGCTGAATATTACAGAAGAGGATTCAATGGATCCACAAGAGAACGAACTAATCATCACCCCTGATGGAGAAAGAACACTTCAAGCTTTCGAAACAAGTAAGTTGTAATATATACCAGTCCCAAAAAAATTTTTTTTCGTTATCTGCAACGATATGGAAAAGCATAAATGCCATTTTTATAATTTATGGCATCACAAATCATCTGGATATCAGTAAAACATCCACCACTGTCAGAGCAGTAAAGTCGTTATTGATAAAAATCAATATTTCTATTTTAAAATGGTCCAAAAGCATTTGTGACAATTTATACTTTTTTTTTAATTAATTACCTCTTATATTAGATATTCTTAGTACAATCTTAATTTACAAATTACTTTATTACTACTGCTCTGTTGTACTTGCATTAATACACCAGCGAACATGGGATTAATACATCAGTATGCAACTAAACTGCCTAAGCTAAAGTTTTTTTTCACTCTTCGTGATTCCATAATCAACTTTCTTTATAGCAATTTCTTATGTCTATATTATATATACATGGCATGTAGAAAATCACATCATTAAGCGATCTCCTGTATAAAATATTATCTTAATTAATTAGTCTTATTCTAAAGCTTTTTCTAAAGTCTACATATGTCCAGTAATCAGATCAAGTGGTGTTAAACGTTTTAGTCTACGCACTTCACTATCACGTCGCATATTTAGCTTATTAGCGAGTACATTGAGATGCACTGATACTCTTTCGAAGTACTTCACACAAACACGTTGAATTACACTCGTTATAGGTTCAAGAGGAATATCGCATTGTATCACTTTATTTGAAATATAGTACGGGGCATCAACAATGGCACGCAACACTTTATTTTAGAACCGTTGAATGATGGATATGTTAGATTTTCTAGCGGTACCCGATAGTTGGATTCCATATGACCAAATAGGCTTGAGTATAAACTCATACAGCAATAACTTATTATCTAATGATAACTTGGATTTGCTCCCGATGAGACAATACATTTGATATAATTTAAGTCCAAGTTGTTTTCGTTTAAAGAGTATGTGCTTCTTCTAGGTTAGGCGTCGATCTAAGTGCATACCAAGATATCTAACATGCTCTGCTTGGGGGAGTTGACGATGATTGATATTCACTGGTGGACATGTTCGTCTACGCAGAGTAAACGTTATATGGGTGGTTTCATTGGCTTTAATGCGCCATGTCTTCAACCATAATTGTATTTGCTCCAGATGAGTTTGTAGGTTTATTGATGCTGTGACTCGATGTTCATGGGAAGCTAAAGTTAAGAACACACTGATATACTAAACAAGATCGTGTTGTCATGGTCGCTTGAATCTTCTGATTTCCTGCGCGTTGTCCAGTAAGTGTATTGCTTCCACGTTGTTGTGAGTGAGCAACTTTATTTCATGTTTCAAGGCTAAATCTAGGATAACTTCGTGTATCCATTTGATTCCGAGGTCACCGTGCAGCCGTTTCTTGGTTACGTAACGATAGGCATTGGTAATTAATCGTAGAACTTTGTTTTAGGTGCGTTGGATTACTATTTTATATTTAATATGTTAGTGCAACCTTATATTTGCACTCCATAGGTCCAAATTTACTTATGAGTTACTAGTAAACCAACCTCTATGATTTTAGGTCAAGTTGAGGGTATCTTCCGACTAACTGCTACAGTTGCTTAACTTTGAGCCTAATCTGCACTGATTTTTGTCTACCATGACGTTTCCGCTTTAACTTATCAGCTAGATATATTCTAAGGTATTTAGCTAATTCTGCTTGAAGAATCGGGCATCTTTCAAGTGATATAATTAGGTTCTTGTCATTTCGTAGCAGCGCAAAATTAATATGGGCAGATTTGGAGCTATTCAGCTGTATTTTCTAGTCTTTAGTCCATTTGAAGATCTTGTTACTTGTACTTTTTCTACAGCCTTATACACAGATACATCTATTGCCATTATAACTGTGCCCTCGGCAAATGTTTCAAGTATTGTTTCTTTTTTTTTTGTTCGGATATCAGCAGTGTAGCACAGATGTAGGTGTAGTCCCAAGACACTACCCTGCGGAACTCCAGCCGGAATAAGTGTTGAGAATGACCCTTCATGCGAGACGCTAAAATGTGTTTCGAATAGATATGATTCTAGTAGTCGACAATAATGCGGTAGCAACTTGCTCATTTTGTAGATTCATCCCAAATTCTATACCAGGTCAAAAGCTTGTGAGACGTTCAGATATATTGCACGGCGGTATTTCTTTTCTTCAAATGCCAAATGCCAACAACAGCTGTTACTTTGTTTACTTAATCGATTGTCGAGTAGTGATTTCGAAATCCAAACTGGAGATCTGGTATTTCTATAAATGGTTTAATACGTTTTAACAGCAGTTTCTCAAATAATTTTTATATCGCAGGTATCAGAGAAATAGGTCTGTAAGATCCAACTTGTTCTGTTGTTTGTCAGGTTTTTAAGAAAAATTATTGGAGCAACCTTAAGAATTCTGCAACATGCTTCAGTCTCAAACAGGCATTGAATATATATGTCAACATTATTATTGCCTTTCGTAACATTTCTTTTAATAACCCATGTGAAATGTCATCAATTTCAGAAGCCTTCTTAGGATTGAGGTTGTTGTCAATTTCTGTGGCATCTTCCATTGGAGAAATCAGATTTACAGCTACATGGGGCTGATAAACAGGATTTATATCTATTGTAGATTCTATATCGGGAATATTATGTTGGAATGCGTTAGCTAAATGTTCTGCGAAAAATTCAGCATTCTTGTCGTTGCGTCGAACCCGTTGCGTCTTTTAAATCTCCGAGTTGCTTTCCATAGCGGGTAACCTTTGACTGCTTCCGGGCTTAGTTCACTTGTACATTTTTCGAAACAACTCTGTTTATATAGTTTAATCTTTTGATTTTTCTGATTACCAATTCTAATAAATATTGTTTTGTCTACAGTATTTCTAGTCCTCTGCCATACTCTTCTAGTTTTTCATCTTTCATTTTTCAATTTCCTAATTTCAAGGGGCTATTTTACCTCATATTCTGATTTCTCTCTTGATGACAGGGTTAGACTTCTTTTGCAGCAGACCGAATTTTTGTTCAATTATATTTCGGATTTGCAGCTCAAGATCGTCCATAGTTTTCGATCTTACGTTTAAACTGATTTGTTCCTGCATTATAAGTCTGAACGTGTCCCGGTGAGTAAATTTGTTAGTAAGATTAGACTTCTTTATTTGTTTTAGAATTGTCAGATGATATTTCGAACAAGCTCCCGATTTGTATTTGATTTATTTTGATGAGATGCCTTTCGAAGTGTAGAAGTCCAGTAGGTCTGTTGGTTTATTATTGTCGCTGAGCCAGTAAATGGGTTCGCGCCCAGAGAGATAGTTATAATTAGTAATATTTCTTACTGTGAGTAATTCGTTCTCTTTTCCAGGTGTTCTAATAATAAACCTTGGCCTTAATTTAAAAAATAAATATATATTGTCGTTGAGTTATTTTGTATCTTGGTGGGCGGTACATAGCTCCTATGTTTATTTCAATGCTAACTATCGTAGCTTGTACTTCTTCTTGTTTTATCTCATCTTATTGGAAATGCTGTATATTTTATTTTATTATTAGAGCTGTTCCACCTCGAGCACGTTCTTTTCAAAGTTTTGAGCTTTATATACGTTGACTTTACTTATATAGTCTTTACTTATATATAGAGCTTATATAGTTGTCTTAATATACACTACTGCAAAACAAAAAAAGAAAAATATGAGTATTCAGTCAATTAATATATCGCTAGATTTCTAAATTATAAATTAAATTTTTGTTATAGCATCGACTATAGTTCGATAGTGACTTTTGTTCATAACATACTAAGACCACATTACTTAAGAGCAGTTATTTAAAATCCATGACTGATCCAATATCCCATTTTGAAATATCCATGTCTCATCTAAATACTCAAATTGAAATAATAAGTCTTTGATTTTCTATTTTAAACTCTTCGTAGATTATATATTTTACAATTCAAATCCCATATTACCCATTAATGTATGAAGAGATCTTCTGCAACCCTCAAAGAGTTGCGTATATCTAAGTTTTCTATGAATACTTTTCAGACTAACAGTTTTCTCTGAAATAATTGTATTAAATTATGTTTGGATTGAAAAAACTACTGACTGTTTTTATACATTTCATATATTTAATCTTTGATCAAGGTGATCTTGATTCGTCACGGGCTTCGTATGAGTACGGTTTCTTTTCCGTGAATCCAAGATTCAATCGCTTTTCATTTTTTGAGATATTTTAGTGACTGTGTCCCTCACTATCTCGTTCCTGTTCGAAGTATTGGTTAGAAATTAGAGACACAATCTACTTCTGACTCTGACTATCAAATGAATGGCTGTAACATGTTCAATCAATGTAATTGTAAGCAGCAATTTGAAATTTATCATAACAAGTGGAAGGATAAAACAATGTAACCCGTAGTTTTTATGACTAATATTTGGGAGAACTTGAACAGATAGCATCGTATCCCTTTTTAACTTGAATAAAATTAGAAGGAAAATATTGTCTGATCTTGAAACAAATTTACAAACTGCAATAGACATCTTGATAACGTGATTTCACTGTTATTCTGAATAGACTATATTTAGAAAATCAATAAATAACGGCCATATCATGTAACCATCACTGTTTTATTTGGTCCTACCTCTACATTCACCGAGCCATGAAGCCTCCAAATAAGGAACTGTATAAAATGAAATCAAAAACAGTTTAGGGAAACGAATACATTAATTTTCATAATAATAAATCAGTTACTTTTAATACTCAATTTACAAACAGAACGCCGTGTTTTACTGAAAAACAAAACTGTAGCGAGAGTAGTGCTTCAATATTATCGTTAGCGACGACCCAACTTTTTAGCGGTGCCAGCAACGTCAATGTTGATTTTTTGACGGGGAACGCCCCCGAAAAAAGTTCGCTACGGGACCCGAAAGTCCCCAAATTCCCTAAAGCCGCACATCTGCCCCGGCGGACGCATTGTTTTCACTGAACACAAAAATTAAAAGTGTCGAACTTTTTCCATTTTAAAAGCCCCACGATTTGTCAGTTGCAAATAGAAACACGACTCCGATGGAAAAAAAACATGCCGTCGTCGATGGAGAAACAAACAGGGACGCACAAAAGCTTTTCAGAGAAATTCTGAACAATCGCTGCATTAGAACTAAATAAACTGGAACTGGAACCGCATTTCATCTGCAGCACTCAACACGAAGTAAACATAAATGGATTAACTAAATTAAACAATCCAATAAATCTGAATTAATTATGCAGTTATCATCATCATACATACTCTTGAACAAGTTCTTTAGCAAATTTCAGCATTACTGACGATCAGCTGTAACTGTCATGGAATCATAAAGTATCAATTTTCATCAATTTCTATAATTTTAATCCACTTTTGTTAGGGTCTGAATGCTTTTAAAACTATACCAATGTATATTTTGCTAATATAATAAGCTGTGTGAGGGTTATTTAAGCTTTTGTGCTGGATTGTCCTCTATAAATATCTTAATTTATTGTCTTCAAGCTTGTTTGGTACTCCAAGTCGTTCTTTATTATTGATATCAAAATGACCAGTTTTAAATCATTGAAACCAAAACCGACAGTTAATATACGACGGAACAGTATCACCATGAGCTTTTAAAAGTGTACGATGGACTTCGGCAGCTAATTTATTGAAATCAAACAACAAAAGTAAGGAGTGTTTAATACCTTTTTTAGACGTTCTATGATTATCGCCTGTGTACACTAAATAACTCAATAGCAGGTCTACCGGAAAGTCATTACCGGTATTTCTAAAAAATATCGCTAGACTTAAGTATTCAATGTTATGATTTGACACATCTGTCATTTTATTCACCTGACATCAAACTTCAAAGTTATTGTATGTGTGAAAACACAGACAAAAACACACCAAATACAGTAGAGTTCAGCATTCTACACTCACGCATTCAACAATCAAACATTCAAACATTTTCATTAGTTAATTAATTATATAATAGTTAGTCTTAGTAAAACAGTTTTAAAGGAAAAATAGTTTCGTTCAACCAATTACCCCAAGACATCCACAAGTGGTGACCCGAAACCAGCCACGAGAGAGTTTTTTTTTAACAGAACCGGAAACGTGGTTCTACAGAATAGAGGCTCGGTTCAGGGCGGCTGGGATGAAAACAGGCGCAACCAAATTTAACTATAGTATCGCAAGCTTAAATCACGATGTCTTGAATGAGGTAATAGAAATAATTCGAAAACCACCAGACGACCCATGAAAACATATAAAGATAAAACGGTTTTTCGGCTCGCAAACTAACAAGATACGCAAGCTGATGGGGGGCATCCACCAGGTAGCCAAAGAACCTCATAATTGTTACACAAAATGTAAATTTTAAAAGAAGAGAATATCCTGAAAATGCTCTGGTTGGAACAATTGCCACAAAAAAATAACGAGAGGCGAAGATCTTAAACGTTAGCAGAACCTAGCAGACAGAACTCAAGAAACTAACGAACTATCAACAATCCAAACCATACGGGAACAAGCATCACCATAAAACGAATTACAAGAGTAAATCTCCTAATTAACAGAACAAATACAAAAGCTAACAGAAAGTCCTAACAATCAAATAAATAAGAAAACATACACCAAATGATCAATTAGATATTTGTTGGTATCAAAAACATATAAACAAAAATACAGGAAATGTGTTCAGCCCTGTAGGAAAACACAAGGGGACCTCAGTAAATGCGGCGTACAGGGTTCCCTGAACACCGCGCCGCCTAAACATTATCAACAGAAACCAAAATAAAAAGTCTTAGTAAAGTTTTTAGGCAATGCAAGAGCAGAACTCAGCCTTGTACCAAGAAATAATTACAGTGGGGCATATAACACCAATTTTAACCTTTTTCTGATAATGGCTCGAAGATCGCATCTTATGGCACAATTAAACTACCATTAGAATTTGATCTGGGAAGAACATTCGAATGGGTTTTCATAATAGCTGATGTGATGGATCCCATATTGGGAACAGACTTCTTATCCTATTATGAAATACAGATGGATGTCACTAAGAGCAAAAGAAAAACTAGTAAAACATGTGTAGTCATCATAATGGAAAGGGAGGCTGCGTTCAGTAAAATCATCTTCAAATTTCCAAACGTCATCCGACCATTAAAAGATTGTGTAAATACACATACAGTGCATCACATCGAGACAAAAGAACCACCAACGCCCGCAAGAACGAGAAGACTAGCACCCCACAAACTAAATTGTTTGAGAGAAGAAACAAAAACACTTGAGAATGAAGGAATAATTAGACAAGCATCATGGTCTGAGTCATCAATCTGGTCGAGTCCGGTCCATTTCGTAGAGAAGAAGGATGGTTCATAGATAATATGCGGAGACTATCGAACATTAAATGCAAACACCAAACCAGACTTTACTTCAAATTTACATAACAAATGGGTATTTACAACAATTGATCTAGAGAAAGCAGGTCAGATGATATAGAGAAGACAACCATCACAATACCGCTAGGGTTATCGAATATATCCGCATGTCATTTGGACTACGAAACGTTGCTCAAACATTAGAGCGATTATTGGATAAATTGTTCTAAGGCTTAGCTTACGTATAAGTCTACATTGATGGTATTCTCATCACTTCAAGCAACCGTCAAGAACATTTTCAACACGTGGAGGAGGTTTTAAAGAGACTATCGCAACAAGGGCTAACAATAAACTACGGAATTTCACCACTACCTCAAAAAGTAAAAGCCATAGAAAATATCTGAAAACCTCGAACAGTTCAAGAGCTGCAAAGGTTTTTAGGAATGGTAAACTTCTATCGAAGATAGTTACCTAAAGCAGCTAACATCATGATTCCATTAACAAACGCCTTAACAAATAATAAGTTCAAATTACAAAAAATGAAATGGGACAGTGCCCAAGGCAAATTATACATATCAGTTTCATTGGGGAATTCACAACGGATATCAGACACATTGAAGGTTCAAAAAATATAGTTGCAGATCTCCTTTCAAGACCAAACATAAATAAAATTGAACAATCATTGGATAAAGCACAAAAGGAAGTATAGGAATTGGAAAACATCCTCAACGGAGCAATGAAAACTGACCTACAGCTGGAACAACTACAACTACTAGATCTAGATGACCTTCTGTATTGCCACTCATTAAACGGTAAAATAAGGCAATATATTCCAGTAGAATACAGGCATCAAGTGTTTCAGAAATTACATCATTTAGCAGACCCATTACACTTTTAGCAGTAGAAGGTTGATAACCGCAAGATTCGTGTGGGATAATATGAATCAAGACATCAATAAATGGACAAAATAATGCATTCATTGCCAAAAATCCAAGATAACAAAACAAAATAAAACCCCTTATAAACAAATAGATATGCCAGATAACAGATTCGAACATGTGCATATGCACATTGTGGGACCATTACCATAATCCAATAATTGCAGGTATATCCTCACAATTATAGATCGATACCCTAGGTGGCCTGAAGCAATACCTATTAAAGATATTGAAGCCGAAACAGTTGCACACATATTTATAGAGCACTGTGTTGCAAGATTTGGTGTACCAACAAAAATAACAAGATATGGACGTAGACAATTTGAATCACATCTATTCAGACACCTCACGAACGCTCTAGGAATTGATCATTTACGAACTGCAGCGTATGATCCACAAAGCAATGGAATGGTTCAACTAGATTTCATCGGACCTTAAAGAACGCAAGACCGTCTGGCAACCACAGACAATATAACAGGTCAATTGAAAAGTCCACGGCGTACCATAGTAAAACACATTTTTTGGCAAAAATGTTTTTTATACAACATAATTCCCTTCAAAGGTGATACACTGATTATAGCGACGCTCCAACTGTTCGATACCATTTTTGTTGTAGGATTAGTCATTTGCTTCAAAATAGGCCTCAGTTTCGTCGATCACCTCTACATTCGATGAAAACTTCTTCCCAGCGAGCATTCTTTTGAGATCTGAGAAAAGGAAATAGTCGCTGGGTGCCAGATCTGGAGAATACGGTGGATAGGGAAGCAATTCGAAGCCCAATTCATGGATTTTTGCCATCGTTTTCATTAACTTGTGACACGGTGCATTGTCTTGGTGAAGTAGCATTTTCTTTTTCGTCAAATGCGGCCGTTCTTCGGCAATTTTGTCCCTCAAACGGTCCAATAACGCTATGTAATAGTCGCTGTTGATAGTCCTTCCTTTTCCAAGGTAGTCAATGAGAATTATTATATGCGCATTTCAATATACAGACGCCATAACCTTGCCCAGCCGACTATTGAGTTTTTTCACGCTTTGGAGCAGGTTCATCGTGTACAGTCCACTCGGATGACTGTCGATTGGACTTCGGAGTGAAATCATGGCGTCATGTTTCATCAGTTGTCACATATAGATGCAAAAACTCGTGTTTATTACGCTTGATCATCTTCAAACACTGCTCCGAATCATCAACTCGTCGTTGTTTTAGGTCAAAAGTGAGCTCGCGCGGCACCCACTTTGCACAGAGCTTTCTCATACCCAAATATTCATGAATGATATGATGTACACGTTCAGTTGACATCTTTAGAGTGTCTGCTATTTCATTCAGATTCAATTTACGGTCATTCAAAATCATTTTGTGGATTTGTTTTCGTTTTGTAACAACCTTCCTTGGGCGCCCACTGCGTTCACCCTCTTCGGTATTCATTTCATCACGTCTAAACTTAGCATACCAAACCTTGATAGTCCGGAAACTCGGCATCAAGCCAAGTTTTTGCTTTAACTGTATTTTTTCCTTTCAAAAAGCAATATCTTATCAACCCGCAAAATTCCTTTTTATAAATTATGGTAGCGCAATCTGTGTGTCAAGCTGGGGAATTTTCAATAGCACCAAATGTATGCCACTACACTGAAACTACCGCGAGAGATATCCCGGGCAACAGAAAGTAAAATCGACGAAGCAGAGTTCGTAAGGAAACTGAAGTCAACCATGAGACAATCAAAACTAATAGAAGCAATCAACCATGCTAAAGAGAAACCACATGTCAATGCAAACCTTCTGGAACTACCATTTGTTTTCGTAAGAGGAGACCAAACAAAAACACCGCTAAGCCGAATAGGAAGGACCTTTCAGAGGAGTATTGCACAGAGAAGAAAAATATTTCAAAATCGATAAAAATTGAAAAAATGATAACATTTTGGTCGATCGTTTAAAACCTGCATATATCTTTCAGGAGTTCCAGATATATTAAGAAGACTCCTACAGTCAACTGGCTATAAGACCCATCTATAGGATTCAAAATTTCCCACGACCAGCTCGCTAGAGTGGAGGGGGGCACTATGGTGACGTCAGGTCTCTTCTTCTTATCGTGAACTGACCATAGAGACAATCGACCAAATCATCAAAGACACGCGAAAAAACAGACAGCATCTGTTTCGGAGTTCAGCATTCGACACTCACGCAACATACATTCAATCAACAATCATCCATTCAAAAATCAAACGTTCATTCATTTTGATTAGTGAATTAGTTGTATAATAGTTAGTGTTAGTAATAAAGTATTAAAGGAAATATAATTTCGTTCAATCAATTACCCGAAGATATTATGTTATATTTTACAAAAGTAACACGGTCATAGATTTATACCCCTATACCTCTTTGAAAATATCAAGATTCATATCTGAAAACGTGTATTTGCATTATTGTTCTTATTTAATCAAAAGAAAAAAGTCGTTGAAAGTCATCGTTTGCTGGTAGAAACTTACGGTGAGAGTGCTCTAACCTTAAAAACATGTGAGGTGTGGTTTTCA
Source organism: Rhynchophorus ferrugineus (assembly GCF_030347505.1). Lineage (NCBI taxonomy): Eukaryota > Metazoa > Arthropoda > Insecta > Coleoptera > Curculionidae > Rhynchophorus > Rhynchophorus ferrugineus. The sequence continues at coordinate 18,027,857 of NW_027472589.1, forward strand.
AAATTCAGAAGTGGTTTTTTCGATAGACCAAGAATGCTCCAGTAGACCGAAAAAGTTTAAAGATGCGTAACTGTAAAATTTATTGGATGAAGACCCAACCCGACCTAAAAAACAATTGACAGAAAAGATAAATGTGGCCCAAGAAACGATTAGCGACCGATTACGAGTAAATGGAAAATAAAAGAGTCGTCTGTGAAATTCTGCTTCAGAGGTATGATCGGAAGTCATTTTTGTATCGAATAGCGATGGGTGATGAAAAGTCTATTTATTTTGAAAACTTTAAGCGCAAAAAAGCATGGTTATCACCTGGCGAAACCGGCCAATCGACTCCAAGGCCAAATCGTTTTGGTCACAAGACATTATGTGTTTGGTGAATCCAGAGTGGCGTGGGATATTACAAACTATTGAAGCCTGGTGAGACAATTAATGGAATACAATAAAGTGATTATACAGCATGATAACGTCTCAAAAAAGCAAAACTGGTCAAGGAATCGTTGAATGCACTTGGATGGGACATATTAGCGACTTACCCCCCAGACCTTGTCCCGTCCAACAATCAATTGTTCGCATCAATGGGACACACGCTTACATAGCAGCACTTCGCCAATTTCGATGAAGTTACAAAATGACTTAATGAATGGTTTTTCTCAAAAGACAAACAGTGTTTTTGGGATGTCATCCATAAATTGCCTGAAAGCTGGGCAAGATGCATAGAATAAAATGGACAATACTTTAAATAAATTCATTTTTCCATTATTCTTTAAAAATATGTAGTTTTTCCGAAGAAAACGGTAATATAATTAGTTTCCGGTACACCTGGTAATACTAATTGGAGAACTCTTATTTTATCTAAAGGAATGTCGAAACTATCTACTTTAACAATTACGTTAAGTTGTTTAAAAGTAATTTATATTGATACTTCGCATTTCCACCAGTAGATATCGCTGATCAAAACAAGCACCTAATTATAAATTATATAATGACAACAGGTGATAAGTAAAAAGCGTCCCGCTTGAGTTAATTAAATTTTAAGTAGGGACTAAAGGGACTTAACGAATTTCTTTTCGAAAATCCACCCCCGTATTTCTCCAAGGGCCGTTAATAGTAATCGTCTATGTGAAAATTTAATTAACAACAACCGCGGCAATCCCGATTAGCGCGAACTGTACCGACCCCCCTAGCGTCACCCCGCCCTTCGGGGCCGCAAAAAGTCCAACTTCGAAACGTGTAATGTCACGCCGACGTTTCCTCCCGTTTACCGACCCCCCTCCCAAGATCCCCGCCGCTATCTGGCTGCTAATTTTCGCGGAAATAATCGTCGAGGGGGCGCACACATCGATTCCCATCCCGAACAATGATCCCGCCCGACGCTTAAATAAAGATTGATGAATATTGAGGAAGTTGGATTCATTATGGCTCTGACCTCGCCGAGGCCAACAATGGCCCCGTCGTTTCGCAGAAACAATGGGGCGCCCGTATCCCCCCTCCTCCTCGTCCCCCCGTCCGCCCGCTCTACTCCAGCCGCCCCATCCTCCTCGCCCGAAAGACAACTCGCCTCTTTTTTCGCGGATTAATTAAATTTTATGCGTTGCTGGTTACACGTGCTTTTTTTCCGCCCGATTCTCCCCCGCAGACCGAAGGGGGAGGTGGAGGCGAACGCTCGCTCGACAGTCTATTAATCAACAGTTGACTTTTAATATGCAGATTTTCTGATTTCGGAGATAAACAACTCATTTATTCATGTACAATTACTAAATTAATAATGGAAATACATAAAAGAAAAATTAATGAAAACGTAATTAATGATCCAATAATATTTTGCCAATCATATCATTATATTAGGTGCCTGCAAGTATTTTTATGCTGTTATCAAATATAACTTATTTTGACATTAAAATACATCTAATGCATATATTGTCGAAGGACTTAGTACACAGTTATAATAGTTTGTAGGTTAGGGTTGTGTTTAATTATATTTACATTGAACTCTTTTCTAGTTGTATCCTCTGGTGGCCTTATCCACCTAATTAACAACTGTATATCTAAGTAATATATTTTACTTTCATTAGAGAACAAATTTACGTTTTACGCTTAGTTCTTGTGTTCTTCGGTACAGTGTTTCCTTGTAAAGACATTTTGATATCACTGTATTTCTCCTTCGTCTGTTCTGTTAACTCCTGTATACATGTTTCTTGGTAAAACTAGATTTAATCACTGCATTGTCCTTAATGTATTTGCCATATCGGCAAAACAATTACTATTATTTCTCTCCTGGCATATTTTAACCAAATGCTTATGTTTATTCTGAACAATTACAGACATATCTGTACACATAAATGTTTTACACTCTACAAGAACATTTCTTACAATTCATCACCCTGTCTTAGAAATTGGCAGCATTGAATCATAACAAATTCAGAGTTTCATTCAAGCGAATAACTAAGTCGTTAATTTCCAATCTGTGTAATTTATTATATATCTAATTTATTATATCTATTTATCTAATAACATTTCTTCACAATTCCATCATTTGTTACTTTCTTCTTCTGTGTTCATCAAGTTCATCCAAACCGAAGATATATTAACCATTCCTGTGTCCAGCATGAAGTACAATATATCTGCAATTATCAAAAAATGTTATGACTAATAAACCTAATCAATTGTTATTCAAACGATTACCTTTTTTCCATCAACTTTTGTTGTTATAACACTATTGTTGTTATTATCTTGCCATGATGACAACAATACATGCCATGACCATTGGCTATATTGGTCCCATTCTGAAATATCAATGTATCACTAAATATAAAAATTTAAATAATAAGTCATCCCTCATTTTATCGTATGCTTTTAAAATTGTATAATTTTAAAAGCAGTATCCGAATTTCCTTTAGACCCCTTCGATACTTTTCAGACTAACAATTTCTTTTGAAATAATTGTTTTGAATTATGTTTGTATTGAAAAACTTCTCACTGTTTTTATACATTTCATATATTTAATATCTGATAGGGCTAACATCAAGCTGATCTTGTTTGAATTTTTCATTATGTCAGATATTTCAGTAACCGTGTCCATACTAATATTTAAAGCAGGTCAAACATGTTAAAAATATTTTCAGTAAAAATTGCAGCAAATTAATATTTAACAGTATAAATGCTACATCCCTAACGAATATTACTGGCAAGGGGGGGTCTCCATTACCTCATTCATGTCCAAAGTAACTGATTAGAGACGCAATCTGTATTATCTAGTAAAAAACCCTTGCCGATTTATTATAACCTCTTATCACTATTTATTTGACGTTACTGAACGTATAACTGTACTTATTACACAACATTGTCTCTCTTTTTAACTAGAATAAAGTGAAAAGGAAAATATTGCCTGACTCTAAAACGAATTTACAAATTGCGGCAGTCATTACATTAATGTGTTATGTATAAAATTATACCCAAATATCTGATTATTTTAGATAAAAAATAATACAAAAGTCAAACCCCCCTCGCCCCATCATATCCTAATTTGGTTCCATTGGGATCACCTCGGAAGTACACTCTTTCGAATAAAAAAGGAATTTTGAAAATCGGAACATACATAAAAAGAATGTATACAGTGGAACATAACATAGAACCTCCTCCTTTTTTGAAGTCGGTTGAAAGTGAACGTACATCATTACATGAATTAATAAATCGACAAAAATTAAATGAATCGTTAATGTTTCAGTTGCAGCGCGTAAAGACGGAGACACCTACATCGAAATCATCATCGGTGTACTAACGGCCATCATGCTCCTCCTATTCGTCGTCTTTCTGGTGATCCTCATCATCAACAAACGCCATAAACTGCAAGGATCACCGACTCTCTTTCGAAATCCATTCGGCGTTAAAATGAACATGAAGGTAAGTTCGTTTGTAAAACAGAGAGGCGGTACGTACAGCAATTAGTACTTGCAGGACTTGCTGATGAATTTCTCCAACGGCAATGCTCAGCCTAGCGTGGCTCACAGCGTCCCGATTACACCGGTCAGTCATCCAGACAGTTATATCGAGTCAGCAACACCGATGACATATGAGGAATATCGTTCTTCCTTGGCTGGAAACTATTACCCAGGAAACTATGCAACTTTAAGGTAAAAATAATAAATAAAATTACTTTTGTCAGCTTAAATAATTAGTTGATTGCCTATTAAAAACGTCAAATTAATTACTGTTAATCACGGACAATACTGAAATCAAGAAACCACCCACAAACAGTGGCTTTCGAATAGATAAAAATCGCACAATTATTAAAAATAATAATATACAACTGTTAACCTGTCATATACAACTACCACATGACCACATAGCATGTTAGTCCAATCCCGAAATATAAAAGGCAACCCTCGACTACGAACATTGAAACTAATAGAAGGAAATCGCATAATTAATTATAAATAGCGATTATACAATTCAAAATAAAATCAAAAGTAATTGAAATTATTCAAGGGAAGACGTTAGTTTTGTTAATAAGAGGCTTCGAATCTTATATCTATTACTTACTAAAATTTGATAACAGTTTTATTATTCATAATACAAAGGCCGTATTCTCATTTTTTTTATATTTTAAAGTCTCCTTTTACCAACTAGGGGTTTATCTGGACCGGACCTACAGTTTAACGTGGGCTCCGAACCACGGTCCTCGGCATTAAGTCTACCGACTGGCGAGTTAACAACTTAGAAAGCATCCCAGAAGACATCCGGTCTTAACCAGTCTGGTTGCTAGCGTAACTGGGATCATTTTCCGTGTCGAATTTTGCACTCTTGCCTAAGGACATAAATTTACGACCATGCCCCAACAGGATTCGAACCCGCGACTATCGCAACAGTAGGAGAACCGTCTTGTCGCCTTTACCACTGCGCCAACCGAGCCCGCTTTTTTACATTAAAAGACAATTTACGGAGATAAATTAGTATATTATTTATCAATGAAAATATTATCATTTTCGACACCTTCTTTCCATCTTTCTGCTAACTGCTATTAATATCATGTCGAAATGACAATATTATGTGATGTGCATTTACGCGCTTCTTTAGTATTTCAAAACCATATACTAGGCACGTCATGTTGTATCCACCTGAATAAAAGGCACTTAGAAGGCGCTGAAGATGTATGCTGAGTACTCTGTTGTGAAGATGTCTTTACGTCCTCTTGTCATTGTCTGACTTTTTATCGCTAGTTACAATAAGCCACGTGTTGAAACTTTTTAATTCAAAATAACATTTTCTAACTATTTTCTCTCTTTTTAAATATTTCCTATAGTATTTAAATGTGTGTGTGTTAATTGATTAACTTATATTAACCGCTAAACTGTCACAAAATTTTTTGACAGTTTGTGCTTTGAGGTTTTCATGCATTAACTCTTGCAATTCAGTGTCGATTCTTTTTGTCCTCCAAGCTGTTCCCTACCTTTGACATTAAATTATTGACTATTGGGATTGATAGAGCAGCATCACCAATAAAATTATTTGATGGATTCGGTAACAGATTTTTTCAAATCAATTTTAGTTCCGAGATTAGCATTTCTATACACTGCATAACTCAATAATGCTAAACGAAAAACCAAAATGCATGGTCAAAACTATGGAATTTAATAGTTAGGTTAGGTTGTTACAGTTGTTTCCATTAATATTTCACATTTTCACCAATAAACATCACTGATCAAAATGCATGCAAGTAGCTAATAGCTGGTTTTACAAAAAAAAAGAAAAATGAATATATAACGGTGTTTAATAAACAAACTTCCAAAGTTTGAGTGCAAATAACCATATTAAAATAACAGCCCCAACATTTCACGGAATTTATAACCTCAGTTTCTTAAATATCATGTCAACTTATTGGACTGTTTCAATCACACATCAAGAGAAGAAAAACGTTAATATAATAAGAAACAGAATAACGGATGCAATTGGAAAACCCTTTGTTCGTAAGCTACAGTAAATATTATCGAAGCAACACACTATAACTATTAAAAGCTTACATGATAGCCAGAATGTTTTAAGCCAAAATAAGAAATTGTGTTGATGCCAGTTCCTTACCTACATTATAAATGTACTATACTATCAATGGAAAATAACATGACGGTTAAATTTGCTGATGCTACTGCGATTCTTGCTGTCCGATACAATAGCAAATAAGCAACCTGAAAATTACAACAGACCAGTAACAATACTAATAATTATACCCAAATGTGGAAAATTAAAGTTTTGTTGGAAAATTAAACTAAAGTAAATCTGTTTATGTACATTTTTTAACTATAATCAGACCACACAAACACCAATAACAATAAAATATCATATAGCAACAACGCTAAGCATCTCGGAATGACTCTCGATTGAAATATAAAGCTATAAAGCATAATAATTAGTTAATTGGAAGAAAATCACAATTATCAGTACATTCTGCGAAAACTAATGTAAATATAACACAAGTTTTCCAGAAGAGAGTCCTAAAAAGTGATAGTCCATATTGAGTGCACCCAAATACTATAGGCCTAATTATTTACACCCAGACATTCAAACACCGACTGCCACTTAGAAAATCAAGAGAATTGCAAGGAGGCATGGAGAGAGACTCCATTCTCATATCAATATCGAAGTATTACGACCCTTGGATGATACTACAACAAGACACGGACTCAAAACAATAAAACCCCTTTATTGTTGGAACTGGTGTAGTGTAGTGTAGTGAGGTGCATTTAAAAGAAAAACAGCAATGTTAATATATAAACATTATTACACCAAAGACTAACAGCCGATGACTACCCCTAGATAAATACCTAAATTTACGTAACGTTATTTAACAATGTAATAAACAATTGTTCTAATTGATAAACAAAAGTTTCTCTATCAAAGCAAGGCATCATTCACTAGATATAAGTGCAGTGAATTTCCAATGATGAAAAAATAACTGCCCAAAAATGTATACATTCTAACCCCGAAATTACTAATAAATCAAGCACATATTCACATATACACACATTAAGAGTTAAAATAACCATAATTCCAAAAGGAATAGAAAAGATAGATAGGATAAGATTGGTAGTTGGAAAAAATAATGGTGACCAAAAAATGAGATATATTTTAAACAGAAAAACATTATTCATTACGAAGACTTAAAAATTATCAAACAACCCTCGTATCTCAAAACATTTAAAGAACCTTAAAACATTTACAGTACAAAATTAATTAAACTACACTATCAAAGCCCAAGATAGACACATAATTCTAGTTAATTAGCGTGGGTAGAACTATAAAAAGCACAAGATAATTTTTAATTGTTGCCCGAGAATGAAACTATGAAACTTTAATTAATTTTCCTTGTTAATCACTGTTTAATAACTATGTGTCGAAATACAGCGGCTTCAAATACGTTTGGTAAATCCACAATACATATTAAATTATACTTGGCGAAACTGTTATTTAACTTTAGCCGCGTATCTGTGAAATACTTGTCAGAAGATTACTAACTGACTTAAATATAATTTAAACATCGACTGAATTGTAACATCAAATAAATCATATTAGTACACAATAAATAGAGATGGCAAAATTAATTAGCAACAAAAGTCGGGAGATATTGTTAACTTTGTCTGGGGTAAATTTGCATTTAACTAATGAACGACACTATACCTCTGGAATAATTTTCGATACTCTCTACAAAACTACTTTGATTAAAATATAATTACGTGATGTTTATTTAATTATTTAGTTGACGATAAAGGTATAACTAATAAATAGAATTTACAAAAAGAATTCTCATTATAATACGAACAAATATTTGCCTTTTGTATCATCTGTATGGTTATTCAATAATTTTTACGCTTAATTTAATAAAAAAATCTTTCATATGTTAAATTAATAATTTTATGGCTGATAGTTGTAGTATTCTGATGTCTCTTTCGCTTTAAGAAAAAACAGTGCAACATATAATAAAAATATTTTCTTTCCTTTTTTCTCTTTCTCTCTTTCTTTTTTTTTTTCCTTTTTTCTGGCAATATGGCGATGCCATGTCGCAAGAACAATGTTGATTTGGTAGCAGCCCAATCATCGAACTATTTTTGTATTTTTTCAACATTTCAAGACCGTGTACCAGCCAAACCATACTGCATCAACCAAGAAAAATGGCAATCAGAAGGCCCTATGTCTCGTAAATAACTAAATATGGTAGAGCTTTCTATTCGATCTGCAATAGTGTTTCTTTCACAACTCTTGTAACGAACATTGTCATGCAAGGAGGTAACTTTGCGTCTGTAATTGTTGTTGCCGATGTTGTTGTCTGTTACTATTGTTGGTCTTTTTGCAACAATTCTTTGCAGTTGGCGTCAGTGAACATTTACAGTGGAAGTTCCATTCGGTTTTAGCATCTCGTAATACACTAGATCTTTCTGATCCCACCGCATGCACAGCAAAACTTTATGGTCATGAATGGTATTAGGTGTCGACGTGATGACTCTCCTGTACTAACACATATTTTTTTGCGCTTCCAGTTTGCGTTTGCTTGCTTGCTTTTTTTGAATTTATTTTAATAGTGGTTTACATTATTACTTCACATTTTCACCAGTAGATATCGCTGATCGTATGTAGTCTAGTTAACAAAACTAATCCTCAGTATAATTCGAAGAGATTATTTCCTCTTGTATTTACTGTACGGTTAATATATAACGAAGTTGTCGTTTGATAAGACCAACACGATTTTATGGTTTGAAATATATTACAAAAATATTTGATTGTATTCCAAGATTCTTGTTCCAATGATCTTTTAATTTATAGATTGTATCTCTGAGAATTCAGAGAACCATCGAAGTACACTTGGCACACTTCAAAATTTCACTTTAAACATTAAATACTAGTGTTGGGAACTATCGACTGAAAGAGTCGAAACAGTCGATAATCGCAAAACAATCGAAACAGTCGATACTCAAAAAATTAGCGATTACTATTTTCAGTCAAATGCACGGTTCGATTTTTGTTTTCAATTTATAAAAACAGTAAAAAGTATTTTACTATTTATCATTCACAATTTTAATCTTTTTACCCTATTACATAACAATCTTGAAAAATATTGTAACAAAATGCTGTAATATTAATATACAATATATTGTTATTTACAAGCAAACTACCAAAAAACCATAAAACTACATATATTACATATAAATCTATATAAGCATAAATTGGGTACATTTTTGTCGCGGCTAGAACGACAAAACCAGAACGTTAAAAGTACGACTGCAACAGTCGATAGTAAATCAGTTCGGCCCAAAATAGCAACTGAAAACAGTAGACTAAAACAGTCAGTAGTAAAAAGTAGTCAAATCAGACAAACCGAAAATAGCGACTGAGACAGTCGATAGAACGACAGAACCAGAACGTTAAAAGTACGACTGAAACAGTCGATAGTAAATAGTAACAAAATCAGTTCGATCCAAAATAACAACTGAAAACAGTCGACTAAAACAGGCAGTGGTAAAAAGTAGTAAAATCAGATAAACCGAGACAGTCGATAGTAAAAAGTAGTCAATTACCAAACAGTCGATAGTCAGTTTCAGCCGATAGTTCCCAACACTATTAAATACTTTAGAAACTTAGGGTGATGCTGCTCCGTTATATCATAATGGGAAGTAGTGATTCTGTTATTAGTGACAAATAAAAAATGGATTAAAAAAGGCAGAAGATAGCGAATTGCAAGATTTACAAAGGAAAATAGCGCGTAAACATTCAGACAGCTTAGCAGTTGATCAATAAACATTTTCCAGACATTGACTATGTGATGAAAAAGATCCAAAAAGAGGAAAAATTATTTCCAGTTGAATTATGAAAAGTATTTATCTAATTGACAGACAAGAAGAGAAGAGTTGTCTGTGGTGTATTGTGGTGACCAAAAGTGGATTTACTACGACAATCCCAAATACAAAAAATCACGGATAAGTCCAGGAGACCCATCTTTCATTAACTCTGAACCGAAATATTCATGGCCATAAAGATTTACTGTGTATTTATGGTAGGCAAGCTGCGAAGTGTAATATATTAGGAATTGAACGACGATGTATTGCTCAACTGCAGCTCGAATAAGAAGTCCTGCCGCAACCAGGTTGCCCACCAGACAGAGCGTCTTCTGATTACTACTTGTTCAGGTCTTTGCAGTATGACTCTAGTACATGATTTCCAACATCATTACATTTTGCTAGAATGATTGGAAAAATTGTAAAAAATTATAGAATATAATTTGATTAATACATGTTAATAAATAAGCCTTCTAGCCATAGTCCTGTTAAATAAGCTTAATTTCGTCCATATTCAGATTATTTATCCTAATTATTATTTTCTTCTTCTTTAGATGTACAACGTCCGTCGAACCACCCCTGGACCATCCCGACGACGAAACACCACCAGAGGTACCACCGCTGCCCAGCTCGCCGGACCTGCACTCGCCCCTCAACTATCGCAGCCTCCAAAACACCCCCACCGTCAGCACCACGAAAACGGTCAGTCTGGTGAACCACTACCCCAAACCGAACAACGAAAGATCGACTACGAAGTTCTACACGGCACCCAGGGAGAAGCATCGGGTAAGGGCCGCTCCGAAGCGTAAAACGGCAGAAAAAATTCCGACACTTTTTGCCACCCCCCAGCTTCCGGTGAGCGGAGGGGAAACACGCCGCGAAATGGGCATTAACGCGCGAGCAGGCGGAAGAGGAGGACGGGAGACGACCGAAGGGGGTCAGAATTTATTATTGCCCCTCTATTTTTCATTACTTAACATCTCAAGAGTCGAGTTTTCATTTCTCCAACCTCGCGCTAATGCCCGTTAATTTATCGGGGGACTTTTGTGATTTATCTCGCCTGAAATTGCGATAATTTATGGGCGGATTTCGTCGGTTATTCATTCGTTCGGTCCCCCATCCACCACCCGCCCGCCGCTTATTAACTGGTGCGAATTTTTCCTCGTTCCTAACGGGCTGCCTTGGCGAGGGTCCGAGCGAGAGACGGCGGCCGCGGCGATAAGAGACCGGGCTGACGTCGGTTTTGGTTTTTGTCGATAGGTGGCGCCCCCGCTTATCAGCTGGAACGTCGTGCCCAGCATGGGACATCCATACGGCGGTAAGGAGGTCGAGCTGGTGCCGATACCAAGATATTCGCTGAGACCTGTCGAGAAAGTTGGATCTTGCCATGCTGGAGAGGTGAGTATTAAAAAATTATACATAGCCCGTCTAATAAAACAGCCAGTGTACATGGTAATGTACAATATATTTCACCAATATTTATGTCATCAGCAATTAACCACACTAGTTTGTAGATTACAGTTATTTTATTATATTTACATCGAACTCTTTTTCACATCAGCTATGAGGTAGAGTTCTGTACTACTGTCACTGTACTACCACTTAGTTTCTTCAATTACTACTTGTGTACACCTTTTTTGATAAAATTAGATTTAATCAATGTATTCTCCCTAATACATTTGTCATATATGTAAAGCAGTCAGTATTCATTCTCTCCTCGTACATTTTAACAAAATGTTCATATATATTCTGAACAATTATACACATATCTAACAGGTCAACCGAAAAGTCCCCGGCCTACCATAGTAAAACACATTTTTTGGCAAAAATGAAATTTTTATATTCAACATAATTCTCTTCAAGGGTTATACACTGATTACAGCGACCCTCCAACTTTTTGATACCATTTTTGTAGTGCGATTTGTCCTTTGCTTCAAAATAGGCCTCAATTTCAGCGATCACCTCTTCATTCGATGAAAATTACTTCCCAGCGAATATTCTCTTGAGATCTCAGAACAGGAAATAGTCGCTGGTGGCCAGATCTGGAGAATATGGTGGATGAGGAAGCAATTCGAAGCCCAATTCATGGATTTTTGCCATCGTTTTCACTGACTTGTGACACGGTGCATTGTCTTGGTGGAGCATCACTTTATTTTTCTTCAAATGCGGCCGTTTCTCGGCGATTTCGTCCTTCAAACGGTCCAATAACGCTATGTAATAGTCGCTACGGATGGTCCTTTCTTTTTAAAGGTAGTCAATGAAAATTATTCCACGCGCATCCCAAAATACAAATAATCTTGAGAGCCGACTGTTGTCTTTTCCCACGCTTTGGAGCGGGTTCATCATATGCAGTCCACTCGGATGGGACTTCAGATACTGCTCCGAACCATCAACTCGTCGTTATTTTTGGTCAAAAGTGAGCTCGCGTGGCACCCACTTTGCACAGAGCTTTCTCATACCCAAATATTCGTGAATGATTGGATGTACACGTTCAGTTGATACTTTTACAGTGTCTGCTATTTCATTGAATTTCAATTTACGCTCATTCAATATCATTCTTTCCCTTCAAAAAGCAATATTTTACCAACACGCGAAATTCCTTTTTATCCATTTTTTTCAGAATAACAAAAGTTGCTTCACTCAAAATACTATAATTCACAAACTAATGATCCTACAGCTGTCAAATTTATACACGCATCTTTTGAGGGTTAGGGCTAACTAAAAAACATATGGATTTAATTCCAATGGCGCCATCTATGTGTCAGGCCGGGGACTTTCATATCTTTCACACTCTATAATACGATTTCACACAATTATCCTATATTAATTATATACTTACCTTTAGTTGTTTCCACTCTTATCACCCTGTCTTGGTAATTGTCAGCATTGGACTATAATCTCACATCTCATTCACCAGTCACTGTTATTTTCTGATTCACTATTCAAGACAATAACCAATCTTTTAACTTCTAATCCATCTAATACTTGTACACAATTCCACGTCTTACAAATTTCTGCTTATGTGTCTTTGATGAAGTTCATCCAAACCGAAGATTTTATTATAGACATGCCTCTTTCCACATGTCCAGGATGTTCTTGCTTGTATATCCTCCGCAACTTTCATGTCCATTGCACTAATTCTTTGCCACGCATTTTATCAATTCGTTTGGATTAAATATAGACAGTAAAACGCAATACTGTGTGACCATATTGTTCAGCAATCTTATCTAGTCCGTATCTTTTTTCAGTGCTGTTTCGGTACAGTAAATTGCATAAAAGTTAATTAAATATTTCATAGGCGTTCATAAACGCAGAAAATGACAAAAAGGAAACAGATTTCTATATATGTAAGGTAACATACATATATAAATAATATATATATATATATATATATATATATATATATATATATATAACTAGCGACCCGCCCCGGCTTCGCACGGGTGCAATGCTGATACTAAATTAAATACACTACAGAAAAAATATGAACGTTGTATATAAAAACATAGCGGCCCGCTCCGACTTTGCACGGGCATAAAATATATATGCCTATGTCACTCAATGAAAACATGATTAAAATCGATCCAGTATTTTTGGTTTATTCATTACTGCCCTTGGCCTGCACGCATTAAATTTGGAGTAAAACAATTCCTCTTCAACTATACTTACTATGAAGATTTCCTGCTATTTTTGGAATATCTAAATTCATACAATTTTTATTACATTACACATTTTTAAACGCAAATTTTAAATTTGTAATATCTCCGAAAATATTTGTTTAATTTACATGCTGTAAGGAACCATATTGATCTATATTAATTGCACACTGTATTTAAGGTACTTAATTCGATAAGGATTAATGTCGTATTGCTTAAAATAGCTTCGTAAATAAGCCATTTTCTCACGTAAAAAGTAAACAATAAAAATGGTTAATGTGGGTTATCCCTAAAAGATAAACATATACCATCGCGGACTTTTTTGTAGACCTTTTTATGGTGTACAATACTGTAGTACATTAATTTGATCTAACTTGTAGGGTTAGGCAGCGTTTTTGCTAATTGCTAAATAAGCCTAAAAAATAGGTTAATTTACGACATCACGTTAGAAAACTCTAAAATTAGCAATGTTGCCTTAGTATATTATGCATGTATTATACATATAAACCTTCCTCTTGAATCACTCTATCTATTGAAAAAAACCGCATCAAAATCCGTTGCGTAGTTTTAAAGATTTAAGCGCACATAGGGATATAGGGACAGAAAAGGCGACTTTGTTTTATACTACGTAGTGATGAAGAAAGTATAAGTGTGCTGTGAGATTAATCAGAAAGGAGGGAAACTTTAAAAAAACACAGAAAACGCGCTTGAGAATCTGATATTTTGGCTTTGCTGTTCAAACCGCGATCTTGAAAATAATGTACCAAATTTATGGTTACATTTATATGTAATATATATGGTTTTATGTTTTGTTTGTTATATGATTGTAAATAACAATATATTGTACTTTATAATAGCAGCATTTTGGAACTCTGTTTTTCAAGATTATTTATAACAATATAAGGTCAAAAGAACAATATTTTGTTTTATAGAAAGAAAAATAATTTTGCTGCTTTTATGTTGTCTTGGCAACTATTGGATTTTTTTTGATTGGACTTTTTTCATTTTCATTATTCAAGCCTTTTGAGGATATTCCGCGTTAACGATAAATAAAATTATTATTGTATTTAAAAACAGTGAGATGGTTAATTAGATGACTAATTAGTTAATTAAAAGATTAATTAAAAACATACGATAATTTAGTTACAATCAAGTCAAATATATAAAATATAAAAATAATTTCAAAATTACACATTAAGATCATTCAAAATGAAAGTGTTATGTTGAATCTGACTCTTTTATTTTAATTTCCAATAAAACAATCGAAAAAATATAGTCTATTTATAGATATTTTATACATACGTCATCTAAATTTGTGACGTCAAAATGACGCAATGTTGTCGCATCAATTCTAAGTTTTAGTTCAGTTTGGCTTTAACATACAACAAAATTCTAATTGAAATTAAATAATTGAACAAGAATGTTATCAAATATAATTTATTTTAACATTATAGTACATCTAAAAACTACAGTTAATTATACAGCCACAGTAGTTCATAGGTTAGAGTGACAACCGGATGACTTTGACAGGCTCATTCGTTTACGCGTTGGAGCTAATCAGATAGCACTGTGTGGCTTTTTAGCTAGAATAAAATGAGAGGGAAAATATTGTCTGATACTGAAACGAATTTACAAATTGCGGCATGTAATACATTAAACATCTTGATGATATATGTACAAAAAAACTTTGAAAAGGCTATATGTACATCACAATCTTACTAACGGCATGGTTGAAAAAAATGTACATGTTGGAATGAGATAGAAATATACCAATTACTTCTATTATATTATGTCATTGTTAGTTTCCGAATATTAAAATGCGATTAAATATATTTGGGATCATTATTCCAAACCTTTTTTCACACTGTCCCTTGCCAATTAAAAATTATTTAAAAGTAACTGATCTGTACAGCATAGAGAATCAAACTATTATCTCCGTCCTCACCTCTAACAGAATTAGTACGGGAAGAAATTCGTACATCCCCGTCTGTTTTCACGAATAGGAAAACAACCGAAGTGTACATTTGTCTGAAATAGTTTTTTTTTATTAATCTCTTGTAACTTCAAAAATGTGCCCGTGGGCAATAAGTATTATAATATGATTTCCGTTATACAATATAACTCTACTGACATGTAGAATGTCGCTTCAGTAAGTGATCTGCTGTACAAACTTATAATCTTATTATAAGTCTTATTCTAGATACTATTCTAAACTCTATCCTAACTTATTCTAACTTACCCTATAGATTATTATATCTCACTCTATGTGTCTGTTAATCAGTTCGTATGGTAGTTTGCGTTTGAGCCTACGCTTCACTGTCTTTAGTCTTTCAGATTACTTCGCACTAACACTCCGAATCACACTCGTTGTTCTAAGGGGATATCGCGCTGAATTAGTTTGTTGGAGACTTAATATGAGGAATGGACGATGATTCGCAACACTTTATTCTAGGACCTCTGAAGGATATGTATGTTAGATTTGCTAGTAGTACCCCATAGTTCAATACCATAGGTCCAAATGGACCTAAGTATTGACTTATACAGCAAAACCTTGTTATCTAGGGATAATTGAGATTTACGCCAATACATTTGGTTTAGTTTAACCCCAAGCTGTTTGCATTTTGTCACTATATTTTTCCTTGTTAAACATCGATCAAAATGCATTCCCAGATATTAAACGTTATCTGCTTGCGGGACTAGTTCTTCTACGAAAGGCGAATGTCACATGGGTAGATCTTGTTTCATTTGCTCTAATACGCCATGTTTTCAACTAAAATTCGACTTTATTAAGATGAAGTTGGAGATTTCTTGTGGCTGATATTGGATCCTTGTGTGATGAAAAAACCGCTATATCGTCAGCATATGTTGCAACAGTAGTGTTTTTTTGTCGATAGTCGAAGTCGGTAGGTCAGCTGTATACAGTAGATGTAACAGTGAACCAAGAACACTGTTCTGCGTTTCACAGCAAAATGTCTGTCTGTGAGGTATGATTTGAGTAGTTGGGGCAAAAGCTTTTTCAATCTAATATGCAGACCTGTATGCCACACCTTGTCGAAGGCTTGAAATATATCGAAAAATGCAGCGGAGTCATATTTTTTGTCGTCTAAGTTTTTGTTAATTTGGCTGACTAATCTATGTATTTGTTCTGTTGTTCCGAGTTTACTACGGGATCCAAATTGATGGCCCGGAATAATATTTCTTTCTTCTATTATTATTTTGAGATTTTAATGTATAGTTTTTCAAAAATGTTAGAGATTACGGGTAAGAGATTTATAGGGCGATAAGAGGAGACTGATATTTCTCATCGTCTCACGATGATTTGATCCACTTTCCAAATGGAAAGTAATTTAGTTTTAACATGGCATTAAATGTAAACATTATTAATTTCAAGTACTTTTCTGAGATCTCTTTTAAGGTTTTTCCAGTAATTAGGTCAAAACCATGAGCTTTTTAGCATTGATTTCTTTATGTATAGTTTGTTTTACTTCCTTAACAGTAAATTTCTCATGTGGCAAATCTATCTGAAACATTAAGAAAGTAGTTGACTATATTATCTTCTTCTGTTGTGGATATTTCAGACAGGTACGGATCAAATAGTTTTACTAAGTGTTTAGAGAAAACTTCCGCTTTATCTTTATCATTCCTAGACTAGGTATTAATATCAATTTTAATGGGTGGATTATGCTGTTTATGTTTTTTAATCTTTTTTGTTAGTTTTCATAGAGAATATTCCTTTGCATCAGTTGGCGTTAAGTTTTGTAAATATTTTTTGTTTGCTTTGTTGCCTTGTTGAATTTTTTCTTGTTTTTTTCTGTTCTTATTTGTTGCCATATCTTTCGTAGTTTTCTCTTTTCAGCAATTTTTTATTTAATTGTAGATGATATACAATTAATAACCTCTTGTATAATTTTTGTAATATTTATTGCTGCTATTTCTGTATATCTTTCAGTTTTGAGAGGTAAATTTAGGGATATTAGACTATCTAGTTTATCTCTAAATAATTGCCAGTTGGTTTTAGAGTCATGAAAAAAAGGTGGTTTTGTTTTCTTGATAATAGTTGAGTTGACTGTTATAATAATGTGTGAGTGATCAGATGATAGATCAAAGCATGTTTCAGCTTTACACTTTTTGATGTCAATATTTTTTTTAACACAATAGTCTATAATATCGGCAATTTTGTTTCTCTCTGACGGCTAATATGTTGGCTCACCAGTAGAGTTTTGCTGTCACTTATGTGCCTTCATTGCTTTGGCCAATTCTCTACCTTTTGGTATTATTAATCTTATTATTAATTTATTACCTAGTGCGTTAAAGAAACCGTGGTATTGCTCTGCCTTGTTATGTTTAGGTGGACAATAGATAGTACTCATTGTTAATGGCCCGTGTACTTCTTCAATGGTTATACTGGTGGCTTGTAAATGACTGAAATAGTAATTACTAATTTCAGTTGCTAGCTTTCTCACTATCGACTTTTTCATTATCTGTTTTACTATCGACTCTTTCTGCTGATTTTCAGTCGATATTTCCCGATTTATTACTAATTTAAACCAATTTTTTAAAATAAAAAATACTTATACCTTTAAGTTTGAAATAAATTATGGATTAAGCCCAATATTAAAATATCTGAATTCAAACAATTATACGATTGTTAGGGAGGAAATATGCTGTCGAACGCTGTACTTGGGGCAAGTTGGCGCACCCAATATAATTCGGCCTCGCCGGCCCATAATGCATGTATCACGAACTTCGCAAAGTTACCCGACCTTATATAACTTAACTTGGGGCCGAACGGCAGAGAGAGTCAGCACAATGGTCCTTTCTTGTAGCCAAATTGCCTATTGATTTACGGCGAATGCCCTTTTCCTTCCGGGCCAGGAATTCACCAGCCCAGAACGGGCAGTCCATTCGTTGAAGGCAAAAAGAAATTAAACGCGTTATAGTTCGCCTTACAACATGATCCCTTTCCGTTTCTGGTCCAGCCCTTTCGCTTGGAGAACGCTTAATTTTCGGTTAATAACGATATTGTTATGGCGGAAAGTTATCCACGGCTTGGATATATGCCGTTAGGCGCTTAATAAACGAATTCGCTTCGTAACTAAGCAAATTATGATATTCCTAAGATCTATTGTTATCAATATTTCTCTAATTGTTATTGTCTTAAAGAATGGAAAATTGGAGACAAAATATACCGCTTCATTTAATCCTTTCTGAGTGACCGTTCATTTAGGGTTAGATTGACTGGAGTCCTGTCATCCTCATATTCCCAGACTAACAGAGTATGGTAAGGCTCAAGCATTAGCCCAACTCTATTCCCTTTAATTCGATCAATATGATGATACCAAAGCAGATCAAGATCCGACTTTTTGCGGATGACATTGCCTACCACACTGCCAAGACCATAAGTTAAGTTAAAGGTTACTGCAAAAATGTCTCGATACTCCACCACCATGGGCCAAAACAAAGGGATTATCGTTCTCGTACGGAAAATGTGCCAGTGTCCATTTCTGCAGAATAAGAAATTTCCCCAAAGCGAGCACCCCGACGATTGGCGGATGTTCCATGAACAATAAGCTTGACCATACATTTTTGGGACTGTCGTCTCAGCGTCTCACTATTTGACAGATATCAGTCTCCTAGGTACTTTGACCAACTTTCATTGGGCGCCCATAGGGTCGCATTACTAAATATTTATAAAGCATGAACGCTAAGCAAATTGGACTATGGCTGCCAATGTTTCATATCCGCTGCCCCCTCTTACTTAAATATATTGAACCCAATCCACAACTCAGCTCTTACTCCACTCTTACTCTTAACTCCACACTAGCCCAGTAAACAACTTGGCTCTGCGAAGCAGAAGTCCTTCCCGTAGAAACCAGACGCGAATTGCTTTGGAAAAAATATGCCAGGGATACCAAGGGATACTTCCGACCCTAGCAGTATCAGCACCCAACTCAATCAATATAAAACTGAGAAATATCCTGAAAAACTTTTCATATTCTCGGACGGTTCCAAGAGACTATGTGGAGGTATTTACATCGATGATGTCAGAAGAACATTTTAGGCTCCCCGTTTCATCGAGTGTATTGACGGCTGAACTGTTTGCCATGTATAGGGCCCTGACCTCAGTACAAGATATTGCAAGGCAAACAACTAGTTATCGCCTTCGATATTTGCCCCCTCTTACTTGAATATATTGAAATCTCTCATTACAGACATTCCTTTCCATCAAGCACCAAACTCAACCCCTCTAGGGAGCACCACAGGGATTATTGTCATAGATTCCAACCAATTTGTAGTCGCTTATCGCTGGCTTTTCCACAGATATACACCTCCGAGGATAGATTGCCTCCATGGCAACTATCCCAGGTGATTGCCGATCTCTCCATGAGGATTTCACCAAGGTATATTTCTGACCCTGGCAGTATCAGCACCCAATTCAATCAATATAAAACTGAGAAATATCCTGAAAAACTTTTCATATTCTCGGACGGTTCCAAGAGCGATGACTATGTGGAGGCATTTACATCGATGATGTCGGAAGAACATTTTAGGCTCCCCGTTTCATCGAGTGTATTGACGGCTGAACTGTTTGCCATGTATAGGGCCCTGACCTCAGTACAAGATATTGCAAAACAAACAACTAGTTATCGCCTCCGATTCAATGAGCTCC
This sequence comes from Rhynchophorus ferrugineus, assembly GCF_030347505.1. Classification (NCBI taxonomy): domain Eukaryota; kingdom Metazoa; phylum Arthropoda; class Insecta; order Coleoptera; family Curculionidae; genus Rhynchophorus; species Rhynchophorus ferrugineus. The sequence goes on from NW_027472589.1 coordinate 18,047,998, forward strand.
TTAAAGTGCCTCCAACCATATCTATCTCTACATCCGCTAGGAGTGTTTAACCGCGAACTAACCTCTAAATTCGAAAGGAGCGGCAAAACTATCACCTTTATCACTTTTATCTCCCTTCTTACTCTGGTATTATTGAAAATGAAAGAGCGAATTACTTAGCCAAGAAAGGGGAGGGATCACTTACTGAAAATTTCCTCTTCTTGAGTAGAGATATGAAGCACCACTCTACTAGAATCTTTAGACATCTAGACCAACTCAGATAGGATCTAACAGAAAACAACAAACTGTTGGAGGTGAAAAAAGAGTTTTATCAGGGCCTTAACACCACTAACATTTAAGCTTATTCTCGCGTCTCAGAATTGGTCACTGCAAACTGATCCAAGAGTTTCTCATTAAGGGAAAAAGTCCACCACTGTGCATCGAATGTGGTTCCTTACTGTCAACCAAACCAAACACGTACTAATCGAATGCCGAATATACAACTCGCAAAGGCGGTTGGTTAACCTGGGAGATGGACCAGTGTCTTAGGCTGGAGAACTTAAACAAGCTGATTAATTTTCTAACCGTAACAGGACTACTACTGGAAATATAATAGTGTGCATCTATGTAATATCATGCATGTTCATTTAAATTTTTGTGTCTTGTATCTTTATCACTGTTTTGGGTTGTGCGACCATTATACTGTAGCGTTCATATATTCATGCATCTGTATGCTTTTAGATATTTTACTTATCACCTTGCAACATACTTGAAATTACATTATATACTTCAACTGATAACTGATGCTGTAAATGTGTTGTATATTGTATATCTGTAAATAGACCCTAAATATTCCCGAAGGCTAATGGGTCTATAATATACAAAGAAATAAAAATAATTGTTTGTAGTTAAAATATTCAAGTATTAGGTGGTTTCATGAATTTTGATTAACGATATCTGTTGGTAAAAATGAGAAGTGTCAATGTTACATAACCTAACTCTTAAATTCCATGAATTTGACATTTCTCTAAATCGAATAACAATTTTCCATTTAATACTACTGAGTCAGTATCTAATCATGGAACTGCATGGAGCTGTTAATCATGGAATGCTCAAAATTACATTTTCGACATTCATTATTTATTATTTCGAATTGTTATATTTGAAAAAATCTGCGTTAAGAAGATTAACAAATACTTTTAAAACATTATAATGGTGCTGTACCCAATTCATATCCCCCAAATTTGTCAGTTTTGGTTCAAAGGATTTTCAAATTGCTAATTTTAATGTAAATGATAAGAACGGCCTGGAGAACAAAATAAGTTCGAAAAATAACACTGCCTGACAACTATTGTTTTCTATAACATTAAATAAAACGACTTTTTTTCCAAAGTATAGTTATTAAACACAAAATCTTAAACTGATTTTTGTAACACGTACCGTTATAAAACTATGACTCATTAATATACTATAAATAAATAAAGACAATATGAAAATATTAAATCATATTTAGTTATTTGTATTATTAATTTTATAAAAAAAAATGTAATATATAATAATTTACAAACTGACAATAAATTAAAATAGCTCAGGCTTAAGTGGTCAATATAAAAATGAGCCATATATTCTGAAAGAACATAACGAAATATTAACTACTAATCTGCTAAAATTTTAACATTCCACTTCCTTAATGACACTCATTTATCTGTCACTCACCAATTCAAGATTAAGAGGGGATCGAAATGGGAATACAAGAAATGTATTTTTAAGGACATTCTACACCCCATCGTTTTACGTTTTTGTAACAAGTTATTCACTAAGAACTCGGCACTTTCAGCTTTAAGATTGCCTAAGAATCCATCAATTAGAGATAACAAAGCTACTAACTCCTTCGCGGTAAGATTTTAATCGAAATCAAATTTTCTTAGTTATGGGACAACAAAAATGTCTTATTTTAATTTAGCATCACTTAGTTTAGAGAAAACAGTTCTCAAATACGGCCATATTTAACCATTTCAATCCATGACCTTAACACAATTTTTCATTAAACCAAGTTTTATACGTAAGGGTAGAAGAATCCCACTTTCTTGTGGAATAAGAGGTTCATGTTTAACATTTGATTTAACACAAGCAAAGTTAGTTCTTTTCAGTCAATCTTTAACTTCATAGTGGTTTCTTGGAGTCTTTGCTGTCACACAAACAAAGGAAACAACAACTTTTCAAAAAACCTACCTGTAGTCCAAGTAATATAGCAACAACTTTTTAATCAGCACAAACTTTCCAGTTGTATTCTTTATATTTGATTAAGTCTAAAATTAATTTCATGTTTTTTAATACGTTTCTTTTTTTTTCATTGTGGAGTAATGCAGCTTTTAAGAATAAATAGTATTCGCACTATTACTAAGGAACATGACGTGTTAGGCAACCATATCAACAGGCAATGTTTTTAACAATGGAGTAGGGAATTCAAAACACGTAAAAGACTTACTTATGCTAAATAGATTGTGTCACACAGTGTAATTAATTAATTGTTAGTTCATTCCATGAAAAAGCTTTCAGAGAGCTTCGCAGTTGATGAATCAACTATTTCCGGGCATTAACAAGCGATGGGCATATCCAAAAGAGGTAAATGGCACAAAAATTGTAACCAATACAGCATTTTAAACTTTTTTGAAACAAATGGTCGTCGGATGGAACTAAATCTGGTGAATCTCGCAGAAGAACTTCCCAACTCAAGAGGAGTAATCTTATGAATCGAGGCAACAGAAGCAGAGTGTTATTATGCAGTAATATGACATCCTTGCCCAGTAAATGACATTTTCTATGAGGCAGATACTCAAACCCTTAATTCCAATCGTCCTTTCGGAATAAGATAAGGTAATAAATATTCAAAATTAAGACCCATCTAGGCAACTGTACCATAAGGAATATATTTGAACCAACATAGAATTTATTCTATACTAGTGATATTCCTGAATGTGAAGGAGTAACAAGTTACAATATTGAGACAACAGTAAATACAGTATAAACAGCTGTCAATAAAATTACTGAATGAGCTACGAAATGGAGAATAAATTTTAATGCAACACATACCAAAAAATCGACTATCAGACAATTATAATTGATTCTAGACTAATTCCCTATGAAAACATAGCTATATAATACATGGTCATGACACTGAACGGCAAGCTTAGTAGAGAAGAAACGTTCTGTTTTTTATGAGGCCCATAAGATCAGACCATTAACTGACTAATCAGACTGTTAGTAAATTCGCAGAAAGCCATGATGATGTGGCCTATGGTGTGCAATTGTCACGTTGTATGAAGAAATCTAACGTTAGCAGGATCCAAACTTGCCAAAACAAAGTAAGTTACTTTATCGCCTAATGGTATATTGGAAATGGGGACATCCACAAATGGTAACAACGATCAGGGAAGAAATTAATAGGTTTGCAAACGATTTCGTGATCATAAATAATGTAAAGATATTACAGCTGCTCAGTGTAGTTACATGGACTTACATGGAAGTTGAAGAGACAGAAACCCTTTGAACAAATATAGTGATTAGCGAAAACTGTGCCTTGTTTTAAAAGTACAGGGTTGTTTAAGAGTACATCCATCAAATGTTAATTAAGTTTAGATATTCGATATGGACTTAGAAAACAATATAAAGGAAAAAATACTAGGCAGTTGTAGTAAATAGTTGGTCGTAATATACGAACCATATGCATTTAAATTAAAAAAAAAACTTCAAAGATGTCAAATTATAAAATAACAACCTAACAATATATCGTTAGAGTTGGCAAAGTTAACCGAGAGCTCAGTAATTTGGGTACCACCTTACCCGCATTATTCAGTGTTCAATTATATATATATATATATATATATATATATATATATATATATATACTATTAAAATCTCCTTTTTAGCAACGAGGGTTTATCTGGACTGGACCTAATGTTTAACGTGGACTCCAAACCACGGTTCTCAGTATTAAGAACGGAACCCACAACTAATGCAACAGGTGGACCGTCCAGTCGCCTTTACCACTGCGCCAACCAAGGCGGTAGTATTTCTTCTGGTTATAACTTTTTCTAACACTCAGTCTAGATTGACTGAACATTAATTTTGATGAAGATCTAATGAACCTAAATGTCAATGCTTAAGATTAAATTTGAATCCTACCAAAAAATATAGACTATAAAAATACATAGCGACGAGCAATGTATAATATATTTTTGAAATAATATACATAATTTCCCATAGTATAACAAGTGAACATCCGAACAGAATTAACTAATTACCAAAACCGTATTAAATTTTGCAGGTACAAGATGACCAACAAGTTTATTAAAGGACAAAAGGTTATTTGCCAAGGATCAGAAACTAAATTAGTAAAACAATTAGTAAAACGCAGCCTTACAAATAAATTTTAATTACTCGTAATACCGCTGGAGAAATAACTCCTTATTAAATATTGACTGAAATGTCTACGATAGTCTCGGTGAGTTTATTAAATTCCCAAAAAACTAATCATAATTATGTAGATATGAAGATACTTTACAATCAAAGTATTTAGGTAGAGATCATTATATTTAAATTCAAATTAATACCAAAAACAATGCAAAAACAAAACAATAAAAAAGTCAAACCTGGAATTAGTTCTCGCCTTTTTATAATCATATAATTATAATATGTTAAAATTATTAGGAATATAAGAATCTACAGTCCGTTCAATAAAGCAGTGAACTCACATCATCTGAACTGATAATATCAATTATAATTTATTTCAACATTATAGTATATCTGATGCATATATTATCGAAGAACTTACAACTAAAACTAATTATATAGTTATTGTAGTTTCTAGTATTTATTGTAGTTAGGGTTGTGTTTTATTATATTTACATTGGACTCTTTTCCATACCACTTATAAGTTAGAATTCTAGGCACGTTTTTATGTACTGATATCTCCTGGATATCTAATCCACCTAACTAAAAATTGTATATCCAAGTAATTATTTTACTTTCATTAGAGAACATATTTACCTATTACGCTTAGTTCTTGTATCCTTCGGTACAGTGTTTCCTTGAAAAGATATTTGATATCACTGTATTTCTCCTTAGTTTGTTCTGTTAATATCCTAGAGGCCTTAGATTTTCACTAAAAACGGATCAAATATAAGAACTACATGTGTGTCAGATATTAACGAAATTATAATTTTCTTATTTGGAATGCTTGTTTGTGTAATTATGTATGGAACATAACATCCTTGAAATGCGGGTCTGGGTGATCAAATTTTCAATGTCATATAAGTGAATTTAAGTCAGTTTAACTTGGACGATATATTGACTTTAAGGACTTCAGACAATTGTGGATTAGTGTCATGGACTTGGGAGTTTCGAAAATCTTATCGAGAAAAAGATCCAGTGGGCTCGAACGACATAAAATTGATTGTCAATTCACGTCAATCCCGCAATATATAACTATTCTCTCAAATTATTTACGCAGAATATCCATCGAGGCATCTTTCTTGATATAATCATTGTATTTCTCCTTAATACATTTGCCATATTTGCAAAACAGTTACTATTCTTTCTCTCCTAACACATTTTCATCAAATGGTAATGTACATTCTGAATAATTACACACACATCTGTGCACCTAAATTTTTACATTCTACAATAACATTTCCTACAGTTATTATAAAGTTAATTACATTCTCATCTTTCTTTATTCACCCTGTCTTAGAAATTAGCAGCATTGAATCATATTATATTCAGAAAGTTTCGTTCAAGTGAATAAATAAGCTGTTCATATCGAATCTATGTGTCATTTGTTCACAATTCCATCATTTGTCAATTTCATCTTCAATGCATCTGATCAAGTATATCCAAACCGAAGGTGTTATTAACCATTCCTATTTCCAGCATGAAGTACAATATATCTAGTATGAATTATTAATAAATGTTATAAGCAATAAAACCTAATCAATTTTTATTACAACGTTTACCTTTTTCCATCAACTTTTGTTATCATAACACTATTTTTATTATCATCTTCATATCAATATAAAGTACTTTTCCTCTAAAATAATTGTATTAAATTATGTTTGTATTGAAAAACTACTCACTGTTTTTATATATTTTATATATTTAATCTCTGATAGAGCTAACATCAAGCTGATCTTGATTCGTCACCCGCTTCATATTAGGACGGTTTTTTTACGGTGAATTCAGAATTATATTTTTCATTTTTTGAGATATTTCAATGACCGTGTCCATACAAATATTCAGTGCAGCTGCAACACGTTAAAAATATTTTCAGTAAAAATCGCAGGAAATTAATATTTAACAGTAAAACTTCTTACTTCCCTAATGAATCTCGTTCCTGTTCAAAGTAACTGATTAAAGACGCAATCTGTTCTGTCCGGCTTCGGAATTTTCAATCACAGTAATAATAAGCAGCTATTTTAAATTTATCAAAACAAGCAAAGCATTAGAACAACATTTTCCGGTACACAACCTCTCATCACTATTGCTTTCAAGTATTTTGCATCAAACAGCATTATGTCACTTTTTAATTAGAATAAAATGGGGAGGAAAATATTGTCTGATTCTAAAACGAATTTACAAATTGCGGTCTGAAATACTGAAACATCTTGATGACGTATGTTCAAAACTTCTTTGGATAGACTATATCTACTATACTCTGCTGGTAACCCAACAAAAAAAAAAAGAAACAGTACTTGGAACATTTTTTGACACATCTAGTTATGTTAGACAAAAAGCAAAGCAGATCAGACTTGACATACTATCAAAGGCATTAGTTTATGAGTCAATCATAAAGCCTAATTAGAACTACGGAGTACAAATATAGAGTTGCACTAAAACATCAATCTAACTAGTAATCCAACGCAGCCAAAACCATATCGCTACGTGACCAACGAAGTACTGCACGATGATATTTCGGCTAATAAAGCATGAAATATGGTTACTAAATAAACGTACAAGCAATGCAGCTACTGGAGAATACGCAAGAAACCAGAAGATTGGAATGAACCAAACTACATAAACTTGCCCAGTACGAGGGGAAAGTAAAAAATGAGGTTCCTACATTTTTCCTTTCAACGTTTCTTTTTACTTTAAACTATTTTTCTACATAGTCACCAATTTTTCTACCCAGTTTTCCTGACGAGCTATTATCCACTTCTGAAAATCCGCTTCAAGAACCCCGCCTCTATGCCGCTGATGAACTTGTTGACAGCTTCCTTCACCTCTTCATCTTTACTGAATCGTTGTCCATCCAAGTGCTGTTTCAATTTCGAAAACAAGTGGAAGTCGCTGGGACGCGATTGTCTTTGTGAGTTTCTGAAAGCATGTGGGGGATCCATCGCGCACACACCTTGCGATAACCGAGATTATAGGTCAAAATGTTGTCGATGGTTTTTTCACAAACCTCAGGAACCTGATCAACCGGTTCCCGAAGCGTTACTCTTCAATCCTCGAGGAGGATGCGCTCGATCTTCGCCACGACTTCGTCGGACACCGATGGCCTCCCGCTTGTTCGCTCGTTGTGAACGTCTGTGTGTCCTTTGGCGAACTCCCTACTCTATTTGCGGACGTATTAGACGCTGATGCAAGCTTTGCCATAAACTTCTTTCAACTGTCTATGAATTTCAACAGGTTCAAGCTCCTTCGCGTTTAAAAATCGAATCACTGAACGGATTTCACACTTGGCGGTGACGGCGGTAGCGGGCTCCGTCGCGAATTGCTAGTAGGACGGCACTGGGCATCGCAGCGATCGCTCATACAAAAATCAGCAAAAATAAATGCTGTGTTGCCATATTTCGCCTAGCATCTCGCACGGAGAGTGTACAGTATTGGGAACCTTATTTTTTATGGCCCCTCGTATATAGGTACTAAGTTACTACATACTGATGTATTTATTCAGCACTCGCCTTGCTTGTGTGTTGATACAAGTACAACAGGACAGTAATAATAAATTAAAATAGCTTAGTACAGCATATCTAAGATGTGATTGATTTAAAAATGTCTACAACTTTATCATTTTCTAATGGTTTTCTTTTTATCTTAGTTATCTTTATACGAAACCGAAAACCTAGACGACATCATACCAGACGTTTGCCGTCTGGTAGCTGTACGAACATCGAACCCGGAAAGATTCAAAGGCGACGCCGTGGAAATGTTGCGAGAAATTCGCTTCTTAGCCGGGCTAACGGACCCGAATCTTTGCAGAGTTCTTGGGGTCAGTTTCAGTGACATTTACATCGACACATGAATCTAAAACCATCCGGTTACAGGTATGCACTGCTGAACAACCACCGCTAACTATCATCGAGTACGGAGAGATGGGTGACTTGGCTCAGTATCTTCAGTTTCTGGTCAACAGGAATGGTAGCATAAGACCATCGGAGAATCAACCAATCAGGTAATATATTTTAATAGTTAATGTACTCAATATTACTTGACTATTCTCTAACTAGCTAAATATATTATTTGAAATTTTGTAGTAAAATTTAATAAACTTCACCAATAAATAACACTGTAAGTCAAAATTACCAGGAGTGTAGATAAAATTTCACTAATATAACGAAGGACATTGGGAATAGCACTAGCACTGAAATAATATTAATAAATCCTTTGAAATAGTATATGTCCAGACTAGTTCATATAGAACAAAACGTATAAATTTTGCTGTAGGCAGTAATCAAGGCAATGGGACAGACCCCCTATTGATGTGATAGTGGCGGATTTTAATTACATTCAGATAATGAGCAAAATTTTTAATTTACGTCTGTGGTTATGATATTGCTAATGATTTCTAAATAAGTAGAACAACAGAACAAAAGAACATAAACACGCAAGAAGAACATTTAAATCAAAGAAATAGTTCTTGCGTTATTTTACTTTTATTGATTATGTAAATTGTATTTTATGATCAAATGTAAAAATATTTAAATAATCCTTTTGTAGGGGGATATTCCACAATTATTAAAAATAGGAAAATCTAGTTTAGCGCAAAACTAACTATATTTCTTTTTTTTTTTTAAGGCAAAGACATGAGAAAAATTGGTACAATATATTTTAATCAAAAATATTGTTCATCATTTTTTCCAACTTTTTTTACATCATTTTTGTCATATTTCTGGTAATATGACAATACCGTATCGAACGAGTGATGTTGTTTTGAGAGCAGTCAAATTGTCTATACATTTTGCGCACTTCTTAGTATTTATAGGCCGTATTTCTAGCCAAGCCATGCTGCATCAATCTAAGCAGGTGGTAATCAGAATCAGATCAGTATCTTTGATGATTATTTCGAGTGCAGCACAACTTCCTAATTGAGCTGCAGCAATATACCATTTAGAATTTTTGAAATGCCTTGCCCAGCAACTCGTTATTGATCTTTTTACAACAATATGTAGTTCAATGTATTCAATTGACGTCGGTAAACATCTGCAGTAGCAGTTTCATTCGATTTTAACAGTTCGTAATAGACTACACATTCCTCCCGCCGAAAACACCAAACCTAAAGACAACGACACTGTCATCGACAAATCTCCATCAACTCTAAGAGACCAGTCACCCCAATCTTTCATATCAACCATCTCGTGTCTACAAAGTCTCTACAGACTATGATCGACAAACTTCAAACCAAAAAATATCCGGGTTTCCGCAATTTAACAAATCCCACATAAGCAGCTCGCGAAACTTGCACTTCATTAACACCATCATGAGGTTACAACATTTCCCGGCGTCTTGAAAAGATGCATATATAGCGGTTATTCCCAAGAAAAGATCAAAATCATCTCCATCTGACTACAGACCCATCAGCCTTCTCAATGCCATTTCAAAACCTGCCGAGAAAACAATACTCTACGCTTCCAACTTTCTCACAAAGGAAAACAACATAATTCCTGACAAACAATTCTACTTTCGCGTTTACTATTCATCCGCCCATCTGGTCGCACACATCCATCACGCTCTTGACCAACATAAAAAAACTTGGAGCAGTCCTCCTGGACCTAATTAAAGCTTTGGACAAAGTCTGACATGACGATTTGATCGCAAAATGTGCACGGTTAGGCCTCCCAAAATACCTAACCGCTTTCATCCTATGTATCGGACAGATTTCTCCAGCTCAAGTTCAGGAAAACACTTTCCAGTAGAAAATTAATCGACGCTGGCGTATCTCAAGGTCCCCCACGGGCTCCAGCCTTATTTAAGTTCTTTATTTAAGATCTGTCGAGAAAAGATCACACTGACGTCGCGTTTTACACTGACAACCCTGCTTTCTTCAGGGCCTTCAGGCTCGAGGATATCATTCAAGGACGTTACAGAAACAGCTTGATAATGCGGTCAAGTGGTTCAAATTCTCTAGGTTGAAAATCAACCCCCTGAAAACCCAGGCCATCATTTTCCATAAGAAGAGTCACTAACTGGGCGTCTCGCAACTCAAGATCGACATCGCAACAAATCCATGGCTGGATAACGTCACGTACCTAGGTCTTCACATCGACCGACGGTTCGGTTGGCATTCCCAAAATCCAGCAAGCCTGCTGATAACAAACCTGCTATATTTTCTGACCTACCATTCTAGCAGACTTCCCATCTCCATCAAATGCTTATTTTACAAGATTTGAATTCGGTCCGTATACCTCTACGGATCTAAAGTCTACTTGAATTTTATTACATCCAACCATGTGAAAACGACTTCAAGTTTTCCAAAACAAGCTCCTCGGGAAAATCTTAAACGCTCCATGATTTTTTCAGAAATAATCAAATTCATAGAGAAACTGGTACTCCAGAAATCAAGCACTTCATATCTCAATCCTTTTACAAACAACAACTCAGATTCTTCAGAAAACCCGCTTGTTCGCGAGCTAGTCGACATGCTGGGAGCTCAGCACCACGTCGCCGATAATCTCCCTTTTTTCAGGCTGAAACGACCTCATCCGTAACTGCAGTCATAATTTTTACTCCCATACGACAGCACCCACTCGTCTGTTAAACTAAAGTTCGCGAATCTATAGTTAGTTTCACTATCTGTTCTTTCATCGGGTCCTCGTGCCCAATAACAGCTGCCTGGTTAGCGGCTGTCATATCCCCAAATTTAATGCAGTAGCGACCCATAGGGGTAGATTGTCAGGCGGTTTCAGTTTAGTCTATTGGTAAGCCTAGAGGCAGTCCCACATAATCCGGTCCAACTTGTCAGTACAGGGCAAGTCTCCGCGATCAGATATGCGTCACGCATTCCGTCGCCTGGTTTTAGACCAGAAGAAAAAAAAAACACGACAGCTTGCCGATCCCCCCATATACGCAGTAAAATTTCAGTATCAATGGAAGTGGCACTTGTTTAAATATAGGAGTTGAATTATAAAATACAAGCATATTCTTTCTCATTTGTGTAAATTAATGCACAAAGATGAATGAACAACTTACTTACTATTACAAATTCTTAAGTTACATCAAGAGACATAAGATTGAAACAGTTATAAAATTACACAAAATTATAAAAGGTGGTACAGATTTTTTTTATTATTTAATTATTACTTTGTTACTAGTCGTCTCCGACTAACCTACAATTTGTCTTTATGATAACTTAAATCTAGGTATATAACCAAGAGGACCCATCGGCCCTATCTCAGTCTCTAATGAAATATTATTTATACATGTCACTGCTTAATTTTTTATTAACTGCACCTCACTACACAACACTACACAAGATCAGATGGTTAGATTCTTTTGAGCCTGTGTCCTGGCTCTGGTGGTATCCAAAAGTTGCAATACTTCAATATTCTCATGAGAAGGGAGCCTTTCCTCATGCCCCCTTGCAATTCTCTTGATTTCTTGACTGACTGGATATCTGAAGGTCTCGATGTAGATAGTCAGTCATTTAGTATTTGTGTACCCCCATAATACTTCTCAGGACCTTGTTCTGAAAAATTTGTATTTTGTTCGTGTTACTTTTTGCAGGACATCCCCATAATTGAACTCCATATGTCCATATAGGTTTCAGTATTTGCTTATATAATAACAATTCCTTGTATACTAATAATCGTGATTTTCTTCCAATTAACCAAAACATTTTCCAATATTTCAATTCCAGTTCATTTATATGTTCCTTCCAGCGATGTTCTGCATCAAGATTAATTCCGAGATACTTAGCTTTGTTGTGGTAAAAAATGATGAAGTATTATGATATGTACTTTAAGATATATTACTGGTAAAAGTTTGAACAATGATTATCAAAAATCACTGTTACTGTTTAGTTGGATATATGGCACAGACGTGTGCTAGTAAATAAAAATTTAAAATTTTCACATTTAGTTAAAAGTGTTTATTAGATTAGTTAAGTTAAATTCAAAGTGAACAAATGTTTATAATTATTTAAATTAATTCCCTACAAATCATTTTCTGTGATTTACTAAATAGATCGTAAATATAACTTTTACAAAAAATAAATATATTCCGCTTCATTGTAGGTGTACTAGTGGACTAACCTGTGACTTTTCGCACTTAAGATTGTCGTAGTCGATTTGCTTAGTCGTCTCAGAAAACTCTTCTTTTGGACTGACAAGCAATAAAACCGCGATGTTCGATTCGAAATGGCATATTCTGAGTCAAAACCGTGGAATTTATCAGTTGTTTACACTAATACATTTTTCATAAAAAGATATCGCTGATCAAGAGACGCGTAAATATCCCATTAAACGTGTGAAATCACAAGTAATTAAAGAAAACGACTCTTTTAAGCTTTATTTATGTTACAACATAGTCATAATTGAAAATTGAATTAATATTACTTAAATAATCTGCAAATTATGTTTCTTCTAAGAAGAACAATGAAGTTATTAAAATAAATTTAATCTAAATATAAAAAAAATCCTTTTAAATTAATGCCGGTAAAGTTTTCATCTTTTATTACCGGGAAACAATGCCTTTGACAGATTTAATAGTCGTTATTTCGCCCCTTTTTGTGATTTTATTTACTTTATCATTACTAATTTAATTATAACTTCTATTTTCATTTTTATAAACAATAGAGCTGAGCTCTATTTACTCCTGGATTCTTTAGAAAGTTTCTTTGAAAACTCGGAGAATTTTTAAAACAACTACGCTAATATTTTATGACTATTTGCAGTCGGAGTTATCTAATCTTTTACTGACTTAATGCAGGTAAATTAAGGGATGTTCGAAGACTAATTCCAGAATATTTAATCTAATTTATAATTAATTAGTAATTAAATACACAATCAGAAAATTATGTATAATTGATAATGGATGTTTGATTCTCTTGAAATTATAACAGTTGAAAAGTCCCCGGCCTGACACATAGATGGCGATACTAGAATTAAATCCATATGCGTGTATAAATTTGACAGCTGTCGGATCGTTAGTTTGTGAATTATAGCATCTTGAGTGAAGCAACTTTTGTTATTGTGAAAAAGAAGTGTGATTCTTGAAGGGAAAAAATACAGTTGAAGCAAAAAAAACTTGGCTTGATGCCGAGTTTCCGGATACCGTCCCAGAAAAATCCACCATCAAGGATTGGTGTGCTAAGTTTAGATATGGTGAAATGAGCATCGAAGACAGTGAACGCCCAAAAGAGGTTGTTACCGACGAAAACATTTTTAAAATCCACAAAATGATTTTGAATGACCGTAAATTGAAATTAAATGAAATAGCAGACACTCTAAAGATATCAACTGAACGTGTACATCATATCATTCACGAATATTTGGGTATGGAAAGCTCTGTGCAAAGAGGGTACCGCGCTAGTTCAGTTTTGACCAAAAACAACGACGAGTTGATGATTCGGAGCAGTGTTTGAAGATGATCAAGCGTAATAAACCCGAGTTTTTGCATCGATATGTGACAATGGATGAAACATGACTCCATCATTTCACTTCGAAGTCCAATCAACAGTCATCCGAGTGGACTGCACACGATGTACCCGCTCCAAATCGTGGGAAAACGCAACAGTCGGCTGACAAGGTTACGGCGTCTGTATGTTAGAATGCGCATGGAATAATTTTCATTGACTACCTTGAAGAAAAAAGGACCATCAACAGCGACTATTACATAGCGTTATTGGGCCGTTTGAAGGAAGAAATCGCCAGAAAACGGCCGCATTTGAAGAAAAAAAATGTACTGCTTCACGAAGGCAATGCACCGTTGCTTCCTCATCCACCGTATTCTCCAGATCTGGCCCCCAGCGACTATTTCCTGTTCTCAGATCTCAAAAGAATGATCGCTGGGAAGAAATGTTTGTCAAATGAAGAGGTGATTGCCGAAACTGAGGCCCATTTTGAAGCAACGGACTACAAAATTTTTTTTGAAAAGTTGCAACCCTATATAAGGGTTGCTATAATCAGCATATCACCCTTGAAGGTTCCCACAAGGTTCCCTCCTGGCACCCGCTTTATTTAATATTTTCTATCCAGATATCCCTAGAGATACCACAAGTTAGGCCAGCTTTTTACGCAGAAGATACTGTTTACTTTACTTTTTCAAGACCAAGACCAAAACAACCCAAAAAAAACCAGGCCATCTTCTTCCACAAGAGCGTTGCGTTTTGCACCGAGTATTTCGCGTCTTAAAATCCAGAACGTTCAAGTTCCGTAATCAGAAGAAGTCACCCATGTTACCTCAATCGCAAGTTTAAGTGGAATTCCCGGGTTCAAAGGTCCCTCCAGAAAGGTTAAGATATTGTCATTCTGCTGTTCCCACTCATCAACCGGCCCAGCAGGCTTCTTCTTTTAATAAAATCTCTCCTCTACAAGATGCTGTTATTCGATCGATCAGTTATTCTATGCGGCCAGTGTTTATATCACCTAGTCAGGTGGAACGGTTCGGTTCCGGTTCCTCAGGAATGATCAAATTAATAGAGAAACAGATGTCCCCTAAGTTCACGATTTTATATCCGAGCTCTACTCGAGATATTCCTCCACTCTTCGTCTCTCGGATAATAGATGTATTATCGAGCTGGCCGATATTTTAGGCCAATAATTCATCGAGCTCTTCGTGAATTTATTCTATCATTGGAACAACTAATATTTTATATACGTAAATGTTAAAACTATGGAATTAAACAAATTAGGTCAGATAGTTTATATTGACACTTCGCATTTTCATCAATTATCAAAATACAACCAAGCACCTGATATATTAACCGCAACTATTCGTCCCTGTCCCCCAAACCCCATAGGGACGAAGCCAGCCGGTTTCACAAAAGAGCTCTCCTTTTTTTCGCCCACTTTAAACCCGCCAATATCGCGAATTGATTTATTATTTGTGACCGGCGCAAGCTCATAAACGAAAGAACAATGGAAACGTTGTCGGGGCCATTTCGCCGATAAATACATGTTGCTGATGTTTTAACCAACTCTATGGGTCGTAAAATCAAAGAGAACCCCCATTCTAGGTTTCTGTGCGTGCATGCGAATGCGCTAAATAGGGGTAACAGACAAATAGACACAGTATTAGCTAAATTACATTGATGTTAAGGTTAGTTGCTCTTCAATTAACTAACAATACAACTAATAGACCATGTTTTGTTGCTATTTATCACAACAACTTAATTTAAAGGGATTTACAACAGATGGTATTACTTTCAGATGGTACAGATGGTAAAATTTCCGTATTCATTAAAATATTTGGAGCAAATCAACTGTAACAACTCAAAAATTTTAAATGTGTTGATACACCGATGCTATTCCAAAGGAAAAATTTGCGTGATTTCGCTTAAATCTAGGTATATAACTAGGAGGACCCATCGGCCCTAACTCAGTCTCTGGTGAAATAATGTTTATACATGTCATTGCTGAATTTTTTAATATATGCACCTCACTACACAACACTACACAAGATCAGATGGTTAGATTCTTTTGAGCCTGTGTCCTGGCTTTATAATAACAATTCCTTGTGTTCTAATAATCGTTATTTTCTTCCAATTAACCAAAACATTTTCCTATATTTCAATTCCAGTTCATTTATATGTTCCTTCCAGCAAAGTTCTGCATCAAAATTAATTCCGAGATATTTAGCGTTGTTGTGGTAAAAAAATGATGAAGTATTATGATATGTACTTTAAGATACATTACTGGTAAAAGTTTGAACAATGATTATTGAAAAATCACTGTTACTATTTAGTTGGATATATGGCATTATATTCTATAAATATATGGTTTATATAGTCTTTTTCTTAGATAGAGACGTGCGCTAGTATTAGCCTATAAATAGTGCTAGTAGTGCCTATAAATTAATTTAAAGGCATTTACAACAGATGGTATTACTTCTATTAAATCGAATCGGCTACATTTGTAACCAACTTCATGTTGAAGCCCCATCGTCAAGCTACATTTTTCAATGTGCCATTTCGTGTAAGTATGAACAAAAAATGTTTTCAGTGCATTAGAAAAATTACTGGTTTCAGAGTTTTAGAAGTGGTGATTTTCACACCGAATACAAAGAGCGTTCTAGACAGAGAAAAAAAATTGAAGGCGAGGATGGAAAAGCAGATCTCTTACTTAGTTATCTGTCTAGGAAAACTTTCAACATTGTATCGACGTAATTTTGTCGTAAATCGTAATAATTTTACACTTCCACTAGGCTATATATCATGTATCTCTCAATAAAATTTTCCTATTCATTAAAATATTTGGAGCAAATCAACTGTAACAACTCAAAAATTTTAAATGTGTTGATACACCGATGCTATTCCAAAGGAAAAATTTACGTGATTTCGCTTAAATCTAGGTATGTAACTAGGAGGACCCATCGGCCCTAACTCAGTCTCTGGTGAAATAATGTTTATATATACGTGTCACTGCTGAATTTTTTAATATAGGCACCTCACTACAAAACACTACACAAGATCAGATGGTTAGATTCTTTTGAGCCTGTGTCCTGGCTTTATAATAACAATTCCTTGTGTTCTAATAATCGTTATTTTCTTCCAATTAACCAAAACATTTTCCTATATTTCAATTCCAGTTCATTTATATGTTCCTTCCAGCAAAGTTCTGCATCAAAATTAATTCCGAGATATTTAGCGTTGTTGTGGTAAAAAAATGATGAAGTATTATGATATGTACTTTAAGATACATTACTGGTAAAAGTTTGAACAATGATTATTGAAAAATCACTGTTACTATTTAGTTGGATATATGGCATTATATTCTATAAATATATGGTTTATATAGTCTTTTTCTTAGATAGAGACGTGCGCTAGTATTAGCCTATAAATAGTGCTAGTAGTGCCTATAAATTAATTTAAAGGCATTTACAACAGATGGTATTACTTCTATTAAATCGAATCGGCTACATTTGTAACCAACTTCATGTTGAAGCCCCATCGTCAAGCTACATTTTTCAATGTGCCATTTCGTTTAAGTATGAACAAAAAATGTTTTCAGTGCATTAGAAAAATTACTGGTTTCAGCGTTTTAGAAGTGGTGATTTTCACACCGAATACAAAGAGCGTTCTAGACAGAGAAAAAAAATTGAAGGCGAGGATGGAAAAGCAGATCTCTTACTTAGTTATCTGTCTAGGAAAACTTCCAACATTGTATCGACGTAATTTTGTCGTAAATCGTAATAATTTTACACTTCCACTAGGCTATATATCATGTATCTCTCAATAAAATTTTCCTATTCATTAAAATATTTGGAGCAAATCAACTGTAACAACTCAAAAATTTTAAATGTGTTGATACACCGATGCTATTCCAAAGGAAAAATTTACGTGATTTCGCTTAAATCTAGGTATATAACTATAGGACCCATCGGCCCTAACTCAGTCTCTGGTGAAATAATGTTTATATATACGAGTCACTACTGAATTTTTTAATATAGGCACCTCACTACAAAACACTACACAAGATCAGATGGTTAGATTCTTTTGAGCCTGTGTCCTGGCTTTATAATAACAATTCCTTGTGTTCTAATAATCGTTATTTTCTTCCAATTAACCAAAACATTTTCCTATATTTCAATTCCAGTTCATTTATATGTTCCTTCCAGCGAAGTTCTGCATCAAGATTAATTCCGAGATATTTAGCGTTGTTGTGGTAAAAAATGATGAAGTATTATGACATGTACTTTAAGATACATTACTGGTAAAAGTTTGAACAATGATTATTGAAAAATCACTGTTACTATTTAGTTGGATATATGGCATTATATTCTATAAATATATGGTTTATATAGTCTTTTTCTTAGATAGAGACGTGCGCTAGTATTAGCCTATAAATAGTGCTAGTAGTGCCTATAAATTAATTTAAAGGCATTTACAACAGATGGTATTACTTCTATTAAATCGCATCGGCTACATTTGTAATCAACTTCATATTGAAGCCCCACCGTCAAGCTACATTTTTCAATGTACCATTTCGTGTAAGTATGAACAAAAAATGTTTTCAGTGCATTAGAAAAATTACTGGTTTCAACGTTTTAGAAGTGGTGATTTTGACACCGAATACAAAGAGCGTTCTAGAAAGAGAAAAAAGAAATTGAAGGCGAGGATGGAAAAGCAGATCTCTTACTTAGTTATCTGTCTAGGAAAACCTCCAACATTGTATCGACGTAATTTTGTCGTAAATCGTAATAATTTTACACTTCCACTAGGCTATATATCACGTATCTCTCAACAAAATTTTCCTATTCATTAAAATATTTGGGGCAAATTAACTGTAACAACACAAAATTTTTAAATGTGTTGACACATCGATGCTCCTCCAAAGAAAAAATTTGCGTGATTTCGCTGAAGAGCCTCAAACAATACCTTTTTCACCCTCAAGTGTTGAAATATAAAGGTGAAAGGAGGAAGATAACTCAGCTGATATACCAGCCCATAAAAACCATTCATCCTTTAGAAAATCAGTAACAAACAAAAGAACAAGCCACGGTAAAAAAACACTGTAAAAATTATAAGCAGATCGACAAATTACAACAAACTATCTAACTAATTCTACAAACACCAACATGGTTTTGCATGGTTTTCGTTGATCTAAATTAATAGTAACTAAAACATTGCCGACAATGTTAATATCAACTCATAACAAGCATCATAAAAACACTATAGAGCCTTAAAAATAAATTAAAGTGTTTCATCCGTCACATAATGTACAATTATTATATATAACGACTCAAAATAACATCATCAATGACTAAAAATAAATAAATATATAGATTAAAACTTAAGTGAAAGAAATATGCTAATATTCAAAGAATGTATATAACAAGAAATAACAGTTTAAAATAACAATGAATATATAACCTATAATAGACAAAGCATAATGAGTGACAAAAATATATTTTACACTAATATGTTATATCAAATTATCCAATTATCCGTGAATTTAATGAATGTGGATATTATACCAGTTGAACTGGGCAAAATGCATACTTTGCTTTAATTAAAATAAAAATTACAAAATAGAGTGTTTTAACAATTTTTATTTAAAATTCAAATTACATAATACGGTCTGGTATTCTGTGTCAATAGAATAGTACTAATCCAGTCCAGCCTATTAATCAGTAAAACAAAAATTTTGTTTGGTGAACACTAGATTTTTAAACATGCTAAACAGCCAGATATGAACTGAAAATACAACAAAATGTTGAGGTTGAAAAGTTTACTAAAATAAATATCAGCTTATAAAAAATTATATAACAAGAATATATTCAATAGATTTTTGAATAACAACAATAAAATATGTAACAAAAATGATAAAAATGATATACTTTCCACCGTACAATGAATACAAATATGTTTTTTTTTTTCAGAACAATAGAACTAAAACATTGCTCAACAAGTATTGTATTACCTAAAGTAATCAATAAATAAAACAATAATATACTTACATTCATTAGAAAAACAAGTATGCTAAGATACTGGAACTGTCTAAGGTACTCAGAATATTAGAAGAATTAAAACAAAAGCCTTATAATTAAAATAAATATGTTTTGGATCATTTAAATTCATTAAGACCTAAGAAATAATGATATAGCGAAACCTCATAATTATTTGATTAATTATAAGCCACAAAAAAAACAATAAACAATTAGATATAAAACAATTGAATGTAGTTTCATAAAATAATTATATCTACATATAACTATATAGCATCAATACATTTACAATATACTTACACTGGCATTATACTAAACTCTGACTGTTTTTTTTTTAGTAGTGGCAGCTTGATATACATGGCCACCCAAATAGCTTCAGCCATGAAATACCTAGAATCCAAACATGTTGTACACAAAGACTTAGCCGCCCGAAACTGTCTAGTAGGCCGTGGTTACATAGTTAAAGTGACCGACATCGCCATGTCCAAACCCCAATATCGCAAGGAATACGCCGAAATCGGTGGTCGACCACCAGCACCCATCCGATGGTTACCCTGGGAAAGCATCCTTCTGGTAAATACCTAAAATCTATTGTTAACCCAGCACCTTCGCCATAATTGTCTTTCTTTAACATGGCACTAAAAAGATATAAAATTAAGTAAAAAAGAAGGGTGGAAGTTTTTACGATAACCCTTCCCCAGTTCGGGCCGCTCTCAACAGAAAGACTCGTAAAACTTCTCGCGAGTCTTAGCAGCTGATTGGACGGTTGTTTTTTTCAGGATAGATATTCCTGCTTTAGCGCTGTCTGGGCCTTCGCTGTCACCCTTTGGGAGATACTAAACTTTTGCTGCGAAAGACCGTTCGCCAACTTGTCTAACGAAAAAGTTATCCAGAACTCCGAACACATGTACTATGGGGGAGAACTACAGGTATTTTAATCAGTATTTATACAGTTATTCCGTGATTTCTACTTTAAGAAATATCAAGTCCAAAATACGCCTGAAAATATATTAACACAATTTTTTCAGGTCGTCCTTAACAAGCCACCTCACTGTTCCACCGAAGTCTACGATCTGATGTGTTCCTGTTGGCGTAGAGACGACACGAACAGACCTACATTCAAGAATATCTGCTCATTCCTGAAACGTATCAACAAAGACTACGTCCCGACGGAGTGAAACCCGTTCTCAAACGCATAAAAATTAGATTTAAGATTAAGTGCTCATAAATAGGTGTGATATTAATGATAATTCGTACTGAAAAATGACGAAAAGGGTTGCGAAAATCGGACAATGCGAAATAAAATCAAATATCGTTTAAATCAACCTACATCACATTATGGATCATTAATATTCGTAAATTGTCTCTCACCCCAACCACTTTTCAGACAAAAATCACTAAAATTATCCTCAAAACATTTTAACTATTATAACTAAACTAATTTGAATAAATGAAGACTGGCGGTCGAAATCTACTATTTACGCCTCGAAAAGTAGGTATCTGTAAAAATAAGGTTATGTTTCTTCTAGTTGAACAATAATAAACAAATTAGGTGTAAGATTTTTTGGAAATCCCAGTATCGACAGTCAAATGAATTATCACGTAACCGCTGAAAATTTTTGAAACAGTGCACCATGTCTGAGAAACCTCAAATGTACATTTACCATTTGCCTTATGAAGAAAGGCGAAAATTATCACTTTTGTTAGATCAGGAGGGAAAGTGGATAGAATTAGGACTTAAACATATGCAATTTGATGAATACACCATAGAAGGGTTAAAACGAGAAGTAATGAAAGGAAATTCACCTTCATGCGAGTTGTTAACGCTTTGGGGTCAACAAAATCACACAGTATTAGGTGAGTTGTGACATAAGAATGAACAATTATAAAGTTACACACACAATGTTTTAGAATTATTCATACTGTTAAATCGGATGGGACTTTATCAAGGCATGAGCATTATAAAAAATTTTATTGATGAGAAATACCATGTCCTTCTAAAAGAAGACAACTTAAATAAAGCTGTTCGAAAGCTAAGAATTGCAGATAGTAAATTGCCTAGTGAAAACTTTGATAATGGCATCAAAATATTGACAAAGGATGTTAAACTGCCAGAATATACAGGGGACAGCCACGACACGACTAACATAAACCAAAAGGTAGACCGAGAAGTACTTGCACCTATAAAAAATGTAAAATCTCCTCAGGTACAGTTGAAGATAGATTCAAACAAAGTACTCACGGCGTGTGTAGTGGAAAGCGCGGGAGCCACTCCTCAAATACCATATGAAGAGCTGCAAATGGCCACTGATAAATGGAGCAAAACGCGAATTTTGGGACAAGGGGGTTTCGGTACTGTATTTAGGGGAACTTGGAAATGTACCCAAGTTGCTATAAAACGCCTTGAAACTAAGGATAACAGCAAGAAGGACCTGACAGAACAAATAAGGCAATCAATAACAGAATTACATTGTTTAAATGCATACAGACATGATAATATTTTGCCTCTTTATGGATATAGTATCGGTAGGTTTGTATCTCATTTTCAAATACAGAGAATATATAAATTAGTTTATTCTTAGGAGGGCCATATCCATGTCTTGTTTACCAGTACATGTCTGGAGGGTCATTGGATAGTAGAATTCGGACTAAAGATCAGAGGAGATTATTGAACTGGCCAAAGCGACTCACTGTAGGGATAGGTACGAATACAGAACCTGCAGGAAAAAAACTATTGTGACACCTATTTAAATTAACAGGTACAGCTCGAGGCTTACAATTCCTGCACACCACCTTGCATAATAATAAACCTTTGATCCACGGGGATATCAAAAGCGCGAATATCCTCCTGGACCCCATGGACCAGCCTCGCATTGGAGACTTCGGGCTGGCGAGAGAGGGTCCGGAACGGCACTACACCCACATCAAGGTCAGCAGGATCCAAGGCACGCTGCCTTACCTTCCCGACGAATTCCTGCGCTCCAAGGAGTTCAGTACCAAGGTTGACACCTACAGCTTCGGCATGGTGCTCTTCGAGTTGGCGACGGCTCTGAACGCCATCGACAAGCGAATGAAGTTCCTCAAGGACCACGTGCTGAACTACCCACCGGAGAAAATCCTGGAATTGAAAGACCCCAAAGTACCGGGGCACGATTTCCTGTACGGCGAGCTAATCAGGATAGGGAAGATGTGCGTGGCCAAGCGAGCGAAAGACCGACCGAACATGATACAGGTGTTGTTGATGTTGGAGGAAGTGGCGGAAAAAAATTGGGAACAGATGGTGGGATAATCAATGATAGGTTCTGAGGTTCTCAGCGTAATTATTAATGATAATCATGGTAATGGTAGGCTGTGAAGAGTACTTTGGCAACGACGTTACTGAGCATTAGTCGATTTTTGTCTGCAAAGGTTACCCGTTCTTATAATCATCTCTAGTGCTTCCATTCTTCTTAATTAGTAGAAAAAAATCATTTAAAGCAGAGATTCCTAAACCTATTACAAGTACTAAATATAATAATACAAGTAAAACTAATACAAGTAATATTTATAGATCGAATACATATATGCTTTTATAAAATTGCGTTGCAATCGTATCAGTATAGGAGTTCATCTTCAATATTTTTCTCTATTTTAAATAAATATAAGCAATAATAATTTCGCGAAACCTTGGTGAATTTTCCATGAGACCTATTTAAGGAATCTTTGCTTTAAAACATATATTATTATCTTTACACTTCTTGACAATCATCAAATCATCTCATTGTTAAACCATTAATCAATGTAGATAGTAATACAATGACTGCTTGTACAGGAACATGCATAGTTTTAAGGAATTCATTATCATTTAGTGGTGTTACTGTTTAAATATACTCTACAGGGTGAACAATGAAATATGGAATTGTTCAAATCAACGATGGATAATATAACCAGTTATAATTATTTCACATGAAGTAACATATCATTTATGGTTTACTCTACAGGCAACATGTGTGTGTTCTAATATATTTCGCTTACATTTAAATTATATACATAGCTGTAAAAAGAATAAATACTATGTAAGTTTAGGCTAAATTTTTGCCAATTGACATGTTGGCAATTTGTATATATATAATCAATGGTGTTTTGATCTCTACTAATTCTAAATGTATATAAGATAGCATCGTTAACTCCTAAGTATTTTTTAGATGGACCAACGAGACAGAAAAGAGAAAGAGCTATTTCATAAGAATATATGAATATATATATTATATATAAATGAAAACTAGTTGCTAAACTTTTTAGTTTTAAAGTCCTGTTATCTAGAGATAAATATAAATGCATATTGTATATATAGCCCTTTAATGACTTTCTACTCAAATTCTTGTGCAGACCTAGATGAAAAAAAACGAAAAGAACTAACTATTGTTACTTAAAGCTTCAAGATTGTAATGTATAGAATTAATCTTTATAAAAATAAATTCTATAGAAAAATACGCTTGTTTTATTTGATTACAAAAACAACAGAGTTGGTATAATAATTAGAAGCTGATCTATATATAAAAATGTCTTAGTAGGGTAATATCAAGGGGGGTTTAGAGAGGAAAGATCTATAATAAAATATATGTTTACACTGTAGATCCATAGTCCAAGTTTTGAATAAAATATACGCCTCCACATCTTATTTGTTGACTTTTTGAAGACTCAATAAAAGGTGTTGTATAAAGTGATAGATAGGCTAGGAATTTCAGTAAAAACTAATCAATTATAACACACAACAAAATAGTGACAGAAAACTATCTTCAAGTCCACAGGTAATTTTTTGAATTCGTTTTTAGAGAATGATTTAGAAAATACATTTTGTAAAATAAAAAGAGTAACAAAGATTTAGCATTCAATATTAAATAAGGAAAAAATAAGACAGACTTAGGATAGACTAATGGATGAGGGAAGCAGAACAATGAACTATATAAATTCTTATTAGATCTACGAAAATCTAGGTATACAGAGTAGTAATTAGGCCATTGATAGGGTGTAGCTATGAAATATGGACATAGGAGAGAAAATGTCCTAACAATATTTGGGGGATATAGATATGGAACTCACCTGAATATATTAGGACGAGTTTGGGATAAATACATCAATATGAACTGAATATTCATCCAATAACAATTTTGTTGGTGAAATCAATATGCACTGATTTTTTATGCATTTTGATGCGCCATTTATCTATCTAGAATTCTAGCTAAGTCCCGAGTGGAAGTTTCTTTAATATTTTCTCGGTAATACTGTTTGACTACATCTCTGACAGAAAATTTCAAAAGAATTAATCTTTGAATGAAAAATAGAAAACATATTCTCCACAAATGTTTTTATTAAATGATGCTTTTTAATACACTTCTTTAAACTTCGTTTAGTCATTAACTGAATTATCTTGTCTACCATTTACTTATTAAGTGTCCCATGATAATGAGGAAATTCGGACTTTCAATAAAGGGGAAATAATAATACAAACTGCTTTTAATCGATTTATTTCAAAAATATCTTTTAAAATTAACTTATACAAACCCTTAAAATTAATTATAAACTGGAATATTAATAGTTCTATACGACCTACTAATATAGCAGCATACCATACTATATATATGATATGATTGGTATTATATATACAGTAAAACATTTGTGTTCTCAAAATCAACTAAGAACTTTCTGATTTCCCTTCATTAAGCGACAGATACAAAACAGAACCAATGTTGTGGGAAATGATATTATTTCAATTAACATATATTGTACCAATATTTCCAATAAATAATTCTGAAGTATTCCTATTCTGGTTTCTATTAACTCAGTTTATGCTACATCCTGTATTAGTCTAAAGGAAATATTTCTCTATGAAACCAATAGTTTTTAGTGTTATATAATAACACTAATATAAATAATATAACATTATTCAAGTTGTAAAAGTTGATTATTTAATAAATGTATCAAAGACATATACTATATTAAAGCAGACTGTCAAGAAAATATCTTTCTTTTAATGTTTTCTGTGAATCTTATCTGTAGCTTCTAAATCTCTTTATAGCCTGTCATAAAGTCACTTGTCAAAGTTAAGTTTTATCCTTTAAGAAAGACTTGTTTAGTTTCAAGATTGACTTACGTGAGCAAATCTTGAATTATGATAACTGTAGGCTATCTTGTCATCCTAAGAAAAAGTTAAAACTACCTTCTTCAGAAGTTGTTTGATTACTTCTCCAATAGAGAATTTCAAAAATATCGAACTTTGAATGAAACATATAAATCATCTATACAAATAGGGTTTTTAATGCACTTTTTAAAATCATTAGCAAAGTTCCCAGCATTTGGAAGATGAAATCATTCATTAGGCGAAAATTATAATGATCCCCAAAAACCTGGGAAGTCACCAAACGAAATAAAAGCCTATATACCTATATCACTGCTGCCAGTAATATCTAAGGTTATTGAAAAATTCCTGTTGAAAAGAATAAAACCGATCATACAGAGAAAAAAAAACTAATACCAACACACCAGTTTGGGTTTATTAACAAGCATTCAACAATTGACCAGGTCCACAGAATAACAGATGTTATTGAAAAAGCACAAGAGCACAAGATTAGACAAGTCTTCGATAAGGTTTGGCATGAAGGCCTTGTTCATAAACTACTGACAATGTTACCAAAACAACACACCGAACTACCAAAATACATTACAGATGTTTAGTGTTAAACAAGAAGCAGTTTACCCTACAATAAAAGAAGCTAAAGCAGGTGTACCACAAAGAAGTGTACTGGGGCCAATGCTTTAACATATCTACTCTACATTTGTGATATATCACAAATGGAGAATATTACGATGGCTACATTTGCTGATGATACTGCGATTATAGCTATCGGAGATAATAGTGAAGGAGCCACACGAAAATTACAACAGGCAAGTGACAATATAAATAATTAGACACGAGCTTGGAAAATAAAAATTAACGAAAGTAAATCTGTGCATGTGCAGTTCACCTACAATCAGACCATACAAGAACCAATAATATTAAATAATACTATCATTCCATATAGCAACAACGCTAAATATCTCGAAATGAATCTTGATGCAAAACTTCACTGGAAGGAACATATAAAGGAGAAAAGAACTGGAATTGAAATATAGGAAAATGTATTGGCTAATTGGAAGAAAATCACAATTATCAGTACATAATAAATTACTATTATATAAGCAAATACTGAAACCTATATGGATATACGGAATTCAATTGTGGGGACGTTGCAAAGAGTAACATAAATAAAATACAAATTTTTCAGAACAAAGTCCTGAGAAGTATTATGGGCGCACCCAAATACTATTGGACTGACTATCTGCATCGAGACCTTCAGATACTCACAGTCAGCCAAGAAATCAAGAGAATTGCAAGGGAACATGAGAAAAGACTTCATTCTCATGAGAATATTGAAGTATTGCAACTTTTGGATACCACCAGAGCAGGACGCAGATTCAAAAGGATCAAACCATCTTATGTAGTGGGGTGCATATAATAAATAATAGTGACACGTGTAAACATTATTTCACCGCAGACTGAGGTAGGGTCGATGAGTCCTCTTAGTTATATACCTAGATTTAAGTTATCATAAGGACAAATTGTAGGTTAGTCGGAAACGACTAGTAACAATGTAATAATTAAATAATAATAAAAAATTAGCTAAATTCATTCCTCTACCATTTACTTATTATTAAGAGTATAAATATGTTATCTTGTAAGGATAGTTGGAGTTTTAATAAAATGGAAGTAATGAAAAACCTGTTTTTCAATGGATTTATTTCAAAAATATCCCAGTTCTTTTAAAATGAACTTATACAAACCCTAAAAATTAATTATATACAGGAATATTGATAGTTCTATATGAGCTACTAATATAGTAGCACAGGATACATGCATATGTAAATGTACATGATAGCTACTATATATACAGTAAAAAATCACAGTGTCCTTGAAACCAACAACAAATTTCACGTTTTCCCTTCATTAAAAAAGAATAATAACCAGTAAAGTAAAAATTAATGTCAATGATTAAAACCTAACGTTCAAAATTCTAATGTTTAGAAGAGCGGCATTATTTAAAAAAATCTAACGAATGTTTACTCTAAACTTGCTTCAAGTAAATGATTCTGTCCCAAATCTTTTTCCCCCTGAGATCTCTGACTGCTCTGAAAGCATCGTCCGGACTATGGAAACCCACCTTGGCCTCGGCGCTGGGAGTGTTGTTAGCATTGTATCTTCTGCTCACGTTCTTCGTGCAGTTGTAACCATCAAAGAAGTCGAGGATTTCGTCGGTACCTGCCTTGTAGGGCACGTTGTCCATGTAGACCGTACATCCGGGCGGCGCGTCCTCGAAATTATGCTCCTTCATGTGGGGGTTGAACCTGGGTCCTCCTCCGCGCCCCCTCCCCATGAACCTACCACCTCGCCCTCCTCTTCCCCTCATCATTGGCGGCCGCATGAACAACGGCTGGGGCATATTAAAAGGCATGTTCATATTCTGGTTCATCGTATAGTTGTCGTTTTCGTTCGTTAACATCGGAGGTCCGATAGCGACCACATCATCGTCCTCAGGGTTGTCTTCTGGGACGGTGGGGGTCTGAGATAACGCTTTCTTCATTTTTTGTCGAGTCACGGGTGCGACGGTGATATTGTTCGGCCCCAGGGAGGCGTTGTTCTTCGCCAGGGCCTTCTGAGCCTGTTCGGGCGACTCGAATTCGCAGTAAACATTGCCGGTAAAACCTAGATTATTACTGACAAGATGGATTCCGGTGGGAACGATGCCGATATCCGAGAAAAAGTCCGACACGTCCCGATCGGTGGTTTTCGTCGGAAGATTGGACAGACTCAGGCAATCGGTGTTGAGCGGAGCTTCGTGCGACGCGTCCAGCAACGCTGATTGTTCCTTGCTGATCCTTTCGAACTCGTCGTCCTTGCACGGCCTTACCGTCACCGATTTGCCGGCGATGACGTGATTCGCGCGTTCCTCCAGGGCCTCCCGCGCCACCTGCTCCGCTCCGAACTTAACGTAGGCCACCGATCCTCCCCTAGGTTTCGTGTTCAGATGGAGCGATATCAAAGGATGCTGTGAGAAGATGTGTAGGATGTCCTGCTCCTTGACGTAGGTGGGCAGGTCCTCGATCTTCAAGCAGGTGAATTCTTTGATGGGAGATTCGCCGGAACCGCCGTTGTTGAAGTACTTGGAGATGTTCTTGAACTTGGGTGCATTCTCCTCGCCTCGCCCTCCGTAGTTGTCCATGCGAGGGTGGTAGCGGTCTACCGCCTCCTCGAACGCCTGGTCCGAGATGGGTTCTATCTTGACCTCGATGTTGTTCAGTTTCTGGCCGTTCATCTTCAGCGCGGCCACTTTTGAGGGCGCCTCGCGGAACTGCACGAAGCAGATGCCAGTCTTGTGGCCGAACTCGTCGTTGATTACCTTGATGCCCTTGTAGTTGATGCTGAGCCCGTTGAAAAAGCGTCTGAGGTCCCCGTAGGATCCGTAGAATGGCTCCATCGAGATACACGTGTTGACTGGCAGGTCGCTGGGGTCGTCGTTGGCGAAATGGGGTTTCCTGGGCGGGCCGCCTTGCTGGTTCTTGTTCTCAAAGAAGTTCATCTGGTTGCGTTTGAACAGGTTGGATCTGGGACCGGAGGACTGGGACATGGGGGCCTTGTCACTAGTTTGCGAATTGTTGGCCTGCGGATTCGCCGAGCTGGACCAGTCGGGTTCCCGCAATCCGAAAGCTTGGTTCTGTTGGAACCCGTTCGAAATGGGAGTTCGCGGGGCCGCGTTCGTAAGATGGTCGATCATGTTATGCTTGGGCAAGGCGATGCCGTAGGCCCCCAACAGCGCCCTATCGTTTACCGGGGAGACGTTGAATGGGGCGGGTGCGGCCTGATTTCTTGACCACACGTCGGCTACGGATCCTCTCTGCGGGCCATTGTCGTCGTTGCGCTCCCTCTTGGGGGATCTAAAAAATAATCCTCTATATTAAAAAATCTAGGAGCGGTGTTAGTAATAGGGCTAAGAAAAATATTGCGGTTATTAATACGCAGATGATTATTGAAAGCCATCTTTAATTTTGCATATTTTCAGCTTAGATCTTAAGCATATGCCCGTAAGAGAATTTTTCAAATTTTAAGAAGTACACGATGCATGATAATCCGTTCGATATAACGGTGAACTCACTATATCACGATGTCAAATGTATCGCCTATCTCAGTATCGGGTGTAGAATTTGGGATAAATATACAAAATTAGCAAATCGCTTCCCAGTCTCGCATGAAAGGGGTATATTCAATATTTAAACCAATTTCGGCTGGAGTTCCACGGGGTAGTGCCCTGGGATCACTCCTGTAATTGCTCTATAATACTGATATCCCAACAAAAGAAACAATACATGGAACATTTGCCGATAACACAGTTATCATGGCAAAAGATATATATCCGCCTAAGGCTATAGAAAAACTACAAGTAGCAGTCAATAAGATCTACAAATGAACTAGATACTGGAAAATACAGCTTAATGGCTCCAAATCTGTCTATTTGCTGCACTGTTAATTTTGCGTTGTGGCAAAAATTACAAATATCCAATTATCACTTGACGGATACCAGATTGCTCAAGCAGAATCAGCAAAATACATCGGCATACATCTAGATGCTAGGTTAAATTGGTAACATCATGTTAAACAAAAACAGAGCAGATTAGACTCAAAGTCAGGCAACTGTACTGGTTAGTCGGAAAATTATCTCATCTTGATCTAAAATCAAAGAGATTGGTTTATCAGTCAATTATAAAGTCAATTGGGACCCATGGTGTGCAAATATGGGATTGCACCAAGACATCAAACTAACTAGCAAGCCAACGCACCCAAAACAAAGTTCTATGATTAATTACCAATGCTTATCACTAAGTAACCAAAGAAGAACTGCACAATGGCCTCGAAATCAAATGGATATACGAAGTGATTTAAGATTTCACCTTAAAACATGAAACAAGGTTGTTAAATACAGCTGGACTACACGCAGAAAATCAGAAGATTGAAGCGAACTAAACCACATGAACTTGTTTAGTGCATAAGTGTATTCTTAACTTTAGCTTAAGTACTTTATTATTATTTTAATTTGGGAAATACATACTGATGTATTAATCTCGTATTCACTTTGTATATTAATGCAAGTACAACAGAACAGTAGTAATAAATTAATTTGTAAATTAGGATTGTATTAAGTATATCTAATGTAAGATGAATTGATTAAAAAATATATTCTAGTTAAAAAGAGATATTCATTTATATGTCTGATATGTCTCAACATGTAACCGAATTAGCTTATAAAGGTCGCCCATGGTTAACTGTTTGCCAAATTATTCAAAATACTAGTGATGATCATTAGCGGTTGTAAACCGGCAAGCATCGCTTTGACGTTTTTCCTGTTTTGATAAATTTCAAATCGTTGCTTAATATGTGTGATTACTCTATCAGAAAATGCCGAAATCTAGAACTCTACCTTATAGATGGTGTGGAAAAGAGTTAAATGTAAATATAATAAAACAACTATCAGTTCCTTGTTTAATTATTTTAGTTATTAATATAATTAATAAATATATTATAAAACTCAAAGTTGATGTGGCAATATTGCGATGTTTTGACGTCACAAATTTAGATGACGTGAATTAATTATTTTTATTGATCCGACTATTCTCGGATTCTGATTCTTGATTAAAGTCATAAATCGTTTGTGTTCAAGAATGATTGAATATGCATATGCAAATGGTGTCGCATACAAAACAATTTCATGGCCACCTTGATGAGAGTTATACCATAAACGTTTTTGGTTAACATTTAAATGTGTATCAGAAATAAGTTAACAAAATCTTGAACAATTAAATAAAGCTACCAGAACACATTTATTACTTACTGGGAGTGCTGTTACCACTACCATATACAGATCATCGATTCTAACAAGTTGATATTAAGGGCATTCCGGATACGGAAATCGAAAATCGTTGTGATCACAATCTAATATGAAGCAAACCATTGTCCAAGAACTACAAAGGTTTTTTGATAGATAAGTAGATGTAGACATAGAAAAAAATAGAAAGACCTCCTAAAGTAGTGGAAATGGAACGAACATTTTTCTGAAGAGTAGCGGCAATTGATGGAACTGACTAGTGTAACAGGTCAATTGAAAAGTTCTCGGCCTGACACACAGATGGCGCTACTAGAATTAAATCCATATGTTTTTCAGTTAGACCTAACCCTCAAAAGATGCGTGTATAAATTTGGCAGCCGTCGGATCATTAGTTTGTGAATTATAGCATTTTGAGTGAAGAAACTTTTGTTATTGTGAAAAAAATGGATAAAAAGGAATTTCGTGTGATAATAAAATATTACTTTTTGAAGGGAAAAGTAATATTTTACAACAGTTGAAGCAAAAAATTGATGAAGCTTGGCTTGATTGAAGCACAAATCGTACTACAAAAATGGTATCGGAAAGTTGGAGGGTCACTATAATCAGTGTATCACGCTTGAAGGGAATTGTGTTGAATAAAAAAACTAATTTTGTTAAAAAATGTGTTTTACTATGGTAGGCCGGGGACTTTTTAATTGACCATAAAAGGATCATAGACTAACATTGAGCGTTAATAGAACGAGTTAAATGAACACAAATCTGCGCTTAAAAAAATATAACTTAAAACCTTAATATTCTTCATCGAACGCCACATCTTCCAGAACAACTTACCGATCTCTGCGCCGTTCCCTGCTGCGACTCCTGTTCCTGCTCCTGCTGCGCTCTCGCCTCCTTCGATCGCGCCTATCTCTGCTTCGGGAACGGCTCCGGTCCCTGTGTTTCCTGTCTTTGCGGTCTCGCGACCGATCCTTCTTCTCCCTGTCGCGGGATTTGCTCCTCGACCTGGAGTGTCTCCTGCCCCGTTTACGATCGCTCCTGTCGCTGTCCCGCGAGTCTCTGATATCGGGAACGGGAGCGGGAGCCACCTGGGGCACCGCGGCTGGAAGAGGCGTCTGGGCGGCGGAAGGCAACATGAAGGCGGCCATGCTCTGATTACGGGCTTGCTCTATAACCCTCTGCATCTCTTGTCTAGAGCTGAGCATCAGCTTGATCTGGATGCCTTTGATCTGTCCATCGTTGCGATTGAAGGCTTGTCGGGCGTCTTCATCCGTGCTATATATAACAACAAAATGAAATATTAGTGAATAATGTTTCGGTTAGATCAAACTTATATTAAAATGCTAATCGTCAATAGAGATTCGATACGAATTTACATTTTTTGCACATTGGCAACACATGATGTTACTGTGTATTAAATATCATCGGGTACATTTGTAACCAACTTCATGTTGTAGCTTCACTGACACGCTTCACTTTTCAGTATCTGTCACTTCATCGAAGTGTGAACAACAATGTTTTTAGTGCGTTTAAAATGTCTGAATTTGTACCAAGTATATAGCATTTGCGGGAAGTGTTACCTTTTTACATCAATTTTAAGAAAAATGTGGGTAAAAGTCAGCGAATGCTCTATAAAGCTTATGGCAATCATGCTTCATCGATTTCAAGATGTGAATACTGGTTTCGACGTTTTAAAAGTTGTGATTTTGACACGGAAAATAAAGAGCGTTCTGGAACGTCAAAAATTTTTGAAGACATTGGTGATCCAATCCATTGGCGATGGATCACATCTAAAACGCAAGAAGAATATACATAATTGCTGGAAGTAATACAAGAAACCATTTCTAATCCCTTGAACATTGGAATATTCGAAAAGCTTGGATATTTTGTGCCGTATGAATTGAAGTCAAGAGACATCGAAAGGAGTTTGGATGTTGCTTCAACGGAAAAATCGGAAAGGTTTCATCATATTGTTACTGGTGATGAAAATTACCCACTTTTCCATCCATTACGATAATTTAAAACGAAAAAAAACATGGAGGACCCATGCTCATTCATCAACATCAACGAAAAAGTCAATACTATGAGCTGCTAAAACTTAATGAAACCATCATTGGGGATCGCTGTCAACGATAATTGACGCGTTTGAGTTGAGCACTGAGATAAAAACGACCGGAATACGAACGAAGACACATCACTGTTATTACTCAGCATGACTCGACAGCAACCCTCGACCACATGTTTCAAAACCGGTGAAAACATACTTGGAAACATTAAAATGGAAAGTGATATCTCATCCACCGTATTCTCTAGACTTCACTCCTTCTGATTACTACCATTTTCGACATACGAATCATAACCTCTCTGAACACGGTGTTACTGTGTATTAAATCGCATATATTAAGATACCAAAAAATGGGTCGAGTCCTGAATAGTCTCAAAAAATACACCGTTCTTTCAAGATTGAATTCCTACCTGAAAGATGGGAAAAAGTAGCGGCTATCGATGGACAATACTTTGAATAAAATCCATTGTACAGATTTTTTAGAATAAAGCTTCAAATTTTAAAAAAATAATTTATAGGCCTAATAAAATAAATATATATTTTTATAGACAATGCCGGGTAAAAATAGTTTGCATATTAATGAGAGAAGAACTAAAAAGAACCAACATAGATCAACATAATCTTTATCGAGCCATTGGTCAATTTCAACTGAGGAGGCTAAAAAGGAGAGTATGACATTCTAAAAAAAAATAAGAGTTTAACAAACATTTTTCGATATGATTAGAAAACTAAAAAACGTGGATCCAACTTGGAATTGTTATGCGGAAGTAGATTTCGAAATAGTAATAGAATATTATAGTAAAATAGTATATTATAGGCAACCCCATATGCAATACCGAGAAACTAGGAACGGTAGTACCCTCGGACCATGCTTCTCTATATATCACAAATTTAACCTTAAACTCTTTTATTGTCTATTTTTTCATCGACTATGTATAACATCAATATCAACAAATATGTGAAACAAATTACTGTTTTTGTGTTACTTACGCTTCAACAATAAGTAAACTCGACTAACCTTTATATAAAGATTAATCTATAAAAACACAACGCCCTAACTGATGAGATTTTAATTAAAAACAAAACAGCCTGGCTTAAACATATTTATATAAAATATTATATAGTCTGTTCAAAGTTATTTTGTACATACGCCATCAAAATGTTTAATGTATTGCATGCCGAAATTTATAAATTCGTTTCAGAACCTGACTATATTTCTTTCTCATTTTGTTCTAGTTAAAGAGACACAATATTGTTTGATTATTTCGAACACGTAAACGAATGAGTCTGTCAAAGTCGTCCGGTTGTCAGACGTTTACAAAATGCTTAATAGCAATAGTTGTAAGAGGTTATAACTCTAACATATAAACTATTGTGGCTGTACAATTAACTAAAGTTTTAAGATGGCCTATAATGTTAAAATAAATTATATTTGATAACATTTTTGTTTAATTATTTTATTTAGATTAGAATTTTGTTGTATGTCAAAGCCAAACTGAACTAAAACTCAGAGTTGATGCGGCATTGCCATTGATATTGCGACGTTTTGACGTCACAAATTTAGGTGACACATGTGCAAAATAACGTTAAATAGACTAAAGATAAAACAGGCATTCCAATAAAACATGCACGTCATCAACACCATCGAAAGTATTGTCAAATTCAGTTCATAAAAAAGTAAAATCCCTTTTAAACTCGGAGCATTTTTCTTTCTCATTTTACTAATTAGCATTAATCGAACATGTAACCAAATCGGTCTATACAATGTTATTTGTGTTGGTACTGGTCGACACCGTTGTCATATGTCAATATAAATATAATAAAACAACTCTAACCTACAAACTATTGTGACTGTTTAATTAAATGTAGTTTAAGACCTTTACTAAATATGCATTAGCTGTACTATAATGTTAAAATAAATCATATTTTATAATATTATTTCTGATTCGTTATTTTATTTACATTAGTATTTTATCGTCAGAGTTAAAATAAGCGAAAACTTAAATTTGGTGCGCCAATGTTGCATTACAAATTTTGATGACGTGCATTAGCTGTTTTATTGGAAGGACTATAATATTATATTATAGTGTTTTTATATTTGTCTTTTTTATATGCGTATAGGTGACTTTTATACTTCTCAACAAATAGTGAAAGACAATACAATTATTACAAATTAATCAGAACGAATTTAAAATGATAGTCCATATTTTTCTAGTATTTTGCTAATTAAATTTAAATTAGTTCAAATAGATACTCTTGGAGGCAATTTACTAAAATATACTTCCTTCCGTAACAAAAAAGGTAGCTCAATCCAGAAATATATTAGATACTTATTTAATTTAAAGTGAATTGAGTGAATTAAAAAAAAACTCAATCACATGCTAAATTAATTCAATACTTAAAAATTATAGAAGTAATTAAAATTTAGAACATAATAATTAAAATTATGAAACAGACTGACGGAGAGATATAGAGAGAAAATTGAACTTTTGAATGTGTGGTAACATTTTTGTCATTATTATAGTAAATGGCTTTTTTTTGGACTGGAACCGGGAAACCGGACCGGAAATAGAATGACTGATCGAACCAGCATCTTGTACAGGAGAGATTTTATAGAGAGAAGAAGCCTGCTGGCGCGGTTGATAAGGGGGAACAGCAAATTAACAATACCTTGACCTTTATGGAGGGACCTTTGAATGTGGGAATTCCACCTAAACTTGCAATCGAAGACAAGACCGAGATAGGTAGCTTCTTCTGACCATGGGAATTCGGCATTCTGGCTTTTTAAGACGCGAAATGCTCGGTGCAGGACGCTTCTTGTGGAAGAAGATGGCCTGGGTTTTCTGTCTGACCTGCAACCTCTAGAAATGCAACCACTGGACCGTCTCATCGAGTTGTTTTTGGAGTCCGCTTCGGAAGCGCGGTGCTACTCTTGAAGAAGCAAAGCAGTGTCGTCTGCGTAACAAGCTGTCTCAACTTGTGGTCTCCTAGGGATATATTAATTCCTAGAAGACCTAGATTATATTAAATGGACTGTGATGCGAACAATAATACCGTTTTCTCTACGTAGGATGTGTCGTCTATATATAATTACAGTTTCTGTGTATTTTTGGCGAAAATTCCTTAAAGTATTTTTCTCGATTTCATTTAATTCTCGTGGAAGTTTATAACAGTCATGATGACAAGTCAATGATATTAAATTCTATAAAATTCCTTTCGAAGCAGGTGCCGCGTTTGCTTACACCGAACCAAAAAGAACAATAGATCAACGATTCGGATTGGTTCTTAGAGCTGTTTAAAAATAAATGAATAAATAAAAAGGTAACTTCGTGTATTTTAAATACACGCAAATCGAGTGGGCAGCAACCAATTTAGGGATCTAGTACAAGTCGTTAAGTTAAAAAAACAACATCCAAAAATTAAGAAACCCTTGAACTAACGACTGAAGGAAATTATGCTGATGAACGAAGTCAACTTTCTTAAATAATAAAAAAAATTTTTTGGTTAAATCTGATATAATCCGTTTAAGCTCAAATATAATAGATCATTACATAGAATTAATCTTATTAAATATTAGACCATTTAAAACTCAATATAAATTTCGAAAAATTTGTCATTAAATTCAAACCGTCAAACATGTAACCGTACAGTTACAACTATTATGTCTCAAATATGTGTACCATGGATTTTCTCAAAATCATAAATGAAGGTTTTCATCAAGATTTAAATAGTAAAATAACGCTTATTTAGATAATAAAAAAATTAACTAATTTAGAGTTTAACAATTGTTTAATATAAATGAGGTTATGATGTTAACCAAATGAGAGGTTATATATTTTATATTAGGATTTTTTCCAAACAAAATTTGAGTATTGGATTTTTTCAGTTTTCCAATAAATAAGAGTTCCAATAAATTATAAAACGTATAATTAATATTGCTAGTAATTATGTCTAATGTAACCAGTTAGGAAGAATTTAAAATGTAATTAAATATAGTCTACATATAATTTTATATGGTTTATAACGTTTGCTAGCCTATTGTCTCTAATTATTATCAGTAACTTTTTGAAGCATTTTGTATACATTTAACAACAGTGTCGACCGAGCACTATTTGGAGCTATTAAATTGTATTTCCTGTCTCTAGTTCATTTGTGGGTCTTATTGACCGCCATTTGTACTTTTTCTGCAGCCCTAGGCAGAAGAACGTCTTATGCCATAACGGTTGTGTCGTTGGCTTCTTTTGTTAATGAAATATCAACAGTGTCGATCGAATATAGGAAGGGCCCCAGATTTAAATGTTGAGAATGCCCCCTCATTCGAAAAAATACAACAAAAATACTCCAACATTGTCAACTGTTCTGCGGTAACAATTTACTCTTCTTGTAGATTAGTTCCGAATACCATACCCGATCAAAAGTTTGTTATTGCAAAATGTAAACGGAATATTATAAGGCTGTGTTTCTTTAAACACCTTTTCAATGGCCTTGTCACGATTCAATGTCACTTGGTCGATTGTTGAGTTGATTGTTGAAAAATAATGGCGGTTTTCAATTTGTACTTCTAATTTATTAAATTAATTTCATTTTAACTAAACGAAAATTACAACAGGCAAGGGACAATATATAAATAATTGGACACAAGCTTGGAAAATAAGAATTAATGAAAGTAAATCTGTACATGTGCAGTTCACCTATAAACAGACCGTAGTACCAATAACATTAAATAATACTATCATTCCATATAGCAACAACGCTAAATATCTCGGAATGAATCTCGATGCAAAACTTCGCTGGAAGGAACATATAAAGAAGAAAAGAAAATAACTGGAATTGAAATATAAGAAAATGTACTAGCTAATTGGAAGAAAATCCAATGTATATCCATCCGTATGTCCATACGGAGTTCAATTATGGGGATGTTCTGCAAAGAGAACATAAGTAAAACACAAATTTTTCAGAACAAAGTCCTGAGAGGTATTGTGGGTGCACCCAAATACTATAGGACTGATTATCTACATCGAGACCTTCAGACACCCACAGTCAGTCAAGAAATCAAGAGAATTGCAAGGGGGCATGAGGAAAGACTCCATTCTCATACGAATATTGAAATACTTCAACTATTGGATACCACCAGAACAGGACACAGAGTCAAAAGAATCAAACCATCTGATCTTGTGTAGTGTTGTGTAGTGAGGTGCATATATTAAAAAATTCAGCAGTGACATGTATATATAAACATTATTTCACCAGAGACTGAGATAGGGCCGATGAGTCCTCCTAGTTATATACCTAGATTTAAGTTATAATAAAGACAAATGGTAGGTTAGACGGAAACGACTAGTAACAATGTGTTAATTAAATAGTAAAAAAAATTAAATAAACTATATTTAAATAATTAAAATTGACAATTGGAATATAATGTAGCAGTATCACCGTAAGTTTCTAAAAGTGTTTGATGGGTTACGACAGCAGATTTCTTCGAACCAAATAACGAAATAAAGTAATGAATATGGAAAACAGAATTTTCACAGTTCTATAACTAGAGTGTGTATACACTGAATAACTTAATAATATTTAAGGACAAAATACCACAAATTTTATCAATATATATCGCGATATCGCTCAACTGTTGACATAAAGAATATTTTGTATACGAAAAAAAATTAAACGTAAATTAAAGCAACTGTTATTATGATTAATATTAATAATCAATTAGAAATAAAAACCGGAAAACATGCAATATATTTGTGTAATGGTGAATTAAGAATTTTTAAAATTAACCACAAACTGCTACTATTACTGAGTATTTCTGGAGAATTTTAACCGGTATTCGGTAAACTTCTGTAGTTTCCGCCTGATTTTGCCACGTTGCCATTTACAAGCAATCCAGCGCTAGAATTCGACGAACTATAATAGCTATATAATATAATATAATAGTTGATCCTGGCACTGGTACGGACTCTATTTTGTAAAGTTAAGGATTTTGTTGTTTATAGTTTATTTGTTCTTGTACTGTTCATAGTTTGAGAATATAAATGGTAGGCGGTAGTAGATAAGTCATCGATTTGTGAATATTTCGAAAAAAGCTATTATAACACTTAATCTGAACAAGCATATGAGGACATTCCATCCAGGTGCGTATCCATTCAATTTTTTAATCTTACAAATTGAATTCAATTCCATGCCAAATTCATTATATTTTAGACAAATTAGCCCTGCGAAAGTAAAATTAATATGACTCGATGTTCTTTATGTCAGTATATCTCAATCAAAATCACAACTCGTTGATCATATAGCATTAAAATTGAATAATGAACGTTGAAGTCTGTCTCGCTTGTAGAGTTTTACGGTTGAGGGTTTCTATTTTGGCACAGAAATTGCTACTTCTAAATTTGAGCGTAATCGATTAGGAATTTATAAGAGTGCATCCAAGAGGTAATAGTTATGTTATATAGATGAGAGGTGAGAGTTATTAAAATCAGATAAAAATATGATTGCAGTAAAAATAGCTGCTAAAATACCAATGGATATTATATGGGATGAAACAAACACCAACTACTTTAAGTAATGACTATTTGAAAAGACTAGATTTATTGACTCATAAAGATTTATATAATATTCAGCAAGCAAACCAAGTGAATTCCATAGGTACAAAACATAAAAGTGACGCTATAAGTGTTGAAGCAGGGGTAAATGAGGTCAAAAATACAGGATGTGTGTTTTATAAGCCACCTACCCTACGTTACAGAAAAAAGACTTTATGTTGGTCATAATAAATGAAGGGCAATATAAAATATTAAAAGAATATAGCCATGATGCATACGCGCATATTCTACATATAGGCTTAATGCAATATCGAATAGAACAACATTGCTTGCTTTTATTGAATGAATTGAGGGAGGGGTTTCCATACTGTTTTTTAATATAGAAGAAATTCGATGAGGAAACAATGATGGTATTTTTAGTGCCATGTAATATATATTATTGAGAAATTTTAGAGATAAATATAAATATATAACACAAAGAACCCACATAAACATAAAATAATAGACACTAAACTTAGCTAAAGTTAAACTTGAGTATCAAGTGAGGTTTTAGGCTACTTCATAAATTCCAGAATATATTCATATATTCATATTCTCTTCTAGTATACGAACGTAAAAATAGCTGCTAAAATACCAATGGATATTATATGGGATGAAACAAACACTAACTACTTTAAGTAGTGACTATTTGAAAAGACTAGATTTATTGACTCATAAAGATTTATATAATATTCAGCAAGCAACCCAAGTGAATTCCATAGGTACAAAACATAAAAGTGACGCTATAAGTGTTGAAGCAGGAGTAAATGAGGTCAAAAGTACAGGATGTGTGTTTTATAAGCCACCTACCCTACGTTACAGAAAAAAGACTTTATGTTGGTCATAATAAATGAAGGGCAATATAAAATATTAAAAGAATATAGCCATGATGCATACGCGCATATTCTACATATAGGCTTAATGCAATATCGAATAGAACAACATTGCTTGCTTTTATTGAATGAATTGAGGGAGGGGTTTCCATACTGTTTTTTAATATAGAAGAAATTCGATGAGGAAACAATGATGGTATTTTTAGTGCCATGTAATATATATTATTGAGAAATTTTAGAGATAAATATAAATATATAAAACAAAGAACACACATAAACATAAAATAATCGACACTAAACTTAGCTAAAATTAAACTTGAGTATCAAGTGAGGTTTTAGGTTACTTCATAAATTCCAGAATATATTCATATATTCATTATACTCTTCTAATATACCAACGTAAAAATAGCTGCTAAAATACCAATGGATATTATATGGGATGAAACAAACACTAACTACTTTAAGTAGTGACTATTCGAAAAGACTCGATTTATTGACTCATAAAGATTTATATAATATTCAGCAAGCAAACCAAGTGAATTCCATAGGTACAAAACATAAAAGTGACGCTATAAGTGTTAAAGCAGGGGTAAATGAGGTCAAAAGTACAGGATGTGTGTTTTATAAGCCACCTACCCTACGTTACAGAAAAAACACTTATAGCCATGATGTATACGCGCATATTCTACATATAGGCTTAATGAAATATCGAATAGAACAACATTGCTTGCTTTTATTGAATGAATTGAGGGAGGGGTTTCCATGCTGTTTTTTAATATAGAAGAAATTCGATGAGGAAACAATGATGGTATTTTTTAGTGCCATGTATTATATATTATTGAGTAATTTTAGAGATAAATATAAATATATAACACAAAGAACACACATAAACATAAAATAATCGACACTAAACTTAGCTAAAATTAAACTTGAGTATCAAGTGAGGTTTTAGGTTACTTCATAAATTCCAGAATATATTCATATATTCATTATACTCTTCTAATATACCAACGTAAAAATAGCTGCTAAAATACCAATGGATATTATATGGGATGAAACAAACACTAACTACTTTAAGTAGTGACTATTCGAAAAGACTCGATTTATTGACTCATAAAGATTTATATAATATTCAGCAAGCAAACCAAGTGAATTCCATAGGTACAAAACATAAAAGTGACGCTATAAGTGTTAAAGCAGGGGTAAATGAGGTCAAAAGTACAGGATGTGTGTTTTATAAGCCACCTACCCTACGTTACAGAAAAAAGACTTATAGCCATGATGTATACGCGCATATTCTACATATAGGCTTAATGAAATATCGAATAGAACAACATTGCTTGCTTTTATTGAATGAATTGAGGGAGGGGTTTCCATGCTGTTTTTTAATATAGAAGAAATTCGATGAGGAAACAATGATGGTATTTTTTAGTGCCATGTATTATATATTATTGAGTAATTTTAGAGATAAATATAAATATATAACACAAAGAACACACATAAACATAAAATAATCGACACTAAACTTAGCTAAAATTAAACTTGAGTATCAAGTGAGGTTTTAGGTTACTTCATAAATTCCAGAATATATTCATATATTCATTATACTCTTCTAATATACCAACGTAAAAATAGCTGCTAAAATACCAATGGATATTATATGGGATGAAACAAACACTAACTACTTTAAGTAGTGACTATTCGAAAAGACTCGATTTATTGACTCATAAAGATTTATATAATATTCAGCAAGCAAACCAAGTGAATTCCATAGGTACAAAACATAAAAGTGACGCTATAAGTGTTAAAGCAGGGGTAAATGAGGTCAAAAGTACAGGATGTGTGTTTTATAAGCCACCTACCCTACGTTACACCAAAAATACTTTATGTTGGTCATAATAAATGAAGGGCAATATAAAATATTAAAAGAATATAGCCACGAATGTATACGCGCATATTCTACATATAGGCTTAATGAAATATCGAATAGAACAACATTGCTTGCTTTTATTGAATGAATTGAGGGAGGGGTTTCCATGCTGTTTTTTAATATAGAAGAAATTCGATGAGGAAACAATGATGGTATTTTTTAGTGCCATGTATTATATATTATTGAGTAATTTTAGAGATAAATATAAATATATAACACAAAGAACACA
This sequence comes from Rhynchophorus ferrugineus, assembly GCF_030347505.1. Lineage (NCBI taxonomy): Eukaryota > Metazoa > Arthropoda > Insecta > Coleoptera > Curculionidae > Rhynchophorus > Rhynchophorus ferrugineus. The sequence goes on from NW_027472589.1 coordinate 18,091,447, forward strand.
CATAAACATAAAATAATCGACACTAAACTTAGCTAAAATTAAACTTGAGTATCAAGTGAGGTTTTAGGTTACTTCATAAATTCCAGAATATATTCATATATTCATTATACTCTTCTAGTATACGAACGTAAAAATAGCTGCTAAAATACCAATGGATATTATATGGGATGAAACAAACACTAACTACTTTAAGTAGTGACTATTCGAAAAGACTCGATTTATTGACTCATAAAGATTTATATAATATTCAGCAAGCAAACCAAGTGAATTCCATAGGTACAAAACATAAAAGTGACGCTATAAGTGTTGAAGCAGGGGTAAATGAGGTCAAAAGTACAGGATGTGTGTTTTATAAGCCACCTACCCTACGTTACACCAAAAAGATTTTATGTTGGTCATAATAAATGAAAAAAGACTTATAGCCATGATGTATACGCGCATATTCTACATATAGGCTTAATGAAATATCGAATAGAACAACATTGCTTGCTTTTATTGAATGAATTGAGGGAGGGGTTTCCATGCTGTTTTTTAATATAGAAGAAATTCGATGAGGATACAATGATGGTATTTTTTAGTGCCATGTATTATATATTATTGAGTAATTTTAGAGATAAATATAAATATATAACACAAAGAACACACATAAACATAAAATAATCGACACTAAACTTAGCTAAAATTAAACTTGAGTATCAAGTGAGGTTTTAGGTTACTTCATAAATTCCAGAATATATTCATATATTCATTATACTCTTCTAGTATACGAACGTAAAAATAGCTGCTAAAATACCAATGGATATTATATGGGATGAAACAAACACTAACTACTTTAAGTAGTGACTATTCGAAAAGACTAGATTTATTGACTCATAAAGATTTATATAATATTCAGCAAGCAACCCAAGTGAATTCCATAGGTACAAAACATAAAAGTGACGCTATAAGTGTTAAAGCAGGGGTAAATGAGGTCAAAAGTACAGGATGTGTGTTTTATAAGCCACCTACCCTACGTTACAGAAAAAAGACTTTATGTTGGTCATAATAAATGAAGGGCAATATAAAATATTAAAAGAATATAGCCATGATGTATACGCGCATATTCTACATATAGGCTTAATGAAATATCGAATAGAACAACATTGCTTGCTTTTATTGAATGAATTGAGGGAGGGGTTTCCATGCTGTTTTTTAATATAGAAGAAATTCGATGAGGAAACAATGATGGTATTTTTTAGTGCCATGTATTATATATTATTGAGTAATTTTAGAGATAAATATAAATATATAACACAAAGAACACACATAAACATAAAATAATCGACACTAAACTTAGCTAAAATTAAACTTGAGTATCAAGTGAGGTTTTAGGTTACTTCATAAATTCCAGAATATATTCATATATTCATTATACTCTTCTAGTATACGAACGTAAAAATAGCTGCTAAAATACCAATGGATATTATATGGGATGAAACAAACACCAACTACTTTAAGTAATGACTATTTGAAAAGACTAGATTTATTGACTCATAAAGATTTATATAATATTCAGCAAGCAAACCAAGTGAATTCCATAGGTACAAAACATAAAAGTGACGCTATAAGTGTTGAAGCAGGGGTAAATGAGGTCAAAAATACAGGATGTGTGTTTTATAAGCCACCTACCCTACGTTACAGAAAAAAGACTTATAGCCATGATGCATACGCGCATATTCTACATATAGGCTTAATGAAATATCGAATAGAATAGCATTGCTTCCTTTTATTGAATGAATTGAGGGAGGGGTTTCCATACTGTTTTTTAATATAGAAGAAATTCGATGAGAAAACAATGATGGTATTTTTTAGTGCCATGTAATATATATTATTGAGTAATTTTAGAGATAAATATAAAAATATAACACAAAGAACACACATAAACACAAAATAATTGACACTAAACTTAGCTAAATTTAAACTTGAGTATCAAGTGAGGTTTTAGGTTACTACAAAAATTCCAGAATATATTCTTATATTCATCATACTCTTCTAGTATACGAACGAATTAAGTTAAAGCAACTGTTATGATGTAATGTTAATAATTGATTAAAAAAGAATATTACTAAATAAAAACCGGAAACGTCCCTAATAACAGACATGCAATATATTTGTGCGACGGTGTATTCAGAAGAAGAATAATATTAACCACAAGCTGTTACTAATCTGACAAATTACCTTATAAAAAAACTGTTTCGAAACGAAATTAGTTTGCTCTAGATCACGTTTAATTAGATTTTGGCATTTGAAATTCGTTCGTCCTTGGTTAATTATTGATTAAATAGACATATTTGTTGAGCAAAAATCGCCTAATAAAAACATCTATTGAATAATACATCGGTGTTTCACTAATTTGATCCGGTTGTCTCGAATTATAGCGACGCAACCGCTGGATATCCGAGTATATCTATTTATAGCCGGTGTTAGAATTAGGACAATAATATTTTGATATTTTAGAAGTGTGTTTACCCACAAATTTTGATTTGTAGCAAGAATATTTTGAAATGTATCTTCACTCAGATTGCTTAATTAAAGTCTAATGGTGGTAATGTTATTTTATACAGAATTGCTAGATAGAATGTTTAGTTGGGTTGTAGATATCCTATAAATAGCACGTTGCATTTATTTATAACTTCTAGAGGGTGACCTTGTGTCTGTTGCTCGCTATTTCCGATCTTTTTGCAACAATACGTCGTTCATTTTGTTTAATTGACGTTGTTAGACAGCTGCAGCAACAATTTCAATTGTTTTAACACCTTTAATGTACTATACCTTGCTGAAGACTATATGCACAGCAAGGTTTTATGTCGATGTCGTAACGGCTCGAATTTAGAATAAATTCGTGTGCTAGTCATTTATCTTACTTTAGGATGTTTCAATAAGATATAAGATAACTTGAGAATTTTCTAAAAGTGAGAACTGGATATTCGTCCAATAAATCTTGCAACTCATTGTTTTCGAACTTGTTTGGTCCTCCAGGCTATTACTTGCAATTGCCATAAAAATAACTACTTTTAAATCGTTGAAAGCAAAACAGACAATTGGGATATGACGTAACAGCATCAACATAAATTTATAAAAAAGGCAGCAGATTTCTTCGGCCAAAACAACAAAAGTAATGAATTTAAAAAAATAATTTTGAGCATTATGTAGACATGTAGCACGTCTGTAGACACTAATCAAATGGAAAAATATTGTTTTATGCAAAGAAACTACTGAGTTTAATAGTGAGGTTAGATTATTTGCATTGACACTTCGCACTTTCACCAATAGATACCACGATATCATAAAAATGAAATGATGAATATTTTAATGACTTGTTTGAATACAAATACAATGTTCTGTAAGTTAAGACAACAGTTATTAGTATTTTGAGAAGCACACAAGCATAATTATCTTAAAAGAGGCAAAACAACTCATGGAATTTATTTGAATGTTTCAGTTTTGTTATAAAAAAAGACTGTTGGTTAGAATGTTGGTACATTGACACCGCATTTTTACCAATAGATATCACTATCGGTATATATCCTCTTCGGGGATAGTTTCTTATGTGGCAATGTGAAAATATAATATATTTTCGGTACCTATATTACGGGGATTGCATGTGTGACCTTGACAGATGTCAAATGTTTGAAAAATAGTTCGTTGAACAGACTTTGTTAGAATGAAGAGAATTTATATGTTTTTAGAGAACTTTCCTAAAAACGATGAGTAAAAAATGCTGAGTGCCGGAGCCAATGCTAAAAGCTCACCAAGACTTTAAGATTTTAATTTTTGCTTGTTTTTTTTTAACAAAGCGAATAGTTTCGTACATTCAATTCCTTGATGCAGATATACCAATAATGTGTGAACGAAACTTTATTTCCGAAGCTTGTTGCTATTTCAAGTCTGCTTTCCCTAAAAATCGTGGGAAATCCTATTTTTATAATCAGATCTGTTGTAAAAAGGCTCGATTACGTGTTAACTACATGAAGATGTCCACTGTTTCAATAATGTTATCTATCCGATGGATAACAGATGTTGACAACCCAAATTGTGGTGGAAAAAAAAGCAAAAAATATGGCTTAAGGCCATATTAAGATTTTAATATTGTCATCAATAATACTAGTAGATAGGACGAATAGAGAATGTTATTTCTACAAATGTTATTTCAGTGTAGATTTAGTTTGGTGTATATCCAAATGAGTTTAGTAGGAATTTTGTGTCGTCCTTTTTAATATATTTTTTGCAGCTATTATATATTTGCTGATATATTAAAAATATAACGTTTTTTATGAACTAATTATATTTTTTGAGAACTTTTTATTGTAGCTACAGTTACAATGGTTTATTTAAAAGTAGTCATGAGATGTTAAATTGATGTAAAAATATTGTTCAAATCGTTGTTAAGATGGCTACATCCAAATGAGAAAGAAATAGTAAAGACTGAAGTCCACACTGAATTGAAGAACGTAACATTTATTTCTATAGACATTTTTTAGAAACGGTCAAATCTATTGTTTCTGATACATAACAGCTTCTTCTAACAAGAAGGAAAAAAGAAAGGAAATATGGTTTTACCCCCAAGTTTTACAGTAGAAACAGTAGACAGTTTTACAGTATATATATATATATATATATATATATATATATATATATATATATATATATATATATATAATGATATTATAATCAATGAAACAAAAATAGGAAATAAGTTTCCACTAAGAATATTTCAGTACATTCTTCTTTTAGTTTATTCATGAATAACATTAAAAATAGTAACGTTTTATTATATTGCTTAAATATTTTTGAAAAAATTAGATAGACACTTAATATAAGCATAAGTAATAAGTGAATCAGAGTGAATTTTAGTTTCTAGAATGCTAGTTTCCCTTCTAAGTTCCCTAATTCAGTTTATAGAAAATTAGTCATTCAAACCCAACCTCACTCTCTCTAATGTGTATATAACATACACGTTCTTTTAAAAAAACGTTAATTTTTTTATTAACTCCTACTTAGTATATGTATAATCGATAAATTTTTAGACTACTGAACTACCTGAAGGCTATAAAGGCATCCCCAAGTTCGCCACCCACGATGTGCACGCCGCCCTCCGGGATACTGAGGCCCTGGAAGTACTGTCTGATGTCCAGAGCGTTCGCCGACCAGGGCAGGTTTTGTAGTCTTATGATGATGCTCATCTTGCTGACCTACAAAGAACAAGGTAACGTTCGATAATGTTCGTGTTTTTTCGCCCGGTCTTCGGGAATCGGGAACGGGTATATCAATAAAACAACGTCATTTTACTACAAAGCGTATTTTATTTAATCACTACCCTTACCAGTTCGTAGGTGAAACAGTGAAAACAGTTCCGAAAAATTAATAAAAAGAAAGAAAAATTGTGTATAATAACGACAGGGCATTCTTGAAAAGTTATTCCCAAAACTAATATTTATAACTATAGATATCCAATAAAACAGCCAATTTATAACGTCAGCACCTAGTCTGTCTCCTTGTAACTAAAGTAAAATGAGAAGGAAAAATCCACTTCAAGTTCAAAAGAAATTTTACATTTTTACAAACTGCATTTGGCAGTACATTTTTTGACGTCATCTAAAAGGTGTATTGGCTGTTTTACTGAAAGGTCTACACAAAGTATATTTTAATTACAAACACTAAATCAGTTTGGTTTGGTACTTTGATCATGGATATAAAAAAATAAAGAAACCAAAATGTGTAATAGAAACCGTAAATTGCAAGACAGAATAGTTCTAAAATAGGGAGGATCAGGATTAAGACTACATGATATCCGTAAATAAACTAGTATCGTTTTTTTAACGCGATGCCCTAAGTAATTGCTTAATTTGTTAATCTGGCACACTTAATAGAAGACTGAAATATATAAAATAACCAATTAACATAAAGAAATAATTAATAATTTTCAAAATATTAGGTTATGTTTTTAAAGTTAACAACATTAAGAGTTGCCTAAACTTATATAATAATTAGTAATTAATTTTAATAAATATTAATTATAATAATCAATAATAATTAATATTAATTACTGAGTGTTATAATAATATATAGATGATGAGGCTACTTAAGTCTAACCTCCAAACATTAAGTCATAACTCAAGTTTCGTTACTTCCAAGGCAAATTGCCGTTAGTGGATAAAAATAAATTGTCTTGCCACTCACCAGTGGTAACTGGCTATTTGCACAGTTCGGGGGAAAAAGGGGAAAGAGATTTGGTTTATATGAAGCAATGAGAGCCAAAGTTAATAGTATTTTGAAAGCAAATACAAATTATACCAAATAGGCATAGCAACATTCGGAGAGAGCCGAGTGAATGTATCACAACTGAGGGTTCTTGACAAATCAAGTTAAATTTTATCTAAAAGTTGTTTTACTGGTTGGAATCGGAACTTGTTAAGCAATGTCTTATTGCTTAGAACAATATTTAATAGTTTTTGAAAAAAAAAGTGTCGAGATTAATACGAAACTCTATGGGGATTCCACACTTTCCTGGTTAGAACGCGACAATATATAGCCTCTTCAAGACGTTTGATGTATTGCCTGCCGCAATTTGAAAATTCGTCTTAGAATCAGGCAATATTTTTCTTCTTTTTCATATTATTCTAGTTAGAAAGAGACAAAATGCTGTCTGATTACTTGGAACATGAAACGAATGAGTCTGTTAAAGTCGTCGGGTTATCAAACGTATGCAAAATTCTTGAAAGCAATAGTGACAAGAGGTTATAATTCTAACCTATAAACTGTTGTGGCTGTATAATTAACTGTAGTTTTTAGATGTACTGTCATGTTAAAATAAATTTTATTTTATAACATTTTTGTTCAATTATTTTACTTAGATTAGAATTTTGTTGTATGTCAAAACCAAAGTGAACTAAAACTCAGAATTGATGTAGTAACATTGCGATGTTTGGATGTCACAAATTTAAATAACGTATGTACAAAATAACTTTGAACAGACTATAAGTATTTTCGATGAAGATCAGCTAAATAGTTCAAAACAAGAAGAGAAAGAGATGGAGAAATGGATGAAAATACCAATATAAAAAGGACATTTTGCTGGACTGCATGCCTCTCATATGAACTGATAAAGAATATTTTTCGTGCTTGCATGTATCCTGACCATTTTCTCTTGTTATAAACTTCTACATCTTTCAAGCAACATGGTTAGACCGTGTCGAAAGAACGAATGAATGAATAAGAGAATGTTGATTTGTCTAGCGGTCCATTTTCTTATTTTAACAGCACCAAATATTTCGAAACCAGGTGCCAATCAAGCCATGCTGCATCGATCTAAAGTGTGTGAACAGTAGTAACAGACACCAATACTGTATTCTTCAGAACTCTTGCAAGGTGTGGTAGAGCATTGTCATGAAAGAAAATCGCTTTGCGTCATTTTTTCATTTCATCGTTCCATTAATTTTCTCGTCTTTTTTTCAATATTACATTTTTCAATTTATTTAATGACCATAAATATTTCACTTCAGTGTTTCTAACCCAGTTTTTGCACTTAGTATTATAGTGGATGCATTTTTCATAAGCAGTCGCATTACGCAACAGAAAAAACTTCTTTTTTGCTTGGCAACCAATGAAATCACAATGTTAAAAAAGCATTTTCAGTCAATTCGTGCGGTAGCCATAATGAATAATTTCCTGTCAAATAAAAAACTACTACTTTATGTAGAGAAATGTCAAAACCAACGAATAGTTAGGTTAGGTTACTAAAAAAAATCAATTTTCACATCCCATGAATGGTAGCCATAATGAATAATTTCCTGTCAAATGAAAAACTACTACTTTATGTAGAGAAATGTCAAAACCAACGAATAGCTAGGTTAGGTTATTAAAAAAAATCAATTTTCACATCGGCTCATCGGGCGCAAATCCAAGTTATCATTAGATAACAAGGTATTGCTGTATGAGTCTATACTCAAGCCCATTTGGACATATGGAATCCAACTATGGGGTACCGTTAGCAAATCTAATATATCCATCATTCAACTGTTCCAAAATAAGGTGTTGCGTGCCATTGTTGATGCTCCGTACTATATTTCAAATAAAGTGATACAACGCGATATTCCTATAGAACCTATAACGAGTGTAATTCAACGTGTTTGTGTGAAGTACTTCGAAAGAGTGTTAGTGCATCCCAATGTACTCGCTAATCTGCTAAATATGCGACGTGATAGTAAAGTGCGTAGATTAAAACGTTTAACACCACCTGATCTGATTATTGGACATATGTAGACTTTAGAATAAGACTAATTAATTAAGATAATATTTTATGCAGAAGATTGCTTAATGAAGTGATTTTCTACATGCCATGTATATATAATATAGACATAAGAAATACTTATTGCCAATAGGGCAGATTGTGGACTCACGAAGAGTAATAATTTTTTTTTATTTTACTACAAAAACATTTTACACGTCATCAGAATTTTTGACAACAGCACGTGGCAACTTTGTTTCGAAGAATTTTGCAGAAACTTGGCAACATGGCCCACCAGTACGAACCCAAGTCGAATTTTATAGACTGATTCGGTTACCCGTTCCGATAAATCACACAGCATTCTGTTTATTTTTAATCAGGATAAAATTAGAGTTTAATTCGAATGTAAAAGAAATTTTATTGAACGAGTTATATTCCAATAAAACAGCCAATGCACGTCATCAACACCGCCGAACGTCTTGCCACATTCAGTTTATAAGAACATAAAATCTCTTTTAAACTCGCAGCATCTTTTCTTTCTCTTTTTACTTATTAGCATTAATCCAGTTAAAAAGACAGAATGAAGTCTGATGCGTCCTAACATGTAATCGAATCGGTCTATAAAATTGTAAATTTGTGTTAGTAGTCGTCGGCACCGTTGTCATATGTCAACGTAAATATAATAAAACAGCTCTAACCTATAAAATATTGTGACTGTTTAGTTAACTGTAGTTTAAGTCCTTCAAAACGTATACATTAGATATGCTATAATTTTAAAATAAATTATATATAATAACGTTATTTTTGTTTCATTATTTTATTTACATTAGGATTGTTTTTGTCAGAATCAAAATATATGAAAACTTAAATTTGGTGCGGCAACGTTGCATTATAAATTTTGAGGACGTGCATTGGCTGTTTTACTGTATGGACTATATATTAATTGTAACATATAAATATTTAATAATTGAAGATAAGATTATTTACTTAATTCAAAATTATATAGATTTAGATAATTGTGTTTCCTAAAAATAATGTAAAATAAATCATGATATAATATAAAGTATATTTTATATGTTGTGCATGGGAAGTTGCATATTCCCATATCGATTACCCCTAACCTAAAATAATTGTCTGACAATTGAGGACTACTGTATAAAGAGACACCCTGGTAAGTCGTACTGTTTTTAAATCCAGATCGTATATCGAAATTAATACCCCTGTTAATTAGTTAGTTCAGGAATTAGAACTTACTAAGTACTGAATTTTTAGCCAACCCCAAAACGTGTTGAAGAATTGTTTCTGAATAATTTATTAGAAATTTAATAGAAACATGTAATATTGATAGAGCACATATAGCCGATATCCTCAAGAAACCGATTCAACTAGTGATTTATTAATTTTTTTAACAAATCCTAAATACTGCAATAAATTAATTTTAAATTAATAATCTTGGGTTGTAAATTTGTTAGCTCATGCTTTGTCCAACCGATGGCTTCAACTAATTATACAGACCTTCAATTAAATATAAATACCTATCAATTAACTGTGTTATTAGTTATATCGACGGGATAATTTTTGTGTAAAAATTATAGCTGTTTTTGGGATAATCATCATGTTGAAATTTCCAAACCAAAGATATTTAGGCTAATTATTTTAACACTACTTCTTAGAATATCAAAGATACTCAAAACTTTCAGTTTTTACAATTGGCCACAATCTAATTTCAGAGAAGCAATATCAAACCATAATCTCGCCACTACCATGTTAAAAGTTGATTTTGTTAATTTAAGAGTAAGCATTCCGTTGGTGGATATTCCATTTTTATTCTTTATTTTCATTTCTTTATTCCATTCGGTTAGCAAAATCTAAAGTTATTTTCATCCGGTTGTAAAACTTGTTTCATATGATGATAATTCCTTATATATTCTTTCTTCTACAAGTAACAACATTGAGTCAGCTGCAAATAGATTATAAAATGCTGTCAATAACATTAGTGAGTGAGTGCGAATAAAATTAAATCTAACTAAGTGTAAGTGAAGTTGCGTGAACATAAAAATGTCGAAGTAGTAGACAACAGTAAACTTGGAGACAACTTTTATGGAGTGCACCAGTGGGAGAAGAAAAATCTGAAATCTGAAACTTTAGATCTGCGCTTACAGAATATTTAAAAAAATTAAATAGCAACTAGTTCTAATATATGAGCCATGTGATTTAAAAACGCTGTTTTTAATGATGTTTTTTTGTATCGAATAGAGTAATAGTAATTGAGTGTCACAGTCTTAATTGAGTGTAACAGTAACAGTATAAATATGTCTAGGATATTTTCTTCGAATATCGGTTAATCGAGGTAAAAGGGTTGGGACTTGGGAATTAATTTTTTTTCAAAACTATATATTTGAAGTCGCTGAACAAAGTTTCTCCTTCTCACACAAGTGTATCGATCCAACTGAAATTTTGCACACATCGTGAAGCAATTAAACTTTGTGATTTTTCTAAACTGTGCTAAAGGTTTGAAATTAATTTTTTAATATTTCGTGAAAACACAAACGAGTAATAAACATGGAAAACCCAAATCCATCAATTATCTAGACCTTTCCCGGAGAAATGTCTTTTAATGAAATCTATAATTATTATATGAAAAACAACTTCCCGGGAGCGCCAAAAGTTTCTAAATCACTATTTTTCTCCTAATAGCAGTATTTAAAAGTAAAAACAAAAGATGTTTTCCAATTTCTACTTTCCACAATCTACGTTTTAGCATGATAGAAATATCATTTCTGAGGGGCAAGTAGCTTAATCGATATTATAAACGCAAAGATCATCTCTTGGAATATTTTAAAACAACTAAATAACTAAACGACTCATACTTGTAAATTTGTTCGTGGAGATTCTAATATTTTCTAATACTGGACGAGTCACTACTGTGGATGTCAATTGATTCGAGATTTCCTTCAGAGCACGTCTCAACTTTAGATGGTCCATTGTATTGATATTATATATAACATATGAATCTCCTTGGACAAGTTTCAATCCATATCCGACGTATCTATCAGATATTGAATTTTCTCACTTCTTGATACCATATCTGATATTGTTATTCTTTAAAAACAAACAACATTTAACGTAGTTTCCTTCTTTCACGATGAATGTTTAATTCTTGACAAAAGAGAGGTGAAGATTCCTGCTATGAGCCTGTGAGGCATAATTAATCGCGCATGGTTTATTGGAACTGGGCTGCACCTAAAATTTCGGGATTCGCCTTTTGTTTAATTGAATGGGTAAAAATAGCAACTAGCTATAAGACACCCAATGTTATATAACAAGTTTAAAGTTATCTGTATATTATAATAAACCAAATTCTATAATATTAGTTTAGAACAAGATATTATAATAATAGGTAGAGAAAAGGTGACAAGAGAGATAATTAAATTCCTATTTACTGTAGACAATATCGCCAGTTTGGTCAAGCTGACATATTCCTCCTGTAGCTGCAATAAAAAGTTAACGATTTTAATCCCACAAGGGCATTGATCTGCTTTTGATGTTAATAGACGGTTGTAATTGGGATTATCAATTGTTATCCTTGTCTAGTGATCACCAGGTTTCTCACTAGTCAATATGTTGAAGGCTAAGGTAGTCGCAACCTAGCTCAAGCAATAAGTTCAGTGACCACCTAGTTCAAGAAGTTAACGTGATCAATTTAACAATTATCGATTGCGTTGACAAAAAAAATCTATAGGTAGAAATAATACAACTGTATGCACCTACGGTAACTAATTAAATCAGTCTGAAAGCAATATATATTTATAAAGTAGTACCACCAACATGTAATTTAGGAGTTTTAGAGTTTTAGTTCCCAATTTTTCATATTAGTCTCTGTAATTTCTATAGTCGATCACTTTAACGTAGACAGAAGTCCGGTTATGACTTATAATTTGAAAAACCACATCCAAACCATTGAGATCTCCTCAAAATATTATAATTCTGCAATGCTTATCTCATTCGATCCACCAACTTCGTTACTAAAAGTTTTGTTCTGAAGTCCAAGTCTTGTCTGGTTGTACACACATTACTTTACTACCAAACACATACATTACTTATATTACCAAAATTACTTTTATCAGTTCATAACGTGGAATTACTGTTTTAATTTAAAGTGGATCGTATGGAGACAAAATAACTGAACAATATGAGTACCTTTAGCAAGAAATTTAGTTTAAAACACAGGAGATAATAAATATTTTTTACTATATAAATTGTGTCTAACATTATGCAATAAACTTACTGAAGAGGCAGAACCTCAACAATAAATTTAAGAATTAATTAATCATTCAACATCTATGACAAAAGATATATTTATGCCTAGGGCAATAGAAAAAGTGTAAGTGGCAGTCAACAAAATCTACAAAGGGACGAAAGATTGTAAAATTCAACTTAATAGCTCGAAATCTGTCCGAGTTAATTTTACATTGAGGCGAAATAAAAAAAACTTGCCCGAGTCCTCAAGCAAAATCAGCTAAATACCATGGAATCCATCTTAACGGTAGATTAAATTGGAAACATCACGTTAGAAAAAAAGCAAAACACATTAGAACCAAAATAAAACAACTATACTGGTTAGTCAGAAGATACTCTCAACTTGATCTAAAATCAAAGAGGTTGATCTATAATACTATTATAAAGCCAATTTGGACCTATGGGGTGCAAATATGGGGTTGCACTAAAAATTCAAATCAACTAGTCATACAACGCTGTCAAAACAAGGTTCTTCGATTGATTACCAATGCCTATCGCTATGTAACCAACGAAGAACTGCACGATGACCTGGAAATCAAATGGATTTGCGAAGTTATCCAAGACTTTGCCTTGAAACACGAAAGAAGATTACTAGATCATACTAACGTGGAAGCAGTACAACTGCTGGACAACGCACAGGATGTCAGGAGACTGAAGCGAACAAAACCATACGAACTTATATAAAGTGTATATATTTAGTGAAAACATAAGTGTAAGTTAATAATTAAATAAATAATTATAATTTTATAATTGAGGAATACATATTGATGTATTTTCTCGTACTCGTCTTGCTTGTTAATTAATCCAAGTACATAGGAAAAGTAGTAATAATAATACTAAGCGTATCTAATAAAGATGTTATAAAAAAAATTCAACATCTAATACAATAATATCGGAGCTAAACATACAAAAATGTTGTAAAATCAAACAAAATAGATATTACAAGAACAAGCAACATATACCATATTTTATAAACAAATGTAAAACTATGTTTATATTTGCAAAAGTTTATAAAATAGTATAAACTCGGGAAACGAGTTATTCAAGATATGTAAATTTTATGTCATATTAATTGTTGCATTGAATAAATAATATCTTAGTGTGGATATACTAGATTTGGTTCATTCAACAGTCTTGCATATTAAAAGAATTTAACACTAATCTGGACAATTAGACGTAGATCTAGATGTTGTCTATATTCTATTTTATATAATTTAATTCACGATTTAAAACAAAATACTAAAAGCGTATCATAGAGTAAATATAAAGGTTTTACTTAAATAGGCGAAACCGAAGAAATTTTTTGCGTGGTCCATTCAATGGCGGCTCTGAGACCACTTTTTTGATTGGTTCATTTGAATTGGTCCACGAAGGCATTTGATTTGTTCATTTCTATAACGCGATTGTTTGTTTTAGTTTGTTTACGGCGTCATTTTTGTGTGTCTGATATAAAGTACTGTCAGCATTCTTGTGTCTTAAATGCAATCACTATTATTCAATTCTAATGTATTTTCATTCTCAAAAGTGTTGTGTATCCAGTGCATGTGCGGAAATAAAAACCAGACGTAGTTTTCGTGGGAAGAAACACCCCAAGTTAGCAAGATTAAGGATGTATGTGACTTAACATTGCTTTTACCTGGTACGTATACAATTATATATATAAAGCATTTGTGTTCATGTATATTATTATTTACAGCAATATAAGAAAAGAAATTATGAACATATTACCCACACTCTAAATCCAAAATGTTTCCAAATGGTAAAATTATATTGAATGTAAATATAATTATATCATAAGGTCACAGCAGTAATTTTGAAAATTTGAAATACATCATGTTTTAATTTTTTATTGCTGTTCTTTAAAGTATTACTTTTTGGTATGTTTTCTCCATTCTGACGTATATCATATGATTATTTAACTGTTTTAATTATCCATTCCATAATTTTCGCAACAGCATTATAAAAATAATAATAACTTGCCTCAATACATTTTTGTGTAAACAAGTAGGTAAAATATTAACAGACACAGATTTTCAGCTGTGTTGCTTTGCTTTCAGTATGAGGGAACGAAAAGATACTAGACTTTAATACATCTTATCTGAATTGATAGCACTAAAAAATATAAAAAAGGAAAATGAGCTATAGACAATTTTGATTATGTTTCCCACGCGATATGTTATGTTTTCAATTAAATTTCAGCCATTTTTATATCCACATTTAATTATATATATATATATATATATATATATACACAATAATATATATATATATATATATATATAATAATATATATATTGACGTCAGAGGTTAGTCACGTGATCGTATGAAATCGTCGACCAATGAAATGCTCTCCTTATAAAATTTTTTCATTATTCACATTTTCATAACCACTGAAATTCAGCGAAATTACGTTCTCAGCGCCTTCCTGCTGAGACCACGCAAAACAATTCTAAAATTATTTGTATTAACACTCTATATATTACTTCTATGAAGCGTATCAGATAGAAACAGATGACAAATAACCAACAATGTCAATTGACAGGCTAATTAACAAATCGGGCGACAAGCTGAATGTAGCAATCGAATACTTGACGAGTAAAATTCGAAGAATCTTTCACAGAAAAAAACAGTTATAAGTAAACGTGTTAGTCCTAACAGCGTTATGTTGAAAATACATATATAATTTTGAGGTTAAGAATTCTACTTCATTGCAAGTTAATGTTTGTTAAAGTAATTAAATCCAAAGCGTTCGCCTCCTCAAACATCATAAAAATAAATTACCCATTTCTAACGAGGAACAGTGAAATGAACCTAAGAAACCATAATCTTCTGTTAAACTTGGCCAGAAAGATGAAAGTTTAATTAGAACAAATGTTAAAAAACTGAAATACTAATACGTATTCATGTCTTCGAGTTATATTTAGTGTTTATGTAGCGTGACTATCGTTCTTTCTATTAAGCACCCAAAAAAAAAATATTGTGTTAAGTGTAGAATTGTGTAAAATGAATTACACAAGTACACTGGATACTTCATTATTCAGATTTTTAGCCTGAAATTTGAATAATTCAATAACCTAATGTAATAATCTCCAAGACACTGATTCAATTAATTATCTTAAGAATTAAGAAATGACCCAATCGGCCGAATATTTACAGATAAATCATGTGTAAACATTATTTTAATAGTAGGGTGTATGTTTGAACTACCATGTTGAAATTTCCAAACCAATGATTAAGTTGTCTTCAGTATATTACCATTTTATTCCAGATATGGTAATTTAAACCTCTAAAATCTTCAATTGTTCACCACCACCTAGTTTAAGGTTTCATTTAGTATATTAAATAAAAGTTATTTTATGGAATTAATAAAGTAAATTTAAATTACTTTAAGTCATCTGATTCACACAATTTAAACCTGCCTTCATCCAGTCATGACATTTGTTTTTGGTAATCCCGGCTCCAACTTGAAATTAAAGTTTGTTATAAGCAATCCAATCGAATCAGTGAAACGATTTGTTTTCTTAGATCTTCCAGGCTTTGGCTAAAAATCTTCGATGATGAAACAACTGTAATTATTTCCAACACCCAGTCCACTTTAATTGCATGCAATAATTCAGTTGTATCCTTTAAACTTACTTCCAGTCGCCAAATATTCACAAAAAAAAATGTATTCGTACGATACTCAAACAATTTCAACAGTTTAACGCAACATCTTTACTATTAATAATAAAAATTCAAATTGATTTATCCATTTATGTCTGTGTAAAATTATGGATTGCATAATAATATCGAAGAACAAGTAATTGAATCAATAAAAATTAATAAATATCCGTGATTTAAATGTAATACCTATTAAACATTAAAAGTATTTAACAGAAAAGTTGAAATACCTTTTACATTATGAATATCTTATTTTTGTTTATTTTTTTTATAATGGATCATAATTAGTTTTCTGTTTAATTATTATCACTAATACTTTGAAGAATTATGTAGGCATCATGTCATATAGAACAGTATCAAAACAAATCAAGTTTTATAGACTGATTATCTGTCTATCTAAGACTCTCTATCTAAAATGTATCTACGTTATAATATGGTAATCAATTTAAATTTCCATTGTAAATTTGATGCTATTTATTTGGTAATCCAGAAATATTATTAATATTTACATTTGAGATGATGTTATTCACAATGTGGTACTGTTCAATTCAGATCTTTTAAATACAAATGTATACAGGAAAAAAACATAAAATACCCAAAAAAAGCATTCTTTTATGAGTGATATACTAGATTGAAGATATTTGAATTCACAATAAGCCGTTATATAAATGAACATTAATAAAACCTGAACATTCAATAATTTAATATCCGAATATTTCGATGATATTGATTGAATTAATTAACTTTAAAGTTATTAATCAAAAAATTACCTCAGCTCAGCCATGTCTTTACAGATATCTTTTGTATAAACATTACACTACTATAATGGCTACATGTTTGAATGGTTATGTTGAAATTTCCAAACCAATGGCAACTTGTCTTCAGCATAGCGCACCATTGTACTCCTCAGGATGTTATAGAACACGAGGGTGTAGCCTCTTTTGGAATTCAAGTTTATGATCTCAGTTACAACAGATTTCAAGTGAGCTTGCTTGTTTGAAATAAACGATTTATTGGCTGGTCATCTAGCATATAATTTCTATTCAGCCAAAAAGTAATGTTAATGGATTTTCATTTTTATGTTAACAGCAGAAAATAACGGAAAAAATTATTAAAAAAATTTGGTATCACATTTAAACATTTAATTTTGTTTAGCAATGTCAATTTATTTGTCGAATTAACTTATTAACTATCATTTAGCTGTATTAATGAATTTACTTCATGAGACAATTTTTTTCAAGAAACAAGCTCTCCAAATGTATTTATATATATATATATATATATATATATATATATATATATATATATATATATATATATATATATATGTATATATAATTTATTTATCTCCACATATAAAATAACAATTAACATTTTATGACATGTATGCAGAAAAATATGTTCTGCTTATGGATTTCTTGATTTAAATATAAGACTATAAAAATTCAAAGTATAAAATTATTAATTACAAATGAGGTTTTAAAAAAATTGTAACGTCGTAAATGTATGATTGTGATTGTCCAAAAGGCGAGAGTTCAAAATCCGACAAGGAAAATGATCCCAGTCATGCCAGTAACCAGGCTGGGCAAAGCCGAATGTCTTCTAGGTCGATTTCTAAGTTGGTCACTCGAGAGTCGGTAAGCCCAATGTCGGAGCCCGCGTTAAGCAGTACGTTTAGTCCAGATAAACCCAAGTTGTTAAAAAAGAGACTTTAAAATATAAAAAACTAAAATATATCGTAATGCAGAACATTTAGATTTGAGATGCTATTCATAATACTGATACTGTAACTGACAATGCAAAAAATAGAGATTTTCTCACTAGATAAATAGACAAATGATATTGGAACTAAAGTGCTCCTGAGGAGCAAATATTTTCAAGATGTTTGATATTCAGAATTCCATTTCAGTAGTCATAGAATCATATTTTCATGGGTACATTGTTTCATTGCGTAGGTATGTGGAATGGCCATTAAAATATAAAGCTCACACAGACAAACGACTCTTGAAGCTCTTTCTGAAACCAAAACGCGCAAAATCGCAAGAATTGCTCAAGGAATGCTTGAAAAGAGTATCATTCTGCTACCTGTCTGAATACCTTCGACAAAAATTGGCACCACTTAACTGAGGGTAATTATTTACACCTCACTAATATACAAAAGCTTTTTTCTCAAGAACACCATATCTACCTATATATTAAGAATTTCAAATTTGAGTGATTTGCTATTAGATATAAATTATGGTACATCTCATTGCAACGACATTCATGTCAAGGTTTTGCCATTAGATTTTATCTTTTATTATGTATAACCTTACTAAAAAGTAAACAAGATATTTTTAACAGCTCGCAAGCCGCTACAAACCAACAAGATATGACTAAATCACGAAACACAATTTTATTTCATTAAATTAAATTGTTCTTGGCAGTTTTAAAAACACAGTAAGTTGTATGCATATTCAATTGCGACTTTTAAAAGGGTTAAGATGACTTTGTGCATCGTTTCATCGCTATGAATGAGTCTTGGATTTACACGCATAATCCTGAATCAAAAACAAGAGGTCAAAGAATGGTGTGATTTCATTTTCAGAAATCAATCATATGTTAGAGTCAGTTTTTTGGGGTGCCCAAGGATTTTTTTGTGGATTACCTCCAAACTGGTAAAACAATAAATTTGGATTACCACAGTAACCATTTAGACCCAATAGGATGCAAAAATTCGTGAAGAATTATTTAGTTTGTAAGAAAGAAATTATTTTCCATAAGACAATGTTCAGATAACTCAAAAACTATCCCAAAATCGGTGAATTAAGGTATGCATTGTTTATGCAAAGACGTTTAGTTTGTTCGCCAGATCTAGCTCTTGACTTCTAGTTCTTCTTGCACTACAAAATTGTTTTGGAATCGAAATAATGGTAGAATACAATAGTTTTTCCATTTCTGTGAACTTATTGAACAGTTCGTTTTTATTCAAATGGGTTTGCTGTGATCGATGGAACAACACCTCCAATATAAAATAAGATACTGCTCTACAGCATCAAAACCGATCTTTTCAGTTGTGTTCTATCGATCACACGCTAGTAAAAAAGCAATTAACCAAGAAAAATGCTTTTAAAATGTACACCTCATTTACACTCATATCACAGAAAAGTCACAACTCATTCAATGCAGACATTTTAAAAATAAATTAGTCCTTTTCAAGAGTAAAATTGATTACGGCGTTGATGATTTAACATCCAGCCCCACATAATTATTTTTCTTTTCTATACTTTTCAGAATAAACTGCAATTTGCCGAAAAAAATGCAAGAAAGAAACGATCGAAGAAAAGGCCGAAGTTAAATAGACAATCGCATTTATGCCGGCCAAAGTATCTTTAATCATACAATAAACTTCAACAGTATCTTTAATCCTACATAAAAAAAATACTTTAATTTAGTCATAGATAAACTAATATGCAAAATTACAGCTATTCCCACAGAACAAGCACAGAAAAAGAATGCATAAACAGAAGACAAAACACATGTTTGAAAAACAGGACAAATAAATTCAGATATAGAAAATTACATTCAGTTATATAGATTCGCCAGGAAATTTAGGGATGCTAAATTAACTATTATAAACTTATTAAAAAATTATCTCAAACTTGTGCTATTTATAAAAAAAAAGACATAAACGTAAGACGTAAACGAATTGCGATCAGGATAATTAAAACATGTGGAATTCAAACATGTAAACACACTATTGATTTTCAAGACTAAAACCCGCTATAGTTTAGAAAAAAATGCCAATATTTGTATTTTATTGGCATTCGGTTGTCTTCACTTAATTTCACTCGGACAGCTGGCCCTGGAAGCTGAACAAATTCCTATAAAAATCCTCCTTCACGTAGCTTAGAATAGCTATATCGTGCATATAAACAAGTGCGAAAAGATGTGTTGGATTCATTTGCTGTCAAAGTCGATATTCGCCAAGGGAATCTACTATTTTTTAATATAGTTACGAATGCTAGTGCAAAAAACATATAAACTTCTTAAATGATATAGTCTTGAAGTATTTGACATTGCAAAGCCACGCTGTTTAAGAATAAATGAAGAGCAAAGAGCAGGATCAACTACAATTGTAAATGCCAACAGCATCCAAGCAGGCGCAGGTATAAGTATTTACTCAGTAATGCAAGAGAAGAAAGTAGCACCCACTTATTTAAGACGAACAAGCGTGAAAGATAAATGTCAATATTAAAACTTAAGACACTGCAGTCTGATATCTGTCAGTAATCCAAATCTGACACATAACGCAAACGCATGTTTCTTTTCAAGAACGTATTAACAATGACGTTATTCGGTTATAAAAGATGAAAATCGACACAATGATCACTTCCAAAAAAAAAGTTAAGGATTAAAATCATAGAGAACGATCTGAAGAATAAAAGGTCAACAGTATTCGATTTCCAACAGTGATGAGACTTAGTAAATAACGTCCAAAGCCCTGCAGCATCAACAGCAGCGTATAGGTATAAAAGTAGTAATCACTCTGCCAGCTATGGATATACATAGATGGATATGGTGATGATGATATTTTATCAGGAGTCAATGTAGAGGGTCCCTGTAGAGCTTCTATAAAAAAATATTGATATAGTATAAAATAGTATTACTGTCACACATTTGTCAAAGTAATAAATATTTAATACTAAATAAAGTAATAAATAATATAATATATAAATATTATTTAAATAACGTAGACTTATTAATACTTTTAGGTAGAACTAAAATAATATTTATGTAGAAACAAAAGATAATCTATTTTTTGTAATATCATGCATTATCATAAAGGATGTAATTTATGATTGCAACATGTCGTACTTTATAGAATAATTCATACAAAAACGCGCGATCAATTAGACTGTTAATAATTAATAACATAGAAACAGGTGAAAATATCAATTTCTTATTTATTTCCCACATGTACTTTAATAAAAAAAAATAATTTAATTATTCAAAAACATTCATAAAGAGAATTCACTGACATTTTAAAATAAATGGTATATTAAATCTATTATTCTTAACAATATTTGAAAATGAAATTTCACTGTTAAAAAAACCTTTGCAAATTGATTAACAATGTAGTACTTTACTTCTTACTTAACACTTCTAAAGATGTGTATTTGACGTTAGAGAAGCTAAGTAATATTTAGCAATTATTAAGAAACATATTTCTATCGATATAAAAGAAATGTTATAAAATCAAAAAAAATTTAATTGCAAACCTAGTAAATTTAATCAAAAGAGAAACTTATTAAACTTAGACGTATTATGAGACTACAATTCTCATTTGTAGAAGCATGGCTTCTTCGAGACTAAAAACATTTAATTGGAAATTATGATAGTCGTTTATTCAATTCGCCTGATTAAAAAAAAAGTTTCCCGAAGGATATCAAAAGATTTAAGGTGATTTTTAGAAATCATAGTTCAAAGATAATTAAGGTACGAAATTGCAGTTAATAACAAAAAAGAAGCTATAAATGGAAGCTCTCCAAACCAAACGAAAGCCCCAAACATCATAGTCATCTTTAGGATGTTGTAACTTCCATTAGTACATGACTATAAATCAACAATGCAGCATAATACTTGTGAAAATATTCTATTCATCAAATATGAAAACGTATATAACGAAGAGAAAAATAATAGCAAGTTAATAGTATACAACAATATTTTAGCAATTAATTAAAATTTTAGTACCTTTACAATCATCATTACATTATTTAACAATTATTTTACAATTATGTAAGTACATTTCTCAAAATAATTTAAAATTAGTACGTGAACGTGTTATTATTTATAAGAACAAAAGATAAAACTTCTACACAATGATAATTAATCACTAAAGAATGTTTATAAATAATTCCAATATTTATAATAAAGTAAAATAAAGAAAATCTTTTCAGAGAAGTTTCTGTTAATCCACGAACTATATAATGAATGATGATAAAGGTTGGTTATTTTATTGTTTTGCTAATATCAATTATAATGGCTATGAATAGATCACAATAAAAAAAATCCAAGGCCGCTTACATGACCATGACCAAACACACCACTAATTTTTAAGAATAGTTCATTCGACCTTAGTGTACTGCGCGTATTACTAGTTATATTGCAGCTATTGGTCATTGATAAAATTATCCGTTTTCATAAAAAACTACAGCATCTCTGCCAAGAATGTAAAAAATAAACATGTCTCACGATATAAACGAATATATATATATATATATATATATATATATATATATATATATATATATATATATATATATATAGATAGAAATCCACATACAAAAGAGTTTAAGCACTATATTTCCCACTAATATGGATGAGTCAAAGTTCACGAATTTTAATTATCACTGAATCAGATGTACTTGAAATAATGTGGTAAAAATGCCTAACTCCTAATGCCAAAACCAAACTATTTTGCAGATACCTGCTGTAATATTTAAATTCTTTAAAACAACATATTTTATGCTGTCCAACATAATAGCATAAATTCCACCCTATATAAATAATTTCCAGTTAAATTTAGCAATAATCCCCATGTTATGGCAGGCAGCTATAACCTGTATCATATCTTCTTTTTTCATATAAGCATCCAATAAAATAACATTATTCTGAAAGTACAACGTCCGAGGAAAGAGTTCATATAGATATATACATTACATGACAAAAAGACACCATCTAGCCAAGGAGTTCAATAACATATTCAATGTAACACACTTGAAAACAGAAAAAGATACATGAACCATGATTATCATTCATAAAAGAAGAATTTTTAAGTCTGATACAAGAGCTAATCTAACATATCCATAACCAATAAATCAACAATGAACAAATTTGATATTCAATGTAGCTTTAAAAATATATATTTTTATCATTGTTCAACTTTATATTCCCATGAAACACATAATTTATATTAATTACTCATTAAGGAAAATGATAAAAAGAATATTTGCTGAAATTTTGTAATTTTAAAGGATGAAAATTTGATGTTATATACATTATGCTTGAAAGAGTTCAAGATAGGTTAAAAAAGTATAAACATAATGATGAAGAAATACCATGAATTAAAAAAGAAATAAAGAATATTAGCTCAGTTCACTTATAAATCTCTTAAAAAATAATGCATAAGAATTACAGATTAGCTATAGAAAATCTATTCCACAAATCGAATATAATATTCCACACGTTTGCATCCATTACTGACAGTTATAGTTCTTTACAAAATCAAACACTTCATTATATATGTATACCTGTAGCTAAGTAACACCTCTTAAAGGTTTGTTAAGAATATTTATGTATGCAAAGTGTATGAATATCCAAAGATGTATTTGTATCAGCTCCATCTTCCTTTCCTGTCAGCATCAGTAGTATGTAGCTGCATTTCCTGAGTTCTAAATGAATTCCAATCATAAACCAACTAAGTTTAATCTATATGTGTTTTTGGTTGCTGCTAATCTTTAATCCATATTCATGGTTAACTCATGATTGAAATATGAATTGTATGTTGATTTATCAATTGTTATGCCATATAGTTATTATAAGTTTTATTGCACTTCTGATACTTGCTCCACTCAACAGGATGAACTTGTCATAATATACCGGGTCAGCTTACAATAATAAGAAATGCTATATTGCCGTTTCTCCACCTATATGTCAAGAAAATAAGAGATGCATAAATTCATTTGAGCACTGTTTTTAAGTACCAAATTACTAGTCTAGTACACAGTCTAAATATGGCCATATCACAATCTGAGTTAGAAAAAGCATTTAGTAATTAATGTTAGAAAAAATAAATAGCCGGAACTATAGGAATATTTTTAAAATAGTCAACAGGTGAATAATACACTTATTATTTTTCAATGTTCAACCTGTTTTAGTTTATATTAGAATAAAAGTACTTTAATTGACAAATAATTTATCATATAATGAAGTGATTCAAAATAACCACTCCAATAAATAATAAAAAGTATTGTTTTGTTAAATCAAACAAAGACGTTGCTTGATGTAACATTAACACTTTCAACTAAGTAGCCTTATTTAATGTGTTTATAAAAAATATGTATGCAACTGTCCAAATCCCAGATGTTTCCAAGAAGAATGGACACATAGCCAGACATTTGACCAGCTGACATCAAAAATGTCATTGAATAGATATCACCTGAAACATTTCAAGAATAAAAAAACAAATATTTTATAGTGAAATATAGTTGTGTAATTATTCAGTCACACAAAAAATATTAATTACTCTTCCTTGAGTAGAATTAAAACATCTAAATGTTTTTCCGTATACCACACATACTTATTAAATAATATATATTTAAGTATTCACAACCATGTGGTATAACATTATACTAGAAGAGAAAGTACACATTTTCATGTAATATTATAAAACCATCAACAGAAAATGGTACCAGCTATAAAAAATCTTGAGAAAGTTTACTAGTAAAACAATATTCTATCACTATCACTTCTGATTACTGTTTATGCCTAGATCAGGATATATCATCATGGTTATGTCATCAATGGTAGAGAAAGTTGTGTGGTATGAAGTGCACCTTGTCCGTAAAAGAAAATAATATTTAATAACCAGCATTAGTAGTTTCACTTTAAGCTATTTCATATTAAACAATAAATTTCTACAGATGCCTTCTTAACATCATTTTATAGTATTTTTAAAGCTTAGCTGAAAGGAATGTTATTGCAAATTCACATTGCCCACATTCTACAATGATCCACTTAAGTCAGGTCATTGACCCATACACATTCCATATAATATGAATCACTATAGTAATGTTGGTGTTGTTATTATTACTCTACATAATAATCTTTAAATATATCAAATTATTTGATTATAAAGCATTTGGCATAGATCCGCTTTGTAATAAAAAAAATATCGGTTTACAGTGCATACATTTAAAGTATAACCTTTCTAAAAATTACTTATCTTTGTTTACAAAATTATTTTTAAAAAAGCACAAAATTTACCATATTACAATACAATGGAATCGTTGCTTCATACAAATTACATCACGAGATGTTTACAAAGAAAATGAAATAATTTATTTTACCTTATTCTGTCTCACACTTAAAAATCAATACTTGCATAAAAGAGCCACGAGCTGTTCAATTCTGCTTCTAGACGTAATAGTTACGGATTTCCGTCATTTCTAAACGTCCACGATCAAAATAGATTCAAGACTTCCCTGTACGTCAGATGCACAAGCACAATTTTCCACGTTAATTTCGCCAAGCATCAGCCAAAATGACGAACGTCCATCAAGTGTTTCGTAACTTTATTTCGAGATAACTCCAACTTACCTCGTTATACACTAAGGAAAAGTTTCACGATTGAAATAATAATCTTGTAAATATTATTTCGAACAATTTCAGCATAGGAAATAACGGAAATTAGGATGAAAAATCACAAATATTTGAATTGAAATATATGGGCGTGATGCTCTCTTCACAACGCTGTCAACATATCTGACATTTTAAACAATATGGCCGAATTGAATCTACGACACGATCAGTTAGCAACAGTTGGCATAATGAATATAAAAACTAAATATTTTCCAATAGTATAGAAAAATATTTTAAGATAATCAATACTTTATACTTCTACTCAAAACACTTGAAAAAAATTATTTATAATTGCAGCTCTAAGGAAAGTATATTTGGAACATGCTAAAATACATTCGACAAGTGGCGCCATCGGGTTTAAAAAATGTTAACTGCTAAGGATGACGTGTATTTTAAAAAATTGAATTATAATTAACAGGTAAATACTTACTGATTTTAACGCGTATATAAACGAGCTATACATAAAAGAGTTTACATGTTCTTAATATAGAACTACTGTTTTGAAAAGGAGAAGTATAACCAAAGAACGATGAGAATACGATTATAAACCGTCATATATTGACAGATCCAAATTCACAATTACTCCCCGCCACCGTTAGTCTAGCCACTCCATGCTTGGCTAGGTCACGTAGAATATTAAGAGTGATTGCAGTGTATTTTTGATTGTGATTATCGTGGTTTTCTCCGGATTTTTTCCGCTATCAATCATTTATCGTGTTATGACTTGATTCGATTGACAGTAAACGTTAAGCAATAGTTTTGTGTAGTGAAATAAACACATTTTTCCAAGTGTCATTATCGACTTACAGTTCGATTTCGACCGTGTTTCCAAATGAAAAGGGATTTTAAAATGAGGCTCACAAAGACCGACCGCAAGGATTTGGATAAATTCACAAAATTCTTGGCACTGAAGGCCACAGAAGTGATTGTCCAATCTCGATTGGGCGAAAAAATTTCAACACCATGTAAACCGCATACTAGCGGGCCAGACTGGGTAAGTTTATTTTGTAACACAAATATCAACAATGGACGAGGAAAGGTTTATTATTGGTTTTAGTTTAACCTCAACATAAACGAACCCGAAGTCGTTATCGAAGCGAAAAAAGTTCTCAATAGTGAACTGTTATTGTCAAAGAAATTTCCGTTTTGCGTCGAGATATCTTTGAAAACCGCCGAGGGTGACAATATGGTTCTGGAAACTTGGTGTGCGAGGTTGTTGCCAGAACAGTGTGATCCCAGCACAACAAATAGTCAAAGCATATATAATCGAATGGGGATTTTATTGAAATCTTTAGTGTCTGTTACCCGGGTAACACCTGCTTACAAATTATCCCGTAGACAAGGTATGGTGATTTAAATATACAGTTTGACAGTTTTAGTTGACTTGATTTATTGACCATTAGGACCAGATTCATATGTGATGTGCTACAGAATGTATATGGACGAACCCCTACAGCATTGTTTGGGAGAAGGTTACAAACATATTAATGTGGGACAAATCTGCACTCCAATAGGTACAGTGCAACTGTCATGTTCCTACAGAACAAAAATGACCATTTCGCCTACACAAACTACAAGAGATAATTCGATAATGCTTAAGAGTGACCATTTCAACACCAATCTCAGTCCAAAAAGCAGACGTTACAGCCAATGGTAAGTGCTTACTTTATTCCTGTGTGTTGAAATACATAAACTTATCCAAACGCGTGGACTTTCTATTAAGTAAAATTTAATTTAAATATCAGAATCTGACCTTAAAAGCTACCAGCTAGCTAATGACTAAGATCTCATGCTTCCTTTTAAGGGTACCCCTACACTTGCTTTGTCTTATTTCTCAGTTTCGAGATTTTTTAATCTATTCTCAGTTTACTTGAAATACTATATGGTGCAATTTAATACCAACAAGGATATTTTGCGTGCATATTCTGAAATTTCTGGTTGGATACATCTGAAAAGTGTTTTTTTGTGGTTTGTATGACCTAAATTTTCTTGCTTGGTTTCATCACGTCGAAATTTTAAATAATTTAAATTTTCGATAATAGTAAAACAAATGATTCATTCACAATGTATACAAAATAAAACAAAATATAATACAAATAATAATGGAAACTTGCAGGATTATAAGACATATAAAAATACTTTTTATTCGGAAAACTAAAAGGTCATGAAATCAATTTCCTGTGCGAACTGATTGAGTAAAATACTTATTATTATTGCTGAATTCAATAATTACTTGTTTCACTCAAAGATTCATCCCTCTAAAAGTGGTTTTAGCTTATCTGTGGACAGTGAAGTCTTGAAGAAACATAAAAGTAAAGTTTTCATGCTGTTAGAGGCTCTTCTGATTTCTTCTAGAGTCGTGTTGGCTTTGTAGCATCACATTACCAGAAGACGAAGCATATAGAAGAGGATCAGGTTGTTCAGAGCTGCGAGGCTGTTTCTTTATTATATATTTGTGTTCTATCTATATGATACTCTTGTTAGACAGTTGGAAGGTTTCGTTGCACTTCATTAATTCCAAATTATCTTGATAACTACCATGTTTATTCGATGGTTAAATGGACTAGTTTTTACGACAGTATAGTTTTGGACACTAAATTGTAAACCATAAAATTCAAAGTATGTTCTGCACTAAAAAGTATTTTTTTGTGGTTTATGACCTAAATTTTTTTGCTTGGTTTCCTCGCATTGGAATGTTAAGTAACAATTTAAATTTTCGGTAATAATAGTAAAATCAATGATTCATTCACTATGTATGCTCAGTAAAAAATAGTAGAGAGTAAATAACAAAGTAAACCCGTCAGTTTTTTTGGGTACTCGTGATTTATTAAATATTTAACAGCCCCATTAACATATTATTATAATTAACTATGTTTAATTGCAACATATAAGTGGAAAGTGAATGTTCGGAATAATTAAGACGTTTCTGAAAGTTGTTGGTCGAATGTTAGCGTACAGAAAGGAATTTTAACCGGGAGATTTTTCCTAAACCGGTTGTGAAACTCATCATGCGGCCGTTTATGTACAGAAGGCTGATCTGAGAGAGCAGGAATCGATTATATCCACCCGTAAAATGCGCTCGTCGAATCCGCGTGGGTGACCGGCGTGGGCGTGCGAGATCTCGTTTTGCATCCTGACTGAAGTGACCCACGCGTTTTCCTTTATTTTCTCCGGGGAGGTCGCGACTATTTCTGTCCCGTCGAACTCTCGAACGATAATAAACGCCAGCCGTGAACTTCGCCGGTTATTTTCGCAAATCCGCCATCGACGTAACGGTTCGCCAGCTCTCAGGTATGCAGTCGTCGCGCTTGGGATACCTTTTTTTCCTGTTTCGTTACACCGCTGCTGCAACTGCAAGCTCGTTCGCGATTCCGACCATTCGCCGAGCCTATCACTTCTACCGACGACTCTTGCCGGTGTTAAATTTGTCTGCGTTTCTATTTATAATCGATATTCAGCTCTGAATTAATTAAAAGCATTCGGTTTCGTTTCTTGTTACTAGTATTAGCTTTTATAACAAATGATTTATTTCTTTTAAGAAGTCATACAAAATGTTGGCAATTATTTTTGTTTTTTATTTAATTTCATTTTTAAGTTTAATTTATATATAGTTCTTCTGCCAGTGTGCATGTAATTGAACTCCCCGTAAACTGTTTCGATTTCTCGACTCGGCGATTTTAATAATTTTTTTATCTGTTTTTATATGAATTCGTGAGTGGTTTAGAATTACAATCGGGTTGCGATAGTGTTACGGTATTTTTATACATTTTCAAAATTTTTCAATTATAAGAACAAATCACAAGGAAATCAGTATTTTTTTATAATCATTTTGTAGTATTTGTGTTACTATAAGGATAACGTCTGTTGGGTACGCTAGTATCCTATAAGTTTATTAAGAAATTATTTAGAAGATGCAATGAAATGGAAACTATTAACACATTGTCCCAAGCAAAGAGCCAAACAAATAAAATCAGTTAAACTTAATCTGGCTATGGTCGTTGGTAAAGACTAAAAACTAAGAAAACTATCTATATTTTAAATAACGATACGGTGCATAAGTCGAACGAACAAACAATGGAAAATTGTTCATAAAAAGTGATTTATTAAAAAAACTTATAGGTACCGAAAGTAATAATTTTAATTTCAAGTAGTTCTTAGGCTAAAAAAATATTGAATTTTATACCTTTTTAATACTGGTAAATTTAGATTGGTGTTGTTTAGGTGAAGAACCCTAGATATCTCAAAGACAGTGCTTTTCAGTTTAAATTACAAATACTAACTGAAAACATACCGCTAATTAAGTTTGAAACTCAGAATGTCTTTAAAAAAAACAAACTTTATTTCAAAAATAATAATGAAGAGGTTTACAACAATTGTTACAATACAATACAATGATTAAGATTACAATAAGCGAGACTTATTATGCTTAAACACGTACAGTACAAACGGATAGGCGAGACTGGAGTACTTAACAACAGTCTTTACAAATGGATAGGCGAGACTGAAATCTAGGCATTCTGCCTTTACATTTATAGTAAAATTATGCTGTGTTAGCTATTCTTAAGTCTAAAGGTTAGTAAGTTGTTTGGGTGGACATAAATGACCATATAACTCCTCCCTCCTTAAGTATGAGAGAATGGGGTGGCATTCTCGAGTGGGTCTAGTTTTATGCTCATTTTTACATCGTCCTTTTTAATATATTTAAAGTACATATATATTCCTAAAGTTACAAATACAATACATATAATAATTATAGTTAAAATTGAAATTCCTTCTCCTACATTAAAAGAGTGGAGAGGATGAATTGATAGGGAATCAACAGCTTTTATATCATTATGCAGTGTTTCTAAATTTATTGATTTTAATTTTACAGGTTTATTTTGTTGGAATAAACCAGTGTTAATTTTTATGGATGGCAATTTAAGCCGTAGATTAATTACATTGATTTTTTGAGAATCGTAATGTTCATTTTTAACATTAACCTTACATGTTTTTGGGAAAATAATTGAAGGTTCTTTGACTATTTCAATAGAATTTTGTTTCGGACAAAATAGTGATATTCTTTCTTCAAGTGCTGGTATAATTATGATGGAGTTATCTTGCAGTTGTCTTACACTAGTTTGATTATATAATATGGGTATCATGGGACAATGATCGAATTCAGCATTAATAGTTTGGACTATACATTTTTCATCTTTATTCAAGTTAAATTTTGAGCATAATATTATTTCTTCGATTTTAATGCAATTTTCTGGGGTATTAAAATAATCATTCTTATTTAATAAAAGGAAAGGATTTTTAATAGATACAATATGATTTTGAATCGGTATAGCAAAAAGGTGGTATAATGTATATGGTATGTCCGAGATTAACGGGATCGCAACATGAAATATGATTAAACTATTTTTTATTAGAACGTCAGCGTGTGCTGTTTCATAATATTTGATTATGTTATCGAATGGGATTCGCGCCTTGGGATTTATCTGTAAGATAATTTTATTTAGGTCTGTGATTTTTATTATGCTGTGATGTAGGGTACCGGTCTCAGCAAAGTTGATTGCGGTTTGTATATTGTTGCATAAATCTGATATGATACGCAAATTACTTTCTATATTGTCCATTGTTAGGATAAAGTGTGTAGTAAGCGTTGTCATTGACATAGTTACAGAAAGATTACCCATCATAGTTAATATATTATCTTGATTTGTCTTAATTTTTGTTATGGTTTTATCGAAAGATTTAGAAATGTTTTTGAGAATCGTTTGTGTTGCCATGGTGTCGTGTTGAAGTATTTCTTGATTCGTTTGTAATATTTTAATATAATTATCATATCTTTCACCATCGCTAGCATCTAGTGTTCCGAATAAATATTTATCAATAGTTCCGACTACATTGATAAGTCCTCGTTTATGTCTTTTTGTTATAGTATAATGTCTTAAGAATTGTTCTTGGACAAGGACTTGATTTAAAAGATTTTTAGTTCTAGTTAACAGAAGTTCCTTAAATGATGTTGTTATATTTGTTATAGTATGGTTAATGTTAAGTAATGTTGTTTTAATTTGTCTTACACAGGTTTTTATTTTTGTTAAATTAACATGGTAATATGCATGGTGATTTCCAGTTACTATAAAGCTGGTTCCTTGAACAATTGGTAATATTGGGTTTGTTAGAGTTTCTATTTTGTATTGTCCATACGTATATGTTATAAAGAGGAGGATTGTCCATAGGGATTTCATCTGGAAATGATTGGTTAATTAACTCTTTTAACGTCTTTTGGATGTCGTTGATTAGTAAACTTAGTTTTGATAAATTTTGGATTGAGAGTTTTCGTGGGTAGCCTATGGGGAGTTTGAATTAATTGTTCTGTGCCTTCTGGTATTTCGGGGTCGTTTTCTCGATTTTTATTTAATTTTGCTAAAGTGGTTGCTTTTCTTGCATTTAATTTAGAGTGTATATGTTCGTTCAGTTCTTTGAAAATATTTGATAGATCAAATATGTAATCTGTCTGCATTTGATTTAGACTTCTATTGAAATTTAATTGGTAATTCAAATTTCCTTTAATTATTTGAAACGGTGTGTAATCATGCGATGAATGTATACTATTGTTATAGTTTAAGAGGGCAATGTCTACTAATTCTTGGATTGTTTTAGAACGATGTTCGTCCTTTAATGCAACTAAGCTTTCTTTTAATGTGGAATGAAATCGTTCAATTGGTGAGTTTGAATTCGGATTATAGGGAGTAGTAAAGTGAAGTTCTATCTGGTAAAGTTTACATAATTCTTGTAGGAGGTTATTTTTGAAAGAAGTGCCATTGTCGGTGGTAATAATATTTGGAGTGCCATGTTGAGAAAAGAATTTGATTAGATTTTGACATATCTCTATCGAGTTATCGTTTAGAGGAAAAGCAGAGGCAAATTTGGAAAAGTTATCTATAATCGTTAGGAATTTTTGAGATGATATGGTATATATATCCATGTATATATGTTCAAAGGGTTTAGAACCGATAGGTGTAGGTTTGTAAATTACTTTGTACGGATGTCTTTCGTATTTACTCTTCTGGCATGTTTCACATGTTTTTATATAGTCTATTACATCTCGTTCTAAGCTTGGCCAATAATATGTTTGCTTTATATTTTTTATATTTTCTGTAATACCTCTGTGAGATGTCTTTGTCTTGTGGTATTTTTCGATAATTTCCTTTTGTTTATCAGGGTTGGTTACATCTTCTAATAGAGTGTTTGATATAGTTAATTTGTAAGCATTATTTTTGAAAGTTTCTGCGAATACTCGAAGAATGAGTGGTTCCAATTCTTTAAATGGGAAGTGTAGACAATATGTATCTGGAGGTAGATAACTGATAATTAAATTTTGAATTTCTTCCGTAGTGGGATTTTCATTTACAAATATAAATGTTCTTTTCTTTTCGTTAAACAAGTTTTGTTTTACCACGTATGGTTTAATTTTATTTGTCCATTTAAAAACGATTTGGTTTTTGAAAGTGTTGATGCTTTTATTCACATACGGAGCACCAAGTATAGGATTTTCCAAAGAGGTGTGTATCGTATCGGATTCTGAAATATTATCTTGAGCATTTTCAGGGATATTTGATTCATTGGAGTTTTGCGATTTCTCTTGAATATTTGATTTACTGTAGGGTGGTCTAATTTGTATGTCTGAAATGATTTTGATCTTAGGCTTTTCTTTTATCGATATCATTGGTTCTTCCAAATTACATACAAGTATGTCAATGCTTATATTTTTAAATATGTATTCTATCATAGATTTTACTTTTTTCCAATCTAGATGGTCAAGGCCACATCCTAATCTTGGGATGGCTAATTTTCGAATGTGATTTTCTTTTATATGTTCGCTCATAAGGACTAATGTTTTCCATAGAAGTTCATACGTTGGTTTGTCTTCCGATTTTCGTTTTGTAATTAGATAATATATGTTACGGGATTCTTTTTGATCTGGCCATATAAGTATTTCTCCTTCTTTGGCCTTTTTCTCTAATAGTTCCTTCTGATTTTTATATTTGTGCTTAAATATGCACGCTATTCCTTTATTCATTCGAAGGTCAGCTGCAACACAGTGCGCTAATGAGTAATCTGTTGATTGTTCGAAGAGATTTCCTTTAATTTCTTGAATTTTTTCTGAATATTCTATATTCATCCAGTTTTTGTTCCAAATTTCATATTCACTATTATTATTGTTTATCTTTTTTGGTTTCTCAAAGACTGGCATGTGTTCTTGCGTTTCGAAAAAGTGTTTTACTCGATCAAGCCATAGGTATTGATCTTCAGTATTTACATCTGGTCTATCACTTATTTCTGAGATATGAGTTAAAGGAGGTTTGGGTATTTCTACAGGATGTATTTCAATTGAATGTTTAAGAGGAGGACGGGAAAGAGCGTCAGCGTTTAGATTTTGCTTTCCTTTTTTATAATGTATGGTAAAGTCGAATTCTTGGAGTTTCAATCTCCATCGTACTAATTTTGAGTTAGGTTCTTTAATAGAAAATAGCCATTGAAGAGGTTTGTGATCAGTTACTATTGAGAATTTTCTACCGAAAAGATAAGGGCGGAAGTATTTGGTTGCCCAAACTATGGCTAATAGTTCTTTCTCTATAGTGGAGTAATTGCATTCCGTAGTGCTTAAGGTTCGACTAGCGTATGCAATAGGTAAATCGTTTCCAATTGTGCCTTGAGATAATACAGCACCGATAGCAAAGTTCGAAGCATCTGTTGTTAAGATAAAGGGTTTTTGAAAATCTGGGTGTTGAAGAATAGGATCATTCATAAGGATATTTTTACATGTTTCGAATGCTTCTATAAAAGCTCTATCGTGATTAACTTTGGAGTTTTTCTTTAAACATTGTGTGAGAGGTTTTGTGATTTTTGCAAAATTCTTAATAAATTTTCGATAGTATCCTATTAATCCGAGGAAAGATTTTATTTCTTTAGGAGTTTTCGGGATTTCAAAATTTTTTATTGCGGATACCTTTTTAGGATTTGGTTTAATTCCTTCTGGAGTAATTACATGTCCAAGAAATTCTACTGATTTCTTTAAAAATTCAGATTTGTCTAACTGTATTTTTAGATTATAGGAGGTTAAGCGATCGAAGACTTTTCTTAAAGATTCCAAATGTTCTTGTAGGGAAGTTGAGAAGATAATTATGTCGTCCATGTATACTAAACATATTTTTCCTTGTAGACCACGTAATACGTTATCCATTGTACGCTGGAAAGTAGCGGGTGCGTTTTTTAGACCAAATGGCATTCGTAAATATTCGTAATGACCATGTTCTACGTTAAAAGCAGTTTTTTGAATTGATTCTGGGTCCATTTCGATTTGGTGAAAACCGCTAGCAAGATCTAAAGTTGTAAAATATTGTGCTCGTCCTAACTTATCGAGAATGTCGGAAATGTTCGGGATGGGGTATCGATCGTCTATGGTCTTTTCGTTAAGTTTTCTATAATCAATTACCAAGCGCCATTTTCTTTGTCCTGATGCGTCTAGTTTTTTAGGCACTATCCATACGGGAGAACTCCAAGGTGAGCTTGATGGTTGTATGATTTTATTTTCAAGCATTTCTGCGATTTGTTTTTCTATTTCATTCTTATGGACATAGGGATATCTGTATGTCTTGGCATGCACTGGAATTTCGTCAGTGGTTTTGATCTTATGTTTTACTTCGTTCGTGAATGTCAGTTTATCTCCAGTTTTATGTAAAACGTGACGGTACTTTTGTAATAATTTGAATAGACTATTTTGTTCTTCGTGGTTTAAATGAGAATGTCTAATTAGTTCCTTTAAATTTAATTTGTCGCCAATTACGTTTGATTTATAATAATTATTATTAGTTCCAATATCAAAGTTATAAATTTCAAAGTTATTTTCGTTAAATGGACTCATTTGGGGATGTTCTGTTATCGAGTACCTAATTGATTGATGTTTATTAGTTGGATTTTTAATATCCACGCAGAAAGAGTTATTTTTAATTGTTACGATAGTAGGTTGAATTGTTAGTTGGTCAGTTTTATATTCATGAATATACCAAGAAGATTCTTCAGGAAGATCGGTGAACAATCTTGTGTTTTTTATTGTATTAGGAGGAATTTCTACAATGAATGTACTGAAGTCTTCGCGAAAATAGAATGGTATTCTGAGATAGTCATTATATAATAGGTTTTCTTCTAGATTAATATTTAGGTTTAATCTTTTGAGGTCTTTGATTCCTAATATTCCATCAAAGTAATCATGGAAAGAATATAATACGAAATTGACTGATTGGGATATTCCTAAACTAAGAAATAGAGGAATTCTGGCTTTTGAAAATGCTTTTTGACTGCCTGTACAAGTGTGGAGTGTTGTTATATGAGGTTTGATTGTTTCTGGGAAATAATGTTCGGCTATAGAAGGTCTAAGCAGAGAGGCATGAGAACCTGTGTCAATTAATAATTTTAAATCTAAATTTGGGATATAGATATAAGGAAGTTGGTTGACTTGAAAAGTATTTAATTGGAGACATGATTTTCCGAAGCTTGTGAACAAAAATTTTCGTTATCTTCTAATTCTGTGGGAAAGTTTACGTAGTAATTTTGTTCTTCTTCATTTGGATATAAAAATTCTGGATTTTGGTCATCATAAGGGAAAGGATAATCATTAGGTGGATCATTCATTTCAGAGTCGTTTGATTCTGAGGATGACTCTGGTAAGTTTCTTTCGATGTGAGTTAATTCTTCTATCTTAAATCTTTGTTGACCTGGAGGGTATTGATTTTTGAAATGATTTTGATTGGTATTAAAATGTTGTGGTTGGTTTCGATATTGACGTTGAAAGTTTGATTGTTGGGGTTGTCGTGGAGTTATACTAACACCTGACATGGGTTTTGGATATTGACTTTTAACGTGAGGAGTTTGAGTTTTTTGAAAGTTTTTGCCAAATGTTGCATAGGCTGGGGGAAAATATGTTTTAACCGGTTGTGGTCTAATGGGTATTGGTTGACTAGGGAATTGATTTTTTGGATATGTTGTCATATTTTGTTTAAGGAACAAGTTACGTTTTAAATTAATGTTTTGACTTTTTGACTCAAAATTCTGTGTAAAATTATTCTTAAATCTGTCTTGACTTGACAATATTTCGTAATTAGTAATAATATCAATCGCGGAATCTAAATTTTGCGGATTTTGTACGATCAATAAAGTTCTTAACTCGTTCGATATATTAGCAAGTAAATTTTGTGTAGCTGTTAATTCGTTTTGTTTAATTAAGATGTTTCGTGCTTCTAAGTTTTGTACTTCTGTACAAATCTTAGTATTAATTTGGGTATTAATGGATTTCAATCTTTGAATATAATCTAAGCATGGTTCGTTTTTGTTTCTCACCAAGAAGATGAGCTGTTGTTGTAAGTTACATCTAGTTATTGGGTCACTGAATTTTTGTTGAAGAGCAATTTTAATTTGATCCCAAGAAATTAGATCGGGACGTGTAAGTATGAAATCTTCAGCTTCACCAATTATTTTTGATTTGATTGCTAACAGCACATATTCTTGTTGGGATTGATCATTCGTATAATATCGAGCATAAAATGTGTCTATTTGGTTAATAAAGCTATCTAATTTAGATGAAGTTCCGTCGAATGTTTTCAATAACTGAACAGTTGATCTTAATGATTCTGCCATATTGGTATCAAAAAAGTTAATTAGGTGTGAATAAATATTTTCTAAACTTTCGTCGGAGCTTTCTCTATTTCTGTTTCTAATAGTTGGGTATGTTATTCCCTCTAATTTTTTTCGTAAATCTTTTCA
This sequence comes from Rhynchophorus ferrugineus, assembly GCF_030347505.1. Classification (NCBI taxonomy): domain Eukaryota; kingdom Metazoa; phylum Arthropoda; class Insecta; order Coleoptera; family Curculionidae; genus Rhynchophorus; species Rhynchophorus ferrugineus. The sequence continues at coordinate 18,128,885 of NW_027472589.1, forward strand.
TACAACTAGTTTATAAAAATAATGAAATTACAATATATATATGGAATGTACCAATAGGATATAACTTAATTATTATATTATATTATCTATAATTATCAAACTAAGTTATCCTTGGATTTCCTTTTACAATATTTGTTATATAAAAATAGTATATAAATATCAATGAAATTATATGGAATGCACCAATGGGATACAACTTTTATTGAATAAGTTGTCCTTGGATTTCCTTTTTTTTTTTTTTTACAATAATTGTTATATAAATCGTATATAAATATCAATGAAATTATATGGAATGCACCAATGGGATACAACTTTTAATGAATAAGTTGTCCTTGGATTTCCTTTTTTACAATAATTGTTATATAAATAGTATATAAATATCAAGATTTTCAATTCAATAATTATTATTCTTCTTGTTTCTTAATTAATCAGGATTATACCAATAAGTGACTTACAGTAATGTATTCGTCTCTGGATTGCTCCTGATGTCGTAATAGTAGAAGCCGTCTGCGAGGAGAATTCACTTCTCGACTGGTCTGCTATACGCCTTGGACACTAGCTACGCCAAGTTGTCCTGGTTCCTTATGCTAACTGCTAATGGTTGGGATTCTTTGTCCAGATCCAAAGCAGGAGTCCGCCTTCCAATTGAAGTAACAACGTTGAGTGGTGGTTCTTTCTTCTTAATTGTAGATACAAACGGTGATCACAATTCACAGCGAACTATATGATATTCCGGAAGTATCCTACCGACTGCGCCAATTAAGTTTGAAACTCAGAATGTCTTTAAAAAAAACAAACTTTATTTCAAAAATAATAATGAAGAGGTTTACAACAATTGTTACAATACAATACAATGATTAAGATTACAATAAGCGAGACTTATTATGCTTAAACACGTACAGTACAAACGGATAGGCGAGACTGGAGTACTTAACAACAGTCTTTACAAATGGATAGGCGAGACTGAAATCTAGGCATTCTGCCTTTACATTTATAGTAAAATTATGCTGTGTTAGCTATTCTTAAGTCTAAAGGTTAGTAAGTTGTTTGGGTGGACATAAATGACCATATAACTCGCTTTATGCCTTTTTTTTGGTACTGCGAATTTTATATCGATATTGTTTAGGTGGGCAACACTAGATATCTCAAAGATAGGGCGTTTCATTTTAAATTACAAATAATATGTCTAAGAAAGTAATATTTTTAATTTCGAAAAATTGGACTGAAAAAATATTTCTTTTTATGCCTTTTTGTTATATCAATATTATTTAGGTGAACACCCCTAAATATCTCAAAGACAGCATTGCATTTCAATTTAAATTACTAATAATAAGCCCGAGAAAGTAATATTTTTTATTTTGAAAAGTTCTTGACTGAAAAAATATCGCTTTCTATGCCGTTTTGGTACTAGGAATTTTATATCGATATTTCTAACCGAACAAGTCTTTATCTGTGGTAGATAGGGCATTTAATTTTGCGTTACAAATAGTATGTCTAATATTTTTCGAAGATCAAGTCAAGAAAATCCATTTGACGCCATTAAATGAGGAATTTTAAAGGTTTTTTAAGGTGACAAAACGATCGTATCATTTTAAATACTTAAATTATTGCACTAGAACATATTTTTAGCGATATACAGGTTGTGTAGAATATATTCTTTGGTGTCTTTGACGCGGAATGAAATGAAATACTGCTTCTAGATTTGTCATAATTCTTCTATTGAACCAAACATGTTTAAATATCTGGTATTTGCACTTACCTAGTTTTTCAACAATTTTCATTTTTTAATAAAGATTTTGATATATTTTTTTAATATAACATATACCTAAACCTCAGAATTTCTTCCATTTTCTCCCATTTCTTCCCACGAACGAGCACTATTTATAAATATAATTTCATAATAATCGCATGCTAAGTTCCAGTACCTAGAATTTATTTCAGGCACTTCAGCTTACTTGAAAAGCTGGACTCCTCCAATTCTGTCTTGCGCTTCATGGGCGTTTTCGCCTAAATTTAGTTTAATTTAAGACAGATGGCCTTAATTGTGCCCAATTTATTCATTGTTCGAATTTTTTAAAATATATTTAACACTGTGGTACAGTTAACAGTAATATTTTGTAGGATTTTTTAAAAAATTTCCGGTCAGCTTCGTTTTTCCCCAAGGTTTTTCGGACACAATTCTCTTTTCCACTTGGACAATAGTGCAAAGGGACAAAAAAATTATGAAAAAGTATTGTGAATGAAGGGTTGTTACACCCTAAGCACTCTGGCTACCTGATTTGCTAGTTTGGGCATGTTAATTTCAATGTTCTCGGTTAGGTACCATACTCTATACATATTTAATATTTAAATTATTTCCTTTCACCAGTATTTCTTTTTAATTATTTTTTTATTATTCAAAATTGTTGGAAACATTCTAAAAGTAGCAGTGAACATTTTATATATAGTAATAAAATGGATGGTATAATATCGTTTTAATTTTTTTTTTATGAATCTTTAATATATATGTGGTCGGGCGATATGGTAGAGTGACAACGTATTATCTCACCAAATGTATGTATGTATGAGACGACATATTTGTGTTAATTGTAATGAGTAAGATGTCTAGACATAGGGGTTTGCTTTATACTAGAATAGATTTAAACCCTCGGTGTCGTTTTGTATCGATAATCAACAAGTCGCTCTTCTTCTCGTAAAATAAAATAGTTTTTTTACAGTAAATTAAAGGCTTTTATTGTTTTAAACTCTTTATATTTCATAACTTGTTTAGTCGGTAGTATTCCGGGAATATCATAAGGTAGTTCTCTTTTGAATTTATTGAGTTAATCGAGATCAAATTAGTTATCAACAAAATAAAACGGGTTAACGTTGGATTGGCAATCGTTCCGCCTTTACTCGAAGCGTTTTTTGGCGTTGTTAAGTGGAGTTTGGGCAAAAGTATCGCAGCCTGTGAGTCTGTAAGGTTACAAAAGGTGAATTGAAGGTACTTAAAGATCCCTAGCAAAAAATAATTCCAATTAGCAAACATTCAAGCTTTGAGACCCGTTACACAAGTCGCCTTTTCTATTCATAAATAAAATAAAATAGTATTCTCAAGCAAATTAAAAGTTTTTGTTATTTTAGACCTTTCACATTTCAAAACTGATATTGCTGGCACCAAATTAATATTTTTTAAATAAACATATACTTTTTAGATGGTGTTACAGTCGGTTTGTCATGCTCTTGTCCTCTGTCCAGAGCTTTTAGAGTTAATGTAATCAATACGTTTATTTTTGCATTTAACAAATGAGATGAGTTTGGCATTTACTCTTATTTTTGCTATTTTATAATCTAAAATAATTAATTGCATTTATAGCAATTAGAAATTTTCTTGTCCTTGACCTATCACTATTTTAATACTGAAGTCTCATTTGATAGTTGAGGTAAGCTACAGGACTTCCAACGCCTTGTTGGTCTCCATCCTCTAGGTCTTTTATCAATGAAAGCATCTAATAAAATCTAGCACTATTAATCACAACATTTTCCTTAAATGCATTTGTAATAACTTCGAAAAAATTTTCTTAAAGAAAAAATTAGATTCACTTTAACAAAACGCACATTTAAAAGAAAAACAGATGGTTTATTTCCACCTACTTATTATTTATAATCCATATGTCATTGTAAACTGTGTAAATATTTTGTAGTTAATGATTGTTATTTAATTTTAAACATACATAAATGAAATCATATTATGATCTATTCGTATACTCTGTCGAGTATTTTTTACATTGTTTTCATTGACTTTATTCAAATATTCCCAGAATAATTCATCGAAATTAAGGCATCTGAGATAATAGAAAAAAGGAATTCCACAAACAATGTGGCATTTAGCAAAAGTTGTCTTCATGACTAAGCGATTTCTCGTTGTTGAACCTTCGAATGTTTCTTTCGTTCGATATTTAGCATTTGTCGATATCATTGTTGTGTTGCCATGACTTAATAGATTTTTGTGTTGTCCTACTTTTGATATTGTATTGGAGGACAATTCCTCAATGTTGTCTGAAATACTTATGAAAAAAATATTTTGACTGGGTCAAAACTAAATGATCAATATATAACTGGACTGCCAAAATGGTGAAATGGTGTTACATGGTCTCATTACTTGTTATCTGTCTGTTAACACTAGAGTTATTGTTAGATGTATATAAATAGTGATGTCGCCTTCAAATTCTTACCAGAAATGGTGGATAGTTTTAGATAAACTGCAAGGTTTGTTTGATTTTTTCCTTTAAAATGATCATGAGTTACATAATTTTTTGTGGTTTTATTTAAAAACAGTTTTAGATGTGGATGGTTCAGAAACAGTGTCATTTTTAGGTTGTTTTGTTTAATTTACTCTACTGCTAATAAATAAATCATTTTATATATTGATTATTGGCCTAATAGTTATGGGTTGTTTGCAGTTATCTTGAAATATATATGTTAGTACAATCTTAATTTATTACTATTGTTCAATTATGTTATTGTTAAATATATCAGTACGTATTTCCCAAATTAACTGGTTTGGTTTGTTACAGTGATTCTTGCTAATAAAAACATGTTTTATATATTGATTATTGGCCTAATAGTTGTGGACTTGAAGTAGTCGGGTAAATTGTCTTTTAAATATTTGAAGAGGTAATTCGAACAAAAACTTTGCTATCTTGTATTAGTTATCTTGCTTTATATATGCTTAGTACAATCTGAATTTATAAAATTTATTACTATTGCTCAGTTGTACTTGCATCAGTATATAAGTAGGATGAGTGTGGAATAAATACATCAATATGTATTTCCCAAATTAAAATTAAATTAGACTAATTACGCCAAAGTTAAGATTAAACACTTATACACTATAAGAGTTCATGTGGTTTGATTCGTTTCAATCTTCTGATGTCCTGCGTGCTCTCCAGTAGCTGTACTGCTTCCACGTTGCTGTAATTTAGCAACCTTATTTCATGTTTTAAGGTGAAATGTTTTATAACGTGAATCCATTTGACTTCGAGATCATAGTTCTTCGTTGGTTACGTAGCGATAAGCATTGGTAATTAGTACATTGGCATTAGTAATTATATTACTAGTAGGATTTATGTTTTAGTGCACCCCATATGTCCAAGTTGGCTTTATAACAGACTGATACACTATCACTTTGATTTTACGTGAGAAGATGGGAATATCTTCCGACTAAGCAGTACAGTTCTTTGATTTTCAATCTGATCTGCTTATTTCATGTTTTAAGGTGAAATGTTGTATAACGTGAATCCATTTGACTTTGAGATCATCGTGTAGTTCTTCGTTGGTTACGTAGCAATAAGCGTTGGTAATTAATAGAAACATTTTGTTTTGTCAGCGTTGCATTACTAGTAGGATTGATGTTTTAGGGCAACCCCATATGTCCAAGTTGACTTTATAACAGATTGATAAACTATCACTTTGATTTTCAATCTGATCTGCTTTGCTTTTAGTCTAATGTGATGTTCTAGTTAATAATAATAATATAGTTTTAGATTTCCTCAAGAATTCGATCACAGATTGGGGGAAGGATGTGAAAGAATTTAGAAAGGGTAGTATTAAAGCGTTAGTAATGGTTTTGGATTATGTGAATTCACTTCCAAAAATTTCACCCATAAGGCTTATATCGGCTCAAAAGATTTGGTACTTGATATTATTTCCTACTAATCAATTCTTTGGACATTGACATGATTATAGAGGTTTCTTTATACGTTGGTGTGCTTTATTTAATGTCTTCAGGAATTAAGAATCCCATGGTATTATGTTAATGTTCCTTTCATCGAAGCCGCTATACTTGAGTAATATACATGTTCTTGTAATAGTATATGTCCGGGTTCTGTGAAAATTTCTAATTTAAATGAAAATTGTTCTCAAGACGCTCTCCAGCGCTTCTTGTTAAAATATTACGGTTTTACTCATTACGGATTAGTGATAATTGTTAACCTGTCAAAGAAGTCGATGGATACATGTGCAAAAAGTGTGACAATCTTGTTGCACTTGCCGGCTTCTATGTTCTATATATTGTTAACGACAGAAAATGTCTTTTTTATTGTGCTTAAATCTTGGGTGATCGGCTACAGCTGTTCTGGCCTCGAACAATGTTGGTCTCCCATTTTCAGATCGCTTTCTATGATTTTGGCCCATTTTTTTTTCGGAGTTATTAGATTAACTAGAGCAGCTTAAATAAAGCCAATCAACTTGCCAGTACCTGATAAAGTTCCCATACCCAAAATTTTCAGGTAGAATATGACTAATGCATATTTTGTTCGTATTCATTGTGGGACCTTTTATATAGGGGATCTTGATAGTACAATATAAACATTAAATTTGGTTTCCTTTAGGTTCTTACGTAATAAATATCGTAATAATAGTTCGGTGTATTCTTATTTTTTCTTACATTAAGGGTGAAGGGGATCAATAACTGGAAAAAATGTTTATCAGTCTGTGATTTGCTTTAAGCATTAACAAAGAATTGTTAAAATTCTTGTTTTTTCTCTAAACAACATATCTTTTCTTCGTTATTTTGAAAATATTGTTATTATCATTATTATTGAGTAGTCATATATATATATATATATATATATATATATATATATATATACCATCTAGGGGTTTATTTGGACTGGACCTACAGTTTAATGTGGGCTTCAAACCGCGGTCCTCGACGTTGAGTCTTTGAACTTTGAACTTTAGAAATCATCCCAGAAGACATCCGGTCTTACCCAGCCTAGTTACTGGCGTGACTGGGATCATTTTCCTTTTGGGATTAAAATTGCTGTTATTCATCAATGTAATCTCCATCAAGAGCAGCACAATCATTCCAGCGCCGCTCTAACACCACTCTTGGAGAACGATTTCTCTTTTGTCTCAAAATAGGACTATCACCAGTTGCTGTCCACTCAGATGTCGATCGTTTTGATTCCGGAGTGAAATGATGAATCCATGTTTCATCCATTGTCACATATCGACGCAAATATTCCGGTTTGTTACGTTTAAGTATGGCCAAACACTGCTCAGAATCATCAACTCGTCGTTGTTTTTGGTCAAAAGTAAACTCGCGCGGCACCCACTTTGCACGGAGCTTTCTCATACCCATTCGTGAATGATATAATGTACATACGGTACGATCATTCAAAATCATTTTGTAGATTTTTTAAATGTTTTCGTCGGTAACAGCCTCTTTTGGGCGTCCACTCCGTTCACCGTCTTCGATGATCATTTCACTACGTCTAAACTTAACATACCAGCCCTTGACGGTTGATTTTCCTGGGACGGCGTTCGGAAATTTGGCATCAAGCCAAGTTTTTGCTTCAACTGTATTTTTTCCCTTCAAAAAGCAATATTTTATCTATACGCGAAATTCCTTTTCATCCATTTTTTTCACAATGACAAAAGTTGTCAGTGTTGTCTGTCACTCAAGTTGGCTGTCAAATTTATACACGCATTTTTTGAGGGTTAGGGCTTTTGATATTGATATTTCAACTGGTGTTAGAAATCCTACTTGTGGTGAATAGAGTCTTAAAATTTGTTTTAGGTGGCAGTTAAGATTCTACCAACTAACGAAAAAATAATATTACAGATGGTAACCATGTTAATTATAATTTGGCGAACGCAATCCCATGCAAAAATAAAGCTAAGCTAAACACGGACAATTAATTATCGCATTGTTAATTCGAGATCATGTGAAGGCTAAACCGATGACACCGAGAACCATTTACTGTTGTTTACTGAGTGTATTTATATCCCGGCATATTTATATCGGTGTTGTGTTTTCGTCTGCCAAGGATTTCCCGAAAAAGTTCTTGAAATGATATTATTTAACAAATCAACAGCGATGATGCATTCATGCGGCTTCGGTTTTGCTTTGAGATGTGTATGTGTACGTGTGTTTATCACGGACGTGAACTGTCGGTCGAAGACGACCGATATATCCGGCAGTTGTTACAAAATAGGTTATTGTGGCATCTGTTCCTTCCGCGTATACGAAGGTGATAATTATAGAATAAAGTCACATAAAATAGGTCTCCTATTGTTGAATTACTTGGTTTAATTCGCTAAGTAATAGTAGGAATGCTGGTTTAAGTCAATAAATGAGCCATAACCCGCCCATCCAGCTCGAAGGACCATGAATGTCACTTTTGCCGGTTATTTCTATCTATCCATCTTGTTGAATTACCCTGTGTAATTCATAAAACACTGGTTCATTAGGGTTAATTATCTTCTAAACATAATAATAAATCTATAATCTAAAAGTCTTCCTGAAGGATATCAGTGATTCACGAAAGTGATATAAACTAGTGCCTGTGTATTCACTATTTTTCTTGAAATAAGAGTAAATTGTATTTAATTACTTATATTATAATTATTCTGACAGTTATATTGAAATACCCGAACTATCTTCGGTCGTACGGATTGATCTTACTTGTTTAATAACTTGAAACTTTACTAACCTGAAAGTAGGGATTTTTCCCTTATTCAAATGGGCTTTACTAAACACTGACCAACAATCTGTCCGAGAGACCCAAAATACCACCATAAAGCTGTAGAAATTCAGCTATTCAAAAAAAGGGATTTTGGAAAACATTTTAGAATTTTACGAATTTATCTGTCTGACATTTTGAACATCCATATATGTTTATATTTTGGGTCTAATGGTAAAAATAAATTACTTATTAACAAAAATTATTATTAACATTAACGACAGTTGTCACTATTTTCTCTCCTACTAGTTTCATTTGACTGCTATTTAACATTCTGATTTTTCGTCTTATCCGAGACCTTGAATGTGCCGAAAATAATGTATGCTTACATAGATTTATATGATTTTATGTTCTGTTTGTAGTAAGATTGTAAATAACAATATATTGTACATTAATATAGCAGTATTTTTGAACTCTTATTTTTCAAGATCATTCAAAAAGAACAATATTTTAATTGATAAGATAGAAAAATAATTTTGACGATATTTGTGTTATTTTGGCAACTTTTATTATGCCTTCTTCTGAATGACTTTTTCGATTTTCTCTGAAGTCTCCCGATGTTTGCTCAAGCTTTCTGAATGTTAAAACTTCTTTCATTCAAGTTTCAACGAATAATAATCATAATATATTTCTGATTAACGATCAATAAAATTATTATTATATTTAAAAAGGGCGCTTAAATAGTTGATAAAGTTTGATTGAAAAAATACGATACAAATATTTAATGGTCATTACTCCATTCCTTTTTTTTTGTTCTGGCCTATAACCAGGCGGTGGAATGCATGAACCTGGTCGCGGAGACTTGCCCTGGAGTGACAAGTTGGACCGGGTTATGTGGGACTGCCTCTGGGCTTACCAATACACTAAATCGAAACCGTCTCATAGTTGATCCCTGTGGATCGCTACTGCTACTACATTAAATTTGGGGATATAGCACCCGCTTATCGGGCAGCCGTTATTGGGCCCGGCGATTCTATTGATTCGCGAACATGAGTTAACACACAACTGGATACTGTTGTATCGGGCAAAAGTTATGACTGTAGCGACGGATGAGGTCGTTTCAGCCTGGAAAAAGGAGAGAGCTTGGCGGTGACGTGGTGCTAAGCTCCCAGTATGTCGACCAGCTCACTAACAAGCGCGTTCTCAGAAGAACTTGAGCTGAGTTGTTGTTTGTGGAATGATTGAGATATGAAGTGCTTGATTTCGGTAGTATCAGTTTCCCTATGAATTTGATTATTTCTGACAAACATGGATGGACATGGAGCATTTAATATTCTCCTGAGGAGCTTATTTTGGAAAACTTGAAGCCGTTTGACCTGGTTGGGTGTAACAAACTTGAAGTAGACATTAGATCCGTAGAGGAGTACGGACCGAATTAACATCTTGTAAAATAAGTATTTGATGGAGATGGGAAGTCTGCTAAAAGAGTAGATCAGAGAAGATAGCAGGTTTGCTATCCCCGAACCTTTTTGGATTGCTTTCTGGATTTGGGAATGCCAACCGAACCGCCGGTCGAAGTGAAGACCTAGGTACGTGACGTTATCCAGCCATGGAATTATTGCGGTGTCGATCTTAAGTTGCGAGACGCGCAGTGCGTAACGCTTCTTATGGAAAATGATGGCCTGGGTTTTCAGGGGGTTGATTTGCAACCTCCAGAATTTGAAACACTGACGTAAACGTTCATGAATTGTAACTTCGAACCTGGCGGCCGTGAAGAGAGCAGTGTCGTCAACGTAAAACGCGACGTCAATGTGCTCTTTTCTTGGCAGATCTGAAATAAAGAGATTAAATAAGGCTGGGGCCAGCGGGGAACCTTGAGGTATGCCAGCATCGATTTGTTTACGACTGGAAAGTGATTCCCTGATCTTGACCTGGAAAGATCTGTCCGAGAGATAGGACTTGATGAGAGCGGTTAGGTCTTGTCCATTCCTCTTTACAATCAAGTTAAATATATAGAATATAAAAATAATATTACATTATTCAAAATCATACCGTTATTTTGAACCTGATAAATTTTGGCAATTATCTCTTTCCTTTTCTCTCTCAAAGAAAATTCTAAAAGGGATACGTACATATCATTGTCTATGGCACGGTTAAAAAAAATCGTAAGCACATGTTGTAAAGAAATCAAAATAAACCTATTACCTTTATTATATTACGTCATTGTTACTTTCCTAATATTAAAATACAATTAAATATATTTGGGATCATTATTCCATTCCATTTTTCACACTCACATCACTTGCCAATTTAAAATTATTTAAAATGAACTAACCTGTACAGCACAGATAATCAACCAATTATATCTGTCCTTTCCTCTCTTAAAATACGGGAAGGCATTCATACATTTCCGTTTGTTATCATGAATAAAAAAACAGTCGATGCCTGCGTTTACCTGAAATAATAATTACTCTGTTCAGTCGCTAGTTTTTTGACTATCGGACTGTTTCGACTATTTTTAGTCGATAATTCCCAAAGATAATTATTATCAGTACTCTTTGCATACACTTGAACCAATCTTCGTAACATTTTGCTACTCTAGTTGAAGTACCTCCAAAATATAGTTTCTGAATGCGGCAATAGCGTCTGGCGCCGAAAAACGTTGGCCATGCAATGTCTTCTTTGAAAAAGGTCTTTTGATGCCAAATCAGGGCTGTACGGAGGATGGCCCATGAATTCAGTCAAATAGGTGGTTCCTTCAGCCGATGTGTGTGAGAGTTTGCCTTGTCATGGTGAAGAATGTTCCTTCTTTGCCGCTTCTTTTTTAGTATTTCACGAAGTACTTCTGGCAAGCAAATGGTTGTGTGCCATTCAGAATTGACCAGTCTACGTTGGTCTAACGACATGGTTGCCACGTGTCCAGTCATCCCGAAGAAACAGGCAACCGTTGGCTTCGAGGTGCTTCCATAGGCATAGAAAGACCCATACAGTAAATTGTTGTTTTGTTTTGGAATCAGACGCGTAGATTTGTCACCTGTGCTGATGTTATACACAGCTTTTGACGTACCGCGATTGAATTTCTTGACCATTTTCTTGAACCAATTGACGCGAACATCTTTTTGTGTCTTTGTTAAATGTTGTGAGATCCAAGGCGAACAAACATTTTTCTCGATCTCTTGTGAACGAGATCTTTCCATTAACGCGCACAGCATCAATCTTTTCTGCTGTAACAATTGATATTTAGCTTTATTTACCATTTTGAAGTCTACATATTATGCTATACGTCTTATATTCATATTTCCTATGCACTACTTGGTTCTTGTTAACATATTTTTTAATATTCTATTTTTAACCTTATAACTTCTCTTTATTTACACGTTAATGTAATGTAATATATATTATTTTACTTTATATGTAATTATATTGAAGACTCCTGAGTTATTTTCAAACCATAGAAGAAAGAAATATTGCCCATCGACGTATAACAAATAATAAAGCATCTGAACATATAAACACGCAATACTCTTTGGAGCTTTTATTTTGTTTTTATTGTTTCTTAATATTAATTGTTTATTAATAATTGTTTTCTTAATATTCTTATTAGTTTATGAACTTTGTTTAACGATTATACGTATACCACTTCTTTCTTACTACATTTCTCGCTATTTACTTAATCTAACTTCGCCATATAAAGACCTAAAACTAATTGTGTCAATAATATGAGACTTTGCAAACCAGGAAGATTGAAATATTGAAATTCTGTATCTAACTTCAGTAATAATACTTTGTTATATCTAAAGACAAAACATTTACATTTAAACAAGTCAGTTTTGCCGTAAAGGATATGAAAATTTCGATATAATAACAGATTTTGTTAAAATTATACAAAATAGAACCAAAGATGTCCTTCAAAAGTTAGACCAAAGTATATAACTAAAAACAGTAAACCTCAATTTTTGCTTCTATACCTCCTGGGCCTGGTGTTTCCGAAGTAGCTCAGGAGCAACATCGTTTTGATTGCTTCCATTTAAGTTCCCTTTCTATGTCTTTGTGTTGAATGGTATGCGTTTGTTATGGATGTGAATTGTCGGTCGAAGACGGTCGAGATATCCGGCAGCTGTTACGAAATAGGTTACAATGGCGTCGGTTCCTTCGTCGAAGATGATAGCGAGAGGTTCCGTTCGGTTTCGACGCGCATCTCGCCAGATCCCGCCGTGACGGAAAACAGCGCGCTCTCCCATAAAATAGAACACGGGTCAAAGACTCCGCGTCAATAGGTCACCCGACGTGCTATTTCGGTCCCGCGTATTTTTGATACATCGTCGCGGAGGGCGATCGAAATATACCTGGTTGTTTTTATCGACGGGGCCGTGGGGAAATCACCAGGTACGACGGGACCGGGTATTTTTTCTCGGGTCGATTTTGTACCTGGGTTTTAATCTCAACGTATGCTGGCTGAATATTTTTTTATTCAGTTTCTTGTATCGTTCATTTTTCGACGTTATATTTTAGAGTCTCATTTTTACCAACTATGGTTTATCTGAACTGGGGCTACTGCTTAACGTGAGCTGCGAACCACGGTCCTCGATATTAAGACTACCGACTGGTCAGTGGCCAATTTAGAAATCATCCCAGAAGATATCCGGTCTTATCCTGCTATGAAATAAAAATTATTCATCCAGGTTGCTGGCGTAACTGGGATCATTCTCCTTGTCGAATCTTGCACTGTTGCCTAAGGACAATCATATATGTTATATAATCACAAACATAAATTTATGACAGTGTCCCCCAGCAGGGTTAGTTTACTTGGGAAAGAAGAGACCCTTATAAGTGGGCTATTGGTTCCAAGAAAAGGTGATTTTCGTATAGTTTCAGCGTGGGTGTGACATACACACTACCTTAAATAGGGCGAACCAAGATGTTGATTTCGGCGACAGTTGGTGTCGGTGCTGAAGCAATCTCCAGTGCTTCATGAATCTGTGAGAGCACAAAAATTAGATGACGAGTGACGAGCTCATGCTATGTTGGATTTTGATCAACATGTTCTTGAAATTCATGAAGATAACATTGATGATGAATGCTACTGGTCTGGAGTATTTTGCCTTAAAAACACTGCTGGAGAATATTTGTTCCCAAACATGAAAACTGTCCTTACTATTTAAAAAATAAATTTAGTGCCGTTAAAAGTTTAAAAACAGAGAACTAAACACAGATAACGAGATCCAAGGTGAACAAACATTTTTCTCGATCTCTTGTGAACGAGATCTTTCCATTAATACTCGTCATACTAATGCTCAATAATGACTCAGTCTCAACGTACTTCATTTGACGATCTTGCAATATCATTTCGCGCACAGCATCAATCTTTTCTGACGTAACAACTGATAGTTAGCTTTATTTACCATTTTGAAGTCTACATATTATGCTAGACGTCTTATATTTATATTTCTTATGCACTACTTGTTTCTTTTAACATATTTTTTAATATTCTGTTTTTAATCTTATAACTTCCCTTATTTACACGTTAAACTTTATATGTAATTATATTGAAGACTCCTGAGTTAGTTTCAAACCAGAGAAAAAAGAAATATTGCCCATCGACGTATAACAAATAATAAAGCATCTGAACATATAAACACGCAATACTCTTTGTTGAATGTTGATTTCGGTGACAGTTGGTGTCGGTGCTGAAGCAATCTCCAGTGCTTCATATATCTGTGACAGCACAACAATTAGATGACGAGTGACGAGCTCATGCTGTGTTGGATTTTGATCAACATGTTCTTGAAATTCATGAAGATAACATTGATGATGAATGCTACTGGTGTAGAGTATTTTGCCTTAATAACACTGCTGTAGAATATTTGTTCACAAAACATGAAAACAGTCCTTACTATTTAAAAAATAAATTTAGTGCCGTTAAAAGTTTAAAAACAGAGAACTAAACACAGATAACGTAGTCTCAGGGGAGGAATTAAGACATTGGGCGCCAGTATCGAGTTTAACCCACCAAACAAAATTATTGCAAGAAAAATATGTAAAAAAGACTAACTTTATAATTATAACATAAAAATTAATTTTATTTAGACGGTTGTTTCATTTTGTAATATAATTTTGTAGGGAGTCAGCTAATGTTTCTTCCCAATTTGGGGAATTTGATAAATTGGCATTGTAAACCCTGGTGTCTATTTCTCAACGAACTGTCAACTTTGCTGTTGGTGCAGCAGGACTTCTTCACGCGGAATATTCTTCACCAAATCTCCATTCTGCTCTCGGATATTAGTTTCTTATATTTTAGATCGCCTTCGGCCACCCAAATGGCCCATTTCCTTGGAAACCTATGAAAAAATCGTTCACTTTTCATTCGACAGGCGCGTTCGAATCATTGTAATCTGAATTTGTTCCTCAAGTGTGCTCTGATATGTTAAACGAATAACATTATTTCTAATGCGATCACAGAAAGAAATATGTAGAATTAGTCTTAAGCATCGTATTTAAAAGACTTCAACCTTCCATATGTTAGATGGTAACCCAGCCTAAGTTTTGAAACAATCTCCATTATCCGTTATGTTGCCATAGCTGCTTCTTGGTCGATTCGTCTTATTACTTCAGGGTTAGTTACCATTTTCTTTTCCTGTATTGCTGATTCCAAGTACTGGTACCCGTTGGGTTTTACAATGCAATGCGAACTTAGAGAAAGATGGGAGTTTTTAGTATCATATTGAACGCCATGTCCTTTTTTTTGAGTTTAGAGCTTATCAACATCTTCTGAGGATGAAGAAAAGTGAATTCGACTTCTGGAAATATCACAAATCCCTTACACACACTCAAATAAAAAGAAAAAAATCGATAACGATGAAATGCAAGAGATGAATTCCCAATCTATTTAAAGTGGCAATGAGTCTGTCCCAGGGACCTTCAGCTCTCCATAAAACGTCTGTCGTTCAAATAAGCTCCTGGCCCAGATGGTATAACAATAAACCATCTAAAAAACCTCACTAACAAGCAACTATCTAAACTTGCCATCCCAAAGTCCTGGAAACAGGCGCTTGTCGCTGTTATTCCTAAAAAAAACGCCAAGTCTAACCCTTCTGACTACAGGCCTATCAGCCTGATTAGTTCACTCCCCAAACTTGCCGAAAAAGCGATATTAAACGCATTAAGCGATTTCACAGACGCACATCACATAATCCCGAACGAACAATTCGGTTTCCGTGCTAAACATTCATGCCTCCATCAAGTTGCCCGCATCGCAGCAACTATTCACCAGGCAATGATAAAAGGCCGAAAAACAGGAGCCATCTTCTTAGATGTCTCCAAAGCTGTCGACCAAGTATAAAGCTAAACAACTAGGTCTACCGTATAACCTAATATCCCTGATATATTCATACTTGGATGGTAGGTCCGTTCAGGTGAGTATCGGTGACGCAGTCTCCTCTCGTAAACAAATCTCCGATGGAGTCCCGCAAGGCGCTCCATTAGCCCCAGTCCTATTCAACCTTTATATGGCTGATTTCCCGCTCTACAGACTTCTACAAAGCTTTCTTCACAACCGGATACTGTCCCGACGCAATACGCAATAGACTCCAAGTACAACTGAACCAAACGATAGCGTGGTACAAATTCTGGCGGCTTCAGATTAACCCGAGCAAAACTCAGGCTATTCTGTTCCACCGCAAGAAGGAGTTCCGCGCCTATCGCCTCCAAATCGATAAAGTCCCTATCCCATGGCTCGAGAAAGTTTCATACCTCGGTCTCCAGTTCAACCGCAGATTCCAATGGTCAGACCAAATTCAGCACGCCATTTGCAAAGGAAATGGCGTGTACAGCCCGTTATTTCCTCTACTCTCCTAAAATGCTAGTCCGTCCAATCTGCCTCAGTGGAGCACAGGTGTGGTACAGGTATGTCTCGGTGAGACAAAATGAACTACTCCAAGTGTTCCAATCCAAGAAAATCCGTGCGTTACTCAGAGCCCCATGGTTTATGAGGAACGTCAAGACTCACCTCGAATCAGGCATTCCGTTTGTGAAAAATTTCATAAATATGCTCAGTGTGAGGTTCTCCATCGGAACCTTAGAACACGATAACACCTTAATAAAATCAATACCCGTCCACAAATCCCGGTAGTAAACAAACTACGACAATCTCAGGTCCTTTCCCCCGAGGAAAGATTTCAAAATTCAAAGGCACGTACGATGTTTTCACATATTTTGTATCTAAAATAATCAGATATTTGGGTATAATGTTATTGCTGAACTGATGTGATGAAAAATCGGTAGTAGTTCAGTGTAAAAGCCATTCAGTTTGCTTTTTAAGCATTCACAATATCATATGAGAAGTGTTAGGAACATTGTAGACAACTTTTTCTATGATGTAATGATTAGAACGTTAAGCTCACAGGCGGAGGTCACAGGTTCGATTCCCAACAAGGCGGCAACTTTTTTTCTAGTTTGGTTGGAACATCTGTCGAATCACCTAGACTAGGTAGCGGACTCCAGGGCCTAAGACATTTCTTATTTTCAATCATTGTTAGTAAATTAACTGCGTAATTTATTGAGTAAATATCTAACACTAAAAAGTGAAAAATAAAATAATTTTACAAAAAAATAAATAAATAAAACGTTTTAAAATACAATATGTACGTAATAATCGTTGTAACAACTAAATAAAAATCAGTTTTAAGTCGGTAGCCCTCAAGGAATACAAAAATAATAACATAATTTTATGTGATAAACATAAAATTAAATTAGGAACAAAACAAATATAATTTAATATAACTGTTGGCACCGTACCGACTTCAGACAGATTTTTATTTAGTTGTTACAACGATTATTATGTACATATTTTTTAGTTTACTTTTTTTCTTGTGTTAAAAATCTAAGATTGGTTGTTTTTTACTTTTTAAGGAGTTCCTTATTTATTTTTTGAAGTCGGTTCAATTTTTTTTTTAATATTTTATCGTTTTGGCCTAGCATCTCTATTTAATTTTAGTTGTTTCTGAAGGCCGAAAAGCTTTCTCGTTGGTGTTTTTTCCATATATTCACATCTAAATGAACCTTTCTAAGAAGGTAAAACCTCCACTGAAAAAATAATCATCGGGTATATGTGTCAGGCTTTTCGTCTTTGGTGTTCCTTCTTATATTTGAGATTTTAATCTTCATGCCCTGAATACCTGCGAAATACCTTTTCTTGATCTCTTGTATATGTAAGAATTCTCATTGGGGCGTCGCCACAGATGCAATAGAAATAATTTATGTGTCTGGCATAAATAATAAGTGCTTTCAATACAATGGACTTTCAGTAGTCGTCGAAGAGCGTTTATAAAACATTTTCCTGTTTAGTAATTTAATATACGATAATTATTTCTTATATTTATGACAGGATATATTTTTTATCTAAAAGAAGTGTTTTTTATAAGAGAGATTTTTTTAATAGTATGGTAGCCGACATTAGAAACCAGAGAACACATTTAATTTCATTTTAAGTAGTAATTTTAACAGTGGCCTTTTCAACGAAGCTGTTACACTGTTATCACACTATTTTTTTTTTTAATTTTAGCACAAGATATATTTATATCAATCAAGAAATATGTTTCTTTTGAAAAAGATATAGCCAAAGGCACAAAAATAATTACCGAGTAAATGTATGTAAGTATTTAAATAATATCAAAATTCCTTCTTACATTTGCATTATCTCAATTTCCTGATTTATTCCTACTCAGATCATTCTGCTGAAAGTCCTTGTTTTTAAATATAAAAGATTTATTATTATCATTGTATTTGTTAAGTTGGGTATAAAATCTCAATATCTTTATCTCTGTTAGTTTAGAGGGAAGGTGCGTTATTTTTGCTATTTTTTAAAAGTATGATTCAACATATTTATTCTGTCTTAAGAAGTAAGGTTAAGTTAACGATCTTAGAACAGTAGTAATTATAAACATAACGGTAATTTGGTACATTTACCTTTTAGTTTGTTTGATTTCTTGTTAGAAAGTATTGCTTTGTTTCTATCTTGTATTTCCTCTTAATTTGAATTTTCTATTCTATTTTCCCAGATAATCTGTTAGTTCACTATCTTTTAGTATATATTGGGGTTCCAGTGATTCCAAACGATTGAAAATTAATGTATTTTTAGAATTCCCATACTGTTATCATTATTTATTTCTTCTAGCACTAATTGTGTACATTTTTCTTGGAAAAGTTAACTAGTTACAAATACATTTTTCGTAACACAGTTGTTATTTATATAACATAAATAAATCTGCAACAAAATTAGTATGAATTATCTTATCTTATATTTTAGTCAAATACACATGTTTATTTAATGTATATTGTACATGGAATAATTTACATCTCCCCATATATTTTACTCAGATTCACATTATGTGTGTTGTCTTATGCTTTTTTATTATTTGAGGACATAAGACTATGAAAGCATCTAGCCGAAAACCTAGAGTATTATTTCAGTTTTGACGTACTATGAAATTTTAAATCACTTGTATGAAGAGTTAACCTTAATCATCATGCCACTTCTTCAAGTTAGGGACAGAAGTCTAGTTACAAAACTAAAAAGGTTAATAACTCAGAGCTAACATTCAAGCTGAATATTTTAAAAGGCTCAGATTAGTTAATACAAAGTATCTTCTCCTATATGTCTTAGGATTGTTATAATAACCTTTTTCCTATATAAGATGTATATTCTCAAAGAAATCTACAAAAATGTTACAATACAACAAACCTTCACTTTCTATCATCTGCATGTGACCCAACCATCCGTGTTTAGATTTTAATTTTATTTTTAATCGAGATATTTTTCTACTGAGTTATTACAAAATACAAAAAACAACTTTAAATTTTCTTTTCTAAAATAATATTTTCAATCCATAAGCAGCAGTGAGAGAGTGTGTGTACTTCTCAACCTATACGCTGCTGTTAGTACTATAGGACTTTGAACGTTCTTCGCCAAACCATTCTAGCCTAGAACCTTGGACCTGTGTCTCTATTTCTCTTATTTCCCGCAAGTCTTCTTCTAACATAAAGAGAACCATGTTCAATAAGTATCAAATTTGGCGGATGTGTTGCTGCTCCCGCTTATTCATTCAGCTTTGCCGATTTGGCTTATTGCTTAAATAACAACGCTAATTTAGAACAATCGCGAAATAGAAAAGACAACACCAGCATAAATATAAATACTAAATACTGTATCTGAAATATCATTTCTTCTCAATCTTCAAAATTATTCTCTTACTTATGGTTTTAACATCTTATCTGTATAAATACGAACATGTTACATGTATTAGTTGAAATTTGCTAAAAATTTGAAAAATGTTTTATAAACGCTCTTCGACGACTACTGGAAGTCCATTGTATTGAAAGCACTTATTATTTATGCCAGACACATAAATTATTTCTATTGCATCTGTGGCGACGCCCCAATGAGAATTCTTACATATACAAGAGATCAAGAAAAGGTATTTCGCAGGTATTCAGGGCATGAAGCATGGCATTCATCTCAAATATAAGAAGGAACACCAAAGACGAAAAGCCTGACACATATACCAGATGATTATTTTTTCAGTGGAGGTTTTACCTTCTTAGAAAGGTTCATTTAGATGCGAATACATGGAAAAAACACCAACGAGTGATTTCGAGTATTTCCCGTGATTCTCCCAGTTATTAATGTAGCTGATGAAATTCAAATACTGAATAATAGGAAAAATAATGGTTAGACATGGACAGTATTTTGAAAAATAATAAATTCACTATAAAGTCGTAAATTTACTTTAAAAATCTAACTTAATAAAATTAAATGAAATATATTCAACATATTTACACCTTAGTGCTATTGTGAAATTAAATATTTACTATAATATAGTTTGGAAATATAAGCGAACAAGAATACATTTTGGTCTCCGAATTATCCGTATATTTTATCTTCACATCATTTGCAAATACAAGTGTTAATGAGAAAAAATACGTAGCATGTGTATTTGTGCAATATAATACGATAAATGACCCTCTGATGCGTGTTAGTCATACGAGTCACAAGTTTTTCAAACCCTGTTTCCCTTCCTGCTGTTTCCATTTTAAGCATATGGTGCGTGTCATCATGATTCACTTTGTTTCGTTTTGTTTTTAGAACGATCCGTTTCATTGAAAAGATATTTGATATCATTAACTTTGATGGGTAATAAATATTTATTTATTTGAGCCAGTTGAGCAGCTGCAATGCAGGCTCTAATGGTTTTTCCCCCAGTATAGTTATAAAATGTTGAGTCTCTCTTAGTTTTATAGCAAAGTAGTTAATGTATTTCGTCGAGACTCTACTAATAAAGCGATTTATTAATTACTTTCAATGATGAATTATTTTATATTGGCGTATATGATATATAAATGGACATACAACACAGCTAAAAAGACATCAAAAGTTGTTTTGACATTTTAGATCAACGTGGCCTTTACGTGAACACCCATGTTTATATAAGTTTATTATATAGGTATTCATCTTCGGAATTGTATGATACATAGACAGTTATACAAGATTTTTTACTGACTATAAGCCAAAAATAAATATATTGTTAGTTCAAATTTAAGGTCTCAAGAACTTTTCCCTCCAGTAATCTTTGTACTTAATTTTTTGCAGTTTTATTTATTTTTTTAAGTTATAAAAGGATCCATCAGTGCGGTGCAAAAATTATCTTACTAAAACAAAAACAATTCAGCGCGTTTTAAAAAATATCGATATGTCGCAACACTATTAAAAGAAAATTGATAGTTCTTTTTAACAATATCTATATTTCGTCACTCCAGCCCTACTTTTCCACGCAAAATTATTTTGGCAGATGGAGGGGAGAAATCTCAAAACAACCTTAGGTTTTAATATCGATGTTTTTCTTTGAAACTGAAAGTTCGAAATACTCTTTCACAACTATCTATGTTTTTCGGCATCCCTAATGCAGTCATCAAGCTGATTCCGATGGTGTTCAAAGTATTTGAGAAATTATACATATAGAGGCTTAATAATAAATCTCCTTTTATAAAAAGTGGCATATAGGATTGCAGGTGAAATGAACAATCTTCCCTTTAATCCTAACTTCCAGTTACTTAAATCTGACCTCATAAAGACCTTTTACCACGAAACAAGACGATCAACACACTGTTATATTATATGAGTTATATCCAATATATTCAGGAACTTTTACTTTCAGGCTCAGTAAATCTACCCATGTAAGTTTTACTCATCATAGAAGAACATGCCCACGAGTGAATATCAATAAATAATTCTCAGCACAGATTCTCCCTTCCCGCCTCATTATATCTTTTAGAAAATATCGATATTTTTATATCCTTTTAGAACCTAGAAGGAGTTAAATTCAAAGTATTTATATTAAGTACTTTGAAAAAGTGTTAGTGCATCCCCATGTGCTTTAGCTGATTAGCAGCTAAACGTGCGACATGATAGTGAGGTACGTACAATAAAAGGTTTAGTACCATCCGTCTGATTAATAGTCATATATAGGCTTTAGAGTAATATTTGGAATAAGATATTTTACACAGGAAATCACTTAATTTTATTCATTATTTAATAGTGTAAGAAATACTGTAATGTTGATAATTAAAATACTAACATCAATAAAACTTTATAATGGCCACTATCTTGACAATTTTTAGCAAAAGGTTTTACAATGGTGATTACAATAACATTCGTCTATAAACAACCTCAACACTCTTCAAAAGGCTCTAAGAAACTATAACATATGGGCTGAAACGTCCCGGGCGTAACAAAGAAAACGCTGTTTTTTGTTCAAAATTGGCTTTATTCACCTACATAATCTCCATCAAGAGCCACACCAGCGAGGCCTGTCACCAGTTGCTGTCCACTCACTGACATCGTTTTGATTCCAGAATGAAGTGATGGATCCATATTTCATCCATTGTCACATATCGACGCAAAAATTCCGGTTTGTTTCATTTAAACATGGCCAAACACTGCTCAGAATCATCAACACGTTCCTGTTTTTGATCTACATTGAGCAAACGTCGCACCCACTTTGAACAGAGCTTTCTCATAATCAAGTGCTCATGCAGTATAAAACGAACGCGTTCCTTTAATATCTTTACGGTGTTAGCTAACCCACGCAACTGCGTTCTGCATCATCGGTGTCTCTACGACCACGTTTGAAGTTAGCAAACCAACGTTTTATTATTGTTTCTGATGGAGCGGAGTCCTTATAACACTTTTCAAGCCATTGCTTCTCTTGAACGGTATTCCATCAAGAAGCAAGTGTAAAATTAAAACACGAAATTGTTTTTGATATTTTTTTTTTTTGAAAATATCAAAAAGTAGAGTCAGTCTTAGCACAATAATTCATGAGTAGAATATCATGATATTTTAGCTTTTTTTTTAATGTTGATACTAACTGAAAAAGCGGCGAATGCAATAAAGCTAGCTCCATCTATGCCCGGGACTTTTTAGTGCATGTGTTATATCAATTCGGTCATTTCGGTATTTGAAATTTAACAAGCTGTCGGCCGTTTCTTCGACAGGAATAGCAAGTCAATCAGTCGTAACAAATCTCAGCTTCACTGCGTATTTTCTTGGTACAGCAACTCGAACAATGGCAACTCCACTAGTAGAAGGAATCAGTCTCTCTGGCTTTGCGTAAAACATCAAACCGGACAGTCGGTCCAGACTTAGCATCAATAGATATTGATAATTTATATAGTTTATGGTATAGGTATAGTTTCTTAGAGTCTCTCGAAGAGTATCTTGTGGACATAATTTATAGACAAATGAAGCCACATCGACAGCCACAGATTCCGACCGACCAGACGAACATTCCTACACAAATATTATTATTTTGCTATAATCACCGTTGTATTTTTTGTATTTTATTTACCAAGAAATAAAAGTATTTCTTACCATAGTATCAGAAGAATTACTTAGTGTCCACAGGGCAGATTGTTGATTCACTACGGATAATAATAAAAAGTATATTTTTCAAAACGTTATATTACATCGTATCTTTTACTAAAATTACCGCTCTGAATCAGAATTGATAGATGATATCTACAAAATTTCGTATTACCATTATGATGCTTTAATATGTCACATAAACTGTTGATATGTGTTGACCGTGATTCATTCATTATTGCTCTCAATTTGAGTAATGTAACTACTTAAAGTAAGCGAGTGAAATCGATTCAACCATCCCATAATGGTTGTCTCTCCATTCATTGACCCGACTCGTTAAACAATTACCTTTATCGAAATGTCACGTTAACATTCTTCGAGATAAATAACGTGCTTACGTTCGTTTGTGTCCGGTCTAGAGTTGAACAAACACCGTAAACATATCGGGTAATTGTTATCGTCCTCGATCGCTCTTTAAACAGGACCGCAGAAGTAGTTTATCGGGTCTAAGACACGCTCCGATCTGTGATATATATATCAGATATCCCCGGTTTCGATAAGTTTATGCTGGGTGAATAGGGCAGATGTTGTGCGTCATATATTACGTGGTTAACACCGAAAACATGTTGACTGAGATAAATAAGATAATGTTCTGATTTTGTGTATATAAGTTATGCAACGTACGAGTTTAAAAATAAATTTTAATTTATTAGAAAACTATTCTATTTTCACAGAAGCAAGCAGTAACTTGTACAGGCAATACTGATGCCCCAATTCTATTCTAATATAAAAGAAAACACTTAATTCTAAACACTTCACTTATCACATCGCACAATTCGCACACACAGTTTTGTTTTTCCAATAATCAGTGTTATATCCAACACTTTCATCTTAAAGAAACGGCCAAAGGAATGTTTGTGGTCTGGTCAGCTTACGATTATTTGTTCATCACCAGTTTGTCTTACCCAAATTTCCATGGCAGAGCGTGTATTTCCAAGTAATTTCAGTAGTCTGCGATTGAACAATTAAATTACTTCATTCCACCTTTGATGGCCGTGCACACTGACCTGTGATACTAGTGCGGATAATCCACTGACTAGGGATGTTTTTCAAAGCTTGACTGTTTACTAATTGTCCTATGAGTTAAGTAGTAGAATAATTGTACAACTCCAATAACAGTGGCCTTTAATAGAAAGTGCTACCAGAAATAAAACATGCTGCCGGTTAGAAAACCAGAAAAACAACGAATAACGTTACTAGTTTGTAACAATGCTAATGTTTCACACAAAAAGCTGAGAGCGAGAATGGATCAATTTTTATGATGTATCTGTGCCGACCGAACGTAACAACAATATCAACAATATCAAAATTGCATTCTGGTGTATTGAGTAACATCTCTATTAAATTATAAAATTGAAAATGCCGAATAATTTTAAATTTCGTACTATACATTAAGGGTGTCGATAGTGAAGAAAATTATTGATATATCCGAGAATAAAGAAATATCGAAGCTTTTAAATATATCCACATTTTTTCAATAATGATATTAAATATTTTTTCGTATAGATCTTTAGGGTAAATGATGTGGCTCGGTGAATGGAGGTAAAACGAAATGAAACAGTGGTGTTTACATGATGTGACCGTTATTTATTGACAATATAAAAAAATGTGAAAAATACAAATAATAAAACGGATGGCAGCGGAGTTACCTGAAGACGAGGCTTGGGTAGTCGATGGTGGCACGTCTAAACCAAATGAGGGTTGAGCACTGAAATGACCGAAATACCCTTCAATAACATTCCAGATAAACGTCTCGGGGTTGCCGCCAGCTATTCGTTGTCGGGTTCCAGTTGGCACCCCGCCCGTGTTCAACATCTGGGATTATATTTCTGGGTATTTTGCAGACCGTTATTCCGCGATGTAAAATTCGACATGCCTCAAGCCTTAACCGACCTCAAAAAAGGAGGAGGTTCTATGTTCGGCTGTATATATATTTTTAATGTATGTTGGTCGATTTCTCCGTCAATTATGGACCGATTTTCAAAACTGTTTTTTTATTAGAAAGAGTGCACTTCCGAGATGGTCCCATTGGAACCAAATCAGGACCTTTTAGGGGATGGGGGGAAATCGATGGAATCGCTCAAAGTTCAAAGGCACGTACAAAGTTTTCACATATTTTTTACCTAAAATAATCAGATATTTGTTTATAATGTTATTGCTGAGCTGATATGATGAGAAATCGGATGTAGCTTTTTAAGCACTAACCTTATGATGTGAGACGTCGTAAAAACGTTACTGTTTGTATGGTGTAACGATTAGAACTTATTTTCACACGCGAAGGTCACGGCTTCGATTCTTAATGGAGACAGCAGCTTTTTTTTGTTCTAGTTTGGTTGAAAAAATTGTCAGATCACCTAGAATGCTTATTTTCAATCATTATTTCTTTATTCCTATTTTTCCTCATATGGGATGCATTTTCAATTGGGCTATCCATTGTAATACTTATTACGTAATACTTAACAAGTGCTTAATTTATTGAGTAAATATCTAGCACTAAAAAGGGAAAAATAAAATATTTTTAACAAAAAAATTCCGAGCAGGAAATGAAATTTGTTTTGTTCGTAATTTAATATTGTGTATATGTCACAAATTCTTCGATTCTTCGAAAAGTCGATTCATTTTTTTTTGTTGAAAATATTTTTAAAGATATATAAATCTATCGATACTGTACATTTTGCCATATAAAAACAATAAATAAAAGATCAATAATGGTGGATAAGGATTCCCGGAATATATACATATTATCGTTAGATTTTACATTTTGAGTTTACAGCCAGGATATGATAATACAACAACAACATAATTATAAATAAGCAGTCCAGCTTATAGTAACTTCACATGTGTTAATGTTGTGGTCGACACGTATGTAATATACAAAACCAATCGCTACGTTTCTCCAGGAACGAAAAGTTAACTTGCATCAAAATACTATGTTGTGATAAAACGAAAAACATTCCCAAAAAGTATCTTTCAGAGCGTCCAATATACGATTCGGATCTTTGTTCCTCAGAAGTAATGGAAAGAGCCACCATATCAGGCTAGGCCAGCGTGTTTAAAGGTTCAATAAGATGACTCGGCTAATTTAGGTCATCATAATTAGACAATGTTTGCGTCGGCGGGTTTTGGTAAACTTTAAATTAAACGATAGTTTATTGGCGCCAGTTCAGTTTGTTAAGTGATATGTTAGATAATTCAATAATTTTCCAATAATTATAACATTTTTGATATATATTCCTGGATTTAGTATTAGATATGATCGTTTAAAATACGAAATATAAAAGTAAAATATTCGTTCGTAAATCTAGTTACCTCATCATTTCATGTACGAATTAGACACAGCGTGATATACGTCTGAGTGACAGCGAGGCTATCCGTATTTGTGCATCACCAAAAGAGCCAGCCATGCAAAACATATCAATCTATCTGTTCTTATTGGCCTGAATAACACCCACGTCCCATATACTAACATAGTAAAGTTTGTGGATATGACCAGGTTTGGGCAGTATTTGAATTACTTGTAATGAAATTGGTATTTTCAATTACTTCTTAGAAATGTAATTTGTAATTAATATTTGAAATACGTATGCCTTGAAAATACATTTAAACATAAGTATATTTAGAGATTTTATGAATTGGGTGCGTTGTACCGAAAATAACGGTCGTAGTTTTTTTTTTCTAAATAAAATGTTGACCGCTGATGGTGTCAAGTATCTTGTTAATTGTCACATTCATTCTTAAACAGTTTTTTTCACGAAACTTAACTCCATGTGTACCTCTACGATGTCTGACGTCGTCAGGATTACTGCATCCCAATTAAAAAATCTTAGAAAGGAAATTTTACTGAAATAAATGGAGCAATATTGGCATCATGCTACACTAGTATCGTAGGCGCTAGTTACAAAATGCGTTGTTTGCTAGAAAGCTTCACAGCAGAAGAGGGCCAAAGAATAGAAAATCTTGCAATTCATGCTTTAGAGGCAAATTACAAAACATGAAACAATGCTTGGAAGTAACAGGAATGGTAGCACTAGTAAAGATGATAATTTTATGATGATTTTGCGATGAGGGTAGTGACCAGTGACAGACATTACAAATTGATTTAAGCAATTAGAGCTAGTCGGATTCCTAAATGATAAAAGTAAATGGGTTATCATCCTTAAGTTATAGAGATGATATCTATATATCGATATTTTTAGAAAAAAAATTGGATCGATTAACAGTTGTAAACGAGGCTATCGAATTTTTAGTTCCTAAGTAAAATATTCATGTTATAAACCTATAGTTTCGAAGGAAAGTGTCGAACTTTTATTTTGAAATATCGATCAAGGTAGAGATGCATGAACTCTATTTAAATATAAAAAGGTCATGCAATCGTCAGTTGTATCGGTCAAACACAAGTTTCTGCTTATCAAGACCTGTAGAATTCTTTAGCAGTTTTTATTCATTCACATCAACAAGACTTCAAAGAACTTCATCCACTCTGGAGCACCAACAGGCCAACAACCGCCGATGCAGGCATGGCCTGGGGAATAGACGAGATGAAACTTGGACTAATAGCTTCAAACGATTCAACTCACTATTCCTCCGATGTCACTAAACAGTCAACAATTATTGACTGCTTCATTTCACAAAATACGAATCAAGCTTCCGACGAAGTTCCGAAGTTCTCAAAGACCTCGTTTCTGACCACAGGCCTATCCTCCTCACGATCAGCGACTTTCTTCCATAAAATCCAAACCCCAGAATACCACCGATTGGAAATTGTTTCATTCCGAACTGCAACGAACAAGACCTATCCCAAGTATCAATTCTCCAGACGATCTAAAAAGAGCAGCCTCCAAGCTCACTCTAGACATCCAATCAACCGCAGACAGAGCTACAAAAACTCGCACCTCTGAACCCATTCAATTTAACCTTCCAAGAGAAATTAAAGAGCTAATCAGGTACAACAAGCGATTAGCGAGAAGAGCTCGTGCCGCACTGGACTCTGAATATTTTCTTCAGTCTAGGCAACCCCACTGCTCCTTATGACAATATAGAGAAATATACCCCCCCCCCCCCAAGGCCGATTCCTCCACAGATATAACAAATCCGGAAGAGGCCGAGCTCCTCGCTAAAACGTTCGAGAACCAAATGAAATGCAACCCTTCACTTGGCTCACTACAACATACGTTAACCTTCATAACTGACACTATCCCCTCTTTGAAGAGGAAAAACTTCGTGTCAGATCATCTTCTAAAGAAATAAATCTTCCCGATAAAACGTCTATCCTCGAAAAAAGCTCCAGGCCCAGATAGAATCATGAATATCATAAACTCCATCCTGAGGTTAAGACATTTCCCAAAAATTGGAAACATGCGCTTGTCGCTGTTATTCCCAAGAAAAAAGTTTAGTCAAATCCTTTCGAGTACAGGCCCATCAGCCTGATTACTTCACTCTCTAAACTTGTCGTAAAAAAGATTTTACACAGTCTAAACAGTTTCACTGACGCGCACCACATAATCCCGGACGAACAGTTCGGTTTCCGTGCCAAACACTCAAGCCTTCATCTAACTGTCCGCGTCGCAGCAACCATCCATCAGGCACTTATAAAAATAATTTTCCTGATTCACTCATACTTGGAAAATTGATCCTTTCAAGTAAAGTCTCCTCTCGGAAACAAATCTCTGCAGGAGTCATGCAAGGTGCTCCACTAGCCCCAATCTTGTTCCATCTGTACATGGCTGATTTCTCACTTCCCAAACAATCACATACAGCGTTTTATGCAGCCGACACAACTTTCTCCATCACCGGTTACAGTCCCGACTCCATCCGCGACAGGCTCCAGGTCCAACTCAATTAGGCGATGGCGTGGTATAAATTCTGGTGACTGCAGATTAACCTGAGCAAAACTCGGGCTATTCTGTTCTATCGCAAGTAGTTCTATCGCATACCGCCTCCAAATTGAAAAAGTCTCTATCTCCTGGCTCCAGTTCCAGTGGTCAGCCCAAATTCAGTACGCTATTTGTAAAGACAATGTTGTATACAGCCTACTATTTCCACTCCTCTGCAGAAAAAGCAAGTTCCAAATCCTCCAGAAAGCGACTCTGTACAAAATGCTGATCCGTCCAGTTTGGCTTTACGGAGCACACGTCTCCGAGACACAACTTGCATTACTCCAAGTGTTCTAATCCAAAAACTTACTCAGTGCCCCATGGTTTATGAGGAACGGGAATACCATACGTGAAAGCTTCACGAATATGCTCAGTGTGGGGTTCTCCACAGGCGCATCCTTACAACCCCGGTAGTTAAACCAAATACGATAACGTGGTCTATGGTCTATGTCGCTTGCAAAACATAACTATCCTGAACCCGAAGCAACATCAGCAAAAGACCATTTGATTCTAGCTGGTTATCCTGGAAAAAGGAAAAAGACATCAACAAGAGGCTATTTATGTGATACAGATTTATGAGTACATTCAAACATCTTGATGAGAGGAAATTCTCCTTTTACCAAGTAATGGCTGGACGGATAATAGCTGAGCTGGATTAGTTCTATTTACATAACCTGATCTGTAATCTGTAACATCTGACTGTATTTTTAAAAGCTAAATTATGTGTATATAGTGGAATATAAAATACTACATGTATTTTATAGGTTATACTTTTTTTGTTTATTTTTATTTAGTTATTACAACGATAAAAATGTTCATATGTTAGAGTAAAACCTATTTTGTTGTGTTAAAAATCTAAGTTTGATTATTTTTCACTTTTTAGTGAGTTCCTTGTTTATTTTACGAAGTCAGTTCAATTATTTTTGTTAAAAATATTTTATTTATTTTATATTTTCATTAAAGCAGAGCAGTTGTTTTTCCCCAGCTCTGGGTATGACTTTGAACGCTAAGCTGTGTCAAGGATTTACAGAAAGAAAAGAACTAGACAAACTAGACACTCAATAAACAATAAATTACCCATTACATTAAATTAATAAAAAGTATAAGTAAAATCTGAAGCTCGTGTGATAAACATCCTATGATTTCTCCATATTTTATTCCGTTATTGATGACAAAAGAGTTCTTGAAGGTGAAATTTTAACTACCCGCTACAATGGCAAAAATGCTGATTAATTTCTATAAATACCAAGTATCCTATTCATTAGTTGCTGTTCGAAATTACTGTTGTTCGGTGCTTATGTTTTCGACCTTCGGGTTTCGTGGAACGAGCGTATAGTACATGCATTACAGGTTATTTATACCCGTATATTTTAAGTAGTCACTGATCCTGGTGTATCTTAGCCCGCACTCAACTTAACGGCTTCTTTATTAATATAATCCCCTAGGAGCCTAATCCCTTGATGCCAGACGTAATTTTTAAATCAAGAGTCATATTGTATTCGTCTAGAAATCGTTTAGTTTTGGAGGTTAAAGTAGAATCGATAGAGCTGATGGTAAAACGTTTTTCTTTGTAGCAGTCTTAACATGTTGCAATGCAGTCTTAGCAATGTTGAACAAAAAAACGTGCCCAGCATTCGTGTGTTGGCAATATTATTTTTCTTCTCTGTATATTTTACTTAAGGGGATATTATAAGTATAAGAGCTTTTTTCATATGCTCAAAGCTAACCCGATTTTTTTTATAAACCCGTAAAATTAAGTTTTTGTTACTTAATTTTTAATATTTATTAAAGATAAGGCTACTTTTTAAAATGTTAATATGTTTTTTGATCCGAGACATCAATATTTTTGTTTTAGGATATATTTTTTTTATTCTCCGATATTTTTCTCCACAACTGACATGGCTAATCGCAATTTCTGCGGAACCGATTTAATTAAATATATATAAATGGTATAGTAAATTTAGCGAAAAACTTTTTTACCTTCATACGAAAATTATTTAATTTTTCAGTAATCCTCTTAACTGTGGATAATTAAACTTTGGAAATATTAAAAAAGAAACGATCTGTTTAAAATTCTAAACTAGTTTTAAGGTTTCGGTGAATTGAGGTAAAAAGAAATGAAACAGTGGTGTTTACATTATGTGACCGTTATTTATTGACGATATTAAATAAAACGTGGAAAATACAAGTGATGAAAGAATCAGCGCTGGGTGTACCTTGCCTGTAGACTAGACGAGGCTTGGGCAGTCGATGGTGGCACGTCTAAACCAAACGAGGGTTGAGCACTGAATGAATCGAAATACCCTTCAATAATCGACCAGATAATCGCCAACTATTCGTTATCGTTTCCAGTTGGCGCTGCTGCTGTGTTCCACCTCTGGGATTATTTTTCTGGGTACTTTGTTGACCGTTATTCCATCCACGATGTAAAATTCGACATGCCACAACGTCGCTACACTAGAATATCCTATTAAGTAAGTTTACTAGTATACTATATATAGGTACTGTACGCCGAATCAGACAATCACTACATAGTATAAAATAAAGTCGCCTTTTCTGTCCCTATATCCCTATGTGCGCTTAAATCTTTAAAACTACGCAACGGATTTTGATGCGGTTTTTTTCAATAGATAGACTGATTCAAGAGGAAGGTTTATATGTATAATACATGCATAATATACTAAGGCAACATTGCTAATTTTAGAGGTTTCTAACGTGATGTCGTAAATTAACCTATTTTTTTAGGCTTATTTAGCAATTAGCAAAAACGCTGCCTAACGCTACGAGTTAGATCAAATTAATATACTACAGTATTGTACACCATAAAAAGGTTACAAAAAAGTCCGCGATGGTATATGTTTATCTTTTAGGGATAACCCACATTAACCATTTTTATTGTTTACTTTTTACGTGGGAAAATGGCTTATTTACGAAGCTATTTTAAGCAATACAGCATTAATCCTTATCGAATTAAGTACCTTAAATACAGTGTGCAATTAATATAGATCAATATGGTTCCTTACAGCATGCAAATTAAACAAATCTTTTCGGAGATATTACAAATTTAAAATTTGCGTTTAAAAATGTGTAATGTAATAAAAATTGTATGAATTTAGATATTCCAAAGATAGCAGGAAATCTTCATAGTAAGTATAGGGGAAGAGGAATTGTTTTACTCCAAATTTAATGCGTGCAGGCCAAGGGCAGTAATGAATGAACCAAAAATACTGGATCGATTTTAATCATGTTTTCATTGAGTGACATAGGCATATATATTTTATGCCCGTGCAAAGTCGGAGCGGGCCGCTATATTTTTATATACAACGTTCATATTTTTTCTGTAGTGTATTTAATTTAGTATCAGCATTGCACCCGTGCGAAGCCGGTGCGGGTCGCTAGTATTAATATAAATTAACGGATGCTGATGAACAGAGTAGTGTAATATGACAAACAAGAACAATGCACTAAATTAATCAACACTGTTCTTTTATTTTTAATTTGTCGTGAAATCGAATATACGACTTTTGCACGACCGGCTTAAAATTTCCAGTACTCAAAATTCAAAATTATTACAGAAAAGCAAGAATTACGTTGCGTAACTGATAACCGGCAAAAGAATCACTATACCAAGGTGCACTACAATAATTATTAAATACTCAATTCAGATTGAACTTTGAACTTTGCTAGTTTAGCAACACAGTTGTGGAAGCGATGGTGAATTGTTGCTTTGATGTTTAATAACAAAAGCTTAAAACCCCACAAGCAATACGAACTCATTTTGATAAATTAGTGACTTTTTGAATTTCCCGCGCTGCCTTAACCTCCGTCTATTAATAGACTTCTGCGAGATTTTAAGAACGTTATTTAGTTCATGTTTTAATAGCTCTTGAGTTTTAACAAAAATAAAAGAAAAAAAAACATAAATTTATTTCCTCCATTTATAAGCTCGAGCTTTAGCCCCCTGTGACTATTTCTTGTTTCCTAACCAAAAGAAATGACTGAATGGTAAGAGATTTGGGTCGAATGAGGAGATCATCACTGAAACAAACACGTATTTTAAGGAAGTAGCCTGCCATAAGATAACCTATTATTTGGAAGGAATAATGACTGAACTAGATATAATTTTTTTTGCTAAAAAACTATCTTTCATTTATTCAAAAATTCAAGTCACTGATCCTCGTTCAACATTAGGTCCGATTAAGTTAAGTTCTAACTGGTAAAAAGAATTTTCTTATTTTTTATTTTAAATATATTTTAAAGTCTCCTTCTACAACTATGGGTTTATCTGGACTGGACCTACATTAGAAGCCTACCGACTGGCGAGTGAGCAACTTTAGAAATCATCCCAGAAGACATCCGGTCTTACCCAGCCTGGTTACTGGCGTGACTGGCATCATTTTCCTTGTCGGATTTATTACAAACATAAATTTACGACCGTCCTTTTGTCTTTACCACTGTGCCACCAAGCCGACTATTATATTCTTATTAGGAGCACGTATTAAAAACCGCAGTTATTATTCGAGTTATAAAAATTTATTACGCAAAACCTTGTACATATTCATTCGAGGAAATATTTAAAATAATAGATCATACATACCCGATGGCACAGCAACAGTGTTCATTCATTAAGATTCTGACACTACTTGATGCTGAATTCTTCTTAAGTTAAACATTAATAGAGCTATCAGTGGTACCATCACTGATTTCAGATATTCTACTCCATGAATTGCCAGCTATCACTTCACTGTTAAATTAACCAGTTTTGTTCGCGTTTATATATATATATATATATATATATATATATATATATATATATATATTAAAGTCTTCTTTTACCAACTGTGGGTTTATCTGGGCTGGACCTAAAGTTTAACGTGGGCTCCGAACCACGGTCCTCAGCATTGAGCCTACCGACTGGCGAGTGACCAACTTTAGAAATCATCCCAGAAGACATCCGGTCTTACCCAGCCTGGTGGTTACCTGGCCTGGTTACTGGTGTGACTGGGATCATTTTCCTTGTCGGATTTTACACTCTTGTCTAGAACATTCGCAAATTTTAAAGAACCACAAACATAAATTTACGACCATGCCCCAGCAGGATTCGAACCCGCGGCTATCGCAACAGTAGGAGGACAGTTCCATTTTGTTGGCATTAAAATAATTTTCATATTTGTTTGAAAGAGAAATCAACAATATTTGTTCAATAAACAAAGAAAGAAACAGTTTACACTGCGGATGATTAGTATTTTAGGTATTTCTTCTACATGCCATAATCTTTGAACAACGGCTTTTGTTTTGTTTCGTCTGAATATTTCCATTGTGCTTAGTTTATGAAATAATGTTTCTGGCTATTGTGATGTTCTAATTAATATCTGTGATAAAGTATTTGATGATTATATTTTACAATATTCCATTTTAAATGTTTATTAATATTAATTTATTATAGTAAGGCTTGTTTAAAAAGAAATATATTTCAGAAAATTGCTTTATGCTATGGTTCAATTAACAGGTGCCATACATACGCGATTTTTACGATTATAATTGTAAATAGCAATTAAAAATTACGCCTTAGTTCGTTAAAAATATTATCGTACATCAAGACCTAAAGTTAACGACACCACAAGAAGAACAGGAAACACATGATGCGAATACATAATTGACACAATGAGATACTAGAAGATTCGAGAGAAAGAATTAACATTAAAATTACAAAAGGCAAAGTAGGAAGAATACACCCAGTATATATTAAGTATTATACGCTACTACGGTATACTATATACTATCAGACACATACACATCGTAACATAAAGAATTTCAAAGTCTTTTATTAAGTTTTTGTTTACCCTTATTGCAATATTTGTTTGTCTATTTATATGGTTTTTTTGCGTCAATTTTTCGTTTGTTAATATTTATCTGTATAAATACGAATATATATTTCAAACTAAGCTCGGTATTACACAGTTTGTCCATACAAAATTCGATAATGGTTGCATTTTACGAACTTTGTTCAGTATTTGTTGCACAATACTCACATTGTATGGATTCTTTTGTGCAAAATGTTTGTTATTTTGCTATACTCTTGATAAATCGACCGTAACAATATGTGTTGAGGATTTATTGTATTAAAATAACAATTTTCAACAAACAACAATGGATTCTTTATTGAATTAAAACTTATAGGTAATAAATAGGAGTTACTCCTGTCGATAGTTGTTACAGAAATAGGAATAATTAAGCCTTTTTCAAGATATAAATATTTTTTGTTTTTTTTTTTGAATATTTTTTTGTCTATACAATATTCTGTAATTGTCACATTTTAAATTTTATGTACTCATATTTCTCATTAGAATATATTTTGTTTTTGTTTTTTTCCAAAAGAATTTCTTCCTGTCAATTTCAAGCACTAATCAATGATAAGTGTGCTATTTTTATCATTGATATTTTACTACTTTTTTGCTGAACCAAGAATTTCATTACTGTAGAATTTATGACCTTTTTGAGCAAAAATCTGCACTGATTCTGAGCCAATCTTTTAATTTTTACCGTATCATTGCAGATGTGTGTGTCCAAGCGTTCCTGCTACTAAACGTTACTAGATTTCGCACTTTTACTATTGATAAATTCTGTTCAGTTTTTCAAAATCAGCTGCTTCAATCTCAGTATATTTTGACAGTAAAGAGTGGGATTAAATATTTGACCCTGTTGAAACAGCTCATTCATCATGAGCTTTCCACCAAATGCTTAGCATTGCTTTGCTTTGCGCCAATGTGAGCATTGCAAAATTATAATCTTTTTGTAGCAGATATTCACAATTGGACATTCGATCCATTGAATTTTTCAATGTAAATTCGTGCGAATCCAGTCTTATATAAATGGTTTTATATTGTTTTATGTTTAATCTTTAGATCCGTAATGTTGTCACAACAGAAGTTTGTGTTTCATTAATAATTTTACATCGAATTTTCCAAAACCAAATCCAGCAAACCAATTGTTACACTGGCTAAGTGCCAGGTATTCATATAAATTATTTTCTCTGGCAAAAATACAATGAATATGATCTTTTGGAGATATATTAGTATTTTTATTTTTTATTAAGAATATCGATATAACTTTTGTAAAATATCGATATTTTTGTCGTAACCTCGTGAATCTTAATTTTCTAAGCGTAATAATATTTGACTATGTATATGAATTATGGTACATTTATATTTATAATGTTCTTTAGAAATCATCCTATAAGACATCCGGTCTTACCCAGCCTGGTTACTGGCGTGACTGGGATCATTTTCCTTGTCGGATTTTACAATCTTGCCTAGAACATTCACAATTGTTAAACAATCACAAACATAAATTTACCACCATGCTCAAGCAGGATTCGAAACCGCGGCTATCGCTACAGTAAGAGGACCGTCTCATCCCCTTTACCACTGCGCCACCAAGCCGGCTTTATAAGGTTCTATGCACTGTTACCATTCAAAGGCGCTGTTGTTTGGGTTATTTGAATAAGTTTTATAAGAATTATACGACTTCAAATGCTTCTATTAGGATAACTGTCTATTTCATTTGACGCTATTTTTCAATTATCATCAAAATAACTTTACGTTTACATGTTAAGGTATATAAGTATTTCTGAATTAACGTCCTATTCGCTAAACTTACAGTTACGTTTTCTCAATTTTTTATTAGTGAGTTTTATGGGCAATTAATATTAAGAAATTTGGAATGAGGAGCGGACTCCTCTGGAAATTAACCAGGCACCAATTTAGTTTCGAAAATATACTTTGTACTGTGGTTTACTGGAATAGGTTAGGTTAATTCAGATTTCCTTATATTTGCTTCTCGTTTTTACAACTAGAACTAAGCTGTGGTGTGTTTTTTTTTTTTGTTCTGGCCTAAAAACCAGGCGGTGGAATGCATGACGCATACCTGGTCGCGCGGAGACTTGTCCTGGAGTGACAAGTTGGACCGGGTTATGTGGGACTGCCTCTGGGCTTACCAATACACTAAACCGAAACCGCCTCACAGTTGACCCCTATGGATCACTACTTCTACTGCATTAAATTTGGGGATATGGCACCCGCTGATCGGGTAGCCGTTATTGGGCACGAGGGCCCGGCGATTCTATTGAACCGATTCAACACACAACTGGGTACTGTTGTATGGGGGCAAAAGTTATGACTGTAGCGACGGATGAGGTCATTTCAGCTTGGAAAAGGGGGAGAGCTTAGCGGTGACGCGGTGCTAAGCTCCCAGCATGTCGACCAGCTCGCGAACAAGCGCGTTTTCAGAAGAACTTGAGCTGAGTTGTTGTTTGTGGAATGATTGAGATATGAAGTGCTTGATTTCTGGAGTGTCAGTTTCCCTATGAATTTGATTATTTCTGACAAACCATGGAGCGTTTAATATTCTCCTGAGGAGCTTATTTTGGAAAACTTGAAGCCGTTTGACCTGGTTGGGTGTAACAAACTTGAAGTAGACATTAGATCCGTAGAGAAGTACGGACCGAATTAACATCTTGTAAAATAAGCATTTGATGGAGATGGGAAGTCTGCTAGAAGGGCAGATCAGAGAAGATAGCAGGTTTGCTATCCCCGAACCTTTTTGGATTCCATTTTGGATTTGGGAATGCCAACCGAACCGCCGGTCGAAGTGAAGACCTAGGTACGTGACGTTATCCAGCCATGGAATTATTGCGGTGTCGATCTTAAGTTGCGAGACGCGCACTGTGTAACGCTTCTTGTGGAAAATGATGGCCTGGGTTTTCAGGGGGTTGATTTGCAACCTTCAGAATTTGAACCACTTGACCGCATGATCGAGCTGCTTCTGTAAACGTTCATGAATTGTAACTTCGAACCTGGCGGCCGTGAAGAAAGCAGTGTCGTCAGCGTAAAAGGCGACGTCAATATGCTCTTTTCTCGGCATATATGGAATAAAGAGGTTAAATAAGGCTGGGGCCAGCGGGGAACCTTGAGGTACGCCAGCATCGATTTGTTTACGACTGGAACGTGATGCCCTGATCTTGAAAAGATCTGGAAAGATCTGTCCGAGAGATAGGACTTGATGAGAACGGTTAGGTTTTCTGGGAGGCCTAACCGCACGCACTTTGCGAACAATCCGTCGTGCCAGGCCTTGTCGAAGGCTTTGGTTAGGTCCAGAAGAACTGCTTCAAGCTTTTTACGTTGGTCAAGAGCATGATGGATGTGTGCAGCCAGACGGGAAGCTTGATGGACGGATGAGTGGTGATGTGGTGTGTTTTATAACATGGCCGATTCTGTAGATCCATTAATCGATTTAACTTGACTGGCCGACTGTTTTCCAACTCGTAATAAATACATAACTAAATCGATCGAAAATAACTTATATAATTTTCAGTATTATTTCTTATATAAATAATAAATTCCCCAATAAAAATCCCGAACATTCTTTTTACTTATTTGTCTGTCGTGTCTAATAACAAATGGCGTGTTTACAGTTTCAGGTCATGAAAAACAAAACTATTCTACACGATAGAAATTATTTCTGGGCAAATATTTACCGAGTAAAAACTGAACAGTAGTTCGTTTTGATAGCAACGAAATGATTAATGATCAAGAATATAACCTTCTATTCTATTTATACCGAGTAATATTGTAAATCATTCAATCGCTTGCGTACTATTCGTATTTTCGTAAGTATATGAACATATTTAGCGTTAATGCTATCAAGGATACCAAGAATTTTGATGTATCGAATGTTTAAAGACGTGTTAAGTAATTTTGTGCGTTTTTTTCTGTAATAGTAAACTCAAGGTTGCCTTATGAAATATTACGTATGTACATCATTGCAATCACTGTTTCTCCTTGTTCTGACAGAATTTAAACTGATAAAACTGGTACTGTTTCGCCAAATCATGGGGTATCAATCTGAACAGGTGATGTCTGGTTGGGACAATATCTAGTGAATGCTGTGTGTTGTATCAACAATGGTTTTCCTTCTAATGCCAGAATCACCAGAACAGATAAACTAATAGCTAGATTTAACCTTAAAATTATTTATTTATAAACTTTTTTGGGTAATAAAAAAAACTTTTAAAACACCCATACTACTCCAAGGCTACTATAGTATTCAACAATATTCGTTATTTACCTAAATGTGTTTTGCTTCTAATTTTTTATTATTATTGCTAGCGTTGGGAACTATCGACCGAAAACAGTCGAAACAGTCGATAGTCGTAAAAGAGTCGAAACAGTTTATAGTCAAAAAAATAGCGACTGGTAATAGTAATTACTATTTTCAGTAAAATGCACGATTCGACTGTTTTTTCCCATTCATGATGACAGACGAAGATGTAGGAATTCTTGTCTGTATAAATTGTGATATAGGAAAGGAGGGAGATAATTGCTTGGATCAGTTAATTTTATAGGTGCTAACTTTAAAAAAGAAAAGTAAAAGAATATATTACTAATTTCTATTAACATCTAATACATAGTATAATTTTAAAGGAAGTAGGATTATTTTTATACTGAGTGTTCTGTAGATGTGTAAAAAGGAATAGAATAATAACACCACAAATGTTTTATCGTCTTTTAATACATTAATTGCTATTTTTAAATAACATAGTATAATAAATATAAATAGTATAATTCAACTTAAACAAAACCTAAAAACTAAAGATGTTCAATAACCATAAATACTAAATAATTGAAAAATTTAATCCATGAGGAACCTAAAAATGATCGTACAATAACTACCAGACCCTTTTTAAATAAAAGTTTTATTTATTTTTAAACGGAAATATTTTTAACTGTACAGGAATATTATCGTGTTCAACTTTTCTCCTGTGAGGCGATTTCTTCGATCGTTAATTATTTGCCCAGATTTTGAAAAAATTCGTTCCGAGGGGACAGATGTTGCGGGTATAGACAAATATTTTACGTGTAACTGATATAATTCAGGTAGTGTCATTTTATGGACTTGCCAAAAATCCAGTGGGTTTTCTAAACGCCCAATAAATGGCATTTCCAAATACTGCTTAATCTATAAAATTGCTGCAGTACGTGAAGTAATTACTTCTTTCATTCTAGCCATTTTTTTATCAAAATATCTTCAGATATCAATATATTCTTGATCAGTAGTTGTGACTTGAATTTTGAGTTGTGGAACTATATTTGTATTTTTTGAAGTTAGAATGGAAGAAAGAGGTATTGTGATAACTTTTTATATAGCCTCAGCATTATTTGCAATACCAAATGCTGCTTTTTTAAATCTAGGATCTAAAAATTTACATTTTCCGCATATCGTGTTCATTTCTGAAATTGCCAGTCTTTTATTGATGACATCTAATAGACAATTTTGTAATTTTTTTCCTCACTAACTTGTTAAAATCCTGGATTTGATGGGATGTTGCAGTCCTCTTATTAACGGTATAATTAAAGACATCGTGGGATATCTTTCTCCAGATAACTCGGTGGTCATTATTTCAATGGGCTTTAAATGTCGAACACATTCTGTTAAGATAGTCCATTCGTCAACAAATAAAATCTGGCGATATTCTTAATAGCCATCAAAATATTAAAATTTAAATTGAATATTAAAGTAGAGTTTTCCTATCAGAAAATGTATTTATTACAAATATTTAATATACTTTATTCACCTCTTTACCGTTAATATTTTTGAAAGAAATTTAACAACTGCTACTGCAAAAACTACTTTAAATCTTTCGGAATCGATGCAATTTCTGAAACCTTTGGGACCTATTTTTAGTTTTCAAGATTTTTAGGAAAAAAGTTTTGACAAACAAAAGGCTTGGCCAAAAATCGTGAAAGTTTATCAAAAAAGTATCTTACTATTTATCATTTACAATTTAATTTTTTTGCCCTCAAAAATTACCTTTCCAAAACGCTGCTATATTAATTTACAATATATAGTTATTCACAAGCAAACTACAAAAACATAAAACCACATATATTACATATAAATCTATACAAGCATAAATTCGGAGCATTATTTTCAAGGTCTCGCCTAGGACGGCACAGCCACTTTGTTAAAAATCAGTCGAATGAACTAGTAGAACCGAAAATAATAACTAAAAGTAATCGACTATAACATTCGATAGTAAATAGTAATAAAAT
This sequence comes from Rhynchophorus ferrugineus, assembly GCF_030347505.1. Taxonomy (NCBI): domain Eukaryota; kingdom Metazoa; phylum Arthropoda; class Insecta; order Coleoptera; family Curculionidae; genus Rhynchophorus; species Rhynchophorus ferrugineus. Next base: position 18,170,292 of record NW_027472589.1, read on the forward strand.
CAGTCCGACCGAAAATAGCGACTGAAAACAGTCGAACCAAAAATAGCGACTGAAACAGTCGATTTCAGTCGATTGTTCCCAGCACTAATTATTACACTTAGTGGTCCCACAATCTGACCAGTGGACAATAAGCATTTCTTAGGATAACTGTTGCGTACATGACATGTAGAAAATCGTTTTATTAAGTGATTAAGGCTATTTTGTTATGAAACCAGATTTCACTATCATGTCGCGCATTTAGCTGATTCGCAAGTACATTCGAATACAGTAAAACTCTTTCGAAATACTCCTCTAGAACGGTTCTTATTTCATTAAAGACAGTACTGATGATCGACAATGACATGCAACACTTTATTTTGAATCCGTTTAATGATAGCTGTATTCTACACTTGCAAGTGGTACGCCATGATTAGATTCCATATGTTGAAATAGGTCATAGCTTGTTAACATCTAACATATAATTATAACTTGAATTTGCGTCCGATACGATACATTTGATATAGTTTAAGCCCAAGTATTCGTTTACCAATTATGTGCTTCTTCCATGTAGGCGTCAGTTGACAACTGTTGATATTCTCAAGTGGCAAATTCTTCTACGCAGAGTAAAAGTTTATTTTATTTGCCTTAATGGGCCATGTTTTCTACCACCGATTGTTGAAATGCATTTGGAGGTTCTTTGATGCTGTTATTGGATCTTCGTGTTATGCTAATACTGCCGCATATGTTGCCACAGCAGTGATTTAGGTGGTCCGTAGATCTAACTAAAAGATGCAATATCGCACCAAGTGCACTACCTTGTGGAATCTCTGTCATGTATTATGTTATTATATTTAAATAAAATAAGACTTTTATCGATATACATTTTGACCTAAAAACATTTTAGGAATAATATTGATAAAGATGCTCCAAAGATATGCCATAATTGGACAGGTGTTTTACAACAAGCAACTCGAATGTAGCTTGATTAACAATTTGATTTTTCTCAAAACAAATGTTTGATAGTTTCCTTCAAAAACCCTAGGTTTTTATTATCGATATTTTCATTTGAAGCTCAAAATTCAATACACTCTTTTACTATTCGTATTTAAAAAAAAGATTTTTATTAAAAGTTCCGAAATTACTACTATCAGTCTACCACTATCTATCGCTATCACTATCACTACTATCAAAAACAGTTGTTTCTACGAGTACCGGTTCCTCTAGGTTTTACCCCTGCAAAATATCGTTTTTTTTTTTTAAAATTATCGATATTTTTTCGAACAATAAAAAATATATATTTCTTTATGATAAAATATGTTAAATAAAAATCATTCGGATAAAATATCGCCCAAAGCTATTGATATGTCTATAGATTTTGGATAAACCTAGTCTATAGGTTTAATGTCGAGAACCATGGTTCGATACATTGGCAGAAGAAACCAGATCATTACTAGCTCGTAAAATGGAGACTGAAATATTATGTGTGTGTGCAAAATATTTTGATCAGCGACATATTTTAGTAAATATGCGAAGTGGGGTTGTCTACCGCTGAGAAAAGTGTCGATATATCGATTTCAATGTTTTAAAAAAACATCGATATATCAGCCAACAAAAAAATATCGATACTTATTATCGATACTTTTAGTATCGATATTTCTGCACTCCAGCATTAGTTTTCCACGTAAAATTCCATTGATGGCTGCGGGGAGAAATCTCAAACAAAAGTTCGATACACCCTTGGTTGATTATTTTAATTGATATTTTATTTTACAACTCAAAAGTTCAATACTAAAAAAATCGATATTTTTTCAGAGAAGTGCCAATGTAAACAACTATTAAATTCGATGGTTTTGACATTTATCTTTATTAAATAACAGTTTTTCCTTTAATATCATTGAGTTGATTCAGTGTATCATGTTGCTCGGTCAAAATTGCATATTCGGAATTCATTATTTTTGTTTAATTTGAAAAAGTCTCGTGCCAAAGCGCATTGAACACTTTTAGGGTCTTATGGCGATGTTGTTTGATGATATCCCAATTATCGGTTGTCGGTATCAACGATTTAAAAGTAGAAGTTTTGATGCCAATAACAGAGAATTGCCTAGAGGAGCAAATAAGTTCAGACAATGAATTTTAACATTTATTGGATAATCACCCAAAAAACTTTCAATAATTGACGACATTTACTCAATAGTTTCGACAATATCCAGATATTTACGTGCGAAACGAGGGAGAATAATTCTTGAATTAACTAAAAATTACATTTTGAATTGTTTCAACATTGTCTGTTCAATGATGGCCAGCAAAAGGGTTTTCTGTGGCGATACCTAGCGCAAAATGTCATGAATTAGTCTAGCAGAGCAGTCCACATCGGCAATTAATGAAGTTACGAAATCCTTATAAGAAATAATATAAATCAGAGCTTATTTATTACGATAATCATTTTATTATGATTTTTGTCATATTATAATAAAACATTTTCGAACTGAAATGTTTCAATTTTCATTGTTTCCTAGTATTTTTGTCAGATCTGACGCAATGGCCATTGAAAAATGTTTTTTTCGTTCACATTGGCCTTATTATGATCGAAAAATATAAATAAAAACCTTAGAAACATATTGATGTAGTAAAACATCGCAAGCACGATCGGCCTTTATTTTTAACGAAGTAAACAGCGTAGATATTTTCGTCAGAGATTACGACTTTGTTATTCAGGCGGCCGTTGGCTGTTTTGTTTTTTTGGCGATCCGACCGTAGAGGCCTACGTGTCGTTCTGCAAGCCCGGGACGAGACAACCTTGCTCCACGATGGGGACCTCTACGAGCCTTGAAACGCGTCTCTACCGTAGAATGCATAAACTTAAAATAGTACCGGTCTGAGTTATCGTTCTGCTGGGCTCTTATCGCCAATAACGAGAACGAGGTTGTTTGGTGAATATTTACGGCTAATATTTTTTCACTTTCTAGTCGAATATACATAGTTCCATATCGGTTTCGTTTGTTCTTTTATTGTCGTGATATCATCCGTTTGACCCTGATAATGAGAACGAATTTCTTGTTTTTGTTGTCGGATTTGTGTTACAAAATAATATTTAGGATTATAACCTGGACCTGTTGGTTCTTGAGGCCTTAGTTTGGGGCAGTATTTAGGACATAATTGTTGACGAATTACGTCAAGAACAGGAAGTATCTTGTTGACACGATTTAGAGACCAATGTTCTAGTATACATTATATTAGGTGCTCCGTACTCTGATCATTTCCCCCATCTTTCTGGCAATATAGCAATATCACGTCGGATGGTATTGGTTTCGTGGTAACGATTCAATCATCTCTTCAGATTTTCGAAACCGTGTGCCAGCCAAGCCATGCTGCATAGATCTAAGCAATTGATCATCAAAAGACGCTATGTCTGGTGATGGACACTGAACCCGTTGGAACTGCAACAATGTATCCTTCACAACTTTTGCAACCCGTGGTCGAGAGATGTTATCCAAGAAGATGAGTATGTTATCACTGTTGCTAGCCTTGTTGCAGCAATACGTTGTTCAATTGAATCCGGTCGAAATTTGAAATAACAGTTTCATTCGGTTTTAGGAAATCATAATAAACTACACCTTACTGATTTATTCATATACAGCGTAAAATGTTATGGACATAATATTCCGATGGAATTAAATGATAAATTGGCGTAGCATACACAGATTTACAAATTCGAGTCAACTTTTGAATCCGAGCAAATGAGAACGATCATAACATTATTTGATGCCATGAATTCAGATTGGTTCTAGTTTTCAAGTTAGTACATGATGTCAGCTGACGACGTTGCATAAAACATCATTTGGAACTTGGGCTATGAGAGTGCTTCGGAACGTGTGAAAATTCAAATACATTCAGTTGTAAAGTCGATTCTAAAAAATTCACTTATAAATGCATATTTGCAGTACTTCGGTTTTGCTGTAGTAAGCACTGACAAGGCCATGGCTACCAAAATTGTTTTGCAACGCATGCAGAACAAAGTTATACCACTGATCACATGGTGAAAATGTACACTGTTCATTTTCTGTGACTGAATGTGGTGATTTGAATTTATCGAAACAAAAATCGGAATTGCAGGTTGATAGATCATTTCTAGGTGTTTACAACTTTCTTAACTACAAGCACCTAATCGTCAGTTAGTTACAAAATTACTACAAGATTGGAATGTCTCTCAAAATACATTTTCTGCATTGACATCTTGATTTTTTCAAGCGCAGTAAAGAGACCGGCCACACTAAGATATAGCAAAAATTGAAAGAGATACAAAGGATTTTGGAACGAAGGCATGAGCGTTTACTGTTGGACCTAATGAGACAGAATGAAACCCAATCAGTATGAAAGATTCAGTTCAACCTGTGTTCATTTCCGATTTATACTTTTTAATTCAATAAATGGTGGTTAATAGTGAAAAATAGTAAAACAATTATTTTATTGAAGGTTTCGAAAACTAGAACGAATTTTAAAAACGGATTTGGATGATTTGGATTCAGCCGCCCAATTTATCTTCTACACTTTGGTTGCTCAGGTCCAAAACTGTATATACTTGTAATATCGTTATTTTCCATTGTCGTTAATGACATTTACAGTCAATTCGTCTGGGAACCATTTTCCGTCCTTTTCCAACAGTTTATTGGCTATCTAGTAAACTGTCTGAAATTTCTTTGAGAATTTGAACTGGGTTGGCGTACAATAAGTGTTGCAATTAATTTATCCAAGAATTTGTTTGGTCCTATTTTTTCCATTGACATCAAAATCGCCACTTTTATATCGTTGAAACCAAAACCAAACGAATGATTGAGATATAATAATAAGAGCAGCATCACGCTAAGTTTCTAAAAGCTTTGGGTGGGCTTCGACAGCATTATTAACGCACAGTATGATTAGCTTGTATAGAGACGCTCAGAAGAACTTACATTTTAGACATTTTACGTAGAGAAATGTCAAAATTATCGAATTTAACATTGATATTCATGGTTTTATTCACTAATAAATATCGCGAATCAAAATACATGCAAGCACCTAATATAATTAACAAAAGGTCAGATTTTAATGCACCAGATAAAGAAATTTGTAGTACTTAACCTGATAAATACTGCATTATATAATGAAAAATCATTTAATTTGTTAACTATATTTGCCTCTTCTCTATAATTGTTTTAACTAGACCCTCGTATATGAAACTATACATAAACTATATGGTATAATCGTATTTCCAACTATACCATATAGTTTGAATTGAATGAACGGTCCGAAATGTAGTTTGGTTTAAAGCTGAACAAAAACCTGCAATGAATGAGTAATTTTACGATCAAGGTCATAGAAAACTTTTCCATGGTCACTTGTACACGCGGTAAAGTCACCGTGGACTAGCTGATGTTTACGCAAACTGATCACGTAATCGCCAGTCGAAATTGGACCGCCTGTTTTGGTTGTTTCTAATCGGAATTCTCCTTTTAATTGGAGGTACTTTCGACGACAAATATATTAATATGCATTCGATATAAAATAAAAATAGTTTCCAGTATGTTTTTATTGCAGATAACTATATTATTAGTAACGCTTAACCGACAAATTTCTTTTTGTTGATATAATATGGAAAGTATACTTCGATACACCTGATTTGTTGGTTCTATATTGTTTTCTGTATCTTCCTACATTAAATTTGTTGATCGCATATCTACCTTGAATTGCTATTATCTAACCATTCATATGATTATTGTTATCTTTTTGTCTTATTAATATTGCAGCTACACTGCATTATGGTGCACTTGCTTTAGCTTCTTCTTTGTGGAGTAGGCTTTCTCTTGTTTGACTCTAAAACATTCTGGCTGATATATAAGAGTTTAGGAATTCATGGCAAATCTTTTTAGGGTAAAATGATGTGGCTGGGTGAATGGAGGTAAAACGAAATAAAACAGTGGTGTTTACATGATGTGACCGTTATTTATTGACAATATAAAAAAGATGTGAAAAATACAAATAAATAAAAACGGATGGCAGCGGAGTTACCTGTTGACGAGGCTTGGGCAGTCGATCGTGGCACGTCTAAACCAAACGAGGGTTGAGCACTGAATGACCGAAATACCCTTCAATAATATCCCAGATAAACGTCTCGGGGTTGCCGCCAACTATTCGTTGTCGGGTTCCAGTTGGCACCCCGCCCGTGTTCAACATCTGGGATTATATTTCTGGGTATTTTGTAGACCGTTATTCCACGATGTAAAATTCGACATGCTCAAGGTCGCTACAATACTCCCCTGCCAGAATTTTACATAAAATTATTTCAAGCAACAAAAATACAAAAATGTTTGAAAAAAATATCAATACAAAAAAATATATACAAAACAAAATGTGCTGTGTAAAATGGGCTTTGAAAAATATGATAGTTCGAAACGGTTGTGGTTGGTACGGTTGCGATCTGGTACGGCTGTTGATATCTTCCGGTCCTACAGATACCGTTGCATCATCGTCGCTTTGGCACTTGAATGTGGTTCATCGACGACGTTGAAAACAAGCTATTCTTCAGACAGGGCTCCCGTAATCGACGCTGTGGGAGGATCGACTGTTCGACGACGAGACGTTAGCAATTCTGGTACTTCGGCGAAGACATAACGAGTCTACGGTGACTGCAATCGGTACCTAGCTTCTGGAGCTGCTCTGTGACTAATCCGTAGTCACATACGTTAGGTTAATTCAGAAAAAACAAATAACGACGGTATGCGACCGAAGCTGCCCAAAGCCTTTTAAATCAAAATATCTGCCATTATGACGGAGACGGCGAGCGAAGGAAGACATTATGATTTAAACTTAGCGCCGAAAGAAATGTTTAGCCGAGACGCTGATGATTAAGCAGTGATGTAAAAATATTCAAAAGATTGTGAAATAAAAATTTTGACAAAAAAAAATTTAAAAAATTAATTGGAAATAATGAAATTAATCGGAATAAAATGAAAATGAACCTTGAAGGTAAAATTGAAGACGAATCGAATTAAAAATATTTAAAATTTTGAAACAAAAAAAAATATAACGGTCACGTAATTTATTGACAATATAAAAAAGATGTGAAAAATACAAATAAATAAAAACGGATGGCAGCGGAGTTACCTGTTGACGAGGCTTGGGACGACGAGACTCAAGGTCGCTACAGACTCTAAAGCATTCTGGCTGATATATAAGAGTTTAGGAATTCATTGCAAATCTTTTTAGGGTAAATTGATATGACTCGGTGAATGGAGGTAAAATCAAATGAAACAATGGTATTTACATTATGTGACCGTTAGTTATTGGCAACATAAAAAATATAGAAAATACAAAATAGATAAAACGGATGGTAGTGGTGTTACCTGGAGACGAGGCTTGGGCAGTCGATGGTGGCACGTCTAAATCAAACGATGGTCGATTACTCAATGATTGGAAATACCCTTCAATAACATCCCAGATAAACGTTTCGGGGTTGCCAGCTATTCGTTATCGTGTTCTAGTTGGCACTGCTGGCACCCCGCCCGTGTTCAACATCTGGGATTATATTTCTGGGTATTTTGTAGACCGTTATTCCACGATGTAAAATTCGACATGCCTCAAAGTCACTACATCTTGTTGAAGGTTTTGGATTACATTTAAGTGTATAGCTGAGCGAACCTTTTTTTAATCTTCGTAAATCACTAAAAAATTATTCAAAAATTAAATTACAATCTTTCCAACGACGTATGTGATTGGCCTATTGTCGGTTAGTTATTCATTAAGCCAAGTTCATTGGCAGGTATTAGATTTTTTTCTATAATTGCTTTTATTTTTTTCAACAGGAGTTAAATATAATAACCTATTTTCGGTAGCAGTCATATAAATAGGTTTGTAATTTTCTTGATTTTAGGTTAGCAACACATGTTTAGAAATTCAGATCCACTTTAGCATCTGAGAAAATAAGAACGAAACTTAACGTTATTTAATACCCTGAACTCAGATCTTCAATACGTGTGTCAAGATGGGTTCTAGTTTTCCAGTTCGTCCATGGGGACAGCACTAGACTCTTATAATGGATGTCAGCTGACCACGTTGCACTAAACATGATTTGGAACTTGTTTTTGTGTTGTGATTGTGCTTCGGAACATGCGGAAATTCAGAGACAGCATTGCAAAGTCGATTCAAAGAGTTTTTGTTACGTTTGCGGATGTTATATGTTCGGTAAACGTGGAAAAATCGTGACAAATGCTTTCAAAGAGGCGTATTTGCAGTACTGCGGTTTTGCTGTAATAAACAATGACATGGTTATCAAAATTGTTTTCTAACGCATGCAGAACAAAACTGTTGTGGTAACTTGGGAAACACGAGCGACGAACAAGGAGAGCGGCTACATTAAGATATAGCGAAAATCGAAAGGCGTTACCAAGGATTTTCGAACGGAGGCAGGATAAGCGATTATTGTTGGATCCTAATAAGTGAAACAGATCCCAAACAGTATAAAAGACTTCAACCGGTGTTCATTTCTGATTTATACTTTTTAATTCAACAAATGCTCATTAATGGCCAAAAATAATGATTTTATTGAATATTTCGTAATATAGAACCAATTTTTAAAAACAGGCCGCCGATTTGAATTCAGCCTCACAATATACCTTAAACAGTTTTTAGTTGCTCAGGTCCAAAACCATGTATGTAAACCTTGTGTAATTTCAACCTTCTTCGAACCATCTGCTGGGACATGTTTTAATCGAAATGCATACGTCGAAATCCCTTTTTTGGTAGATTTTGCAGCACATGTCCATTTATTGGATCATAAACAGTTTCTACAACTTCGGCGTAACAAGAGGAAAAAAGATCTACGATCTAATAACTATATTTGTAAACATATTGATATATTGTCGTTTATTGTCGAGTTTTTGTTACCGAATAAATCTTATTATACAAACCACAGAGTCGTATGTCAATTTGAGTTAGTAACAGGTCAATTGAAAAGACTCCGGCCTACCATAGTAAAACACATTTTTAGGCAAAATTAGTTTTTTTTATTCAACATAATTCCCTTCAAGAGTGATACACTAATTATAGCAATCCTCCAACTTTTCGATACCATTTTTGTAGTACGATTTGTCCCTCTTCATTCGAAGAAAATTTCTTCCCAGCGAGCATTCTTTTGCGATCTGAGAATAGGAAATAGTCGCTGGTGACCAGACCTAGAGAATGCGTCCTTCCTTTTTCAAGGTAGTCAATGAAAATTATTCCATGCGCATCCCAAAATACAGACGCCATAAACTTGTCAGTCGACTGTTGCGTTTTCCCACATTTTGGGGCGGATTCATCGTGTGCAGTCCACTCGGATGACTGTCGATTGGACTTGGGAGTGAAATGATGAAGCCATGTTTCATCTATTGTGACATATCAACGCAAAACAAGGGTTTATTACGCTTGTTTTTGGTCAAAAGTGAGCTCGCGCGACACCCACATTGTACAGATTTTCTCATACCCAAATATTCGTGAATGATATGATGTACACGTTCAATTGATGTTAGAGTATTTTATTCAATTTCAATTTACGGTCATTCAAAATCATTTTGTGAATTTTTTAAATATTTTTGTCGGTAAGAACCTCTTTTGGGCGTCCACTGCGTTCGCCGTCTTCGGTGCTTATTTCACCATGTCTAAACTTAGTATACCAATCCTTGATGGTTGATTTTCCTGGGGCAGTTTCCGGAAACTCAGCCAACTCAAATCAAACCAACTTTTTGCTTCAACTGTATTTTTTCCCTTCAAAAAGCAATATTTAATCAACTAGGAAATTCCTTTTTATCCATTTTTTTTTACAATAGCAGAAGTTGCTTTACTCAAAATTCTATATTTCACAAACTAATGATCCGACAGCTGTCAAATTTATACACGCATCTTCTGAGGGTTAGGGCTAACTAAAAAACATATGAATTTAATTCTAGTAGCGCCATCTATGTGTCAGGCCGTGGACTTTACAATTGACTTGTTATTGCAATAAATACGAGTATCGTAGACGTACACACACACAAAGAAACAGATTTACCTAAAAAATTTACAGTATCCTGTTTCCGTGAGACCCATTCAACTTAATGGAGAGCCTCCGGGCCAAATTGGTCTGTTGTTGTTCTTTTCACTTATCCGCCAATTCAGTCCGAATCACCAAACCAACGAACAATCTGGTTTCAACGGTTCGTTACGTGATGCTGTTGCGTAACCATCTGGCGCTTTGTGGCAAGTGGCTCTTAGTATACAGCGCCTACCGGTGATCGTAGACAAGTTTTCTACGACCTTGATGGTGAAATCGCCCGTTTATTGCGGGTTTTTTTTTTCGACGCTACGCTAACGATTACCACTGTCCTAGAATAATGTTGTTTTTCACAAAATTGTATTACTATATAATCGATTTTTATCGTTTTGTTTATAGGCGTGTTGTTTGCAGTCTTACTTCTTTGCATACTTTAACTAAATATTAAGTTGTTTATCGCTTTTTTTTTAAAAGAAATACCATAAAGATGACGAGAATTGAAACTAGATATAGTGTATACGAGGGTTGTTATTTGCATATTTGGTGTTGGTAACATCAAGTGCTACTATTAGACACCATCTGAAGATTTTATTAGAAACTTGGTATTGTTAGACATAACCTTTGGAACATTTTGTAATTTGACTGCGATTAGTATGGTTTCACTCAAAAAGTGAAATAAATTGAAGTTTGTATCTATTCTTCCATAACTTTTCAACATGTATTATCAAGACAACAGCATGTTAGTACGAATGTATAGCATCTGCGCAGTTGACGATTCGTGAATATATTCCTGTGATCACGAAAATAGAAATCGACTATATGATGGGCTTTTTAACCGAAGTTGTGAAAACGGATGAAACGCATCGCAACCACAAAATATAGAGATAGAAGGGAATTCTCAAGCATTACCAGAGACTGACTATATGAGTAGCGGTAAATTTAAAATGTTTTAATAATAATAATATCAGTAATAATAATAATAATAATAGTAAAAATAAAAATGTAATAAGTTTAAAAATACATTTTATTTAAGTATGTATAAAATTAACATTAGTAATATTATTTGAAAGGATAATTCATATAATTTTCTACGTTTAAATGACAATATATTATACTACCAATATATTAAAACGTACTATAAATAAATTGACAAAAAACAATTTATACTTTTAAATATACAAAGTTTAATAAAATATTGAATATGGAACATTTTTTATTATCTGATCCAAATACATACAATCCATAACTGATCCAAATATAGAGTACAGTACAATATATATGTTGAAGACTATTTATTTTGGAATCTTTTGAGTTATTTTTCTTTTGACAAATATTTATTGTAAATATATAATTGTAACTCATCCTTATAAGTTGTGTTATATTTAGATGTTGCAATAAGAAAAATTAATTTTTGCCTTTTGATATTCTGTTCACTTTCCTCGTCCACCAAAACAAACACCTAACTATTAGCTTTGTAATCACATCTCGTTGAGAATGCTCAATGCAGTTGATTGTGTTGAAAAATACAGGCCTTTGCTGGTATGAAATATTGGACACACTGCTTGTTAAGATAACTTTTGCATAATAATAATGGAATTAAATAGAACAGTCGAGACATCATTTATCAAAAAAGTAAAAAAAGTCCCTGGCTTACCTGTGAACAAGTTTAGCATTCATATGCAACCAGAGACTGACTATATGAGTAGCGGTAAATTCAAAATGTTTTAATAATAATAATAGCAGTAATAATAATAATAATAGTAAAAATAAAAATGCAATAAAAGTTTAAAAATACATTTTATTTAAGTATGTATAATAGTAAAAATAATTCATATAGTTTTCTACGTTTAAATGACAATATATTATACTACCAATATATTAAAACGTACTATAAAAAAATTGACAAAAAACAATTTATACTTTTAAATATACAAAGTTTAATAAAATATTGAATATGGAAAATTTTTTATTATCTCAAATATAACTGATCCAAACATAGAGTACAGTAAATACATATGTTGAAGACTATTTATATTGGAATCTTTTAAAATATTTTTCTTTTGACAAATATTTATTTAAGTATATAATTGTAACTCATCCTTATAAGCTGTGTTATATTTAGATGTTGCAATAAGAAAAATTAATTTTTGCCTTTTGCTATTCTGTTCACTTTTCTCGTCCACCAAAACAAACACCTAACTATTAGCTTTCTAATCACATCTCGTTGAGAACGCTCAATACAACAGTGGATTGTTTTGAAAAATACACGCCTTTGCTGATATAAAATATTGGACACACTGTTTGTTAAGATGAATTTTGCATAATAATAATGGAATTAAATAGAACAGTCGAAACATCATTTATCAAAAAAGTTTAAAAAGTCCCTGGCTTTGTCAAATTGCATGTATCATACTGCCGGCCTTCAATAAATTCCTTTTCCTATGCCACAGCTAAAATAGGGGCATGTTATATTTTTCAAATCAATTACACACCGTTAACATTATAAAAGACTTAACATTTTAAAAAACTGGCAACCGCATCCCTGTTGAGCAATGCTCTTCCATTTTTCGGTTTGTAGTCAGCCTGTATAAAATGTACGCCTTTTGCTCTTATCTAAGACCTCACAAGAGATTCCCATCAGTTTTTTATTATTTGTTACTAAAAGCCATTTCTGATATAGAGCAGAATTCCTGCGGAAAGCTGTGCATTCTATTTGAAACGGTACCACATCATGGGACGTAATATCTAAAATGTCTTCAGATTTAAGCAAATCACTTTAACTAAAAAAGAACCATAAAACACAGTTAACAAAATAAGAATATTAAACAGGTAAGTTTTTCAAGTTTGCTTTGTCAGCCGTGTTGAGATGCATCTAATTCCAAAGAGACGCTCTCGACAAAAGTTTTGTCGAAAAAAATTAAACCGAAATTATTTGTATATAAATCAAATTGTTTCTATAGGAAGTATATAATTACCAAAAAAGTCTAAAAGATCCAGTAACTAACTAAACACATGTACTCTACGTCTTATCTTCTAGAACAGTCTTCTGAAGGTTGAATATGTCAAATTTAACTTTGCTTTGCAATTAAAACACTGTTTCACACGCGCCCATTTAAGATCTTTTTCTAAATTCTCTGTATTTTGTAATCTAAACAAATGATTGTTTGTCTCTTCGACATTGGCATTAACGAACAGTTAGTTCTGACAACGAATCGAATTATTCCCGATCACAGCAATCTATTGGCTTTTTTATTTCCACGCATTAAAAGCACATTAAGTTATCACTTATTTTCGAAACTCCAAGAAACGGTTGATGTGTTTAAAACACGTATTTTAAAATTACCTCTATCGAAGTGGAAGAAGTGCTACGAAAACTCCTTTCAGCACTTGGACAAATGCCACGATTTACACGAAGAAAATGTTAAAAAGCAGTAAATGCAGTTTCCTCTATATTTATTTTTTGTTAAAACTGTTAGACCTGAACCTGAAATATAAGTAACAACCCTTGTATAACTAATGTGCTAATTGAAGGTTGCTAATTGCAGGTGAATTAGAAGCTGGACTTCAAATTTGTGTACATCATTTAAAAATATCCCTCCCATATGCGTTCGATGAAATTTAGCTGCAGTTGCAACGGATTGTAATGACGGTACAGTCAAGACTACCCTCCAATCCAATCTTTTAATATAAACGAAATCTTTAATTATAAACACTTCACTCATGATATCCGAAAGCTAGATTAAACACAATTTGACAACAACCATAGCTATATAACATATATATGCTAATATAATCGTTCATTAGCAAATATGCGTCATATTCAATAAAAACTCTAGGTATTACTGGTTTCATTTACTACATTTAAGTAATTTCTCATAGATGTTGTAGTTCTTCCCCAAATTCTCATTGTGAAAAAACTTGCGTGTGACACTTTCACCATCGTAAAACGTTAAAGAGATTTACTCATATTAACAAATCACTAACCACCCTCTAACCTCAAAATTCCCGTGTCTTCATAATTCCGCTAATATTATTTCTCGCAGAACATCTTCATAACTGAATTCCATAGGTCCATATAGGTTTTAGTATTTGTACAACTTATTATGTACGGATAATTTAGATTTTCTTCCAAATAACCAATAATTTTTTTTATATTTTGCGACGAAGTTTTGCATGGAGTGTCATCCTAAGATACTTAGCACTGTGAAGTACTTAGAAGTGTATGAAATAATAGAGCTATTCATTTTTATTGGTATGTGAATAATTTGGTTGAAGGTAAATTCAATATGCACTGATTTACTCTCATTGACATTTTTTCTCCATGCCTCGGTCCACTTATTGTTATTATTACTCTGTATGTTCCAGTTTTCTGGTTGCTTCTTCGCTATTATCTCAAGCAGCGAATATCGAGGTGTCATCAGCAAATGTAGCCATACATTTTCTATTTGTGATATGTCACATGTATAGAGTAAGTAAAGAGCAAAACCCAAAACACTACTCTGCAGTACTCCTACTTATATTTCACTCATTGTTGAGTAATCCTCTTTTTTGTTTTACTATAAACATCCTGGCTGAGATGTAGTTGTCAGAGTTTAATATATTGCTTGATATTCCATTAACAATTATATATACCTTTAGTAATAGTCACTCCAAACAAAATTGTAGCGAAAAATCATCCAAAAGACCTGCTTGTAATTACTTTTGAGGAATTCATTATTGTATCGCATTCTTTCCTGATTTTTGTTTTAGTTTGTTATGGGGTTTAATGCCAAGGTATTTTCAAAAAGAAATTATATAAAATTTCCAACCAACCATAAGCGAAGAAAATAATCTATAAAATATTGAAGTACTACAACTAATCGACAACAGTAGATTTACACCAAGGTTGAACGTTCAAAATTTCTTGAATTAGTTTAGTTAAATCATTTATAAAAAATGTGTCTTGTTTTAAACTTATGTGGAGTGTACTACTTAGAGTACCCCTATCAAATGCTAATTAAGTCTAGATCTGAACTTGAAGAACATTATAAAGGAATCATTACTAGATCGTGAATAACTAGTTGTAATAGGAGTGCCGTGTACTTTTTAAATTAAAAAAGTCTACTTTTACCTCGCTTCACTTCTAATCGATCTAACGAGACTGTCAATATAAGCATCACTAAGACATAACTTCTCTTGATATCGGCAGATCTTTTACTATCTAGTCGGTTTTTCAAGTTTGGAAAGAGAAATTAAGACCGAGGAGGTTAAATCTAGCCGAGAAAGTGGCGCATTAATTTTAGCCACGCGATGTGTGGACGAGTGTATTATCGTGCTGAAAACAAACTCTCTTTTTTGCCAAATACGGCTGTGTGTTTTCATTTCATTTCATTTATTCAGTTGCTGCGATAAGATAATCAGATAATCCATGATATTTTTTCCACGCTTTTATCAGACAAACAGGCATCATAATAGTGATTACGGAAAAGTGACCTTCTTTGCATATTCCAAGTTCGCTTTCGGTACAATGTTTTTTTTGTTTCTTATCTTCAGGTTTAAAGTTCTTGCTATTGGCCAAGTGTATTGCTTTTTTTTATAGTGAGTAGATACGCCCCCATTTGATCACTACCTTCCCAACGTCCAAATTGCAGCCAATATGCAAAATAAATAAACTGTTTTAATGTCTACTGTTATTTTGTTGATTTTTTCATCATCTTTGTGAACAAAGAAGCAGACAGTCTCAGAGAAGATACTAGTAAGGAAAATAAATACAAGCTTACGCTTTATAGAATTAGTACTTTTAGTGGCATTTCATTTTCATTGTTTTCCTTTCGATAAAGGGAGACAAACCACCTCCAACTACTGCGCAATCAACGTTCTTTTCGGTTCATTATCAGGAAATCTCCTCATTGAAACTGAGAAAATGAGAAACATCATCGAAGATGAGCAGTTAGGGTTCGAGTCATATTAAAACGTTCTTTTTGATCAGATTAAACAGAAGAGAAAAATTTACTAATTCCAAGTTCCCTTCAGATGTCATTTTATAATGTCTTTTCAAAATATTGAGCAACGTGTAATTTTATGAATTATAACACTTTTTTCCATTTCTTTCTTGCAAGCATTTTGCTTGATGGGTTAAATTTAACACCGCCGCCCAATGTCTTAATTCCTTCCGTTGTTGATTACGCTACAGAAACACATGGGCTGAAAAATCGGGGATAACTCATAGATGACGCTGATTTTATTATATTCAAAAGTAAGCTGTTCAAATTTCATTATATTCCACTCATAAGTTTGTGAGTTATTGTGCTAAGAGTAACACTAATGGATCAAAAACAATTTCGTGTTTTAATTTTACACTGCTTCTTGATGGGAAGAATAAGTTTCAGCGAGGCGATGGCTTGAAAAGTTGAAGAGGACTTCGCTCCATCAGAAACAACAATAAAACATTAGGTTGCTGACTTCAAACATGGCCATAGAGATACCGATGATGCAGAACACAGTGGGCGTCCAAATTAGGTGGTAACACCAGAAAACATCAAAAAGGTTCACAAAATCGTTTTGAATGACCAAAAAGCGAAGTTGCGTCATCTAACATAGTAAAGATATCAAAAGAACGTCTTGGTTTTATATTGCATGAGTATTTGACTATTAGAAAGCTCTTTTCAAAATGGATGCCGAATTTGCTGACTGTTGACCAAAATCAAAAACATGTTGATGATTCTGACCGGTGTTTGGCCATGTTTAAATGTAACAAACTGGAATTTTTGCATCGATATGTAACAATTGATGAAACATGGATCCATCACTTCACTTTGGAATCAGAACGATCGTCATCTGAGTGGACAGCAACTGGTGACAGGCCTATTTTAAGGCAAAAGATAAATTGTTCTACAAAAGTGATATTGAAATGTTAGAACGGCGCTTAAATAATTGTGTGGTTCTTAATGGAGATTACGTTAATGAATGGCGTCAATTTTGTACAAAAAAATCCGCGGTTTCTTTGTTAAGCCCATGTGTTATGGTATTGACTTATGGGGAGTATTGAAATATGGAAAGTCGTTTGATATCTATAAATAACCTAGGAAACGTTTAGAAATAATTGTGCAGATATTTGGCCTTCTTGCACCAATGTTCCGACATGGACTATAGATATTGTATTTACGATGATATGTCAAAATACCCGCATTCTCCTTGCATAATGTCAATCACCAATTAACATGAGATTTCGCGTAGATTGGGAAATTCGTCGTAAGTTGACAACGCTCCACTTGTTGTACTTACTGAATAAAGCTAAAAATCTAGTGTAGCGACCTTTAGACATGTCGAATTTTACATCGTGGATGGAATAACGGTCAACAAAGTACCCAGAAATATAATCCCAGATGTTGAACACGGGCTGGCACCCCCAGACGTTTATCTGGGAGATTATTGAAGGGTATTTTGGATCATTCAGTAACCGACCATCGTTTGGTTTAGATGTGCTACCATCGACTGCCCAAGCCTCGTCACCACGTAACACCGCTGCGATCCGTTTTATCTATTTTGTATTTTCCACATTTTATTTTAATCGTCAATAAATAACGGTCACATAATGTAGACACCACTGTTTCATTTCGTTTTACCTCCATTCACTGAGCCATATAAATTACCCTAAACTAGAAATCCCTTTTTTCTGTATAAATTTAACTAACGGTTACAAAGAACAAAAAACACTTGTCACCCTAATACTATATTATAGACCACAAAAAAAAAAAACACTTTCAATTTCGTCGAACAATATTGTACACTGGTTACTGGAAGAATATTGTATCGCGAAAAAAACACTCCAGGCCAGTAAAAACCTTGGAGATTGTTTTTTTTTCTTCCTTCGACCTGATCACATGCTAGGTAATAGTCTAATTGACCTTCCCAGTTTGTTTTCTATCCGCCTTTAACGTTTAATTGTGGTTACGGCAAAGTGCCATTGGCAAAATGAATTTTCTCATTACCGTGAGCAACAGACGACCAAAACACCTCTTGGTTGGCGTGTGACCAAAATCAGCGAATTAAAGAGTTCTTCGAAATTTCTCAGTTTGCTTTTTATGAACGCGTATTTGTTTCGTCCATTTCTGGGAAGCACGTGATGGTCTTATGTGGTTAAGGTTTTTTTTATAGCCAAACATACGTCAAGAGTCTGCAGATGGTCCTTTATGTTGTAGCATACTAGTTCTGGAATTTAGAATAAAGTTAGTCCAAAGACCGACGAACATTTCATTTTTTTAATGATTTTGTTGATCTGTCATATACGAAATGCTGCTTACCGTAAGAAGTTCTCAGAATTTTACTGCTCATAACACTACCATGAATATTGCTTTTTAACTTTACTTTTTTCAATAAAGTTTTCTTATAATTCAAGCATCACTTCCTAATACTAAACCAAGTTTACATCGCATTAGTGATCAAATGAACCCAACGAACACAAAAATAATAATATAATTTTGTGACATATACAAAAAATTAAATTACGAACAAAACAAATCTAATTTTTTGCTCGTACCGACTTCAAAGTGATCTGTTGGTAGTACCAAAAATGATGTTGCAAATAGATAAATAAGTTTAGGTAGGTATTAAGCTAAATTGCGTTTATATAGTAGAGTATAAAATACGTGAATTTGATAGGTTAAACATTTTGTACAAACTTTTTGTTTATTTTTATTTAGTTATTACAACGATTATTATACACATATTTTATTTGAAAACGTCTTTTTTTGTGTTAAAAATCTAAGTTTGATTATTTTTTAATTTGTAGTGAGTTCCTTATTTATTTTTTTGATGTCGGTTCAATTTTTTGTTAAAATTTTGTTTTGACTTCCTATAGCTTACAGTTTTGTTGGTTTGGTCAGCACTATTATTTTTTATCAAAATATACAACGTAAAGAAATACCATCGAAAATGTTAATATTTTTTAACATTTGAAACCATCACATAGTCAAATGTCAATTTTTATTTATTACAAAAGAAAAGCGGAGGGAAATTAATAGAATTTTTCTGTTTTCCCTCATATTTTTTAAATTTGGAAATAAAAGTCGCTAGGGGTTAAATCCGGCGATGATTGATGAATGATTGTTATATTGATGTTAATGATACGGACATTATTTCAAAATATATTCTCCCCACTTATTGTTTTTCTTATACTTAAAAATATTAGTTATGACACAAAATTAAAATCACTGTTCTTTGTCATATGCCTCTTGCTTCTACTGGACTTTCCGAATGACATCCATCTTTTGAGATGTAAGGCTATATACTCGTTTACCTAATTGTAAACAATCGGATAGCAGCAGATGTGTACCGGTGAACCTCATCTTAACTTTTACTAACTTTAACTTGAACTCTTTCTTTGTGTCGTTTCTTAAAATAATTGTAAATATTTTTCATGTTTCTAAATAAACAAAACTGTCTTTAATTGACAATAAAAACGAAACTATACGATGGAACCGACCTCTGATCTCGCATAATGTTAGTCTCCTATTTATGAAGTCGCTCTTTTTTATTTCGCCACAAAAATCTATGAAGAATTCGTTCATCTCTCTCTCTGGATTTGTTGACCAACTGTACACTCATTTCCACATTGTTTTAGTATATTAACTAATATAAAATAAAACCAATATAACCAATATATTACATATCACTTCATAAGTCTCCGATCTGAGGCGGATAAAATAAAAAATGTTAAGAGGTTTAGAACACAATAAAACTTTCAATTTCCTTTAAAAAGCTGTTTTATTCAAGGCGAGTTGTTGAACGGCGATAGAAACCGACCCTAAGATTCTTTTATCTATTACAAAATAGACCTAATTCATCTCACTCGTTCACCATCCAAGAAGTCTTTATCCTTGAAGATGGTCCTTGCCCGTGACTGCTATACGTTGCATTATATATAACCTATCTATACTATCGCAGTCACAAGACCATCGTCAAGGATAAAGACTTCTTGGATGGCGAACGAGTGAGATAAATTAAGTCTATATAATCTCATCTATATATATTACATATATATATATATATATATATATATATATATATATATATATATATATATATATATATATATATATATATATATATATATATATATATATATATATATATATATATTATTTATTATATTTAAAGCAAACTATTTATTGAACGTTTTTTATAACTGATGTATTAGAATGTATTAGAAATGTTATATTATGTAGCACTAAATCCCACAACGTTCATTTCAGTTCTCAGGTTATAAATTTGCGTGTAATAAAGTTAAATCGTTAAACAAATTATGCTACCTGACGTTTTTTGCATTTTTAACAATAGGAATTTCAACTTAAATAAAATCAATACGACTAACACACCCTGGTACTCTATGATAATGTATTATTTGAGTAAGATTCCTTTGTTCCCAAACGTTACTAACTGAATAAATAATGAATAGGGGTTATCAAATGAATAATAACAAATTATGGTGACGTAAAACTATTTATATTTGCGAAAAAATATTTAATTCATGTATTCAGCACGCAGACATCACTGTTTTTTTAATAGTTTTTCGTACGTCTCTTGATAATTTCTTTTAATGACACGATCATGGTTCACTGATCTAAAGGGAGAATCTTTCACCAATCACGCACATGGGAACACGTGTTCGATGACGTTCAAACATGTCTTGGTCCTCAATGACGATGACCTTGAGAAGTTCTTTTTTTCAGTATGACAGCAAGTAATATACGCCTTCCTCATAGAACTTGACCTAAACCAGATGTGACGTGAATATTGACATTCTGGGATTATTGTTCAGTTATGATTAGCGTTAATTTGTTAATTGAGTTCTATTGTTGCCTAATATTATTTCCGAGAATGTTAATCTATTGTTTTTCATATCTCTATCAATTATACATACGCCTGTGATGTTGCATCTTTCAAACAAAAAGTCAGTTTTATCAAACAGTGGGGAGGACCTTTCGTTTAACAGATATGGCCAAGCCATTTTACGTTTCTGGATTTGTTCCTCTATTGTTGTATTGTTTTCGAATATTACAACTAAATATCTACATGCATTGGCCTAGAATTATTAGGTTAAACTAGCATAGATAAAGTGGTGCATAACCATATATTCCAGGTGTGTTGCATAGCTCATATCACATCACTTGAACAGCTTTAAACAGTATCAAATGCATCAAAGCTGTTGACTTTTTTAGGTTTTCCTAAATAACTACCAATGACTGCAACATTCAGCATCATCAATTTTTAAAATTTCTCCGCAACGCTTGACAAGTAACTGTTTAGCTTAAAATATCAAACATCTATGTAATCTATGTGCCGACACCAGATATTTATTGAGTGATATATTATGTGTATGTTTCATGATGATGTAATACAACATAAATCAGTCCAGAAGACCTGTCTCTAAACATAGAAAATGAAGAATTAGTTCTATTGCTACCTTATGGGTCATTTTATTAGATTCGTATGGAAGACAATTTGTACTACTTTTTACCTTCTATCTAACCTGTATGTATAAAAAAGGTTTCTATTGTAGCGACCTTCCCTAAACTATGTTAAATAATCGGGATGCTATTGTTATTGCGAAATAATTTCTCCTCCAGGTGGAGGATGCTAAATATCTTGGAGTGCATCTAGAACGACGTCTATCTTGGAAGAAGCGCATACTTGCTAAACGAAAACAACTTTGACTTGGAATCCTATTATGGGGTACTTCTAGCATATCTAATATAGTCATCATTCAACGGTTCCAAAACAGTGCTGCATAGTATATGTTAGTCGATGCTCTGTATTATGTCTTTAATGAAGTGCTACAGTGTAATATCCCTCTGGAACACATAACGAATATAATTCAAAGTGTTAGTATTGTGTACTTCGAAATAATGTTAGTACTACCATCCTATCTAATTAATGAAGATTTTAGACCAAGATTTAAAATAAAATATCTCAATACTGTACCCATTGGTTAACACCACTGACGCTACACATACTCAAATCGTTTTGACGTAAGATTGCTATTTGTGTCGCTTATAGTAATTTGAAACAAATATTTCCTCGACTAAAAATAACGATTAATTAAATTACTTAAATAACTTGTGGAATTCGAAATGAAAGCGACACTTTTAAATGATTATATTTGCAGCCTTCCATGAAAATGAATTGCATTGTATCGTATAATTTGACTATTAATGATTGTTTCAATCGTGGCTTCTATCGCGATAATGTAAACCCTGGCGTATACGTTTTTGAGCACTCTCTATATTGATATGGTGTATCATTATCAACCGGACCCTCTCAACTTCATGGAGAATACCTGAAACCAAGTTAATAAATGATTACCTGAAACCCCCAAATATAAAGGGCAACTAAAATTATAATATAATAATGCCTATATTTTAGAATTTTACTTTTGCCAGCTGGGGTTTATCTGAACTGAACCTGCTTCACTGCGAAACTGGAGTTGCTTAACATGGGCTCCAAACCACAGTCGTCGGCGTTAAGCCTACCGACTGGCGAGTGACGAACTGTGAGGTGACGCAGCATGAGCCACGGCGAGATTTTGTGGGTTTGCTTCGCTGCGTGTCGTGGCGCAGTTTTAGCTAAGGTGATCTTGCGGAACGCAGAGTTCTTGTCGCAGTTTCGCGCCTAAAGTCACTGTGTTTAAAAATGGAAGAGGAATTAATTAGTTTTGTACGATACAAGAGGATTAAGTTCTTTAATTAAAGTAAATTCTATTCTCCGTAAGTCTTTTCTTTTTAGATACAACTTCTCACTTAGCTTTTATTACCCATCGGGGAGTTAAATAGGAACAGTCGTTATTAGCGCAGTATCATTTGTCATTCTATCAACCCTACTACTGTGTACAGCTTTACTGCGATGCGAGAACTGTAATCGCATTTGCGCGGTTTCGGCACCTGGTAGTTCTATATCCCGCGTACACTCGCCGTGACCCTCACTGCGTCACCGCACCAAGCTGCGTCCCATTTTATGTCTAGCCTTACTGGCGTGACTGGGACTGTTTTCCTTATCGCATTTTACACTCTTGCTTTTCGGACAATCACAAACATAAATTTACTACCATGCCAGCGCAGGATTCAAACCCGCGACTAACTGTAGGAGGACTGTCCTGTCACCTTGACCACTCACGCCACCAAAACCGGCATGTGTTTTGTTGAATTTTGTAATATATCGGATCTAATCTCTTTCGTTTACTGGTCTCTCACGTTTTTATGATGTCAAGGTATTCTGCCAAGTTTGCGTAAGATCATAGGTCCACGCTAATCATTTTTATTCGTGAAACTGATGCAGACAGATATAGAGAAAGTAAAACCCACTATGTTAAGTTGTGTAAAACGCAAAACGAAGAACACATCTTCCATGATATTTTAAATGAAATGAGGAAGTACGGATTATATATTTGCACTTCCGTCTGTCCCACATCGACCAACATAATCTAGTAAACAAACACGAACCTACAATGTATCGCTTAATTATTAATATTTATAAGTCATTATAATATGCATTCAAAACAAAATAAACTTCTTCGGCCTTCCTCAGAAGAATGCATCATTGAAAATATTTAAATCATCACCGAACAAATAAATATACAAAAAATCCCCGTCCTTTTCACCAGCATTGATATTTGACATTTCAAATGTAGAAATTAATATTCTGAAACGGAATAAAGATGCTTTGCTAAAGATAGTTTCTGTTACGAAATGAACGGAATATTTCATCTGATTTTGCAATATGCAAAAGAAACAGTTAACTTTGTGTAAACTGAAGAATAACTGAATGTTAAATTTAATAAGCTCATATTAAGAACATCAGTTTTTAATATTTAAAATAAATTGGGATGTAGACATAATATTAACAAGTACATTAGAATTTTGCAAAATGGTTTTTTTTTTAATTTTTTTTAGGAATTCAAAACATCGCCTTATATTCGTACATTGTTCTTCGTTCTACTTCGGCCTTGCAGGGCCAATGTGTCAATTATGTATGGATCTTCATTGAATTCAGTGCTCTAGAAAAGTATAAGTTTATTTAACCTCCCGAGAGTTGAGATACATTTATAAAGTACTATAAACGATCCCGAAATATTACAACTCTATTCTTTATAAATGGTTACTCAGCAGCAATTAGAAGACGATTTGGAATTACCATTGGCGCATAATTATATCTTATTTGACATATATGCCATATTTAGGCTTAATTCTCGAATCGTTATCGAATGGATGAACCTACCAAAAAAACCTATGTATTCAGCACGCAGACATCACTGTTTTTATTTGACCTAAACCAGATATGACGTGAATATTGACATTCTGAGATTATTGTTCAGTTATGATTAGCGTTAATTTGTTCATTGAGTTCTATTGTTACCTAATATTGTTTCCGAGAATGTTAATCTATTGTTTCTCATATCTCTATCAATTATACATGCGTCTGTGATGTTGCATCTTTTAAGCAGGAAGTCAGTTTCATCAGAGGATGGGGAGGACCTTTCCTTTAACAGATATGACCAAACCATTTTACGTTTCTGGATTTGGTCCTCTATTGTTGTATTGTTTTGAATATTAGAACTAAATATTTACATGCATGGGCCTAGAATTATTAGGTTAAACTAGCATAGATAAGTGGTGCATAGCCATATATTCAAGGTGTGTTGCATAGCTCATATCACTTGAACAGCTCTAAACAGTATCAAATGCATCAAAGCTGTTGACTTTTTTAGGTTTTCCTAAATAACTACCAATGACTGCAACATTCAGCATCATCAATTTTTAAAATTTCCCCGTAACGCTTGACAAGTAACTGTTTAGCTTAAAATATCAAACAACTATGTAATCTATGTGCCCAGACCAGATATTTATTGAGTGATATATTACGTGTATGTTTCATGATGATGTAATACAACATACATCAGTCCAGAAGACCTGTCTCTAAACATAGAAAAGGAAGAATTAGTTCGATTGCTACCTTATGGGTCATTTTATTGGATTCGTATGGAAGACAGTAAACGATTCCTAAATTTTTTAACTCTATTCTTTATAAATGTTTACTCAGCGGCAATTAGCAAACGATTTGGAATTACCATTGGCGCATAATTATATCTTATTTGACATATATGTCAATATTTAGGCAATATTTATTAATTCTCCAATCGTTATCGGATGGATGAACCTACCAAAAAAACCTACATTATTATGAAATATATATAGTCGTAGAGTATTAAAGGCCCAGTGCCGATAAATGACCTCCTGTTCGACATAGAAATACATCATATATTCTAATCACGATTTGTCAGTAGTAACCGGTAGTTTTAATCGACATTTTAGGCAGAAATTAAAATAATTTTTTGGAACATACCCATAAATATTTGATAACAAACAACAGTGCCAATTCTCTATGACATTAAAACTATTGATAGCAGTGCAGGGCACTTTATATGAGAAAACAAAATTTTTGTTTTTACTATTTTCGCCGCAACTATTCCATATTTTCTCATTATATAAGCCTTCCGGCGACTTCTACAAATGTTACAAAACCAAAATTAGCCAAATCGGACAGACTGTTCTCGAGTTTTACAAGACCAGGGAACAGCAATTAATTTATGTATTTATATAATGGATCAACATCTGTAAAATTCGAAATACGTATACACGAAGTCAGGATATATTTTTACTATATTTGAATATCAGCTAGACAGAAAAAAAGGATCTCTCACACTATCGAACGGTCATATGTTCTCAAAAAACAGCGATAAATATGATAATTGACATACAATTTTGCAAAAAGCCTCCGTCATACTTTATCAAGTCTTGATTACAAAGGCCAATGAGCAGTTATTCAAGTCAAATATTTGGTATCTTGTACATCAAATTGTTTGATTAATTATATTTTACAATGAATATGTAGTCTCTTCAAAGTGTATTTATATATGCGTCATCGAAATTTGTGACGTTAAAACGTCGCAATGTTGCCGCATCAACTCTGAGTTTCAGTTTGGACATACAACAAAATTCTAATTTAAATAAAATAATTGAACAAAAATGTTATCAAATATAATTTATTTTAACATTATAATGCATCTAAAAACTACAGTTAATTATACAGCCACAACAGTTTATAGGTTAAGAGTTATAACCTCTTATAATTATTGCTTTCAAGAATTTTACATACTTCTGACAACTGGACGACTTTGACAGGCTCATTCGCTTACGTGTCCAGCTAATCAGACAGCATCGTGTCTCTTTTTAACTAGAACAAAATGAGAAGGAAAATATTGTCTGATTCTAAGACGAATTCACAAATTGCGGCAGGCAATACATTAGACATCTTGATGACGCATATACAAATAAACTTTGAATAGACTATATGCATGTGTTTGGTAGTAAAACTCGCTTTTACACTGGGATACTTCAGAATCTCAATATATTTTTTTTATAACATCTTTATTAGATACGCTTAGTACAATCTTAATTATTATTATTACAATTAATTTATTATTACTTTTCCTATGTGCTTGGATTAATTAACAAGCAAGACGAGTAGGAAAATACATCAGTATGTATTCCTCAATTATAAAATTATAATTATTTATTAATTATTAACTTATAGCTATAGTTTACACTAACAATACACACTAAATGTTCACACAAGTTCGTATGGTTTTGTTCGTTTCAGTCTCCTGACATCCTGTGCGCTGTCCAGCAGTTGTATTGCTTCCACGTTAGAATGATTTAGTAATCTTCTTTCGTGTTTCAAGGCGAAATCCTGCACAACTTCGCAAATCCATTTGATTTCCAGGTCATCGTGCAGTTCTTCATTGGTTACATAGCGATAGGCATTGGTAATCAATCGAAGAATCTTGTTTTGACAGCGCTGTATGACTAACTGATTTGAATATTTAGTGCAACCCCATATTTGCACCCCATAGGTCCAAATTGGCTTTATAATTGTATTATAGATCAACCTCTTTGATTTTAGATCAAGTTGGGAGTATCTTCCGACTAACCAGTATAGTTTTTTTATTTTGGTTCTAATATGTTTTGATTTTTGTCTAACGTGATGTTTCCAATTTAATCTACCGTCAAGATGGATTCCAAGGTATTTTGCTGATTCTGCTTGAGGAATCGGGAATCCATTGAGTGATATAATTAAGTTTTTATTATTTCGCCTTAATGCAAAATTGACGTGGACAGATTTGGAGCTATTAAGTTGAATTTTCCAAT
This sequence comes from Rhynchophorus ferrugineus, assembly GCF_030347505.1. NCBI lineage: Eukaryota > Metazoa > Arthropoda > Insecta > Coleoptera > Curculionidae > Rhynchophorus > Rhynchophorus ferrugineus. Next base: position 18,197,553 of record NW_027472589.1, read on the forward strand.
CTTTTGTCCATTTATAGATTTTGTTGACTGCCACTTGTACTTTTTCTATTGCCCTAGGCAGAGATATATCTTTTGCCATAATAACTGTGTCATCAGCAAAGGTTCCAAGAAGTGTTAACAATTTAATGAATGTTGTTCATTTATCGCCAGATTGTAGCATTTCTTGGAGCACGTATCGCGCGAGAAGTGACACAGCGATTGATAAGCCGTCTCGTGATCCGAACTGGTACCAAGAATCGGCGGGTACGACACATACATAGCGCGAGCACCACGAAAACTCCTCGCCGAATCGCTAATCTGTTTGTCGCGTTCAAAGTCCCGACGCGTTGCCCCTCCGCAACTTTTCAACGGTCGCTGCAGTTCAGCATCGGTCGGCCTTCGTAGTGGTCGCGATCCCGGTGACAGGAAACGAACGGTTCGTCGCGTACGGGGGCAGGAATGCGAAGTATTTCGTTTCAGACTGTGTACAATCCACCCGTTAAAGCTAGAACAATGGTCGGCACCAGGTTGAGATACGCTTTTCGGTAAGGATTCACAATCTAGTAGTAAGCCGCACAGACCGGATCTAGCGCCGCGCGAATTTTTCACCCATTCGTCACTGCCCGCTTGATGCATGACATTAGCATGATTTCATTCGAATACGTCTGAATCTCATTCGACGACGTTGAGTAACGTGCGGCTGTTTGATTAGTATGGATCTTGTCTTTTATGGTTACAGAAGAAATGCGCGGTTCGAGAACTCTTTGGAATGTCACTGTCTTTTATATTCACATAACGTTTGCATAACATTTATCAGCAACACACAGTATCAGTTATTTTTAATATTCGCCATCGACCAGATTTAGTATCAGGTGATTTTTTCGACTATTATACTATTGAGATTATTGATAAACGTGCTTGGACGATACACAGTGGAATTCAGTCAAATACATTGTCGTGTAATCGCTCTGTCAATACTACTGTGATCGAAAAATCATTATTATGATCTTCCTGCCAAAAGAAACGAGCTTACAGGCTGATTAGCTATTTCTTAAACCAAGAAAAACGACCTCGAAGGCATTTATTTGTAGTGAAATGGTATCGAATTCAACTATTGTTCTCAACACTAGACAAAATGTTGGTATAAATAACAACATACGTGTACATTTTATTTCAAAGGTCTTATTATTTTTTGATCACAGTAGTATATTTGCTTGTTGAATTATTGTTCTTACTCGATGTTCTGTTAACATTTTAGGATTGCTATAATTGATTTTAATCAGATTTTGCATCCGATGATTTTTTAAGTACCAATTTGCCAGTTTGAACCCTTTACGATGGAATTGAGAACATTATCGTGTAATAAACAAAACGTTTTCAGACTTTATTATTGTATTCGGTGTCTGGTGATTTATTTATTGATATAATAGCGTTAACTTGGCTGATTTCTATTCAGTCCTATTGAATGAAGCGATTTCATTCAAATTAAAGAATTACACGTAGTGCTCGTATGACCATCAATGTACTTTACAGAGAACGGTTTCTATTGCCAAATTTCAACTCGTTTACAATCTGTTACATAATAAATTATAATGATTAGCCTGTATATTACCCATTGTTTATGTCATAAATAAACATGATCATTAGTTGAAAATGATAAATTCGAAAAACAACAATAATCGCTTTTGAAGTATGCCCATTGTTTATTAAATAGATAAACGATAAGACAGAAAATAATTAATAACATGAATTATCTACAATTACATTTATTTGATATTTTCAATCTTATAAACCCAAAACAATAACATTAAAATCTATTTTCGATATTTTTATTTTATGGGTTAATAAAACCTTATATGGGCATTTACTAACGTTAGCTCGTTTCGTATCCATGCTTTTACGTGTTTCGTACCAAACAATTGAGGCGACAGGACGGTTCTCCTACTGCTGCGATAATGGCGTGTTCGAATCCAGCACTGCGTGGATCTACTTTATGTTTGTAATCGTCATCGTAAATGAATCCAGGTAATAGTAGTAAAATCCAACAATGAATAATCGTTCCAGTCAAGCCACTAATCAGGCTGGGTAAGACACAACTTGGTCACTGGGAAATTGGCAGGCTTAATGTTGAGGACCGTGGTCCACGTTAAACCTTTGGTCCAATCAAGATACACCGTAAAGGGCAAAAACGAGAACTTAATATACATATACGAGGACTGTTTGATAAGTCAGTGACGTTTTGAATTTACCGCACAATAACTTTCAATCACTGCTACCTTCATCTGCAGGTAAAAAGGAGACTTCATAATATAATTAAAATTTCTTATATTGTTCAGTTACTGGGTGGTTCGTTGAAATTGAATATATTCTTTCATAATTCCAGCGCTGGGATTCTGGAGCTTTGTGTCAACATCATGAGTCTTTGTTTATCCTGTAAAAGTTTCTAGATAAAAGAATAAATGGTCATATGTAGACTGTTGTTAGCTAAGCCTGACTTATTAAAATCACTCCAAAATATCTTTAAGATAGCCAAATTCAATCACGTAGTTCATTGATCGATTATTGATACAGAGTGAGATATATAGTAGAAAATAACGGAAATGGATATTATGCACCGTTGGATACTGTGCACTTGTGTCATCTTCTTCTAGTTCTAAAAGCACTTCTGGAAGTCATTATGTTGCGACAACCTTAAGAGTTTTCAGCGATACACTTTTATCATCATTGGGCACAGAGAAAACTCATACGGGGCCATCTCTGACGAATACAGAGGCTTGTTTTTTTGTTTTTTGTATTGAAGTTCTAAACATTCAATATCTAAATCGACAACCCAACTAAAATAAACGTTACAATATCCACAGGCGATAGAAATTACCAATTTAGAGATTATGGATTATGGATACATGATGTGACAGTGATTTATTGGTGTTATAAAATATTATATAATAAAGAAAAAAGGAATGGCAACGCAATGTTACTCTAAGAGATGCTTGGGCAGTCGACGGTGGCACGTCTGACTGAACGATGGTCAGTGACCGGATGATATAAAATACGTTTCAATGATATCCGAGATCAACGTCTCGGGGATCTTCGTTGTGCCTACTGGTCATCGTTGCTGGCACCCCGCTTGTTAAAACTTCTAGGATAATATTTCTGGGTATTTTGTAGGACGTTATTGAATGATGCATAACTCGACATACCTCAAGGTCGTTACACCAATATAGTTGAAAATATTGCGTGCACTTTTTAAACACGCCTCGTATACATAGATGCAAAGATCAGTTATCGATAATATTGATCGTATAAAATAAACCAGGCGCACTGGCTTGAAACATTTAATTATACAATGATATTTCAACCGATGAATTTACTTTCATGTATGTTATTTACCTTCGCTGAATTATTGTAATAACAATAGACTCATGAATGGACCATGAAGAAAAAACCGGGAAAATCCTCAGTTCGTATTACCATTTGATTTGCACAATATAATCATTAATTCGTCACGTTGTTTTGAACGGTATTTACTCAATGACATTGACACGAACAAAATTGATTTTGATTGCATTTAAAATGCTTAGTGGAAGAGAATCGTTCCCATATATTTTATTGTGTAATTTAGCAGGCTAAATATAGTCTTCGGGGAACTACCTTGGTCAACATATTAGATAACGTGAACAAGATAAACGTGTCATCTTTGTTTTTTATTAGTGAAACGTGATTGTTAAAACTGGAAAACCTTTTTTAATAAAAAAGACCAAAACTGTGATACACAACTAAATAAAAAAATAAAAACTAAGCAAATTAAATAAATAAATGACATTGAAAACCTGACAACCTTTTCTTCACTCTTGGCTCTTCACCAGCATTTCTACCCACATATAGCAGCAAGGTAACGCTCTTGTAATCATTCCTCTCTATCCTCCAACGATGACTTCACGTTTCTCTTCACTCTTTAAATATTCTCTTTCAAAACCCTACCTTTCTTGCTATTTGTTTATAACCTTATTTTCTCACTCTTTACATCAGTGATGGTAGTTTTATTTAACTTTTTTAGATTACACGATATACCGTTGGAAGTGATTGATATTTATTTAATATTTATCATTTGTTCAGTTCAGATAAAGTGATAAAAATACCATTTCGTGAATTGTAAAAATGTTTTGATCTTTATATATATATATATATATATATATATATATATATATATATATATATATATATATATATATGTATATCACTACATAGTATAAAACAAAGTCGCCTTTTCTGTCCCTATATCCCTATGTGCGCTTAAATCTTTAAAACTACGCAACGGATTTTGATGCGGTTTTTTTCAATAGATAGAGTGATTCAAGAGGAAGGTTTATATGTATAATACATGCATAATATACTAAGGCAACATTGCTAATTTTAGAGGTTTCTAACGTGATGTCGTAAATTAACCTATTTTTTTAGGCTTATTTAGCAATTAGCAAAAACGCTGCCTAACCCTACGAGTTAGATCAAATTAATGTACTACAGTATTGTACACCATAAAAAGGTCTACAAAAAAGTCCGCGATGGTATATGTTTATCTTTTAGGGATAACCCACATTAACCATTTTTATTGTTTACTTTTTACGTGAGAAAATGGCTTATTTACGAAGCTATTTTAAGCAATACGGCATTAATCCTTATCGAATTAAGTACCTTAAATACAGTGTGCAATTAATATAGATCAATATGGTTCCTTACAGCATGTAAATTAAACAAATATTTTCGGAGATATTACAAATTTAAAATTTTCGTTTAAAAATGTGTAATGTAATAAAAATTGTATGAATTTAGATATTCCAAAGATAGCAGGAAATCTTCATAGTAAGTATAGGGGAAGAGGAATTGTTTTAGTCCAAATTTAATGCATGCAGGCCAAGGGCAGTAATGAATGAACCAAAAATACTGGATCGATTTTAATCATGTTTTCATTGAGTGACATAGGCATATATATTTTATGCCCGTGCAAAGTCGGAGCGGGCCGCTATGTTTTTATATACAACGTTCATATTTTTTCTGTAGTGTATTTAATTTAGTATCAGCATTGAACCCGTGCGAAGCCGGGGCGGATCGCTAGTGTTATATATAAAATATTAAAAAGTAATTTGTGCATATATCTTAAAGATACGTCAATAAAATAAAAAGCGAAAATATATAAATTACCCGACATGCATTGCATATTTAGTATAATTCGTTAGGTGAATAAATTAGATATTTTCATCTTGGCAAAGCACTGCAATAATAAAATAATATTAAGATGCAACCCATCTAATGCCAACAACCGCTATATTGAGTTCAACTCAATAAGTATTATATCTTCCAGTTTTGAGCCACTGTAAATTTTGTGTATTAGAGACAAGACATTATTTTCAGCGTAAAAGTCGTATTGAAAAGCTAATAATAAATCATTGGAAGAATCAACATTAGATAACTTGGAAGAAGTTACATTAACAGATAATATAGTAAACATCGTATTATTAAATAATAATAATTCAATCATTAGTTCCCCAGATGTTGAGCTCATATCGCAAATTCAATGGCCTGACAAAGGTTTACAAAGGACTAGTGAATTTGTTACATTTGTTTGCGTAATTATAAAATTGTGATTAGCTAATGAATAGTAAAGAGGGTCTAATGTGGGTAAAGTAAGAAATTATTCATAATATACTATTTTATTATACAACTAGCGATCCGCCCCGGCTTCGCACGGGTGCAATGCTGATACTAAATTAGATACACTACAGAAAAAATATGAACGTTGTATATAAAAACATAGCGGCCCGCTCCGACTTTGCACGGGCATAAAATATATATGCCTATGTCACTCAATGAAAACATGATTAAAATCGATCCAGTATTTTTGGTTCATTCATTACTGCCCTTGGCCTGCACGCATTAAATTTGGAGTAAAACAATTCCTCTTCCCCTATACTTACTATGAAGATTTCCTGCTATCTTTGGAATATCTAAATTCATACAATTTTTATTACATTACACATTTTTAAACGAAAATTTTAAATTTGTAATATCTCCGAAAATATTTGTTTAATTTACATGCTGTAAGGAACCATATTGATCTATATTAATTGCACACTGTATTTAAGGTACTTAATTCGATAAGGATTAATGCCGTATTGCTTAAAATAGCTTCGTAAATAAGCCATTTTCTCACGTAAAAAGTAAACAATAAAAATGGTTAATGTGGGTTATCCCTAAAAGATAAACATATACCATCGCGGACTTTTTTGTAGACCTTTTTATGGTGTACAATACTGTAGTACATTAATTTGATCTAACTCGTAGGGTTAGGCAGCGTTTTTGCTAATTGCTAAATAAGCCTAAAAAATAGGTTAATTTACGACATCACGTTAGAAACCTCTAAAATTAGCAATGTTGCCTTAGTATATTATGCATGTATTATACATACAAACCTTCCTCTTGAATCACTCTATCTATTGAAAAAAACCGCATCAAAATCCGTTGCGTAGTTTTAAAGATTTAAGCGCACATAGGGATATAGGGACAGAAAAGGCGACTTTGTTTTATACTATGTAGTGATTTAGTGTTGTTTATTTATTTTTGTAATGTTGGTGATTCATGAAACAGAATTATACGAAATGGTAAAGTATATCATGGATAGTAATATCTAAAAAAATGTTCTTTCCTTTGACATTTTTAATGTCAATAAAATATATATATAGTAACTACACAAGAATTACCCACTATCGATATGATTGAACAAACTACTAGATTACTGCCAGAACAATTAGTTCATGTTTGCAACCAAAAAAATATATTTTTCTTTTAAAATTATCTTCAAGTAGCTCGGTAGTATGTAATGGCTTCAAATAATATAGTTTTATCGACTAAAGTCTTTGTAAAACATGTAAGAAAGCTCTAAAATCACAGTAACCTGGAAGCAAGAAAGTCAGTGGACAACATGCAGGAAAGTAGAAGGTTGAAGCGAACCAAACCACACGAACTTGTTTAGTGTATAAGTTTATTTTTTACTTTAGATTAAGTACTTTATTATTATTTTAATTTGGGAAATACATCCCATACTCGCCTTGATTATGAATTGTATGAATCAAAGTATAAAAGCAAAATAACAACAAATTAACTATAATAATTAAGACTGTAATAAGAGTATCTAATGAGAGAAGTTATATTAAAAGTATCGTAATTGTAACAAGTAACAAATATTATTGATTGTATTTATGTATGATGTCGCGGTGTCATATTCATCGACTATCGTGAGAAGGGGAATACTATTAACAGTGAATATTATATAGGGAGAATTATATTGCAAAGAAATGGCCGCATAGTGCAAAGAAAAAAAAATGTTTCATGAGGACAACGCACCGTGTCCCAAGTCAATCAAAACAATAGCAAAACTTCAAATTGCTGCCACGTCCACCGTATTCGCCACATATGCTCACCGAAGAAATTTCGCTTGAATGAAGAGGTTATCGCTGAAATTGAGGCGTATTTTGAGACAAAAGTGGTATTGAGATGTTAGAGCCGCGCTGGAATGATTGTGTTGCTCTTAATGGAGATTATGTTAAAGCCAATTTAAAAAAAAAAGGCGTTTTTTTTTTGTTACGCCCGAGTTTTTCCAGTCTTGTGTTAATTATATTTCAACCTACAAAATTGGAATAAAGTTGTCAACTCTGACATCGTTGTCATGGTCAAAGCTCCACGACTGTCATGTTATGTACAGACAAAAAACGCAATGTCTAGAACTATTATAACATTAAAAAATAGAAGAAAATACGTCAACCGACCTACGTCAGCTAGCATTGCGGTAAACAACGCCACCCGATGGATACATCAATGCGATATTATTTTTATTAGCACTCATTCCCGGAATGGCCAGCTGTGCGTGTCATAGATCAAAAATATTATTCCTCTCGTCTAGATTTCTGGTAACTTTTTAATACACGAGTCCCACGCGGTTAAATAGAACGGCGAAAATTGATTTCTATGCGCGAAAAAAGTCGAAATATTGCCCGAAGCCAATTACTATTCATCTCCCTCTAACCATCGAATGCTTTTTCGAATTCCGCTAATACCCGTCGAGGGATAAAATTTCGGTTGCTCCCATCTCGCCGAGTTTGAATAGAAAAGGAATAAAATGACGTTTGTATTGTATTAGATCCCTGCGGCCTTTATCCTGCAACGGATCGATAATGACCAGGACGAATGGTATTTTATGATGTCACCGATTCACCTGGTTTTGGGTCTCTTTCGTGGGCGGTTTTGATTCGTTCCTTTTACGCTCGATCCTTGATTTTTCACTTCTATTCTTGTTACCGTGGCAAAAGTAAGTTTCTGAAAAAAACTAAAAATTTAAAAGTAGACTGCGTATATATTGGATAAAACAATAAACTCACTTCATCAAAATGTATGACGTCAAAACGTCGCAATGTTGCTTCGTCAACTTTGACTAAGTTTATTTTGGTTTTGACAAATATCAAATTCTTGTGTAATTAAAATAATAAAACTTCTATTTTCATTCTACGTGATGTTACCTTGACTGGAAGCTATTCGTGTCCACTACCCCTACGCATTGTCTAATAACTGCACTTCTATAGACACATTTTTATATAGTCCTTCCAAAATAACAGTGAACTCACATCATCAAAATTTACGATGTTGCAATGCTATCGCATAATCTTTGACTTTTTAATTATTTTGGCTTAGACATATAACATTGTATTCTAAAAAATAATAAAACTTCTATTTTTATTCTACGTGAAGACACTTATCCAACGTAGTGTCCAATAACTGCACTTCTATAGGGCCATTTTTATATAGTCCCTTCAAAATAACAGTGAACTCACATTAAAATTTACGATGTTACAATGTTACCGCATAATCTTTGACTTTTAGTTTATTTTTGCTTTGACATATAACAAAATTCTATCGTAAATAAAATAATAAAACTTCTATTTTTATTCTACGTGAAGTTCCATTGACTAAAAGCTAGTCGTGCCCACTAATCCTACGTAATGTCCAATAACTGCACTTCTGTTAGAGCATTTTTAAATAGTCCTTCCAAAGTAACAGTGAACTCACATCATCAAAATTTACTTTTGTTTATTTTGACTTTGACATATAATAAAATTCTATTGTCATTAAAATAATAAAACAAATTTTATTTTACGTGAAGTTCCATTGACTAGAAACTAGTCGTACCCACTCTTAAAGGAAAATACTGATAAAATATTTCCAAAATAACAGTGAATTCATGTTATCAACATTTATGATGTTGCAATGTTGTCGCATAATCTTTGACATTTAGTTTGTTTTGGCTTTGGCATATAACAAAATTCTAATGAAATAAATATAATGTTATCAAATATAATTTATTTGAACATTATAGTACATCTAATCTATATATTATCGAAAGACTTAAACCACGGTTAATTATACAGCCATAATAGTTTGTAGTTTGTCTTCTTTTCTTTCTTCCACACCACCTATCCCCTGGAGGCCTAATCCACCTATGCATGTTTACATCTTGTACGTCCAGTTCATGTGTTTCCAAATTTCCAAAAATTGTCAAACCATTTTAATATCCCTGTATATCTCCTTTGCAGTTTCTTTTGTAGATTTAATTACTGCATTCTTCCTAATGCCTTTTCCTTTAATCTACAAAATAGGTAGTATTCATATCTTCTCATAGATTCTAACCAAATGGTCCTTTATACTCCGAGGAATTACACACAAATCTTTCATACTCCACAATACGATTTTCTACAGTTATCTTACATTAATTATATACTCACCTTTAGTTGTTTCCGCTCTAATCACCATGTTTTAGTAATTTTCAGTGTTGGATACTTTTTTAGGGTACATGATGTGGCCCGGTGAATGGAGGTAAATCGAAATGAAACAGCGGTGTTTACATTATGTGACCGTTATTTATTGGCTATATAAAAAAATGTGAAAAATACAATTAGATAAAACGGAAGGCAGCGGTGTTACCTGGAGACGAGGCTTGGGTAGTCGATGGTGGCACGTCTAAACCAAAGGAGGGTTGAGCACTGAATGAATCGAAATACCCTTCAATAATATCCCAGATAAACGTCTCGGGGTTGCCGCCAGCTATTCGTTGTCGGGTTCTAGATGGCGCTGCTGGCACCCCGCCCTTGTTGAACATCTGGGATTATATTTCTGGGTATTTTGTAGACCGTTATTCCACGATGTAAAATTCGACATGCCTCAAGGTCGCTACACTACTCCCCTGCCAGAATTTTACATAAAATTACTCCAAGCAACAAAAATACGAAAATGTATGAAAAAATATCAAATATAAAAATATATATATATATATATACCAAAGAAAATGTGCTGTGTGAAAAGGGCTTTGAAAACTATGGTAAATCGAAACAATTGTAGTTGGTACGGTCGCGATCTGGTACGGCCGTTAATATCTTCCGGTCCGACAGATACCGTTGCTTCATCGTTGCTTTGGCACTTGAATGTGGTCCATCGACGACGTTGAGAACAAACTATTTTTCGGACAGGGTTCCCGTAATCGACGCTGTGGGAGGATCGATTATTCGACGACGTGGTAGCTTATTTTCTTCGACGACGAGACGTTGGCAATTCTGGTACCTCGGTGAAAACATGACGAGTCTACGGTGACTGCAATCGGTACCTAGCTGCTCTGTGACTAATCCGTAGTCACATACGTTACAGTAATTCAGCAAAGACAAATAACTACGGTATCCGACCGAAGCTGCCCAAAGCCTTTCAAATCAAAATGTCTGCCATTATGACAGAGACGGCGAGTGAAGGAAGACATTATGATTTAAACATAGCGCCGAAAGAAATGTTTAGACGAGACGCTGATGATTAAACAGTGATCTAAAAATGTATATGAGTTCAAAAGATTGTGAAAGAAAATTTAAAAAAAATTAATTGGAAATAATGAAATGAATAGGAATAAAATGAAAAGGAATATTGAAGGTAAAATCGAAAACGAATCGAATTAAAAATATTTAAAATTCTGAAACAGAAAATATAACGGCCACGTAAAATACACCATGTTCCACGTACCCTCCATTCACGAGTCCAAACCCAATTTTGCGAAAGATCACGTCGCGGTCACCACTCTTTCAATAACTGGAAACAATTGATTCACCAACTCTAATCGTAAACATCAACATTATTTGGTTTATTTTCTTCTAATTAAACCGAAAAAATAACTTCCCATAAATATTGTTTTATTTTCAGTCCGAGAAAAGCGGAATTACAAAAATATCCGATAAAATATAGCACATCATTCAAATTCATTCAAATCGTAGTATATCTGTGAAGTGAAACGAAATAAAAATCGTCTATCTTGTTTCCTGCATGCTTAAGTAAGACATTAAAATAATTTAGTATTCATTTTTGAGTTTTTTTTAAATCGTTTCGCAATATCCACAATGAGGCGCCGAAAATGCGAACTGCCTCGAACCAGTATATTTGGTCATGGATCATCAGATGGTCGGGAACTTTGTAACCGAGCCACCGAAGCTAAATATACACGCCAACAGACAATAGTCACAGCACGGCTGTGTGCACGGAGCGTAATGTCATAACAATTAATGAATCCGAATAAACGATGATTGGACAAATACGAGATAGGCGGCGATGTGAACGACATTGAGATTATCAGTTATCGCAATATGTGAGTTAAACAGATGCAATCTGAATTGTATCGTACCAAACCGTACATAAAAGGAAACCACAACAATAAGCGAAGCGATAAGGAGAAGACTAAAAACAATTCTCTCAAGGATTACGAATTTTTTTTTATAACACTCATCTGATAATATTATCGGATTTTTTTTAAATAAATAATACAATCTGCTTTTGTTGCTATGTTCGTTATGACCTGTGTGCAAATATCCAAAAAAATACTAGCTTTTTTTTTTGGTGTCTTGTAAATATTAGGTTATAGTTCTTATAAAAATTATACAACAGAAAAATATTTCTAATAAATATTTAAATCTAGGTCATAGAGTAATGGAGAGTAAACTCGATAGGGGTCTCTGGCGAAGAGTTTTGCTTTGCCCAACATCCAGATGGGGTTAAATCGGCTAGTCAAGTAATTTGAAAAAAATCGTTGTGAAGACATTTGATTAGTTCACCAATAAAATTTTAATAAAAAAGAATTTAATTTCTGAAATAAATTTATTAATTCAATCAATAAAATAAATATAATCTGGAAAAATTAAAATATCTATACAATATAAATGTTATATATATAAAATCGTAAATAAAGATCTTTGTAACTAATCAAAATTATTTCTTCAGACTTTTCCATTTTTAGATTAAGGATTTTAGATTAAGGATTTTAGATTAAGGATTTGTCTTTTTGTTTTCTTATACTGAAAATAAACTTTTGAGTCTTTCTCTGTTAAAATTCTGTTTACCTATTTTATCCAAAAGTATATTTTTTTTATATAACATCATTATTAGATACGCTTTGTACAATCTTAATTATAAATTAATGTATTACTACTTTTTATTTGTACTTGGATTAATTCATAGGCAAGACGAGTGCGAGCAAATATATCAATATGTATACCTCAATTATAAAGTTATAACTTATAGCTAGAGTTTACACTAAAGGTATACACTTTATATAAGTTCGTATGGTTTGGTTCGCTTCAATCTCCTGACATCCTGCGCGCTGTCCAGCGGTTGTATTGCTTCCACGTTAGTATGATTTAGTACTCTTCTTTCGTGTTTCAAGGCGGAATCTTGGATAACTTTGCAAATCCATTTGATTTCCAGGTCATCGTGCAATTCTTCGTTGGTTACTTAGCGATAGGCATTGGTAATCAATCGAAGAACCTTGTTTTGACAGTGCTGGATGACTAGTTGATTAGAGTTTTTAGTGCAACCCCATATTTGCACCCCATCCAGGTCCAAATTGGTTTTTTAATTGTCTTATAAATCAACCTCTTTGATTTTAGATCAAGTTGAGAGTATCTTCCAACTAACCAGTATAGTTATTTTATTTTGATTTCTTTTTGTCTAACATGATGTTCAAAAAGTGTATAGCATACCTTATTATTGTTAATATTCTATCTGGAAAATAATTATATTATTTACAATTACAATAAAGATATTTGACAAAAATATGTTATATTATCGGCGTAACAATATCGCGGAATAAAATGAAAGAGAGCTGAAAGACCTACTAACAGTATAATAAAACAATGGGACATGAGATATTGCCTTGACATTTTTGTTCGTACAGGAACATCTGGAATTAAAGTTTAGAGTCGTCCCGTGTTAGTATGGAATGTAAGTTATCTTAGTGTGCTTCAAATGATTTTTCAAACATACTAGCCGAAGGATGTATATTCCTGAATCCAGGAGCTCTAATAGATAAAAAAAATTCCAACCTATCTTGGTTAAGTAGCCTTAAGCTAATATATTTATTCGGGTAATTATACTTTTTTCTTTAATGAAATGAACCCCTCAAGGTAAAATTTTGTGCTGAGTCGCTTTACACCAAAATTCCTCGTTGTTTTGAATTTCGGTTAATCCTTTTTTAATAGGTTTGCATTTAGGAGCTATTATTTTAGTTGCAACTATTGAGCCAAGAAAAAAAGTAAAGTAGTAATCCAATCGGTTTGGGATTTTTAAGATTCTCAACCATTTTTTAATGACAGCCAAATAGTTATTCGAAGGATGGGTCGATAATTCACTTTACTTATTGTACTACCCACTTATATATCTTATATATACTAATGAATCGATAATTTAATCTCTAAACTTTATAAAAATCTAAACGCACTATTCCTTACGTCAGATATACTGAAAATTGCGCACTATAGAAACGATGTGAGCCAATCAGATCCCGTTGCGGCTCATAGCATAGAGATTTAAACAAGTAATTAGTTAAAAGTAGCGACCTCTAGATGTTAGACGTCGCGAAACATTTCTCCTAAATTTCCTATAAAGTTAGATCTCTATTTCTCTATGATCTAGGTATAAATTTAGCAAAACCCATCGGTCCTAACTTAGTCTTTAGTCCAATCATATTTAGATGTATGAACACTGCGCTTATTTTAAGTCTGTATCCTTTTAATCTGTAATACTTCGATATTGTCCTGAGAATGGAGTTTCTCATCATGTCTCCTTGCACTTCTTTTGATTTCCTGAGTGATAGTCGGTATCTAAAGATCTCGGTGTAAGTAATCAGTCCTATATTATCTTGGTACACTTACTATGCTTCTAAGGACTTTGTTCTGGAAAACTGGTATTATATTTGCTATGCTATGTCGAATAGATAGTATTATTTATTATTATTTATATTGTCACTGGTGGCCTGTTGTAATTCATTGTTGTCTCTCTACTATTGTCTTTGACAGCAAAAATCGCAGTATCGTCAGCAAATATAGCCATCGTGATATTTTCCATTTGTGGTATATCATATGTGTAGAGAAGGTAAAGAATTGGCCCCAAGGCACTTCCCTGTAGTGGACTTGTTATAGCCTCTTTTATTATAGAAGTAGACTTCCTCTTGTTTGACTGTGAACGTTCTGGCTGTGATGTAAGATTTCATAGTTGAGTGTGTTGCCTCGATAACACTTTCTGTAGCTCAAAAACAAAACCGCCATCGAAGGCTTGTTACATCTTAAAATATAGCTTAAAATTTTTTTAAAAGTATTTTTGATTTTTGATCAGTTGAATGTTTGTTAATAAACCAAAACTGATGTATTGGTATTAGGCTTTCCTCTCTATGCAGATGAAATAATGAGGTTATCAGGAATGTTTTACCTTATTATATCAAATATATAAATATATTAATCGTATATAAACTAAATTCAGGATTATATGCATCTATATTATTATATGCATATAAATATACATCAAAAATGATCTATTATACGGTTTAAACCGATAATGCACAATATTCACTTGTGATAAACGAATATTATGATAAATGAGATTTTATGTTTATCAAAAATATATTTTTGCACCATTTTGGTGCCAGCCAAGTGCAGTACAAAAGTTTTAAAACAATAAGATAATTGTTTTTAAAAAACTTCTATAAAATAGATAAGTTATGATTAATCATACCTTAGACTAACATTTAGTTAAAGTTAGTTAAATGTATTTACTACAAATTAAAAATAGTAAATATATTTTTCGTTAAATTTTGGTCTCGTTAAAGCGGTCTTATTTGTACTTACTTGTTAACCAATTTTACTCATTCTTTTTATTGAGTCGTTATTCGTAAGTGTTTAGTGATCAATAACAGTCGATTATAATAACAATCGATCGGGCATCGATTCATCGCTTTTCGATCAAGTTCATCCCGTATAAATTCCATAGGAGAGTGGTTTTGTGGCAAAAATGTTTCGTTTCGTTTTTGCTCCAGGAACCCTTAATACCATTTTGGTGAATGTTTGGCGTCATTGTCTTGCTGACATAATGTTTACCAATTAGATTCACTCCAGATGGAATTGTGTTTTCGTGAAGTATTTTCAAATAGCCTCGCTTATACCGAGACATCCTCAAATAATCACCCCACGACCACCATACTTAACAGTCTGCACATTGCACGGTTTTAACGCCCGTTCGCCTTTTGATCGGTGCACAAAAACACGTTCTTTTGAAGATACCAAAAGTGTTACCCGGAAATGGGCCAAGGTTTTGACTAATTGTGGACAATATTTCTCCGAATAAATATATTGCTTTTCGTTAAAAAAGCTTAAAAATTTTAAAAATAGGGGCGGTTTTCAATTTTTATTCCTAATCTAAAATTAAATCATATATTAATAATATATATGTAAATATATTTGTCAGAGAAATATGGAAAACAATACGCTATCATTTTAACCTTATATTGAATAATATATCGAAAGACGGATGTTTATTTATAATTAAGTATGACACATCAAATATATCAATATTTAATGCAATAAATATTAATAAGTCTATTAAGGGGTTATACTATCTTGGCGCCTGAAAAAATTATTGAAAAATTGTTTTAGTTTTTAAGGAAATTGATTTGAATTTACGAAATTTTAAGGTTAAATGAAAATATCTTAATAGGTCAATTGAAGAGTTCCCGGCCTACCATAGTAAAACAAATTTTTTTGGAAATTTTTTTTATTCAACATAATTCCCTTAAAGGGTGATACACTGATTATAACAACCCTTCAACTTTTCGATGCCATATTTATAATACGATTTGTCCTTTGCTTCAAAATAGGCCTCAGTTTCTGCGATCACCTCTTCATTCGACGAAAATTTTTTCCCAGGGAACATTCTTTTGAGATCTGAGAACAGGAAAGTCTCTGGGGGCCAGATCTGAAGAATACGGTGGATGAGGAAGCAATTCGAAGATCAATTCATGGATTTTTGCCATCGTTTTCACTGACTTGTGACATGGTACATTGTCGTGGTGAAGCAGCAGTTTCTTTTTCTTTAAATGCGGCCGTTTTTCGGCGATTTCGTCCTTCAAACGGTCCAGTAACACTATGTAATAGTCGCTATTGATGATCCTTTCTTTTTCAAGGTAGTCAATGAAAATTATTTCATGCGCATCCTAAAATACAGACGCCATAACCTTGCCAGCCGACTGTTGCGTTTTCCCACGCTTTGGAGCGGGTTCATCGTGTGCAGTCCACTCGATTAACTGTTGATTGGACTTAAAGCCAAATTTGATGTGATAACATAGCAACCTACTGACATCATACATTTCGATGACGTATATTGGCTGTTTTATTTTATATAGATATTATAATAAAATACCAAAATAAGTACCAATTTAAATGGTTTATATAAGAAGTATTTTTATGTCTTATGTCTTAAATTATATTGATTGAATAATATCTCAAAATATAAATAATATCGGGATTTCATCAATATTGTAACGTTTATATACAGTTATAAGTATACTATATCGTATATATCAATCTAAATTTATTGACTTCTTAGTAAAAGAGTTAAAACATCAACTAATCAGATAATATTAATCCAAATCAATCATATATGATATATGATAAGAAATAAAAACGCATTTCCTGGAAATAAACATAAACCCAGTTATTTGAATTAATTTTATTTGAAAACTGATAAAACGTATTTGAATTTCTGAAGATTAAACGCACTTCTGCATATTAAACGCACTTCTGCATATATTTATATTAATGTATATATTTTGTTGTTTAATTAGTAATTTTTTAGATCTTTGTCGGTGTTATATGGTTGATATTCTCGTTCTGGGACTTTTTTCAAAGTTTTCAATACAGATAATAACATACAGACATAGATCCTCTAATACGAGGGTTGCCTTTTATACTTTGGGATTATGTTAAAATGGTTAAAATATCAGTTAAACAGTGTTATATATGTATGATAAATATAAAATATATAAATATAATAATAAATATATAAATATAATATATAATAAAAAATATAAATATATCAAATCAAATAAAGAACTAAATAAGAACTAAATAAAGAACAAATTTTTAGACATCACACGAACATTTGGTCAGAAATTTGAAGATGTGGTTTTGCAATCGATCGAATATTGATCTTTTCTACATCAAGCTTGCGATTTTTGAAATATATCTCGTGTTCATTTAGCGCCCAATAACGCTGACAAGCTGATGGTTGGGTGGATATGGGTGAGACCCCTGAACTCCCAGGTAATCCGTTTTGATTAAAACTAAGTAACAATCTACAAGTTATAAAAGTGTTAACTACATCCTACATTTTTCTGTTATAGAAAATACGCTACTAATAAATGTATAAAAGCGCCACAAAAACTAACTATACCATATATTCGGCCTTTTAAAATGAATATGTTTAACATTGAAACTCTTACCCCATAGGACAAAATGCTACATAACAGGTCAATTGAAAAGTTCCCGGCCTACCGTAGTAAAACACATTTTTTTTTGACAAACTTAGTTTTTTTTATTCAACACAATTCCCTTCAAGGGCGATACACTGATTATATCGATCATCCAACTTCAAAATAGGCCTCAATTTCGGCGATCACCTCTTCATTCAACAAAAAGTTTTTGCCAGCGAGTATTATTTTATCTGGAGAATACGGTGGATGAGGAAGCAATTCGTAGCCCAATTCATGGATTTTTGCCTTCGTTTTCACTGACTTGTGACACGGTGCATTGTCTTGGTGAAGCAGCACTTTCTTTTTTTTTTCAAATGCGGTTTTTAAGATTTTAAGTCTATATCCGACATTTTTCCGTATTCATATTGTTGTAATCAAAATATATTTTTTGAAGGTCAGTCAAATTGATATAAGGACTTCGAAAATTAATTCAAACATATGTAAACTAGATATTCATTCGACCAAAATATATTCCTGGCATAGATATTTCATATTATTCTGCTCAAGCAGTCAATTTCCTTCTCCTTGAATCTTTAGAATCGAAGCAGTGGGGTATTTTAAAAAATCGCTCCTGTCGTGTCCGTAGCACTCGCTATCTCGACATTTTTCTCCAGCGATTTCAGGATATTACTTTTTAATTAATTACTTAATTACTTTTTTAAATAAAATTTATTTCTTTATTGCAAGCAAGGCGAGTGTGATATAAATACATTAGTATGTATTTCTCTATATGTTTTATGACGAGATCTTGGATAACTTCGTAAATCCATTTGATTTCGAGATAATTGTCTTGTTCTTTGTTGGGTATATAGCGATAAGAGTTAGTAGTTAATCGAAAAATGTTGTTTGGATTATAAGTTGGATTGATATTTTAGTGCAACCCCATAAGTCCAAATAGACTAGTCAGATAAACCTATCTCTTTGTTTTTAAGTCAAGTTGGAAGTATCTTCCGACTAACCAGTATAGTTCTTTGATTTTGCATTAAGTAGAGCTGAATTTTTGATGACATAAATCAAATAATGTCGACGATTTATTTTCTTTTCTCTACAAAGTCTTGGATAATGCCTAACTTTTTGCTGTTTTCTACAGCAGATAGCGGTCTTGGAATGACAGTACTGATTGATAAGGCATATAATTTATACAGGCATTTTACATAGGTCATTTTTGAAACAATACTCATGTTCTTATCTATAAAAGTTGACGTCTGTATTCAATATACTGTAATGTTTTATGATCAAATAACTGCTTCCATAAAATTCAGATTTACCACTTATGTTTACTCGTTATTATAACAAAGATAATTGCAAACCAATGATGTACGTGTGTTACAAAAGTAATCTAAAGAATGTGGTCTGTTATTAATTAATACAAAAGTAAATATGCATATATTTAGTGGTATTTACTGATATATTTGTGGGTTATGTTTCACAGAAAGGAATTGTATGTCTGTTCGAGGTAGCACTACGTTCCTTCTTTGTTCCCCATACGGGGTTTGGGGGCGTTTAATAAACAGGTGCTAGACGGCACAGGTAAATGGATTTGGACTACCTAGACGTTTAATGATCATGTTTCGTTAGAAAAAGCAATATAAGAAGCTTCAGCTCTTTTCAAGGGCACAAAAACGTCCATCGGTTCGAGATTTCGGTCGTGACGTTCAGCTGGCTTTCGAAGAATCTGACCTTTCGTAACAGTACGCCGGTTGTAATTTTCCCGTGTTGTCGGGTGAGCGAGCCTACGTTGTGATCGCTCTAGAAAATTCCAAGAGATTATTTGCTTATTTATTTTAGCTCTCGAAAAATTTTAACCATGTTTGTGTCTATACGTTTAATTTCATTAATGGTAGATTCAACGAAAAGATAAATGTCCATCAACTTTTAAAATAATTTTAAGTGTTTCAGAATAGGGAACGACGAGTAGGGAATATTAGGAATAAGAAATGTTACGAAATAGAGAAAAAATATCGATATTTATTAAAACAAACCTTTGAAATTATATTTCTGGTACTTTTGCGTTTTTGTTACATAATTTTAAAGGTCTAGTATATACAGTACCTAATTTTAAAGGTTCCGAAGCAATATGAGGGTTGAATTAATGTTTTTCACGTTGGCCTCCATCTGACTATTCCAACTAAAAGTTTCACTTTTATAAGGTTCTTCAGAACGTTTTGTCATTTGTGCAATGGTGTTATTGACTGATTGACCCATATTATTTGACGGATTTATTTAATGATTTGGAAAAAGTTACCTCAATTGAGTGAAATAAGTGGTGCGAAGATTGACTCAAGCGCATGCAATAGTGTGATCATCAAGAAGGATATTTCGAAAAAACGTAAAATCATTTTCCTTAATAAATTATTGTCTCTTCATTATTAGGTTGGTATTAAGAGCAAGTGGCTATCTTAACAATAAGAAAACTAAAGCAGATGTACTAAAATTATTATATTGGTGTAAGTTTTTTATTTATTTTACACATGTTATGGAAATGGAAAATGTCATCATGACTATATTTGTTGATGATACATGCTGTTATTATAGACAGAAAACTCCAACGCGCAACTAACAATCCAAATACATGGACCTAGACATGGATAATAGAAATAAAAAGGTTAAGATCTGTATTAAATGCATATACTATCAACACTAACTGTCTTGAGATGAATGTTTATGATATATTAAAATCAGCACATCAGAATGAGAGGGAATCAACACCAATTCAAATGACAGGTTGCTGTTGAATAAAAAAGTTTTAAAACCTATATGGCCCTGATAATTCCAGTTATCAGGAGATCCTTTGCAGTTACATAAATTTAGTATTAGTACTTTAGAATAAGTCCTTAAGAAGTATTATCAACCCACCCATATACTACACAAATAACTAGACAGGCACTATAGGTACTTACACCCAGTACAAAACCTTCGGATTCCAATTGTTACTCTGGAAGACACAACTCCTTTTTTAACATCGAACTATTGCAATTTTTGAATTAAACTGAAATAGAGCGCAGACCGAACACAATCAAAACGATTGATTGCAAGAACATGTATCCCTCCTTCTATTAATTAATAATAAGCAATTATCCGGCAGCAACTAGTAGAAGTTTTTATGGTTTTAATATAATTGCCCTAGAATGTTTTAAAGGTTAAGATATTGAACTATACATTCCAGTCACTTGTAGAAGATACAGGAAAGATCTTCATGTAATATACAGACACTGGGTGAATTGAGGTATTAATCTGAATGAATGAAGGCTTTAATTAAGTAAGTTAAATATTCTGCTATTTTATGTTATTATTTTTCAGGGTATTGTTGTTTGGCATTGGTCAGTTTTTCCCATTTTTCTGGTATCATTGGAATTCCATGTCGCAAAAGGAATATGAAATGTGAAAGGTCAAATTGTAGAGAAAGTTTGGAAAATATCAGTGTTAAAAAGTAATTTGCCTTTGATAGCATTAGTTGCACTGATACCATATTTTAGTGCAACATTCGTAATATATTCAACAGTCATAATTATACAGCCAACCCAATTAGTACACTTCGATAATTGTAAAAATAATAACCGGATGCTACACAAAGAGCGCTTCTACGTCATAACATCGTTAATACATACACCGACTTCATCATAAAATATGTTTTATCAGATAGCAAAACTAGTTTCGCATAATCGCGAAATATAAAGCACTACCCTATTTATCGTTTTTGGACGGATTAAAATCTTAATAGAATAAACGTAATTAGATCAACAATTCTTTGAAATATTTGTTTGTTTTAAAAGGCATATACTAGCAAATAACGGAGATGCATACATCGCTAGAAATGATAAGAATTAAGTAAACACTATGATTTTATAGAGTAATATACAAACGGACGGTTCGGATACAGTTGGAAGAAGGACCTTCATACTGAACTTGATAATATGAATATAGAAAATACCTAACAGACCATAAACAAACAATCTTTGACGGAACAGCGATTAAATTGTAAACAATATACATTTATAGCAGTTGTTTACTTAGGGATCTAATTATCTTACGGCCGAATAGATTAGACGCCATAAACAATATAATTTTGAATGGAAATTTGTCGTTTTCGTGACCTCTATGTGTCACATTAACCTTCTACTTTGAGCTTGCCCGAAATTTGAACGCCCCCATAAGCCAAAAACAAGCAAAAATTGACGTACAGAACAGGGTAAATACATTCCAGGACTTATGCTACTTAATACATAGTTGTATTATCAAACAAGAGTATCTTTATCTTCATTATGTCAAATGGTGCTGAAATAATCAAATTTAAATTTCCTTATCGCAAATTAGTTCATCGCCTTTAAACGTTTAGGGACGAGTAGGAAGATGCGAGAAGATGATGATTTTCTATTTAATGATATCGATTTATTCAATGTATATAGACGCTAATCATGTATTGCTTAAAAATTTACTATCGAGATTCATAATTTTTGTTTTAATTTGAAGAAATATGATGCCGGAGATCATCAAACACTTCTAGAAACTTCAGCTGCATAAAGTATTGCTATACATATAATAAGATCAGCAACTGCTACAAGAATATATTACTACAAATGTCTACCAACTTATATATCACTACATAGTATAAAACAAAGTCGCCTTTTCTGTCCCTATATCCCTATATGCGCTTAAATCTTTAAAACAAAAACGCTGCCTAACCCTACGAGTTAGATCAAATTAATGTACTATAGTATTGTACACCATAAAAAGGTCTACAAAAAAGTCCGCGATGGTATATGTTTATCTTTTAGGGATAACCCACATTAACCATTTTTATTGTTTACTTTTTACGTGAGAAAATGGCTTATTTACGAAGCTATTTTAAGCAATACGGCATTAATCCTTATCGAATTAAGTACCTTAAATACAGTGTGCAATTAATATAGATCAATATGGTTCCTTACAGCATGTAAATTAAACAAATATTTTCGGAGATATTACAAATTTAAAATTTGCGTTTAAAAATGTGTAATGTAATAAAAATTGTATGAATTTAGATATTCCAAAGATAGCCGGAAATCTTCATAGTAAGTATAGGGGAAGAGGAATTGTTTTACTCCAAATTTAATGCGTGCAGGCCAAGGGCAGTAATGAATGAACCAAAAATACTGGATCGATTTTAATCATGTTTTCATTGAGTGACATAGGCATATATATTTTATGCCCGTGCAAAGTCGGAGCGGGCTGCTATGTTTTTATATACAACGTTCATATTTTTTCTGTAGTGTATTTAATTTAGTATCAGCATTGCACCCGTGAGAAGCCGGGGCGGGTCGCTAGTATTGAACAAATTACACGTTTTGTTGCAAAAAATGTCAGCAATAGCAAATAAGTCATGCTTTTGCATGACAACACTCGACCGCTCATTACTAAAGTTGTGAAAGAAGCAGCACCCAGCGTACTCACCCGATATTGCTTTTTCCGATTACCACTTATTCAGGTCAATGCAGTATGGCTTGTCTGGCACATGGTTTAGAAATGCAGCAGTAGTGCGAAAATAGGCGATGGTTTAAACCAGTATCCATATTTCGACACAATACGACCATATTGCCAGAAAGATTGAAGAAATTAGACTTAAAAAATGATGGCAAACATTTTAAATAAAATGTATTTTACGAATTTTTGTTCATAAACACCTTTTTAAAATGAAAAATTATCATAATCTACGCAATTACCTAGTAAGTCATCTCCGATACAATTACAAGAACTGTTCCAACTGCTGCAGGATTTGATTTTCACAGAAGCGTTTACTCACATGTATCAATTTCAATATGTAGCAGCCATTCATGATTATCTAATCCACTTTTGGTTTCTACTACGTTTTTCATTCAACTCACGACAACTTGTTTCACTTAACTCTTCATTTTCGCCTTCAGTACCTTTTGCTTGAAAATTAATCATTGTGTATTATCTACAGATCTTCGATTCATATTAAAGAAACTTGTATAGGAGCAAAGAAAAAATATGGGTATATCAATTTCAAGTAATCAAGCAGTTCTTAATTATATAACTGCTAGAGTCCCGTATTGTTGAACGTAAGAGACTTATTTGTACTCCTAATAGTTTTGTGACATCAAAACATATATTTGATCAATTCGATTTTCAATGAGTTGAATATACAGAAATTTGTCTGATAAACATGAAGATTAATTGGTAACATTTGTTCAGTACATGTTGCCTGTTGATAAACAATTAATTACTACAGAAGTAAAATATTTTTAACAAAAAAAAATTAACCGACTTCAAAAAATAATTAAGGAATTCACTAAAAATTAAAAATAATCAACCATAGATTTTTAACACAAAGAAAAACATTTTAAAATAAAATATATACGTAATAATAATGTATTAATAATTGTAATAACTAAATAAATATAATCAAAAACCTTATTTAATCTATCTACCACACGTATTTTATATTCTACAATATACACTCAATTTGGCTTAATATCTACATAAACCTATGTATCTATTTACAATATTATTTTAACTACTGCCAACTGATCACTTTGAAGTCGGTACTAGCAACAAATTAGATTTGTTTTTCTTGTTGTTTCATTCTTGTATTGTTTGGGCTCGATTTTCCCCTCTTCCCCCAATCAGATCCTGACCTTGTTCCAATGGGACGACCTCGAAAGTGCACTCATTCAAATAAAAAAAGAATTTTGAAAATTGATTCATAATGACGGAAAAATCGGTGAAAAAATATACAGTCGAATATAGAGGTCTTCCTCTAAAGCATAGAGCATTGTAAGAACATCTAAGCTAGAGGAAACCATTGTTATTACTTTTACTGAGGAATACAAATTTATTTTTAATGATCCCTAAACTTTCAAAGATTATTGACGGTATTTAAGATCTGATCGAAGAATAATGACTCGTCAAGTTCATGAAGGTGAATCAGTCATGGTCTGGGGCGTTATCACCGGGTATCTAAAGACAAAATTGCCAATTTGTGGTGGTCGATGAACACTACTAATTATTAAAAGCTATTACACGGTTATCTTTTACCGTTAAATACCTCGACTTGTCTGTAGAAGATGTTTTTTTCCTACACATATTACCAACCAACTGTAAGATATATTGGGAATCAAACTATTGTACAATATTTGGGGTTAACGCGGTTCTTTACAATAGCAA
This sequence comes from Rhynchophorus ferrugineus, assembly GCF_030347505.1. Lineage (NCBI taxonomy): Eukaryota > Metazoa > Arthropoda > Insecta > Coleoptera > Curculionidae > Rhynchophorus > Rhynchophorus ferrugineus. The sequence goes on from NW_027472589.1 coordinate 18,222,619, forward strand.
AGCCTTGATGCAATGTTGAGTCATATATCACACCACAATAAATTTATCAGTAAGATTAGATTGGTCTGAGTTGCACTGACATTAAGACGTAAATATAGATACCATTCAATATTGGGAGTCAATAAAGTATATATTTATATAGTATATATTTATTTATTTCTTTCACAGATTGCATAAATAATATGCATCTAAATTCTAAAAAAACTGCAATAACTAATTTTTGGATGTTTCTAATTAATGTTATTTAGATTTGTATTTAAAAATAGACGTAAATTATAACTACAGTTATAAATTTTGTACAAAATATCCGATATAAAACAGACAAGACCTGAAGATGAAAGAGAAGATCCTCTCGAGACGTGGTCAACTGAGAAACATTAAATATTTCTCAGAATCTAATGATGAGAAAACCTGGAAAATATCGCCATGTTACATTGTCAATTGCTGAAGTCATATACTTCCGAAAGAAATATCCACTGGTACTATTCCTGTATTAACTCTACACTGTCGATATTCCAACAAGAAATGGAACAGTAACTGAAAAATTTGCCGACATAACAGTCATTACTGCAAGTGACATAACTCCACCCAGAACTATACAAAAACTATAAAATATTTTTAAGAAAAAAATTGAACCGACTTAGCTTTTAATGCAAAAAACATTTTATAATAAAATATATACAAAATAATCGTTGTAACAACTAAATAAATAGAAACAAAAACCTTATACTTCTCTACTACACGTATTTTATATTCTCCTATATACACACACTTTAGCTTAATACCTACCTAAACCTATTTATCTATTTCAAATATTATTTTAACTACTACTAACAGATCACTTTGAAGTCGGTGCCAAACCCAAACAGTTTTATTAATTTAGATTTGTTTTGTTGGTAATTTAATTTTTTGTATATGTCACAAAATTATTTTATTATTTTTGTATTGTTTGGGCTCGGCACGGACTTCAAAATATCAATGTTTGACAGTATATTACCATGAAAGAAATGTAGAGTGACATCCTGCAGAGTCCGTTTCTTAAAAGAGTTCTAAAATAAAGAGCTTATTACTGTTAACAATAAGCATATCGAAGTCTCTTGGTGGACATTTTTAACATCCTCCAGCAGTTTATTTCTGCTCGCCTGATCAAAAGGAAAACAAATAACTAATGTGTCTCTAATTATTATGAATAGGTTTAGTTTGTTTTGAGTTATATTAACATGCAAAAAATTGTTATGAAATAATACGTTCCCAGCTTACCCAGAAATTATAACCAGTTTTACAAGGTATTTGACATCAATTATCAAAATAATTGAGGTTCAGGGTATTTTAAAAAGCTCATATTCTTTAAAGGAGGTTCGAAGAATTATTTTAACGAGTTTTGGGACTTTTCCTATGGTCTACTCCCAATACGTTTGATTAGTTTTATCCACAGGTAGCCATTGTTGGCCCGAAATATTTCAAACGCTAAATTATTAACTTTATTTACTACTTTTTACATGTAACCTCATCCTTACCGCACTTTTTACTCGTAGCACCTTACTTTTTATGACTAACGTATGAAACTGTAAAAATATTTAGGATAGCCCTAACTTGGGTGTTTACATGGGAATGGAGTATTTCCTTAGATCTTGTTGCGAATCTCTTAATTTCCGCTGTGACAGTTGGAATCCGAAGGTTTCAGTGTAAATAATTATTCCTGCAGTATCTGGGTGTATCCACAATACTTCTGAAATACTTGTATTATGTTGATGTTACTTTTCGCAGAACATGGCCATTTTCATTCTTAGAATTCATAGGTCCATATAGGTTTGAGTATCGGTTATGTACGGATAATTTAGATTTTCTGCCAGATAACCAATACATTTTTTGTATATTTTAATTCCCGTTCTTTTCTTTTTGATATGGTTCTTTTAGAGAAGTTTTCTATCAAGAATCATCCCAAGGTAATTTGACCAAGGTATATTGGTATATGAACAGTTTGGTTCTAGGTGAATTCAATATGTCTGGGTCCACTTACTTATTTTATTACTTGCTTGTTGCAATTTTATAGTTGCTTCTTCGCTATTATTTACAAAAGCAAGTATCGCAGGTACACCTACTTTCGTTTCATTCAATGTTGAGTAAGTTTCTTCTTGTTTAACTCTAAACATCCTGGCTGAGATTGATAGGCATTTAAGAGTCCAACGTATTTCTTTGGTAACATTTTATAGAGTTTATACATCCCTTATGCCTGACTTTATCGAAGACTTGCACCTCAAGAATTTAGCCGAGCAAAATATGTTTGTGTGATACTATGTATCTGGTCAATTCTTGAATATCTTTTAGTAAAACCATACTGATACGAGTTTTCGAATAAAAAACTATATTATAAAACGAACGCGCTTGATAGAATATTTTATTACACAGATACTGTACGTGTTGATCAAATTGTACAATTGAATTTCGGCATTACATGGCGGAAATTCCTTCGAACATAAAAAAATAAAAGCGCCAACATCTATTAATAGCGCGAATGAACAATCGCCAGCCAGCCAGCAAAGCAAGGTCGTACATTGGCGACCTTTCCATCCGTTCTCTCCCATTTCCCCCATCGCCGGCACGATCCGTCCGCTGCACCGGATTTGACTCCGCGCGATGTCGTACTGCCGACGTCGTCGAACCGAGCGCAGAAAAAATAGAACGTCCTTCGAATTTAGCGACTCGTATTAGAGAAAAAAAAAATGAACTAGAATGCGTTTTCGCTCGAACTGGGTTAGTTTTTTCTGAAACAAAAACATCTACTTGTAATGTGTGTATAGCAACAGTTACATTCGAAAAGTGTTCTAATGAAATGCACTCGTAATGTTGAAATGGTTTTAATTGTCTCGGTGCTTGTTTTAAGAGTGGAATTCTACTACTTTCACTTCTTTATATGAACGACAGCTAAGGCGGGTTTTAATTACCACTTGCTGCTGGTTCGTGACGTGATCAGAAATTATCGACGCTTTTCAATAATGTCGTACGTTTATTGGGAGCGTGTTTGTTTTTACTCGTTGATCAAAACTGTCTCAGAGATATGTTTTGGACGTGAGGGTGTTTGGTCTTCTCTATAAGGTCGTTAAAACAAATCAAGTAACAGTTATCAAAACTATATTAAAATAATCTCCTAATTATTATTATATTAAAATGCAATGAAGGCATCTCCAGTTGTAGTTTTTTTACTCCTAAAGTCCGAGTCTCCGAGCTTTTACGTTTTTCTGGATAGATCTGTTTTTCATTGCCACTCACCAGGTTTTCTTTTACTGCTTGTTAAGCAATGAAACAGCCAAATGGCATTTTCAGTCAATTTGTGTAGTAACCATTTTCAAACATCAACTGCTAAACTATCTGAATGAGTTAGACCCCAGGATACATTACTCAACAAATATCTCCGGATTTGGCGCATGCATATATACAGCTTCATTTACTTACTCCTTTTTGATATATAAAATATTTTGTATAAATATATATACACAAATTTAATAAATAATTGATTTACTATTTAAGACTATATATAAGGAGGAAAATAAACATAGAATTTTTCTGAAATAACACATTTTATTTAAAAAAATATTGAATAAAATGAAAGATCCATAATAATAAACATTACTATAGAAAGACCAAAGTCGTTTAGATCAAATCCAGCCAATATCGATGAAACCAAAGGAAAAAGCCAGCACTATATATAAAAGCAAAATTCTCCAATATGATCAACTATGATCGCTACTGCAATTTTTGCTACTATTCTTGATCCATGAACCATGAACATTAATGACTTGACTACATCCAACACAACAAAAATCATTTTCTTCTTTATTCTTGTTATAATTAAATTTCGGCATATATTGATACATATTAGGTGTCGTTGAAAATGTTGTTATTAATTTGACAGCTAACATTCTCACTATAAATAAAATTGATGCTGTTTGGATTTGACTTAATCAACAACAACAAGAATTTACCACCATTAGAAAGGGAAGACAATTTAGTTTATTCTTTTCTATGGTTTTCTAAACGTACAGGATGGTACACATGTTCCTAATCTGGATATATTTGTTGAGTAATGTATTCTGTTTGACCAGAGTTTTTGTCCGATATATGTTTTTCTTTTCATTGTTTTGGAACTTCTTTGGTCCTTCAGGTCCTTTTCTGTTCGAATGAAAACTAACAAATGGCGTGTAAGGAATCGGCACCAGCATACATTTATGAGAGTCTTTTATGTAATTCGGCAGCAGATTTCTTCAAATCGAACGGCAAAAAGTAATGAATGTCCTCAGTTCAATTTTGGGCACTCCATGATCATATATGCATCTGTATACATATTACATAACTTAATACCACCGTCAAGACCATCGAATTTTACATTTAGTTTGTTTACATTGATACTTGACATTTGGTGAGACCGATAACGCTGATCAGTTGTTGTTGTTCGTTCGATATCTATAAGTAGCCTAAAAAATCCTTGAAATAGTTATGTAGATATTTGGAGTTCTTGTAGAAGACCGCAGATATGTCAAAATCTCTACATTCTCTCCGCATTATCTCGATCCTCATGAGAATGAGGATCAACATGAGATTTCCCGCAGAATGGGGAATTCCCTACAAGTTGACAACGCTGTGTTGCCCTAAAATAATAATTGTGCAGTGTAAATAAATAACCTTCTTAAGTCACATCTAAAATCATGAATTATAATAATAAAAGGTAAACATCAGACTGATTGTGTTTTTTTTTTGTTACAGTGACGACAGAACATCGTCGTTGTCCGAAACGATGAAGATCGGCGCCTTCGTCGATCGCAAGAAGAAGCACTTCGAGGACCCGCAACTGGATATGCCGTTCTGCACCTTCTTCGCGGACAAAGTTTCCCTGAACGACCACAACGTGGAGAGCGAGACCAACAGCCTGGCCACGTCGCCGGACAACGAGCGCGTCAACGGCAGCAGCCCCGCGGACGAGCCCGTCACCCCGCTGCGCGAGGAGGCCGAGAAGAACGGCAACGGGGTCGAGCAGCAGGACATGTCGATGGTATCCACCGGCGACGACTTTATCATGCTAGACTTGGTAATTTTATTTTTATTAGACTGTAACTTAAGCGCGAGACAGAGAGATCTGACAGAGAATATCTCATCGATGTTAAACGAAAAAGTACAGAAAATTGGCCGATAAAACACAAAATGTTTATTATTTATCCAAATTTATTGTTCATCGAACAGGACAGTGGTTTTGGCCAAAAAATAATTCACGATAGTCTTATGAGATGGTATGCTGTCTTGTTTCACGATTCACGCTAAGCCTTCTGCGATATTTTCAAAATCTCAGCACACCCAATTTCATTAGCAATGCAATATTTAAAACAATTTCCGGAGACATTGTTTTGTCCATTGCAAAAATTGAAAACACCAGTTAAAGAAAGCCACATTTCTCTTAGAAAAACACCAGGAAATTGATCATTTCAACACAAGAAGTTTATTATGTGTTCACAATAATCTTATGAGTTGGTTCGTTGTCCTGACTCATGATCTAATGGTTGTATTTCCATAAAGTTGTTTTTTTTTTCTACGCCATAAACTGATGCCTTAAATGATGATTTCACAGCGATGTTAACTTCAGTTGAAGGCGTTGAGATTCGACCAGAGCGAGCTAAATATTTCACCACATGTGGACCACTAATACACCTATTTTTCATAAACTCTATTATCAAGAATCTTCCGCAATATTTTCAACGACTCAGTAGCATTTGCTAAACTATATTCCAAATAAATTCTGACACAGACAAAATCGAATGACTTAAACAAATTCCTCCTAACTCAGCGTAAACATAGAGAAAAGTCATATAAACAGTAACTGTTTAAGCGAACTTTTCAAATGATCAATTTTTGATTTTTTTTTTGACAGAATGTTTGTTATCAACTCCTGGTATTGCTGTTGTCTGTTCGTACCACCATCTTTTTCCTTTAACAACCTTTAAATGGTTACTTCTAGGCTACTGATATCAGTTAAAGAAAGAGGAGTCTTATCTATATTCATCATTTTCAACATCATCATCATCATCATCAAAAATCATTATTCCCAAAAATATTTATAATCTTCAATTCATAAAGTATACTATATTATCTTAATAATGTGTTTACTTTAAAAGGACATTTATTTAGAAACATTAGTACAATGTGTATATTGCTGAAAATATGTCCATCATTTTCTACAATTTGGCGATACCGTGTCAAAATAACGATATTGCTTTGACATCGAAACCGTAACGCAGCCAAGTCATGCTGCATCGATCTGAACAGGTGATAAACAGAACTTTCCGTTCGAGCTGCAACAGATACACTATTACAGTTCACAACTCTTACAACGTGTAGCCAACTGTTGTCATACAAGAGCATGACCTAGCGTCTGTTACTCACAATTACTATTTTTGCAACAATAACTCGTTTAATTTGTTGACAATTGACATCGATAGAAATCTGTAACAGCATCATTCGGTTCTAGTAGCTCGTAAGACACTACGCCTTGCTGATCCCCACCATATGCACTGCAATATTGGCCATAAATACTCCGATTCGGTGTAGATGCAGATGGTTCCCCTGGACTAACTCAAGTCTTTTTGGCTTGGGATTGACCTAGTAAATCCATTTTTCATCGCCAGTAGCAATATCCCACAGAAACCTCTTCTTTTTGTCTAGCAAGCTATGAAACCACAATGTTGAAATGGGTAAAAATTATATTTTCAGTTAATCTAGTTAATATCACGCCTCCTTTTGGATATTTCCCATCCCATATAGACATATGGGAACAGTTGCACAGAAGCTAATGAATAGCTGCTAAAATACCTGAAAGTTCTTTGAACTTTGAACTGAGTTTTCATCCAATAAGTTTTGTAATTCATTATCTTCGATCTTTTTTGATATCCAGGCCGTTCTTTGTCATTACTTTTGCCAAACAACAAAAATTTCATGATTAGAGCGTGTATGTACTGGATAACTCAGTAATACTAAATGGTGAATTCTTATTTTATGTAAATAAATGTCAAAACCTTCGGATTTAACAATTAAGTTAAATTGTTTAGCAGTTGTTTACACTGACACTTCGCATTTTCATCAACAGATATCGCTGATCAAAATACATGCTAGCACCTATATGTAATATTATCAGTCATTTCGATTATTTGATACAACATTTATTTCTGAATTAATTTTTTTTTGTTCTTTGTGATTCCACAATCTGCCCTATAGGTAATAAGTATTTCTTATGTCTATATTATTTACATGGCATGCAGAAAATCACTTCATTAAGCGATCTTCTGTATAAAATATTATCTTAATTAATTAGTCTTATTCTAAAGCTTATTCTAAAGTCTACATATGTCCAGCAATCAGATCAGGTGGTGTTAAACGTTTTACTCTACGCATTTCACTATCACGTCGCATATTATCTAATTAGCGAGTACATTGGGATGCACTGACACTCTTTCGAAATACTTCATACAAACACGTTGAATTACACTCCTTATAGGATCTAGAGGAATATCGCGTTGTATCACTTTATTTGAAATATAGTACGGAGCATCAACAATGGCACGCAACACCTTATTTTGGAACCGTTGAATGATGGATATATTAGATTTGCTAGCGGTACCCCATAGTTGGATTCCATATGACCAAATAGGCTTGAGTATAGACTCATACAGCAATACATCTGCTTCTTTCAGGTTAGGCGTCGATCTAAGTGCATACCAAGATATTTAACATGCTCTGCTTGGGGGAGTTGACGATGATTTATATTCACTGGTGGACATGTTCTTCTACGCAGGGTAAACGTTACAGGGGTGGATTTTGTTTCATTGACTTTAATGCGCCATGTCTTCAACCATATTTGTATTTGATCCAGGTGGGTTTATAGGTTTATTGGTGCTGTGACTGGATCTTCATGGGATGCCAAGATTGCTGTGTCACCTGCGTATGTTGCCACAGTAGTTATTTTTGTGGTGGGCAGATCGGCCGTATACAGATATATGGGATTTAATTCGGTATGTTCATCGCCTTGATTTACAATGAAATGTCTATGAGTGAGATACGATTTAAGTAACTGATAGTCCGGATGAGGAAGAAGTTTCTTTAGTTTAACCTGCGAGCCCGTATGCTATACTTTGTCAAAAGCCTGAGATATATCTAAAATAACAGCCGAAAAATATCTTTTAGCATTTAGGTCAGTGTTTATTTTGTTTACAAGTCTGTGCACTCGTTCTATAGTCCCAAGCTTATTGCGAAACCCAAACTGATGTTCTGGAATAATTTTTCTTTTTTCTATTATGTAGTTTAGCTTCTTGATGTATAGTTTTTCAAAAACTTTCGAGATTATCGGTAATAAACTTATAGGCCGGTAGGAGGTTACATCTTCTGATATTTTTCCTGGTTTAAGAATCATTAGTGTTTTAGCTACTTTCCAGATGCTAGGGAAGTAATTAATTCGTAGCATAGCATTAAATGTAAATGTTAATAGTTTCATACCCTTTTCTGATAGTTCTTTTGAAATTTTACCAGTAATTAAGTCATAACCAGGAGCTTTTTTAATATTAATTTCTCTCATTATTGTTTGTTTAACTTTTTTGACCGTTAATTTCTTGTGCGGTAAATCCATTTGAAATAGCGAATCTAGAAAGCTAGTAATTTTATTTTCCTCATCTTTATGTAGCTGAAACTGGAAAGGTTTAAAAATATTTTTTAAGTGTTTTGATAAAATGTCGGCCTTCTTTTTATTGCTTCTAGCCCAATTATTTTCTTTCAGCTCTTTTATTGCTCTATTAAATTTTCTTTTATTCTCTTCAGTCCTTTGCTGTTACCAATTGCCAAACCGTCGTAATTTTCTTTTTTCTGCTATCTTTTTCTGTATTGTACATGATATATGTGTATTTTTTCTTGTAAATGTTTCACTGTTAGGAGTCGCGGAATATGCTGCCTCCTGTATATTTTTTGTAATATTTATTGCTGCCATTTCTATGTCAATTTCAGTTTGTAACGGTAAGTTTAGAGAGATGTTTCGGTCTAAGTTTTCTCTAAATGAGGACCAGTTAGTTCTATTATTGCACAGAGAAGGGGGTTTATCTTTGATGGCAATTTTTGAAAAGACTGTTACTATTATTGCTGAATGATCAGAAGACAGGTCAAAACATGATTCTGCATGACACTTTTTTCTATCAATATTTTTTGTAGTACAGAAATCTATAGTATCTAGATTTTTATTTCTGTCTGAAGGCCAATATGTTGGTTCACCAGTAGATATATGTTCTGAGATATGATATGAGAAATTATCTGTCTTTATTGCTTTTAGTAGTTCTCTACCTTTTGAGGTTATTATTCTTGGACCCCACATTAAATGTTTTGCATTGCAATCTCCTACAACTATAAATCTATTACCTAGCGTACTGAAGAATTCTTGAAAGTGTTCTGTCTTGTTATGTTTGGGTGGTCAATAAATTGCAGACATTGTTAATGGTCCATGGACTTCCTCTATGGTTATACTGGTTGCTTGCAGGTAGTCTTTGCGGAATTTTTCTTTTTCGAAATGCTTTTTATCATCTCGAATGATTATGGCTGTGCCCCCATGTGCTTTATCATCAGGATGATTTGTATGATAAAGTTTATATTTGGGAATTTTCAAGTAATGTTTGTCCGTAAAATGTGTTTTGGAAACCATCATAACGTCAATATTTTATTCAGTTACGAACATTTTTAGTTCCCTGGTGTGTTGTTGAAGCCCACTGGCATTCTAGGCGGCGATTTTGTAGCTAATGATTTCAGGCATTAGGCAAATTTGCTGACGACTATTGTGAGTAGATCAAGCATCGTACTCATTTGATCCATTAGTTTGGCCATCATGTTTTCTAATCTAGAGATTTTGCTGCTAGTAGTTTCAATAGGTTGTGATGTGGTTTCTCGATTTTGTGCTGAACCGTTTTCATCCATTTGGGCATAAGTTATGTCTGGTGGGTAGACTGGTAGGTGTGGATTGTTTTTGTTGCTGTTGATGCCTTTTTTTCTCTTAAGGCAGGATAAAGTTTCTGCTGTAGTTGCTTGTGAACTGCGCAACCCTTGTAGTTCGCTGGATGATTTCCGTTACAGTTAGCACATTAATGAATTAATAGTAATAGAATTGTTCATTTTCTGTATTTCTATTCCTCTTTACTTAATTATTACTGTTGTCTATATAATACCTTTCGTATTTTTGTGACTGTTTCCTTGTGATATAGTTTTTACCAAGATTTAGGTTTTATTTCATTAGTCTAATTGCTGCTATGTAACTGACGAGTGGAATTTATTATTTTGTTGCATCTTTTATTGGAATCTCGAATAAATTATTAGCATTTACCGTATGTTTAAAAGATTATACTTTGTTGTGCTTATAACTTGTTAACAAGTTTTTTGCTTCATCTCTACGTCTTCAAATAACTATTTTTGATGCAAAACTTACAAAAAAATCTCTTTCAGGTTTCACGTAACTGAATTATTAAACTGGCTTGTAGAAGCATTGCCGTCATAAGATACACAAATTCTTTTCAAGCATGAAATTATTGTACCAAAAATCAAGTTACCAGCAAAATATACGTATTTTTTTACAATTAAAATATGTGTTTTTATTGCTATCGATTATATCAACTTCTGAAATAATAGAAATTAAACTATAAAAAAGCAAGATATATACCCAATTTATGACCTAGTCGCTTATTTACTATTTACTATAACACCTCATGATTTTATGCATTTATTCGAGATATTTATGAGTGCAAAGGCCTTGGAAATAGTTATCAATTAAAATCTTATATATTTTCGACGACTATAAAGATCCGTGAATGAATTTACGGCAATTTAATAACGATTGACATAATTAAGACATTGCTGATTAATTTATCATTTACATTATGATTGACATTTATTGTTTTGTAGTTGACACGAAATGCATATATGGGAATCACATGTAAATGTGAAAAAAATTATAACAGTGGGTTATTCGAACTACTGATCTATAATTAATTTATATATAAACTCTTTCGGATCAAATCTAGTGTAAACCAATCAGATTTTTACAGCGGGAGATACAATTTATTAGAGCACCCTATTGGAGAAATACTGAATTTTTTCTACTATAGCTAATATTTACAATCTACATATATTTTTATTAGCATGTTTGTTTATTGTCAATAACTTGGTCTCTTGGGGATTTATTATTGCAAGGAATTATTGTTGGTCGAATTCTCACAGCTGAATGGATAGAATAGTTTAATAGAAGGCCAGCAAAAGAACACATAAATCAACAAACTGAAGAGGATATGACGTATCAACGTTGCCAAGACCAGAACCACGGCCGTTATTCGGAAATAAGAGCCGCGTTATTTACGGAATCCTCATTGGTACCCACAAAAGCGTACTGACTTCCTGGCCAAGTGGCGACATTAGTTTATAATTAAAAGTGTTTCATTAAGGAATATTCAGAGCTCTGAAAAAAAATATAAACTCCTATATTTTGTTACTGTTTAGGCATTTAAGTGTAAAAATGAAGCCGCAAGGTTGTTTTGCTCTAGTGGCCGAGTGAGATTGGCGCCATTGGTAGAGTCACCAGAGTCACTACATAGAATAGTTCGCATAATTTTTTTATTCTGTGTTAGAACTGGTCACCTAGCTTAACCATTAATGTCACTAATTATCCATTCATTAACCATTGTCAGTCAGAATGTCAAGTTTCGTTAATTTTGCATGTTCAACGGCAACTTGAGTGTTAAATGAATTGTTCAACCGCCCTCCAATAATGTAGCATATGTAATGTGGTTCCTGCAATACCTGCTGAAGCAAGTGCAAGTTCAATTCTAATATTTTCCGATCGAATAGTCGCCAAAATCATTAATGTCAAAATCCTTTTCTGAGTAACTCAGAGAGCATCTGATAAAAATATTCGTTTACTGTCTTCATGAGCGTTTCGTAGGCATATTTTTGTTACTGATCGAAAAGGGACATATCTTTGAACGGTTTTTCTCGATGCCTCGGAATCATATTGGGTTTCACATCTAAATTCTTGCTTAAATGCGTTGTATATTGGATGTTGTCATTAATACTATACTTGTATTAATTAAAGGATAGAAAACCGTCGATGTGTCCGCATCAGAAAACAAAACCAACATTATTGTGCGTCAAAAAGCATTCAAATTGTAATTGCAAAGAGCATTATGTATTCAACTTCGAACTGAATATTCATAACTCAAACAATACATCTATGTGGTCAGCTAATCAACTTGACAACATTTTAGCACACCACACATTTTACATTACAACTCTTAATAAAAATAAATTCTTAATTTTTCAATTCCACGATTAAAGACGGTTAGTCATAGTGATTATGTAAATATTACTACGAGATAGCCGTTGTTTACTTATAGGTTCCATTATAGTAAAATCGTGCAGCTCGAAATACGCGACAAAACTATAGCACAGTTATATTAAAATAACTGATTACATTTTATAAATGACATTTTTATTTCAGCAATTGATACATCCTCCAATATTTTTCACAAATTCGATCAGTCCGAGGTAGGTTTCTAACATAACAGGTCAATTTAAAAATCCCCGGCTTTACACATAGATGGCGCTACTAGAATTAAATCCATATGTTTTTTTAGTTAGCCTTAACCCTCAAAAGATGCGTGTATAACTTTGATAGCTGTCGGATCATTGGTTTGTGAATTATAACATTTTGAGTGAAGCAATTTTTGGTATTGTGGAAAAAATGGACAAAAAGAAATTTCGCGTGTTGATAAAATATTGCTTTTTGAAGGGAAAAAGAACAGTTGAAGAAAAAACTTGGCTTGATGTCGAGTTTCCGGACCTATCCCAGGAAAATCAACCATCAAGGATTGGTATGCTAAATTTAGACGTGGTGAAATGAGCACCGAAGACGGTGAACGCAGTGGACGTCCAAAATAGGTTATTACCGACGAAAACATTTAAAAAATCCTCAAAATGACTTTGAATTACCGTAAATTGAAATAGCAGGCACTCTAAAGATATCAACTGAAAATGTACATCATATCATTCATGAATATTTGGCTATGAGAGAGCTCTGTGCAAAGTGGCTGTGACGAGTTGATGATTCTGAGCAGTGTTTGAAGATGATCAAGAAAAAGGAAGGACCATCAACAGCGCCTATTATATAGCGTAATTGGATCGTTTGAATGACGAAATCGCCGGAAAACGGCCGCATTTGAAGAAAAATAAAGTGCTGCTTCACCAAGACAATGCACCGTGTTAAAAATCCACGAATTGTGTTTCGAATTGCTTCCCCACCCACCGTATTCTCCAGATCTGGCCACCAGCGACTATTTCCTGTTCTCGGATCTCAATAGAATGCTTGCTGGACAGAAATTTTCGTCGAATGAAGAGGTGATCGACGAAACTGAGGCCTATTTTGAAACAAAGGACAAATCGTACTGCAGAAATGGTACCGGAAATTGATAACAAAAAAAGGAATAAAATTAACAATATAATTAAAATAACGTTGCATCCCAAGTATCAATATATATTTTTAAAAGTGTACAAATTAGTATTTACTAATTCATATGTTCTTTCAAAATAATTTGGAATATTTGATAGGCGTGAATAACTATAAACTCATTGCCACTTACCACAGCTTTTTAAATGTATTTTCTAACAGTTTTTGTCCGCCTGAAGTGAGGCATAATGAATTGAGGTAATAATAGTTAATCCCAACAATGAAAGTCGTCAATTAATGTACATTTCTATATATGTTTCCGAGGTTTTAGTGCAACTGGGTTTATAAATATTTACTTATTATTATTTTTATTTTATAAATATGCACAGTTCAGTGTATTTTAAACAAAACATTTATGTTCTAACGTCGAGGTGAAATATTTTGTACAAAAACTATCACTCTGTGCCATATTTGGTTTAGTTAAACTTTTAAAACACTATAATAATTTTGTCCATTACACTGTAAAGAATAATATTCGCATTCTACCAACAAAGTTTAAATTATTTCCGCCGGATTTAAGAGCTCGATGGAGAACCAGAATCTGCGCGCTCGTGTGGTATTTCGATTTACTCTCAAATCGTACTTCTTTTTAGCCGCATGCATTTCTGCCTTTGGCTGCAGCGGCATCTGAACCGGTCGAATACCTCCAGAGCGAGTTTATTTCTTTCTTATATTGAATTAATCAAATAGCGCCCAGACCCCTCGTATAGATCGATAAGCTCTCGCAGAAGTGGTATTTAATTTCTAGGGTTATATCTTGTAATTGTTTTATCAATTATTATATTCATTTATATATATATATATATATATATATATATATATATATATATATATATATATATATATATATATATATATATATATATAAATGAAGCGCTGAAAGGTATATACGCGCATAACTTTCAGTTGCCGGTTTGGTGGGGGAAAAGTCGATAGGACGGTCCTCCTACTGTTTCGATAGTCACGGGTTCGAATCTCGCTGGGGCATGGTTGTTAAATTTATGTTTGTGACGGTTTAACATTTGTGATTTTCCATAGGCAAGCGTGTAAAATCCGACAAGGAAAATGATCCCAGTCACGCCAGTAACCAAGACCGGGCGTTCTCTGGGATGATTTCTAAAGCTGGTCACTCGCCAGTCGGTAGGCTTAATGCCGAAGACCGTGATTCGGAGCCCACGCTAATCTGCAGGTCCACTCACTAAATTAAAGAGGGTGGCGTTATATGTGCAGTTAAATTAATTTATTCAGCTAAGATCAAAAAGGAAGGAAGGCATTTTTAACTGCAGTTAGGAATAGACAATTAAAACAAGCTAATTCAAAATGTTATTCCACCGAAGAACGTAGGGAAGCTGCTTGAAGGTATACCCTATAGAGTCATCATGCAGTGCATAGAGAAGCTCTTAGTCAAAGTGATCCTGATCCTGAGAAGCATATAAAAAGGTTATTAACCATTCAATGACAAAATTATAAATATGTTATGGGAATTCGGTTACCTGAACCTGTAATTATCTCTCTACCCATCAGGATATACTCTCAGAATATTTTCTATCTACGATTCGTAAATATAATACAATTTTTCAAATGACATCTAAAAAAATTTATTCTGATTTTGATATCAGTGACAAAGAACGTCCTGGAAGACCAAACAAAAGAAGTAAATAATTTTAAATTCTCTAGTAACATTGAAATTTTCAATCTATCTTTATTATATCAATTACAAATACTTATTATGTATTCGCATTTCAATAATTTTGCCCAACCCAACTGTGTTTATGAAGAAATTCGATATGAAATTAGGGTGACCAATCTGCAATCTATATTTATGCTTAACCATTATATATTTATTTATTACCTGAAATATGTCGAATTACATTACAGCAAGTGATATTTAAAGAACACGTTATTGTTATGCTTTAATAAAAAGAAAGCTAAAGTTGGGTATTTAAAGATTCCCACTTATATATTGAAAATTGAACCATGTTGAATAAGCTCTATCGATAATAAATTTTAAACGCTGCTTTTCGAGATATGGATATGAATATTTTAATGCCTAAATATAATTAGTGTATATAAGCGATGAAGTTGGATGAAGGTCCAGGTTAAACACACGCAAGTTGTTCAACTTGCAACGATATTAAATATCACTCTGAGGCCATACGAGTGATTTTCAAGGAAGAAGAATGGAAGCCGCGTCATCTGACCGAAAAAAATATCAAAAGCTAAAAAGTTATTAAATTTCGTATGAAATCTGTACAAATTTCTACTGAAAACTGTTGTGAGGAGTTCGAATTCCTTATCTTCGTACATGTTCAGTTAACCAAAGTGTACTTCGTCAACTATATTTTCGCCTTTAGAACTTCGAAACCAACAATCACACAGGGCAGTGACTTTTTCTTGATTAAAATATGATAAGTAAAACCGCAATTGATGGCTTCGAATCTGAGAAAATATATTGAGTCTGTTTCTTAAAATAACATATATGTTAATGCAATAAGATATAAATTATGCAATAAAACATAATATCCCTTTAAAAGCAATTTACGCTTATAGCAAAAACTAAGTGCTTGCATATATCTTGATCAGAGATATCTTTGGTAAAAATGTCAAGTATTAATGTAAACAACTGTTAATTTCGATGGTTTTGACGTTTCTCTACATAAAATAGCTATTTTTCATTTAGTATTAATTTAATTATTCAGTGTATACATAGGCAAACCTATTTGATTTGAAGAAATATATTGTCAAAACCCATAAAAAATAACCACCAAAAGGCCTAACAAAGAATAAAGAGTCTTTTTTTTTATTCAAAATTGGCTTTATTCATCTCCATTAAAAGCTACAGAATCAATCCAGCGCCGCTCTAATATTTCAATGCCACTTTTGTAGAACGATTTATCTTCTTCCGCAAAATAGACCTGTCACCAGTTGCTGTCCACTTAGATGGCGATCGTTTTGATTCTGGAGTGAAATGATGAATCCATGTTTAATCAATTGTTACATACACTCTAAACACCGCTCAGAATCATCAACACATTGTTGTTTTTTGGACAGCAGTGAGCAAGCGCGGCAAGCACTTTGAACAAAGTTTTCTCATAGTCAAATGCTCGTGCAATATAAAACCAACACGTTCTTTTGATATCTTTAGGATATTACCTAAATCACGCAACTTCACTTTTCGATCATTCAAAACGATATTGTGGATTTTTAAAATGTTTTCTGGTGTTAGCACCGCATTTGGACGTCCACTGCGTTCTGCATTATCAGTGTCTCCACGGCCACGTTTGAAGTCAGCAAACCAACGTTTTATTGTTGTTTCTGATACAGTGGAGTCTTTATAACATTTTTCAAGCCGTTGCTTCGCTTGAACGGTATTTTTTCCCATCGAGAGGCAGTGTAAAATTAAAACACGAAATTGTTTTTGATCCATTGTTTTGAAAATAACGAAAGTAATGTCACTCTTAGCACTATAACTCACAAACTTATGAGTAGAATATCATGAAATTTTAACAGCTTTCTTTTGTGGTGAAAGCGGTGAAAAAGTGGTGAATGCAATAAAACTATTGCCATCTATGTGTTAGGCCCGGGTCTTTTCAGCCCTTGTCTTATTATTGCTGTAGGAATGTTCGTCGGATCGCTCAGTCGGTCGAAATGTGTGGCTGCCGCTGCAATTATTTGTCAGAACACTCACTACTATTTTTGTGGAAGGGATGTGCACGAGAACTAAAAACACTGGTTGAAGAAATACTGTTTATTTCAATGTTAAATTATACATGTAGTCGACGGGAGAATCGAAAGGATGTTAGGTTAGGTAGAGGAAGTACGGTAGCGTTGTGGAAGTGGTACTATTACAAGGGGACGGAGAAAAGAAAAGAGAGCGAGACGTCGTCGTGATGGTCTTTTATCGCCTGGAACTGTATGGTACCAATCCGCCGGCGTTGACAACCTTTGTGCTTGCTGGTCGTGAATTCGTGGTGGCCTAAAGGGTCTTGGCGGTCGCCATATTGCAATAGCGAATAACAGGCATCAATTATATCCTTAATTGAATAACAAAATCATCACCTTGTAATGCAAGGCTCGACCGCACGTTCCAGCTATTTCAGCTCTACATAGACAGTTCTTCTGCACCCACCATACTAACCAGGCATAGCACCTTCTGATTATCATATGTTCAGATAGTGGTAGTCTTCGAAATACTGAAAAGTGCGAAAATGGCTCGATGTAAGGTAAAAAAAAATGTTGATCAATATATATCGTACCAATTTCTCTCAATAAATCCCTTTTTAAAGTGGAAAAACGATCAGAATAAATACGAGCTCCTAATATATTGGGACTGTCAGTCAGATCGGAATCTTTTCAATCGATATTTTATTTCTACAACTGAAGTAGTTCTTATTTTTCTGCAGCTTATGAATATGTTATAAGTACGGTATTGTTTTGTGAATTTTTTCACACAGATACATTCCTTAAAATAAATAAGTTGATATATTTAGCAACAGTAGCACTCGTAATATGTAATTTCACTGAAGGTCGCTGATAAATACGTGAACTGCGATTTGGCAAATTGCATAATTTTGCACAGTTCCACATTCCTTCGTGACACTATTGTTTTACGGTGGAGCGTGTTAAATAAACGTCGTCCTAAGCGAACAATACATAGTTAAGCCAACATTTCATTAAACCGTATTAATTATGAACAGGTTTGCTTTGAAACTCAGTTCAATTATCAAGTTAATAAACACGGTGATGGTAAGCACCGGTATTGAAAGTGGTACCAGCACACACCTGTGGTATACAACATCAGCAATCCCAATATTTTTCTGACGATGTATTACTAAAACTATTCATTACTCTGAAATGTTGGAATATTAATTATTACATAATTTTTTAAAAATATTATTTCGAAAATAACAGGTCAATTGAATAGTTTCCGGCCTGACATATAGATGGCGCTACTAGAATTAAGTTAGTTAGCCCTAACCCTCAAAAATTCGTGTATAAATTTGGCAGATGTTTGATCATTAGTTTGTGAATTATAGCATTTTGAGTGAAGCAACTTTTGTTATTCTGAAAGGAATGGATAAAAAGGAATTTCGCGTGTTGATGAAATATTGCTTCCTGAAGAGAAAAAATACAGTTGAAGCAAAAACTTGGCTTGGTGCCGAGTTTCCGGACACTGCCCCTGGAAAATCAACCATCAAGCATTGGACTAACTTTAGACGTGGTGAAATGAGCACCGAAGGCGGTGAACGCAGTGGACGCCCAAAAGAGGTTGTTACCGACGAATACATTTAAAAAATCTACAAAATTATTTTGAATGACCGTAAATTGAAATTGAATGAAACAGCAGACACTCTAAAGATATCAACCGAACGTGTACATCATATCATTCACGAATATTTGGGTATGAGAAAGCTCTGTGCAAAGTGAGTGCTTCACCAAGACAATGCACCGTGTCACAAGTCAGTGAAAACGATGGCAAAAATCCATGAATTGGGCTTCGAATTGCTTCCTCGTCCACTCCAGATCTGGCCCGCAGCGGCTTTTTCCTGTTCTCAGATCTCAAAATAATACTCGCCGAATGGAGAGGTGATCACCGAAACTGAGGCCTATTTTGAAGCAAAGGACAAATCATACGAAAATAGTATCGAAAAATTGGAAGGTCGCTATAATCAGTGTATCACCCTTGAAGGGAATTGTGTTGAATAAAAAAAACTAATTTTGCCATGCTGCGCTTTTGCCAAAATGTGTTTTACTATCGTAGGCCAGGGACTTTTCAATTGAGCTGTTAAGTTCTTTCGGAAAAGTTATGAAGTGTTGAAACACTTTTAATATACTTTAATATACTATTTTATTTACTGGAAAGAAGTGGCGATACAGAACAACAACAACACTGAGGGTCTTAATCTATTACAAAACAAACCAAACCTCAGTCTCTATGCCTATTTTTTAAACATCTCAATCATTACCCCATTCACTCTTAACATAAGCATCCCCCCTTATCTTTGAATACACAGTATAGAATTATTTTCATTTTTTTTGAAAAATATAGATATATCAAATAGAATATTTATATCAGAATTACTTGGAGAAATATAGCTTTTAACATTTTTTCGATAATCCTATATATTGTAGATTACTACTAAAATAACCAAAGAGAGTTTAAATGTGGATATTGATAGTTTTTGGAATTATTATGTTGACGATCAAAAAAAAAACGATGACATATAATTAAATAGATTTGTTTTATCAGTATAAAAGCCTATTTAGACTTGTGGGTTCAAATATGTGATCAAAATATATCCAAAACACAAGGAAGAAATCAGGGTTCGCTTACTAAACCATATGAACTTGTACAGGTTTAAGTATTTAATCTAAACTTTATCTTAAGTAGTCTAATTTAATTTTAATTTGTGAAGCAAATACTTATGTATTTATCACACATTTATCCTGGTTATATATTGATAATTGATAAACAACATAACAATAGTAATACATTAATTTTATAAATTCAGATTGTCCTAGGCAAGATATGTTTTTTAAAAATACGAATTTTGATAATAAAATACCTGTTTGTTGATATTATGGAAAACTATCGGTTTGTTGATATTGACGAAAAAATATCGATATCAACAAACCTAAAATATATCTACTTGAACTATGGTTATCTATCTGTTTCCACTTTGAGGATTGGAGAAATTAATAAATAGAGAAAATATGCTAATAAGTTCATGTCCGTGTATCTAATTCGTTAATTTCGCGCCTGGCCTAAATGTAATTAGTTATTACTATTTTATTTGAATGTGTTAGAATTTAAAAAAAAAGATAGATAATGTATCCATCAATCTTTATCAATTATTTAGCTGCCACTCATTCTTTAAATAATATTATACTTATATTTATCGCTAATAGTTATAGTAACATTTATTTATTTTATTTTTATTTTAAAGTCACGACTAGTAGGGATGTCGCCCGTGGAGAAAATCGGTATTTTAAATAATATCTTTTAATTTCGAAGATTACTTTCAATAGTTGCCAACGTTAATTACCATCATAAATTACAAACGCACAGTACGTTGTGTTGGAAAACAGCGAGAACTTTTTCATCTATAATAATTTTTAATTATATACTCATGTGTTACATGGTTTTCGTTTCATCCGAATCACCGAATTATTTATAGAATGTCAGAAAAAAATGTTTTACTTGATAACACAAAATAATTATATGTTAGTTTATGTATGTCTGTGTGCGTATGATGATCAAGCATCGATTACGACCACCAAAAACTTGTTGACCAACCGCCAAACTGATACGTTATCGCAAATAGAAACATTACGAATTTTTCCTTCAATAACTTATAATAATTTTCGTAATTGTTTTGCCAAATCGTTTACATAACATAACAGCAACAATTAATTGGTGTTTTTGCTAAAGTGTTATCTGACCTTAGATCGCATTTTCGAGGATGTTTATAATTGCAACGGTTTCAATCGATAATATTTTGTGTTGGAGAGAGAAACGATGTCTTTGAAAAATAAACAATACCTGCCCACCAAGTATGGCGACCGACGACGTACAGTGATAACGGTGGCGCCTATCATTATCGTGCTATTCAAATTACAATTTCTAATGATTAAAAACAACTGCTTGCGTCATGACGTGTGTTATCGTCGACAATAGCGAGAAATTAAAATCGAACAAAACATAAAAATCGTCGGTAATTTTACACAACTCGTAATGGTGTTTGTTATAAAATTCTCTATTAATATCGTGTTTGTATAAGAACTCATCTCAAAATAACATTGTTTTTATTCAGTGGGTCTTACATTAATCAACAATATTATTATTTAAGTCACCTCAATCCTGTTATGCTATTTAATGACTATAATAATAGTATTTTTATGCATCAAAATACACAGTTGACGTTATATATTTACATATTCTGAACATTTTTCCACTTTAAACAAGCCTTTATTGAGTCAAATTAGTACTGTAGATAAATATAAATCTTTTCCATCGTTTTCTACAACTTATTACCATATTTGTAGTACTGTGGTACAGACCATACCGTGTGGAAAGAACGAAAGAATAAAGTATGTATGAAAAGTATGTTTGTTGATATTTAACAAGAAATATCGATATCTTCTAAATTTGTTTCTGAAAATGTGATTATTTTAAAAAATCACTTTATTGGAAGAAATATCGATATTTTTTCAACAAACATAATTGATGCGTACTTAAACTTAAACAATGGTCATCTATCCATTTTCGCTCTGAAGATTGGATAATTTGGACTGATTTTGAGCCTAATCTGCCCTGCTTTTTGTCTAACATGACATTTCCAATTTTATTTATCGTTAATAAGGAGTATTTTATCGTTAATAATATTATTATTCGGTAAAACTTGGATGAAAGAAGTTTTAAGATCCAAGAAGCAAAAACGAGAGACTTAGAAAATCGAATAGGGCAATAAAAAAGACCCAATAGTTGCCAAGTACAAAATTATTTTTCTGTTTATCAATCAAAATGTTCTATTTGCCTTATATATATATATATATATATATATATATATATATATATATATATATATATATATATATGGTTTTAGCTTATATATATATATATATATATATATATATGTGTGTGTGTTACATGTGAATCTATGTAAGCATAAATTTCACACATTATTTTCGAGATTACGGCTAGGACGGCAAAGCCAGAACGTTTAAAATTAGTCGAATGTAAAATGTAAAAAATAGTCAACGAGAAATGTAGTCGAACCGAACATAGCGACGGAAAGTAGTCGACTGAAACAGTCGATAGTTCCCAACGCTAAATAATACTTTAAATAAAATACATTGTACCTAATTTTCACAATAAAGCTTCAAATTTAAAAAAATATATCATTTAAAATTAATTTATAGGTCTAATATGAATAACATTAACAAAATACGTGTACATTCTTAAAAATAACTTTTATTTTCTTTCTTTGCAGAAAACACCATTCGCTAAACCATCCGGCGAGAAGATCGAGCTCACCAAGTTCTTCCGCGAGTGGCAGCAGGCGCCCCTCCTCGAGACCTTCAAGGACCTGCCTCCAGTCCAGGTCACAGATCTACAAAAACAGCTGGAGACCTACGAGTCCGACATGCAGGAATTCGACAGCATCGTCTCCAGCTTCTGCCAGGGTTCGCCGAACAACAACTGAACCCTCGCCCCACGATTGCCCTACGATGCTAAGGCCCTATAATCTCTATGCGATTGGTTAGCGAGCAGTGCGATCGTTTTAGATCGGGCGTCATCGGCCCGTCGTCGTCCCGGACCGTTGGTGTTCGCGCGCCCTCGGGTCGAAGTCGACGACGGGCGGGGGGTAACGCGCGAAATTCGAATGTGCGTGGTATAATATCGGTTGATTGTATGTGTGTGGTCTGGATGGGTCTGCGTTTTGTTGTTACGTTTTTCTTTTGCCGCTTTAAGGGGATAAATTTAGAATTGTTGGTATTAAAAACGGGGTGATTGCGGTGAAGAGGGGGTGAATACGGTTGGCCGGGCGTTTTTTCTAGATGAATACTATAAATAAATTTGTTACCTAGTGAATTGTTCCTAGATGTTTCTATTTTATTTTAGAGATATAAAGAGCCGGGGATCGTTGACGTAGTGAAATTATTATTAGCTCGGGTAATAACTCGGATCCCACCGTCTCTGCTGACGTGGGGCCGGTAGGGACGACGGAGGAATTCTCTACCACTGTGTACCTCTTTGTGATACTAAATTGTAGTAGGTAACCAAATCGGGGAAGAAATTGCGAACCCATATTCCAAAACTGTTTAAGCTAGGTGTATTATATTTATTTATTTATTGGTTTTTCGAAAGAGATAAAATCGAAAAAAATCGTTTAATATAAAATTGAGAATAAAAAGAACGGTAATACGAGGACCGTGATTAGGGATCGACGGACCAGACGTCCGTCGTTGATCGGACCGTATTATCAGAGCCCTCTCCCCAATGGATTCGTTTATACGCGTTTGACGTATATTCCGATCGACACCTTTTGCCAAAGACTGACTGAACAGGCGTGAAAAACAGTTACTAATACCTATTGTATATAGTTGTATAAATGCCATGGAGGAGTAGATCGTCAACTCAATGGATGACGTTGAAAAATTATTTTTTGTCATGGTCCGAGCACTAGAGGCACTGCGATCGTTTTTTTTTCAGACTTTGTTGGCTTATGTATATTATTACGACAGATATATGTAAAGAAAAATATCAATACATTTGATTGGTTCTTCTGATTATTTAATTAAATTAGTAAATGTTAAAAATTCATTCTCAAAACTGCAAAAAATATCAGATAACATTCAATAATTAAAAAAATATACATGTAAAATGGATAATAGGAAAAGAGAAACAAATGCAAAAAGTGTGGCATATTTTTCAAAATACATTACTCTATTTTGACACAATAAACTAGTGTTTCGCTATGCTTCATTTTTATCTGAAACCTAAAAATATAAAAATAATGATGTAGTATAAGAATCAACATATATCATAATACTACCTAGTTTGGCTATGATTTTTCATTTGTTTTTTCAATTTGCAAGAAGCAAAAAGGCTTCTATGTGTTTCGTTTTTCTCTTTGTCTTAATAACATTTCAAGATATTTCATAACTTTTCTATTAATTCTTTCAATTTTCAAAATGCATCACAATTAAAATGATGTAATAAACAACATATAAAAAGTATCAGCTTTACAAATGTACAGGTAAATATGCCTACCATAATACATATTATGAAAAGGCAGACAAATGCAAAAATGTGCAGTTCTTCGTTTATATTACTCTATTTGAACACAATAAGCTAAAACGCTTTTGTCTTAATGATATTTCATAACATACAAGGATACATAATATAAAAAGACAAATAAATGTAAAAATGTACCTGTTCTTCAATATACATTATTCTACTTCAACACAATAAGACTAGAGACTTATTTATTTTATGGCGTTGAAATAGTGAAGTCGGATAATTTCAAATAAACCACTTAAATGTTACTTCGGTCTTTTGGCGAATGTGCAAACCAATCAGTTAAAAACTTCGAAAATGCGACCGCAGCGCCTCTAGTGGCCGGACCGCGCTGGACAGCACTCCACGGTCATCCATGGGGTTGACGGTCTGGTTCTCCATTATAAACGTCTACTCATCATACTCTTCGGAGACGAAATTCGGGATTTATTTGGCGTGTATGCGAAGGTGAGATTGGCGCGCGCGCGCAGTGTTAATGAGCGAGAATTGAGGTATCTGCTTGTAACGAGCTCGGTATTAACGTTTTTTAGGTGACGAACGGGAAACGGCCAAAATTTCATTCGTTATACAGTACCGTACCTAAACTAGCCTCTATTGAATTTGTGAAATTTTAACGCGGTTAATATTGACTTTACGAATGTTATGACGCGACGGTGGGGAGGCGATCGACGGTCCTGGTCGTCGCGTGCGACCAATTAAAATACTTTTCATACTTTCAAAGGTTGTACGATTACCTCGGCAGAGCTCGACGCCAATACGGATACGCCACGAGGTGGCGACGCCGAAAGTCGAGCTCTGGCGATCGCGCCGACGGTGGTACGACCTTGTACCGGCGACTTCGACCGCGCGGACGCTCCCCCACCGAATCGCCGCCTATCGTGTGTGGAAAATTGTGTTGTTTTATCCGTTTCCGATTTTTTTTTTCTCTAATTATTTACTATTCTGCTATTGCTTACGTAAAATCCCCAATTTTGTTATGTAATGTTTATTTAAGGTAACGCCCTTTTCTATACATGTGTTTTTTTTGCTCAAATTCCAAATTTCGATATGTATTTTTGTAGCTTTTCAGATATTATTTTTTATTTATAAATATGTTCGAAAAAATGTATTTTATTTATATAATAAAATATATACATAATCACCGTTTGGTTGTTGATTTATCCCACCCTTACCATTTTCAGACTGAGGGCATTTTCAACATTATTCATTAGCACATATTATGCCATGAAAATTGTATAACAGTAGTAACTGTTAAATCAAGCAGATACGGGGTTACATTAGTTACAATATATCGTCCCTCAAGATAGAAAGAATTGTCCCAAATAACCTAGGTGAAAAATGTATAATTGGTGTTGATTTCAATGAAGAAATACATGATGGATATCTAGAATGACGGCAACTAAAGACAATAAACGTCACAAAGCACCTGCCGAGCTAAGATATAGTACATGTCAACCGGAAAACCAACTTATTAGCTGACGGATCCAGAGAAAACATCAGACCTTCAATTTAACATTTCTTCATAGAAACATAACATCCAGCTATATGGAAGTCGAAGAAAACTTTGGCCTAAGATCAGATCACACACTAATGATTCTGACATTTAGTGAAAATATAATAAGAAAATAACAAACAAGAGAATGGACTGGAAAATATTTGCTGAAGAAATTAACAATCGTATTCAACTAAATGTACCCCTTAAGACAGCCGAACAATTAGATTTTGAGGCAGAAAAATTCGTTTTAAATATCCAACAAGCTACATGGAATAATACCCCAGAAATTAAGTGTACAATTAAAGAAATTAATTATCCTAAAAGAAATCAAGGTAATGGTAGCTGAAAAAGGAAAGCTACGAAAAAAAGAAATCCGCAATTTTGTTATGTAATGTTTATTTAAGGTAACGCCCTTTTCTATACATACGTGTTTTTTTTGCTCAAATTCCAAATTTCGATATGTATTTTTGTAGCTTTTCAGATATTATTTTTTATTTATAAATATGTTCGAAAAAATGTATTTTATTTATATAATAAAATATATACATAATCACCGTTTGGTTGTTGATTTATCCCACCCTTACCATTTTCAGAGTGAAGGCATTTTCAACATTAAGCACATATTATGCCATGAAAATTGGATAACAGTAGTAACTGTTAAATCAAGCAGATACGGGGTTACATTACTTACAGTATATTGTCCCTCAAGATAGAAAGAATTGTCCCAAATAACCTAGGTGAAAAATGTATAATTGGTGTTGATTTCAATGAAGAAATACATGATGGATATCTAGAATGACGGCAACTAAGGACAATAAACGTCACAAAGCACCTGCCGAGTTAAGATATAGTACATGTCAACCGGAAAACCAACTTATTAGCTGACGGATCCAGAGAAAACATCAGACCTTCATTTTAACATTTCTTCATAGAAACATAACATCCAACTATATGGAAGTCAAAGAAAACTTTGGCCTAAGTTCAGATCACACACTAATGATTCTGACATTAAGTGAAAATATAATAAGAAAATAACAAACAAGAGAATAGAAGAAATGAAGAAATTAACAATCGTATTCAACTAAATGTACCCCTTAAGACAGCCGAACAATTAGATTTTGAGGCAGAAAAAATCGTTTTAAATATCCAACAAGCTGCTTGGAATAATACTCCAGAAATTAAGTGTACAATTAAAGAAATTAATTATCCTAAAAGAAATCAAGGTAATGGTAGCTGAAAAAGGAAAGTTCCAAAAAAAGAAATCCGCAATTTTGTTATGTAATGTTTGGAATGCCCTTTTCTATACAGAGTTTTTTTTGCTGAAAATTCCAAATTTCATTATAAATTTTTGTAGCTTTTTAGATATGTGTTATTATAACTACGCTCAAAAAAAATTATCTTATTTATATAACATACATAATCGCCGTTTGGTTGTTGATTTACCCCCAACCCCATCCTTTTCAGAATGAAGATATTTTCAGATCAGGTAACAGCAGTAACTATTAAATGAAGCAGATACAGGGTTACGTTAGCTGCAATTTACTGCCCTCCAAGATATAATCAAAAAAAAGGAAAATTATTGGAATGTCCTAAGCAACCTGAGAGAAAAAATTATAATTTGAGGTGATTTCAATGCAAAAAATAAAAGATGGGGATCCAGAATGACCACAACTAAAGGCAATGAACTGCATAAAGCAGTTGCTGAACTAAGATGTAGTTACACATGTCAACTGGAAAACCAACTTAGTGGTCGACTGATCAAGAGAAAACGCCAGAGCTGTTAGATTTCTTCATAGTAAGAATCATAACATCCAACTATATAAAAATCGAAGGAAATTTTGAGCTAAGTTCAGATCGTACGCCAGTGATTCTGACGTTGTGCGAAACTATAATAAGAAGAGAAAGAAACCCAACGGTGAACAAACGAATTCAACTAAATGTACCCCTCAAGACAATTAAATTTTGAAGCAGAAAAATTCGTAGTAGATATTCAACAAGCTGCTTGAGATAATACTCCAGAAATTAAGAGAACAAATGAATGAATTAATTATCCAAAAGAAGTGAAGGAAATGGTAGCTGAAAAACGTAAACAAACAAAACAGAACACCTGAATATAAAAATAGTTTAAACAATATAACCCAAAGACTGAAAAGGGAAATGCTGGAAATTAAAAACAAAACCTTAAATGACTATCTGAGAACTTTAACAGATGATAGAGAAACTGATTACTCACTCTGGAGAGTCACAAAATATCTAAAGCGCTTATGTCTCACACAGTCCCCCTATAAGAGACCTATGTGGGATTGGGCACGTGACAATCACCAAAAAGCAGAAGCATTTGCTGAATATCTATAAAAAAAACTTTTAAAACGAACGAAATTAATATTGAACATAATTTGTCGGACATAAAAGCTGAAAATTCGATGATTGAATTAGTCACGCCGAAAGAGCTAACCAAAGTTATTAAAACTGACATTAACCCCAGAAAATCAGCAGGCTACGATTTAACATAACAGGAGAATTACTACAAAAACTACCAAGAAAGGGTATAAAACTCACCACCTTGATCAACACAGCATTTAAATTAAAACATGTCCCAGGCATTTGGAAGATGGCGGAAATTATAATGATCTCAAAACCTGGGAAGTCACCAAACGAAATAAAAACCTATAGACCTATATCACTGCTGCCAGTAATATCTAAGGTTTTTGAAAAACTCTTGCTGAAAATAATAAAACCGATCATAGAGAAAAAAACTTAATACCAACACACCAGTGTGAAAAGAAAACTCCAAACCTTTTAGAATTCTTCATAGTTAGAAACATAACATCCAATAGTATGAAAGTCGAAAAAAACTTTGACCTAAGTTCAGATCACACGCCAGTGATTCTGAGTGATACAGAGTGAAAACATAATAAGAAAAGAACAAAATCCAACGTAGACAAGCAAGAGTATAGACTGGGAAGGATTTGCTGAAAAATTGAAAAATCAAATTCAACTAAATAACCCCAACTAGGTACCCCTTAAGACAGCCGAACATTTTGAATTACATTATGAAGCAGAAAATTGTGTTGTAAATATCCAACTTCTTGGAATAATACCCCAGGAATCAAAAGTACAATTTAATAAATTAATTATCCCAAAGAAATCAAGGAAATGGTAGCTGAAAATAGAAAGCTACGGAAGAAATGGCAACAAAATAGAAAGCCTAAAAATAAAAATATTGTAACAATATAACTCAAATTATTAGATGCAAAAATTATTAGACTCAGTACACATGGCAGTGTACTGGGTCTAGTATTGTAACTCCTGTATACTGCTACGCAGACGGCACCGCATTAGCATTTCACGAAGACTCAGTGATAGCTCCAAACATACCTTAATAAAAATACAACGGTGGCTTAAAATTTGACCTATTAAAGTCAACCAAATCCACCCATGTAACTTTTATCTTACGTAGGAGAACATAACCACCAGTGAATATATATAATTGCCAACTCTATCAGGAAGAGGATGTTATATCTTTACTTGCATCTAGACCGACGTCTAACTTGGAAGAAATACCGAATGTATTAGTTTACGGAACACATATCGAAATTATTATTGGACAACAAAATATTGCTGTAGAAGTCAATATTTAAACCCATTTGGTCCCATGGAATCCAACTATGAAGTGAGATACTTCTAACAGTTCTTCTTTATCATCAACCATTATTCAACGGTTCCAAAACAAAACTATAGTGGATGCCCCGCATTGTCTTTAATGAAGTGGCACAGCGTAGTATCCACTACTTCGATAGTATCAGTACTGATGTACTGCTCAATTGGCTATATGTGAATGATAACAGTGAAGTACATAAACTAAAACATTTAGTAACATTCGATATGATTGACAATAGAGAGTGAACTGACAGATATAGACTTTCGAATAAGATATTTTACGCAAATAACTTACTGAAGTGAAGTTTTTATAAGAAATACTAATTGCTGACTGGGGACATTGTTAAATTAATAAGGGTAATAAAAAATTTAATATCATTTATTTGTGATCGATGATTATCCGCAATGTGGGCAAGAGATATAAAAGTACCGCCTTTTTCTTGTCTTCTTAAAGTCTTTTTAACCTGCTATTTTTTAATCAATAGCTGATGCCAAATTACAATGGCAAGTTACACAATTGAATTACATCCAAATTATAAAATTTTATTATCAAAATCAGTTAATCAAAGACGAGATGACTTTTTGAAGAAATAACTGTGTTAACAGGCATATTCAGGGTGCACATTTGTTACAATTCCATGCATATTATTACATTTTTTTGTCCTATCAATGTAACGCTAGCATATATTGATAACTGCTCCCTTTTGGTCCGAATTAAAGTAAGTATAGTATTTCATGCCTTTCGCGTAAATTGGCAAACAAGATTGTACGTATTAACCCCTCTAGGCATTTTCTTTTCGGATTTTCTAGTGCCATTGATCTATGCCATTTATTATGTAAGATGATATTTGCCAGTTAGTGATCGATGATTATCCGCAATGTGGGCAAAAGATATGAAAGTACCGCCTTTTTCTTGTTTCCTTAAAGTCTTTTTAACCTGCTATTTTTTAATCAATAGCTGATGCCAAATTACAATGGCAAGTTACACAATTGAATTGCATCCAAATTATAAAATTTTATTATCAAAATCAGTTAATCAAAGACGAGATGACTTTTTGAAGAAATAACTGTGTTAACAGGCATATTCAGGGTACACATTTGTTACAATTCCACGCATATTATTACATTTTTTGTCCTATCAATGTAACGCTAGCATATATTGATAACTGCTCCCTTTTGGTCCGAATTAAAGTAAGTATAGTATTTCATGCCTTTCGCGTAAATTGGCGAATAAGATTGTACGTATTAACCCCTCTAGGCATTTTCTTTCATTTTCTAGTGCCATTGATCTATGCCATTTATTCTGTAAGATGATATTTGCCAGTTAGTGATCCCCCTCCCCACTATGGAAGAAAAAGTAGGAATAGGCCGACCCCTCCTTCTTATTTAATATACATTAAGATTTTGTAATTTTATTTATGTTTTATTAATATTACTAGTCGTTGCCGACTAACTTACAATTTGTCTTCACAGTGACTTAAAACTATGTTAGGAAGACCCATTGGCCTTTAATTAGTCTCTAATATAATAAAAAATTAGTGGCCCTTTTCACGATTTTTACCATTTAGTACACTTCACTTCAGAATTACACAAGATCACACGGTTTAGTCCTTTTGAGTCTGCGCCCTAGTTGCATCACTTCAGTATTAACATGGAAGTGGAGTCTTTCCTAAAGTCTTGTAGCGAATCTCTTAATTCACCCTTTGTCAGTTGGAATCCGAAGATCTCCGTTCCTATAGTTTCTAAGTGAATCCAGAATGCTTCTCAGAACTTTATTCTGAAATACTGGTATTATATTGATGTTACATCTCGCAGAATACCTCCATAATTGCGTTCCATAGGTCCACATAAGTTTTAGTATTTGATTGCACATCAGCAACTTATTATGTACCAATAATTTAGATTTTCTTCTAAAGAACATTTTGATTCCAACGAAGTTGTGCATCAACAATCATCCTTAGGTACTTAGTATTATTACTGTATGAGACAATACAGTTATTCATATTTATTGGTATGTGAGTTTGGTTTGGTTTAGTATCTGCTTTTGTTTCCTTCATCATTGAACAAGCTTCCTTCTGTTTAACTAATTTCTAACAATTTAGTGGCTGATTATAGTTTTATAAGAGACTAGCTGACCCGGCAGTCTTCGTACTGCCTCAATCGATAAATAAAAGACCTAATAATCTGTAATTAATAAAAAAATGCTCGGTATGAATGAATTTTTATCATTATTTTCGATTAATTACACATGATGTTTCTTACTTAAAAAAACAGAGTTTTCTTGAAATACTGGCTATTTATAAGGTTTCAATTAGATATTTACAGACACATACAGTTATGATACAGTTTGTTAATCAATTTAAAGCTTTCTGATAAACTATATTTTTGGTTTTGTTTTGTGGTCCGTAAATAAATAAAGATGACGGTTTTCCGACGCGCGAACACGCTACGTATAATTGTCCATGCGCGAAACAGGGAAACTCCAAGTTGGTTCTACAAACTTCCAACGACTGGCTTTGAGATTTATTTATGGTCATCGCAAAAGCCAAACGTACTGGAAATTGTAAACGTTTAAAATCGAATGGTAAATTCGTTGGAATCATCGGTATAAAAGGAATCAAGACATCCTCTCCTTTGTATTTTCCCTTTATAAATATTGCCTCAATGACGTTATTCATCATCTTTTTCACAGCCAGTCGAGGTTGATTAATGTTACGCAGCATGAAGACAACTGATCCTACTTTTACTGCAAATTGTGATGTGGTAATCCAGGTAATTCCAGTGAATTTAAAAACTCCGTGGTATAGTTGACTACATCGTCCTGGTTCATAACGGTGTCGACTGATTGGAAGGAAACCAAGAGAGAGATATCCTCGACTTTTTTCCTCCAATAAATGGACTACCAAATAGACTACTGCAGGGTGTCTTTCATGGATCGCAAGTGTAAAGATACGCCAAACTGCTTCATTGTTACTTACATAGCGACCCATCTGGTACTGTGATATTTCATCATTTTCATTGGATACAGCGAAGACGGCCATATCACCTTTGTTAACATATTTACATATGAACTTTATCGACTTCACAGAGTTACAATATTCCACATTGATGTGAGTCTCAAAAGCTTTGGATAATATTGGCGAGTATGGCATGATCCAACGATTGTCTACATCAACATTTTGTCCTTTTACCTTCACAACTACCGATCGCCCATTGTCCGCAACTGATCGCCAACGATACAATGGGTATCCATCATTTCCCGTTATGGTTTCAGCAATCAGGTCTCTTGGGTATCGCTTGGAACACTTGCCGTCAACCATACAGGGTGAATTGTAGTTGAAAACTTCGCAAGGTCCATGTATCATGTGTTTGGTAATTACTGCATGCAATTTTGGGTCAACTCTGAGAAAGTGGGCATGAAATTGTCCTGTATAATATGTTTAGCGACAAATGATGTCATTTGGAAACAGCTGTTATATTTCTGAATCTTCGCCAAGAAGTGCTTAGAATCATTTCCAATCTCAGAAACTAAAGAGCGTAAAGGATCTGGTGGTGGGACCAATTGTGACAATTTTACTTTGCCTCCAGCACAACATAACCCAGTAGATTCACCACTGTATTTTAACGCCTTGCAATATTTACAAAATATTGTCATATCCCCAATTGTTACCGAATTGTCGACACAATAATCTATTGCCGCATATTTTTATATATTCATAGTGGAATGCAGCTCGTTCCAGGATCACAGGAGCACTGTGTCTGCGGAATCGCTCAATTTCATTATGTCGTGCTTGCTGTTCCTGTGTTTGATGTGCACGAACTCGTTGCATTCTAAGCATATCTACTTCATTGTCACTCTCTAAAGAATGCAATTCTGACATAGCAATACGACTATTTTCTTGATTTGTCTCTCTCTCTGGTCATCAGTGCGGTTAGCACGTGAGGTAGCTCTTCGCACATTTGATTGACTGCGACGACCTAAGTCAGGTCGTCTTCTCGGCGTCGTAAATTGTAATTAATCAAAGTGAGAAAAGTTCTCGCGCACTTAGCAGCAAAGTGTCACTATCACAAAAAATCAACAAAAAAAGAGCACATAATTTCAAATGACACTATCACAAAGGATCACCGAAGTTAAGAAAGTTCTCGCGCACGTAGATTGTCGGATTCAATCCTCGACATCAAAGAAAAAACAAAATTGTTGTTTTTATTTAATTTCGAGCATTTTCATATTTATTCACCTTTTAAACCTTTCCTGGACTTCCACAAATAATTCA
Source organism: Rhynchophorus ferrugineus (assembly GCF_030347505.1). NCBI lineage: Eukaryota > Metazoa > Arthropoda > Insecta > Coleoptera > Curculionidae > Rhynchophorus > Rhynchophorus ferrugineus. Next base: position 18,256,410 of record NW_027472589.1, read on the forward strand.
AGACCAAAATTATCCAAATCGGCCTCGACGTCCTCGAGTTTTAGCGAGACTAACGAATAACGATTCATTTTTATATACATAGATAATACATATTCTTAAAAGTCGCGGGTGTAATAAAGAAAATTCGTTTTTTGTTCAAAATTGGCCTTATTCATCAACGTAATCTCCATCAAGAGCCACACAATCATTCCAGCGCCGCTCTAACATTTCAATACCACTTTTGTAGAACGATTTATATTTTGCCTCAAAATAGACCTCGCAACCAGTTGCTGTCGTGGGTAATAAGTATTATTATATGATTTCAGTTATATAATAAAACCATCCTGACAGGTAGAAGATCACTTCAGTAAGGGATTTACAGTACAACTTATAATCTAAATCTTATTCTAGATACTATTCTAACTTATTTTAACGTCTATTCTAGCTTATTCCAGAGATAATTAAATTTCACTCTATGTGTCTATTAATTAGTTCGTATGGTAGTTTGCGTTTGGGTCTAGACACTACACGCATTCTAGATCGCGTGCATTTAACTGTTTGGCGAGTGCATTTGGATGCAGTAAGAGTCTTTCAGAGTACTTCTATGGGGATATCGCGCTGAATCAGTTTATTGGACACCTAATATGGGGCATCGACGATGACTTGCAACACTTTTTTCTGGAACCTCTGAAGGATATCTGTTAGATTTGCTAGTAGTACCCCACAGTTTAATACCATAGGTCCAAATGGGCCTAAGTATTGACTTATGTAGTAAAACCTTGTTATCTAATGATAATTTGGATTTACACCCTATCAGCCAGTACATTATATGTTTGTGTTTGTTTTATCACTATATGTTTTTTCCATGTCCTGTTTTAACGTTGTTTGCTTGCGGAAATTCATGAATATTCAATTTTACTGAGGGACATATTCTTCTACAAAGGGTTAATGTCACATGGGTAGATTTTGTCTCATTTACTTTGACACGCCACGTTTTCAACCACAATTCGACTTTATTAAGATGAAGTTGGAGGTTTCTTGTGGCTGATATTGGACCCTCATGTGATGATAAAACCGCTGTATCGTCAGCATATGTTACACAGTAGTCTTTCTTGAGGTCGGTAGGTCAGCTGTATAGGATAGATATAACAATGGGCCAAGAACACTGCCCTGCGGAACACCCGAATATATTGGGTGTAGATCAGTGTCAACCTGTGTGACAATAAAATGTTTGTCTGAGAGTTACGATTTCAGCAATTGAAAGTGCGTATGGGACAAAAGCTTTTTCAATTTAACATGCAGTCCAGTGTGCAGCATCTTGTCGGAGGCCTGAGAAATATCGAGAAATGCAGCGGAGCAATATTTTTTATCGTAAGATTTTGTCAATTTGGTTGACTAATCTATGTGTTTGTTCCATTGTTCCGTGTTTATTACGAAAGCCAAATTGATGGTCTCTGAGTCTCCTAAAAAAAGGTAGTTTTGTTTTGTTGAGAATATTTGAGTTCACTGTTATAATAATTGGTGAGTGATCAGATGATAGATCGAAGCATGATTCAGCTCTGCACGTTTTGGAGTCAATATTTTTTGTAACACAAAAGTTTATGGTATCGGGAATTTTATTTCTATCTGACGGCCAATATGTTGGTTCGCTAGTAAAGATATGCTGTAAGTTATGTGCCTTCATTGCTTTGACCAATTCTCTGCCTTTTGCTGCTATTAATCTAGAACCCCACATTACATATTTTGCATTGTAGTCTCCTCCGGCAATGAATCTACTACTCAGCGTGTTAAAGAAACCGTGGTATTGTTCTGCCTAGTTGTTGTGTTTGGGTGGACAATAGGTAGCACTCATTGTTAATGGCCGTGCACTTTTTCAATGGTTACACTGGTGGCTTGTAAATATTCCTCGCTGAATTTCTTTCTTTCACAGTGTTTCATGTTTTCAGATGGCTCTTTTGTATTTGCTGTTAGTTATTTTTGGTTAGTTGGGTCTGACTGTTGGATACTCCGTATGCGTATGAGATATGAGGATGTTGTATTGGTGCTTTAGACGAATTAAATGGTATGTCTTGGTATTTAAGTTTTTTTTTTCTCAGTGCTGGATAAAATTTTTGTTGCAACGCTTTATGGACTAGGCATACCCTATAATTTGCAGGATAGTCACCGTTACAGTTACTTTATCGTCACGTGTTTTGCGCGTGCAATAATTGGTCGCATACTTTCCTGCACATTTTATACATCTATACAACTTGCGACAGTATGTTTTGGTATGCCCATATTCTTGGCATCTGGCGCATTGTGGAATGATTCTTTTTGTGTATGGTGGCTCACATTTAATGACATTTTTAGCTTCAAATCACTATAAAACATTGGCAGTAGCTCCTTTGTTGCATGATGTTTAATATTGTGTATATTTACAAATTCGTGGCCTTGTTCAGCTCGGGCTGTTTTAATTGTGTTTAAATCTATAGCGTGATCTAGTCCTTTTTTGACGAATTTAAACGTTTTTTCGGACTTTGATCAAAAAGTATGGTATTGCGTGTTTCTATTGTCCAATTCTATTATTAAAACTTTGAAATGTTCAGGGCCAAACATTTGAATCTTCATTGTCTCAGATCCGATTGTTTTTATTGTGTAATTATTACATAATGTCTTGAGTTATACAGATGTTTAACAACACCTACCTATATTGTTACTGGGGGTAGTCGGGGAATTGCTTTTGGTTGGTTTTCTTCTGTCTCTTCTGTCAGGGCACTGAAACGGTAGTATATTTGGGTGGGTTTTTGAAGCCAGCAACTATTGGCTTGGGTTTTCGCCTGTTTTCCGGCGACTTGTTCTTCCGGACTTCTCAAGCGTTTTTTGTTTGTAACGATGATCCATTCTGGCATTTGAGAGGCTTCAATTATCGGCAGTTAATCGTTATTTCGAATAATTCAATTGATAAATCGACAAAAAGGTGTTGTGGATTAGCCATTACGTATTGAAATTAACAATACAGATCACTTAATAGTTATTAAATGTTTAATTTAATTTTTTTTACGCGCGTCATATGTTATTCGTTCGATTTACCTCTCCGAAAATATGTCCGGCACTTTTATGAAACCAATAGTAACTCAGATATTTTTTTTACAACAGAGCGTTCTGAAACGTGCGTCTGCACTCCGCGGTGGTTTGAACACAATTTAGTACAAACTGAAAAAGCGATGAATGCAATAAAACTAGCGCCATCTATGTGTTAGGTCCGGAACTTTTCAGCTCATGTTATTTATGTAAGAAAAAGTAAGATTATCGAACCCCTCCCCTAAACCGCCTTACGTAATAAATCAATGACGCGACAAAGTCGTTATAAACTTTTCTTCCGTAAACAAGAATATATAAAAAAAAATCTCAGAAAAAAAAGCTATATTTCTACACTAAAACAGTAACTAGTTAAATTTAACATACATGGTGATGAAAATATTGTGATTACACGGTACTTTAAAATATAATCAAATGTAAATCCTATGAGTCCTTTAAATCGTTTAGTTACTAACCTTCAATATGAATAATGTAACTCAGAATTATTTCTGAATAAATTAAACAATCTCTATATACATATAAGCATAAAACATAGGGCACTAATATGTTAAATATACATATAAATAGATAAATCATTGAAAAATAATATACAAAGGAAAAAAATCACATTTGTTCGCTGGAAGACCATTAAACATAATTTTTGCGTTTTTAAGGCCACGTGTTTATTTTGCGATGCAATGATAACTACGAATGAGCCAACGTTATTGACAAAAAGTCATATGACTTGGTCAAACTGCAGTTGGCATACTTATTTTTAAACAAACTCATAAGGCATCCGACAGCCTCACTATTTCCGCCCGTAATCTTTATAATTGTTTCGCTGAAATAATCGTTTTTGATGTTTATGGCCCAGTCAATTTCGTCCCCTGGCTTGAAGTACTTCCATATATTGCTGCAGCACGTCAGGTTCAAGTACACCAAGTTCTTTCGTTCTAATAACCTACGTAAACTGATCGAGGTCAGATCGGAATTGTAGGACAGATTCAAAGACGACAAATTCGGAGCGATTCTGCAATAGAAATGTACCTAGAGCTTCAGGGCTTTCATTAGTTATCGTGATTTTACCTTAAGAGCTGAAATATTTCAGAATCGGTTACAGAACACCGCGCCAAGCCGATTGTTTCCATTGCCGTTGTAAAACTGTTTTGTTGACCGACAACTTCTGCAATACCTTTGAGTGAATTGTTGGATATGTTCAGCTCTCTCAAAACTGCGCCGTCGGTAAAAGACAGAAGCTTCCCGATATCCCGGCTATCTAAATCGTTATCGCTCACGTCTAAACTGACCAAAGTCTTCAAACAAAATTGATCGGACATAGTAGCAATACCCTTGAGCTTTATACCTCGTAACTTCAAGGTTTCTATATTTATAGCTCTCGTGATGGACGCCACGTCCTTTAAACAACCAATACCCAGATGTAAATTGTCGCTGAGGTCCAACGATTTCAAATTACGGAAAACTGAAGAATGGTTGACGATGGCGTTGGTGAGTACGGTAAAATCATGCATATGGAGACCGGTACAACTAAGATTAAGTGACCGTAAATTTGGTAATGTAAGAATACTATTGGACAGCATCGTCAAACAGGAAGCGGTTAAGAAATTTCCAGAAAGATTGATTTCCGTTAAAGACTTCTGATGATTTATGGCCTTCAACAACGGACAGAGCTGGGGTCCGGTTATACCACGGTTGAATAGATCTAAATTAACCGATAACGCTTCGATGATTTGACACAGATCCTGGACGATATCTGGAACATAAGAAACCAATGTAATAATCCAAACAATATCGAGACACGCCTTACTACTAACCTACTGCCAACTGATTACAGGTTTCCTTGTATCTCTCGATTAAGGGTGGTAAGCTCCATTCTATTACTTTTGCAATAACTTTTTCCGCTTGAGTACTGCTCATAGGAAACAACAGACTAAGGAGGTCATCGTCGGCAAGTACAGCTCCGTTTGCTGTTTCAAGTTCTAGAGTCGGTTTCATGTATTCTTTGCTGAAACATGAGTATAAATTAACTTTAGATTAGTAGTGGTCAAATATTGTAATTTTATTGGACAATCAAATGTTTCGTATTTATTTTCATCAACGATATTTAATGTTGAAAATGCGAAAGGTAACAATGTAAACCTAACTGTTAAACAATTTTCCGTAAAAAATTCCGTAAACAAATGCGTAAAATAACGGAAAATTATTGAATTATTAGTGTATATAGACCCTAAAGATGGAATTTTCGACATTTATTAATGTTATTGTTTGATTTGAAGAAATCTGCTGCCAAAGCCCATCAAAGAATATTAGAAATTTATGGTGATGCTACTCCGTCATATCTGAATTGTTGGTTCTAGTTTCAATGATTTAAATGTGATGATTTTCATATCAATGACAACGAACGACCTGAAGGATAAAAAAAGTTCGTTTCTATATGTAGCTGTCTATCTTGTAAAACAGTGGGCACTGAGATTTACACTTTGGTACCTGTTTGAATAGCAGTATAAGTCATAGAGAAATAGATATTTAACTTTGGAAATTTTGGGGAAATGTTTCGCGACGTCCAATATCTAGAAGTTGCTACCTTTAACTTATTACTTGCTTTAATCGCTATGCTATAAGCCGCGACGGGATCTGATTGGCTCACTTCGTTTCTATGGTACGTTTGTTGTTTATTTATTTTGAGCACTATTTTCAGTATGACTGACATAAGGAATAGTGCGTTTAGAGATTAAATTATTAGTTCATTAGTATATTTAAGTCGGTAGTACAAAAAGTAATGCGAATTATCGATCTAGGAAGTGTTGTGTACCCGGATGCACAGATGGTAAAGAAATGCAGAATCGTTTTCGTTCGAAGAAGTATTTGGCTGTCATTAAAAAAAGATTGATAATGTTCAAAATCACAAACCGGTTAGATTAAGTATCAAGGAAATTTATTATCGTTACAGCATGTTTTGTTGTTGTAAGTTGGGGTAAGTTTATGCATATAAATATTATTTATTAATAAATATAATTAATATATATAAATATCAAATATTTACTTTTTAATTTTAGAAATAAATCTCCTTCCGAAAGAATCTATGCAAACGGCTATATACTTTTCTTCTTGGATCAATAGTTGCAACTCCAATAAAACAATAGCTCCTGAATGCAAATCTATTAAGAGAGGGATTAACCGATATTCAATACACGAGGAATTTTGGTGTAAAATGTATTGCCCAAGTAAGAACAAATTTGTTAGTGTCATCAATTTAATAACTACCTTGAGGGGTTCATTTCATTTAAGGAAAAATAGTGTAATTATCCAAATGTTTATATATATGTTTTTACAGATGCCTATAATGTAGATTTGAACTGGCCAATCAAATTATTTGAATAGAAGTACTTGAATTACTCTATGGTATAAGTTCGTTATTATAAAAAAGTATTTCTCTTTTTTAGAATTAAATTTTGTTGGGGATGATTTTCAAATATATCAATAATTTTTTTTTATAAATGGTATCGTTCTGCAAAGTTTGCTTTTAAATTTAAAAACCAATGGAAGGCAATGTAAATTTCACTCTAGATTGTCTGAACAATGGACAATAATAATACTATTGCAATTTTCTGTTATATAATCAACTTGTCATTTAGTTTCGTGAAATATTTAGAATTTGTAAGTTTTGTAAAGAACTTATCTCCATCCTATAATTTAAAGTCGGTATTTCACTTCCATTATGTTGGATGAAATATAAGACACTTGGGTCAGAAAATCCTTGAATTTCTGAGGGCCTTCATCACTTATTAGTGAAACTTGTTCCTGTTCTGAGGTTTCTGCTACTGACTTTGACATGTAGAGGAATAACAGAATATTTGAACGAAAAACGAAAGTGCTAAAGGCACATGTATATAAATACAACCATGCCAGACAAAATATTGTTAATGAATTTGAAGGCATATTGCCGTTAAGGATATAAGGTTTAATATCTGGAATGTGCTTCATGCAAAAATAAAAATGCATTAAACAATGGCTGAAAGCTCAAAACATTTTTGCAAGAATTGAGTAACAATTGTTACTATAAGAATTTAAATATACCATCCTTTTAAACACATTTTCTTGAAATAATGAAAAATTGAAAATTCGTTTTTATTTTTCCTATTATTACCATCCTATTATTCCATTAGCTTCGTGAGTTGAGATCCGACTCTTGAGTTTGGATGCTTCTCCACTATTTTACAACATAATAGTGGATGTAATTATGTGAAAAGTTTTTAAAAATAGATATGGCGTTCGGCACAATGTTACAATACAATATTAGTATACAGATGTTCAAGCTTCAAGAATTCGTCTGCTACTGTAAATGTTAATAGAATCTAGTTAAAGCAGCAAGTGTAGGAGTTCAAGTTCTTGGGATCCGCGTAATACCAAAGAAAAGTGGCATCCGTCTCTTCTGAACGTTTATCGAGTCAATCATTCTGCATGCAATTCTAATATTTACAAATTTGAGATTTTAAGGCAAATTCTACATGTTTATTTCCAAAATCATCTTATAAATAAAGTGAACACAGTTGAAGAACAAATTCAATTACAATGGTTTAAACAAGTCTGTGATTTTGTGGTAAAATCACCTCTTCGGTGGAAAATAACACGAATATCGAAGAAAAGAATTGGATAGAGATAATAGAAAGCAATTTGTAAAATAGAAGACTTACATCGCCCAGGCCAGATCTCTTTCGGCCGATGGATCGACAACTGTTGCGAGATTTAGTGAAGAATATTCACTAAATGAATGTGGCCTCAATAGCAACGTATTGGTTGAGAAATATATACTCCCCGAATACCGGCTATGGTTATTGATGATAATGATGGTGGGAATGGGAATATGAATATTTGTTATATTATGTATTCTCAAATGGAAGGAACATGAGTAAAAAGAAACAAACAGAAATGTGTATGAAGCTCAAAAAATATGGTGGTTACTTAGACGACAATCCGAACTAATACTCCACAAACTTTTATTATACAAACAAATTTAAAGTCAATTAATTGAGGTTGCATGAAGAAATCCAATGTTACGATCCAAACTTATCCAAAACAAAGTTCCTCGCAACATTGTTAACGCCCTATAGTACATTAGAAATGGACATTGACAAAGGTCTAGGGATACCAATGGTCAGCAAACAAATTAAAAGGTTAGTGAAAAAACATCAATAAATATTGCGTAATCACAAAAATATCGTGTGCTACAACTGCTCGACAACAGTGGATTTAACCTCTTTAAACTAATATAGTAAATCAGCGTGAGGCTTATGGCACCCATGTTCCATCGATTTCAACATGTGAATACTGATTTCCACGTTTTAAAAGTGGTGGTTTGACACCGGAGAGAAAGGCAGTTCGGGACAGCCAAAGAAATTTGAAGACGAAGATTTGAAAGCTTTACTCGATGGTGATACGTGTAAAACGCATGAAAAATATGCGGGATTATTGAGAGTAACACAAGAAACGATTTAAAACCATCAAAAATCATTTTCATGATGATTGTTTGATGAAATACTGCTTCAACGGCTAAATCGGAAAGGTGCTTTTGCACCGTATTTGTTACTGGGGATGAAAAGTTGATCCATTACGATAATCGAAAACTAAAAAAATCATGGGGGCTACCTGGTCATGCCTCAACATCAACAGTACAGCCGAATATCTATTGTTTCAAGCTGATGCTTCGTATTTGGTGGGATCAGCTTGGTGTGGTATACTATGAGCTGTTAAAACCTAGTGAAGCTATCAATAGGAATCGCTGTCGACTACGATCTATGTGTTTGAGCTGAGCATTGAGACACAACAATGCTATTCTTCAGCAGGACAATGATCGACCACCGATTTCCGAAATCGGATAAAATACCTTACGACGGCAATAACATTTGTTGGCATTATTAAAAACAATGTGCCCTTTTAACATCATGGATACAATTGTTAATTTATCCAAACAGCTAACTGAGGAGGACCAATTTGTAACGATTTAGTGGTTGAATTTTACCTGGCATAACGCAGCGCTGCTTCCTCGGCTAGCCACTTTATAGTCTTATTATGTATTTGTGACAGTAACACTGGTACTCGGAACAATCTGCCCTCGATTTGAACATCGACGAACAGAGTTGGCTCCAAAACGCTCTGGCTTGACTCCATAGATAAGTTGTTCGGCATTCCTTCAATCGACGACGAAGCGATTTGATTGGATCCGGGAGTCCTCGTCTGACTACAAAGCGAATAATTAAAAAAATAACTTTACTCGGCCATATTACATACCCCTCCACACTAGATCGTTTCATATTGGTTTTCATAAGTCTAGGCGAGGTGCTATTCCTTTGCCTACTGAAACCCGCGTCCAGTAATGTAGCTTGAGTCTTCCTCCTCGAACTGTTAGAACTTCCCGTAGTGTCATCCGATATGTTTCTGGCAACCGGAGAGGTCTTTGATACGAAATCGTTGTTGGATATACTAGCCGGACCGGCTTCTTCATCATCTAAGAATACAATGGTCTCCACAGTTTTTTGCGGCGAATTTTTCGAATTATTATCCGTTCCAAATGATGAGCTTCTTCTAGCAAATTGAGGACTGTCGCTGGTTTTTCTCCGCTTACTTTTACTGGGTCTGATGTCATTTTCAAGCCAATCGTCGTCCTCGACATAATCTTCGGCATCGACGTAGGCCGTCCTTTTTGGTGTCGGCTGAGATTTAACTGGCGTTGTGTGATTTTTATGACGTAAAGATTTCATCACGAACTGGTATTCGCTAGAGGCATCCTTATCGTCTTGAGTGCTAGCTGAGCTTGGTTGGAGGTTGTCATCTTCTAAAATATAATATACGTTTTAATTAAAGACAATATCTAAATAAATCTTGATTTAAAAAAATTAACACCAAATGAGCTAAAATTGCCAGATTGTTAACAAATTCGAGAAAAATGAACGTAATGTTTTGCGAAAACGTTTCTAATAAAACCAATATCAAGACCACCTGACTACCACTTGAAAATATTACAGAAGCTTCCAAGAAAAGCACATCATTACGATCATCACACCTACCTAATCTACAAACACACCCAAATCAAATACAAATGAGGCTGAAAAGATGGCGTATAAATGCCAACGAAACAAAATCCAGTCATATAACTTTTACACTGCGTAGAAGAACATGTCCATCAGTCTATATCAATAATTGTCAACTCCCGCAAGCAGAGGATGCTAAATATTTTGGTATACACCTAGATCGACTCCTAACTTGGAAGAAGCACATACTCGCCAAACGGAAACAACTTGGACTTAATCACTACCTATATATTGGCTTATGGGGCGCAAATCCAACTAATCATTAAATAACAAAATATTATTGTATAAATCTATACTCAAGCCTATTTGGTTATATGGAATCCATCTATGGGGAAGTGCTAACAAATCTAATAAATGCATCATGCAACGGTTCCAAAATAAAGTGTTGCGTGCCATTGTCGATGGTCCGCACTAGGTTTCTAATGAAATGATAGTACGCGATATTCCTCTGTAACCAATAACGACTGTAATTCAACGTGTTTGTGAACACCATCCGATCTGATTATTGGACATATATAGACTTTAGAATAAATTTTAAAATAAGACTAATTAATTAATTAAAATAGTATTTGGTACAGGAGATCATTTACTGAAATGATTTTCTACATGCCATGTATATATATAATATAAACATAACACTTATTGCCCTCTGGGCAGATTGTGGAACTACTAACAGTAATAAAAAAAACCTAATAAATGCTTTATTCAGACTACATTATGTACCTTAACTGTGGAAAGTGACTCAAGTAATTGTGATTCGTAAACTAGCAGTCACTTCATGAAACAGCATCATATCGGCCACTACACTATTGCCGACAATGTCCAAATTATTTGGAAAACTTCTATTGAAAAGGGTAAAATAAATTATTGAGGAAAGAATCTTATTCCGGACCACCAATTTGGTTTCAAAAAGCAACATTCTATTCGATAAAGTTTGACATTAGGGTTTAAAGAACAATATTAAAATGCTTCTCCCTGATCAATATTCAAAAATGTTAGAGTCATATGTAACTGACCAATACTTCAGAGACGGACAAGAAGATGCCTATTAACATTCTAACTTGAGAAAAATACAAGGAGATGTTTCACAGGGAAGTAACAGGTTAATTAAAAAAACCCCGGCCTGACACATAGAGGCGCTACTAAAATTAAATCCACATGATTTTTAGTTAGCCCTAACCCTCAAAAGATGCGTGTATAAATTTGACAGCTGTCGGATCATTATTTTGTAAATTATAGCATTTTGAGTGAAGCAACTTTTGTTATTGTGAAAAAAATGGAGAAAAAGGAATTTCGCGTGTTGATAAAATATTGCATTTTGAAGGGCAAAAAACAGTTGAAGCAAAAACTTGGCTTGGTGAAATAAGCACCGATGACAGTGAACGCAGTGGACGCCCAAAAGAGATTGTTACCGACGAAAACATTTCGACAAAATGATTTTGAATGACCGTAAATTGAAACTGAATGAAGTAGCAGATACTCTAAAGATATCAACTGAACGTGTACATCATATCATTCACGAATATTTGGGCATGAAAAAGCTCTGTGCAAAGTGTTATCTTATCGGCCATAAATCGAAGCAATCTCTTCAATAACAAGATATTGCCCCACAAATCAATAAATTAGACCAATTCATAAGCATCATTCAATGGTTCAAAAATAAAGTATTATGTACCATTGTCAATGGTGTGACAGGGATGCAGTATATCAGTGCGATATGTCTCTAAAACCCATAATGAATGTATTACGAAGTATTAATGTTAAGTGCTTCCAAACAGTGTTAGTGCACCACTATGTACTTAACAATCAGCTTTTGTGCGTGATGACAGTGAAGTGGGTAGACTAAAACATATTCACATATTATATAAAAACATTCGAGCATGATTTAGAATTAGATTTTTCGCACAGGAGATAACTAATGGAAATCATTTTCTGTATGTCATGTGTACAATAGTGATCGGATTGTTTTGAAATTAGGGCTTTGCCAGCAATTCGATACTCTTATGGGAAACTTTATCAGAGCCTACTTACCATCATATGAAAGCCGCGGATTTCGCCGTAGACGTCCAATAGGAGATATACCGGACGTGCTAGCTTTCACTGGACTCCCCATCGGACTATCCGTGCTACACATGCTTGTTCTTTCAATCCTTATGTTGTTTTGGCCAGCACGACTTACAGTTTCTGATAAACGTATAATCAAGTCCTGGTACAGGGCCGTTTGTTCTGAAGTAAATGCCGGCCGAGTTCTCGCATACCTAAAATGACAATACGGCCCGTCACACAAAATTCGCTACCACCAAAAGTGTCTTACCAACGTTGTAACTCGATCAGCGGGGTATTTCCGTTGTCAGTTTTTACCAAAGCTGACGCTCCTCGATCTAGCAATAATTTCACGATGTCCAGATGGCCATTACTGGCCGCATCGTGTAGGGGAGTAATACCATTGCATACGGTTCCACCCCGGTCATTGATAGCCGCCTTGTGATCGAGCAATAAACGTACGATCTCAGCGTGTCCGTGAATGCATGCCTCGTGCAACGGCAACCAACCAGCGTTGTCCCGAACGTTAACAGGATGATCCACTTTTAGCCAATATTCTACCTGATAAGAAATGTTTGTACATTTGGTTTGGAGTTAAGTTAGTTTATATAAGGAATTTTTTTAATTTGAAGCTTTATTGTGAAATATGGGTACAATATGTTTTATTCAAAGTATTATCCATCGATAGCCGCTATATTTTCCCACCTTTCAGTCTATTTACTAGCGTTGGGTTTCAGTCTATTTACTATAACTATCGACTGAAAACGACTATCGATTGTTTAATAATTGACTACTTTTTAGTATCGACTGTTTCAGTCGCCATTTTCGGTCCGATTGATTTTTTTACTATTTACTATCGTCTATTTCAGTCGTGTACTTTTAGTTACTGTTTTTGGTTCTACTAGTTTCATTCGACTGATTTTTAACGTTCTGGCTCTGTCGTCCTAATCGCGACCTTGACAAAAATGTGTCCAGTTTATGTACATATATTTTTATGTCATATATATAGTTTTATGATTTTTTTGGTAGTTTGCTTATAAATAACAATATATATAATAGTATAACAGCATTTTAGAACTATATTTTTTAAGACTGTTAATGTAATAGAGTATAAGGATAAAAATTGTAAATGATAAATAGTAAAATAATTTTGACTATTTTTATGGCAATAATAAGCAATATTTCGATTGCTCTCTGGATTTTTGTTAAAAAATATTTCCATTCAATAGTAAATAAAGCGTTTAGTTTATTTAAAAAAGCTTTAGTAATTATTGTGCGATCATTTTTAATTATGTTATGTTTTTTTGTATGATTAGACATATGTTTAATTTTTATTCAGTATTTATGGTTATTGTACATCTTTAGTATTTAGGTCTTGTTTAAGTTCTATTGTACTGTCTATATTTATTATAGTATATTACTTAAAAATAGCAATTAACATATTAAAATACGATAAAACATTTGTGGGGTATTATTCCATTCCATAGCAAAATTCCATTCCTTTTTACAAATGCACGGAACATTCAAATATAAAAGTAATTCTACTTCGTTTAAAATGAAATAGTAAATTGTAAATAATTCCTTTCCTTTTTTAAAGTTAGTACGTGAAGGAATATGTACATCTCCGTCTTGCTTATACAATCGTTGAAAAATATATAAAATTAACTGCTCCTAGCAATTATCTCCGTCCTTTCCTCTCTCACAATTTATACTGACATCACGAATTGAAAAAAATTGTTTTTAGTTCCCAACGCTACTATTTACGGATTCTATCTCGAAAGAACGATCTTTTTTAAGCTATCCACAAATCGAACCTTTTTTTGGTATCTTCATAAGAAGTGAAGCGCTGCTCAGACAAGTCAGGACCCATATGTGGAAACCAGTTAACAATCAGAAGGAGCAGGGCCTAGAGGATACGACGGGCACGGTAGGACTTCTCATCGGGTTTGAAACATGTGGTCGAGCGTTGTACTTCTGAAGAATAACAATGTTGTGTATTTGCTCGGATTACAGCCATTTTTCTCACAGTGCTCGGCTCAAACGCATCAATGATAGTCGATAGCGATCCCAATTGATGGTTTCATTAGGTTTTAGTAGCTCATAATATACCACACCAAGCTGATCCAACTGAATACAGAGCATTAGTTCAGAGCCGTGGATGTTCAATTGTGGTTGATGTTGATACATGACCAGATAACGGATCACTTTTCATCACCAGTAATAATGCGATACAAAAAACCTTTCTGATTTTGCCGCTAAAACAGCATTTCACACATGACCAAACGCCTTTCAATGTCTCTTGGCTTCAATTCATACGACATAAAATATCTAAACTTTTGGATCCTTCCCATGTTCTTCAAGCTATTGGAAATGTTTTCTTGTGTTACTCCCAACAATTCTGAATATTCTTCTTGCGTTTTACATGAATCATCATCGAGTAGTGCCTTCAGACTTTTTTGACTGCGCAAAGGGCCTTTGTCTTCGGTGTCAAAATCACCACTTTTAAAACGTGGAAACGGAAACCAGTATTCAGATGTTGAAATCGACAGTTCATAGTTGCTATAACATTCAGCGGCATTTTTTCTTCAAATTGAAGTAGAAAAGCTTACTTCCCCGCAAATGCGATTTACTCGGTACAAATTCAGATATTTCCATCGCGCTGAAATTTTTTTGTTCACACTTCGACGAAGTGACATACTGAAAACTGAAACATACCCCTGAGGCTATCATATGAAGTTGGTTACAAATGTACGCGATGCGATTTCATATGCACTAACGCTATCTATCGTAATCCTTTAGAATTAATTTTATATAATATATTTATATATTAATTTATACAATAATTCTAATTACCATACACTAAATTAGAGGTGTTGGCCATCGAAAAAATATCGATATTTCGATATTTTTTTAAATATATAATATTTAATATATATAGAAATATCGATATATCGTTTTCGATATTATTTAAAAAATATCAATATTTTACAAAAAATATACCGATATTTTTAAGAAAACATAAAAATAGTGAAATATTTTTTCTGCATCTCTAGACTAAATACCATTTTTTGATCCCCTTTAATACAAGCAACGTGCAAAGGCCATTCTCCGTTATAGTTTCTCTTAAATTTATCCACCGCTTTATTTGGTATGCGGCGCTTAGAAGTCAGGATCGTGTTCGACTCGGGTACCTCATAATCCGAATCTTCGGATAAATCTGAAACAATTCGTCACATCGTCATGAACGACATACATATTATACAAATTAAATACCGGTGATGTCACTGAGGACAATGTCGTGCCCCACGTGAACTTTAGTCTCAAAGTCTTCACTTTCGTATTCCGAGGATGAACTTGTATCATCATCTCCAATTTGTTCGCTCAACACACCCAGACGTCGTTCAACCTTAAAAGCCTCCGCATAACACAGGGATCTCTTCAAATAATACATATATCTGCAAAAGGTAAAAGTTAGAATAACATAGGTTTTGTTATTTATGTTTTTTTTTAATAATTTACTGCAGATATATTATTGTTCATAGAGGAAACAGGTTTGGCTTTATTCCTGGAGCTGAATTAGTGTTTTGTCACTCGTTAAATATAAATTAAATGTTTGTGTTTCATGTAATTTACTTTTTTTAGAAATAAGCCTGAGACAAGATGTACTATGGAAAGAAGTGTTGTCTACAATAACACCCTCTCGTTGTATAAACTCCATCAGGCACACATAAAAAGAAATTGACAGATAGTGGGATCGTTACAAAGTGTTCGATAGAATTAGAAATTAATAATTTGGTAATTGACTTGAATAGTGATTCTGACAGTGAAATAGACTGGATGACCGAGGAAAAAATGAGTACATATTAATTAATATAAGATAACTGTAGAAAATTATATTGTTGAGTGTGAACACGCATGAGCATTAAGTTAGACCCAGGCAGTAACAGAAGAAGTTCGGGAAAAATTCAGAGATATTAAAATGACTTAACAAGGAAACAAAGAAATCAGAACTAAACGTAAAAAAGGAAATGTGCTCTCCAATGAAAGTAAAATATATTACTTGTATATACAATTGTTAATTAGCTACGACTTAGAGGGGATACTACTACGGTAAAAATGTGCTGAAAACTGTACCTCATAGTTGGCGTGGAAAAGAGTTCAATGTAAATATAATAAAACAGCTTTAACTTACAAACTATTATGGCTGTTTAATTAACTGTAGTTAAAGTCTTTCGGAAATATATGCATTAGATGTACCACAATGTTAAATTATATTTGATAACGTTATTTTTGTTTAATTACATTGTTTACATTAGTATTTGGTTCATCGTGTGCAGTCCACTCGGATGACTGTTGATTGGACTTCGGAGTGAAATTATGCAGCTATGTTTCATCCATTGTTACATATCGACGTAAAAACTCGAGTTTATTACGCGTGATCACCTTCAAACACTGCTCCGAATCACCAACTTGTTGTTTTTGGTCAAAAGTGAATTCGCGCGGAACCCAATTTGCACAGAGCTTTCTCATACCCAAATATTCGTGAATGATATGATGTACACGTTCAGTTGATATCTTTAGAGTGTCTGCTATTTCATTCAGTTTCAATTTACAGTCATTCATAATCATTTTGCGGATTTTTTTAATGTTTTCGTCGGTAACAACCTCTTTTGAGCGTTCACTGCGCATTCACCGTCTTCGGTGCTCATTTCACCACGTCTAAACTTAGCATACCATCCTTGATAGTTGACTTTCCTGAGGCAGTGTCCGAAAACTAGGCATCAAGCCAAGTTTTTGCTTCAACTGTATTTTTTCCCTTCAAAAAGCAATATTTTATCAACATAAAGTTGTCTAACTCAAAATGCTATAATTCACAAAATAATGATCCGACAGCTGTCAAATTTATACACGCATCTTTTGAGGCTTAGGGCTAACTAAAAAACATATGGATTTAATACTAGTAGCGCCATCTATGGCCATCTAGGCTGGGGACTTTTCAAATAACCTGTTACGTTCGAATATTCTGGAAATTTTAAAGAAGCGATTCTTGAGTATAATGCGTTTAATGGGTGCTTATTTTTACATGTTGATGTGTTCATCACATTTTAAAATGTTTGCATTGTTGTATGAATTAAATAAAATTAGTTGGCAAACTTAATATGTTCATGTTGTTAATAATTATTTTATATGAGATTACTATTAAACATCTTTTCTCTCACCAGTTGTGAAATACTTTTTTCATATTATTTCACAAATTTTGTACTATGGAGAGTATCAATAAATGCAATTCCCTTCAATGAAAGATAACAAAAACAATTCATAATTTTGACACGTTTTTTAGTAATTATCATTTGCAAAATAGAAATCAAAATTAAATATTATTTCAGATATCATAATAAGATTCCTACAAGTAAAATATAAATGTTTTAATTTTTCGTGGTTTTTTATGAGGTTTTTATATAATTATATGTATTGTTATTAATCAATAATAGATATAAAACACATATTTATCAGTCAGACATCTTTATAATAATAATTAAATTACAAGGGAAAATAGGGTTATTTTATCGAAACCAAAACATATGTCTTCATAATATCGCCAATTTTTCCCACGTTCGATCAAATTTGTTGGCCAGATCCGCGGCTACTGGAACTGCGTTCTGTTCGTCGCCAAGCGCTGAAAATTATTGTGGCGAACACTGGAACTAAGCAAAGTGCATGCGCCCTACGACCGAACCAATTTTGAAACCTGTTGCTCATGCGCATTTTCGGTTTGTGAAGGTTCAAATAGAGTGTATTATTTTCCTGGTGTATTATTTCAAGGATTCTGATCTGGCTCAGAAATGATTTTTAAAAGTAAACAATGATCAACTTAAGATAATCTCTTGTGAAGTCCTACATAAATACAGGAAGACTTGTTCTCCGCATTTCAAATCGGATGATTATAGACCCAAACGTGAAAAAGAACTGCTTAACCAAAATTAAATTCCTAATTGTAATTTAGATAATAAGAATTCCGATATGTCGGATGCACATAATTAAATAGAAACAAATAACGTTTTTATTCAGACCCTTTACCCTAACCTCTTGAAAAAGCTAAGTTCAATGTCAATCAGCAGAAGTTGATGTTTTCAAATGAAGTAAAAGTTTGATAACTGAAAATTGTAGTATATATCCTCAATAGATTCTTTTGAAATAAACGAAACTGTGCCTTAAACTTCATGAATGAAATGAAACAAGCATGAATTGTTACCTATATTTGTACATACTACAGCTTTTGATTGTTACACTTTAATGCTATTGTTATTACGTTGTGTTATTATCTACTCTATTTAACGGCAGCAGGGAATACGAATATATTCTGATTTTGTTATCAAAATTATGTACCTAAACACCTAATTTAACTAAAATAATAGTGCAATAAGAAAAATAATAATTGTTTTTGTGGCTGAGAAAAGTCACTTGAATTCATATATTATGTATTTTCATATTAAATGTTGTGGAAGTGAATTTATTTTACTTACTATTAATGTTATTCATAAGTGATCGAAATTAATGCGTTCAACGCAATGACGAAAAAGCTGAATAATTACTCTGTGTAATCTAGCATCTAATACATTTAGTTCACTCTACAGATATGCAATCTATAGGTGATATACAACACCTATTTATCACGGAAATTCACAACAGACTCAAGTGCAAAAAGGCTCCTGGATTGAATGATATTTCACCTGGTTTAATGAGAGAACTGCCATGAAAAGCAATCGTCATGTTGACATATATATAGAGGTTTACTTAAAAAGGCGAAATCGAGGAAATGTTTTGGGTGGTCAAACCAATGCTGGCTCAGAGACCACTTTTTTTTATTGGTTCATTTGAATTTCCTTATAAAAGCATTTGATTGGCCAATTTCTGTAACCCGATTGTTTATTTCTGTGGTTTGTTTAGGACGCCATTTTTGTGTGTCTGACATTGAGTACGATCAGCATTTTTGTACATTATTTGTGTATGTATTATTTTTGTATATTAGTTGTGTATCCAATATATGTGCGGAAATAAAAAAACCAGACGTCGTTTTCCTAGGAAGAAACAAACTAAGTTAGCTAGATTATCGATGTGTGTGTGATTTAGCATTGCCTTTACCTGGTACGTATACAAATATTCATACAGAGCATTTGTACTCATATACATTTTTATTTACAGAAATACAACAGAAGAAATCATGAAAATATTACCCACCCTTTAAAACCAAAATGTGCCCAAATTGGGCGGTTGCAAAATTACATTGAATGTAAATGTGATTATAATACATGAAAAGTTTTAATTATCCTTAAAAAAGTTGCTTGTAAAGCCATCAATTAAAAACTTAATTATTTTTAAGGGGTTCATTTACTTGAAATAAATGGATGTTGTTTAGGATACCTATAATTAATATTTTGGCTTAAGGCTCCTTAACCGAGATAACCTTTTCAACAAAGATGTTAAAAAAATACATCAATACAAAATAAAATAATACAATTTGTAGATCAACAAGATGAGCTTGTTTTTATAGACAAGAGGCTATCATGCTTGTTTTATTTTATTGTTAATAAATCATTAAACTGTCTCTTTAACTCCTCAATTTTACCATAAGAGCACAGTAGTAATTTCGATTTATATCATACTTTTTAATTGTTTGTTGTTCTTTAAAGTATTACTTTTTGATACGTTTTCTCCATTCTGACGCATATCATACAATTTAACGGTTTTAATGGTCCGTTCCACAATTTTCACAATAACATTGTAAACATAATTATAACTTGTCTCAATACATTTTTGTCTTAAACAAGTAAGTAAAATATAAACAGACACAGACTTTCAGCTGTGCTGCTCTGTTTTCAGAATGAGGGAACAAAAAGATAGAACATTTATTACATCTTATTTAAATTGATAGCACTAAAGATATATGAAAAAGGAAAAAAACCCTATAGAGAATTTTGATTATATTTGCCAGGAGATATCTTATGTATCAGTTAGATTGCAGCCTCTCTTTATATTCACATTTAATTATTTTTTATTTATATATTTATATTTCATTATTTTTTATTTATGTTCATTATATACTTATATTTTAGCTTTATGATATTTTATAATATTTGTATTTACATAGAACTTTATTTGAATAAATTATTTTGAAAAATTACAGTTGGGTTTTATTTGAAATTTAATTCAGGTCAGTAGAATGTGACGTCAGAAGTTAGTCACGTGATGCATATGAAGTCCTCGACCAATGAAATGCTTTCCTATTAAAATATCTTCCTTACAAGTGCATGTAATGGTAATTTAAACCAACCAATGAAATTCAGCGAAATAACGTTCTCAGCGCCTTTCTGCTGAGACCACGCAAAACAATTCTGAAATTATTTGTATTGAGTTATATTAATCTATGATATATATTTAATGCCTGTTTGAGACTGAAGCATGTTCCGTCATATTTTAAAGTGACGCAAATAATTACCCCTAGAAAACCAGGCAAACCGGCTGAGCAAATCGGATGCAGGCTCATTTCGCTATTACCTGCGATACACAAATTATTTGAAAAACCGCTATTAAAAGTATCCAAAAAAATATAGAATTGAATATTTTAGATGAAGTTGACACACTTACCTAATAATTATTCGTTTTTCCTCCTTCAAATTTTCTTTAATTCTACAGTTTTCCAAAGCTCGTTCATATACGTTTTTCACTTCACTAATAGGACTTTTGGCTAGTTCCTTTAAGTCTGCAATTTTGCACAGAGTATTCAGACTATCTTTCAAGCTATTTTTGCACAAGTCATATTCCTTCTCGAAATAGGCTTCGGCTTCTTCATATTGGCCATTATCCTTGTATGTCTCACCTAAGCTATAATAACATACTCCAAGTTCTTTGTCACTTACTCCTATCCTCTCCGCAGTTTGTAGCATTTTCTTATAGTATTCAATAGCTTTAGAAAATATCCCTAAGTCACATGAACCATCACCCATTTTTTCATATAATAATTTCAATTCCATGTTATCAGTAGTTGTTATAATTCGATCTTCAAGTTTACACAAAGCAGCGACTATGGTAATATTATAAGTAATTACATGAAGCATAAAACATTAACTTTACTTAAAATGATAACTTACCAACTCTTAATTTTTTTTCAATGGAAATCTTGTCTTTTTTATTAGGTGTTATAAATTTATATGCCTTTCTCAAATAAAGCTTAGCACCACTGAAATCTGCTAACTTGATCAAGGTTTCTGATTTAGCTAATAGTGCAGCGCAAACTAGTTCTACCCTATCAGAACTTAGTTTCTCTACAAATGTTTCTCTAGAATTTTTCGAACAAATCCACATTCAGCCTAAGTACTTACTAGCAACTTCAATGGCCAAATTATAATGTTGCAAAGTCTGTTGATATTGTTCTTGTTTCTCAAATAAAGTAGATATAGATATATATCCTCGATATAATTGTTCATACAGCTCATTATTTTTACAAATTTTAATGCTTTTATCAAAGAGGCTATGAGCTGTTTTGTATTCTCCTAATGATTCTTTCACTAAACCTAAATTTGAAAATAGCCTAGCTAACATGTCCTGCTTTTCTATACCATCTGGAAGCATTTCACATTTTTTTAGACTTTTCATAAAATATTCATAAGCCTTGTTCAAGTGAGTTTTATCCGCTACACTTGCTAACTCTAAATACCATGTTAAATACATATGCCCTAATTGGGCAAAAGCTCTTTGTTGTTCTAGTAAATTATTTTCTTGCTTAGACATATCTAAAACATAATCTTATTAATGACATAAGGTATATTATCATTTTAAGTACCTACCTAAATATATTCCAAAATGTTTAAGGGCCTTTTCATATTCATGTAATTCCATATAAGCTTCACCAATGCCCCTGTTAGCTTGTCCATATAAAAGCATTTTATCTTCGGATTTGTAAATTTTACTCACAACCTGATATTCTCTTATAGCTTCTGGAAATTTTTGTTCCGAAAAATAGTACTGGGCCAAATCGGTACAAACAGACACCAAAGCATTATTGTTTCCAGTAACTTTTTCCTTTTTCTTTAATAATTCTAGGGATAAACATATGACATTATCAGTAATCAACATTCAATATATATGTCCTTACTTCTCTCCTCCATTGTAACAATAAAAAAGCAAATTTATATATTATATATAGAAATAAACCACTAGTACTACGCCTCTTCCAAACAAAGCAAATATAAAGAAAATACGTCAGGTTATGGTTCGATCATTGGCGGTAAATTATTTAAAACATTATGATAGGTTATGTTTTACTAAAAATACGTCTTAAATATACAGACATGTAGAAATAACTAAATATCAATCTCGGTAGGACAAAAATTATGAATTGAGACTCATTATTATGTGTATTGATTAACATCTAGTGATCAAAATATGTAGGTCTTATTAGTAAAGATAAATTAAACATATTTCAAACCCGAGCTTCTGCTAAAATAAAGTAAAACATTTTTATTTACAACATGTAAAATTGGCAAGAAAACAACTTAATTAGAAAAAAGTTTCTATTTTAAAAGTTTCTATTGGAAACATATTCACGGAAATCAATATCAACCTTATTAAATTAAAGTAACCAGATACTTTAGGCATTATTTGCACAGCGAAAATAAAATGTAATATATAAGGCATCCAAGCTGCAGCCTGAAAAAACATATTTAGACTCTATGTATTAATTTTCAAATTATAAACTTGAATGGGACAGAAAAATTACATGTATTATCTCGGAATTTATTAGATTTAATCCCGAAATCGTCGGAACTATTATTTATAGTACAATCATATTTTATAAAATTAATTTTTTACTAAGAACATCAAGTAACCTTGTAAATCCATTTGATTTTGAGGCCACCGTGTTATACATTAAATTAAAGCATTCAAACATTGGTTATTAATCGAAGAACTTTGTTTCGGCAGCATTGGATTATTGACATTACAGACTGGTTGATGTTTTAGTGCAACCCCAAGTTCATATAATCAACCTCTTTGATTTTAGGTCCAATTGGGAGTATCTTCCGACTAACCAGTACAGTTCTTCGAGTTTTGATCTGCTTTGCTTTAGGTCTAGCGTAAAATGCCTAGCAGAGTATTTTCAAACATATCATTGTTCCAACTTTCGATAAGGTCTGGTATGAATGACTACTATCAAATGCTATAAAACTGGAAATACACCTCGAGTTCTAACTAGATAACAGATCGTTTCATGGCATGAAGAATTGCTCACCAAGAAAGAACCCAAGGCTTGTGACCGGCAATGACTCTCCTCCTGCTCAATGTGGAATAAGATGAAAACAGATCCAGTTAAATGACACAAATTAACTGCCTCAGATTCTTCAAGACTATAGGTGATTTTATTTAAAATCCAAGCTCTGAATCTGTTATTGACAAAGTACTCATATGTTGACTTCAGAAGATCATGTATATCTGTTTATACCTCGGCTGGCTATTGTAATGGTCTCTGAAACATCATCAGGATTTTCACACAGGAATCAGAGAAGCGCAGACCGATCATACCCTCGATCTTATTGCAGCCCTTCCAATTTGCCAATCCAGCGGAATTCGTTCTTCTTCCCATACTCTATTGTAAATTTCCAAAAATGTCATACTTTCTTAATACACGCTATGAAATAAGTTCAAAATATTTAAAATAATGCCTCGTTGCCTTCTGCTCCCTTTTACTAAAATAATTCCTCAATTTTCATCTTTTCTGTGCCTTCATTTTGTTCTCTTATTAGATATGTTCTCATTATTTGATATATAACACTGTTTATTAATTTTCTCGTTAATTATATCTCTACTTAAATTATATATTTAATTTTTTGCTCTTCTGCGAGATTTTAAGACTTTTAAGCTTCTGGTTTCCTTTACTGTTTGATTCTTCTTTTCTTAATACCAACGGTCCATTTTGGAATAATTCTAAAGTTATTTGTCCTTGATCTCTCTTTTGAATTTCTAAGTTAATATTTCTGCATATTTTTACTTGCAACTGCTCACTTTATAACTTGTACATTCTTATAGTTTTTATGTACCTTTTCTTGATTGATTGTTTATATTGTGAGCCTGCAGTGTGTTGTTTTTTCGTTGTCTCTAGTAGGATCACTTCCAATTTCAGGATCAGATCTTACTCTTGTGTCCATTACCTCCTTCTACCAATACATAATCTATTGGGGATTGTCGGTTCCTGCTTTTTATTTCTCTTTAATGATGGAATTTCTTGGTAATTTTTCTTAGATACCAATTTGTTATTATGCTATTCTTATGGAAGCTTAACATACATTAAACGGATTCTGATCTGGCTCAGAAATGATTTTTATAAGTAAACAATGATCAACTTAAGATAATCTCTTGTGAAGTCCTACATAAATACAGGAAGACTTGTTCTCCGCATTTCAAATCGGATGATTGTAGACCCAAACGTGGAAAAGAACTGCTTAACCAAAATTAAATTCCTAATTGTAATTTAGATAATAAGTATTCCGATATGTCGGATTCACATAGTTCAATGTCAGTCAGCAGAAATTGATGTTTTCAGATGAAGTAAAAGTTTGATAACTGAAAATTGTATCCTCAATAGATTCTTTTGAAATAAACGAAACTGTGCCTTAAACTTCCGGCAATACAGCAACAAAAAGACCAAGAACTAAGTACATATGTGGTAATATTCAAGCATGAATTGTTAACTATATTTGTACATACAACAGCTTTTGATTGTTACACTTTAATGTTATTGTTACTACGTTGTGTTATTATCTACTTTATTTAACGGCACCAGGGAATACGAATATATTCTGATTTTGTTATCAAAATTATGTACCTAAACACGTAATTTAACTAAAATAAGTGCAATAAGAAAAATAATAATGTGTATAATTAAAATAATAATAATTTTTGTGGCTGAGAAAAGTCACTTGAATTTCAAAGTGTAATTTTACATGTATTATTACATTAAATGTTGTGGAAGTGAATTTATTTTACTTACTATTAATGTTATTCATACTATTATAAGTGATCGAAATTAATGCGTTCAACGCAATGACGAAAAAGCTGAATAATTACTCTGTGTAATCTAGCATCTAATACATTTAGTTCAGTCTACAGATATGCAATCTACAGGTGATATACAACACCTATTTATCACGGATTTATTCAGTGTGTTGTTTTTTCGTTGTCTCTAGTAGGATCACTTCCAATTTCAGGATCAGATCTTACTCTTGTGTCCACTACCTCCTTGTACCAATACATAATCTAATGGGGATTGTCAGTTCCTGCTTTTTATTTCTCTTTAATGATAGAATTTCTTAGTTATTTTTCTTAGATACCAATTTGTTTTTATGTTATTCTTATGGAAACTTAACATACATTAAACCTGATTTACAGAGAATAAAAGTCACACAGGATTTTTTTACAAGGTATATTATGCAGTATAATATTGCACTAGCTTATAAGTAATAGTAGCACCGGTTAAAATAAAGAATAATAAAAAGGAGGTAAATAAGATGATATACCAAAATACTTTTAGAATAATACTTAATAAGAATGGAAATAATATTGCTTCTAGGAAGCGCTAAACTTATAACGTTTGAACATTTGTACTATATCGACGGTTTTTGAACGGTTGGGCTAAGCGACTCCCGATGGTCTCCACGTGGAATCCGATTCTGAGGAGGTTGTTGTGGTCCAGGATCTTTCTCCCGTCGAATATGTGCGCTGGTTTCATCATTTGATCATAAATTTGTTCGTAGTCCAATGTCTGAAACATTCATTGATATTATTTGTATTCTGTTGAAAAGGTACTAATAAAAAAAACTTACTATAAATTCGTCCCACTCTGTACAAATCACTATGGCATGGCACTCTTTGGTTGCTGTATAAGCATCCCTGAATAAAGACACGTGGCTTGCTATACGTTCCGATGAAACACCCACGTATTTCAAGTCTTCGTAGATTTGAGCATCTTCAACCTTTATAACAGTATTTGTTAAGAAATTAATGATTTTCAGTCACACTTTCGTACTGACCTTCGGATCATAGATGCTAATGGTAGCACCCTCGTCCAATAGAGTTTTGGCAACGTATATGGCAGCACTCTCTCTAGTATCCCCGGTATTCTTTTTGAAGGCAAATCCCAAAATGCCAATTTTCTTCCCGCTGACGGTGTTGAAGAGCGACTCGATCACTTTGGCGGTGAAGCGGTGCTTCTGATGCTCGTTCATGTCGATCACGCTTTGCCAATACGCGGCTTGCTGGATTAAATAACAAGAGTTTAGTACCATCGATGAGAGGAAGTACGGACTTACCTGAGGCAGATTCAGGCATTCGCAGATGTAGACCAAGTTCAAAATATCCTTTTGGAAACAGCTCCCGCCAAAACCCGTAAGTTGAAATAAATCACTTTAGTTCACAACGTTCTCGATAATAATAACACAAATTAAATTTACAAAGATGTGTGTTAGTCAATGAAAGAGCAACGATGTTAGTTTTTGTATTATTATTATCATTTTTTTCTACAGGGAAGAATAGATTGCACACTTGATTGAATTAAATATCCTTCTCGATTAAAAAAATAACAGTAAATTTTTTATAAGAGAAAAGCTTAATCATCATCAATATAACGTTATTTTATAAAAGACATGTTTATATATTATAGAAAAAAAAAGGTTCTTTGGCTGGAAGATATATCTTATTAGATATATTTCTCGTCAATTATGTCTGCTTAAATTTTATATGGACGTGTGATGTTTTTTGTTTTCAGCGAGATTTTAAGACTTTGTTGTGAAAAAGCTTATGGTTTTCTTTACTGTTTGTCTACAAGCTCTCCCCAAATTATATTCATGTTTTCTTCATTGGCTCTTGCTCTACTAAATCTATTTTATGATATTAGGATTTTTTAAAATTACATATTATATTAAATATGATTGATACAATTTTAATTAATAAATTAATTTATCACTCTTGTTCTGTTTTGGGAAATACATACTGATATAATTATTCCACACTCGTCTTGTTTATAATAAATAATAATAAATTATTTAATATTCTGATATCATGTACGTTGTCTAGGATCCGTATTGCTGCCACATTATTGTGACTTAGTAACCTTATTTCCTTTTTTTAATTTGTCATCTTGTAGTTCTTCGTGGGTGACGTAGCGACAAGTACTCGTTCAAGAACTTTGGCAGCCTTGGATTACGAGTCGGTTTGATATTTTAGTGAAAACCTATTAGCAAATTGGTTTGGATTGACTGATCAACCAATCTCTATGATATTAGGTCAAGTTGAGAATATCTTCCGACTAACCAGTACAGTTGCTTAACTTTAAGTCTAATCTGCTCTGCTTTTTGTCTAACATGATGTTTCTAATTTCACTAGCCGACACACTACTTTCAATTCATGATTCCACCAGTTGACAGTAATTCCGCGGTAGCAATTTGCTCATTTTGTGGATTAATCCTAAATGCCATATCCAGTAAAAGCTTATGAGACGTCCAGGAATATTGCAGGGCAATATTTCTTTTTTTCGAATGCCTTTTGAACAACCTCTTTACTTTGATCACAGTTAAGTGGTGATTTCCAGTTGAAAATCTGGCATTTCTATAAATGGTTTAATATATGTTAATATATGGATTGTCAGGTTTTTGAACAACCTTACAACATTCCGATTATTGCTTTTCGTGGCAGCTCTTTCAATAACCCAGGTGAAATTTTATTTCAACTCCAAGAGCCTTTTTAAGAGAGGTTGTCAATTTGTATGACCAGTTTTATAGTTATTTCAGATTGATAAACAGGTGTTGTATACGTTTTTTTTATCATTTTATCTGCGTTTATCATGTAGTGCCATGTATCACTTAAACACGTTATAATTCATAATTAATACGCACATTAATGTTCATGCTTTCACGTCCAATTTATTTATTACCACTTATATTATTATTTACTACCATATATCTTCAGGAAAATAATACTAATTTTTCAATGTTAGTCATTATCCAAATATACTCTATGTCCAAATATTACTGGGTCCATATTTTAACAAGTTCTCTGCCAATTCTTGACGGACATTGTCTAAAAAGCCAATCTCTAAACGTTCTTGGTTGAATTTATTCTCAAGCAAAACAAGCGTGGGGTAAATACATTAGGACTTATTATCCAAGAATTAACATTAAAGTAGAATCACAAATATATAAAGCATAGAAGGTGATCTCAAACAAGCTAATCAAAGTTAAATTATTTTGTTTTGCCGCTAG
The DNA here is from genome assembly GCF_030347505.1 of Rhynchophorus ferrugineus. NCBI lineage: Eukaryota > Metazoa > Arthropoda > Insecta > Coleoptera > Curculionidae > Rhynchophorus > Rhynchophorus ferrugineus. Next base: position 18,284,902 of record NW_027472589.1, read on the forward strand.
GCGATAATAGAAATCCAGGACGCCTACAAAAAGGTCATGGTATAGCCAGCTTTCTGCATCCTCTCATTTGCAGAGGCAGCAGGCTATCCACACCAGTCAAGTATGTATGACGGTCGATAATCTATTTCAAGTTCGCACATACAGCACAATTTAATTTTGTTGTCTCTCTTTGTTTTTTTTTGCTATTTCTTATCTTTCTTTGGCCTGGCGTTTATATAACAAACTATTGGCGGTTTGTATAAAAGCATATTAACATGTCAATTCAAAAGTCCCTGACCTGACACATAGATGGCGCTACTAGAATTAAATCCATATTTTTTATAGTTGGCCCTAACCCTCAAAAGATGCGTGTATAAATTTGACAGCTGTCATTAGTTTGTGAATTATAGCATTTTAAGTGAAGCAACTTTTGTTATTATGAAAAAATGGATAAAAAGGAATTTCGCGTGTTGATAAAATATTGCTTTTTGAAGGGAAAAAATACAGTTGAAGCGAAAATTTGGCTTGATGTCGCCTTGATGGCCCCAGGAAAATCAACCATCAGGGATTGGTATGCTAAGTTTAAACGTGGTGAAATGAACACTGCAGACGGTGAATGCAGTGGATGCCCAAAAGAGGTTGTTACTGACGAAAACATTAAACAAATTCACAAAATGATTTTAAATGACCGTAAATTGTAACTGAATGAAATAACAGACAGTTTAAAGATATCCACTGAACGATATCTTTAGAGTGTAAAAGATAATCATATTATACACGAATATTTGAGTATGAGAAAGCTCTATGCAAAGTGGGTGCCGCGCGAGCTTACTTTGGCCAAAAACAACGACAAGTTGATGATTCGAAGCAGTGTTTGAAGATGATCTCCAGTTTTTGCGTCGATATGTGACAATGGATGAAACAAGGCTCCATCATTTCACTCCGAAGTCCAATCGACAGTCAACCGAGTGGACTGCACAGGATGAACCCGCTCCAAAGCGTGGGAAAACGCAACAATCGGCTGGCAAGGTTATGATGTCTGTATTTTGGGATGCGCATGGAATAATTTTAATTGACTACCTTGGAAAACGAAGGACCATCAACCGCGACTATTACATAGCGTTATTGGTTCGGACGAAATCGCCGAACAACGGCCGCATTTGAAGAAAAAGAAAGTGCTGCTTCACCAAGACAATGCACCGCGTCAAAAATCCATGAATTAGGTTTCTTTGCTTGAATGAACTGCTTCATCATCCACCGTATTCTCCAGATCTGGCCCCCAGCAACTATTTCCTGTTCTCAGATCTCAAAAGAATGCTCCCTGGGAAGAAATTTTCGTCGAATGCAGTGGTGATCGACGAAACTGATGCCTATTTTGAAGCAAACGGCAAATCGTACTACAAAAATGGTATCTAAAAGTTAATCAGTGTATTACCCTTGAAGGGTATTATGTTGAAAAAAAACTAATTTTGCCAAAAAAATATGTTTTACTATAGTAGGCCGGGGACTTTCCAATTGATCTGTTAAAGGGATATAAAAGTAAAATCTATAAAAAAAAAGTTAAGAATGCCGGAGACGTTACTCAGCATTTAAAAATAATTATGGAAAATGTCAATGAAGTGAAATTGATGAATAGGATGACTGTCCCAGCAACAGTAGAAACCACTGTATATAACAGAAAACGATTGTATTTTGGTTCGGTTGTGTTTTGGTTGTATATGACGAAAGGTTCCTGAATTTAAGTAGATATTAGTTAGTTAAAAATAGTTCTACTCTAACTATATAAGTTTTTCAGGACTATCTTGCTAACGTGCAAGAGAGCATAAAGTAATTAAAACATGCAAATTCATTAAACCATTATGTTAATGTATTTATGGTCAAGGAAGTTTATCAATAGCGGAAACAATCACTTGGTTATACATTTAGCGTTGATCTGATAAAGGTAATGGATTTATAAAACATTTAATTAAGAACATAATTCTGATAAATGTACCAAAAAATGTTAATTTGAGTCTTAACTTTTTGTAAATTCATTTGAATAAAAAAGAGGATTTCCTTGTACGCAGGCCATGATTCTCCAGAATTAAATTTTTGTTAAGCATTCAGATATTTCTATTTTAATTGATTTGTTAAATATGCCAAATATCACAATGGAAAATGTTAAAGTGATTAAATCGTCTGTTTTTGAAAAAACATATTAGAGTAAGAACTTTTTAAGGGTAAGGAGAACTGGCAGATGAGTAAAAACAACAAGAAAGTCTTACGAGTAAAAGCGGGAAGAAGAGCAGCACATTAGCCTGAACAACGGCAAGAATAAAAAGATCGACGGCTAAGATCCACGCGGAAGCAATATCTGAATAACTAAGCTACGTATGATTGAATTGCTTTTTCATACGAACCGGATATCCTATACTATATCTCATTCAAATTTTTTAAATGCAAAAACTAGACAAAATTTATTTTCAACAGCCTACGGCACCACTGAAAATTTTGTTAAAGGGAATGACTGCCAGTCAAAAAAACTTTATACAATATAGTTCATGTTTTCCTGTGACTTAATTTGGTGCTAACGTTATAGAAATGCATTTTGACTGACACTTAAAAAACTGGCTCTCTACTACCTCTTCACACCAACAATAACAAATTTTTCCAAATGCAGATCTAGGGAATCGAATCATTTTTTAAACGAATGATAATGGACCATTTGGTACAGTCCATAAGAGACCTAAGTGGAGATTGGGTGGGCAACAGTTAACAAAAAGTTAAAGTATTCACTGGCCATTTAAAACCTACCTTCAAACTAAACAAAAGTGAATATGAATAGAATCAAACTCTAGACACAACAATGATGACATTGAATAATACTACTATCGCTTATAGCAACAAATCTCGATGCAGATCTTGGAAGGAGCACATTAAAGAGAAAATAACTGGATCTCTGGATTCTATCTCCAATAAAAAATCGACAAATTATATTTCCAAATAGAACAAATTATTAGTTGAGTGTAAATCTCTACTGCAGTTTGTACGATGGAGAGAATACAGACAGGTTCCTGAATTTAAGTAGATATTAGTTAGTTAAAAAATAGTTCTACTCTAACTATATAAGTTTTTCAGGACTATCTTGCTAATGTGCAAGAGAGCATAAAGTAATTAAAACATGCAAATTCATTAAACCATTATGTTAATGTATTTATGGTCAAGGAAGTTTATTAATAGCGGAAACAATCACTTGGTTATACATTAAGCGTTGATCCGATAAAGGTAATGGATTTATAAAACATTTAATTAAGAAGATAATTCTGATATAACAAGAATGTGGTTGCCATAGTCCTTGATTAAGGGAGTGTTATAAAAAATTGTTAGGAGGAACAAAACAAAATATTTTATCAGAAGAAAAAAAGGGAAAAAGGGAATTCTGGACTAATTAATTAATTAGTTAATCAAGAGGAAATAGCCCCAAAAGGAAAAAATGGGACCATATTGGACAACTCTCCGTTCCAACATTATTCTCTGCAACTTTAATACTAGTCCCTATTCATATTTTAAAATATAAAAAAAAGTATATTGCAAAGAAATTTTAGAACATATATTTCTGGATTTATTTCTGTTTTCTGAAAGTATTAAATATTAACGGATTGTAGGGTTGTTTTTTAATGTGTTGATAAATGAAGTAATATCTCACCTTTTCTATTATTCGTTACAAAATTGTGCATATTTAATATAACATTTTTTACACACACTTTAGTAATATTTTAATCAGTGAATATGTGCAATTTTTTAAACAATAATGTTCCACGCGATATTTTGTATCAGTAAATATGTGCATTTTTTCGAAGAATAATATTCCACCCGACATTTGCCAAGTATTGTTTGTTTTGATCGAATAGAAAGGTCAATAAAATTGCAGAGGACAAAATAGAAAGCAACTTATATGGATAATGTTCAATTATTAACTTATAATAAACATTTATCACAGAACATCCAAAAGTAAACACTCTTTGTGAATAATTTTTTTTTAATTTCAAATTGCCGTACTTAAAATGTATGGTATTATGTTATATTTAAGTCCGTTATGTACTAATAAGAAAATAAGTTATCACCGTTATCAGGGAGCCTATTTTGTTTAATTAAAAATAGAATATAATCTATAAATTTCCTTTTAAATTGTAATAAATATTTTTTCATATTTACATAAGATATTACATGAGATTATTTTTACATGCGATGTCAGTCATACAGATAAAATTATATAGTATTTTATTACTTATATTGCATGTTTATTACTAATATTATTTTATTATCGGTTTTTAAATTTCCGGGTATGAATATTTGGCAACTGTCGCTCTAATACTAAATAACACTTTCTTAACATCTCCTGTATTTATAATACACTATTTTATATTTATATTTTTGTGCTGCAATATTCTGATATTGTTAATAGTGTATCAAAACAAAAAAAATGTTGAAAAACACTAGTCTCAGCCAATGCAGGGTCTTAAAGACGAAAGAAAATTAAAGACGTTTCCATACAGCCAACATTTAGGCTTTCATTCGTGGTTTTTACTGGTTGAATAATAAAACCAGCAAATAATCTTTATTTGGTTTGAGAATCCACATTACACTATCGAAATCATTAAATTAGCAAAAGAAAAATTAACAGTGTTGCGAGAATCTACGGCTTGACAATAAAATGAACGACATTGACGTTAAATATTAAATTATAAAGGGACTTGTTTTCAGTGCCACCTGTCAATAAAATTAAAAATTATTATCTCCCACACCTAGTAGAAGGAAAAGGCTGTATTGAAAAGAATGTAGATAGAGAAGACGTAATTAATTTGAATAAATAATACGTGCGCTTATTTTTTTAACGTACAACGATTCATAGTAAAAATGTCTTAACTATATTTGTTTAAATACAGACTTTTTCCAAAAATCTAGTATTTTATAATCTCAGATAAAGTATGCAAATATTGTAGTATGTTATTGGATTATATGTTAATATGACAATAAATTATATTTTTATTGTTTCGTGCTGATGATCAAGTACATTTTTCATTCAGGAACTAAATTCAATTAACACCGAGTTTTGAACATTACAATTCAATCGCGTGTATAATTTTTCAAGGTTTTTCTAAATTATCAAGACTAATTACCTATTGACGCCTGCAAAAATTTCGGTCCTATCCGAGAGTCCAGTCCTACAGCTCTGGCCACTTCGGTTATATCAGCACCAGTTGCTTCACACACAGCAGATAACGAATTTATGCTTGATATTCTCTGAGCTAACATGGCATTGGCGGCCTGAAAATAATTTCTAATATAATCTTTATATAAAAAAATCAGTTTCCATATGTTTATGTCCACAAAACTGGGGAAAGTAGTGGATGGATAAAGTTGAAAATTTCATATAATTTTGCATTTTACTAGAATAGTGTTTCATCCACTTTTCAGTCCAATGGAGACAGAAAATTAAAAGCCTTTTAAGTTGGGTTCATAGAGAAATAGAGATTTAACTTCATAGGAAATTTTGAGGAAATGTTTCGCGACGTCCAACATCTAGATGTCGCTACTTTTAAGCCGCTACGCTATAAGCCCCAATGGGATCTGATTGGCTCGTTTCGTTTCTATGGTACGTTTGTTGTTTATTTATTTTGAATACCATTTTCCGTATGGCTGACATATGGAATAGTGCGTTTAATGATTAAATTATTAGTTCATTAGTATATATAAGTTGGTAGTACAAAAAGTAAAGTGAATTATCGATCTAGGAAGTGTGTACCCGGATACACATATTGGATGCACCGATTGAATTCAGTCTTTATAAGTACATATATGATTGTTACAGTATATTTTGTTGTTGTTGTACGTTTATTCATATATATATATGTATATATATATATATATATATATATATATATATATATATATATATATATATATATAATATTTATTTTTAGCCGGCTTGGTGGCGCAGTGGTAAAGGTGCTGGGGCATGGTCGTAAGTTTATGTTTGTGATTGTTTAAAATTTGTGAATGTTCTAGGCAAGAGTGTAAAATCCGACAAGGAAAATGATCCCAGTCACGCCAGTAACCAGGCTGGGTAAGACCGGTTTTCTGGAATGATTTCTAAAGTTGGTCACTCAGTAGGCTTAATGCTGAGGACCGTGGTTCGGAGCCCACGTTAAACTTTAGGCCCAGACCAGATAAACCCATAGTTGGTAAAAGGAGACTTTAAATATATATATATATATATATATATATATATATATATATATATATCTATTAATTTTTTTAATTTTAGAAATTAATCCCCTTCCGAAAGGCTCTATGCAAATGGTTATATACTTTTCTTCTTGGATCAATAGTTGCAGCTCCAATAAAATAATAGCTTCTGAATACAAATCTATTAAGAGGCGATTAACCGATATTGAACACACGAGGAATTTTGGCGTAAAATGTTTGCCCAAGTAAGAACAAATTTGTGATTTGTCAAATAGTGTCATCAATTTAATAATTACCTTGAGGGGTTCATTTCATTAAAGAAAAATTTAAGTGTAATTATCCAAATAAATATATTGGCTTAGGGCTACTTAACCCAGATGGTTTGTTTTGAATCTAGCTCATGGATTCGGGAATATATATCCTTAGCTAGTATGTTTTAGAAATCATTTAAAGCGCTCAACATAAGTTAATTTTTTTCATCTCATTGGCCTTTAGGTAATTGTGAAGAGGATGAATATGAGGGCTATACATATTTACATTCTATACTAACTGGGGATGAAATGAAAATACGTAATGAAAGTAAGTCTTTAAGCTGTCTCTTTTATTTTATTTAGCGATTTTGCCACGTCGATAATATAACAAAATGTTGTCAAATGTTTAAAAAAATTGTCAATTGTACACTCCATAATGATCTTTCAGATAAAATATTAAAAGTAATAACAAGGTGCGCTATATACTCGTAAGTGAAACAGGTGAATAGAATTTTAACAAGGGAAGACTCACAGCTTGCTTTCAGTATAAGAAAATAAGAAGACAAAACTCTGATAGATCTTATTAAATTGATCGCAATAAACAAACATGAAAAAGGAAAAATACGGAAGAGATAATTTTGATTTGCAATGTACCAAAGTTTTTTGTTTATGCTTTTATATATATGTGTATATAATATTTATATTTTATAGATAAATTTACATTAAATAATTATGTTTATATATTGTTATAGATTATATTTATATTAATTTATTTTTACATATATTTTTATTTATATTTTATTTAATAAATTTATTTAAGAAAAAATTGATTTGTATTTAAATTTCATTGGTCAATTATACATGACGTCAACGCTGTCACGTGCCAAATATTACTAATAAGCCAATCAAATGTTTTCACAGTAAAACATTTCTCTTATAGGTGCCTATAATGGAGATTGAAATTGACCAATCAAATTACTTGAACGGCCAATTATGGCGTCCTCTGGATGTTGGGCAAAGAAAACTTTGCGCCAGAGTCCCTTATTGAGTTAAATCTCTATTACTCTATGGTTGGGTTATAATTTGTCATATTTACATCACTACAGTAGCCGTTATTATGTTAACTGTAGTTATGGAAATTATAAGTATAAATAGTGGCTAATTTTGGAGAATCACAGCCGGCATATACATCAAGCAAACCCCTTGAATTCCACAAGTAGGAAGCATAAAAGTGACGCTACAAGTATCTGCATTTCATTGGTTATATTGAATGAACTGAAGAGGAGTTGGTGATGCAGTTTGGCTGGAACCATCTAGAATTTGCCACTACTTACATACATTATTGAGTAATTGTAAAGATAAATGAATGCGTGTGTTTTTCTTTATTGATAAATACATTTTATATTTGTTATATTACATTTATTATATTATAAACATTGTACGCCAATATGCTTAGTTAAATTTGATGTTGAGTATCAAGGGAAAATATAGGTTAATTTTTGAATTCGAGAATATATATTATACGAAAAGTTACAAGATCTATAACTTTAGTCTGTTATTGCAATATTTATATATTGATAAATATATAACAATTACATGTTGTTTTATTTTCTCTTTTTCCCCTTTAGAATGAAATATATTGATAAAAAGTTCTTCATATTAATTTTTTTTATATTACAAAAGGAGATGAAAAATGTACCAAAAAATGTTACTTTGAGTCTTAACTTTTTGTGAATTCATTTGAATTAAATTTTTGTTAAGCATTCAGATATTTCTATTTTAACTGATTTGTCAAATATGCTAAATATCACAATGGCCAATGTTAAAGTGATTGAATCGTCTGTTTTTGAAAAATAGTGAACATATTAGAGTAAGAACTTTTTAAGGGTAAGCAGAACTGGCAGATGAGTAAAAACAACAAGAAAGGCTTACGAGTAAAAGCGGGAAGAAGAGCAGCACATTAGCCTGAACAACGGCAGGAATAAAAAGATCGACGGTTAAGACCCACGCGGAAGCAATATCTGAATAACTAAGCTACGTATGATTGAATTGCTTTTTCATACGAACCGGATATTCTATATTATATCTAACCTACATTTTTTTACATGCAAAAACTAGACAAAATTTATCTTCAACAGCCTACGGCACCACTGAAAATTTTGTTAAAGGAAATTACTGTCAGTCAAAAAAACTTTATACATTATAGTTCATGTTTTCCTATGACTTACTTTGGTGCTAACGTTATAGAAATGCATTTTGACTGACACTTAAAAAACTGGCTCTCTACTACCTCTTCACAACAACAATAACAAATGTTTCCAAATGCAGATATAGGGAATCGAATAATTTTTTAAATGAATGATAATGGGCCATTTGGTACAGTCCATAAGAGACCTAAGTGGAGATTGGGTGGGCAACAGTTAACAAAAAATTAAAGTATTCACTAGTCATTTAGAACCTACCTTCAAACTAAACAAAAGTGAATTTGAATAGAATCAAACTGTAGACACAACAATGTTGACATTGAATAATACTACCATCGCTTATAGCAACAACACTAAACATTTTGGGATGAATCTCGATACAGATCTTGGAAGGTGCACATTAAAGAGAAAAGAACTGGATCTCTGGATTCTATCTCCAATAAAAAATCGACAAATTATATTTCAAAATAGAATAAATTATTAGTTGAGTGCAAATCTTTACTGCAGTTTGTACGATGGAGAGAATACGATGATCAATTTTTTTTGATAAATGTACCTAGTATGTCGGTAATTACTTGCCGGTTTTTGTAGCTTATACAGTGTTATGATTTTATATACATTCATTTTATTCTACTGACAACCTCAAAGCTCCACAAGTTACGTTCGGTCAAAATAACAGAGTTAGTTTTATAATTTTTTGAAAATGTCGAAATGTTGAAAGTATTGAACCTGAAAATGCAAAACGTGTAATGTGGGATTCTAGATTAATAACATCGAAAGGAAGAGAATTGGTCAAAGCAATGAAGACACATAACTTAAAGTATATTTCTACTGGTGGCCAACATATTGGCCGTCAGATAGAAATAAAATTCCCAATACCATAGATTTTGTGTTGCAAAAAATATTGACACCAAAACGTGTAAAGCTGAATCATGCTTCGATCTATCGTCTGATCACTCACCAGTTATTATAACAGTGAACTCAAATATTCTCAACAAAACAAAACCACTTTCTTTGCATAACACCAAAACTAACTAGCCATTATTTAGAGAGAAATTAGACAGTTTAATATCTCTAATTTTATCTCTCAAAACAGAAAGAGATACAGAAATAGCAGCAAAAAATATAACAAAACCTATACAAGAGGTCGCATGGTACGCAACACCTAATAGCGAGACATATCGAAAGTTTAATTATACATCATTATTCATTCATCTACAATTAAACAAACAATTGCCAAAAGGAGAAAATTCAACAAGGCCACAAGAGAGTTGAAAAAGCTAATAAATAATGAACAAAATAATGAGGAATTCAAAAAACTATTAAGAAAACTTAACGCCAACTGATGCAACGGAATATTCTCCCTGGAAAGTAACAAAACATATTAAAAAACCTCAACAACATAATCCACTCATTAAAATTGACAACAATACTTGGGCTAGGAATGAAAAAGATAAAGCGGAAGTTTTCTCTAAACATTTAAAAACAGTATTTAATCTGTACCCGTCTGAAATATCCGCAACAGAAGAAAATAACATAGTTGACTTTCGTAACACTCCGTTTCAAATGGATCTGCCACATGAGAAATTTACTGTTAAGGAAGTAAAACAAACAATACATAAAGAAATCAATTCTAAAAAGCTGCTGGTTTTGACCTAATAACTTAGGAAGAATCTTAAAAGAGCTGTCAGGCCTACATCAAATTAATAACATTCATATTTAATGCCATGTGACTTAATTACTTTCGTAGCACTTGGAAAGTGGCTCAAATCATTATGATTCTTAAACCTTGGAAAAAATTAGAAGACGTCTCCTCTTATCGTCCTATAAGCTTGTTACTTGTGATCTCTACACCATTCGAAAAACTATACAATAAGAGATTCAAAATTATTGCAGAGGAGATAAATATTATTCCAGACCATCAATTTGGCTTCCTTAATAAACCCGGAACAATAGAACAAATACATAGATTGGTCAATCAAATTAACAAAAACTTAAACAATAAAAAAAGAAGAAAATGTCTCTCAGTAATATTGAATAAACATGAACTTCCGCAAGCAGACAACGTTAAATATTTGGCAATGCATTTCGATCGACGTTTGACATGGAAGAAACATATAGTGACAAAATGTAAACAGCTTGGAGTTGTATTGGCTGATAGGACGTAAATCTAAAGTTTCACTAGATAACAAGGTTTTGCTGTATAAGTCAATACTTAGGCCCATTTGGACCTATGGTATTGAACTGTGGGGTACTACTAGCAAATCTAACATAGAAATCCTCCAGAGGTTCCAGAATAAAGTGTTGCGAGTCATCGTCGATGCCCCATATTACGTGTCCAACAAATTGATTTAGCGCGATATCCCCATAGGGCCCATAACGAATGTGATTCGGAGTGTTAGTGCGAAGTACTCTGAAAGACTGTTAGTGCATCCCAATGCACTCGCTAAACAGTTAAATGTGCGCGATGACAGTGTAGTCTCAAACTCAAACTACCATACGAACTAATTAATAGACACATAGAGTGAGATTTAATAATCTCTAGAATAAGCTAGAATAGCTTTTAGAATAAGTTAGGATAGACTTTCAAATAAGCTAGAATAGCATCTAGAATAAGATTTATATTATAAGTTGTACAGTAGATCAATTACTGAAGTGATCTTCTACATGTCAGGATGGTTATATTATATAACTGAAATCATATAATAATACTTATTGGCCACAGGCAGATTGTTGACGTTCTAGGAGATTAATAAATAAAAATTTAATGATATTTAAATATTTTAGGTCGAAAATATGGTAGTATTTTTGAAAAGAAGCTAAAAACCAATTATTGACTATTGCGAGTATTTTTCTTCCCGATTGTAAAGGAAGAAAAAATCGGCAAACTTAAAATTATTTTACTCACTATAAATTTAAACTACAATGAATAGATGGGTACAATGATAAGTAGTGACAACCTTCACATTGACAAACTGTTTAGTTAGTTTAGTTATGTGGAGACTATAAAGGCCGTGTATGGAAATTGTGAAGATTGTTTTTAATTAGACACATCGCATTTTATTGCTCCTCCTTTGGGTATCTCGTACCAAGAAAGTGGCTTAACTGTTCTTCTCGCCACCTGATTAACAGTTATTTCTAGGGAGGGAAAGACCTATCCAATGACGATTCTCTCGTTTCAATGAGAAATATATACCCAAAATAGTTTTCAAGGTCAATACACTTCTCGGAATATATTGGTTTATTTACAACATCGGATGTTTTTAGAGGGGATGAAATGTTAACGTACTCCGCACTCACCTTATCTTAAGTGTTATGCGATTCTAAATATGCCTGGTTTCCCACCTGATTTTTTACATTCTTAAGAATCGAAATTTTAGAAATTAGCTTATCTGAATGTTCCGAATTAATGTATGTGGGTTTCGAGTATTTTTTGTTGTCGAAAAATAATTCCGTCATAGATAAACTTCACACAAACAAATACCAAACACAAATACATTAGATGATTGATACATTGTTTGATACATTTTAAAATGTTTGTATTGTTCTATGAATTAAATAAAATTAGTAGTAATATGACATTATTGTATTTTTTCAATCTTTTTCCAATTACTATTTATAGTATTTGCACAACATTCATATATGTTCTGAACAGTATTATATTAAAGAATAATGTCCCAACCACCCTTGGTAAATTTAACTTTTTATGTTATTAATAATTATTTTATATGAGATTATTATTAAACGTCTTTCCTCTCACCAGGTGTGCAATAGTTTTTCCATATTATTTGACGAGTTTTGTACTATAGAGAGTGTTAATAAATGTAATTCCCTTCGATTCACTGAAAAATTAAAAAACCATTAACTCATAACTCAAGATATTATTTTATTTTTATGACACGTTTTTGATATAACTGACATTTGCAAGATAGAAATAGAGTTAAATATTATTTCAGATTTCACAAGATTCTTGCAAGGAAAATACAAATATTTTAATGTTTCATGCTTTTATATAATTATATGTATTATTATTATTAATCATTAATACATATTTTTATAACATCTTTATTAGATACACTTAGTACAATCTTAATTATAAATTAATTTACTACATTTCATTTGTACTTGGATTAATTCACAAGCAAGACGAGTGCGAGAAAATACAACAATATGTATTCCTCAATTATAAAAACTTATAGCTATAGTTTACACTAAAGGTATACACTTTATATAAGTTCGTATGGTTTGGTTCGCTTCAATCTCCTGACATCCAGCGCACTGTGCAGCAGCTTCCGCGTTAGTATGATTTAGTAATCTTCTTTCGTGTTTCAATGCGAAATCTTGGATAACTTCGCAAATTCATTTTATTTCCTCCAGGTCATCGTGCAGTTCCTCGTTGGTTACATAGCGATAGGCATTGGTAATCAATCAAAGAACCTTCTTTCGACAGCGTTGTATGACTATTTGATTTGTACTTTTTGCGCAACCCCATGTTTGCACTCCGTAGGTCCAAATTGGCTTTATAATTGTCTTATAAACCAACCTCTTTGATTTTAGATCAAGTTGAGAGTATCTTCCGACTAACCAGTATAGTAATTTTATTTTGGTTCTAATGTGTTTTGCTTTTTGTCTAACATGATGTTTCCAATGTAATCTACCATCAATATGGATTCCAGGGTATTTAGCTGATTCTGCTTGAGGAATCGGGTATCCATTGAGTGATACAATTAAGTTTTTATTATTTCGCCGCAATGCAAAATTAACGTGGACAGATTTGGAGCTATTAAGTTGAATTTTCCAATCTTTCGCCCATTTGTAGATTTTGTTGACTGTCACTTGTACTTTTTCTACTGCCCTAGGCAGAGAGATATGTCGTTTGCCATAATAATTGTGTCGTCAGCAAAGGTTCCAAGTAGTGTTTCTTTTGTTGTTGGAATGTCAGCAGTGTAGAGCAGATATACGAGAGGTCCTAAGACGCTACCTTGTGGAACTCCAGCCGAAATAGTTTTAAATGCCGAAAACGCCATTTCGTGCGATACTCTAAATTTTCTTCCGATTGACAACCGTTACGCGGTAAAAATTTGCTCATCTTACAGATTAATGCCAAATGCCAAACCCGATCAAAAGCTTGTGAGACATCCAGGAATAATGCAGAGCAGTATTTCAAACGCTTTTTCAATAGCAGCAGTTATTCTGTGCATTTGATCGATTGTTGAATGGTGATTTCGAAAAACAAACTGGAAATCTGGTATTATTACAAAATTTTTAACACGTTTAAATATTAGTTTCTCAAATAGTTTTGATATACACACATGGTATGGCTAAATAGGTAAGATTCAACTTGCTCTGCAGGTTTGTCATCATTTTTTGAGCATAATTATATGTACCACCTTAAAGCATTCCGGAACATGCTTCAGTCGTAAACAGGCATTAAATATAAATGTCAACATGATGATTGCTTTTCGTGGCAGTTCTTTCAATAATCCAGGTGAAATGTCATCTATACTAGGTGCCTTTTAAGGATTGAGGTTATCAATTTCAGTGGCAACTTCCAATGGAGAAATTAGCTTTAGATCTACACCGGGTTGATTCATAAATATTAAGAACATACTTATCATTCAAAATCATCTTTATAGTAATAATTAAATTGCAAGGAAATAAACAGGGTTATTTTCTCGAGGCCAAAACCTACGTCAATTGCTATTTCTAGTATCTGCACAACTTTCATATATTCTCCGAACAATAATATATCGGAAAATAATATTCCAACAACCTGGCAAACTTAATATTTTTATGTTATTTATAATTATTTTTTTACCATTTGCAAAATACAAATCAAAGTTAAATATTATTTCAGATTTCATAACAAGGTTCGTGCAAGTAAAATATAAATATTTTAATTTTTCGTGCTTTTTTATGAAATTGTTAAATTATATGTATTATTATTAATCATTAATATATATTAAACATATATGTATCATTCAAAAACATCTTTATAGTAATAATTAAATTACAAGGAAATACTGGATTCTCGAAACCAAAACATATGTCATCCATAATCCCGCCAATTTTTCCGATGTTCGCTCAAATTTGTTGGCCCGATCCGCGGCACCCAGAACTACGTTCTATTCGTCGCCAAGCGCTGAAAGTCATGCGGCGAACACTGGACCTAAGCAAAGTGCATGCGCACTACGACTTTGAACCAATTTTTAAACCTGTTCGGCACGAATTCAGTTCTGCTCAAGCGCATTTTCAATTTTCTCACGAAATTCGCGCCGAATGCTCAGGTCTGTACCCACCATTAGGCGGTACGAAGTTCGCCGGGTCAGATGGTTAATAATAATTGGCAACGTCGCAAGAATTAGACTCTTGTATATAAAGTATTTTCTGTAGCGAAAAAAAAATGGAAAGGAATCACCGACACACCTGGTGCATTCGCTTAAATAACTTTTATTTACTCCACCAGTAATTAACCTGAAATGTTTAACACTCACCAACTTCGATAATTCGCTGGACCAAGTGTTTGTGGTTAATATCTTCTTACGCGGTATCCAGTGCTCGTAGATCTGGCATAATTCCTCTATGGCCGCTTCGCCCGCGGGGGATTCCTCGCCGCCAATAAGGACCCTGTCGGCGTTCAGCAGGTCGTTGATGGCCGTGCCCTCGGCCAAGAACTCCGGATTGCTGAGAATCTGATACGAAACGCCGGGCCTCTGGTTGGCTTTCAGGATCTTCATGATGCTCTCGGCGGCGTTTACGGGGACGGTGCTCTTCTCCACCACGATTTTGTTGCTCTGCGCGATGTCGGCGATCATCCTGGCGGCGCCCTCTACGAATTTCAGGTCGGGAGCTCTTCCCTAGAGGGAAATAAAAGAATTTAAGAAACATGAGATCAAAGGTTCCTAACGTGAGTTCCGCGAAATCACTTATTGTTATTTCGAAATAGTGGACAATATTTAATGAGTACGATACATTACTGTCATTTATGGAGGTAGATAATAACGTTATTCAAAGAAAAAGAATATATGACGGCTCTTATTTGTCCTTTGGGTTTATATCCGTTAGAAGTACTGATGTATTATTTGCAAAAATCTATAGTTAATTGAAAATAACAGTGAACTCACGTCATCAATATATTTAATGTATTGCCGGTCGCAATTTGTAAATTGGTTTTAGAATCAGACAATACTTTCCTTCTCATTTTATTCTAGTTAAAGTGACACAATGGTGTCTGATAAGTTCGAACCTGTAACCGAACCACCCAGCAAAAGTCGTCCGACTGTCAAACGTCTGCAATATTCTTCAAAATATTAATTAGAATTACAGGTTATAAATCGGCAAAGGTTTGCTTGTTTTGATAAATATTAAATCACTGATTACTACTACTCTGATTGAAAATGCCGAAGCCAGACAGAACAGATTGCGTCTCTAACAGTTTTATTGAAAATATTTTTAGCATGTTGCAGCTGCACTAAATATTGGTATGGACACACTCACTGAAATATCTCAAAAATGAAATATATAATCTTGGATTCAATGGAAGAACTGATTTTGATGAAACAGTATGAAATGTATAAAAACAGTGAGTAGTTTTTTCAATATAAACATAATTTAATAAAAATTGTTTTAGAGAAAACTGTTAGTCTGAAAAGTATAGAAGAGGTCTAATTGACCTTCCAGGCATTGATTTTAAAGAATACAATTTTAAAAAGCATGTAATAAAATCGAGAAAGACTTATGATTTTAATTTGTGTATTTAGATGAGACATGGACATTTCAGAATTGGACCAATATACACAATGCTTACTCATGACAAGATCATAATAAAAATAAATAAGAAAAATTGATGAAAAAAGGTAAACGTTGGAATAACAATTGATTATGTTTTATTAGTCACAACATTGATTAATAATTCATTGCAGATATTGTCTTCTTCGTGGTAGAAATACGAATGGTTTGGATGAACTTGATTAGACACATTGAAGAAAAAATTGATAAATGATGAAATTGAGAACAAATGTTAGATAGATTGGAAATTAGCAGCTTAGTTGTTCACTTGAATGAGACTTTCTGAATATGGGATTATGATTTAATGCTTAAGGAAATCTTATTGTAGGGTGTGAAATATCTATGTGCACAGATATGTGTATATTTCAGAATATACAAGAGCATTTAGTTAAAATGTGTGAGCAGAGAAAAAATACTGAAACTATTTTGCAGATATGGCAAATGCCTTAGGGAGAATGCAGTGATTAAATCTAATTTTATCAAGAAAGATGTATACAGGTAATAACAGAACAAACTAAGGAGAAATAATGTAATATCAAAATGTTAAGGCAACACTGTACCGAAGGAAACGAGAAATAAACGTAAAAGATAAATATGCTCTCTAAAGAATGTAAAATATATTACTTGGATATACAATTGTTAACTAGGTGGACAAGGCCTTTATTGGATACCACTACATAAAAACGCGCCTAGAACTCTAACTAATACTCTAGTAAAATACGACTCTAACCTACGAACTATTATAATTGTATGATTAATAGTAGTTTTAAGTCCTTCCAATTCTAAGTCCTAAGTCCTATAATATATGCATTAGATATAGTATAATGGCAAAATAAATTTTATTTGATAAAAATATTTTTGGTTATTTTACTTAGATTAGAATTTTGTTGTAGGTTAAAGTCTAAATGAACTATAGTCTATTCAAAGTTTATTTGTATATATCATCAAGATGTTTAATGTATTGCCTGTCGCAATTTGTAAATTCGCTTTAGAATCAGACAATATTTTCCCTCATTTTATTCTAATTAAAAAAAGAGACAATGCTGTCTGATTAGTTCAAACACGTAAACGAATGAGCCTGTCAAAGTCGTCCAGTTGTCAAACGTATGCAAAATTCTTGAAAGCAATAGTGATAAGAGGTTATAACTCTAACCTATACACTATTGTGGCTGTATAATTAACTGTAGCTTTTAGATGTACTATAATGTTAAAATAATTTATATTTGATAACATTTTTGTTCAATTATTTTATTTAGATTAGAATTGTGTTGTATGTCAAAGCCAAACTAAACTAAAACTCAGAGTTGAAGCGGCAACATTGGGACGTTTTGACTCCACAAATTTCAATGAAACATGTACAAATAAACTTTGAATGGACTATATAACCCAGAGTTAATGCGGCAACATTGCGACTTTTTGATGTCATCAATTGAGATGACGTGAGTTCTGATCAGTCTTTTTGATGAAAACGGCAGAACCGTGAGGCCTGAAATTTGGCAGAATTTTTAGACCTAATATTTTTGTGTAATATGCGCTACAAATAAATGTATTCCAATAAAATGGAAAACACCCAAATCAAGCAACTAGGAATAGTAGTCGGATATGCCACTCAAAATATATAAACAAACCCAGCGGGTAGCCGTGCGGGCTAAGAGTTTGGCTCGTCGACAATAACGTCCTAGGGCTGAATCTCGTTGGGACTAAAGGTTTTTAAAAAAAAGTTTATAAAATAAAATAAAGGATAGGGTTCGTTAAAATTAAATGAGTTTGTCAAATCGCTAGATAACGCAAGTGTGTTGGGGCGATTATAAATAAATAAATTTAAAAAAATATACTTGAACAAATATTTTGGGCTCTCAACGCGCTGCCAGCTCCAACTCTTATGGTGAGTACAGAGAACGAAGCGAATGTTCGAGGTCCGCGTGAAGATTGGGCGAAAATCTCTCTGTTCGCGGTGATCGAAATCAATTTGTGGGGCTTCGTTTCTTCTCGGAAAGTTTCGGTCGGAACTTATCGGAAGGTATAATAAAGAAAAACTTGGCATATGTAAAAATTTCATCCTAACATAGATATCCTCCAGAAGTTCCAGAATAAAGTGTTGCGAGTCATTGTCGAAGCCCTATATTACGTGTCCAACAAACTAATTCAGTGCGATATCCATGATATGCGATATTTCAGATCCTTAAAACCCATAACGAGTGTGATTCGGAGTGTTAGTGCGAAGTACTCTAAAAGACTATTAGTGCATCTCAATGCACTCGCCACAGTTAAATATGCACGATGACAGTGTAGTGCGTAGTCTCAAATGCGAACTACCATACGAACTAATTAATAGACACAGAGCGAAATTTAATAATCTCTACAATAAGTTAGAATAGTTTTTAGAATAAGTTAGGATACACTTTAAAATAAGCTAGAATAGTATCTAGCAGAGCACTTACTGAAGTGATCTACATGTCAGTATGGTTATATTACATAACGGAAACCATATAATAATACTTATATGAACTTGTATGAAGCCGCAGAATCAAATTTGCATGAAATTATAAAAACTAACAAGAAAAATAGATGAAACATAGAATAGATAATAGAATCTCGATCTAGTAAACGAAGTACTGTTATCAAGAAACCGGGTATGTTAAAAATAGTTGACTACATATTCGGAGAAGGCGAAACAAAAAAGTTTGGACAGTGAATTCACAAAATATCTGGCCACATTCAAGACAAAACTCATACACCGATTGAATTCTTTCGATGTTTGAAAAGCAATTTGATGAAAGTGATGCCTGTCTATCGAAGACAATTTATTATTCTGCAGACAAAGTTTCAAATGAATTACTTGGAAAATGGTTGAAATCATTATAATTTTAAAACTTGGAAAACAACCTGAAGAAATCACCTTCTAGCGGCCCTTAATTGTGTGATATATAATCCTAAAGTTGTTGAGAAACCATATCAAGAGGCTTAATACAATAATTGAAAATAAAATTATTTTTCCTGAACATTAATTTAACTAAGGAACAAATACATAGTGGTAAAATAGGCAAAAAGGTACTGTTTAGTTGCAATCTTGGATATATCTCACGTTTTTGACAAAGTATGGGTGCAGGTTAATAATCCTATAAAATACGACGAATGCGCTGAATTATATCCAATCTATTGGCGTTCCACAAGGCTGCTGATCTACCAACCCCAAAAATCAATAGTGTAGCAATATATTCAGATACAATTCTTTTACATACTTTTAAACTAAAGCAAATGTATTGGCTTATCAAAAGCAAATTGAAGTATTGATAACAAAATATTACTATACAAATCAATATTTAGACGCATTTGGACTTACAAAATACAATGGAACACTTATAGCCATCATTCAATGGTTTCAAAACAAACTATAGTGTGCTGTAGCCGATGTACTCCATCAAACACTACGTTGATAATGAAACAATAGAGCTTGATATATATACCAGCGACCCAATATCCACAATATCTTTTCAATGCTTATTAGTTATTTGTTGTCAAAGAAAAATATATTTAAACATTATTTTTTTCTCTTGGTTTTTCCTCCTGAATTTCTGACAGCCAGTGTAACAACAATTATTCATGGAATTCAAGGTTTGCTATTTTATTTATATATAAGTCGAAAACTGCGGTTTCCATATTACTATGTCTAATAATATATTGCATCATAGTTGGCTGTTCGTTATCTCTATATTAAAAAATAAAGTAAGACACGAGTTTCACTTTTGAAATATTTTAAATAAACTTTTTGTTCTTGCTTAAATTATAGTATTATTGAATTGTAATTTTTTGATGTGGGGTTTCATAATTAATTTATTTCGTATTTGATGAATGTTTCATTACCTTAAAACTTTAAGAAGCCTCATATCAACTATTAGACAAGGTGAAATACCTGGAGGCAATCTCAATCAAGGATGACTAACAAATTACATAATTTAAAATGAATGATTAATCCCCAATATAAACAGAGGATGAGGTAATTCTCATAAAAATAGATTTATATACCTTGCCATTCCCAAATGTTTTTGTAGGTGTGTTAACAGAAATAAATATTAAATCTGCCTCTAAAATAGCTGCATTACAATCATCGGAGAAGAAGAGGTTTTTGCCTCTACATGCTTTTACCACCTCATCTAAACCTGGCTAAAATTATGATTTCAATTAGACATTTAATAGGGTTTATATCAACTCATAACTTTACCTCATAAATAGGCAATTTATCACTGTTCCATTGAGCTATCCTCTCTTTGCTTTTATCAACTACAGTTACTTTGATCTCTGGGCATTTTAATGCAATCACACTACATGTCGGACCTCCTACATAACCAGCTCCAAGACAACAAATATTCTTAACAACCATCCTGCTTCAAGAGTATTACAGTAAAGTATCAAAATTTTTGTTCTAAAATTATTATATAAAAAATATTTAAATAACAAGATTAAAATAAATAAACTCGTAGATTATATTAAAATGAAACTTGCCGTATACAGTAAATATTAAAATTCGCCAGGTCCTCAATATTATCTCCCGAAATTCCACACCAAATAATATTCCACGTAGATTTACCAATGTTTTAAATGAAACTAACGAGCCTGCATATGTGGCATTGAAGATAATCACGTCTTTAACCAGTAGACACTAACAGATTATTTTTTTGCTGCGAGAAAAGCTTTTAATCTTTTCTGCAAATTCTGTTTACGTGTACAGCATATAATGTACATAAAACATCGGTAAAGGAAAACGGCATTTTGAAGGTTATGTATTGTTTGACAACTTTAAGGGGTATTCACAATTTAACCCATACTATTTTAGAAGCATAACGTTTCAGTTGTTAAAGAATTATTTCGTATTCTAAAGCTAATTCTATTGGTTTAAAATATAAATATATATAAAATATTCAAAATTTATATGTGTAAACAAACCAAATTAGACAATGACAGTTTAAGTAAAACATAACCTTAATATTCGAACGTTTCCTGCTATAACAAATACATTTTAAAATGAGTCCTTTTAAGCTTAATTTGGGCAATTCCGAATTTGCAGATAGACAGAATAAAATTTTTGGCCAAATTGAAGCATTGGAAAGTAATAGAAATACAATTATTTCAGATGACGGTAAAAAAGAAACCCCATATGTGGTTAAAAGAGGTGTACAAAAGCACGAAATGAAACACTTTAGAGGAAAGGAAAGTATTTTTAAGAAGCCTTTAAAAACTGCACCTCGTAATTATATCAACAGGTTAGTAAGTCATTAAGTACTAATTCAGATTTAACTAATATTTTTATTTACTTAGAATGCCAGATTTTAAGAAAAATCCTCACAAATGGACTAAATACTCTTTGGAGGATGTGCAAGATATGACTGAAGAGAGTAACAAAAAATCGGCTATGGATTTTTTAAAAGATTTGGAAAAAAGAAGAAAGTCAGAACAGGACATTGCTGATAAAGAGTTTGAAGAAACACCAACGAAAATTGTATTTAACAAACACATTAAAAGGACAGAAGGACTGTTGGAAGGTAAGTTGGGTATGTTAACACATCTTTCACTCAGTTACCCTTGTAGGAGATATTTCAACAGCTGACAAGCCTGTAGATTTCAAAACCTCATTTAGGAACTCTACTTTGATAATGCCGGAGTATAATATTGGTGATAGAACCATGAAAAAAGTTAAGGGCCCCAAAAGATCTAAACCAGAGAAAGGTAGGGAATTGAAACTTGATCACTTGACTTTTGATGATGACAATGAATAAAAGACAGATTTATATATAGAATATAAGTTTTATTCTAAAAATGTAACTAGTTTTAAATACATAATGGGATAAAAACAGGTATTTTCTTCTTTTACCTTTAAAAAATTTAACAGGAAACAAAACATTTATCAAATTAAAAAAACTTAAATATCACTAATGTTTTTCATTTGTTGAACTTTTATGTTCAAAAGAAAATATATTAAGTCTTTTATTAATACAGTAAAAAGAATCATGCATTTTTTAAGTGCATGTCTCAACTATTCATGAACAGTGCCTATATATAAAGTCAAAATAAAGGTCTCTCCAAGAACAAAGAGATGTTTGTCATTTGCAAATAAACCCAGTATATCTTCGTTAGGTAAATTAAATACCTTTTGCTGGGCCATGCTTCCAATATGCCTACCAGTGGAGCGGTGTCTTAGTTCAGTGGAAGAAACGGGCTTGTTTTGGTGGTATATGAAAATATGTCCCGAAGATTCGCTGATTGCTGCATATTCTAAATTGGGCGAGCACGTGGTAAATTTTCTGTTCTGTTTTGAAGCCTAAAATAGCCAAGTGTGATTTGAATATTAGTCTAGGAGCTATTCGAGTAGAACTAACGTTGGGAACCATCGAACGTTATTTGTCTATAATGTTTAGCGTTTTTAACTCACTATACTTTTAATCTATGGTTTTATGTTTTATTTGGAATTAAGAAATAATAAATTACATCAACATAGTGGCTTTTGAATTCAGAATTTTTATTTTTTTTGTTTATTTGTAAGTGTAATTGTATAGTTAGTGTTAGTGGTAGAAATAAAATATCAATAGGCGAAGTAAAAAATAAATAAATTATCAATTAATACAGACCGCTCTGCGGTTTAATAAAGCCTAGTAACGACATAAGTGATAAATATTTAAGTATCTGAAGATTATTGTTAACTTGGTAAGTAGGTAATGCTCTTTTTTTAATATGTATTTTTAATATAAAAACAAAAATCTTTCTATTTTTACCATCTTAAAGAAACAGTAATACATAAAATTAATTTTACACTCATATGCATATATGACTGATTGTGAATAAAAGAGTTATTACTATTTTCATTGAACTTGTTTTATAACTATCGAATGTTTCGGTAGTCCCCATCGCTAACTACGACTTAGTAGATTAAAATATACCATCAACCTGAACATATCCAAATGCTAGCAAGGTTCCCTGATGTTTAATTGTAAAATCATCATTTTCTACACTCGGTTGCCATAAACACACATCTACGTCATGCCTGATTCCCATGGCAGGAGACTGGTTGGTAGCCAAATATGGGCTTAATACAATATTGTAAGAACCCAAGTAAGCCTTGTGAGTGGTAGTATTCACTATTCCACTTATTCTTCGGAATGTTTCTGATTTTTCCTGTTCATAATCACATTCTTCGATTTGCTGTGAGTTAAAAACCGCACCTCCTTGGGGTACTGCCTTAAAATTAAAACAAAAATGATTACTGTGTAATTAAATATTAATGAATAAAAAACAATACATCTCTATCGGTCGAATAATTTCCTAAGATATCATTAGCTGTGGTGATTGCATAGGAGTCCAGCACATGTTCTCCCCCTTTATCTGTCTCAACTAAGTCAGACCAATAAGAATTTTCAGATTTATTTAAAACTACTTCAAGAACATCACCCGTTAGGGTCCAAACGGTCAGATTTGAATCAATTGTCTTGAATAACTTTCCAGTGAGAAGGACCTGCGTTTCATACTGAACTGTAATATGGTTTGATTCCGTTGCTACAATAATTAAATCCTTTTCAACCTCTGCTGGTAGTTTGAATTTGACTGTAATGTCATCAATACTCTGATACCAACTATAAACTTTCCTTGGGTCAGTCGTGCGTTGCCTTATAGGATGTTCAGAATTTACTTCAAACCTCACCTCATTGTCCGAAACAATATAAATGTTATTACAGTTTTGCTCTAGCTTTAAGTATTGTACTTCTCCTTTAATTTTTAATCTTCTCAATGCTGTTTGACCCCAAATAGAGTCTTCGCGCATTCGTTTGAATGTTAACCAATGTATAACAGACACGAAATGATCGACAGTGTCATCTTGTATGTGTAGCAGTAAAACATGCAATTCACCTCTTTCCTCGTGATAAAGCGAATCAGTTATTATAAAACCTTGATCATCGATATCGAGAGGCTTTGTGGAAAACACACTTTCAAAATAGTCGTCATCCTTTTTATCTCTGGTTTCCAAGATGTACAGCATACCCATTCCATCGGAGAGTACTGCATATGTCAGATTAGCAAAATGTAAAGTAACGTTATAATCACCAGACTGTGGTTCTCTGCAGGGTGGAACGTTAAATACTGTTACCGGAGCTACAAGCTCATTTGTAAGCGTATCAACGTAGGTTTTCTGAACGTTGCGATTTTTGTCAACAAAATAAACAGAGTTAAAATCGTCATACCGATCTGCAAACAAGTGGTTATGTAAACCAAATAACTTGGCGTGCAAAAAACTGTACTGAGTTGAGTTCAGTAAAATTTTTTCGACGGGCGCCTGGAGTTCTTTTCGAGAAATCCGAATTTCTTCCAAAGACAGCCTGTATCCGTCGAAATTAGAATCCAATAATAGCCGATCCGGTTTTAATTCCAACACAGTAGAACTCATCTTAACACCCTCTACGTAACACTGTTATTACAAAGTATGTAACGCAATCTGGTACAAATCAACACTTTAGGGCTATTGTTATTGAGGTTATGTTTGAAAAAATTATCTATTCAAACCATTTGACTAAACACGACATTGCCAGATCGCTCAAATATTTCACTGTTTTATTATGTTAATATAAATAATATTTTATAACAATATATCAATCTCATTTATATCAATTTCTTTCTAGATAATTAACAATTACCAATAAAGACTAATTTGTATAAATTGGTAATGATACTATTTAGATTATATTGTTAGTAATATTATTATGTTATTACTGCAACCAATTTTAAAAAAGTATAAAACAAAAGATTTAATAGAGCATTAGTAAATTACTCATTTTCTTTTCCTAAAGATTAAACTGATTGTAAGTGAGTTAATTGAATTTCGATTAATTTTATCAAACAGATTCGCTGCAATCAAGACTCGATCAATTGAACTTCGATAAAATTTTATATATATATATATATATATATATATATAAAATATATATTGACAACCATAGAAAAAATTGACAATATTTAAATTTAAATGCACAAAATACGAGAGCATTAATTAATCTGTGCATAAATTGCTTTATTCCATATAAATGGCTGACATCACAATATAGGGAGAAGATAAAGAGATTATTACATATAATAGACAATATTCTCAATGGTTTGTGACTCTTTTGAAAATTAGAAATGAATTAGTTAAATATTAAATAAAACATTATCTTTTTGTTTAATTTTATTTTTGAAAAATGAACATTCTTAATACTATTTATTTCACGATATTTAAGCAAGCTTCTGACACAGTAGGGTACTGAAATTTAAACCCTAATTCTTGGGCTCGTTGAGGTAATACCTTTTGGCCTTCGGTAACCATTTTGGCTCTATCATTTCCCAACATAATATTAAAAACTAATTTGGGCACTGGTATGCAGGCTGGACGTCTCAGTGCTTTGGCGAAGGCCTATAGAAAAATATTTAATATATATTTATACAATAATCACTAGGTTTCTTACATTTGAAAACTCTTTATTAGTACATGGACTTGGAGCTACACCGTTAATTATACCCTTCACTTTATTATTTTCTATTGCAAAAATAATAAGATTCACTAAGTCAGCTATGTGTATCCATGGTAAGAATTGTGAACCGTCTCCAATAGGACCACCCAATCCCAGAAAGAAGGGCAAATATAACTGTTTGATCATACCTCCATCTCTCCCCAACACAACTCCACTGCGTATTGACACGACTCTGCACTGTTTCTGAGCTTCATTATTTAACGATGTTGCCTTTTCCCATTCCAAAACCAACTTTGAAAAAAAATCAAAATTCGATACATGACTGCTTTCTGTATATTGTGTACTTTTGTCAGGTTTATAGGCTCCCACACCTTATAATAATACCGATAATGGAAATATTCAGTAATTATCATAATGACTTGCCTGACATTGATATAAAAGCTTGTGGTTTAACTGATGCTTCATTTATCGCTTTGGCTAAAGCACTGGTTGTATTTATTCTTGAATTGAATACATTCTGTTTAAAGCCCGCAGACCAACGCTGTTTAAAGTCCATCACATTTTGTCCTTAAAAATTAAATGGTTAGTCCTGCAAACAGAAATTTAATTTATTCATTACCTGCTAAATTAACAACTGCAAAGGTGCCTTGGGGAAGACCTGACTTATTCAAATCATTCCACGATATATGTTGAGGACCTGGCATACGAGATATCACAGTAATAGCATAATTTTTATTTTTAAGGGCATTAATTAAATGTTTCCCGACAAAACCTGTTCCACCTCCTAAAAACAATATGAAAAGCGTTAGAATTAAACAAATGGCGTATTTAGATTACTATACCAATGACAATGTTTCCAGACATTTTCAAAATATTTTGTTAAATTATATATTTATATAATATTGTATATAAATATACAACATATTCTGGGTCTGACAATGCATTCTACAAAATTTTGACACATTAAGTACGTTTGTTATGCAACCAAATTTTTTTTTTTTTAGTTTTTTAAAGAGTTTTGGAATTTTAAAGAAATAAGACTATTAAGTGTTACTATGAAGTTTCTTTCTTTTAATACTCTAAGTTTATTCATTATTAAATGAATATGTTTATGTTACCATTAAAACATATCACTGTCAAAACAACCCAAACATTGTGGAGTTAAAAACGTAGTGAATAATTGTTGTACAGATCATTTTCTTTTTTTGTTGTCCAGATGTCTGAAGATAAAGAATTTATTGTTAAACATATTTTGCATGCTGGTAGAGCTCCTATAGATTTCAAAGATGGAACCAAAGTGAGTTTTCCTGTTAATGTTTTTTTGACCTGTTTAATGTATTCTCTGGTTTTAGATATTTTTTCATTTTCAAACTAAATTGTGCGATAAGACACAAACAATTATTGATGATTCAAGGAAATTAGGAAAAAAAGAACCAATGCAGCTGGTTTTAGGAAAAAAGTTTAAACTGGAAGTTTGGGAAGCTATATTACAAAAAATGGCTTTAGGAGAAGTTGCACAATTTACTGTGGATAAAAGTGTATGAGTATTGCTAAATACTAAATTTTTTTTAACACACTTTATTCTGTAGCTTGTAATGGAATACCCATTTGTATCAAAAACCCTTAGAGATATAAATAATCCTAATAAACATAAGCATGTCCATACATGCTCTATGACTTTACAAACTGAGGGTATCGGCTATGATGACTTAAATATGCTTATAAAGAAACCCCAGAATTTGGAATTTATCATGGGTATGGATTATATAAATATTTATTTAAACTAGGATTTAAATTGGAGTTTTTGTATTCAAGAAATTGTAAATGTGGAACAACCTGGGCAATATGAAAAAGAGACATGGCAAATGGATACAGAGGAACGTATAGAAATGATACCCAAGTTGAAAGCTGAAGGTAATGAAGAGTATCACAAAAAGGACTATAAAAAAGCAGGTGAACTGTATGCAAAAGCTATTGGCCTTTTGGATCAACTAATGCTTAAGTAAATATTACTTTGATTTTGTTGATTTGAATATTGTGTTGTACCATCTTTTAGAGAGAAACCTCATGATGTTGAATGGAGTCAGTTAAATCAGCAACGTCTCCCCATTTTATTGAACTTTGCACAGTGTAAACTAAATGAGGGAGATTATTATGCTACAATTACCCATTGTACTGAAGTGTTAAAATATGACAAGGGTATGTTGATATGTATTGAACTTTAAAAAAGATACATCTTGATAATTCTTTCTAGATAATGTAAAAGCTTACTTTCGTCGAGCAAAAGCGCATATAGAAGCGTGGGACCCTAAAGAAGCAAGGGCTGACTTGGAGAAAGTTATGGAATTAGATAAAAGTCTCATTGCCTTGGCTAACAAAGAATTGACCAGATTGGAAGCACTACAGAAAAGTAAAGACCTTCACGATAAAAAGAAATTAGAAAAATTATTTATGTAAGTTAATATGCATATGTATTTATAGTTATTGACTTTTTACAAAGAGTTATTGTGTTAATTAATCTTAATGTTATTTGGTTATTCGCATTATATACACAAAATATACAGATATCAATGTTTTGTGATTATATATACATATGACACATAAATATTAGGTTATGATCTCTGTTAGATGTAAACAATAAAGGTTATGTTATTTTGTCATAGTGGTTTGTTAATATAATGTAAGAATGGCTCCTGTGTTTAAACAACTGGATTTTTTTAAACTATCTGGCAGGGGTTATACTAATTTTGCGTGTACATTATCTGATGATGATCGTGTTGTCATTTTATCCGAAATCGGCCTTTATGTGGTGGCCATCAAACCAAACTTGGATAATTCCTTCACAGAGCTTTCTTGCCAGAAGACTTTCATACCTATTTCCAAATACTCTATATGTGACAACGTAGAACTGGATCTAAATACATTTGTTCATGAACTTCCAAGGGAATCAATATATGAGAGCATAGCTCGTATTGAGTTGTCTTCCAATATGAACGGTACGGCACTCGTTGAACCACTGGCGTTAACTGCTATATGGTCTAACAGCGGTATGGTAGAAGGTACAGATTGTCTTTTGGGTGTATTAACTCAATTATATAGTTTAGACATATATATGAGATATGTCAATGAAAGTGAAATGACTGAATATCGCATTGTTTTAAATATAACAGAAGAAATTTTAAAACGAAAGAAAAGCGATTTTATATATAGCAATCGATTTCCGGTGATACAAAAGTACATTGAGTTTAAAAATCGTGTCGACTCTGTGGCTCCTGTGGGTAAGAAAATTTTTAATTTGTTTTCTAGCATGACTCTAATGTATTTTAGCTTTTTGTTGGAGCCATACCTATAACGTAGATAATCATGCAAACACAGTTATTTTTGCTGGACATTTACATGGTTTTATTAGTATTTGGAAGGTTTTCTGTTCACACACTAATAGTAAAGAGTTAGAATGTGCATTTTTAGGTGAATATAAAACTACATTAGGAGACATTAGCTGTGTACATTGGTATAAAACTCAGGAGTTTGGTAACACAGATTGTTATGGTTAAAGTTAAAAAAATAAAGCTTTATTGCGTTTTAGGAGGTGCACTATGTGTAGGTGATATCGACGGAAGAATTGTAATACTGCAAATAATAGATCTTGATAAGAGTCAATGTGTTTGTGACAATGAGGTACAATTTTGTCAAGACAAAGATCACATGGTGGATAAACTTACTTTGTTTAATATTAACGAATATACTGTGTTGGTCGCGGTAAAACAATGTTATTTATTTTTTTATGTAATTAATGGCTCTGGAAGTGTTACAGATTTTTCCGTGCACAGCGTAGAAAATTTATACATCACAGGTTAAAAAAAATCATGGTTTTATTAAAATTATGTTGTAAATTTATTGGTGGATTTTTCAGGTATTTCATATTATGATAAGAAACTCCAGGTACTTACTTTCACTGGTTCATTTAAAGAATTGACATTATCTATACACTATGGTAAGATTTCCATAGAGGAAAAGGTAATTCCACTCAAAATAGAACCAGGTATGTAACTATTGCAATATGCATTACCAGTTTTTTTGTGTCCTCTAAACTCTCTCTTTCTAGGATTCAGAACTCATGGATTCATAGTAACAAAGCAGAGAATTTTAACTGGCATCTTTTTAAGTCCTTATAAATTAACCAATTCCATTAAGGGCAAACAATTTGTGTATTTTAACTTATTTTACGACTCCAATATAAATCCCCTACAAAAATTAATGGATAATGAGAGTGGCACATTGGCAAAGCACTGGGACTGTATAGAAACCCTCAGGTACATTTTGCTGCTATTAAAAATGCTTTGTTTTGTGAAAAATTAATTTTAGGTTACTCTGCCTCAAAGAACAGAGATTCCCTTGGCTCGGTATAGATCCATTGATGGATTATGACAGTTTATCATTGCATAAGCTGAAAGTCATGAGAATAATTGCAAAATTGTCGGAGACTGTGTTTGTGGCTGTTAAAGAAGTTAGAAACTACGACATAAAACCGTTTATTCTTCTGCAGTACCTCGTTGATATTAAGCTAATAGTTGAGCGATTAGTTTACTTGTTTGACCTTATGTATTCGGGGAAGAAGTTGAGCCCATTCCAACTAACAAGTATGGAACTGCAAGTAGGTGTATTGTTCAATGTTATTTTTGATGCGTTGATACATGTTTGGCTCTTGTACTGTAGGTATTTTTCCTAAAAGAAATCGTAGTGAGTGGGATTTTATTGCGAGCCGAGGTTGGAAAACATTTTATTGAAGAAATAACAAAAGTCCTTCAGGTGGCCAATGAACTGACATTTCCAGATATGATTCGGTGTAGGTTGTGTGGTGAGAAAGTAAGAACTAAATATGTTACACTTAAAGAAACCATTTTTATTGCATATTTGTATCTCTAGCTAATCGGTGCTACGTGTTTACCACCACACTCTGACGCTCGCTGCTGTTTAACTATGCATCCCATTTTCTTAATGCCTACTTATAAATGTTACATTTGTGGTTCTCTTGCCCACCACGAAGCATTTCTGGAAAGGAAAGACACCAGTTGTCCATATTGCGATATCCCCATGCAGAAAATTTCCATTGAACCGTCCATAAAAAATGCGATCAAACTTGATAGTGACAAAGACGTTAAATCGCCCTGTTTTACCGATTGTTTGACAGATGGTGTGGACTATGAAGAGTTGGAAGATAACGACATTGAGGTGCTGTTTGTTAGCGACGATGAGGTCGAGGAAGAGGGTGAAGCTCTGATTGATGTCTACTCGCGAATATCCAAATTAAATTTAGATGACACTAGTGATAATTGGCATGTAGAACCCGTTTCCAATTAGCCAAATAAAATTATTGTACAGAAAACTATGTTTTATTTCCTCCGACAATATTAACCATTTCGAATGAACATATGAAACGTCCAAAAACTAATAAGTTACATGGAACTTTGCTAGGGAAATAACACTTCATTGTTTTTTTGACTTGTTTTTAATTAATTCGAAATAAATACAACACAAAATGTTAATAAAAAATAGGACTAAAAATATAATGGCAGTCTTGTGTATCGCGCGTCAATCAGGATCGCGCGATAAGTATATGAAATGTCAAAAATTATAATATAAAGGTGTGAAAATCGAAGTAGGTGTTGGAAAAGTTAAAAAATGAATGTATAACATCGGCCGATCTCGCCCGGACGCGTGCCTATCCGATAGTTTAAACGTGGAAACAGTTAAGATCGAGTGTTTCGACTAGGCGGGTTGTTCGACTTTATGCTCGACGACTTCTATTTCCTCTTTAACCCCGTTCAACGGTTTCTTCAGGTGTTTCTTGGCGTGCGACATCATGGTTGATCTGGTGACGAACGTTTTGCCGCAGGTTTCGCATGGGTACGGTCGCTCGCCCGTGTGATTCCTCCGATGATTGGCCATGGGCGTGAACTGTGTAAAAGTTTTCCCACAAACATCGCACCTGTGAATACAATTTAATGAAAAGTTCGCAAGTGAAAACAAACAATATTTACCCGTAGGGTCGTTCGCCCGTGTGGGACCGTCTATGACACTTGAGTGCGTCTCTTCTGGCAAAAGCCTTTCCACACATCTCGCAAACGTACGACTTTTCGCCGGTGTGCATAGTTAAGTGTATTTTCAGATCCACTCTTGTCAGGAACCCTTTACCGCAAACCTGGGTAAGTACTGCATTTAAATACCGTAGCAAAAATTGGTTTAGCGCGATTCTTACCTCACACATGAACGGTTTTTCGCCCGTATGAATCCTCGAATGCGTTTGCAGATAACTTTTGGACACGAATCGTTTTTGGCAAATTTTACAAGAGTATTTTCGGTTATCCACGCCGGTGTGGGTTTTTTCGTGTGCTCGACACAAAGCTAAAGATAAAACATGATTAGTTTTAGGATATACGATTCACTATAATCGGGATAAAGTTTGTTACGAAGCAACAATGTTTTTGGCTGTTGATTTTTGTTCTTTTTTGTGTTTAATAGTTCTCAATATGTGTCTTGTATGACTGATATATTCGGTCTGTTTTTTTAACACATAAAAACCTTAAGTGTCGTTTTTTTATCGTCGTTTTAAGGTTCCTTTTCTTTCTATAAAATAATTTTTTTTAAGTGAATTACTAGTTTTTGTGTTTTAAACCCTTTAACATTTCACAATTAGCGCAGTCAGGATTATAGCAGCAACAAAAGGCTTTTCAATTCATTTAATTAACAGGAATCAAATTAGTTATCAAGAAAACAAGACAGGTTGGCGTTGGATTGGCTATCATTCCCCAATTACTCGAAGAATTTCCTGATGTAGCTTAGTAGAAATCGGGCAAAAGTATTGCAACAGAGGCTGTAAGGGCACAAAAGGTTGATTGAAAGTGATCAAATACTTCTAGCCATAAACTATTACTATCAGGAAAAATTATATGCGTTCTCATCATCCACGATTATAAGGAGGCGTATGGCCTGTACCACAAAGAAACGTACAGCATCAGACGTACTTCAGAATATCCTTTCATGAAGCAACGCAATCAGTATCAAACCGAGCGGGGTAGACTCTTGCCAGGATGCCTTCATCAATTTTACACCAAACTGGCAGAACAAGTCGGATCTTATAGGCCTATTTCGCTGCTAACTGCGATATCAAAATTATTTGAGAAACTGGTGTTAAAACGTATTAAACCATTTATAGAAATACCAGATTTCCACTTTGGATTTCGAAATCACCACTCCACAATCGACTGCAAGAAATACTGCCCTGCAATATTCTTGGACGTCTACAAAATGAGCAAATTGCTACCGCGAAATTACTGTCTTTTTTTTTTATTGCTCTTCGTGAGTCCACAATCTGCCTTATTGGCAATAAGTATTTCTTCTGTCTATATTATATATACATGGCATGTAGAAAATCACTTCATTAAGCAATCTTCTGTATAAAATATTATCTTAATTAATTAGTCTTATTCTAATGCTTATTCTAAAGTCTACATATGTCCAGTAATCAGATCAAGTGGTGTTAAACGTTTTAGTCTACGCACTTCACTATCACGTCGCATATTTAGCTGATTAGCGAGTACATTGGGATGCACTGACACTCTTTCGAAGTACTTCACACAAACACGTTGAATTACACTCGTTATAGGTTCTAGAGGAATATCGCGTTGTATCACTTTATTTGAAATATAGTACGGAGCATCAACAATGGCACGCAACACCTTATTTTGGAACCGTTGAATGATGGATATATTAGATTTGCTAGCGGTACCCCATAGTTGAATTCCATATGTCCAAATGGGCTTGAGTATAGACTCATACAGCAATACCTTGTTATCTAATGATAACATGGATTTGCGCCCAATGAGCCAATACATTTGATATAATTTTAGTCCCAGTTGTTTCCGTTTAGAGAGTATGTGCTTCTTCCAGGTTAGGCGTCGATCTAAATGCATACCAAGATATTTAACATGCTCTGCTTGGGGGAGTTGACGATGATTGATGTTCACTGGTGGACATGTTCTTCTACGCAGGGTAAACGTTATATGCGTGGATTTTGATTCATTGGCTTTAATACGCCATGTCTTCAATCATAATTGTATTTGCTCCAGGTGGGTTTGTAGGTTTATTGATGCTGTGACTGGATCTTTATGGGATGCTAAGATTGCTGTATCGTCTGCATATGTTGCCACAGTAGTTATTTTTGTGGTGGGCAGATCAGCCCTATACAGAAGATACAGTACTGGACCCAGTACACTACCTTGCGGAACTCCTGTATATATGGGATTTAGTTCGGTATGTTCATCGCCTTGATTTACAATAAAATGTCTGTCAGTGAGATACGATTTTAGTAGCTGATAGTCCGGATGAGGGAGAAGTTTCTTTAGTTTAATCTGCAAGCCCGTATGCCATACTTTGTCAAAAGCCTGAGATATGTCTAGGAAAGCAGCCGAACAATATCTTTTGGCATTTAGGTCAGCGTTTATTTTGTTTACAAGTCTATGCGAATAATTTTTCTTTTTTCTATTATATAGTTTAGTTTTTTTACGTATAATTTCTCGAAAACTTTCGAGATTATTGGTAATAAACTTATAGGTCGGTAGGAGGTCACATCTTCTGGTATTTTTCCTGGTTTAAGTATCATTAATATTTTAGCTACTTTCCAGATACTAGGGAAGTAATTAATTCGTAGCATAGCATTAAATATATATGTTAATAGTTTTATAGCCTTTTCTGATAGTTCTTTTAAAATTTTGCCAGTAATTAAGTCATAACCAGGAGCTTTTTAATATTAATCTCTCTCATTATTGTATGTTTAACTTTTTTGACCGTTAATTTCTCGTGCGGTAAATCCATTTGAAATGGCGAATCTAGAAAGCTAGTAATTTTATTTTCGTCATCTTTATGTAGCTGAGACTGGAAAGGTTTAAAAACATTTTTTAAGTGTTTTGAGAAAATGTCGGCCTTCTCTTTGTTGCTTCTTGCCCAATTATTTTCGCTTGTTTTAATAGGTGGGTTATGCTGCTGGGATCTCCTAAGCTTTTTTGTTGCTTTCCACAACGAATAGTCTGTAGCCTCAGCTGATGTCAAGTTTTCTAGGTATTTTTGAATGCTTTGGTTTTGTTCAATTTGGATTAGATCTCTCAGCTCTTTTATGACCCTATTAAATTTTCTTTTATTCTCTTCAGTCCTTTGCTGTTGCCAATTTCGTCGTAACTTTCTTTTTTCTGCTATCTTTTTCTGTATTGTACATGATATATGTGTATTTTTTCTTGGAAATGTTTCACTGTTAGGAGTCGCGGAATATGCTGCCTCCTGTATATTTTTGTAAGATTTATCGCTGCTATTTCTATATCCATTTCAGTTTGTAACGGTAATTTTAGAGAGATATTTTGGTCTAAGTTTTCTCTAAATGAGGGCCAGTTAGTTCTATTATTGCACAGAGAAGGGGGTTTATCTTTGATGGTAATTTTTGAAGAAATTGTTACTATTATTGGCGAATGATCAGAAGACAGGTCGAAACATGATTCTGCCTGACACTTTTTTGGATTAATATTTTTTGTAATACAGAAATCTATTGTATCTGGTTTTTTATTTCTGTCTGAAGGCCAATATGTTAGTTCACCAGTAGAGATATGTTGTAAGTTATCTTTCCTTATGGTTTTGAGCAGTTCTCTACCTTTTGAGGTTATTATTCTTGAACCCCACATTAAATGTTTTGCATTATAATCTCCTCCTGCTATAAACCTATTACCTAGCGTACTAAAGAATTCTTGAAATTGTTCTGCCTTGTTGTTATGTTTGGGTGGGCAATAAATCGCAGAAACTGTTAATGGTCCATGGGCTTCCTCTATGGTTATACTGGTAGCTTGCAGGTAGTCTTTGCGGAATTTTTCTTTTTCGAAATGCTTTATATCATCTCGAATTATTATGGCTGTACCTCCATGTGCTTTATCATCAGGGTGATTTGTATGATAAAGCTTATATTTAGGAACTTTCAGATAATTCTTGTCCGTAAAGTGTGTTTCGGAAACCATCATAACGTCAATATTTTGTTCAATTACGAACATTTTTAGTTCCCTGGCGTGTTGTTGGAGCCCATTGGCATTCCAGACGGCGATTTTGTAGTTATTGATTTCAGGCATTAGGCAAGTTTGCTGACGACGGTTGTGAGTAGACCAAGCATCGTACTCATTTGATCCATTAGTTTGGCCATCATGTTTTCTAATCCTGAGATGTTGCTAGTTTCAGTAGGTTGAGATATTGTCTCTCGTTTTTGTGCTGAACCATTTTCAACCATTTGGGCATAAGTTATGTCTGGTTGACTTGTTCTGGTGGGTAGTGGTAGATTGGTAGTAGTGGATTGTTTTTGTTGATGCCTTTTTTCCCTTAAGGCAGGATAGAGTTTCTGCTATAGTTGCTTGTGAACTGCGCAACCCTTGTAGTTCGCTGGATGATTTCCGTTACAGTTAACACATTTCACTTTTTCATCGCGAACTTTACGAGTACAATCTCCTGTCTTATGTTCTCCTGCACATTTTACGCATCTATATGATTTGCGACAGTAAGTCTTTGTGTGCCCGTGGGCTTGACACCTTGTGCATTGTGGTATAATTCTTTTTATATGTGGTGGTTCGCATTTAATAATATTATTCTCCAATTTGGTGATTTCATACACCGCCTTATTACTTCCATTAGGTTTTATGTCTATATAAAACATAGGCAGAGGTTTTTTTGTCGTGTGATGTCGTATATTGTGAATATTTACGACGTGACCTTTTTCAGCTAGTGCTGCTTTGATGGTGTTAAAGTCCGTCCCGTAATGTAATCCTTTTAACACGAATTTAAATGTTCTCTCGGATTTTGGCCTGAATGTATGGTATTGAGTGTTTCTTTCATCTAATTCTTTTACAAGAACTTTAAAGTGACCCGCTTCGAACAATTGGATTTTAATTGTTTCATAGCTCACTGTTTTAATTGTGTAGTTCGTAGTAATGGTTTTCAATAGGTCATGGATGTTTTTTATTATTCCTACCTTATAGACTGTTATTGGTGGCGGTTTTGAAACAACTTTTTCAGGGCTTGGTTGTATGTTCTCTTCAATTTCTTCCGACAGGTTGCTAAAACTGTTTTTTGTCTCTATCGGTTTCTGTAACCAATAGTCACTGATTCTTGTTTGTTTCCTCGTGATTTCTTCTTCTGGACTTCTCAATCGTTTTTTGTTAATAACTGTAGTCCATTCTGATGGTGGAGTTTGCGTTATTGCTGTTTGTTCTAATCTTATATCAAAGTGTGCAGGTGATTTGGTTGAATCGCTATGGTTTGCCATTTTTAGATTTCTAATATTTTATTTAATTTACTTCCAGAGGATAAAAAAAAATAAATACATTGTTTATTTCAGGCACTTCATTTTTCACTTACGTTATTTTAGCACTAGTTTTTGACTATATATACTATAAATGAATTTCAAAAGGACCGTTGTAAAATAAGATGAAATAATTTTAAACACTAATAAAAATGAGATGCAGTCCTTTTGTCTGGTCACGTAAACACGTATTCACTACACTTTAGGTCCACTGAGAGACGGATAGCCGCATCTGTTATGTGTTTTTAACCCTCAATTAAATAACCGTAATAAAATACTGTGTTTTTTTAAAGAAAGGTATCTTTTTGTAGCTTGGACCGTATTGAAAATACGTTTTCACCCTACGAAGGTTGGAACTGAACTGAAATTACTGTCGACTACTGGAATCATATCTTTTCGAAAGAAAATTAGAGTGTCGCATGAAGAGGCATTCTCAACACTTAAATCTATTTCGGCTAGAGTTCCCCAGAGTAGTGTCTTGGGACCACTCTTCTATCTGCTCTATATTGCTGATATTCCGACAATAAAAGAAACAGAACTTGGAACATCTGCTGACGACACAGTTATATTTCGATGGTAGGTTAACTTAAAAACATCATATTAGACAAAAAACAGAGCAGCTTAGACTCAAAGTCAAGAAACTGTACTGGTTAGTCGGAAGATACTCTCAACTTGACCTAAAATCTAAGAGATTGGTTTAGCAGTCAATCATAAAGCCAATTTGGACCTATGGAGTGTAAATATGGGGTTGCACTAAAACATCAAATCAACTAATAATCCAACGCACCCAAAACAAAGTTATACGATGCTTATCGCTATGTAAGCAACGCAGGAAATTGAAGTCACCTAGAAAGTCTTGCGGAGAGTTTTGAAATGAAATAATATTTTAGATTTCGATATGCTCATCCCAAACTTCAGCTTTGCCACTTTGCATATGTACCGCTCGCGCCGCCATATTGAAAGATGGTGTCTAAAAGCTGTTTTTGGATAATACCTACCCACTTAACAGATCAATTGAAAAGTCCCCGACCTGACACATAGAAGGCGCTACTAGCATTAAATCCATGTTTTTTAATTAGCCCTAACCCTCAAAAGATGCGTGTATAAATTTGACAGCTGTCGAGTCATTAGTTTGTGAATTATAGCAATTTGAGTGAAGTAACTTTTGTTATTGTGAAAAAAATGGATAAAAAGGAATTTTGCGTGTTGATAAAATATTGTTTTTTTAAGGGAAAAAAATACATTTGAAGCAAAAACTTGGCTTTGAAGATGATCAAGCGTAATAAACCCGAGTTTTTGCGTCAATATGTAACAATGAATGAAACATGACTCCATCATTTTACTCCGAAGTCCAATCGACAGTCATCCGAGAGGACTGCACACGATGAATCCGGTCCAAAGCGTGGTAAAACGCAACAATCGACTGGCAAGGTTATGGCGTCTGTATTTTGGAATGCGCATGGAATAATTTTCATTGACTACCTTGAAAAAGGAAGGACCATCAACAGCGACTATTACATAGCGTTATTGAACCGTTTGAAGGACGAATTTGTTTCACCAAGACAATGCACCGTGTCACAAGTCAGTGAAAACGATGGCAAAAATCCATGAATTGGGATTCGAATTCCTTCCTCATCCGTATTCTCCAGATCTGAACCCCAGCGACTATTTCCTGTTCTCAGATCTCAAAAGAATGCTCGCTGGGAAGAAATGTTCGCCGAATGAAGAGGACAAATCGTACTACAAAAATGGTATCGAAAAGTTGGAGGGTCGCTATTATCAGTGTATCACCCTTGAAGGGAATTATGTTGAATAAAAAATATAATTTTGCCAAAAAAATGTTTTACTATGGTAGGCTCAGTACTTTTCAATTGACCCGTTATTTTACAATAAACAAATTTATATACAGAATGAAACCAGAATAAACTTTATGTAACATTTTTTTTTTGAAAAAATGAATGGTTAACCATTAATGATAATAGTAAACTATTATACAAGGGACAGATAAAATAATATGAACATGCGATATAATACATCTTCTTGCATGCTCTTGAGCATATATTGCTTAGTCAAGTCGATCGGTGAACTATAGTCTATTTGAAATAACAGTGAACTCACGTCATCAAGATGTTTTATGTAGTGCCTATCGTAATTTCTAAATTTGTTTCAACACCAGACTAGTTTTTTCTTTCTTATTTTGTTTTAGTTAATAAGAGAAATCAAGCTGTCTGATACGTTCGAACACGCATGTAACCGAATCAATCAGCCTACAGAAGTCGTACGGTTGTCAAACGTCTGCAGAATTCTTTAAAACATTAGTGATGATAATTATGGGTTATAAACCGAGAAACGTTGTTTTGGTGTTTTGAAACATCTCAAAAAATAATTTTAAAATTACTTGACAAGAAAACAAGAACTTAGGTCAATTAGGCCTCCAAAAACGCTCTTCGAACTCTATCTCCAAGGTGGCGAATTGGATTTTTTCATCTTATTTCCCTTCTCATTCTATCTCAGATAAAAAGAGATGGAATGATATCTGATACGTTGGAACATCGGATCATATTACATTCTACCTATCCAAAGTGTCCAAATTATGTGACATTTGGCAACATGGTCCACTAGTACCAATAGAATTTTATAGGCCGATTCGATTATATGTTGCGATGTATCTGTACCACTTAACATTTCAATACGACTTTTATAGAACGATTTATCTTTTGCCTCAAAATAGGCCTGTCACCAATTGCTATTCACTCAGATGACGATCATTTTGATTCCGGAGTGAAGTGATGGATTCATGTTTCATCCGCTGTCACATATCGACGCAAAAATTCCGATTTGTTATGTTTAAACATGGCCA
Source organism: Rhynchophorus ferrugineus (assembly GCF_030347505.1). NCBI lineage: Eukaryota > Metazoa > Arthropoda > Insecta > Coleoptera > Curculionidae > Rhynchophorus > Rhynchophorus ferrugineus. The sequence goes on from NW_027472589.1 coordinate 18,325,083, forward strand.
AACACTGCTCAAAATCAACACTTTTCTTGTTTTTGATCAACAGTGAGCAAACGCGGCCAGTTTGAACAGAGCTTTCTCATAGTCAAATACTCATGCAATATAAAAACAACCACGTTCTTTTGATTGTGAAATATATGACTTGTCTCGATACAAGAGCTAGTATAGAAAAAAGGAAGAAGAGTAAGATTTGTGGCACAGACGATTAGGACATGCAGGTAACGACTCGCTTTATCAACTGGGACTTAAGAAGATGGATAAACATTGTTCTATATGCGTAGAAACTAAAGCAATCAGGAGTCCTTTCTACAGCAAGGAGAGGAGAACAAATGCAATCGGAGAGTTAATTCATTAGGATATTTGTGGGCCAATAAGCCCAATATCTGAAGATGGAGGAAAATATTTCCAGACAATACTAGATGATTTCTCCCATATTACCAGAGTAAAAATCCTGAAGACAAAAAATGAAGCTGAAGAGAATCTGAAACAATACATTAATGAATTAGAAATGCAGCATGGGGTAAAGGTAAAAGCATTCAGATTAGATAATGGCGGTGAATTTAGCTCAAAATTATTTCAGCAATTTTGTAAGAAAAAGGGGATTCGCTTAGAATATACAATTCACCGCAAAGTAATGGAAAGGCGGAAAGATTAAATAGGACCTTATTAAATATGATTAGAACAAAAATACTTGAGTCAGGGATTCCAAAATATCTCTGAGGAGAAGCACTTAAATGTTTTGTATACGAACTAAATAGGAGACCAACCGCAGCATTGCCAAGAGGAAAAACACCATCAGGAATATGGAACCGGCGAAATGATCTAAATAAACTTAGAATCTTTGGATGCCGAGCATGGTACACTATCTTACCAAAAGGCAACAAGCAGGAAAAAGCAGCTCAGCAGCCCAAAAGCAGGAAAAGCCGTGACGGTGAGCTATACAGGAGATTACACTATACCTGAGAAACAAATGGTCATAAAGTGGCGAGAAGCAAGGTTTGATGAAAGTACATTTTATAAGACGTGCATAGAAAATTCCAAAGAAGAATCTGTGAGTTAACCGACGCAGGCAGTTTTGCAAGAGGAAGAAAACAAGAATGTGAATGATGATGAAGAAAGCATTCAAGAGCAGACAACAGACAGTGATGACGAACCTGATGAAAATGATATCTTGTCTAAATTGGAGGAAACTAATTCGGGAAGAAAAACCTCGAGACCAAGCAAACTAGACGACTATGAGCTATATGTCGCCTATTGTCTGCTTACTTCAACAGAACAGAATACCAACAATATTTAATGAGGCTTACGAAAAAGAATGGATAGAAGCAATAAATAATGAAATAAAATCACATGAAAGATTAAGAACATGGAGCCCGACAGAGTTGCCAGAAGGAAGTAAAGCCATTGAAACAAAGTGGCTATTCAAGCTAAAAGACGATGATACAAACAAGGCAAGATTAGTAGCTAATGGATTCCAAGTACCATTTAATGGTGAAGAATTCAGTTATGCCCCAGTGTGGAGGCTACAAACAATAAGAATTTTAATATCAGTGTCTATTCAAAAGGACTGGAAGATACAGCAAATCGACGTTCCAACAGCATTCTCGATTGGTACAATAGATAAGGACATGAGGGCTAAGATACAGAAACAAAATATTTCAAGTTAAATCGAGCATTGTATGGTTTGAGAAATGCACCTAAATGTTAGAACATTAAATTTAATGAGGTAATGAACAAGCTAATGTTCATCTTGTTGTATTTGTTGATGATGCCCTAATAACAGGACCTGGAGATCAAACAGCAAACTTGATGCAACATCTGTATGAAATATTTAAAATTAGAAGGATAACCGAAGGTAAACGATTTCGCGGAATGGAAATGGAGAAGACAACCGATGGACATGAAGATATGCAAGACGGTAATACAATTGCTATACCAATGGAAGTCAACTTTCATGTTGATGAAAGTGAAGAAGTTATTAAAGATGTACCGTTTAGAAAATTAGTATGCAGCCTCATGTATATATCTTTAGTTAGATATTGCATACAGTGTTTCGTATTTAAGCACATTTTCAGATAGACCAACAAAAGGAGCATGGAAAGCTGCAAAAAGGGTACTACGATACTTCAGTGGTACAAAGGACTATGGATTGTTATATAGTAAGGGCAACAGTGGATTACAAGGTATGAGCGAGGCAGATTGGGGAGGTGATCGCACAACATGGAAGAGTGTTAGTGGTTTTATAGCTTTTCATAACAGTAACCCAGTGGCGCGGCATTCTCGGAAACAGAACTGTGTAGCGTTGAGTTCAAAGAAAGCAGAATACATATCTGCAGGTTTAGCAGCACAAGAATTATTGAATCTCAAAGGACTTCTAAGAGACTTAAATGAAAGTAAAGAGGTGAGGTTATTTGTTGATAACCAGAGTGCTATTTCCATGATCAAAAATTTTTAAAACTCCAAAAGAAGCAAACACATCAATATAAAATATCATTTTATAAAGGAACTCTGTTTAAAGAAAGAACTAGTAATTAAATATGTTTGTTCATCTGATAATTGTGCCCTAAAGTCATTAAGTAAAATTTAGTTTACACAATTCAAAGAGAATTGTCTAAAGTAGGAAATTGATTGTTACCTTTGTTTATTATACAATTGTGTAAAGTTTATTCGATTAAATCATTAAGTAAAGTTAAAATTCTCACAATATAGAAATAGAACAGTTCTAAGTTAAAACAAATTTATATGTACAATGTAATAGTTTGTTCAGGCAATTTAAATGTATTTCTGTAATTTTTGTTTACAATCTCAATTAGGTTAAGTTATTTAGTACATTTAAATTGAAGGGGAGTGTTAAATATATGACTTGTCTCGATACAAGAGCTAGTATAGAAAAAAGGAAGAAGAGGGCGCGAAAACTTGTATCTAGTCGGTAGAAAATACCAGGGTTAAATTAAATCTTTTATCTTTTGTTTCAAGGTAATAAGTAGTGTATTAATTCCGTCCCGAATCATAAGTGATTCGTAAAATTGATATCCTTACGCTCTTAGCTAAATCACGCAAATTCACTTTTCGATCATTCAAAACGATTTTTTTGATTTTTTTTATGTTTTCTGGTGTTACCACTTCATTTGGACGTCCAAATCGTCTGCGTTCTGCATCGTCGCTGTCCCTACGACCACGTTTGAAGTCAGCAAATAAGTTTTAATGTTATTTCTGATGGAGCGGAGTCCATATAACACTTTTAAAGCCATTGCTTCGCTTGAACGTTATTTTTTCCCATTAAGAAGTAGTATAAAATTAAAACACGAAATTGTTTTTAATCCATTGATTTTAAAATAACGAAAGTAGTGTTACTCTTACACAATAACTCACAAATTCATGAGCTAGAATATCATGAAATTTTAAGTTTTCTTTTGATGGTTAGTACTAAGTGAAAAAGTGGCGAATGAAATAAAACTAGTGCGATCTATATGTTTAGGTGTTAATATTTTTCCCATGTGTCATGCGAAGTGGCAAGGTTGCAATTCTATAAAAATCGCCCATTTTCAAATCTCCCGGGAAACTCTCGAAGTAAAACTATGAAATAACTCTACTATTAACTTATTTTATGTTGTGGTTTAAATTGTGGCGTCAACAAATGTTAAGAATAAACGTTTCCTAAAACTATACATTACACTAACTCTTACACTTCAACAGTGTGTTTGGCAAGAGTGCGAACGACAAAACTGGAAAATATGTGATTGCTACGCCGCTTGTAACTCATATAACAAATGTTGATATCTTTCTATTCTTTAGATATATTTTTAAGTAAAGTAACTACCCTAGCACAAGCTAAAACTGGCACTGCACAGTTTAGAAGATAGGTTGCCATTTGAACGTCAGTCTTCTCGAAATTACCCAAAGTCCCTCTTATTTTACATACACAATTGACCGATTAAGGAAGAAGTTGTTCAGCCGTTGACTAAAGAATCTAAGTATCGAAGACTGAAAAATACTTCTACTTAGTGAACTAATGGAATTAGGAAAAGTACCCTCTAATTTTGGTTTGAGAGCATTTGGATAATAAAACGATCATAGTTTACAATTTACGGCCACCAAAATCACACTAGAGTATTGGAATATTGGCTTGTGGAACATTTATTAACCTAGTCTACTTGAATTTATGAAGAACCTGGTAATTCAAAATTAATAGCCACTAAATTCGGACTAAAGGACGAAAATACAGAAAACCTCATAACATGAATATTAATTATAGTGAATAATAATAGAAACTTATTTTTATATTATATTGAGAACTTTGGAACACATAAAATTGCTAAAATTCTGCTTCTCCAATGTCCGGTAAACCATTCTGTTATCTTCACAATGCCACAATTTGGCAGATTATCGCTATTTTACTTCAGAATGGTATTTTATCTATTTACTAATAAAACGCTCTCCTATTAACTCAATCCATTGACCATAGAGTAAACCTCTTTTTAATGGAAATTATTTTTAATCATTAATATTGAAGAAATTACCTCCTGAAATTACATTGCTTACACTATGTCTTCTTGAAACGAACTTTTCGTTCGCGAAGGAATTTATTTCGTTTCATTTTTCAATCTACTACCATTACCGCGTTTTTCGAGTATTTATTCAAATTTTTTCATTCCAAAAACAAGGGAAACTCCTGTATAAGGGTATAACATATTGTCAACAATCGTGGTTCGAAAAAACTAGGACAAGGAATTAATTGTTATCATTTGTTTCGCATTTAGACATTTGTCGAGAAAAACTGGAAAAAGATAGGTTCAATCAAAATGTTTTTTGTCGCGATTTTGTAGGACCATGTTTTCGTTAAGATAGTGATAGTGTTGGTTTTAAAGGGGGATAGCAAATCAGGATCCCAGATTTCGAAAATATCGGATCAAATGAAAGACTTGAAATCCTTGCAACAGCCTGAGTAGGAATATGAAAAGAAAGTTGTTAGTTGTTTCAACGTTAAATTATCTGCACCATTTGAAAACACATTTTTATTTAGGGAATTAATCGCTGCCAGTAAGTTGATTTTGTTGAAGATCTTAAAAGTGGGTCCTGTGGGTACTCTCATAATGTGATATACTCCAGTGATTGATTAGTGGGATAATGGGCTGAAACTAGATTTTAAAAATACTGCTTAATGCATATTTCTAATGATGGCTATTTTGATATTTTGACTCTTAATAAGAAACAATATTTTTTGTAATAGTTATAAAATGCTAAACTATTATAAACGTTCTTTTACGTCAAATTAGTCTTGATAGATCGCAGTAATCACTGTTTCATTTTGTTTGTGACCTCATTACTTAATATACAGCTTGAGTTTGTGCTTCTTATTTTTGATTATCATTGGATTATATCTAGTGAATTTTAAAATTTGAATTGTTTTCTTTAAATTATCAGTTAAACTTGATTGGATATTCGATGTGTGTAAAAAATAAATGACATAATCAAATTATGACTGATAATAATTTATTGGCCTGGGCTGGCCGTTATATGTTGTGTTTGGTTGTTGGATGCGCAAATTGACATTTATTTCCAAGGCAAATCAAAGATCCGTGATTAGAGACAGATCTCGTCATTTTTAAATTGCTTTACCTTTGGTAATGAACCCTCTTCCACATATGCTGCATAAGTGAGGCTTTACTCCCAGGTGCCTGTTTGTGTGATCTAATAAACTCTGTTTTGTCTTGAAATTTTGGCCGCAAGTGGTGCATGGGTAGGGCTTTACATCTGAATGTACCTGGTGGTAAAAGTATATATATATAAAACAGGAACCGGAAATACTTATTCAAACTAACTTACTCTTTGGTGAACCATTAGATAACTTTTGCATTGGAATCCTTTTCCACAGGTTGGACATGAAAAGTCATATTGTCCTGTGTGGGAGAAATTAGTAGTACTTATCGTGCCTGAATAGTAAGGCGGTATTCTGGCCTAGAGTTTTGATTGTTTATTTTTTAGTTTAGATTCTTTCAACTTTCAAACTTTTCAGAATTATGTTTAAACGGATTTTTAAAAATTTTAATTATTTTCGGAGATATAGCTAATTTAGCAATCCGGCATTATAAAGATCTCCCGACTACATGACCTCAGGTTCTGCATCAAAACTTCCATTTAAAAGGCGATTAACGGAACGTGTATATGCATATACAGTCTACTCAAAGATTATTTACGTTTGCATACGTCATCAAGATGTTAATGTATTGCCTGTCGCCATTTATAAATTCCTTTCAGAATCAGACGATATTTTCCTTCTCATTTTATTATAGTTAAAAAGAGACACAATGCGGTCGATCAAATTAATGCGAACACGTAAACGAATGAGCCTGTCAAAAGAAAGCAGTAGCGATCGGGCAGAGTTAGACTTGAGTTTTAGACTGTAGACATGTTATCTCTAGTTCTATTGCGATGTAGTTTAAATTTGGTGGGAAACTTCTCCATACATGTCTATATAATCTATATAGGATTTGTAACAAACCTTAAAATTTGCGCTGAAGTTAAAAATATACTTTAGAAAAATCCAAGTAGTTGGGGTTCATAAACACAAATTATCGATTTATATACTCGACTGAGAATGGGACATAGTAAACTGACCCACTATCTTTTGTAAGGTGAACATGAAATCTAAGCTACACTACAACCCTAATCATCAAGCATTTATTGGCGAAGTGTAGCAAGTTGGGGTAGCGAGATAATAATTTAACATTGGTGATAGCTTGCAGAAATGTTACCTCCATATGAAAAATGTTATCAATTTGTTGAACTTATATGTAATGTTGCTATTGTCTAATAAAAATGATACTATTGACTAATAAAAAAACAATTAATTGAAAATGGAGATTCCAAATGGCCATTTTCACTGCACTCTTACTATCGAAAATGGAAAAACGCAGTACAGGCTCATCGAGGCGGTATGGCGATGGCAAATAATGGAGCCATCGTAAGATACCTGCAGAACTTTCATCATTTTTAGGGGAACATGTTTAGCTTCCCAAGTTGCCCAAAATGAAGTCAAGTGTATACAGATGAAAGTAGACAAAAAATCAATAAAAACGACAATCGTACGCTTTCCACATCTAAAACGCTCCTCCATAAATTGGCGAAGTGTGAAAAAGCTGGTCTAAATCCCTCCTGCTCCATTCAGCTATCTCTGCAAGGTCTCTCAAGTCTCATTTTTATGATTCTCATAAATACTTTTATGACAATTGATAGGAGTTATACCGTGATATATCTTGATTTAGGCGACTCCATCTTTCTTATTTTCCAATATTTTCTGGAATGAATCCCACTTTTTCCTTTGGATACGTCCACTGTGATATTTTTAACAATTTTTTAAATCTCACCACTATCACTAATTTATTCATATCCCAATCTAATTACTTTATGAAGTATTGTAATTACATTAGTGTAAAATCACTGAAGTGACCTCAAAAAGTCCATAAGGCTAATGGGTCGTTAATAAACATATGTATCTGGACCAGAATGCCCGCTATATATAAGTATGGTTTTACCTGTATGCTTCGCTTCATGTTGGGCTAATCCGATTTTCGACCTGAAAGCTTTCTCGCAGCTTTTACATTTGTACGGACGCTCTCCCGTGTGTTTCTTCATGTGTTGCGCCAACTTATAATTAGTAGAATAACTCTTGCCGCACTCTTTACACACTTTCGCACCTTTTTTGGCTTTTGGCTGGATGCTCTCAGTCAGTTCGGGTACATAGGCAACATCTAAACTATTACTATCATCGTTCGGCCAACTGACGAGTAACAAATAAGTTATTTTCACTATAACACCTTGCGCTTGTGTGTACCCACCTTTTAACACTATCAAATGTTGGCCCTTCATCAGTTCGAGTTACATCAACTTCAGCATCATTACTCTTTGAATTATCCTCGTTGCTTGAAATTAGATGGCTATCGTCCAATTTCTTATTGTTCTCTATGTCTAGTTCAGGCATAAATCTGTACTTAAGTAGATGGTTTTGACAATGACTTTCTAAGGTCGTCCTGTTATCGAATGATTTCCCACACATGTCGCAGCTGTAGAAATTAGAAGGTAAATCTGTAAAATCTGAAAGATGAACGTGTCGTAGTGAAAGCATATAAATGTAGAAGACTTAACTCTAAAATACCTCAATACTCTATACAAAAACGTACCATCTGTTTGATTATGATTGTTCATACCATCATTATCTAGTAGATAGCTTTCCTTTCCTATAACCGCACTGACATTACTAATATCCTGTTCAGCCAGTATATTAGGATTGCTATCACTTTCATCGTGCTGATGTAACTGATCGATTTGGCTATCACTTGAGTATGAAATTATATGATTCAAGTGAGTATCAACTTCAACACCTAAAGTAGTGAAACAGAGATAAATATAAATGAAAGATTCAGAAAATAAAATTAGAAGCCTACCTAAACTATTATCACTTAAATTTGAATCTACTGCTAATGAGGTTTTGGAGTTTGAATAATCTAAAGTATCATCCTCTTTCACATAATCATTATTTGGTGGTACATTGTGTTTTATCTAAAAAAACAAACTGTATAACATGAATTTAATTTTTTATCTGTAATTACATTTTCTGTATAGAGTGAATGAGGTCCAGCCATTGGCATGTTATTAACAAATTTGAATTCTTGATGCAATCGAAATTGGGCTTCATTTAATATTTGCTGTTGCATCTGATTTAGGTTTACTTCATTGAACCTCTGATCAATCTGTGTAGGCATCACTGATAAACTATCATGACCACCATGTAAACTTTGGTTCGATAAATCTTGACCTTCAAAAAAATCAGATGCATTTACATATTAGATTTACCACAATACAAATACCTGGTAGATCATGATTGTTTAACTCTAAGTTTTCCAAACCATGAGAGTTCAAGTCATGATGATTATGCAGAATTATTGCATAATTTTCTGTATTCTCCCGATGCCCCAATTGGGAAATATCTATATTAGGAACATCTTGTATATTTTCTGTTAATATCTGATGATGAGGAACTAAAATATAGTAAGACAAACCATGATGAGTCTTTACTGAACATAAAGCTTACTTTGAACTATTAAACTATTGGAATCTATGGAAACAACACATTGTTCCTGCGAATTTTGTCCTCCGTCATTGACAGCATCTTTGAATTGTTTATATAAGCCATGCAATAACTGTTCAGTTCTAAAAGATTTATCCTTAAAATCCCAAAACATTTCAAGCTTAAATAGGCAATTTTCACAAATAATTTTTGGCAGTTCATCTTGCTGGTGAACCTAGAAGGTAGTAATATAAATGTTTTTTTGTATTATTGTAGACAGATTTTATAATATTGTTGGTAAATTGAGAACACTTATATTTACCTGAATTTGAAGGCAATTGTCGATTTTTTTATTTAATTGTCTTATGGGACCCTCACCCTCAAATATATGCACTGAAAGCATCAATTCGGTTTTAGCGGCACACAAACGGCACAATTCATGAAATTTTGTGTTTTGTAAAAAGGAGGTTGAGGCCATTTTTAATTTTTCTCACTGCTCACCACCCTATTTTAGGCAACTTATGTAGTTTACGCCATTCGCACTATATTAAATATTAATTTCTAATACATGAATATTGTGTAAAATTTAATTGACAAAAAAGTTTTATTAAACAAGTTTTATTATGAAAATATTTTCCCATAGTTCCATTGACATTGATAAGTATGAAATTTAATTGACATTTGGAAGCTAGTTATGTAACTCAACATACGTTTTGTGTACGTTTATGCAATTTTTATATTTTTTGGCACAAAATAGATAATTTTCCATGTTCTGTGTTTTTAGGTTTATATCTATTTCTTATATTCCATGTAAATTATGAGTGATAATTTAGAAGATTCTGTTATTGAAGCTACTCCGGTCCGAAAGAAAGTGAAAAAGATGAAATATCACCCAAAGCGTGAAAAGAAAACAAATGATCTTCCAGTAGAAAATTACCCTACAGCACAATTAGGTCAAAAAACATGTACTTTGAGTGAGAATAAAAATCAGAGTGACATTAACTATGTTTGTAGCGATATAACTGAGCCGATAGATAGGACGAAATCAAAAAACCTTTATAATCATTATGTTTTCTATAGTATAGAGGAAATTTTAAAATTTACTTTAAAATCTTTTCCAGTTAATAATTGGGTTCATTTGATGGGTGTCCACAGCCTTTCTACTGATTTAAATTGTTCAGTTTTATGCAGCACCATGACAGTTTATAATAAACAAGCTGAAGTTAAATTGCTCTTTTCTTCTATTACTACAGTACCTAAGGAAGGTGAACATATTATAGTTTATGGCTTTTTAAATATTGATTCTGATTTACCTGGTGTATATGTAAATTTCTTCCAAGTTTGTGACATCAACTATAAAATATATATCAAACTAATGCTAGAATTAAGATCTACAGTGCCTTTACACAATTTTGCTACACAGGATATTTCAAATGATGCTTTATCAATCGATCAGAGTTTATTAGCATGTAGTAGAAATGATTTTTGTGACAGATTTGAAGGACTGGAAGAGACTTTCAAAGATACTTCTATTTCTGACTCACAGTTATGTTTATATGCTGATGATATTATATAGATTGTCTGTGTAACTTATACATGATGTAATATACTTTTTGAATATATTTGTTGTTGTTTTAAAAAAGAACCAATAGACATGTAAAATATAACAATAACTCCGAGAATTTTGGAAAGGGACGAAATCAAATGAAAGTGTAATAGGTATAAAGTATATAGTAAAAAATACATTTATTTTATTCTCTAAATAATTATAGTATTTTATATAACAATAATTTAAAATATTTCTATTCTAAACTGGGCAAGAGGTTTTCTTGAGTTACTAATGGGTCACATTTTGTTGGCTTATCTGTTAAACATAAGCTGCTTAGAAGAGTTAAATTATCCATCTCGTCATAATTGAGCTCGACAACACTATTTCCAGCCAAATCAGGTAATAGTAGATTGGGATCAGCTTTATTCGAATTATCTTCATTTTCAGTGATGTTCTGATTGTGTCCGATGATTAAGTCATCGTCAAATAACAAGTTTTGGTCCTCATTAATTTCTTTGGCTAGTTCAACATCGGCGTCGTCATCTTCAACGAAATCCTGAAAAACAATGATTTGAATTCATGGATCCACAATGCGTTTAAGTCCGCTTACTGGTACTACAGGAGTGGTGCTTTTGTATTGAAACGCGCTGTTGGAGAGGTCGACTTCTACAGGAAACAACGGTTGACCGGATAAAGCTTCCAAATGCTGGTTATGCATGTCGCTTAGAGATTTTACAATTCGTACGAGTTGACCACCCAATTGTTGAACATGTTTACTATCAAGAAGTTCCATTTTAACCAAAACGTCCGCTCTTAGTTTCGCAAAACGAGTTCTGGCCAGCTGTCGACAACGCAAGATCAATCTAGAAGCATCAGAATTATTTTTTTATGGTTTTGTAAAAGTTAGATTTAATTAGTTATTATTAATATGTTCTTAATCTTTGAATATAAAGTGTTTTAGACTTGAGACTCTACTGTCGCTGATAATTGAATTGTCGCTTCCGGACTGTAGCCACGTTTCTTAACTAAAACTAGCCGACGTTTCGCAATTCTTACAGATTACACCTTCAAGGTCGAAGCTCTCCCAATAAGGTTATTCTACTCCTATTAACCAACTCCCTGTCATAATTGAGTAAGGTACAAATGATGCGTTTTTATGGTTTGTTAAATAATTAAAAAACTTGGAGGATGGTTCAGTCTCAGTTTCGATGTTTTTTTCTCAATATAGTATTATAGAATGGCTAAATGATTTAAGGAAGATTATTCTATCGGATTTGCAACACTGTATCCATTGTGTCCAGACCTTCTAGGGCGATTGTATGTATTCTGATCATTTGATATTGAGAACAATTGGTATAATATATGATAATCAAAGTATTTTTAATAAATTTTCACCAACTTTTACTCTTTTTCTGAAAACATGACGATACTGTTTTGAAAGAACGTTATTGGTTTAACAGCGATCATAGAGTAAACAGCGATCCAGCTGATCATCGATCCATTTTCGCATTTTTTTAGCATATTGATATCGTGTGCCAACCGTTCGTGTGCATCGAGTCCGAGCTATGTTGCATGGATCTCAACAAGTGATAATTAGAAGGAGCTATGTCTGATGAGTACTCTTGGTTCGGTAAAACTTCACATTTCAGCTTCAGTAGTTGATCAATGTCATACAAGAGGATCACTTTGCATTTGTTATTGTCGCTTTTTCAACAATATATCCACAAATCAAATCGAATTTTATAGATGGATTCGGTTACATTTTCCAACGCATAACTGCATTTGGCAGTTTTTTAAAGGTCATCTATTATGTGTATGGACTGTTTTAGTGGAACGACTATTTGTCTGACTATTATATTATCTTCGTGACTTACCTGTATTCGTAATTTCCGGTCTCTACCCTGTATATCGGTTCTTGTAGAGCAGCATAGCTGCATTCCTCGTCGTCCATTTCTTTGACCTTCAAACAGTACGCCAGATATTCAAATTTTGCGTCCGCGTATTTCTTCACCGTTAGCCTGGTATCCGGTATGGCCTTGTGTAGGTAGGTTCCCATGTCGGACAGTACCGGTTTCACCTTCTTGATCATTTCGTGGCCGGCTTTCTCCATGGCCCTGTGACGTTCGCCGAACAGTCTGAAAGCCTCGCTGGCCCTGGGCTGTGGTTCTCGCACCGCCAGCGAGGCGAACACGTCTCCCATGGCTTTCATGGTTTGGATCAGTTCCAGATGAGCCTACCGAGGATACAACGCGTGATCAAAAGACCAAATTAAAACTAAGAAGCCTAGTCTTACTAATAAATTTACTAACTATTAGACTTTAGACTTCTAATACAGGAAAAAATCAGTTTAAATGTAAGACTCAAAAGTATAGAGAATCTTGAGCAGCAATCCCGAAATATAATTGAACAAATTCGGTCTGCTACAACGGAAGCTACCCCGACGTCAAGAGAGAAATCAGAATAGGAGGTAAATTATCCTTTTGAATTTAGGGAATTGATAAAGATAGGCGAAAAGTTAGACTGTAGTAATGCTGTAGATAAAACAATATTTAATAGAATTAGTAATCAGAAAAGTGAATTAAGCCCGGAAGCAGAGAAAGATTAGTCGCTATGGAAAGCAACTCGGGGATTGAAAAGACCAATTATTAAAATACCGCCTATTAAAAATGATCGAAATGAATGGGTTCGACGCAACGATGAAACTTCTGAATTATTCGCAGAACATTTAGCTAAAGTGTTCCAACCTAATGATATAGAATCTACAATAGACATAACTCCTGTTTATCAGTCCAATGTAGCTGATTTCTGATTTATTTAATGGAAGTTGCCACAGAAATTGACAAGAAACTTAATCCTAAAAAGGGAAGCGATGATATTTCACCCGGGTTATTAAAAGAGCTGCCACGAAAAGCAATAATCATGTTGACATATATATTCAATACCTATTTGAGACTGGAACGTGTTCGGGAATGTCTTAAGGTTGCTCGAATAATCAAAACCTGACAAACCTGCAGAACAAGTTGGATCTTACAGGCTTATTTCGCGGCTACCTGCGATATTAAAATTATTTGAGAAACTGCTGTCAAAACGTATTAAACTATTCATAGAAATACCAGATTTCCAGTTTGGATTTCGAAATCATCCCTCGACAATCGACCAAGTGCATTGAGTAACACTGGTCGTTGAAAAAGTATTTGAAGAAAAGAAATAATGCCCTGAAATATTCCTGGACGTCTCACAAGCTCTTGATTGGGTATGCCATTTGGGATTAATATACAAAATGAGCCAATTGCTGTCGACTGTTGGAATCATATCTTTTCGAAAAAAAATTTAGAGTCTCGCATAAAGGGGCATTCTCAACAGTTAAACTTATTTCGGCTGAAGTTCCACAGGGTAGTGTTTCAGAACCACTTCTGTATCTGCTGATATCAATAACCAACAACAAAAGAAACAGTACTTGGAACATTTGCCGACGACATAGTTATCATGGCAAAAGATGTTTCTCTATCTAAGGCTGTAGAAAAAGTACAAGTAGCGGTCAACAAGATCCAAACATGGATTAGAGTCTGGAAAATACAGCTTAATAGCTCCAAATCTGTCCATGTGAAGTTTGAGTTGCGGTGAAAAGACAAAAATCTAATTATATCACTTGGCGGATGCCCGATTCCTCTAGCAGAATCAGCCAAATACCTTGGCATACATCTTGAAGGTAGGTTAAATCGGAAACATCATGTTAGACAAAAAGCAGAGCAGATTAGACTCAAAGTCAAGCGACTGTACCGGCTAGTCGGAAGATACTCTCATCTTGACCTAAAATCAAAGAGACTAGTTTATCAATCAATCATAAAGACAATTTGGATCTATGAAGTGCAAATATGGGGTTGCTCTAAGACGTATTTTTTACGTAACCAACGAAATGATGCACGATGACCTCGAAATCAAATGGATATACGAGGCGATTCAGGATTTCACCTTAAAACATACAATAAGGTTGCTAAATTGAAGCTACATGGAAGCAATACTGGACAACACGAAGCAAATCAGATGATTGAAGCGAATTAAATCACACGAACTTGTTTAGTGTATAAGTGTATTCTTAACTTTAGCTTAAGTAGATTAGTCTCCTTTTAATTTAATCCCATACTCGCCTTGCTTGTGTATTAAAACAAGTTAAACAACAGGATAGTAGTAACATATTAATTGTTTGTACTAAGCATATCTAATGTAAGATGTAATTAATAAAAAAGTCTTACATGTAAGACTCGTTTGCAGTGCTCGACAAGGCCGCGATACATCAGCTCGGTGTCTTGGAGTTCTTGCATTTTTTTCACCAGGGTGTCATTGCACAGAATCGCTCTGTTGAAACACATTTCAAATATAAATAATAAAAAGTTATAGTGGAGGAACGAACCGAGAGAGACCCAGGGCGTCCGCGGTTGATGAGCTCATGTTCTCCACCAGGCGGTGTTTCATCTTCTTCAGCACTATGTCGAGACTCTTGCCTTGCTGAGGGTCGGCGTGTAGCTTGTTGTAGTTTATGACTACTTCCTCCTGAAAATAATGTCGTATTTGGTTAAAATATATCTAGACGTTATCCATTCCAGTATCACAGCGTGGAAACCTGATGATAAAACCTGATGACTCAACCTGGGACAAGCAAATCGCTTTATTGTGAGACCGAATAACCATCAGACTTGTTGGTGTCTATTATAATAATGTATATACTCTTAGATATCTATATTCACAGAGTTAATAACGCAACATATACACTATTATATGTAATAGTAACAGGTCATTTGAAAAGTTCCCGGCCTGACACATAGATGGCGCTACTTGAATTAAATCCATATGTTTTTTAGTTAGCCCTAACCCTCAGAAGATGCGTGTATAAATTTGATAGCTGTCGGATCATTAGTTTGTGAATTATAGTATTCTGAGTGAAGCAACTTTTGTTATTGCGAAAAAAAATGGATGAAAAGGAACTTCGCTTATTGGTAACATATTGCTTTTTAAAGGACAAAAACTTGGCTTGATGCCAAGTTTACGGACACTGCCCCGGAAAATCAACCATCAACGATTAGTATGCTAAGTTTAGACGTGGTGAAATAAGCGGTGAACGCAGTGGACGCCAAAAAGAGGTTGTTACCGACGAAAATATTTAAAAAATCCACAAAATGATTTTGAATGACCGTAAATTGAAATTGAATCAAATAGCAGACACTCTAAAGATATCAAATGAACGTGTACATCATATCATTCACAAATATTTGGGTATGAGAAAGCTATGTGCAAAGTGGGTGCCGCGCAAGGTCACTTTTGACCAAAAACAATGAGTTGATGATTCGGAGCAGTGTTTGAAGATGATTAAGCGTAATAAACCCGAGTTTTTGCGTCGATATGTGGCAACGGATGAAACATGGCTCCATCATTTCACTCCGAAATCCAATCGACAGTCATCCAAGTGGACTGTACACGATGAACCTGCTCCAAAGCGTGGGAAAACGCAACAGTCGGCTGACAAGGTTATGGCGTCTGTATTTTGGAATTGCTTCCTCATCCACCGTATTCTCCAGATCTGGCTCACAGCGACTATTTCCTATTCTCAGATCTCAGAAGAATGCTCGCTGCGAAGAAATTTTCATCGAATGAAGAGGTGATCGCCGAAACTGAGGTCTATTTTGAAGCAAAGGACAAATCGTACTACAAAAATGGTATCGAAAAGTTGGAGGGTCGCTATAATCAGTGTATCACCCTTGAAGGGAATTATGTTGAATAAAAAAAACTAATTTTGCCAAAAAAATGTGTTTTACTATGGTAGGCTGGAGACTTTTCAATTGACCTCTTAACCTTAGACGCAACATTGCAGACATATTTCGCAACGTCCAATGTTTAGATGCTACTACAATCGCCTTTTGGAACCATTTTGTTGGTTAAAAACCTTTCAAACCGGCAGAACATGTCGGATCTTACAGGCCAATTTTGCTGCTATATGCGATTTGAAAATTATTTGAGAAACTGCTGTTAAAACGTACTAAACGATCTATAGAAATACCATTTTCAGGTTTGCGGTTTAACAGAAATCACTCTCACAGAAATCAATTTTTTAACTCGATGAATGGTTTTGCTCAAAGAACAGTTTTATTTTGGGATACTATTCATAAATTGCCTGGATGGTAAGAAGGTGTATATACAAAAACCGCAACTTATTGTTCCCGGTATACCTGGTATGTTGGTTTTATTCGTCTAAAGAATTCCACATAATGACGTAATTTTCGTTTCTATTACATCTTCAATTGGTGAATGTATTGCCTACAAAATATAATTTACAATTATAAAATGGTGAATGCCCGTGTACATAACATGGTGAAGTTGTCAATTATGAAAAAATGGCGAATGCGCTGTATATATATTCTAAATTAAAATTGATTAAAAACTCACTTTGGTGGCTTGGATCATTTTAGCTACCTCCACTTTCGTTTTTCCCTTTACGGACTGTCCATTAACCGACACCAGCTCATCGCCAGACTGCAGGGTCCCCTCTCTGCTGGCGGCGGTATTGTCGAAGATTTGAACGATGTAGAGACAGGGACAGTGGGGCGCACCACCACCGATGCTGATTCCTATGAGATTGTTCTCGTCCTTCCTGATGGTGACGCTGCCCGACGTCACGGTCATCCCCCTAGAAACACATCTCCGTTGCGGTCAGTTTCGACACGATACCAACCAACTATTTACATTTTGTCTTCGTAACGGATAGGAATGTAGCCCGTGTAAACGGGCACGGATTGATAGTAATAATACGGAAATGCCATGTTCGGAACAAAATCGAGCACGTACTAACAAATACGGGCAAGGCAGGCGAATAAATATATAACATTATCTCTCGCCCACAAACGTACATAAATATTCCCGATAATTCTTTCGCCGGTTTAAAATTAATTTACATCGACGGCGATGCGGGCCGTTAGAACTCTTTTGAGGAATATTTACATATTTTTGTCGGCGTTTGTACATAAATCGGCATACATTCACACACAATAGAAATATGGAATGGGAACTTAAGTAGGTATGCCCGTAACCATGTTCTTAATCTGCGTTTAAGCCACTAGAGGGTCGAAGATTGGCCACCAATAAAAGTATCGATATATCAGAGAAAAAATATCGAAATCTTTTAGCAACAACTAGGAAAAATATCGATGTTTTACCAAAGATATATCAATGTTTTTAAGAAATGAAATAAATGAAATAAAATGATAGATATATCGGTCAAAAAAAAAAATAGATATTCTCTAAACATTTTAAAAATAGGCATATTTTAAATACATATTTGAAATTAAATATTAAAAATCACTAAGTTTTTTAAATTAAGTATTAAAAATCTTATAATAATTAAAAGGTTTTGTAATTTTAATAATGTTTTTCATTAAAATCTACTTCGATAAATTAATTTAGCGTTGGGAACTATCGAGTGAAAACAGTCAAAAAAAGTCATCGACTGAAAATCGTAATTAATATTTCAAGCCAAATTCACACTTTGACAGTCTCTCCAATCGTAATAATACATGGAGATGTAGGAATTCCTTCTTTGAGAGAGAAAAAGATGGAGATAATTGCTTGGATCTGCATGCCATATAGCCGTTTCAGTTTATTTTAAATAATTTTGAGCCGGTTTAGTTGGCGCAGTGGTAAAGTCCCTACTGTTGCGATAGTCGCGGGTTCGACTCCTGCTGGAGCGTGGTTGTAATTATGTTTGTGATTGTCCTAGGCAAGAGTGTAAAATTCGACAAAGAAAATGATGACTTCTGGGATGATTTCTAAGTTGGTCACTTGGCAGTCAGTAGGCTTAATGCCGAGACCGTGGTTCGGAGCCCACGTTAAACAGTAGGTCCAGTCCAGATAAACCCTTGCTGGTAAAATGAGACTAAAAATATAAAAAAATATCTAAGAGAACACATCGTGTCTTACTGTAATATCCTTACTGTAATCTGTAATAGTTAAAAACTAACTATTAAATAATTTTGTTGCATTACTACTTACTAATATATTTCATATTATTTTAATATTTGGAAAGTAACAATGTCATAATATAATTGGTTTATTATTCCCTCTTCCTTAAGTATTTCTTCCCCTTACTATCATCAGTTTCATTTTGAATTATGTAAAATTATTTTTATATTTTATATATTTTATTTCATTGTAAAAAGGAATGGAAAAATGTCTACCAGATATTTTTAACGTATTTTCTCTATCACTCTTTTTATCACATTTTTAAACAAAATAATAATTTTGTTTATCGTTAATTAGGAATATTTTTAAATTATTATTCATTGAAACCTCAATGAATGAAGTTTTAGCATTTAAAAGACTTGAACAAATATCGAGATACTTAGATTATCTTACTTTAGAAAAAGTCAATAAAAAAGACCTAATAATATCCTAATACTTTTTACTTCTTTTTATTAGTAAATAATATTGATCTAATTTTCCCAAAGTCTACTATATTACTGTATATTGTTTTTTGTTGCAATTACATTATAAACAAAGCATAAAATCAAATATTTACATATAAGCATAAATTGGGTACATCACTTTCAAGGCTAGGGATAGGATGGCAAAGACATAATGTTAAAAACTAGTAACAAGTCTATTCACATTTTTTTCGTAACTACGTCATAAAAATGTTTAATTTAATGCCTTGCGCTATTTGTAAATTCGTTTCAGAATCGTATAATATATTCTTTCTCATTTTATTCTAGTTAAAAAGAGACACAATGTTGTCAAAGTAGTCCGGCTCTAAGACGTATGCAAAATTATTGAAAGCAATAGTGATAACAGGTTATAACTCTAACTTATAAACTATTGCGGCTATCTAATTAACTATAGCTTTTAAATGTACTATAATATAAACTATATTTGAAAACATTTTTGTTCAATTATTTTATTTGGATTAGAATTTTGTTGTATATCAAAGCTCAACTGAACTAAAACTCAGAGTTACTGCGCCAACATTGCGACGTTTTGATGTCACAAATTTAGATGACGTACGTACAAGATAACTTTGAATAAACTATATGTTTATATTCACAAATCTTTTCTGTTAAAGTTAATCTCTTCCGTTTTCTGAAAAGAATTGCAATCCGTGCGTTCAACTTCATGCTGATAAGAACCAGCCAGTATAGTAACACCAAAAAGATTAAGAATGAAATGTATATATGGTAGTATTGCAAGCAAGAGTTGTTATGTATATTTTTATGACTCGGCTATTATATTATATAATCTAAATGTGATTTAATGGTGTCAGGAACCTATTTTAATTAATTTATGTGCGAGCTCTCACTAGACTTTTTTATTTGTTGGTAAAAAAGCAAAGAGTGATCAGTTTTAAAAAGATTAATTTTTAACTACATTCTGAGGAAAGGCAATATAACGAGAAAAATAATAATTAGTTGTTCCTTGTTCTGATAATACAAAAATAAATAAGATTATAAAGGTCGAAAAAGTAGTGTTCAATTAAAGTAAGTATCTTAATGTAAAGTAACTAAATAGTCATTCAGATAATATCTCAGTCAGAAATTGGTGACAGTATCCTAAGCAAAGCAATATAATGAGACAGATAATAATTAGACCTTGCTCGTCTGGTGGATAAAAAAAATAGGATTGACAAAGAGTGATCATTTTTAAAAAGATTAATTTTGAACTACATCCTGAGGAAAGGCAATATAATGAGAAAAATAATAATTAGTTGTTCCTTGTTCTAGTAATGAAAAAATAAATAAGATTATAAAGGTCGAAAAAGTAGTGTTCAATTAAAGTAGGAATCTTAATGTAAAGTAAGTAAATTTTCATTCAGATAGTATCTCAGTCAGAAATTGGTGACAATATCCTAAGCAAAGCAATATAATGAGACAGATAATAATTAAAACTTGCTCGTCTGGTGGATAAAAAAATAGGATTGACAAAGAGTGATCATTTTTAAAAAGATTAATTTTGAACTACATTCTGAGGAAAGGCAATATAACGAGAAAAATAATAATTAGTTGTTCCTTGTTCTGGTAATGAAAAAATAAATAAGATTATAAAGGTCGAAAAAGTAGTGTTCAATTAAAGTAGGAATCTTAATGTAAAGTAAATAAATTTTCATTCAGATAGTATCTCAGTCAGAAATTGGTGACAATATCCTAAGCAAAGCAATATAATGAGACAGATAATAATTAAAACTTGCTCGTCTGGTGGATAAAAAAAATAGGATTGACAAAGAGTGATCATTTTTAAAAAGATTAATTTTGAACTACATCCTGAGGAAAGGCAATATAACGAGAAAAATAATAATTAGTTGTTCCTTGTTCTGGTAATGAAAAAATAAATAAGATTATAAAGGTCGAAAAAGTAGTGTTCAATTAAAGTAGGAATCTTAATGTAAAGTAAGTAAATTTTCATTCAGATAGTATCTCAGTCAGAAATTGGTGACAATATCCTAAGCAAAGCAATATAATGAGACAGATAATAATTAAAACTTGCTCGTCTGGTGGATAAAAAAATAGGATTGACAAAGAGTGATCATTTTTAAAAAGATTAATTTTGAACTACATCCTGAGGAAAGGCAATATAACGAGAAAAATAATAATTAGTTGTTCCTTGTTCTGGTAATGAAAAAATAAATAAGATTATAAAGGTCGAAAAAGTAATGTTCAATTAAAGTAAGAATCTTAATGTAAAGTAAGTAAATTTTCATTCAGATAGTATCTCAATCAGAAATTGGTGACAATATCCTAAGCAAAGCAATATAATGAGACAGATAATAATTAGACCTTGCTCGTCTGGTGGATAAAAAAAAAATAGGATTGACAAAGAGTGATCATTTTTAAAAATATTAATTTTGGACTACATCCTGAGGAAAGGCAATATAACGAGAAAAATAATAATTAGTTGTTCCTTGTCCTGGTAATGAAAAAATAAATAAGATTATAAAGGTCGAAAAAGTAGTGTTCAATTAAAGTAAGAATCTTAATGTAAAGTAAGTAAATTTTCATTCAGATAATATCTCAGTCAGAAATTGGTGACAATATCCTAAGCAAAGCAATATAATGAGACAGATAATAATTAGACTTTGCTTGTTCTGGAGGATAAAAAAATAGGATTGACAAAGAGTGATCATTTTTCAAAAGATTAATTTTGAACTACATCCTGAGGAAAGGCAATATAACGAGAAAAATAATAATTATTTGTTCCTTGTTCTGGTAATAAAAAAAAAAGATTATAAAGGTCGAAAAAGTGGTGTTCAATTAAAGTAAGTATCTTAATGTAAAGTAAGTAAATTTTCATTCAGATAATATCTCAGTCAGAAATTGGTGACAATATCCTAAGCAAAGCAATATGATGAGACAGATAATAATTAGACTTTGCTTGTTCTGGAGGATAAAAAAATAGAATTGCAAAGAGCAAAAAGAAAAATCTTGCATGGTTACATATAATACGGATAGTGTCCAATTAAGTACCTATAAAAAATGTATGAAACGTAAAAGGAGGTTTCATAATCAAAATTGTAATTTGTAATTACATATTCAGTACATTCACTACAAATATCGTACTGTTAAGTATATTTAGGTCAAATTATCTTTTAATTTATAGTTTTCTACTTTATAATATTTGAGACAATAACAATGTGTAATTAGGAAATAAGTTATCAGTTGTCAAATTAGACATTGTCTTTTTATATATACCATTTAACTCATCTAATGAATCAACACCAACATTCTCATATATTACACACACACTCAGTAATCAACAGTTAGGTTCAACCTAATACGCAGACACCACTGAACCTGTAAGTACTATTAATATATTAGATGAAATGATGTGTAAACTTATGGAGCAAATCAGTACAATGCTGAATTTACTCACTGTCGTTGTTAGCAAACTAGCCTAATGACGATAGCCATTGCAGCAATTACAAAAAAGCCGCCTGGAATGCTAATGGACTCCAGCAACATGCCAGGGAGCTTAAAATGTTCTTACACGAACAATATATTGATATTATGATGGTATTCGAACATTTATAATTATCCGTGAGAACATAAAACACCATGAAAGAGAGAAATTCAGCGAGGACTATTTACAAGCCACCAGTACCAGTAAACCACTGAAGAATTACACGGGCCATTAACAATGAGTGCTATCTATTGCTTACCTAAACAAAAAAAGAAGGCAGAACAATAACACGGTTTCCTTAATACGGAGGAGGCTAAAATGCAAAACATGTAATGAAGGCACAAAATCTACAGCATATCTCTATTGGTGAGTCAACATATTGGCCGTCTTTTGTGTTACAAAAAATATTGACACCAAAACATCCCGAGGAATGTTCCTTGTTGTGGTAATGAAAAAATAAATAGGATTACAAAGGGCAAAAAGTAGTATTCAATTAAAGTAAGTACCTTAAGGTAAAGTAAGTAAATTTTCATTCAGACATTATGTCGGAAAATGCTTGTTCTGGTGGATGAAAAAAATAATTAGGATTGCAAAGAGCAAAAAGAAAAATCTTACATGGTGACATATAATACGAATGGTGTCCAAATAAGTACACTTGAAAATATATCAAAAGAAAAGGAGGTTTCATAATGAAAATTGTAACATGTAATTACTCTCTTCAGTACATTCAAATATCGTATTTTTAAGCAGCAATTTTGAACAAATGACTTTTTAATTTATAGTTTTTTACTTTATAATATCTGAGACAATAACAATATACAATTAGAATACAAGTTATCAGTTGTCAGATTAGATATTGTTTCTTTATGTATATTGAAAATGTTTTATAGAAATGTTAACTAGTATTTAAATAAAATAATTTATTAAAATCTATTTTTTAATTTTCCCATGATCGTGTGTAAATAAACCTGGCACGCCCTCTGGTGGTTTAGACGAACGAAACTTGGTTACAATTTCATACCTGGGAGATTCAGTTCTACGTCTATCTTTTCTAGGCATACATTCATACGATTTAACGTAATACAGGAGACATGTACTGTTACATTTGCATATGCGACAATTTCACTGTGAAAACAAAGATTACCTGCGATATTTAGTTATCTATCAAATCGAGAACGTCTACATGCACAGGACAAGCGGATAAACAAAAAAATCGATAAGCGGTGGCATACGGCTACAGTAAGGACCTACTCACATTTTGTCTTCTTCTAAAAAGTAATCGTACTCTAGGTCCAGCATGCTAGCAAAATCTGGCTAGTTTACCATCTAATTTAATGGGTAAAAGTGGGTTTATACTTAGTTTTCTTGTATTCCCTTCGTAGAGAGCCGCCGCCGTGTTTTTACGCTGCGCGCTGTTGCCGGCTGACAGACGGTGACATTTGGGCGGCAGCTGATCGCGTCGCCGCTCATGCCCCTTTTCGTTCTCTGGCCTCCTGGATTTTACAGTGGATGATTATTAGATTATTATTAGGTCATTGATATATATTTTAACTTTGGGTATCGTTATTTTATGGCAGAAGAATTGTTTCTGTAATATTACAACATACATATACAACAGAAAACATATATATATATATATATATATATATATATATATATATATATATATATATATATATATATATATATATATATATATATATATTTTTTTTTTTTAATGTATGTTCGCCGATTTCTCCGTTAATTGTGGGTCGATTTTCAAAACTATTGTTTTATTCGAAAGAGTGCACTTCCGAGGTGGTCTTGTTGGAGCCAAATCAGAATGTTCTCTATATATTACATTCTATTACCAAGATCTTTGTCCTCATTTGCTTCTTCCACTATGACAAGAGTATACTTTTCTTGTAATATTCTTTTAATTTCTTCCTTATTTTGATTATCAATTCCATCATTTTCTCCTAAAGCACCTGCTACCTCTTGGATAAAAGAATTAGTGTCCGTTCTTTCCTCAAGAATATATACAAAATGCACATCTTACACAGAGTATTCTTTATCGTCTACTCTAGAGAGCTACTGACAGATCTAGACACACAATTCTTACATACTCTACTATATAGTATTTTATAATTATTCTCAAGTAACTTTTATAACTATTTTAGTTTGATTTACCTTTATATTATGTTTTATTTTGACATTTTATTTAAAATTTTTCTGAATGTTGTAACATACATTGTTTTCTTATTAGCTGTTTCTAATTTTCTCTATAAAATAGTAAATAATTATTTTACCTCAACAAACTTTTGTCAAAATAAAATTAACCTAAAAATACCTTTTAACCATAACTCTCGCCTGTAAACAACAACGCCTACTTTGGAAATTTGTCAAGTTGGTTTCGAATGAATGCGCAGCCCACACACCTTTCTGACTTTTGCTGTCAAGATTCGTCGTCTGTCAAGATTCGATTCGGTTCGATCTGTCGTCTGTCAAGATTTAATAAGAATTAAGAAGAAAGTACAATTATCAAGAATGTAAGTCAATAATCAGGACCAGTAGAATTCTTATATGTCATGTATATAATCATCAGTTGGGTCATCATCAGTATTATCTTAAACCAGACAGACGATTTACGAGTAATAAGTCATTTCAATCTAATTCATAATTCTTTCACTATTACGTATAAATTTAATATATTTAATTGTATATATTTTTATATTATTAATTTAAATAAACAAAGTCGTCTTGATGCATTATTTTACGCAAAGAAGGGAGAAAATAATTGGTATTTTATTTACAAAATATTTGTCTCACCTTAACGAGTCAACAAGCTCTTTATATCAAGAATTGTCTTTTTGTTTGTTTTCAAAGACTGTACCATTTTTTTGAAACCCGCACTTCAACACCCTGTAACTTTTTGGATTATTATTTTTTATGTGGTCTTTTAAACTTTAATAAATATCCAGTTAAAAATGGATAGTAAAATATTTAATATATTCATTTTTAGAATTAAATTTAAAATACCCAAGAAATGGTTTAAAATAATATTGGATGTTGTTTCTTTACGGGCGGATTTTAGTTAATAGTAATCTACATGATAACTGACAAAAATGATATTTATTAAATAAAAAAGCCTTAAAGCAACGAACTGGTGTGCATGCGGGATGATGTCGCATCATACTCGAGAGATGTGTTCGCAAAAGCTCAAAAGAAACCATTAAAAAAGCAATTTTTAGGAACAAAAGTGGCATGAGTAGATTTTGTCTCGTTTGCTTTGATACGCCATGTTTTCAACCACAATTCGACTTTGTTTAGATGAAGTTGGAGGTTTCTTCTGGCTGATATTGGATCATCGTGTGATGATAAGACCGCTGTATCGTCAGCATATGTTGCAACCGTAGTGTTTCTTGAGGTCGGTAGGACAGCTCTATATAATAGATATAACAATGGACAAAGAGCACTACCCTGTGGAATACCTGAATATTTTGGGTATAGGTCAGTGTATTCTTTATCCTGTTTTATAATAGAATGTCTGTTTGTGAGGTATGATTTCAGTAGTTGAAAGTGCGTATGAGGCAAAAGCTTTTTCAACTTAACTTGTAGTCCAATGTGCCACACTTTGTGTAAGGCTTGAGATATATCGAGAAATGCAGCGGACCAATATTTTTTATCACTTGAATCTATTATATTTTTTTGAAACCCCCTCTTCAACAGCCTGTAACTTTTTGGATTATTATTTTTTATATCGTCTTTAAACTTTAATAAATATCTAGTTAAAAATGGACAGTAAAATATTTAATATTTTCATTTTTAGAATTAAAATTTTAATACCCAATAAATGGTTTAAAATAATATTGGATGTTGTTTCCTTACAGGCGGATTTTAGTTAATAATAATCTACATGGTAACTGACAAAAATGATATTTATTAACTAAAAAAACCTTAAAACAACGAACCTGTGTGCATGCCGGATGATGTCGCATCATACTCGAGAGATGTGTTCGCGAAAGCTCAAAAGAAACCAATAAAAAAACAATTTTCAGGAACAAAAGTGACATGAGTAGATTTTGTCTCATTTGCTTTAATATGCCATGTTTTCAACCACAATTCGACTTTATTTAGATGAAGTTGGGGGTTTCTTCTGGCTGATATTGGATCTTCATGTGATGATTAGACCGCTGTATTTTCAGCATATGTTGCAACAGTAGTGTTTCTTGAGGTTGGTAGGACAGCTCTATATAATAGATATAACAATGGACCAAGAACACTACCCTGTGGAATACCTGAATATTTTGGATGTAGGTCAGTGTATTCTTTATCCTGTTTTATAATGAAATGTCTGTTTGTGAGATATGATTTCAGTAGTTGAAAGTGCGTATGAGGCAAAAGCTTTTTCAACTTAACTTGTAGTCCAATGTGCCACATTTTATGTAAGGCTTGAGATATATCGAAAAATGCAGCGGACCAATATTTTTTATCACTTGAATCTATTATATTTTTTTGAAACCCCCACTTCAACCGCCTGTAACTTTTTGGATTATTATTTTTTATGTGGTCTTTTAAACTTTTAATAAATATCTAGTTAAAAATGGACAGTAAAATATTTAATAATTTCATTTTTAGAATTAAAATTTAAATACCCAAGAAATGGTTTAAAATAATATTGGATGTTGTTTCTTTACAGGCGGATTTTAGTTAATAGTAATCTACACGATAACTGACAAAAATGATATTTATTAACTAAAAAAACCTTAAAACAACGAACCTGTGTGCATGCCGGATGATGTCGCATCATACTCGAGAGATGTGTTCGCGAAAGCTCAAAAGAAACCATTAAAAAAGCAATTTTCAAGAACAAAAGTCCCGGAAAATAATTAATGTTCGTCTCACTTCGGCGGTTTCTTTGCGGATTGGTTCGTTTTCGATTGTTTTAATCGCGTGGCGGTCGAGAAACAACGTTTAGAATTACCATTAGAATTGTCCATTCGTATATTTCAATCTTATAAATAGAATTAGGATTTTTATTAACAGTGAGGTTGGTTATGTTGTTTATGCGTGGATTGAATGTGTTTTTTTTTGGGTTTGGTTGTGTGATGGTTTACAAATATATGTCACTATTAGAATAATATAATTATACATTACGATTTCATCAGAAATTGGCAATAACGTCAATCCTATAAAGGTTCCTGGAATTGATGATACCTCACCTAGGTTATTAAAAAACATACGTATTTAATACCTTATATATAATAATATTTTATTGTATTAATATTTTAAGGTTACTTGAATAATTATGCTTAAAAACATGACAAACTGGCAGAACAAGTTGGTTCTTACAGCATATTTCGTTGCTACCGGCGATATCAAAATTATATGAGAAACTGCTGTTAAAACGTATCAAATCATTCATAGAAATACCAGATTTCCAGTTTGGATTTCGAAATCACCACTCGAAAGTCGATCAAGTGCACAGAGGTTTTTGAAAAGGTATTCGACGAAAAAAAAAATTACTCTGCACTATTCCTGGACGTTTCACAAGCTTTTGACCGCGTTTGGAATTTATAATATGTCTCGATGGTAGGTTAAACTGGAAACATCATCTTAGACAAAAAGCAGAGCAGATTAGACTCAAAGCCAAGCAACTGTACTAGTTAGTCGGAATATACTCTCAACTTGACCTAAAATCAAAGAGATTGGTTTATCAGTCAATCATAAAGCCAATTTGGACCTATGGAGTACAAATATGGGGTTACACTAGTACTCTAAAGTACCCAAAACAATATTGTACTACTAATTAAAAATGCTTATCGCTACGTAACCAATGAAGAGCTGCACGATTACCTCGAATCAAATGGATATACAAAGTAATACATGAAGATTTCGTCTTAAAACTTGAAATAAGATTGCTAAATCACAGGAACATGGCAGAAATATAGGTACGTGACAACACGCAGGAAATTATAAGACTAAAGCGAACCAAACCACACGAGCTAAACAAGCAGGTGTATAAGTGTATTCTTAAATTTAGCTTAAGTTGATTAGTTTTATGTTAATTTGTGAAATACATATTGATGTATTAATCATATACACACCTAGCTGGTATATTAATGCAAGTACAACAGAGCAGTAGTAATAATTAAGATTAAGATTGTACTAAGCATATCCAATGTAAGATATAATTAATAAAAAAAAATTCTGTAAATGGAATACATGCTAATGGAATGTTAAGCTGTAAATAATATTCTTTGTATTGTCCCTACACGATTTTTTGTCTATAAAATTAAAATTACTGTAGATTAGTTCAATTTTATTTTTTGTTTGATTTAATAAATAGTTTTTATCTCCTATATTTCGGAGTATATTTTTGTTTATGCGCCAATTTTGTCGATTGTTTTTTGCACCGATTATTGATACCATCGTCATTTATTTAAAGAAATTTAAGAACAATGAGGTTAAGCCCTGAATAATGTTTATTTTAATTGTTTGTTCAATTGATTGTTTAATTCAATTGACTGTTTGTTTAATTGATTAGTTTTAAAGGATTTGAAGCTTCATTATTAAAAATTGGTAAAATATATTTTATTCCATCGATTACCGCTTTTATATCCGTTCTCTCAGGTATTTTACGGATTTCATCTCGAAAGAACGATGTATATTTTGAAACTATTCGCGAATCGGCCATTTTTTGGGGGTAGCATAGTATGTTTTTACCGATTTTGTAACAGATAACACACATAAAACTGTTGTGTCGTTGCTCCTATTCGAAGGCAAATCATACTCAAAGGCGTCAACTATAGTCTATGCCAATTCCTATCGATGGTTTCATTAGGTCTTAGCAAGTTGTAGTATACTACATCAAGCTGATCCCACCATATACATTAGTTTGGAGCTATGAATATCCGGTTTTCTCTCTGATGTTGATGGGTGAAAACGTTGAACTCTTTTCTACACCACCCATGATGTAGAGTTCTAGACGCACTTTTTTTAGGTAGTGGTATTCCCTGGAGGCCTAATTTACGTAATTAACAATTGTATATTCAAGTAATATATTTTAATTTAATTAGATATCATATTTACCTATTTACGTTTAGTTCTTGTCACCTTCGATCTGTTTGCGTTTTGTCACTATATGTTTCTCCATGTTAAACGTCGATCAAAACGAATTCCTAGATATTTAACATTGTCTGCTTGCGGGAGTTCATAATTATTCAATTTTACTGAGAGAGTTCTCCTTTTTTTTTGTTCTGGCCTAAAAACAGGCGGTGGAATGCATGACGCATACCTGGTCGCGCAGACTTGCCCTGGAGTGACAAGTTGGACCGGGTTATGTGGGACTGCCTCTGGGCTTACCAATACACTAAACTGAAACCGCCTCACAGTTGACCCCTGTGGATCACTACTGCTACTGCATTAAATTTGGGGATATGGCACCCACTGATCGGGCAGCCGTTATTGGGCACGAGGGCCCGGCGATTCTATTGATTCGCGAACCTGAGTTAACACACAATTGGGTACTGTTGTCTGGGGCAAAAGTTATGACTGTAGCGACGATGAGGTCATTTCAGCCTGGAAAAGGGAGGAGCTTGGCGGTGACGCGGTGCTAAGCTCCCAGCATGTCGACCAGCTCGCGAACAAGCGCGTTTTCAGAAGAACTTGAGCTGAGTTGTTGTTTGCGGAATGATTGAGATATGAAGTGCTTGATTTCTGGAGTGTCAATTTCCCCATGAATTTGATTATTTCTGACAAACCATGGAGCGTTTAATATTCTCCTGAGGAGCTTATTTTGGAAAACTTGAAGCCGTTTGACCTGGTTGGGTATAACAAACTTGAAGTAGACATTAGATCCGTAGAGGTGTACGGACCGAATTAACATCTTGTAAAATAAGCATTTGATGGAGATGGAAAGTCTGCTAGAAGGGCAGATCAGAGAAGATAGCAGGTTTGCTATCCCCAAACCTGCTTGGATTGCTTTCTGGATTTGGGAATGCCAACCGAACCGCCGGTCGAAGTGAAGACCTAGGTACGTGACGTTATCCGGCCATGGGATTATAAAGAGAGTTCTCCTACAAAGGATGAATGGGTAGATTTTGTTTCATTTGCTTTGATACGCCACGTTTTCAACCACAAATTGACTTTGTTTAGATGAAGTTGGAGATTTCTTCTGGCTGATATTGGATCCTGGTGTGATGATAAGACCACTGTATCGTCAGTATATATAATAGCTTTATATAATAGATATAACAATGGACCAAGAACACTACCGTGTGGGATACCTGATTATTTTGGATGTAGGTCAGTGTATTCGTCACCCTGTCTTACAATAAAATGTCTGTCTATGAGGTATGATTTCAGTAGTTTAAAGTGCGTATGAGGCAAAAGCTTTTTCAACTTTACATGCGGTCTAATGTGCCACACCTTGTGGAAGGCTTGAGATATATAGAGAAATGCAGCGGAGCAGTATTTTTTATCACTTAAGTTTTTGTTAATTTGTTTGACTGATCTGAGTCTTTGTCTGTGTGGTTTTTGTTTTGTTGTTCCGTGTTTATTACGGAAGCCAAATTGATGGTCTGTAATAATATTTATCTCTTCTGCGATTATTTTTAGTCTCCTAATGTCGAGTTTTTTAATAACTTTGGAGATCACAGGTAACAAGTTTATAAGACGATAGGAGGAGAATAAAGGAAGATAAATAAGACAGTAGAGACTCAAACAAGGGTATGTGTTGAAAAGTGGTTAAAACGACACTACAAATATAATTTCAGAACGTGGATGCCAATGATTTGTCGAGAAGATAGTGTAATAAGGAAGAAAATCAGACAGGAGGGTTTGCAGAAGTTAACAAATGGAACATTAACTAATTTACCACAAATTATCTATAAACGCCCCTTTAAAAGTGAAAACATCCCTTTATAACCTGCTTTGGCATTATTTATAAAATTTGCGTTTTTAAAAATATTGAGGTTAGGCTCGAAGAGTTTTCTACTTACGCCAGATTTTGATAAATTTTATTATTTTTTACCACATAAATATACGATCTGAGGGAAGCAACTTGAAAGCCGGCGAATTAATAAAAGACGGTTTAGTTCAAGGGTCGTAAAAGGGCAATAACACGCCTGCGAAACAAAGTTACAAGGTCGAAAAAAACCGGATTTGTTAGCGGGGGTTGTTGGCGGCACCTGCCACAGCCGCAAAAAAAACACACCTGCGGTATTGGGCGTTCAACACGGTCAACTAGACGTTTCGGTGGCGTTACCGCTACTAGCGCGTCATAAAATAGACAGACATATAATCTATTCAAAATAACAGTGAACTCACGTCATCAAGATGTTTAATGTATTGCCTGTGGCAATTTATAAATTCGTATTAGAATCAGACAATATTTTCCTTCTTATTTTATTCTAGTTAAAAAAAGATACAATGCTGTCTGATATGTTCGAATATGTAACCGAATTATCTTACAAAGGCGTCCGGTTGTCAAACGTCTGCAGAGTTCTTCAAAATATTAATAACTGATAAAAGTTTATAAACCACCAAATGTTGTTTTAATGCTTTGTTTGTTTTTATAAATTTCAAATCGCTGCTTATTATTACCTTAATTGAAAATGCCGATCCTTGACAGAACAAATTTCGTCTCTAATCAGTTATTTTGAACAGAAACGAGATAATGGAGTTGCCCTCTTGCCAGTAAAATAATTATTATTAATATTAAGTTGTTGTGGTTTTTATTGAAAATATGTTTGGGGTGTTGCAGTTGCACTAAATATTAGTATGGGCATAGTCAGTGAAACATCTCAAAATGTGAAAAATATAATCTTGGATTTTCACTGAAAGGAAACCGTCCGCCTCCGAAGTGGTTGACGATTCAAGATCAGCTTGATGTTAGCTATCAGAGATCAAACATTGAAATGTATAAAAACAGGGAGTAGTTTTTTCAATATAAACATAATTTCATACAATTACTTCAGAGGAAACTGTTAGTCCGAAAAATATCTTTAAAAAGCTTAGAGATTTGTAGCCCTTTGAAGGATGTAGAACATTTCTTCATACACTGTTGTATAATATATGATATGAAGGGGTAAAGTTAACCTACGAAGAGGTCTAATGGAACTTTCAGTTATTGATTTTAAAAGAATTGAATTTTTATATTATACTTATTATTTCAATCTATTAATTTAGATGAGATATAGATATTTCAGAATAGGAATACTGGTCAGTGGACAATAAATATTTCTTATGATGATATTATATAATATTTATGCATTTCATATATATATATATATATATATATATATATATATATATATATATATATATATATATATATACATATATATATATATATATATATATATATATAATGTCAATATTTTGTTCATATAAGAACATTTTAAGTTCCCTGGCATGTTGCTGGAGTCCACTAACATTCCAGACGGCTATCTTATAGATACTGTAACGGCTATCAGTCACTAGGCTAGGTTGCTTAAGACGACGGTGAGTAAATTTATCATTGTACTCATTTGCCCCATAAGTTTACTCAATATTTCCTCCAATTTACTAAATTTTGCTTACAGATTCAATGGTGATTGGTATTATCTGTGTATTAGGTTGGGTCTGACTGTTGGTTACTGCGGGCGCGTATGATATATGGGGATGTTGTATTGGTTCTTTAAGTCTATTAAATGGTATGGGCTATCGTTGCTGGATAAAGTTTTGTTGAAATTTTTATGGACTAAGTATTTCCTATAATTTGCAGGATAGTCACCGTTACAGTTGACGCATTTTACTTTATCGTTACGTGCTTTGCGCGTGCAATCATTCGTCGCATGCTCTCCTGGGAATTTCACACATTGCTATAACTTGCAACGGTATATTTTGATCTGTTTTGGAATGGTTTAACATCTGGCGTATTGTGCAATCCACGAAAGATAGCACAAGCTAAGAATAATTGACAACAGGTAAAAACTGCTAAATTAAACTAAAATTCAATAAAGCAATGAAAGAGCTCGAAGGGTTGTTTCAAAATGAAGAAAACAAAGATCTGATTAAATATATTGACTTGTTGGGCGCAAATCTAAGTTATCATTACGTAACAATTATATGAATAAATACTTAAGCATATTTGATCATATTAAATCCAATTCTGGGGTAATCTTAGCAAGTTTAATATAATGATAATGTTGCAACGCGATATCGGCCTAGAATCTATTACGAGTGTAATACAAATAGTATATGTTAAATATTTTAAAAGGATGTTGGTGCACTCCAATGTGTTCGCTAACCTACTAAATGTGCGACATGATAGGGAAGATTGTAATGCGCATATTAATAAAAATGCTACTAAAATAATGCCATAACAACAAATTTCCTTATAATTATAGACAAACAAATTAAATAAAACCTATGATGTCTTATAAAATCTCAAATCTAAAGAAAGAATAGAGATCTGTCATATTTTTACCTCCGGCCCTCTAGTGACTTAGATGCACAGTAAGAATATGGTTACGAGTTTGCCCAACCTACGTTTATGTTTTGTGCTCATCGTTTGCGATGACCTCTTAACGAACGTGTCCCATTTAATTTATTCACTTTTAATTCACAGTTAATTTATTCACTTGAATGAAACTTTCTGAATATGATATGATTCAAGGCTGATAATTTCGAAAACAACTAAAGTTGAGTATATAATTATGATACGATAACTGCAGAAAATCTTATTATAGAGTATGAAATATTTATGTGCAGAGATACGTGTATAATTGTTCAGAATATACATGCGCAGTTGGTTATAATGTGTGAGAAGGGAAATAATACTAACTTTTTGCAGTATTCTGTATGCAGTAGCTAAATCTAGAGAGATATATGCAGGCAGTAACAGAATAAATTAAGGAGAAATACACTGATTCCAAAATTACTTTAAAGAAAATACTGTACCGAAGGAAACAAGAACTAAACGTAAAAGGTAACTATGCTCCCCAATGAAAGTAAAATACTTTACTTGTTAGATTATTAGACAGTTAGATTAGGGCCAACCAAGATTAGGAATACCACAACATAAAAGACGCCCCTAGAACTCAAACTGATAGGTCGTATAAAAAAGAGTTTAATGTAACTATAATAACAACCCTAACCTACAAACTATTATAATTGTGTAATTAACTGTAGTTTTAAATCTTTGATGGCTATGATGGTCTGTGGCATTGATGTTAAAATAATTTGATAACAGTATTTTTGTTTAATTATTTTATTCAGTTTAAAATTTTGTTGTCAGAACTAAAATGAACTAAAACCAGAGTTGATGCGGTAACACTGCGATGTTTTGACGTCATCAATTCAGATGACGAGAATTCACTATATAATTGAATGGAGTGTATATGCATCTCTCATGCTCGAAGTTGTAGACAAGTCTTGCTCGTTTAAACCATCTGAGGGCGATCCAAGTGGGTTTATTTACTACGGGGGGATATTAAAAATTAGAATTTTTATGAAATATTTTATTTAAATACTATTTAACGTTAGTACAAAACATTTTCAAAAGGCATAAAAAATAATATCTAATCTGATGATAATTTATTTTCCAATTGTTCATTGTCATTTCTACAAAAAATTTTAAAGAAAAAAACTATAAATTAAAAAATGACTCGCTAAAATATACTTAAAAATTCAATATTTAGATTTACTGAATATAGTAATAATATCTTACAATTTTGATTATGAAACCTTCTTTTCTTCTTTATATATTTGTAATATGTACTGAATTGGACATTATTTATATTATATGCAGCCATGCAAAATTTGTATTTTTTAACACCTAATTATTATCTTTCTCATTATACCGTTTTGCTCAGTATGTTGGAATGATGTGGAATATCTCAACGAGAATTTTCGTTAAATATGATTTTATACATACTTTTGGTAATAAATGAAAAAGTCTAGAGATAACTTCACAAACAAATAAATTAAAATAGGTTTCTGGTATCCTTAAATAATATTTAGATAATGTAACATAGTAGCAGAAGAACAAAAATATATATAACAAGACTTTTTAATGTTACACTGTCTGGTTTTTATCAGCATGAAGTTCAAGGCACAGATTCATCGGTCTCAAAAACATCTTCGGAAAAATACTTTTTTAATTATTACTCTTAACCTCTAAGAATCTAACCAGTATTGGTCAGTGGGCAATAAATATTTTTTATGATGATATTATATAATATTTATACATCTCATATATATATATATATATATATATATATATATATATATATATATATATATATATATGTTATTCTAAAGTAAACGAGTATATATAGCCTATACAAAGAAGTTTTGTACTATCATCAACAAGATGTTTAATGTATTGTCTGTCGCAATTTGTAAATTTGTTTAAGAATCAGACAATATTTTCTTTCTTATTTTATTATACTTAAAAACAGAGACAATGATGTGTGATCCTTTGGAACGTGTAACCGAACTATGCAAAATTATTCAAAACAATAGTGATTCAAGGTTATAAACTAGTAAACATTATTTTAATGTCTCGCTTATTATTACTTTGATTAAAAATTCCGAAGCCACAGAGAACAAATTGCGTCTCTAATCAGTTACTTTGAATAGGAGTGAGATAATGGAGGCTC
Organism: Rhynchophorus ferrugineus; assembly: GCF_030347505.1. NCBI lineage: Eukaryota > Metazoa > Arthropoda > Insecta > Coleoptera > Curculionidae > Rhynchophorus > Rhynchophorus ferrugineus. Next base: position 18,361,252 of record NW_027472589.1, read on the forward strand.
CTTATTGCCAGTAAAATTCGTTAGAGAGATAAGCATTTATATTAATTTTCTGCGATTTTTATTTAAATAGACTATATGTCCTATAACCAGATCGGATGGTGTTAAACCTTTTAGTCTACGCACTACACGTCCCTATCATGTCGCACATTTAGTAGGTTAGCGAACACATTGGGGTGCACCAACATCCTTTTAAAATATTTAACATATACTATTTATATTACACTCGTAATAGATTCTAGGTCGATATCGCGTTGCAACATTATCATTATATTAAACTTGCTAAGATTACCCCAGAATTGGATTTAATATGATCAAATATGCTTAAGTATTTATTCATGTAATTGTTATGTAATGATAACTTAGATTTGCGCCCGACAAGTCAATATATTTAATCAGATCTTTGTTTTGTTCATTTTGAAACAACCCTTCGAGCTCTTTCATTTTAGCAGTTTTTACCTGTTGTCAATTATTTCTTAGCTTGTGCTATCTTTCGTGGATTGCACAATACGCCAGACGTCAAACCATTCCAAAACACAACAAAATATACCGTCGCAAGTTATGGTAATGTGTGAAATTCCCAGAAGAGCATGCGACGAATGATTGCACGCGCAAAACACGTAACGATAAAGTAAAATACGTCAACTGTAACGGTGACTATCCTGCAAATTATAGGAAATACTTAGTCCATAAAAAGTTCAACAAAACTTTATCCAGCATCGAGAGAAAAAATAAACTTACAACTACCAAGATAGCCCATACCATTTAATACACTTAAAGAACCAATACAACATCCCCGTGTATCATAGGCACACGCAGTAAGCAACAGTCAGACCCAATCTAATACACAGATAATACCAATCACCATTGAATCTGTAAGCAATATTTAGTAAATTGGAGGAAATATTGGGTAAACTTATGGAGCAAATGAGTACAATGGTAAATTTACTCACCGTCGTCTTAAGCAACCTAGCCTAGTGACTGATAGCCGTTACAGTATTAATAAGATAGCCGTCTGGAATGTTAGTGGACTCCAGCAATATGACAGGGAACTTAAAATGTTCTTATGTGAACAAAATATTGACATTATTCTCGGAATTCGAAATACAAACTATATCATAAAAACACCCAGATATTATAGCACATGGAGGAACATCCATAATAATCCGTAAATATATAAAACGCTACGAAAGAGATAAATTCAGCGAGGACTATTTACAAGCTACCAATATAACCATTGAAGAACACAACAAGATAGAACAATACTACGATTTCTTTAACACACTGGGTAATAGATTCTTTGCCGGAGGAGACTGCAATGCAAAACATGTTATGTGGGGTTCCAGATTAATAACGCCAAAATGCAGATAATTGGTGAAAGCAATGATGGCACATCATCTACAGAATATCACTACTGGTGAGCCAACATATTGGCCGTCAGATAGAAATAAAATTCCCGATACCATAGACTTTTGTGTTACAAAAAAATTTACACTAAAAAATGCAAAGCTGAATCATGCTTTGGTCACACACACTCACCAGTTATTATAACAGTCAACTTAATAATCTTCTTTGTATAACACCAGAAAAAACTGGTCATTATTCTGAGGGAAACTAGAGAGTTTAATATCCCTAAATATATCTCTCTAAAACTGAAAGAGCTACAGAAACAGCAGCAATAAGTAATAACAGAAAATATACAAGATGTCACATAGCACGGAACTCCTAGTAGTGCAACATATAAAAAAATTACTTATTTTTATATATCATTCAAAATTAAACAAGATGTTGCTGAAAAGAGAAATCTGAGAAAAACCTTACATCAAGAGAAAAGCCTTATAAGTTAGAACGGAAGGAAACAAGAGAAAATTCAACCAGGCAACAGAAGGAGCTAGTAAAAAATGAACAAAATCTAGGAAATCGAAACTATTTAGAAAACTTAACGCCAACTGATGCAACGGAATAGACTCTCTGGCAAGTAACAAAAAACATAAAAAACCTCAACAACATAATTCACCCCCTAAATTTGATAAGAATATCTGGGCTCGGAATGTTAAAGATAAAGGGGAAGCTTTCTCTAAAAAAAGTCTCTAATCCTTACCCGTCTGGAATATCTGCAACAGAAGAAAATGGCATAGATGACTTTCTGAACAATCCGTTTCAAAAGGACCTGCCACATGAGAAATTTACTGTTAAGGAAGTAAAACAAACAATAGTTAAAGAAATCAATACTAAAGAACTTTTGGCTTTGACTTAATTATTGGAAGAATCTTGTAAGAGAACTTTAGAATAAGCTAGAACAGTATCTGGAATAAGGTTTAGATTATAAATTTGTACAGCATATCACTTACTGAACCGATCTTCTACATGTCAGTAGAGTTATATTGTATAACGGAAATCATAAAATGATACTTATTGCCAATGGGAAGATTGTAATGGGAATATTAATAAAAAATGCTACCAAAATAATGCTATAACAACAAATTTCCTAATAATTATAAACAAACAAATTAAATAAAACCTTATAAAATCTTATAAAATCTCAAATCTAAAGAAAGAAAAGAGATCTGTCATATTTTTACCTCCGGCCCTCTAGTGACTTAGAGGCACAGTAAGAATATGGTTACGAGTTTGCTCATCCTACGTTTATGTTTTGTGCTCATCGTTTGCGATGACCTCTTAACGAAGGTGTCCCATTTCGGCCGACGTATTTCTCTGATTACGTCGGGAGCGAGCGCCGCTCGCCCGATTGGATCGGGCGCCGTCAGGAACTGGAAAGGTTAAGGCCGATTTTTCACGGCTTCCCGGACTTTGGCTATGCCGGGTGCCCAGAAATTGATTTTCGGTTCTTCGGGCCGACGTTCGAGAAGATACAACTGATTTTTATCACTGGCGTTCTCGAACTGTCCATAAATTTTATTTTATAGTATCGGTCGCGATCTGATGTTAATGTTCGGAAAACAATCGAATCGTTTTTGATGATCGTTTTATTAAGGCAACTGTTATGGTCGATTCGGGAAATAACTCTCATCGTTTTGTGCCTGATTGGGTATTTATAAGGTTGGGGATAAATTAATTTTAGATTTTGCGCTACAAATGGATATATTCCAATAAAATTCTTTTACTCTATTATGAGATAAACAGGGCCAGTCTATAGCCTTTTCAAAATAACAGTGAACTCACATCATCAATAAGTGTCTGTCGCAAATTGTAAATTCGATTTAGAGTCAGACAATATTTCCTTTTTCATTTTATTCTAGTTAAAAGCCTTATCTGCCTGCCAAAGTCGTCCGGTTGTCAAACGTCTGCAATATTCTTCATTATATTAGTTATATAATAATGATAGGTTATAAACCGGCAGATATTATCTGAACGCTTTGCTTTGCAAATGATTCTTATTCCTTGATCGATTTTACAATGCTTCTTTTTAACTTATTCCGGACTTTAACACTATTAAGATAGCCCTAGGTGAACAAGGCCACGAGGTGATAAATTTACAGGACGATGTTTAATTCGCACGACAAAGAAACTCCCTTCGATGTTTTAGATCGATATAAAAACCAAGGAAAACAATAAACTAGAAACAGTATTATTGAACAAGGAAAACAGTATTGTTAAATGCGAACCATCGCACACGAAAAGCATAATACTACAATGTACAAGGTGTCAAGCGTATGGGCACACAAAAACTTACTATCCCAAATCATACAAATGCCTAAGATGTGCAGGAGACTAGCTAACGATGGATTGTACTCGCAAAGTTCGGGACGATAAAGTCAAATGCGCTAACTGCAATGGAAATCATAAGGGCTGCGTCGTTCACAAGCAACTTTAACAAAAACTATATTCCACATTAAGGGAAAAAGGCAACAAAAACCATTCACACCTACCACTCCATCCAGCAGGCCAAGACAACCAGATATAACATGCACAAATGGTTCATAATGCCTCAAGTTAACACCGAGAAACTACACCACAAACTAGCAATAACATCACTAAATTTGCATGATAACTAAACTAATGGAATAAATGAGTATGATGCTTGGTCTGCTCGCCACCATCGTCACCAAACTTCTGAAAAGATAAAGTACAAAATCGCCGTCTGGAATGCCAATGGCCTTCAACAACATGCTAGGGAACTAAAAATGTTCCTAATTGAACACAATATTGATGTTATGATAGTTTCCGAGACGTATTTCACAGTCAAAAGCTATCTGAAAATTCCTAAATATACGCTTTATCATATAAAACACCCAGATGAAAGAGTACATGGAGCTAGAGCCATAATAATTCGAGAGGATATAAAACATTTTGAAAGAGAAAAATTCAACAAAGAATGGACCAATAACAATGTCTGCGATTATTTATTTTATTTATCATTATTGCCTACCTAAACATAATAGCAAACCAGAACATTCCCAAGCCTTCTTTAATAAGTTAGGTAATAGGTTTATTGCCAGAGGAGATTACAATGGGAAACATCTAATGTGAGGATCAAGAATAATAACCACAAAAAGCCTGGAGCTGCCGAAAGCGATGAAAACGAATCACTCACAATATATCTCTACTGGAGAATCAACATATTAGCCATCAGACAGAAATACAGAAAAGCCCGATACTATGGACTTCGATATCACAAAAAATATTGATATAAAAATGTGTCGGGGAGAATCATGCTTCGATTCTGATCATTCACAAATAATAGTAACAGTTTCTTTAAGTATTATCTTCAAAGACAAACCGCCTTCTCTTTGTAATAATAGAACTAACTAGCCATAACAACGAAATTGATAGCATGATGAATATTACAAAAAAATATGGAACAGGAAGCAGCATATTTCGCGACTCCTAACAGTCAAACATTTCTAAAATTACATACACATATCAATTGCAATTCGGGAAAAAATTGCAGAAAAGAGAAAATTGCGAAAGGAACGGAAATAGCTAGAAACTGAAGAGAATAAAAAAAATTAATAAAGCAATAAAAGAACTGAAAGAGTTGATTCAAAATGAACAAAATCAAGGCATTCAGGAAGGCACCAGCAGCATAACTATTAAACTCACTATTAAAATAGATCAAAATAATTGGGTTAGAAGCAATAAAGGACTTTATTGAATTGAATACTTTAAACCTTTCCCGACCGAACTATCTCAAGATGATGAGAATAAAATTACTAGCTTCCTTAAAATTAATTTACTACTAAAAATAAAATTACTTACTACTTAAAATCATTGTTAAAGAAGCTCAATAAATAATAATCAGAGAGGTTAATTGTAAAAAAGCACCTGCATCTAATAACCGAAAAAATATTACAGGAACAGTCAGGGAAGGGAGTAAAATTATTAACATTCATATTAAATTCTATATTACGAACTAATTATTTTCCCAGCATCTAGAAAGTAGCTGCAATAATAATGATTGTCAAACCAGGGAAAACACCAGAAGATGTCATCTGGAATCCGACTATGGGGAAACGCTAGCAAGTCTAATATATCGATCATGCAACGGTTCCAAAATAAAGTGTTGCGTGCTGTTGTTGATGCTCCGTACTATGTGTCAAATTAAGTGATACAGCGCGATATTCCTTGAGAACCAATAACGAGTTCAACGTGTTTGAGTGCAGTACTTCGAAAGAGTGTCAGTACATCCCAATGTACTCGCTAATCAGCTAAATATGCGAAGTGGCAGCGAATGGCGTAGACTAAAACTTCTAACACACATATAGACTTTAGAATAAGACTAATTATTTAATGTAGTATTTTCTACAGGAGATCACTTAATGAAGTGATTTTCTATATAACATAAACATGACAAATACTTATTGCCTTTCGACTCCAGTGGTCTTACCATGTTCTATTTATTTATATTACTGATTTAGCAAAGCAATATATATGGTTTATATGTAGTTTACGATTTTTTTAACACGAAGTAGACATATTATCTGTGACCATCCAACAAAACAGTCAATGATGACCTACGATATAGTGCCAATTCCAGGTTATATAAATGTAAAATACTGTCTGATGCGTTTGATGCGGAATATGAAATTGAATCTCAGTCTATAAAATATTATTTGGGTTTGTACTGGTGGGCCATTTTGCCAAATGTCTGCAAAAATCTTCAAAACCTTATTGATACTAATTAGAGGTTATAAACTGGCAAACGTTATAATGACGTGCATTGGATGTTATATTGAACGGCCTATATGAACCGATTTGATACTTTCTAATGGTAATTAAAATTGGTTAATTTAAATAAAAATGATAAAATGTGAAGGGGTTTATAAAACAAAAACTATAGCTATAGCTAAGAGGAGACTGGTTGAACGGAGATGCAAACTGACACTGAGGGTTATCTGTTGGAAAATAGATCAATCTGTATCACTCGTTTATTATTAAGAAACTTTTAAAACAGATGGCCGTGTTACATAACACCTCCCTCTTAAAGAACTAATCACAGGACTGTATAGTCTATTCAAAGTTTTTTCGTATATAAGTCATCGTTACGTTACCGTTACCAGCGCGCTCAACGTCATAGAATAGACATACATATATATTCAAAACAACAGTGAACTCAGGTCATCGAGATGTTTAGTGTATTGCCTGTTGCAATTTGTAAACTCGTTTTAGAATCAGACTTTCCATCATCACTTTCCTTTTCATTTTATTCTCATTAAAAAGAGACACAATACTGTCTGATTAGTTCGAACTTGTGAACGAATGAGTCTTTCAAAGTCGTCCGGTTGTCAGTCGTATGCTTGAAATTCTTGAAAGCAATAGTGATAAGAGGTCATAACTCTGACTATTGTGGATGTACAATTAACTTTAGTTTTTAGTTATATTATAATGGTAAAATAAATTATATTTTTTGTTGTATATCAAAGTCAAACTTAACTAAAACTTAGAGTTAGTGCGGCAACATTAATTTTTGTTGCTTTTTTGGAGCGTCAGTTTCTCTGTGAATTTGATTATTTCTGATAAACCATGGGGCATTTAAGATTATTACTCCGAGGAGCCTATTTTAGAAAATTTGAAGACGTTTCACCAGGTTAGGTGTAACAAACTTGAAGTAGACATTAGATCCGTAGAGGAGTACGGTTCGGATTAACATCATCGTCATTAACATGATTGTAAAATAATCATTTGATGGAGATGGAAAGTCTGCTAGAAAGGCAGATTAGAGGCGATAGCAGATTGCTATCCTTGAACTTCTCTGGATTTGGGAGTGCCAACCGAGCCGTCGGTCGAAGTTGAGATCTAGGTACGTGATGATATCCAGCCATGGAATCTTGAGTTGTGAGACGCGTCTTATGGAAAATGACTTGGGTCTTCAGGGGGTTTACTTCCAACCCTCAGTATTTGAACCAACATGATCAAGCTGTTTGTGTAAACATCCTTGAGCGGTATTCTCGAGCCTGGAGACCGTGTAGAATGTAGTGATAGATCTGAAACGAAAAAAAAAATTAAATAAGGAGGACTGCTTCAAACTTTTAAAAGTTAGTCAAGAGGGTCTCCCGTCAAACCCAGAAACTTTTGACACACTTTGAGTGGACTGTCATGCTTCACCCACCTTCTAGTCCGGACCTCACGCCTAGTGACATTTCCTGAGCAAGTATGAAGTAAAAGTAGAAGTAAAGCGCTTTCTCAACGGTTTGATGACATAATTTTCTATGACAAGGGGTTCAACATCTTCTTTCAACGATGTGAATTTCCATGAGAATAGACAATGTTGTCTATTTGTAAAATTGATGGGAACTTTATTTCTGGATCCCTCGCACGTTTATTACTCGGTTACCGAGATATTCAAATTAACTTTAATTGCTAAAAAAATGTTAAGCTAAAATTGCTAAAGAAATAACTAAAGATTTATAATAACTCTGTTTAATAACATTATTTCATAATAATATAGCAGATAGTTTCCTATTGGTTTTAATATATGAAGATATTTAATGGTCTAGCTATTAGACATTAATATTATAACTTCTAAAAAAGTTACATCTCTGAAATGAAATAACTTGTGAAAAATATTGTGTTTATAATTCGTAAAATATCTTTTATTTCAGAGAACAGATAATTAACTTAATCTTATTGAAATCTATAAAGATGTTTCACTATAAAAGCTACTATATTAGGGTGTTTAATAGTTTCGTGAAACTAAAATTAAGGGATTGTTGTAAAAATTTCTCAAACAACGAGGAATAGCTCTTAGATCGGTATCAAAATATATAAAAACGTATATTTTAGCCTCTATTTTTATTGGACCTAGCCGACGCGCTGCCAGCTCCAACTCTTATAGACCACTCGAAAATGCCTTGGGCGATTTTCATTTGTTTACATTGAGCATGCGCACCTATTAAATTCGCTTAAATTTTATGGAATGGGTATAATTAACTGAACATTCACGTGATTGAAATAGGGAAATTTTCTTCAAGAAGCTGTTGAAGTAGAATTTATAAACTTCTTAACAAAGCACGTATATAACTTTACGCTAATATAACTACGTATTAATGGGTTTTTAGGTACTATTTAACAGATAAGGAATATATCAAAATCGCAAAGATGCATGTATAAATACAAACATGGTAATATAGATGTTAAGCAATTTGTTTAAGACAAGCACGCAGTATAAGGCGAATTTTGAAAATTGCTACCGAGAGATCCTGATCAACGAGTACAGTAATGCAGTCCTAAGACTGTCTGGTGAAATTGAAGATTCTTCGTCTAAATTGATAATGAGCGATGAAGCCCATACTCTTCTCAGTGGCCACGTCAATAAACATAACAGTTAGTTTTTGGGGAACACAGAATCCTCAAATAATTCATGAATCATCATTGCATCCACTAAAAACAGCTGTATGGTGTGGGCCCTTATTTTTTTTTAAAAGACCAAGGCGTTGCCGTTACTGTTACTGCCGAACGTTATCAAGGCATGATTCGAAAATTTCTTGTGCCTGAAATAGAAGAGCAAGGACTAGAACACATACGTTTTCAACAAGATGGGGTCACGGAATAGACAGCTTGTCCAACAATTCAATTATTGAATAACGTTTTTCCATGAAGACTAATTTCGCGAAGTGGCGGTTTAGTATGGCCAGCCAGATATCCGGATTTAACAGCACCAGATATTTTCTTATGGGCTTTTTTTAAATCAAAAATTTATATGAATAAGCCCCAAACGATTCAACATCTTAAAGACAATAATTTTCATGAAATTGAGGAAATTCAGCGTCACTTGCAGGAGGTCATGAAAATGCGAAAATCGAATGAAAAGCGCGGTCACCATTGAACCGATACAATTTTTCAATCACAACGAAAAATAAATATAAGGACCAGGTAAATTTTCTATGAAAATCAAACTAATTTATCTTTTCTTTTAGTAAAGTTACAGGTAATCAAAATGGTAGCAGGACTTCCACCCCACGTTGTATATCGGTACAGGACCGGTCCCAACACACTACCCAGCCACACTTCTATTCTTATTTCTTTCCTTTCCAAGTGAGCATAAGGATATAAAATGAAAACTGTCTGAGTAACATTTTGATTAGTTTAAAATCATTTAAAATCATCAGAAATCATTTAAATAGTCCACGCCACAGCTGAAAAAATGACATACACTAACAGATCAATTGAAAAGTCCCCGGCCTACCATAGTAAAACACATCTTTTTTGGTAAACTTGGTTTATCTTATTCAACATAATTCCCTTCAGAATAATACACTGATTATAGCGACCCTCCAACTTTTCGATACCATTTTTGTAGTACTATTTGTTCTTTGCTTCAAAATAGGCCTCAGTTTCGGCGATCACACATCATCACAGCGAGCATTCTTTTAGGATCTGAGAACAGGAAATAGTCGCTGAGGGCCAAATCTGGAGAATACGGTGGATGAGGAAGCTTTTCACTGGCTTGTGACACGGTGTATTGTCTTGATGTCTTCAAACGGTCGAATAACGCTATATAATAGTCGCTGTTGATGGTCCTTCCTTTTTCAAGATAGTCAATGAAAATTATTCCATGCGCATCTCAAAATACAGACGCCATAACCTTGCGACTGTTGCGTTTTCCCATGCTTTCGAGTGGGTTCATCTTGTGCTGTCCACTCGGATGACTGGTCGATTGGACTTCGGAGTGAAATGATGGAGCCATGTTTCATCCATGGTCATATATCGACGCAAAAACTTGGGTTTATTACGCTTGATCATATTTAATCACTGCTCCGAATCATCAATCATCATTTTTGCTTCAACTGTATTTTGCCCTTCAAAAAGCAACATTTTATCAACACGCGAAATTCCTTTTTATCAATTTTTTTCACAATAACAAAAGTTGCTTCACTCAAAATGCTACAATTCACAAACTAATGATCGGACAGCTGTTCAATTTATACACGCTTCTTTTGAGGGTTAGGGCTAACTAAAAACATACGGATTTCTTTCTAGTAGCGCGATCTATTTGTCATCGTTTTCAATTGACCTGTTATATATTCTTCACATGACCCTTCAATTATATTCGTGATTTAATAAATTAAATTTAAATTTACAATTATAAGACAAACAAACATTGTCGGACAGCCTAACATTCGATATTAGTGCAAAATCAATTAATTTCTAACGAAAATTAGAAAACTAAAAAGAAAGGGTCCAAAAAAACAACGAGGAAAACTTCACTATGTCTCCGGGGCAAACGGAACGCGCCTGCTGGATCGGTCCCATAAAACCGTCGGAAAAAATTGGAACTCGGACCAAAAACCGCGTCGATGGGAAACCGTTTTCCGAAACGAAACACGTTTATTAAGAGGTCATCGTCGAGTTGGCGGTGATAGACGTCCAATATCGCAGCTGCCGGTGACAGTTCCACTTGCAGCTGTCGCAGATGCTCCCGAAAATCCCGGCTAACGTGTCCTGGCCTATCTGGGATGGCCCCTTTTCTCATATATATTTTTTGTTAGTAGCTCTGGACTAAGCGTTATTTAGAACATAATCAGATGGTATATAATGAGATAAATATTACATACTAAATAATTTGAATTGGTATTACTTTCAGAGGATATGTAAACGATTAATGATTGTGATCTCAGATGCAAAATGTAGAATCACTAATATACCACCATGGCAGTTCTCAAGAATACACATATACCTCTCTATGAAGGTTCTGAATAAGGAAACAGATAGTCCTTCTACAATAAAAAGACAGATAATCGAAGAGAACTGTTCAAATCATTTTATCATCTGCACGGATGGTTCAAAACGTGAGAACTTTGTTGGTGCTGCTTATACGTCTAGTCTACTCGACACTTTTGGTTTCCATCATTGACTAGCATTATTACCGCGGAGTTGCTGGCTATGTATATGGCCCTATCTGCCTTGGAAGAATCACAGATTAGCGAATCCATACTAGTTGTAACGGATTCTATGAGTTCCCTAAGGCGTTTAGACATCGTCAAGGACAGTCCACCCTCTGGTCACATACATCAGAGAGATACAGACAATGTTACAATTTAGGGTTGTAAGAATAATACACCTCTGGGTCTCCTCCCATAAAGAAATATCTGGAAATGAAAGAGCCGACCATCTGGCAAGTAGGGAAGAGGAGTCGATCAAGTTAAACGAACTGTTTAGTAAAAAAGATGCCAAAGTCTACATGAAGGGCCTAAATAGGCAATTGACCCAATTAGAATGGGACCTTCTCATAAAAAACAATAAATTATGGGAAGTCAAGAGGATCTTTTATCAATCTATAGACCATAATAACATCAGTAGACGCAAGTCAAGCGTCCGGGCACGACTGCGAATAGGGCACTGTAAACTGACACATGAATATTTGTTGAAGGGACTGAGCCCGCCCTTATGTGATTTCCACCAGATTCAACTTGGCATCAGACACATCCTACTGGACTGTCAAAAATATGATGATTTGAGGAGACAACTTGAGATGGTAACAACACTGGAATAATTGGTCCAACCTGAGCAACTGAATCTGCTGATTGACTATCTAAAGATCATAGACCTACTTCAACACTTGTACATACGTTTATTATCGTGTGATTGAAAAATTTTATTGTGTATATTCTACTGTTTATAATCTACTGTGTAGTATTGTAAGCTGTTAATGTTCATATAATGTATTGTAATTCACCCTAAATAGCCCAAGAGGCTGACGGGTTTAAATAAATAAAATGAATCGGTATTATTTGACTGGCATATCATACACAACCAGCGAAAATGAAATATAAATTTAAATATGTTAAGTGCTTGAATAATCTTTGATCGGCGATATCAGTTGGTGAAAATGCCAAGTATCAATGTAAGCAAATGGTAAGAAACCTAACCTAAACTGGACGATTGATATTTATTTACATAAAATAATAGTTTTGCCTTTAATATTATTCAGTTTATCAAGTTATCAGTTTATTATTATGTAGTGATGCTAATCATAGAACGTTCAAAATTGCATTTGCAACATTTAGTACTTTTGCTGTTTAAATTGAAGAAATTTACTACTGAAGCTCATTAAACACTTTTAGAATTTTATTATATGTATAAATGTGAAATTGGTCCTAAACCCGGAGCGGATTTTTCTTTTTCATTTTATCCTTAGTTAGAAAGACGGCTAATGCTGTCCGATTTGGCCTATAAAATTCTATTTTCGTTGATAAATGTTTGAAGAATTTTTCAAATCACTGACTCTGTTTCACAGCATTATTAGTGATAAAAATTAGAACTTACATTTGTAAGTTAGGCAAGGCAAGGGTAGTAAATTATAAGTCAAATTTGATGCGGCAACATTGCCAAGTCATCATTATCAATTAATAACCGGGCAAGGGTATCTACTTCTTTACCAATATGCTGAATTTTGCCACGGTTGTCGATCGGCCGCAGTTGTTCTGACCTTAAACAAAGACTGTATTCTCCTAAGTCAGATCCTTTTCTATGATCTTGATCCATTTTTTTTTTGGAGCTGCTCGTTGTGTCTTCCACCCAAATATTCGTCAGTTTGATGTCGCTATAGAGGCCTGTGACGAATTCATTCACCTCTATTCAACAGACATGACCAAACCATTGTAATTTGCATCTCTGAGAATGTCCCTCAACTGTGATGTGTTATTATTGCATCTTAAACGAATGACCTCGTTTCTAATATGATATCGGAGCGAAACATGCAGGATTTGCCTCAAGCATCGTATCTGAAAGATCTCAAGTTTACATATGTGAGACTTTAACAGAGTCGAAGTCTTGGAGCCAAATAGAAGAATTGGAAAGATGAGTATTCGAAAGAGGCATATTTTAGTCTTAAGACTTCTACTCTTCCACAAGCACCGTTTTAGGCACTTATTATTTCGACTGTAGATGCCACTTTTATATACTTGAACTCTTGCAATTATTCTAACCGGATTCCGTTTAAAATTAAAATAGCCGGCGACTTCAGTTCAGGACTTTGGTATATTCTTAATTAATTCTCAAGCTATATAGTTTTGTCAGTGCGAACTATATCATGAAGAATGCTAGGAGCCTCTACATATATATCGATACAAGTAGCGCTATCATCAACGAAAATCATATTGGGCAAGGAGTTTGTAGCATCATATTGAACACTATGGACGTCAAGTGGATTTGTCAAATCATTTCGCACTTGCACACAAGTAATAGAACAATCACAAGGCACCTCAAGAAGTCTCTTAAATTTATTTACTTGTTCTATTTTTACATTCTCAATCATTGGAGAAGATAATGTTAGTAAATTTAGTGAAGGTGTCCAATATGTTTTCAGGTGAATCTTACAGGGATGCAATTTCATAGAGTGATTTAAAACGTACAGCAAAGAAACGTTTAAGAGTCAACAATTTTAAACCCCCTTGTGTTCTTCGATGCGTACAACCAATTCGTGTCCTACAGGCTGCTATTTTAGCGAGACTATCCTGCACTTTTATCTTACAACGTTTACATATTAGAAGGATGTTAAAAAATTATCTTCATTCTGGGAGAGCCTGCATGTATTCCGATGATGTTTTTACTTTAAAAAGGCATTTATTGAGACAAATTGGGTACAAAAAATATTAATCAAAATATTTTTCTTCCAGAAATGTCTCAATGTAAATGAAATATAATTCCGAATGTTCTAAGATTAGCGTCTGTTTACATTGAATAACTTGATAATAGTTTTTTAAAATTAATCTCTTAGAAATTCAACAATCTGCCTGTTGGCAATAAGTATTATTATATGATATATTATATAATCTAAATCTTATTCTAGAAACTATTCTAACTTATTCTAAACTCTATCCTAACTTATTGTCAAGACTGTTCTAACTTATTCTAGAGATCTCACTAGACTCACTAGATTGATTGAGGTACGATTAAATCTCACTCTATGTGTTTATCAGTCCGTTTGGTACCTTGCGTTTAAGCCTACGAATTACACTGCCATTCCGCACATTTAACTGTTTGGCGAGTGCATTGGGATGCACTAATAAACTTTCAGAGCACTTCGCACTAATACTTCGAATCACACTCATTATGGGTTCAAAGGGGATACCGGGCTGAATCAGTTTATTGGAGACGTAATATGGGGCATCGACGATGACTCGCAATACACTATTGTGGAACCTCTGGAGGACAATTATGTTAGATTTGCTAGTACTACCCCACAGTTCCATACCATAGGTCCAAGTGAGTCTAAGTATTGAATTATATAGCAAAACCTTGTTTTCTAATGATAATTTAGATTTACGCCCTATCAGTCAATACATTTGGTTTAGTTTAAGCCCAAGCTGTTTGCGTTTTGTCACTATATGTTTTTTCCAAGTCAGACGTCGATGAAAATCCATTCCCGGACATTTAGAGTTGTCTGCTTGCGGAAGTTCATAATTATTCAGTTATACTGAGGGACAAGTTTTGCTACAAAGGGTTAATGTCATATGGTTAGATTTTGTCTCTTTTGATTTGATACGCCACGTTTTCAACCACAATTCGATTTTGTTAAGATGAAGTTGGAGGTTTCTTGTTGCTTATATTGGATCCTCGTGTGACGATAAAACCGCTGTATCGTCAGCATATGTTGCAATAGTAGTGTTTCTTGAGGTCGGTAGGTTAGCTGTATACAATAGATATAACAATGGGTTGAGAACACTGCCCTGCGGAACACCCAAATATATTGGATGTAGGTCAGTGTATTAGTCACCCTGTTTCACGATACAATGTCTGTCTGTGAGGTATGATTTCAGCAGTTGAAAGTGCGTATGGGATAAAAGATTTTTCAATGTAACTTCCAGTTCCAGTGTGCCAAACCTTGTCGAAGGCTTGAGATATATCGGGAAATGCAGCGGAGAAATATTTTTTATCATTTAGGTTTTTATTAATTTTGTTGACTAATCTATGTAGTTTTTCTGTTGTTCCGTGTTTATCACGGAAACTAAATTGATGGTCTGGAATAATAATTCTCTCTTCAACGATTATTTTGAGTATCTTAATATATATATATATATATATATATATATATTATATATTATATATATATATATATATATATATATATATATATATATATGTATATATATATATATATATTAAGTTCAGTATAGTTTTTCAAAAAGTTTAGAGATCACAGGTAGTTTAGAGGTAACAGGCTTATTGGACGATAACATTAGACATCTTCCGATTTTTCCCAGGTTTTAGAATCATAATGATAAGTTAACCGTACTTAATCACTTATTAGTTAATTAAAATTTAAATGTTTAAAGCGAAACTAAGAAAGAAAATTCCTAGAAGGTAGGGCCGTGTTTATAAAAAATCTCACCCTGCAATTGTTGAGACTAGGTTTTTACTTTTTATCACCGGCACTTTTATAATACCAAATAACCGACACCAATAATAACTTAGATGTTTTTAACAACAAAAGGGTACTTCTGCAGGCGGGCGGTGGTTTGAACAGAACTATTCGATAATCGCATTCGTTTGTTTAATGGTTGTCTACGTTAATACTTCGCATTTTCACCAACAGATATCGCTGAAAAAAAAGTGAGCACTGACATTTAACACATTTAACTTTTTACTTTGTATTTTTTTAAATGTGGTTGTGTTCCTTTGTTTAAATTTCTGAATGAATTTCATAAAATTCGATAAGATTGTAAACAAATCATCCACATATTAATTTTTACTTTGTATTTTTTAAAATGTGGTTATATTCTTTTGTTTAAATTTCTGGATGAATTTCGTAGTAAAATTCGATAAGATTGCAACAAATCAAACAAGCATACTTCTTCATTATTGGAATCGGTGATATATTGAAATTACCGAATAGTTTCCTTTCCGACCTTGTCCATAAATCTGCGCTAATGGATGGAGGCGAGGCAAAACGGTGAGTAATTCTACTTTACGTATCTTATGTAATAAATTTACCCATCCTTAGTAGGTAGAGGAGTTATTTATATTGAGGAATTATTTTATACTGCATGTTTTATTAAAATTATTCTAAATTACTTTTATAATGTTGTCTTATATTCGTTGTTTTTGCTATAGTTTAACCTATAATTTGTTTTAACAATAACTTAAAATATAGGGATGCATTTAGCAGAACTATTTTTATATTTTTATGCTAAATACACTTCAATAGGATCAAAACGAAATACATTGGTAATAATATGAGAGTGGAGTCTCTTTTCATGGTTCTTTGAGATTCTATTGGTTTCCCTGGTGACAATTGGTACCTGAATGTCTATGGGAATGTAATAATTCCAATAGTATATATGATTATCTAATATATTTCTTAGGACTTGTTTGTTTCGTTCTTAACATGCTGGCAGATGCGTAAGACTTTAAGAGTTAAGTGTGTTGGTTTGGTAAGATTTGCTGGGGCTTGTAGCTCACAACGCATAACAAACTTTATCTAGGGCATGGGCTATATATGGGAATATAAATTTTCATTTTCGTATTTTTTTCATTGATGCCTGTGATTCAACGCATTATTAACGCAGAACTAGTGAATTGCTGAATATTTAATAATGAATAGAAAAGTTAAATAAACAAAAGTAATAATATAAATAAATTAATTGAAATAAAATTTACATTTTCAAATACCTTAGCTATATGCTTTTATCAGCGGATATACGCCAGCGCTTTTATTCCAGATTCTGGATATTTTAAATACATTTGAAAGCATCATTAAGTTGTTCAATAAATATATTTAAGCTGTTCAATCTATTTGTTAAAATGTATTTCTTATGATAATATAACGAACATTTTATGTGGTGTTCTTTGTTTACAAATAGTATAAAGTCAAATAGTTAATCGTATCAAGTAAATGAATTCTTATAATAGCAATGCCACTGGAAATAAAATAAAGATAATCATCTTGCAGCGATATTCCTTACACACAAAATTTAGAAATTATGGATATTCATACCGAATTGGTATATATAGTCTACCCTATAGTATAGGTAGCAGTGAACTCACGTCATGAAGATGTTTAATGTGTTGCCTATTTCAGTTTGTAAATTCGTGTTAATACCAGTCATTATATTCCTTCTCATTTTATGCCAATTAAAAAGAGGTACAATGCTGTCTAGTAGGTTCGAACATATAACCGAATCAGTCCGCTAAAATCGTTTGGTTGTCAAATGTTTGCAAAATTCTTTAAAACATTAGTGGCTGCTTAATGTTTTTGGTTACTTTGTTTGAAAATATCGAGGCTAAATAAATGGTCAGTCAGAAACAGATTAATGGGAGTCCGTTCTTACCAGTAAAATGGGTTAGAGAGGTAAGTCTTTATACTTTCTAATATTAAGCTGTTGGGGTTTTTATTGTAAATATTTTTATGATGTTGCAGCTGCACTGAATCTCTCAAATTAAAGAAAAATAATGTAACTTTGGATTCACCGAAAAGAACGGATATTTATATACCTTGATGTTAACTATATTCAAGATTACATTTATGAAATTTTTAAAAATGGTGAGTAGTTTTTTAAATATAAAAATAATTTAATATAATTCTCTAAGGAAAACTTAGGGATATGCAGCTCTTTGAGGGATATAAGTTATCACTTCAAACACTGTTAGGAAACATAAAATTTAAATAGTATAAAGATAACCCACGAAGAGATTCAATACCATATAATAATTTCTAGGCATTAGAAAACTTATTATTATTCGTTGTTTCAATTAGTGTACAGGCATAAGTATTTCAAAATAAAACAAGAGGCCACACTTGGCAAAACGTTAATTAAAATGAGTGTAAAGAAAACAAAAGCTGATGGGGAATGGTAAAACTATTTTTTAATAATTCATTGCAGATATATTGTTCTTCACGTTAGAATCTACCAAAAAGATTAATGTGGCTGCAACTAGGGATTGGCTTGTAAAACATAAATTGATTTTGAAGATACCATGTTAAAAAGTGAAATATGTCTAATTATCACTTGGTAAACATAAATTAAGTTTTTAATTGTTTTTGTTTAATATAGAATAGTTTAATTGGAAATAGGCCTGTAAAAAGATATAAAGTAGATCAGATGGTTGTATAATATGGTCACAGAGTATAACGTCTTCCTCCCCGTCACCGCATATTCAATCAAAGTTTAGATATGTGGAAAGGATTGTCTACAGTAACACCCTACGATTTGCATGAACTGCATCAGACACACTATAGAAGAAATTGCCATATGGTGGAATTATGAACTAGTTTTAAATTGGAACTTGAATTAACTTGAATAGTGGCTCAAAATATGATAGTGAGTGAATGAAACTTTCTAGAAGTAGGATTATAATTAATATTAAATTAAAATATATTTTATAACATTTTTATTTCTTTATTTTATTTATATTAAAATGTTGTTATATAATGAAGTTAAAATAAATTAAAATGCGTAAAATATCAAAGTTAAAAGCGGCAACAATTCACTGTTTTGACGTCCTAAATTGATATGACATAAATTCACTGCTATTTTGGATAGACTATAAGTGAGTTGGCTCATTTAAAATTAGACGCATAAAATTTGAAGACAACGTATCTGATGAACGATCAAGAACTACATCAATACTCGAAATTCCATCAAAAACACACGATATATTTTTAGAAGAAAGACGATAAGTATAATAGATAGGTAAAGGCGATAGGACGGTCCACCTACTGTTGCGATAGTTTCAGGTTCGAATGCTGCTGGGGCATGCTCGTAAATTTATGTTTTTGATTGTTTAATATTTGTGATTGTCCTTATAGGCAACAGTGTAAAATCCGATAACGGAAATGATCTCAGTCATGCCAGTAACCATGCATGCATGGGTAAGACCTTTAAGTAACCAGTAACCTGTGCTGGTTAAGGTGTTTTTTGAGATGATTTCTAAGTTAGCCTCTCGACAGTCGTTAGGCTTAATGCCGAGGACCGTGGTTCGGAGCCCACATTAAAGAGTAGATCCAGTGCAGATAAAACCTCGTTGGTATAAAGGATATTTTGAGATATAAAACAAGAAGATTGACCGAATGAGATTTAATAGAGGTTAGTAGTAAATTGAGTAAAATATTATTATTAATATAATAAATATAAATTATTAATATTAATAAATAATTAATATAAAAAAATAAATTAATAAATAAAGTAAAATATTAATCACAATGCCGTCTTATTTCTAGTTTATTTTATTATTTTATTATATATTGATCTATTTTTGCTTAATTAATTTGTTTATTGACCTAAGTGGAGAAACATTAAAATTATCGAGATAAACAGTTGTTGAACTTCATATTTCGCAATTCCACTAATGGAAAAACTGGGTGTGTCATAATTTAATAGTCTATGATATCCCGATTATGTTTTGCTCAACATTTATTTATATCGATACTTTTTTGAATAACACTAATTTATATCGCTGGTCAAAATACATGTCAGCACTTAATACACATTCTGAAAATTTGTATTTTTAAGAAATGTAGCTGGATTCTCTTACAATGCGTGTGTGTTTTTTATATCTGAGTTTACTTTAATACTATTTATGCATTTGACCAAGCTAATAGATATTATTTATCAAGATAATCTAAGCTATCATTTTGCATTCCAAAAATATAGCTGGTTTCTCTTATGAAGCGTACTTTTTTATATATTTAACGAGGTATTGTAGTCAATAGCCATGTATTCTAGGGTTTTTGAAGTGAAATAGAAAATATTTTAACTGTTATTTTATTTAGATATTAATATAAATAACCGGTGTCTCATAAACTAATGGTTTATTTTATGATGCGCCGATTATCTTTTATTTAACAAAATAGTCTAAACAAATAATACAAATTGTGAAAACAAGTATCATTGTTTGTATTCCCAAAAGCATAGGTAGTTTCTCTTATAAAGCATACTTTTTTAAATATTTAAGGAGGTTGAAGTCTATAGCCATGTGTTCCAGGTTTTTTGAAATGAAATAGAAAATAGGGAAACTTATTTTATTTAGATTGTAATATAAATTACCAGTGTCTCATAAACTAATAGTTTATGATGCTCCGATTATCTTTTATTTAATAGTGGTTTACTTTAATACCTTTTGTATATTTTGACCAAGATAACAGATATTATTTATCAAGATAATCTAAGCTATCATTTTGCATTCCAAAAATATAGCTGGTTTCTCTTATGAAGCGTACTTTTTTATATATTTAACGAGGTATTGTAGTCAATAGCCATGTATTCTAGGGTTTTTGAAGTGAAATAGAAAATATTTTAACTGTTATTTTATTTAGATATTAATATAAATAACCGGTGTCTCATAAACTAATGGTTTATTTTACGATGCGCCGATTATCTTTTATTTAACAGTGGTTTACATTAATACTTTTATGCATTTTGATCAAGCTAATAGGTATCACTTATTAAAATAGTCTAAGAAAATAATACAAATTCTGAAAACTAGTATCAATTTTTGTATTCCCTAAAAATAATATAGCTAGTTTCTTTTATGAAGCGTACTATTTTATATACTTAAGGAGGTATTGTAGTCTATAGCCATGTATTCTAGGTTTTTTGAAGTGAAATAGAAAACAGGGAAACTGTTATTTTATTTAGATGGATAAATAACCGGTGTTTCATAAACTAATAGTTTATGATGCGCCGATTATCTTTTATTTAATAGTGGTTTACATTAATACTTTTTATGCATTTTGATCAAGCTAATATATATTACTTATGAAAATAATATAAGCAATTAATACAAATTCTGAAAACTGATATCAATTTTTGTGTTCATAAAAATATAGCTAGTTTCTCTTATAAAGCGTACTTTTTTATATATTTAAGGAGGTGTTGTAGTCTATAGCCATTTATTCTATGTTTTTTTAAAACGAAATAGAAAATATTGAAACTTATAATAATCTAATAGTTTATGATACGCCGATTATCTTTTATTTAACAGTGCTTTACATTAATGCTTTTTGTGCATTTTGACCGAGCTAATATATATTACTTATGAAAATAACATAAGCAATTAATACAAATTCTGAAAACTGGTGTCAATATTTGTGTTCGTAAAAATATAGCCAGTTTCTCTTATAAAGCGTACTTTTTATATATTTACAGAGGTGTTGTAGTCTATAGCCATTTATTCTAGGTTTTTTGAAATGAAATAGAAAATATTGGAACTTATAATAAACGCCGATTATCTTTTATGTAACAGTGGTTTACATTAATACTTTTTATGCATTTTGACCGAGCTAATATTTATTAATTATTAAAATAATCTAAGAAAATAATACAAATTCTGAAAACTAGTATCAATTTTTGTATTCTAAAAATTATAGCTAGATTCTCCTATAAAGCGTACATTTTTATATATTTAAGGAGGTATTGTAGTCTATAGCCATGTGTTCCAGTTTTTTTGAAATGAAATAGAAAATAGGGAAACTAATAGTTTATGTTGCGCCGATTATCTTTTATTTAACAGTGATTTACATTAATACTTTTTTGCATTTTGATCAAGCTAATAAATATTACTTATCAAAATAATCTAAGCAAATAATACAAATTGTGAATACTAGTAACAATTTTGGTATTCCCAAAAATATAGCTAGTCTCTTTTATGAAGCGTACTTTTTTAATATAATTAAGGAGGTATTGCAGTCTATAGCCAAGTATTCTAGGTTTTTTGAAGTGAAATAGAAAATAGGGAAACTGTTATGTTATTTAGATAATAATGTAAAAAGCCAGTGTCTCATAAACTAATAGTTTATGATGCGCCGATTATCTTTTATTTAACAGTAGTTTAAATTATTTTTTTAAATGTATTTTGACCAAGCTAATAGATATTACTTATGAAAATAATCTAAGCGAATAATACAAATTATGAAAACTAGTATCAATATTTATATTCCCAAGAATATAACTAGTTTCTCTTATGAAGCGTACCATTTTACATATTTAAGGAGGTATTGTAGTCTATAGCCATGTATTCTAGGTTTTTTGGAGTAAAATGGAAGATAGGTAAACTTATAAAAAACTAATAGTTTATGATGCGACGATTATCTTTTATTTAATGGTGGTTTACTTTAATACTTTTTGTGCATTGTGACCAAGATAATAGATATTATTTATCAAAATAATCTAACCAAATAATACAAATTCTGAAAACTAGAATCAATTTTTGCATTCCAAAAGTTATAGCTAGTTTCTCTTATAAAACGTACTTTTTTATATATTTAAGGAGGTATTGTGGTCTATAGCCATGTATTCTAGGTTTTTTTGAAGTGAAATAGAAAATAGATAAACTGTTATTTTATTTAGATGGTAATATAAATAACCGGTGTCTCATAAACTAATAGTTTATGATGCGCCAATTATCTTTTATTTAACAGTGCTTTACATTAATACTTTTTATGCATTTTGACCGAGCTAATAGGTATTACTTATTAAAATAGGCTAAGAAAATAATACAAATTCTGAAAACTAGTATCAATTATTGTATTCCCAAAATTATAGCTAGCTTCTCTTATAAAGTGTAATTTTTATATACATTTAAGGATTTATTGTAGTCTATAGCCATGTCTTCTAGATTTTTTATAGTGAAATAGAAAATAAGGAAAATGTTATTTTTTAGAGAGTATATAAATAATCGGTGTCCCATAAACTAATAGTTTATTTTATGATGCCCCGATTATCTTTTATTTAACAGATGTTTATATTAATTCTTTTTATGCATTTTGATCAAGCTAATATATTTTACTTATGAAAATAATATAAGAAATTAATACAAATTCTGAAAACTGGTATCAAATTTTGTGTTCATAATAGTATAGCTAGTTTCTCTTATAAACCGTACTATTTTATATATTTAAGGAGGTATTGTAGTATATAGCCATGTATTCCAGGTTTTTCGAAATGAAATAGGAAGTAGGGAAACTTATAATAAACTAACAGTTTATGATGCGCCGATTATCTTTTATTTAACAGTGGTTTACTTTAATACATTTTGTGCATTTTGACCTAGATAATAGATATCAATTATCAAAATAATCTAAGCAAATAATACAAATTCTGAAAACTAGTATCAATTTTTGCATTCCAAATAATATAGCTAGTTTCCCTTATGAAGCGTACTTTTTATATATATTTGAGGAGGTATTGTAGTCAATAGCCATGTATTCTAGGTTTTTTGAAGTGAAATAGAAGTTCGGAAATCTGTTATTTTATTTAGATATTAATAAAAATAATCGGTGTCTCATAAACTAATAGTTTATGATGCGCCGATTATCTCTAATTTATGAGTGATTTACTTTAATACTTTTTATGAATTTTGACCAAGCTACAGATATTACTTATCAAAATAATCTAAGCAAATAATACAAATTGTGAAAACTAGCATCAATGTTTGTATTCCCAAAAGCATAGGTAGTTTC
The DNA here is from genome assembly GCF_030347505.1 of Rhynchophorus ferrugineus. Classification (NCBI taxonomy): domain Eukaryota; kingdom Metazoa; phylum Arthropoda; class Insecta; order Coleoptera; family Curculionidae; genus Rhynchophorus; species Rhynchophorus ferrugineus. The sequence goes on from NW_027472589.1 coordinate 18,385,109, forward strand.
TCTTATAAGGCCTACTTTTTTATATATTTAAGGAGCTATTGTCATGTATTCCAGGTTTTTTGAAATGAAATAGAAAATAGGGAAACTTATTTTATTTAGATTGAAATATAAATTACCAGTGTCTCATAAACTAATAGTTTATGACGCTCCGATTATCTTTTATTTAAGAGTGGTTTACTTTAATACTTTCTGTGCATTTTGACCAAGATAATAGATATTATTTATCAAAATAATCTAAGCAAATAATACAAATTCTGAAAACTAGTATCAATTTTTGCATTCCAAAAAATATAGTTAGTTTCTCTTATGAAGCATACTTTTTTATATATTTTACGAGGTACTGTAGTCTATAGTCATGTATTCTAGGTTTTTTGAAGTAAAATAGACAATATTTAAACTGTTATTTTATTTAGATATTAATATAAATAACCGGTGTCTCATAAACTAATAGTTTATCTTATGATGCGCCGATTATCTTCTATTTAACAGTGCTTTACATTAATACTTTTTATGCATTTTGATCAAGCTAATAGGTATTACTTATTGAAATAGTCTAAGAAAATAATACAAATTATGAAACTAGTATCAATTTTTATAATCCCAAAATTATAGCTTGTTTCCCTTATAAAGCCTAATTTTTTTATATATTTAAGGATTTACTGTAATCCATAGCCATGTATTCTGTATTCTTTTTTTGAAGTGAAATAGAAAATAGGGAAACTGTTATTTTGTTTAGATAGTAATATAAATAACTGGTGTCTCATAAACTAATAGTTTATGATGCGCTGATTATCTTTTATTTAACAGAGGATTACATTAATACTTTTTATGCATTTTGATCAAGCTAATATATATTACTTTTGAAAATAATATAAGCAATTAATACAAATTCTGAAAACTAGTATCAATTTTCGTATTCCCAAAAATATAGCTAGTTTCTTTTATGAAGCGTACTATTTTATATATTTAAGGAGGTATTGTAGTCTATAGTTATGTATTCTAGATTTTTTGAAGTGAAATAGAAAGTAAAGAAACTGTTATTTTGTTTAGATAGTAATATAAATAACTGGTGTCTCATAAACTAATAGTTTATAATGCGCTGATTATCTTTTATTTAACAGAGGTTTGCATTAATACTTTTTATGCATTTTGATCAAGCTAATATATATTACTTTTGAAAATAATATAAGTAATTAATACAAATTCTGAAAACTAGTATCAATTTTCGTATTCCCAAAAATATAGCTAGTTTCTTTTATGAAGCGTACTATTTTATATATTTAAGGAGGTATTGTAGTCTATATCCATGTATTCTAGATTTTTTGAAGTGAAATAGAAAATAGGGAAACTGTTATTTTGTTTAAATAGTAATATAAATAACTGGTGTTTCATAAACTAATAGTTTATGATGCGCTGATTATCTTTTATTTAACAGAGGTTTACATTAATACTTTTTATGCATTTTGATCAAAATAATATATATTACTTTTGAAAATAATATAAGCACTTAATATAAATTCTGAAAATTAGTATCAATTTTTGTATTCCCAAAATTATAGCTAGTTTCTCTTATAAAGCCTATTTTTTATATATTTAGGGATTTATTGTAGTCTATAGCCATGTATTCTAGATTTTTTGAAATGAAATAGAAAATAGGGAAACTGTTATTTTGTTTAGATAGTAATATAAATAACTGGTGTCTCATAAACTAATAGTTTATGATGCGCCGATTATCTTTTATTTAACAGAGGTTTACATTAATACCTTTTATGCATTTTGATCAAGCTAATGTATGTTACTTATGAAAATAATATAAGCAATTAATATAAATTCTGAAAACTAGTATCAATTTTCGTATTCCCAAAAATATAGCTAGTTTCTTTTATGAAACGTACTATTTTATATATTTAAGGAGGTATTGTAGTCTATAGTTATGTATTCTAGATGTTTTGAAGTGAAATAGAAAGTAGGGAAACTGTTATTTTGTTTAGATAGTAATATAAATAACTGGTGTCTCATAAACTAATAGTTTATGATGTGCCGATTATCTTTTATTTAACATTGGTTTACATTAATAGTTTTTATGCATTTTGGCCGAGCTAATCGATATAACTTATCAAAATAATCTAAGCAAATAATACAAATTCTAAAAACTAGTATCAATTTTTTCATTCCAAAAAATATAGTTAGTTTCTCTTATGAAGCATACTTTTTTATATATTTTACGAGGTACTGTAGTCTATAGTCATGTATTCTAGGTTTTTTGAAGTAAAATAGACAATATTTAAACTGTTATTTTATTTAGATATTAATATAAATAACCGGTGTCTCATAAACTAATAGTTTATCTTATGATGCGCCGATTATCTTCTATTTAACAGTGCTTTACATTTATACTTTTTATGCATTTTGATCAAGCTAATAGTAGGGAAACTTATAATAAACTAACAGTTTATGATGCGCCGATTATCTTTTATTTAACAGTGGTTTACTTTAATACATTTTGTGCATTTTGACCTAGATAATAGATATCAATTATCAAAATAATCTAAGCAAATAATACAAATTCTGAAAACTAGTATCAATTTTTGCATTCCAAATAATATAGCTAGTTTCCCTTATGAAGCGTACTTTTTATATATATTTGAGGAGGTATTGTAGTCAATAGCCATGTATTCTAGGTTTTTTGAAGTGAAATAGAAGTTCGGAAATCTGTTATTTTATTTAGATAGTAATAAAAATAATCGGTGTCTCATAAACTAATAGTTTATGATGCGCCGATTATCTCTAATTTATGAGTGATTTACTTTAATACTTTTTATGAATTTTGACCAAGCTACAGATATTACTTATCAAAATAATCTAAGCAAATAATACAAATTGTGAAAACTAGCATCAATGTTTGTATTCCCAAAAGCATAGGTAGTTTCTCTTATAAGGCCTACTTTTTTATATATTTAAGGAGCTATTGTCATGTATTCCAGGTTTTTTGAAATGAAATAGAAAATAGGGAAACTTATTTTATTTAGATTGAAATATAAATTACCAGTGTCTCATAAACTAATATAAATACTAATATAAAAATATAAATAACTGGTGTCTCATAAACTAATAGTTTATGATGCGCCGATTATCTTTTATTTAACAGAGGTTTACATTAATACCTTTTATGCATTTTGATCAAGCTAATGTATGTTACTTATGAAAATAATATAAGCAATTAATATAAATTCTGAAAACTAGTATCAATTTTCGTATTCCCAAAAATATAGCTAGTTTCTTTTATGAAACGTACTATTTTATATATTTAAGGAGGTATTGTAGTCTATAGTTATGTATTCTAGATGTTTTGAAGTGAAATAGAAAGTAGGGAAACTGTTATTTTGTTTAGATAGTAATATAAATAACTGGTGTCTCATAAACTAATAGTTTATGATGTGCCGATTATCTTTTATTTAACATTGGTTTACATTAATAGTTTTTATGCATTTTGACCGAGCTAATCGATATAACTTATCAAAATAATCTAAGCAAATAATACAAATTCTAAAAACTAGTATCAATTTTTGCATTCCAAAAAATATAGTTAGTTTCTCTTATGAAGCATACTTTTTTATATATTTTACGAGGTACTGTAGTCTATAGTCATGTATTCTAGGTTTTTTGAAGTAAAATAGACAATATTTAAACTGTTATTTTATTTAGATATTAATATAAATAACCGGTGTCTCATAAACTAATAGTTTATCTTATGATGCGCCGATTATCTTCTATTTAACAGTGCTTTACATTAATACTTTTTATGCATTTTGATCAAGCTAATAGGTATTACTTATTGAAATAGTCTAAGAAAATAATACAAATTATGAAACTAGTATCAATTTTTATAATCCCAAAATTATAGCTTGTTTCTCTTATAAAGCCTAATTTTTTTTATATATTTAAGGATTTACTGTAATCCATAGCCATGTATTCTGTATTCTTTTTTTGAAGTGAAATAGAAAATAGGGAAACTGTTATTTTGTTCTGTTATTTCTGTTATCAATTTTTGTATTCCCAAAAATATAGCCAATTTCTCTTATGAAGCGTACTTTTTTTTATATATTTAAGGAGGCATTATAGTCTATAGCCATGTATTCTAGATTTTTTGAAGTGAAATAGAAAACAGGGAAACTGTTATTTTGTTTAGATAGTAATATCAATAACTGGTGTCTCATAAACTAATAGTTTATGATGCGCCGATTATCTTTTATTTAACAGTGGTTTACGTTAATACTTTTTATGCATTTTGACCGAGCTAATCGATATTACTTATCAAAATAATCTAAGCAAATAATACAAATTTTAAAAACTAGTATCAATTTTTGTATTCCCAAAAATATAGCCAATTTCTCTTGTGAAGCGTACTTTTTTTATATATTTAAGGAGGCATTATAGTCTATAGCCATGCATTCTAGGTTTTTTGAAGTGAAATAGAAAATAGGGAAACTGTTATTTTATTTAGATAGTAACATCAATAACTGGTGTCTCATAAACTAATAGTTTATGATGCGCCGATTATCTTTTATTTAACAGTGGTTTACGTTAATACTTTTTATGCATTTTGACCGAGCTAATCGATATTACTTATCAAAATAATCTAAGCAAATAATACAAATTCTAAAAAGTAGTATCAATTTTTGTATTCCCAAAAATATAGCCAATTTTTCTTATGAAGCGTACTTTTTTTTATATATTTAAGGAGGCATTATAGTCTATAGCCATGTATTCTAGGTTTTTTGAAGTGAAATAGAAAATAGGGAAACTGTTATTTTGTTTAAATAGTAATATCAATAACTGGTGTCTCATAAACTAATAGTTTATGATGCGCCGATTATCTTTTATTTAACAGTGGTTTACGTTAATACTTTTTATGCATTTTGACCGAGCTAATCGATATTACTTATCAAAATAATCTAAGCAAATAATACAAATTCTAAAAACTTGTATCAATTTTTGTATTCCCAAAAATATAGCCAATTTCTCTTATGAAGCGTACTTTTTTTTATATATTTAAGGAGGCATTATAGTCTATAGCCATGTATTCTAGGTTTTTTGAAGTGAAATAGAATATAGGGAAACTGTTATTTTGTTTAGATAGTAATATCAATAACTGGTGTCTCATAAACTAATAGTTTATGATGCGCCGATTATCTTTTATTTAACAGTGGTTTACGTTAATACTTTTTATGCATTTTGACCGAGCTAATCGATATTACTTATCAAAATAATCTAAGCAAATAATACAAATTCTAAAAACTAGTATCAATTTTTGTATTCCCAAAAATATAGCCAATTTCTATTATGAAGCGTACTTGTTTTTGTATATTTAAGGAGGCATTATTATTTATAGCCATGTATTCTAAGTTTTTTGAAGTGAAATAGAAAATAGGGAAACTGTTATTTTATTTAGATGGTAATATAAATAACCGGTGTCTCATAAACTGATAGTTTATGATGCGCCGGTTATCTTTTATTTAACAGTGGTTTACATTAATACTTTTTATGCATTTTGACCGAGCTAATCGATATTACTTATCAAAATAAACTAAGCAAATAATACAAATTCTAAAAACTAGTATCAATTTTTGTATTCCCAAAAATATAGCTAATTTCTCTTATGAAGCGTACTTTTTTTATATATTTAAGGAGACATTTTAGTCTATAGCCATGTATTCTAGGTTTTTTGAAGTGAAATATAAAATTGGGAAACTGTTATCTTATTTAAATATAAATAAAAAAATATAAAAGTAAATATAAACAGTTGACGTACATTTGGATATGTAGTACCAATCTATGTATTTTCAATAGATTTAGCACGATTCGCTTATAAGGTGTTCTGTTATTATTCTTTTAAGGGGCTATTCTAAGTTAGAGGCATGAATTTTAGAGATTTTTTCAAGTGGAATGAATAATTGAGAAGCTGTCAAGTTTAACGTTTGTTTTTATAGATACCTACTCAACAACATAAATACAATATATATACATATTTCAAACTCATAGTTTATAATACAACGATTATCTTTTTTTCAATAATTATTTATATTGATTCTATTTATGCTTTTTATGTATTTTTCAAGTGAAGTAAAAAATGAAAAGCGGTTATTTTAGTAGATATCAACAGAAATAACCACTGTGGCATAATATCATAGTTTAGTATATACCTATTGTCTTATGTTCAACATTTATTTATGTTAATGCTTTTGTCTTAAAAGAAAAATTGGAAATCTATTGTTTTATGTGAGGAAATGTTAAAACTATCGAGATTAACATTCGTTTGCATTGACAGTTCGCATTTAGCTCTAATAAAAATAACCAGTCTGTCATAAATCAATAGTTTCCAATACAACGATTATCTTATCTTGTTTAATAAATATTTATATTGATACTTTTTATGCATTATAGGAATTTTTTCACTTGAGAAAGTGAAATAAAACATTGCAAAGGTGTTATTTCAGTTAATACCAATAGAAATAACCAGTATGTCATAAACTAATAGTTTATGATATACCTATTATCGCCTGTTCAATATTTATTTATGTTAACACTTGCTGTCTTTTTTTAAATTGGGAATCTATAATTATTTAAATTGATACTTTTTATTCATTTTAAGTATTTTTTCAAGTGAATTAAAAAATTGGGAATCTATGTAAGTTATTTTAGTAGATACCATTAGAAATAACTAGTCTATCATAAACTAATAGTTTATAATGCAACGATTATCTTTTGTTCAATAAATATTTATATTGATTTTTAACTGGACAGATTGATGGATATCGTTGATCAAAACACATATAATCATCTAACATAAATTCTGAAAATTATATCAATCTTTATATTCTCCATAAATATAGCTCCATTCTCTTGCTTTTAAACTTTCTCGCTTTATATATTAAAAAAATCAGTTCGAATCCGTTTTATTAACATTTGCTCCGAGAGAACCTTTTCCTCGATACGGCCTGACATTACACCCCCGACTTACCTTTCATTTTCGCCATGGACATTGGCTTTTTTCCCGTGCACCGGACCGACGGAGGCGACACGCGGAGACACGGCGATTTTTCCACGACCTTGTCCTTTCTTCGGATGAACGAAATGGGTTAAAGCGACGCGTCCATCAATCAGGTAGCAGCGCGGCGTCCGTAGGTGCATTGGGGAGGTGGGGGCCTCGGTGGCGGCGGCGGCGGCAGCGGTGGCGGCGGCCGTCTCCAGCGCGGGCCCGGACCAGTACGCTCCGGGTCGTCGTGTGAGACGATCGGAGACGGCGGGGACGAGAGCGGGCGGCGAGGTTGTCGGATCGATGCAGCGGGGGCCCCCGCATGGCCCACCGGGCCTGCGACGCGCTCGATCCCGAGCTATTGCAGCACATACGAGAGTGTCCCTGTCCCTGTGACCATATGGGATATGGCAATTTTCTCGATTACCAGGTGAGGCTTTCCACGGCTCCGCTTTTCCGCTGTTTGTTCGTTCGCTTCTCTGTTTTTTTTCTATTCTCCGTTTCGAATAATAAATAGAACTGTTTTTGCAATCAGAATTCGACTGAAAACACCAATAAAAATAATAAATAACGTTTTTTACTTTAGTATAGGTTTATTATTTCGAATTATTGTTTAAAATAACTTTTTCTCGTTTTTAAATGGTGTCAATATAAAAATATATTTTCTGCATTAAGTCACTATAATTAAAATTTGTTAATATTTGCTAGGGAGATAAATAGCATGTTTCATTCTCTAGTTATATTTACGTACTAGCAGACTCGACAGATATTATCTTGTTCAAGGGTAATTTTTCATACAAAGTGATGTGTAATCAAGTTTATCAACGATTTTAGTTCTTGTTCGAACACACTTGCAGCGATATCATGCAGATATATTGATGTTTGACCTGGTAACAATAACATTTTAATTCAATCCTAGTTTGGTTTGCATGTAAATGTGAGTTTATCAGACCTGGTTGACCGTATGTACCCATAACAGTTATGGCGTCTTGAATATACTCTTGAATATGATGCGGACTACTAGTGATGATGGAAGAATATATGTGGTAGCGATGTTGTCGATCTCAGTTGTTCCAATCTACGATACTGATGATTGGATCACGCTCTCATTTAGTACTAGTACTCAGAACGAACTTGCGCTTGATAAACTTGATGTACCGTAATAGCTCATATTCAATTTTCAAACACATATCAACAACGTATTGAGCTGGTTGCATGGGAGACTATTACATGGGACACGGATCATCAATCGGTATGCAATTTTTTTTGTTAATTTCTGCGCCTACACAATCCGTATTCTCCTTTGCAAAATATCAATAGATATTGAATATGTTTATCGTAAGAACGATGATTATCTTGGATCATCTGCCCATTGTCATCTTTGTGATCTGTACTTATATCTGGACGTTTATCTCGTGGGTCGCTAGCTATTACAACTGCAGCTTCATTGACTGCTGGTACGTTGTCCCTATAGTCTATTCAAGGTTTTTGTGTACGTACGCCATCAAGATGTTTAATGCATTGCCTGTCGTGATTTATAAATTCGTTTCAGAATCAAACAATATATTCCTTCCCATTTTATTCTAGTTAAAAATAGACACAATATTATCTGATTAGTTCGAACGCGTAAACGAATGAACCTGTCAAAGTCGTCTGGTTGTTAGACGTATGCAAAATTCTTAAAAGCAATAGTGATAAGAGGTTATAACTCTAACGTATAAACTATTGTGGCTGTATAATTAAATGTAGTTTTTAGATGTACTAAAATATTAAAATAAACTATATTTGATAATATTTTTTTCAATTATTTTATTTAGATTATTATTTTGTTGTATATCAATGCCCAACTGAACTAAAATTCAGAGTTGAAGATACATCATTGGGACGTTATGACGTCACAAATTTAGATGACGTATGTACAAAATAAATTTGAATAGATTATATAGGCTGTTCATATACTATTTTGTCAGGTTTAAAAATATTAACGTAATATATTGGAAACAGTATTGAAGAACTGAACCAATGAGTTATGATTTTTCAAAAGCGTCCCCAAAGTTTCTATAATTTCTTTTTCCTATATCTGCTCGATGTGATTATATACCATTTATATAACAAGGAACCTCACTTGATGGCAAACTTGGTCCTCATTCTTGATGCTGATCAAAAATCATGACCATCCTAATTCTGAACTAATTTTGTTGATTAAAATTGTGTCATTTAGAAGTAAGAGTTTTTCTTTGTTTCTAATAAAAAAGAGTCGCTTTCGAAATGGGTTGACTTGGTGTGTTTGAGTGTTTGACTTGGTAGTAATTAACAAAATTTTAATTTAATCCCAGTTTGGATCGCACGTGAATGTGATGAACGAATCTAGTCGACCGTATAAACGAACAAAAATTATGCCATCGTGAATATATTCCTGCATAGGATGATGGATGCGGCACCTATGTTGTCGATATTAGTTGTTCCATCTATGTACTGATGATAACATTAGGCAAATGCATGTAGTCCTTAGAACGAAGATCTAAAATATCTAAGCTTGATTAAACGTAGTCGCTCACTTTCAATTTTCACACATAAATCAACAACGTATTAATGGCGGAATTAGATAATGTTATTAACTTAATTGGCAGGAATCATCAATCGGTATGCAACTTTTTCATTACTTCTGTTCTTTCGATATACAAATAACTTATATAAATGATTAATAAGATATATCGGTTACTGGATTTTCTTATTTAATGTTTAAGTGATATCTGTCCGTATTATCTTTACAATGCTACAGTGTTATGTTGCTACATCTATACGTATATATCGACATTTAACTTATGGGTCGTTAGCCATTTTATTGTAACATCATTAACGGGTGGTAAATTGTATCTTCCTATATACTCTCCATATGCTATTTTGTCAAGTTTAATGAATGTCGCATTGCAATTTGCTGGAAATAGTATTGAAGAACTGGGGCAATTGGTTATGATTTTACAAAAACACCTCAAAAGTTACAATTGTTCGATAGGCATAAAATAGATTTGCAAACATTTGGAATCAGTTATTGAAACGATAAAACCTCATTTGGTACACTTAACCCTCTTAAACGTTGATCGAAAATTATGACCATCTTTATATCGATATTTGTTGCTTAAAATGATGTGATTTGGAACAGAATTAATTTTTGTTTGTTTCTAGTAGCAAATAGAATTGATTTAGCAATTTGTGTTTTATATTAGAACTAATTTGTTGTTTCAAGTTGTTGTTTAAAAAATATTTCTTCCCGTTATATAATGGAGTCATTATAAAAATACATATTTTAATTATTTCATTAAAATACAATAATTAAATATATATATATATATATATATATATATATATGTATATATATATATATATATATATATATATATATATATATATATATATATATATATATACATATTTTGTACAAGTGCCGTGGTGTCATAGCGATACATTAATGTTTGATCTGGTAATAACAACATTTGAATATAATCCCAGTTTGGATTGCACGTAAATATGATTAAGAGATCTCGTTGACCCTATGAACGCAGAAAGGTTATGGCGTCTTGTATATTTTCTTGTTATAACGCGAAGTACCAGCGTATATAGGTCAAATGAAAAGTCCCCGGCTCAAAAGATGCATGTATAAATTTGACAGCTGTCGGATCATTAGTTTGTGAATTATAGCATTTTGAGTGAAGCCACTTTTGTTATTCTGAAAAAAATAGATAAAAAGGAATTTCGCGTGTTGATAAAATATTGCTTTTTGAAGGAAAAAAATACAGTTGAAGCAGAAACTTGGCTTGATGCCGAGTTTCCAGACACAGCCACAGGAAAATCAACCATAAAGGATTGGTATGCTAAAGAGGTTGTTACCGACGAAAACATTTAAAAAATCTACAAAATTATTTTGAATTACCGTAAGTTGCAACTGAATGAAATAGCAGACACTCTAAAGATATCAAGTGAACGTGTATATCATATTCGGAACAGTGTTTGAAGATGATCAAGTGTAATAAACCCGCGTTTTCTCGTTGATATGTAACAATGGATGAAACATGGCTCCATCATTTCACTCAGAAGTCCAATTGGCAGTCATCCAAGTGGACTACACACGATAAATCCGCTCCAAAGCGTGGGAAAACGCAATTCATTGACTAACTTGAAAAAGGAAAGACCATCAACAGCGACTATTATATAGTGTTATTGGACCATTTAAAGGACGAAATTGCCGAAAAACAGTCGCATTTGAACAAAAAGAAAGTGCTGCTTTACCACACCCTGTCACAAGTCAGTGAAAATGATGACAAAAATCAATGAATTGGGCTTCGAATTGCTTATTCATCCACCGTATTCTCCAGATTTCGCCCCCAACGACCATTTCCTGTTCTCAGATCTCAAAATTATGCTCGCTGGGAAGAAAATTTCATCGAATGAAGAGGTGATCACCGAAACTGAGGCCTATTTTGAAGCATAGGACAAATGGTACTACAAAAATTGTATAGAAAGTTTGAGGGTCGCCATATTCAGAGTATTACCCTTAAAGGGAATTATGTTGATTTAAAAAAAACTAATTTTGTCAAAAAAATGTGTTTTACTGTGGTAGGCCGGGGACTTTTCAATTGACCTGTTACGTTACTGATGACAGTATCACGCAAACTTATGTAGGCCTCAGGACGAAGGTTCGCTTGATTAAACCTAATATATCGTAACCGTCTCCTGTTTATTTTTGCGCACACATATCAACAATGTATTGATGCTGTTGTTATAGGAGCATGTTATTGTCTTCATTGGCGCGGATCATCAATCGGTGTGCATAGTTTATTGCGTAGATTTTGTTGTTAATTTCTGCGCTTAAACAATAAGAAGATAAATAAGATACGAATGGATTATTTGTATAAAACAAATAACGTATTTACTGTACCTGTCACTGAAGTTCTTTGTTTGATATCTAAGGAATATACATCTTTTCCTTTCCAGTATATTAATGGATATTGTAAATCATCGTTAGACCGATTTGTATTATCTCGGCGTTCTATAGGCATATCTCCACTTTCAAATAGGTCGCCAGACATAACAATTGTAATATTATTAATAGTAGGTACATTATATTTTACTATGTGTTCTCCATATGGTACTTTGTCTGGTTTAATGATAGTAGTGTAGTTGTCGTTTTGAAATCTATTGGAAACAGTGTTGAATAACTGCACTATTTGTTTATAATTTTACAGAAACCTTTCACGTCTCCACAATGTCTTTTGTGTCATCTGCTCGATATTGTTGTTTAGACAAAATAATTTTAGCACTAAATTCGTGAATAAATAATAATGCATATGAAATAAATACATTTACAACATTTGCTTTACTGTAAAGAGTCACTACTTACGGCGAGTCTATTCCTGGTAAATGTTTAACGGACCTCTATTAGAATTCGATTTAAAATTATCGTTAGCACATAGTCTTACAATGTGTGATATGTGTGTCATTATTTTTCACTTCATTTGGTGTTATCGAATAGAGCTGTACAAATACTTATTTATATATTATACTTGTTTTATGAAATATAAACCGTTTTAAGGTTTAAACGGTCAGTGCCTCATTGTTTAATGTTAAGGTCAGTAATTCAATCTTTAATACATTATACACTCTAGTAGCGGTTGGATAATAGTGGGCGATTGTTTTAATCAATTACATTTCTGAATACAAATATTTGACAACAAACCAAAGTATTTATCCTTTATGACAATGACACTATTGATGATAGTGACTCTCATAGAAAAAATAGAAATTTCACGGTATAGGCGACCTTGGGGAAATGTTTTGTTTAGTTCAATCAACTGTAGCGCTGCGATCGCAAATTGTGATTGGCAGTTTAAATTCCAGGTGCCGCCACTAACATGAAATGTGATTGGTCGATCAAATTGTGTGAAATCAGCATTTTCTATGGGCGTCCATTTTTATGTTTGTTGTTTGTAGGTTATGGTTTTTGTTTAGATCACGAAATTTTCGTTTTACGTTGTGCATATTTTCTGTTTTACATTAATTATTATGGGGTAATAATATAAAAATTGATGACAATACGTCAGTGTAGTTAAAGATGTAGTGTACCGGGGTAAAATTCTACTACGGAAATTAGACATCGTTTCCCAAAGAATGATCTTGCTCCTTTCCAAAAATGGGTTGATCAAGTAAATAGTAGTAAGTTACCTGGATAAACCACAATGCAAATATATCAACGTCATGGTGTTTGTTATGGACATATTAGTGAAAAATTTAGAATTATCCTTCCTTCACGAACAGGTATTTGGGTAAATGCTTATCCATCATTGATTTTATCAGGTACATATAAAATTATCTATCTACTACATGTTTATATATTGTTTGTTTACAGAAATTCAAAAACTTATGAAGATGTTAGTAGTAATAAAATTCAATTAATCTACCAACTTGTTCGTTGTCAGTCTGATGTCTCTACATAAAGAAGTCTTACAAGAAGGTAATAATTAATATAACTGGATAATTAGTAGTAATAAATACTACTTTTAATTATAAAATATCCCTAAAATATTTGCAATACTTTAACTTTTTAGAACAATCAGTGTTCAATCATTTTATAGTAGAGGAATTATATATTTAAATTTGATTGCCTTGTTAAGAAAATATTTGTTATGGTGCCATCAATTAAAAATTTAATTGCTACTTTTAGGGGATTTATTAACTTAAAGAAATCTATTTTGTCTAAATTTACAAATAACTATATTTGTTTAACAAATCTTAACCAAGATTGCTTAAAGATTTTTGTTGGATCTATTAGAGGTCATAGAGGTAGAAACAGCATCCTTCCCCTAGTATGTTCGAGAAATTTTTAAAAGGGCTCACCATTTCAATTTTTTCACATCATTCTCCCGGAGAAAATTGTGAAGAAGATGAACATGTTAGATAACTTATATTCTTTTTTAACGGGAGATCTAGTACCACTTGAGGTTGATAAATCACCAGTTGAGTCTATATTTTCAGTTCCAGAGAATTTTGCTCTGAGGAAAACAAAAGTCTAATATTGTATTTTAGTCTTATTTCAGGCTATTTAACAAAACTTCTGAAAAAGAGACAACATGCAATATTTGTCTATATTCTATATTAAGTAGTTCCACAGATTAAATACTCTAAAATCTAAATATTTTTAAAAAACACATAAATTTTTAGTGTTTCGACTGTCCAATTCATAATGATTTTCAAGACAAAATTTTAAGTTATTCTGAGGTTTGATTGTATTTTTGGTTTAATGAAGTTAATGTAATATCAACAGGAAAGGATTTAAAGTTTACCTTCAATATATCAAGATAAGTTAGAACTCTAATAGATCCCATAAAATTGATGGCACTAAACATCATATATGGGAAGGCCTTATAGAAGAATTATAGATATTTTAATATTGCCTAGAATAGAGTTCATAATTGTTTTTTTTTTTGCTTTTTGTTTATATATATATATATATGTATATTATTTACACTTATGTATATTTGTATAGGATTTTATTTTAATAAATTAATTTTAAAATTTAAATTTGATTTTTATTTAAATACTATTGGCCAATAAATGTGACGTCACAAAGTAATCAGGGGAAATGGCAGACCAATCAAAGTAAAGTATTTTCCTTACAGGTTTCTACATAACTATTTTAAACTAACCAATCAAATTCGCGTTGTCAGCGCCGCCAATGATTGGACTAAGCGAAACTTTGCCCCACTACTTACCATTGCAGTTGCACACCCCTGGTGACTCTGTAACACTTTTTATGGGAAAACAACAGTGATATATTTACTATTTTCTTCGAAATTATTCCATATTTTCTCACTGTTGCCGTTGCTGTTTTCATCTTACAACATAATTGAACTGTTAAACTATTCAGATACTCCACGTAAATGGTGGTTCAACACCTAAATGGTCAGGTATTTATATTATTTTGTACATAACTACAACATCGTATTTTGGGTACATCTAATTATTAATAACTGTGAATTAATTAATTTTTAATACTTTTAACGTAAATGTTTTGTACAAATTGATATAATTAGTTTTTTGTGTAAAATAACAAAATTGAGAATTAGAATTTAGCATGAAATACCAATAAACATGAGAAATAACGTTTTTCTCATATTAAAACTACCTCCTGATTCCAAATAGTTTAATTGATCAAAAAATAATGTAATATCTCAAAAAAAATATGCTCTACTTTGGTTCTTATATTATCCTTATTTATATCTTTTCTTTATGTATGTCAGTTATTGGATTATTAATTAAGAGTTAGATTATACATTAATGTTGATAGTGAAACGTTAAGAAACATTTTATTTTTTCGAGAAAATCCGTAATGTATTTATGCAATAAACAATTCTGATTAGAAACATCAGTTTTTTAAAATATCATTGATAAATTGTACAGAGTAAAGTTGATCAAGAGAAGAATATTAATACATTATACATTCTAATAGATGTTAATAGTGGCCGGTTGTTTTAATTAATTAAATTTCGAAAATAAATACATATTTTAAAACAAACAAAAACGTTTATCCCTTGTCACAATGAGACTATTGATGACAGTAACAATGACATTAGGTATGGGAAAACGAAATTGTTATATTTACTACTCTTTTCAAAATTATCCCATATTCTCTCACCGTATAAATTTTCTCGAGAACTCTACAAATATTTTAAGACTAATACTAGCCAAATCGGTTCAGCTGTTCTCGGGTTTTAGTAAGACTAACGAACAGCAATTCATTTCTATCCATGTGTATCTTATTTCTGATATTTCTGCGGGTGTTACATGTTTAGAGTAGCATTCCGGACTTCTATCCGTGTTTATTTCTTCAAAGAACCTTTAAAATTTTCACGACATTTCTGCAGATTCCCATCAGGTTTTGATTTCTTTTGTTCTATTTGCAGTATGTTCAACTCATGCAATTCACATTTAATACATATATTATATAAGGACTTAAACTACAGTTAAATATATAGCTACAATAGTTTGTAGTGTAGGGTGTTCTTTTAAAAGTTTTATGGTTTCCTTCGTTATTGTGTTTTCATCTTAAGCTTCCTTGTCAAGTTATTTGACTTGTCCTTAACTTCTTCTGTTAGTATCTATAGTCTATTCAAAACAGCAGTGAATCAACGTGATCTGAATTGCAATGTTGCCGCATCAACTCAGAGTTTTACTACATTTTGATTTTGACAAAAAAATTATCTAATATAATTTATATTAATATTATAGCACATCTAATGCATATATTATTGAAGAACTTAAAACTATGATCAATTATTCAGTCACAATAATTTATTTACATTGAACTTTTTTCCACACTAGTATAGGTAGAGTTCTAAGCGCGTTTTTCTATGTAGTGGTTTTCCCCGAAGGCCTAATCCACCTAATTATTAATTGTGTATCTAAGTAATGTATTTTGGTTTCATTTTAGAGCATATTTACCTTTTACGCTTAGTTCTTGTTTCCTTTGATGCAATGTTTCCTTGTAAAGTCATTTTGATATTACTGTATTTCTCCTTAGTTTGTTACTATCTGTATACATCTTTCTTGAAAACACTAGATTTAATCACTGTTTTCTCCTTAATGCATGATATGGTATATGGCAATCTACAAGACAACAAAAGTTCACGTATATTAAAGGCTTATTTCTAAAAAAGTAAATTACATCAGATAAAATTAAATATTTCATTTATATTAACAACTTAATGTAACCAAATAGTTTATTCGTTAACATGGTTTCTTCAAAATTCATTTTATGTACTTTAAGCCATTCCTTAATTGCAGCCTTTTGATGCACTTGTTGGGATCTTCTCCACCAGTGTACTATGATTAACATTGTACTATGATTGGCATTGTCCATAAAAATAACTGATGGTTTCTCCAAGTTCCTTAAAAGCTGATTTCCAATTCACTGCAAAAACAAGTAATGGTTCATTTCTCCATGGTAGCCACCCTTAGATTTAGAGGAAAGCACTAATTCTGCAACAGGAATAAAACCATTCCTGTTTCCAACATGAAGAACGACGTGTCTTCAATAAATTATTAATAAATATTATGATCAACAAAACCTAATAGATAATTATTTCAACGTTTACCTTTTTCCATTAACTTTTGTTGTCTTTACACTATATTTATTATCATACTGCCATGAGTGAGCCAATGTACCCTTCTAAAATATCCATGTCTCATCTAAATATACAAATTGATATAATAATTCCTCCTGGATTTTGTTATATGTTTTTAAAAATTGTATTTTTTTAAACACAGTGTCTGGAAGTTCCATTACACCCCTCCGTGGGTTATCTTTACACCACTTAAATCCTATATTACCCAATAATGCATTAAGGAATGTTCTATATCCCTCAAATATCTGCATATCTTTCAGCTTTTTATGCATACTTTACAGACAAACAATTTTTTCTGAAATAATTGTATTAAATTATGTTTCGACTGAAAATAACTACTTACTGTTTTTATAAATTTCAGTGCAGCTGCAACACGCTAAAAATATATTCAATAAAAACCGCGACGATTTGAAATTCATTAAAACAAAGGCTCAAACAAGGATTGCCGGTTTGTAACCCGTAATTATAACATTTTGAAGAATTTTGCAGATGTTTGATAAATGGACGACTTTTGCAAGTTCATTCGGTTATATATTCGGACTTGTCAAACAGAATTCTATTTCTTTTTGTATAGAATAAAATGAAAAAGAAAATATTGTCTGACTGTACAACGAATTTAAAACTTTCGACAGGCGCATATTGATGACGTGAGTTCACTGCTGTTTTGAATAGACTATATGTACATTTTGTAGTAAAATTTTACCGATTTCCTTTACATCTTTTGATTAATGGAATGTTTCGTTCAGTCAGTTTCATTTTTATTACTTAAGTTAATGTTCATCTCAATCATTAAATTGTTAATCTATTTAACACTCCACGATTCCACCATTTGTTAATTTCTTCTTCTTTTTGTCTGATGGAATTTATCCAGACCAAAAGTGTTATCGACAATGCTTCTTTCCACATATCCAAATAGTTCTTGTTTTTATATCCTTCTGAACTTGCAGATCTATTGTAGTAATTAGTTTCCACACTCCATATCAAATTCTATGGGCTTGAATATGCAATGACAGAGTGAAAAGCGTTATACTCTGTGGTAACATTGTTCAGCTCTCTGATCCACATCGTATCTTTTTGGACTATCCATGTTTAACCTAGATAGCCAAATTTAATTAATGAATATTTCTTAATTATTCGTGTGTTAGTATATGCTTTTTAAAATTGTAATATTTTAGAAACACCTTTTTTGAGTAATCACCTTTCTGGATTATCTAGGATTTTGGGTATGAAAGGATGATTTGTATCCTTAAGAGTTGCATATTCCTAAGTTTTCTAAGGATATAACAGTCTAGAACAGCTTTCTCCGAAATATTTTTATATTATATTAATATCTCAAGAACTTTTTGCATACATTTCATAAATATGATAGCAAATATAGCTAACATCAAGATGATCTTGATATATCAAACGTTTCGCATGTTGTACGATTTTACTTTGGTGAATCCATATAATAAATCCTCTAACGCAGTTTAGTGCAAGAAGTTGCTCGTTCGTGTGTGAAGTAAGTGATCAGAGACGCAGGTTTATAGCGTCTAATTATTATGACTAATGAATTTTATAGACATTTGACAACAGGATGGACCAGTACCATACGATCGACTGATTCGGTTATATGTATCTCTTTTTAAATAGTATAAAAAGAGGAGGAAAGGTCTGTTCCGATATTAAAACAAATTTTTCATTTTTACAAATTGCAATTGGCATATATTTGACGTTGTCATTGACGGGCTTTGATTAATTTCCATCTTAGAGTTGTGGGTGGTTCCACAGGTGCTTTGAGGCTTTGCAACCTGAGGAAATGACTAAAAAAGATGTTAAATCAGACGCTCTAGAATCTAAATGACCAGTAAGTATTTTTTTAACAGTGCAAATCCGTTATTCTTTCAAGTGCTGACTCGTTTTATAATAAATAACAGACATATATATATATATATATATAATCCTATATATATAAATTATTATGCATATAAATGAATATTTGTTTGTTGAACTTTTAATCCAATTGTGGTGAAATTTAAGTGTGTTGTTCTTCGTATGGCCTTGAGGGTTCGTAACTGGAAAATTCTATATGAATACAATATATATTTTTTAGTTTGTATTTTAACTATGAAAATAGAAATAATTAAAAGGTAATTTAATATTTGTTATAATTTATAAAACTAAATATCTACAGGAGATGGATAAAATAATATGAATACATGACATATACACAACATTTTTTTTTGTTAATAAGAAGTTGAGACACCATTTATCTTTAAAACTGAGGCTGAATAGTTTCCATTGGACTGTTTTCCCATTTTTGTACCAAAACATCTGCCAATTGCTTCAATGATGTTGGAGATGGAAAACTACTTCTTGTAATCTTCTACTAATTAAATCTTCCCATAACAGTCCAATTACAACATGGGGCAAAATTCTCGCTACCATTTTGGTTTGGTTTTCATAAAAAGTTTATTTGGTCTTTAATTTTTTTCGTTATGATTGAAAAATTATATCGTCCAAATGGTGACCGCGATTCGCTATGCAACTTTCGGCTCTTTTTAACGTATTTTTCATGACATCCTGCAACAACATGAGGCTAAATGTCTTCAATCGTGACGTTGTTGACTATAAGATGTTGAATCGTATGGGGCTTATCGAGAGAAGCATTTGATTTTAAGAAACCTCATAAGAAAATGTCTGGTGCTGTTAAATCCGGAGATATGGATGGCCATACTAAATTGCCACTTGGCGAAATTAGTCTTCGTGGAAAAACGTCATTTAATAATTGAATTGTTGAATGAACTGTATGTGCTGTGGCCTCATCTTGCTGAAACCACATGTCCTCTAGTCCTTGCTCGTGCATTTCAGGCACAAGAAAATTTCGAATCATGTCTTGGTACCACTCAGCTTTAACAGTAACTGCAACACCTTGGTCATTTTCAACAAAATAGGGAGCAATAATGTTTTCAGCATAAATAACACATCATATAATTGTTTTTAGTGGATGCAATGATGTCTATGAACTAATTGAGGATTCTATATTCCCCAAAATCGACTGTTCTCTTTATTGACATGGCCGCAGAGATATCATCACAAATCACTTCATCGCTCATTATCAATTTAGACAAAAAGTGTTCAATTTCACCAGACAGCCTTACGATTGCATTATTGTACTCAACTCTTTGATCAGGATCTCTCGGCAGCAATTCTTGGACTAACTGATTTTTTTACGGGAACATATTTAAATCAGTTTTCAAAATCCGCCTTAAACTGTGTGCAGAAATGTGTAACTGGGAACCACGTCTCCAAATTTATGTTTCTGGAGACTTTGCGACACTATCGCACACCAGAACCACATCTGCAACGTTAGGAGATATACGCCGTCTTCCAGAACGAGGCTTCTCTGCTGTCGTACCGTACTGTCGAAAATTCCCATGTAAACTATATATAGTGATTTTGTGAGACACTGGACGATTAAAATATTTTTGAGGCAATTTCCGCTGAGTGGCAATTTCAACGATTATTTTCAATATGTATTGTCACTAGTTCTGCTCGTTTGTGTGGCATATATTTATCCGTAATAAAATTTGGACGTCTACTCAACATAATGGTTAAAGCGAAACTGAGCTAGACGTCACATAACCAAGATGGTGCCCAATCAAAATGGTAGTAGTTTTGCCTCTGCTTTATTATAACAGATCAGTTG
This sequence comes from Rhynchophorus ferrugineus, assembly GCF_030347505.1. Lineage (NCBI taxonomy): Eukaryota > Metazoa > Arthropoda > Insecta > Coleoptera > Curculionidae > Rhynchophorus > Rhynchophorus ferrugineus. Next base: position 18,406,011 of record NW_027472589.1, read on the forward strand.
AAAAGTCCTCGGCCTACCATAGTAAAACACATTTAAAATTTTTTTTTATTCAACATAACTCCCTTCAAGGGTGATAGATGCACTGATTATAGGGACCCTCCAACTTTTCGACATTTCACCACAGTTGTAGTACGATTTGTCCTTTGCTTCAAAATAAGCCTCAGTTACGGCGATCACCTCTTCATTCGACGAAAATTTCTTCCCAGCGGGCATTCTTTTGAGATCTAAGAATAGGAAGTAGTCTCTGGGGAGCAAATCTGGAGAATACGGTGGATGAGGAAGCAATTCGAAGCACAATTCATGGATTTTTAACACGGTGCATTGTCTTGTTGAAGCAGCACTTGTACGCTATGTAATAGTCGCTGTCCGTCCTTTTTTCAAGGTAGTCAATGAAAATTATTGCATGCGCATCTTAAAATACAGACGCCATAATCTTGCCAGCCGACTGTTGCCTTTTCCCATCCTTTGGAGCAGGTTCATCGTGTGCTGTTCACTTGGATGACTGTCGATTGGACTTCAGAGTGAAGGAGACATGTTTCATCCATTGTCACACATCAACGCAAAACTCGGATTTATTACGTTTGATCATCTTCAAACACTGCTACGAATCATTAACTCGTCGTTGTTTTTGGTTAAAAGTGAGCTCAGCTCGCACGACACCCACTTTGCACAGAGCTTCCTCATAGCCAAATATTTGTGAATGATATGATGTATACGTTCAGTTGATATCTTTAGAGTGTCTGCTATTTACTCGATTTCAATTTACGGTAATTCAAAGCCATTTTGTGGATTTTTTAAATGTTTTTATCCGTACCAACCTCTTTTGGGCGCCCACTGCGTTCACCCTCTTCGATGCTCATTTCACCACGTCTAAACTTAACATACCAATCCTTGATGGTTGATTTTCCTGGGACAGTGTCCGAAATCTCGGTATCAAGACAAGTTTTTGCTTCAACTATATTTTTACCCTTCAAAAAGCAATATCTTATCAACACACATAATTCCTTTTTATCAATTTTTTTTCACAATAACAAAAGCTGCTTCACTCAAAATGCAATAATTCACAAACTAATAATCCGACAGCTGTCAAATTTATACACGCATCTTTTGAGAGTTAGGCCTAACTAGAAAACATATGGATTTAATTCTAGTAACGCCATCTATGTGTCAGGCCGGATAGTTTTCAATTAACCTGTTATATATGGGGGCGTAAATATTGTGTTTTTTTCAGGTGTTTATATGATGTTGTCTGCAGCTACAACATGTAATTATGCAACTTAACATGATATAAAAGCAAGCACTTTTACCTTACGTGGTATTGTAAGGCATTCTGCGTACATATAATTATTAATAAATGTGAATTAATTAATTTTTAATGTTTTAAACGTACGTGTTTTATACAAAATGATCTAATTTGTTTTATGTATAGGATAGTAGAATTAAGAATTAGAATTAAACAAGAAATAGTAATAAATATGAAAAATGACGCTTTTCTCATATTAAAACGAGTTCCTGATCTCAGATAGTTTAATTGTTCGAAAAAATAATATAATATTTCAAGAAAATACGCTATTCTTTGATTTTTATATTATGCTTATTTAGATCTTTTCTTTATGAATGTCTGATATTGGTTTATTAATTAATAGTTAGATTATATATTAACGTTGTTAGTTAAATGTTAAAAACATTTTCTTTGTTCGAGAAGATCCATAATGTATTTATGCAATAAACAATTTTGAAACAGTTTTTCAAATTGTCATTGATAAATTATACAGAATAAGTTGTACAAGGAATTTCGCATCAGCTCTATGGCTAAACACGCCTTAATGTTATACAGTTTAGAGTTTAAACAAATTATTTCATTTCAAATATAATCTCGGAAAGAAACATGTAGAATTTGCTTACAGATACCGTCAGACTGTAACAGTATCCAAGTTTTGGAGCCATATAGAAGGATTGGCAAAATAAGCGTTCGAAAGAAGAGAGTTCTAGAGAAGCAAACGTTCCTGTAGCTTGACCGATTCGGCTTATTATTTCGGAGATAGATGCTACTTTATTTTCCTGTATTACTGATCTCAAATAGTTTAATTGCTTGAAAAAATAATATAATATTTCAAGAAAATACGCTATTCTTTGATTTTTACATTATGCTTCTTTAGATCATTTCTTTATGAATGTCTGATATTGGTTTATTAATTAATAGTTTGATTATATATTAACGTTGTTAGTTAAATGTTAAAAAACATTTTATTTGTTCGAGAAGATCCATAATGTATTTATGCAATAAACAAATTTGGAACAGTTTTTCAAATTGTCATTGATAAATTATACAGAATAAGTTATACAAGGGATATCGCATCGGCTCTATGGCTAAACACGCCTTAATGTTATACAGTTTAGAGTTTAAACAAATTATTTCATTTCAAATATAATCTCGGAAAGAAACATGTAGAATTTGCTTACAGATACCGTCAGACTGTAACAGTATCCAAGTTTTGGAGCCATATAGAAGGATTGGCAAAATAAGCGTTCGAAAGAAGAGAGTTCTAGAGAAGCAAACGTTCCTGTAGCTTGACCGATTCGGCTTATTATTTCGGAGATAGATGCTACTTTATTTTCCTGTATTACTGATCTCAAATAGTTTAATTGCTTGAAAAAATAATATAATATTTCAAGAAAATACGCTATTCTTTGATTTTTACATTATGCTTCTTTAGATCATTTCTTTATGAATGTCTGATATTGGTTTATTAATTAATAGTTTGATTATATATTAACGTTGTTAGTTAAATGTTAAAAAACATTTTCTTTGTTCGAGAAGATCCATAATGTATTTATGCAATAAACAATTTTGGAACAGTTTTTCAAATTGTCATTGATAAATTATACAGAATAAGTTATACAAGGGATATCGCATCGGCTCTATGGCTAAACACGCCTTAATGTTATACAGTTTAGAGTTTAAACAAATTATTTCATTTCAAATATAATCTCGGAAAGAAACATGTAGAATTTGCTTACAGATACCGTCAGACTGTAACAGTATCCAAGTTTTGGAGCCATATAGAAGGATTGGCAAAATAAGCGTTCGAAAGAAGAGAGTTCTAGAGAAGCAAACGTTCCTGTAGCTTGACCGATTCGGCTTATTATTTCGGAGATAGATGCTACTTTATTTTCCTGTATTACTGATCTCAAATAGTTTAATTGCTTGAAAAAATAATATAATATTTCAAGAAAATACGCTATTCTTTGATTTTTACATTATGCTTCTTTAGATCATTTCTTTATGAATGTCTGATATTGGTTTATTAATTAATAGTTTGATTATATATTAACGTTGTTAGTTAAATGTTAAAAAACATTTTCTTTGTTCGAGAAGATCCATAATGTATTTATGCAATAAACAATTTTGAAACAGTTTTTCAAATTGTCATTGATAAATTATACAGAATAAGTTATACAAGGGATATCGCATCGGCTCTATGGCTAAACACGCCTTAATGTTATACAGTTTAGAGTTTAAACAAATTATTTCATTTCAAATATAATCTCGGAAAGAAACATGTAGAATTTGCTTACAGATACCGCCAGACTGTAACGGTATCCAAGTTTTGGAGCCATATAGAAGGATTGGCAAAATAAGCGTTCGAAAGAAGAGAGTTCTAGAGAAGCAAACGTTCCTGTAGGTTGACCGATTTGGCTTATTATTTCTGAGATAAATGCTACTTTAGATCCCAAATACTTGACCTTCTGCTCTAACCGTTGAGGTTTACAATAGGAGACGATCCGTTAGTTGTTAATTTTCTTTATTAATTCTTAAGTTATAGGCTCTACAGTGCGAACAGTAGACACTTCAGCATTTGTATGAGCGAATATAGTACTAGCCAACATCAGATCAACATCAGAGTGTGTAATATTATTTGAAAACTATGCCTGTCTTTAAAAATTTTTCACCTTACTGCATCCGCTACAATATTGGAAAGCAGCAGAGAAATTACCTCTTCTTGGCTAACACTGGCTCAGATCTTAAATAAAAATTGGAATTCAATATACTGCAGACTCCTTGACCGAAACGAAATAGAGGAAATATTGTAAACAAGACTACAATTAACCTACTTACGCTTATCTTATAATTCCTTCTTGGACACTCTTACAGTCTGACATCTGTAACTTGTAGCAAATTCTGTGATTTTCTATGTGACAGGCACAAAATAATAAGATAAGATTAGTTATGAATGTTATGAAGTGATACAAAATTAGGGAAAATTGTGCAAAGAGATTTCTGGTATGAATACATCATTAATTTGATACAAGAATCTATTGAAAACAAGAATATATTGCTCTAATATGACTTGACGTTTGACTTCGGTTTTAACTGCAATTTTTTTGCTTGGTTGCTTCTTAATCATCATAATCGACCGCCCTGATGCAAGTGTCTTGTTGTGTATGGAATGAGAATCTTTATTGGTTTAATTCAAGCTTGATACATCCAGGTGGATACACCTTGGTGGTGGCTGAGAATGTTGGCTCTATAAATCATTTTCTGTAGCCCGATTAGTTAATATTTTCAAGGATGGGAAGACTATTCTAATTACGACATTCCTCCATGGATGGAAGACAGCGTACCTTCTTGAGGCTTTATGGCTACGATCACAACAGGAAGCCTTTCATCAAGTTTAAATTTGAACATACTTCGTCTAGCGGTTGACGTTTTACCCCCATCGCCTGGAGTACTTGCTATTATCCAGCCATGTGTTTTGTACTTTGCTTGGTACCTTTACACTGGTATGGCTACACCAGACATGCAATCGTTTAGCTCTATCTCAATAATATGTAAATAATTTCTCTATAATATTCCCAACAAGTGGTTTTTAAATATTATCCAAATAGCCATAAACTAGACCTATAACTGCCTATATTTACAAAAAAATTAATAGATATGTAGAATTAAATTAAAAAAATTAACAATAAAATATTATGTATACGAAACATACATTAAACAAAACAATATTTTAATAAACATTTTCAAATATTAAAAATTTGGTTTGAACATTTGTTTTGAAGTAATATACTATATTTTTCATGATAATATATATGTATGGAATCACAGAAATATACGTGCTAATATGATAGATAATGATATAGGACGAAAAAGTATGAAAAATAATGAAAATTTTCATGTAGTCGCAAGAAAATCTAGCAAACAGCACTAATTCATGACTTGTGCCATTATAGTAAAAAAAAAGCAGAAAAAATGGATTGGTCATGAATGAAAACCGGTTTAATCGCAAAGGACTGTAAACATCATTATACGGGCATTTATTTATTTATTTTTAAAGGTATATAGAGAAAAACTCGATATCAAAAAATTGTTGTTCGTTCTCATTAAAACGCCCACTGGCCCATGTTCTGAATACTAAAAAGCATTTTTTGTATCAATGGAGTCCTTATCAGTTTACTTAACGATGATACTAACAAGATATAACTTTGATTAACTCAATAATGAAAATTTTGTTCAGAAATAATTTAATAATAAATTATAGTCGGAGTATTTAAGGGGTTATATAGGGTGAGAAAGATGGAAACAATTTTTTTCCGATATAACAAGACAATTGTTTATGTTGACGGTTTTAATTGTATAACATAGCAATTTTAAAAGTAGCAGCTGGTATTTGATTTTAGGAAAAAGAAAATAATATGTTGAACTTTGAACTTTTTTTTGCCAATTGAGATTAATAAGACCTGGACTTACTCATTAACATGTGATTTGAACCACTGGCTCTTTAAGTCGTCTGACTGGCAAGTAATATTAAGGAAGGTTTTTTTTTTCTGACCAGCTCGCGAACAAGCGCGTTTTCAGAAGAACTTGAGCTGAGTTGTTGTTTGTGGAATGATTGAGGTATGAAGTGTTTGATTTCTGGAGTGTCAGTTTCCCTATGAATTTGATTATTTCTGACAAACCATGGAGCGTTTAATATTCTCCTGAGGAGCTTATTTTGGAAAACTTGAAGCCGTTTGACCTGGTTGGGTGTAACAAACTTGAAGTAGACATTAGATCCGTAGAGGAGTACGGACCGAATTAACATCTTGTAAAATAAGCATTTGATGGAGATGGGAAGTCTGCTAGAAGGGCAGATCAGAGAAGATAGCAGGTTTGCTATCCCCGAACCTTTTTGGATTGTTTTCTGGATTTGGGAATGCCAACCGAACCGCCGGTCGAAGTGAAGACCTAGGTACGTGACGTTATCCAGCCATGGAATTATTTCGGTGTCGATCTTAAGTTGCGAGACGCGCAGTGCGTAACGCTTCTTGTGGAAAATGATGGCCTGGGTTTTCAGGGGGTTGATTTGCAACCTCCAGAATTTGAACCACTTGACCGCATGATCAAGCTGCTTCTGTAAACGTTCATAAATTGTAACTTCGAACCTGGCGGCTGTGAAGAAAGCAGTGTCGTCAGCGTAAAAGGCGACGTCAGTATGCTCTTTTCTCGGCATATCTGAAATAAAGAGGTTAAATAAGGCTGCGGCCAGCGGGGAACCTTGAGGTACGCCAGCATCGATTTGTTTACGACTGGAAAGTGATGCCCTGATCTTGACCTGGAAAGATCTGTCCGAGAGATAGGACTTGATGAGAGCGGGTAGGTCTTCTGGGAGGCCTAACCGCACGCACTTTGCGAACAATCCGTCATGCCAGACCTTGTCGAAGGCTTTGTATTAAGGAAGGTAAAAGTGTTAAAATCATTGGTCCAACATAGAAGAGACTAATCACAAACGATTACAAAGATATTAGGTGCTTGGATGTAGTTAAATTATTTTATTACTGTGTAATTTCCGAGACAGATCTCTTTAAGAAAAGCTGTAAATTTAGCATTAAACGGTATGCAGATTTTGTGTATGAAATATACGAAATACAATCAACATCCCCTAAATTTAGTACAAAATCTAATGAGAATACAGTTGTTATATAGAACATATCAACCAATTACATCAATATTGAACACAATTTTGATGTATTCTCAGATAACGTGCGAATTATTATGGCTATAATTATTGTTTTGCATTGCTAATAACCAAAATGGACAGACTGGAATTAATTTAGGATGGATCCGGAAGATAATATTAACCAACATGTTCCCCTGAAATCGATTAAACAAATGAACATGGAAGCAGAATAAGTTTTTATCCTTTTACAACATTTTACAGCATGGAACAGTACCCCAGCATCAAAAAACAAAGCACCAGGAATAAAAACAATGCAAAATTAACTAGAAAGCAATAAAGCGTAAAGCAGCAATAACATAGCAACAAAGCAGAGCGTCAGCTCATAAAACTTTACTGTACTGTTAACAGCGCAAACAGAAAATTTAAATTGCGAAAAGTGAGATGTTTCCTTAATTTCTCAAAAACCTAACAAACGTTCAAGAGTTGTGATATTCTCTTTGGAAGGGTTTTACATTTCTATTTTAATTACTTTTAGTGGTTCAAAAATCGACCCAGTGGGCAAAAAGCATTTCTTATGATTATATTATATGCATACCATCGTAGAAACTCGCTTCATTAAGTGATCTCCTGTGAAAAATATTGTCTTAGTTAGTCTCATTTTAAAGGTTTAAGGTAAAGGTTTAAAAGTATTCTAAAGTCTATATAATATATATATTGCATATCTAGCTCATTATTGAAACCTAGTGAACCCAACGGTTCACTAAAGCTCTTTTAAAGTGCTTAATACAATCGTTATGAATTATACTCGTTATGAGCTCTAGAGGGGTATCGCGTTGAATCATTTGATTAAAGACATCGTACGGAGCGTCGACAGTGGCACGTAACACTTTGTCTTGGAAACGTTGTATGACGGCTATATTAGACTTGCTGGCAATACACACATTTGAATTTTATATGACCAAATAGGTTTAAGTATTTGCATTCGTAAAGCAATGCCTTGTTGTCTAATGATAACTTGGATATGCGCCCGATAAGTCATTACGCTTGATACAGTTCAGTCAAGTGCAAGTTGCTTTCATTTACTGTGTTCGTGTGCTTTTCCACATTAGGCGTTGGTACAGATGCATACCAATATCCTGGTCATCCTCAGCTAGCATAATGTTCTTTGGGCATGTCCTTCGTAAATGTAAAGTAATAACATTTACATGGGTATATTTTGATTCATTTGATTTAATACGCTATATATTCTGTGTGTTTAAAGGTTTTTTGATGCTATTACTTTGTCGTTTACATAGGCCACAGTAGTGATTTTTGTGGTCGGTAAATCGACTGTATATAAGCGATACATTATCGGATCCAGCATATTGCCATACGGATGTCCTGAATATATTGAATGAAAAATTCAGTGAATTCATCGTTTTGTTTTATAGTTAAATGTCTATGTGTGATATAAGATTTTAGTAACTGAAAATATGAATGAGGGAGCAGTTAAGTCTTAATTCAATCTACAGCCCTGTGTACCATACTTTATCAAAAGTCTGAGATATGTCCAGGAATGTTGCCGAATAATATATTTTGTTATTTAAGTCCATATTTATTTATTTTACAAGCCTATGCATTTGGTCTATGATCCCGGGCTTATTACGAAACTAAAATGTTCTAGAATAATATTTCTTTTTTCTATTATATTATTAAGCATTTTTATGTATAATTTCTTAAAGTATTTTGAGATTATCGTTAGTATACATATAGGCAGGGAGTAAGTGACATCTTCTGGCGTTCTCTTGGTTTGAAAATCATTGCTATTTTTGCGACTTCCACAATGCTATGAAAATAATTTATTCGTAGTGTTTCCTTAAATATAAATGCTAATAATGTTACATATATTCTGATTATTGAGTGATATTTGCGAATTTTTTAAAATAATTTATCTCTCCTATTGTTATTTTTCAATGTAATGTTTTGATGAGGCAGGTCCATTTGAAATGGCGGTTTTAGGAAGCTGGTAAATTTATTTTCTTTGTCTTTGGATAGCTCAGGCGGGAAAGATGTAAATACATTTTTGAGTGGTTTAAGGAAAGGTAAAAAAAATAAAATGGCCAAAATACCGAAACTTGTCGATCGGCAAATAAAATTGCAAGTTGTCTAAAAAGATAATGAGAACGTGGAATTATTTGCTGAGTACTTAGTAAATTATTTTCAACTTCACCCTGCTGGTGGATGTGGCATCTTATCTAACCCAAAAAATGAAAGTATTAATAAAAACTCAAAAACTCTAAAGGAAATCGTCAAAGAGACTTAGAAATATTTCAATAACGAAAAATACCATGGTTTGACGGAATAAGTTGCAATATGTGTTTATGTAGTGGAATTATCCCTAAATCTGTTAAGTTGTAATGATAAAACATCATATTGATCGATAGTGTTGCTACCAATCATATCTAAATTACTCGAGAATATTCTTAAACCTCCTCAAACTAATCTAATTATCGATGGAAAGCAACTCATTCTGGCTCATCAGTTTGGATTTAGAAATAAACATTCCATAATTGTTCAGATATGCCGCCTTACATTAATTTGTTTAGTTTTATATCTACACGTGGCCCGATCCCTTGATATAAGTATGGCATGAGCGTTTTCAGTACAAGTTGGCTAACAAATTACCTAGATAGATGAGCCGGATTTTCAAATCCTATCTTTAAAATCGTCATTTCAGAAAAATGCGAGTAATATTCAGATTCCAAACGATGCTGTTGTAACGCAAGATAGTGGAGAGTTAATATTATCATGAGACCGATATTGATAAAACTGTTTGGGGCTCAAAAATATGGTGGTTGCTTGAACAATAACCTAAATAACGATCTACAATCATGGGATTGCACAAAGAAATTTATTATTAAGTTGATCCAAACTAAATCAAAATTTTTTTTGCAGCGTTGTTAGTGTATAAAGAGCGAAGAAACATCAAGAAAGATTATGTAATCACATAAACGTCGAAGTACAGCAACTGCTGGACAACAGTGGCCTTACTCGAAGGTCAATGAAAAGCCATTGAAGACTATAGTTATTTGTGAAAACTATGCTGATGATTTTTTGATTGATAACATGGACGAGATGTGTTATTTGATTAGAAGAAAACTTCTTCCGAACTATCTTCGATTGAGGCTGTAGTATTTTTGATTAAATTTTTTTACCAATGATTTCACTCAATAGCTGACTTAGTTTATAGTATTAAACAAGAAAAAAATTATATTTACTTAAATAGAATATATCATTAGAAAACTAAAAGCTGTAAAAAAACTTACTTTCTAGAGAATGAATGAGCAGTTAATTAATATTAAGGTCTTAGCTTTGTCAATGATATTTTGGTGTTACATGCTGATTGAAATAATAAACTTAAATAACAACGTAGCATAAATGAACTATTATTTTAAAAAACAGTGATTTTCTCGAATTAATCTGAAAATTAAAGATTTTGATACTAAAGAATATTTCAAAGTATATGACGAAAGTATTATAATTTCTGTTGCATAAGCTGTTATGGTATACCGATTGTTTCTATTAGGAAGTCTCAATATAAACAACTGTTAAATTCTATGGTTCTAAGTTTCCTATATAAAATAACACTTTTTCATTTAGTATTAGTTATTCATTACATACATATAATATGACATATCTAACTTTTAAAAACTTATGGTTACACTCCATTATATATCAATTTCCGGTTTTTGTTTGAATGAGGTAAAAGTTGCGTTAATGACGATCAACGGCCAGGAAGACCAAAAAAGTTCGAAGACATTTAAATGCAAAGATTATTGGATGGATATTCAAATCAAATCGCAAACAAATTTTGAGGCAGCTTCGCAGTTGATGAAGAATCTGTTACGAGGTACTTACATGCGATAAAAAGATCCGAAAGCATTGCTATCATATGAATTTACTGCAAAGGCCATTTCTACTAATTTGATTATTGTAATAAAATATCAAGCGCTAAAAGTTATTGGCAAGTTCAGGAGAGTTATCGATGTGAAGATATTGAAGCTGAATATATTTGACTATAAAACATTACTTGGATATACGTGTCTGATGTGATCAACAAGGTGTAATGTGTTGCGCACCGGTGAAACCTAATGATGCGGTTACAGCAGATGTTTATCGATACGTATAGTTGCACAAAAACAACTCTAGTGACGAAAAATATTTCCCTTGCATGACAACGCTCGGTCACACGTTGCAAGAGTTGTGAATGATACACTGTTGCAGCTCGAATATGAAGTTCTACCGCCCCCAGGATATTCACCAGATATAGCGCGTTCTTATTACCATTTGTTCAGATCAAAACAGCGTTGTTTAACTGGGATGGACAACTAAAGCACGTCATCAAATTTATAAGGCAACGCCAGATTTGCCGTACCAAGTTTTCCTTTATTTTGACTCTTGCAACAAAACAGTAATGTAAGTAAAATAACGAAATAAAAATGACGTTATAAAAATAATATATTTTAACAATGTACTACATCTAATGCATATTTAAGGACTTAAACTGCAGTCAATTAAACAACCACAATAGTTTGTAGGTTAGAATTATTTTATTATATTTGCATTGACATATGACAACGGTATCGATCAGTATCAACACAAATCGAATTTTAAAGACTGATATGGTTACAAGTTCGGATGCATCAGACTGGAGTAATGTTAATTAGTAAAATGAGAAAGCAAAATGCTCTTAGTTTAAAAGGGATTTTACGTTTTTATAAACTTTGGCATTAAGTTTGACGGTGCTGTTCATTGGCTGTTTTATTGGATGGACTATATATGAATTTACAACAATAGCGAATTGTCATCCGTATGATTCAGTCTCGGTTGAAACAAATGATAATTAGAAAGTATAATGACTGCATAACGCCGTGCATTGTCTTGGTGAAGCAGCACTTACTTTTTCTTCAAGTGCGGCAGTTTTTCGGCGATTTCGTCCGTCAAACGGTCCAATAACGTTATGCATATAGTCGCTCTTGATAGTCCTTCCTTTTTCAAGGTAGTCAATGAAAATTATTCCATGCACATCCCAAAATACAGACGCAATAACCTTGCCAGCCGACTGTTGCGTTTTCCATCGCTTTGGAGCGGGTTTGTTGTGTGCGGTCCACTCGGATGACTGTCGATTGGACTTTGCAGTGAAATGGTGGAGCCATGTTTCATCCATTGTCACATGTTGATGCAAAAATTTGTGTTTATTAAGCTTGATCATCTTCAAACACTGTTTGAATCATCGATTCGTCGTTGTTTTTATTCAAAAGTGAGCTCGCGCGGAACCCACTTTGCACAGAACTTTGTCATACCCAAATATTAGTGAATAATAACCTGTACACTTTCAATTGATATCCATAGAGTGTGTGTTATTTCATTCAATTTCAACTTACGGTCATTCAAAATCATTTTGTGGATTATTTTAATGTTTTCGTTAGTAAAAACCGTTTTTGGGCGTCAAATGCGTTCACCGTCTTCGGTGATCATTTCACCATGTCTAGACTTAGCATACCAATCCTTGATGGTTGATTTTCATGGGAAAGTGTCCGGAAACTCGGCATCAAGCTAACTTTTTGCTTCAACTGTATTTCTTTCCTTCAAAAAGCAATATTTTATTAACACGCGAAATTCCTTTTCGTCCATTGTTTTCACAATAACAAAAGTTGCTTCACTCAAAACGCTATAATTCATAAACTAATGATCCGACAGCTGTCAAATTTATACACGCATCTTTTGAGGGTTAGGGCTAATTAAAAAACATATGGATTTAATTCTAGTAGCGCCATGTATGTGTCAGGCCGGGGACTTTTCAAATTACCTGTTAATAATAAAAGTGTTCTTGTTTTTATATGATATTACTATGTTTCTCCTTAGTTTGTCCTGTTACTACCTGTATACATCTTTTTTGATAAAACTACATTTAATCACTGCATTCTTCTTAATGTATTTGCCATATCTGCAAAACAGTTAATATTATTTCTCTCCTCATATATTTTAATCAAACCATTTTATTTCCAATGTGTCCAAAAATTGCTTAAAATTCTACAATTTATTAATTTCTTTTTCAATGTATCTGATCGAGTTCACACAAACCGAAGGCGTTATTTTCGACAATGCCTCTTTCCATATATCCAGACAGTTCTGGTTTGATTTCCTTCTCGACCTGAATGGGTATTGCAACAATTCATTGCAGTACCCCATATCAACTCAATTGGATTAAATATGCTGTGATAGGGAGGAAGACGTAATACTCTGTGGCCATAACGTTCAGTAATCTGATCTACCATGTATCTTTTCTCAGGCTTATTTAAAAAAAGTAAATTACATGAAATGCAATTAAATATTTCCGAGTAACAATTTGAAATGTTTCATTCTTTAACAAGGTCTTCTCGAAATTTATTTTATGTACATAAGCTATTCTTTAATTGCAGCCTTTGTTGATGCATTTGTTGGGATTTTCTCCACCAGTGTACTATGATATGGTACATTTTACGTAACAATAACTGATGGTTCCTCCAAGTTCTTTAAAAGCTAATTTTCAAACTACTACCAAAAAATAAGTTATGGTTCATTTCTCCCTTGGACTCAAGGGAAAAAACTAATTCTGCACCAGGAATAAAGCATTCCTGATTCTAGCATGAAGAATTATATGTATGTAATGAATTATTAATAAATGTTATGACTAACAAAACCTGATCGATAGTTATCCAACCTTTACCTTTTTCTATCAACTTTTGTTGTCTTTACACTATGTTTATTGTATCATTGTATCATCATCTTGTAATAAGCCACCCAATGTACCATTCTGAAATATTCAGGCCTTATTTAAATATATAAATTGATATAACAATTCTTCCTTGATTTTGTTATATGTTTTTAAACATTCTATTCTAGTATTCTAGTATTCTTTTAAAACAATCTCTGGAATTTCCATTAAACCCCTTCGTGGGTTATCTTTACATCACTTAAATCCTATATTACCCAACCGTGTATGAAGGGATGTTCTACATCTGTATATATATTGGCTTTTTGTGGATACTTTCCAGACTAACAATATTCTCTGAAATAATTGTATTAAATTATGTTTGGATTGAAAAAACTACTTATTGTTTTTATATATTTCGTATATTTGATTTCTAATACAGCTAATATCAAGTTGACCTTGATTCAGCCGCTTCGCACAAACACGGTTTATTTTTGGCGAATTTAAGGTTATATTGTTTTTTATTGTTGAGATTTTTAACCGTGCCTGTACTAATATTCAGTGCAGCTATAACGTGCAAAAAATATGTTCAATAAAAACCGCGGCGATATGAAATTCATTAAAAGAAAGTGTTAAAATGTTTGCCGGTTTATAACACGTAATTATAATATTTTGAAGAATTTTTCACACAAACGGACTACTTTTGCAGTCTCCTTCGGCTCAAAATTCTCTAACAGCATTTTATCTCTTTTTATATAGAATAAAATGAGAAGGAAAATATTTTCTGACTTTACAACTTTCGACAGACACATATTGATCACGTGTGTCACTACTGTTTTGAACGGACTATGTAACCTACTTGGTAGAGTTGGTATGTATACTGAGTACTACATACATGAGAATTATTTACATGGAACCAGTGTTGCTAGCATGAATCAATGTGTACTAGATTGAATGGTGTTGATATTATTGTATTTATCCCATGTATATTTCAATTTATGTAGTTATTTTTCTTTATTAACCTTTACTCGACTTGATTTTTACAAACGTTTTTGTGTGTATATATTTCTAAAAGGGCGTCAAAGTATGGCTTAGCGTATTAATGTTTTATTAGGTAAGGGCACATAATTAAACATTATATTAAACATGTAACGCTTACGCCGTAGCCTCATGAAGTGTATATCATCAAAGCGTTTGGTGTTCGCACAGGATACCTACTATCTGATAATATTTGCTTTTCGTAAGTTATTCGCGATATAATTTAATTTACAATTTTTGTAGGCTCTTATGGGAATTAAAATTTTTCTTTTTTTTTCCCTTTTTTAGAACATATAGTCGTTTAGTAAAGTTAGAAGTTAATCAAAAAATATTGTAAACCTAAAACCATCCATGATACTAAAAATATTTTTTTATATTATTTAGTAATCGGAACTTGAATAAAATAATTAAATGCCCATACATATAAGTTTGTGAAGGGGTTTAGTAAAGAGGCTATTAAATTACTTGAAAATATTATATGTATCGGAAAAAGAGGCGACTTGTTTAAGGCCGATACAAAGCGACACCGGGGGCTCTTATTTATTAGAAAACAGACCCCTCCGTCTTACTCTTTCATCACTTTCATTTTAAACAGATGGTCGGATAGTCAGGACCGTATTATATAACACCTCCCTCCTAAAGGAATGGCCACATGGATGTACGTGGTTGTTACTCCATCTGGGCAACTCATAGGTATTGTAAAATTATATTTAATTGTCGTCTGTAGCTTCGTTCGTCAGTTTACCTTTGAAAATCTTCGAAATGGGACTATTTCTATCCAAATGTTGGTGGTATGCCTCTATGGAATAGTTTCTCAGCTGCGGTGACTCCAGACTCCAGTAGTTTACGGCTAAGAAACTGAGCTGAGTCTCTCCATTTGGTAGCTGTTCACCCTGAACTGCAAGCTTCTGTTCAAATTCCAGTAAACCATGTTAATCATTATTTCCCTTCATTGCTTTAACTAGTTCTCTACTTTTTTGTGTTATTATCGTGAGCCTCATATTAGATGTCTAACATTGTAGTCTCTCCGAGCAATGAATTTATTAACTAATATCTTAAAGAAACCATGCAGACTTTCGTCAATGTTGTTAGGTAATTATTTGCCTTCATTGCTTTAAGTAGTTCTGTACTTTTTTCTGTTATCAATTTTGAGCCTCATATTAGATGTTTAGTATTGTAGTCTCCCTGAGCAATGAATTTATTACCTAATGTCTTAAAAAAACTTTCAAGCAAACTTTCAGCCTTGTTGTTATGTTTAGGTAAATTCAAACTTGGCTATGAAATTATTCAGAATTTTAAGGATGGGGTTGGGTACTACAAAATTAATTCGTGGAACCGATTCTGTCTGTGTTATCGTCAGCTCGAGATGAATTACTAAATATAATATTTAGCATCTGCAAGAATTGCTGTGGATCAGGTTGTGGGTACAGAAAATCGGGATTGCACTGTTCGCTCACTTATGGTCAGTGTAGTGAACAAGCTTATCTCAATGCATCACTGTACCAGAGCGATCTAGATGGAGATAATTGTTCTGAGCCGGAAATCCTTGAAGATCTGAAGACCAACTTAAGTCCGGCTTTGGTGGCCTTTCACCTTGAACAGTGATTCATGTGCTGGGAATCCACGGACTAGGGTGTTGTTCAAAACTTGAATGCTACTTACTTGGAATTGTTTTTGGC
Organism: Rhynchophorus ferrugineus; assembly: GCF_030347505.1. Classification (NCBI taxonomy): domain Eukaryota; kingdom Metazoa; phylum Arthropoda; class Insecta; order Coleoptera; family Curculionidae; genus Rhynchophorus; species Rhynchophorus ferrugineus. Next base: position 18,422,402 of record NW_027472589.1, read on the forward strand.
TGGGGGTCGTTGAGCACTTTCAATCCACCTTTTGTGACTTTACAGCCTTCGCTGCGATGCTTTTGCACGAACTCCACTTAATTAAGCTAAGAAAGGAACGCTTCGAGTAACTTCGGAACGATTGCCAATCTAACGTCAACCTGTCTTCTTTTTCCTTATAATTAATTTGATTCCTGTTAAATTAATGGTTTCAAAAGATAGTGAAGGGGTTTAGAAAACAAAGATGATTATTTTACAATTACTACAGTTGGGTGATACAAAACAACACCGAGGGCTCTTATCTATTAGACAACAGACCCCTCTGTCTCACTCGTTCACCATTCAGGCAGTTTTTACGCAGATAGCCGGATAATCAGGACCTAATTATGTTATACTATATAGAAGAAACTAAATCTAACCTCAAATTTTATCGATAAAATTACTATATCTGCTATATATACAGGAAATGTCAAACTTTATATAATTAAATATTTTATATATCTACATATATATAAAATATTTTTTCATTGGAATATTAACAAACAACTTGTATTAAAGACTTGTGTATCATATAATGCATAATTATAACTTAAATTAAATATGTCAGCTCAACTTGTAAACATACAATTTTTCCAGTGTTTACAAAAGCTTAGACAAAAGTCATAGACGTTAGTGTCAATTTCAAACGTTTCTTTCTATGTATCTATCAGGGGTGTGCAACTGCAATGGTAAGTAGTGGGGCAAAGTTTCGCTTAGTCCAATCATTGGCGGCGCTGACAACGCGAATTTGATTGGTTAGTTTAAAATAGTTATGTAGAAACCTGTAAGGAAAATACTTTGCTTTGATTAGTCTGCCATTTTCCCTGATTATTTTATGACATCACATTTATTGGCCAATAGTATTTAAATAAAAATCAAATTTAAATTTTAAAATTAATTTATTAAAGAAAATGCATGCATTACATGTGTAAGTGTAAATAATATAAATATATATAAATAAAAAGCAAAAAAAAACAATTATGAACTCTATTCTAGGCAATATTAAAATATCTATAATTCTTCTATAACGCCTTCCCATATATGTTTAGTACCATCAATTTTATGGGATCTATTAGAGTTCTAACTTATCTTGATATATTGAAGGTAAACTTTAAATCATTCCCTGTTGATATTGCATTAACTTCATTAAACCAAAAATACAATCACACCTCATAATAACTTAAAATTTGGTCTTGAAAATCATTATGGATTGGACAGTTGAAACACTAAAAGTGTATGTGTTTTTTAAAAATATTTAGATTTTAGAGTATTTAATCTGTGGAACTACTTAATATAGAATATAGACAAATATTGCATGTCTCTTTTTCAGAAGTTTTGTTAAATAGCCTGAAATAAGACTAAAATACAATATTAGACTCGTTTTTCTCAGAGCAAAATTTTCTGGAACTGAAAATATAGACTCAACTGGTGATTTAACAACCTCAAGTGGTACTAGATCTCCCGTTAAAAAAGAATATAAGTTATCTACATGTTCATCTTCTTCACAATTTTCTCCGGGAGAATCATGTGAAAAAATTGAAGTGATGAGCCCTTTTAAAAAATTTCTCGAACATACTAGGAGAAGGATGCTGTTTCTACCCCCATGACCTCTAATAGATCCAACAAAATTCTTTAAGCAATCTTGGTTAAGATTTGTTAAATAAATGAAGTTATTTGTACATTTAGACAAAATAGATTTCTTTAAGGTAATAAATCCCCTAAAAGTAGCAATTCAATTTATTGATGGCACCATAACAAATATTTTCTTAACAAGGCAATCAAATTTAAATATATAATTCCTCTACTATAAAATGATTGAACACTGATTGTTCTTAAAAGTTAAAGTATTGCAAATATTTTAGGGATATTTTACAGTTAAAAGTAGTTTTTATTACTACTAATTATCCAGTTATCTTAATTATTACCTTCTTGTAAGACTTCTTTATGTAGAGACATCACACTGACAGCATACGAACAACTTGGTAGATTAATTGAATTTTATTACCACTAACATCTTCATAAGTAGGTTTTGATTTTCTGTAATCAAACAATATATAAACAGACATGTAGTAGATAGATAATTGTATATGTACCTGATAAAACCAATGATGGATATGCATTTATCCTAATACCTGTTCGTGAAGGAAGGATAATTCTAAATTTTTCACTAAAATGTCCATAACAAACACCATGACGTTGATATATTTGCATTGTATTTTTTTCCAGGTAACTTACTACTATTTACTTGATCAACCCATTTTTGGAAAGGAGCGAGATCATTCTTTGGGAAACGATGTCTAATTTCCGTAGTAGAATTTTACCCCGGTACACTGCATCTTTTACTACACTGACGCATTGTCATCAATTTTTATATTATTACTCCATAATAATTAATGTAAAACAGAAAATATGCACAACGTAAAACGAAAATTTCGTGATCTAAACAAAAACAACAACCTACAAACAACAAACATAAAAATGGACGCCCATAGAAAATGCTGATTTCACACAATTTGATCGACCAATCACATTTCATGTTAGTAGCGGCACCAGGAATTTAAACTAGCCAATCACAATTTGCGATCGCAGCGTTACAGTTGATTGAACTAAACAAAACATTTTCCCAAGGTCGCCTATACCGTGAAATTTCTATTTTTTCTATGATATCATTTTGTATATTAAAAAAAAACTATTATTTTAATGTGAATTTGAAGGTTTTATAACAATGTTAAAATGATCCGATTTGGGTTAAATTTACTTGTTATTGTTCATGTGGCCAAAAAGCTGCTACATTTCGATTTTGAAATTTGATTGACTAAATGAAAAAATAGTACTAACTGGGATTTATCCAGGCAAATGACCTAATTTTGCCCATATCGATTCGTTGATAATGTGTGACTGTAACTAAAATAACAATTTTAAATAGTATACTATAAATATTAAATAATTGAGTCAGCATTATAAACATTAACGTAAGTAAGAAATTATATCAGTATAAAACTTGGCGAGAAAATGAATAAATGCAGTTAATAACTCTAAAGAGTCTCTAATAATAGCATAATCGTTACTTGCGAGCTTGGAGCATAGTATATATTTGCACTATATCTGCTAAGATAAATCAAAATTGCATCAACGGTAAATTCACTGAAATATTTTATGATAATAATTTGAAGGTACAGATGCAAATGTATTTGACAGACCTTTAAATTGTATACATTCAATGAATGTAGGAAATTACCTTGTAATATTTGGATAAAGAAAATGCACAAGTTGTAATTTGAAATTCATTTTGATAATAGTCTTACAATCTTATAAGGATGTGCTAATACAATACTTCATCAAATACTTTTCCTTTTCGAAATCTAAACATGATGAGATTTGATTGGTACTTATTGAAGGCTTGGATTTAATTTATATTATACTTTGTATTTTAAGAATTTTGAGGTCGTTCAGTAGTGAACAGCAGTAAGTGTTCAGTGAGATTACTTTTCCATCTTCCATTTTCCAAGCATATTTTCTTCTATCTACTTCGCATATGAATCTTAAAGAAACATATACTGTCTTCTTTCACACTTATACGACTAAATCAGACACATTATTTGAAATATTTTTTTTTATATTATTTGGTAACTGAAAAAAGAACAACGTTGTTAGGGGCTCATGTACACAATATATTAAACAAATGAGGCCCCGTCTTAAATATCATAAATAGGCGTTATTTACCTCGATATTACGTTAATTAAATTTCAGACATAATTAAAGGTCCTTAAAATAGTGAATACTTATATTAGAATAATCTTATTGCTGTAAATAACTACCGATGTTCTAACTATATTAGCTGGTTCTTGCCTTATAAGGTTTAATCCCATTTTTATGGGTTAGAACTAAGACACACGACTTGTTCGAAGTTTTTATCTATGCACAATTACGTTAGAGACTCCCACACTATCGGTACACATTAAAATGTCTAATTATAATACAGAATTATTAAAATAATGTATGAATAAGACCGTACCAAAACAAGCCGTCCAGTGCGGCCAAAACAACTACGTCACGCGCATATTTGGGGCGTTCTAGCGCGCATGTAAAATTTCAATATTTCAAACGTTAATTTTTCCTTCAAATCTATTTTTTATGCAGACATAATCATTATTCCGTGTAAAATAAATACGAAGTATTGTTATAAAGTAGAATTTGAAAAAATAGTCATCTCACTTATTAAAAAAAACGGTAATCGCTAGATTCACTTAACAACTTTACTTATCGCTCAAACTTTTTTTAAAGAACGTTAATATTAGAGCAACGATACAAAGCGACATAAACATAAACGGCTCGAAATTAAAAGGTGTAAAAGATCGAATTACTAGATGGAATCGTAAGTACCATAAATATTCGGAATGATTTATGATATCCTGTAATGGTATATGTGTTTGTAAATACGTAAATATATAAAATAAATACATACATACATAAACATGTCTTAAAATATATGAAAATATACATATAATCCGTTCAAAAAAACTTACATCATCTGAATTGACGCTGTTAGAATGTCGCAATGTTGCCGTATCAACACTGAACTTTGGTTCATTTTAGTTTTGACATACAACAAAACTCTAATATTACATATGGTATTCTTTCCCTACTCGCATATTTTAATCAAATGCACATAAATGCATACATCATACATATTTCACACTCTACATATTTCCTACATATATTTCCATATATGTATATCATATATATCATATATTTCCTACAGTTATATTATATTAATTATTATACGTATCTTTAGTTGTTTCCATTCTCATCACCCTGTCTTGGAAATTTTTAGCATTGAATTATAACCCTATAGTCAGAAAGTTTCATTTAAGTAAATAACTAAGCTGTTCATTTCCGATCTACTCAGCATTTGTTTGCAATTCCATCGTTTATCAATTTCTTTTTTAATATGTCTGATCGAGTTCGTCCAAACCGGAAGTGTTATTAACAATTCCTGTTTGACTCCGACACATAAATTATCTCAAGAATAAATGTTTGGCAGACATAGGTCTACTGAAGGTCCTTTCCAACATCAATTGGGGAGCACACAAAACATCGTTGAGCAATATATATCAGGCGCTGATAAGAAGCAAATTGGATTATGGAAGCCAGTGTTATATTACCTTCACATATCTTCATACCTATATCTTCACGCGTGAAGAAATTGGATCCCATACAAAACGTCGCTATGAGAATCATACTGAGAGCATTCCGCACTAGTCCGGTTGAAAGTTTGCAGTGCGAGGCAGAGATTTCATCACTCGAGTCACGGCGAGAGCTCCTGCTACTAAACTATGCAAGCTCCCTCAAATTCCGTCCAGAGTTGGACCAGTTCAATACCTTTTTCCTACCTAAGACAAACTGGGCCAATATAAGGAAGAGGCACTTAAACCCCTCATTAATCTTCCAGAGGATATGCAAACTATTAATGACGGTGATCTCAGATGCAAAATATAGAATCACTAATATACCTCCATGGCAATTCTCAAGAATGCACATAGACCTCTCTATGAAGGTTCTGAATAAGGAAATAAAAGAAAAAAAAAGCTTCTTTAGACGGATAATCGAAGAGATTTATTCAAATCATTTTATCATACACACGGATGTTCAAAATGTGAGAGCTTTGTGTGTGCTACTTATACGTCTAGTCTACTCGAGAGACACTTTTGGCTTCCATCATTGACTAGCATTTTCACCGCGCAGCTGCCGGCTATATATATGACCCTATCTGCCTTGGAAGAATCACGGATTAGCGAATACATACTAGTAGTATCGGATTCTATGAGTTCCCTAGAGAGTTTAAGATCGGCAAGGACAGTCCACCCTCTGGTCACATACATCAGAGAGATACAGACAAAGTTACTATTTAGGGGTGTAAGAATAACATACCTCTAGGTCCCCTTCCATAAAGGAATATCTGGAAATGAAAGAGCCGACCATCTGGCAAGTAGGGAAGAGGAGTCGATCAAGTTAAAGGTACTGTTAAGTAAAAAAGATGCCAAAGTCTATATGAACGGTCTAAATAGGCAATTGACCCAATTAGAATGGAACCTTCTCATAAAAAACAATAAATTATGGATCAAGAGGATCTTTTATCAATCTATAGACCATAATAACATCAGTAGTCATAAGTCAAGCGTCCTCGCACGACTGCTAATGGGGCACTGTAGACTGACAAATGAATATTTGTTAAAGGAACAGAGATTGCCCTTATGTGAATTGTGCCAGATTCAACTTGGCGTCAGACACATCCTACTGGACTGCCAAAAATATGATGATTTGAGGAGGCAACTTGAGATGGCAACAACACTGGAACAATTGGTCCAACCTGAGCAACCGAATCTGCTGATTGACTATCTAAATACCAGAGACCTACTTCAAAACTTGTAACATGCATTTATTATTGTGTAATTAAAAAAATTTATTGTATATATTCTATAGTATACTTTATAATCTACTGTGTAGTATTCTAAGCTGTTAATGTTCATATAATGTATTGTAATTCACCCTAAATAGCCCAAGAAGCTGACGTGGAGAGGTTTAAATAAATAAATATATAAATATATCTTGTATAAATGTGGAAATAAATATTAAGACTAATACAATCTAACCAATTGTTATTGTTTACCAATGTTTACCTTTTTCTTAACTTTAACTTCAAATTCAAACATAAACTTTTGTTGCCTTAATACTATTTTTATTATCATCTTGCCATAAATGACCATTGAGTATATAGGTCCCAATTTGAAGTATCTATGTTTCATCTATTCATATATAAATTGATTATTTCAATTCAAGTCTTCCTTTTGTTATATGGCTTTAAAATTGTATTCTTTTAAAGGAAATGTCTGTTGTCTGCTATCCTTACACCTTTTAAATCCTATATTCCATCCAACAGTGTATGAAGGAAATGTTTTACATCCCGCAAGGAGCTGTATATTTCTAAGTTAAGTGTGGATACTTTTCAGACTAACGATTTCCGAATAAAAATATGTACATTAAACTACGTGTATATTTAAAAAGCTATTCACTGTTTCAAGCTGATCTTAATTCGTCATCCGCTTCCTATGAGGACGGTTTCTCTTCGGTGGATCCAAGAATATATTATTAATTTTTTTGGGATATTTCAGTGACCGTGTCCATACTATTATTCAGTGCAGCTGCAACACACTAAACATATGTTCTATAAAACCCCAATAACATATTATTTAACAGTAAAAATGCTTACATTGCTAACCAATTTTACTGGCAAGGGTGGGCCTTACATGTTTGAACGTTTGATCAGATGGAATTATATCTCTTTTTAACTAGAATAAAATGAAAAGGGAAATATTGTCAGATTCTAAAACGAATTTACGTATTGCAGCAGTCAATATATTACACAATACAACAATATTTGATGACGTGATTTCACTATTATTTTGAATAGAGTAAATGTTACATTTCCTGATATGAGTATATTTTCGTAAGACCATACACGCCAAACTTGACAACAATGAATATGGTTCTATTTCGAACTAAAAGCCGAGGCTTTTCAGAAGTTGACACGGAAAAAAAGGAACGCATTGGATCATCGCGTTGTACGCCGTAACAGGTGGCCGTTTCAACGTTTTCAAATCAGTTTCGCTGCGAGCGACGATACAATAAGCGCGGAAATTATACCGGCGGACATCGCGGCCGTTCTCGCGAACAATAGACGTCGGATCTTGACGCCAATCGGCAGGCGTACATTTAAAACATGTACCGGATGTTTGGAAAAAGGCTGAAAGTTATTATGATTCCGAAACCTGAAAAATCATAAAAAAATAAATTTATCTATTACATTGCTACTAGTGTAGGATATCTTTTAAACCCAGGACGTAAAATAAAGTTATATTTAATAAAACAATATAAAGCCGGCTTGGTGGCGCAGTGGTAAAGGCGTTGGGACGGTCGGTTCTCCTGTTGCGATAGTTGCGGCTTCGAATCCTGCTGGGGCATGGCCGTAAATTTATGTTTGTGATCGTTTAAAATTTGTGAATGTTCTAGAGTGTAAAAGCCGACAAGGAAAATGATCCCAGTCACGCCAGTAACCAGGCTGGGTAAGACCGGAAGTTTTCTGGGATGATTTCTAAAGTTGGTCACTCGCCAGTCGGTAGGCTTAATGCTGAGGACCGTGGTTCGGAGCCCACGATAAACTTTAGGCCTAGTCCAGATATTTGGTAAAAGGAGACTTTAAAATATATATAAGAAAACAATATAAAATATAGTCACATATTAAATATATAAAAATAGAGATCAAAATAAATGATAAAACAATTATTTACTCAATAAATGGCAAAATAAATATTGCAAATAAGCGTGCGAGTTCTTGATGTTCGGGTGATAATTCTGCAAACATAAGAAAACATACCTGAGCAACTAATTTTCAATGACGGGTGAAATTAATATATAATTGACATATTACGTAGATAGGTGCTTCTATTGTCAGGTAATTAAAATATAACGTTACTGGTAGTCAAAATACTGGTAGATATAATAGTATCGTTAATACTGGCATGGATAAATGAATATATCGACAAATACTGGTAATGGATGATATGATAATCTCAAATAAAGGCGAAGACAATGGTAGGCAATAGAATGATAGATCAACCAGGATGATTAGCAATAATCTTAATCTATAGTAGCCAATAATTGACAGACAATCATTATAAAAACAGAAAATCACTATAAAACAGACAATAACGGTAACTGATGGCAATGATAAACCGTGCTTGGATTTAGTATGACACGTGCACACGGTACGAAGGAAAAGTAGCCAGCTTATGTCCTAACACTAACAATAATGACGTGGAATAGATAAAGGGAAGTAACGCGCGAGTTCTGCTGACACTATGGTTAGTAAGCCTCTCTGGGATTAAGCTAAATTCTCAAAATAAATTAACAGTACTGTTACTAGTGCACTCCAGCTCCAGCTATGATGGACGTGCAATGCGTACAAGAGAGAAAGCTAAAACCACACGCTAGATACGCTGCCACCAAGAGCCAGTAGAAACCACTTTCGATGGCGTTTATATATGCTTCAAGTTATCTACAGATCATAACTACGCATCAGTAACTTTAGCCATTTTGACGTTAGTTTCTGGATTATAAAATAGTTATAATTTATATTTACAGATGAAACAATAAAGCTATTATTTTTGATTAGCCATAATATAAGAATTATGAGGAGAATATATGATCAGTCGAAGAAATAATAAAATAGAGTAGAATAAAATATATAACGATGGATGGATAAATAAATAAATAAGTAGAGCATAATGAATAAAGATTGCTAAGTATCAAATAATAAATAGAGAAATTAAAATGAACAATAATAAAAGGAAAATAATAATTAGAACATAATATATCGAGATTTAATAAATAATAAATGATAAATTAAAAGGGAAATCTGGAATACTCTGTGAACAAACTCACCATTTGATGAAATTCAGCTTGTACGGCTCAAAACATAATAAAATAAACTGGACAATGAAAACGTAGTGACACTGATTGTTGCGTCTTTAGAAATTGACTTTTATGAAGTTCTAACATCCCTAGGAAAAAAAATCCTAATATAAATAAAATAACTAAACTGTTAAAAATACGAAATTTCAATATTATATTAAAAAATACTTTTAAAAATATAATAAAATATTATTAAAGGACTTAACACTACAATTAATTATATAGTGTTAGTAGATTTGAGATTAGGGTAGTGTTTTATTATATTTACTTTTATTTTTTTCACCTATGAGATAGAGTTCCAGGCATGCTTTTCTATGTAGTGGTATCCTCTGGAGGCCTAATTCACTTAATTAACAATTATATATCCAGTAATATGTATTACTTTTATTAGAGAGCAATTTACCTTTTACGCTTAGTTCTTATTTCCTTCAGTACAGTGTTTCCTTGTAAATTTATTTTGATATCACTATATTTCCCCATAGTTTATTCTATTACCAGCATACATATTGATAAAACTAGTTTTAATCACTGCATTCTCCCTAATGCATTGCCATATCTACAAAACAGTTAATATTCTTTCTCTACTCGCACATTTTAATCAAATGCTCATGTATATTATGAACAATTACACATATATTTGTGCACATAAAAAACTTTCACACTCTACTAGGATTTCCTACACCTATTGTATATTAATTATATTCACACCTTATTGTTATATTCTGAAAGTTTCATTCTAGTGAATAACTGAGCTTCTAATTTTCAATCTATCTAACATTTTATCACAATTCCATAATTCTTCAATATCTTCGTCAATGTACCTAATCGAATTCATCCAAACCGAAAGTATTATGAACTATTCCTGTTTGCAGCATGAAGAAAAATAGCGCATAATCAATTTTTACTCTAACGTTTACCATTTTCCACCAACTCATAACACTATTGTCATAACACTATTTTTATTATCACCTTGCCATTAGTGGCATTGATTTTATATGGGCATATTTGTCTCCTTTTGGAATATTGATGTCTCATCTAAATACACATATTGAAACAATAAGTCTACCTTGATTTTATTACATGTTTTAGAAAATTGTATTATTTTAAAAGCAATATCTGGAAGTTCTATTCGACTTCTTCGTAGGTTATCTTTACTCCATTTAAATCCAATATTACCTAGCAGTTTAGGAAATGATGCTCTACATTCCTTAAAGAGTTGCATATCTCTAAGATTTCTATGGGAAGCCACGAAGAGATCCAATGCAATTCAAAAATCGAGTATGAAATATTTATGCGCATTTATATGCGTGTAATTGTTCAGAATATATTATTATAGATATAAATGCATTAAACAGAATGCAGTGATTAAATCATATATAATAATTTTATCAAGAAAAATGTACAAAGGTAGTAACAGAAGAAACTAAGGAGAAATACAGTGATATCAGAATGTTTTGACAAGAAAACACAGCAACGAAGAAAACAAGGACTAAACATGCAAAGGTAAATATGTTGTCTAGTGAAATTACAATATTACGTTCAATTAATTAAGCGAAGTTCAATTATTAATTGAATGGATTAAGCCTCCACGAGATACTACAGGTGGTTTAGAAAATATTTCAATGTATATAAATGAACATATTATATTATAATAAAATAGCTCTACAAACTAGTGTGCATGTATCAGTAGTTTAAATCCTTCGAAAATATACATTAGATGTACTATAATATTAAAATTAATTATATTTTATTAGTATTGTGGCTAACTTCGACCAAAATTTATTAAGTAAATCTTTGTGTCAACTAACACTCACAAAACTTATTAAATGCTGCTTAATCAAAACTAATTCCCATTAAGTTTAAAAAACCAACAAAACAAAAGTATTGGTAAGTTTTAAATACTGCACCATTGAACATTATGTCAAAGTATCATAAGTAAGATCATTTTTAAAAATGTAACAAATTCTACATATTTGCTTTACATCATCTTGTAATCATCCGATAGGTATTTGTAGATAGATCATCTTTAATTTGCGTTCGTTCATTTATTTACTGGTTCTTGCCTTGTCTTATAAGCTACTACTACTACTTAAGCTATAGTATAATTGTTAATATTCCTTGCAATATTTATTTTAACTCTTAATCATCAAATTAACTTATTTATTACCTGCAGTATCCGGTTAGTGCTTTGTTCTTCTTCTTAAAAAAAAGTAATCTTAATACAATGATATACTATGTTTCTAGAATTATGTCAATTACTATCAGTCCTTTCTACTATTAACTGTTCTCTTTTATCAGAAATTAAATTAAAAACTGATTTAATAATTCTAAATATTTTGTAAACAAATATTACAGGCGATTCTTGTTATTCTCAAATTTTGTTAATCTATGTTGGGATTACATTTTCGCATATATATAGTTTTTTTATTTTTGTTCTCATTTGTTCCCTATAGAAAAAAATGAAAAATATAATTTTACTTCATCATACTATTACTAATCCTTTCATAAAGTTTAAAATGTAAAATTTAAGGATTTGTCTCCCGGTCCAAAATTTCCGGGCAGAATTTTTCGGTAAAACGTTGCCAGATTTTGATTTTAAAAATTACGGGTACGTAGTTGATTTACGTAAAACAGAAACGACAAATAATCTATCGTATAATCGGCCCGAGTCCAGAACATTTGTTTATATATTTGTGTCTCCGATCTGACGGCTATTCCTGGTTGCTTGATTGGGGTGAATTTTATTTTATTGGATATTATTTATTTGTAGCTCATATTACACAAAAATTTTAGACCAAAAATTTCTTCCTCGGTATAAGTTTTAAACGTACCGAGCTTCTCTCCAGATGCCCCCGTTTTCCTCAAAAAAGGGAGGCAAAATCTTCACTAAGTCAATTAATATATAGAAGATTAATCAGTGGTTTCTGTCCCCGTGCAAATTCCTACCACGAAATGGTAGTGTGTGTTTGAACATCAAACAAAAAATATCAATACCGACAACAAAGAACACTACTATAATTTAATACACAGTAACACCACCTGTTGTAATTTTTTTAAATCAATTTATATTTGTAATGAAAACAGAAAACTTGGCATACATTCATTGGCCAGCCTGTGCGCGACTGAATGCTGTCTATTGTTCCAGGTCCCTCCATGCCCTCGCATCGCCTCACCCTCTCTGTCCAGGGAGACCACGTTCGGCGTTCCCCCGCACCCGCACTACTCCAGACCTCCCCAGTACATCAGAAACGTACCGCCCGAACTGTACTACCCCTACGACTACGATTCCTGCTCGTGCAGCTCAGGTAGCGACACTGCCCGGTATGTTCCCATCGCTGGTTCTCGGGCATGCTTTGATTATTGACGGTTTTTCATCAGCAGGGTCAGTTTCCGAGGTCCCTGGTGCGTGTGTCTCGTCGTCTGCGTGGTGGTCGCAACTCTCACTGCCGGTCTAGGACTGCCCTTAGCCTTAGGACCTCATCGTAATGAAAACGCCTCCTCTGAAGAACGTCTACAGCTGGTATTGCGTTTAAGAGCCGATGAAATTTTGCGTTTCTTTTAATTGGTTGGGTTTTTTTTTTCGTTTTACAGGTGCGGAAATTGCTGAAAGACTCGCCACTTATAGACGGACATAATGACCTGCCTTGGAACCTGAGGAAGTTCGTGCACAACCAGCTTAATCAATTGAATCTAAGCAAAATTAAGGAGGAAGATCCGTGGCTGACGAGCAAATGGTCTCACACGGATATGCCCAAGTAAGTAACATTGAAATCAATTTACAAAAGAAGCACACGACAATAGGCTAGATGATTGTAATAAAAAATCACAAAAATATCGATTTATAATATTAATATACTACATAATTTATAATGTCGGTCATATGTCCGATTAATTTTCGGCGTTAGACTGGCCATTCAAACCAATACTTGGCTTCCCCAATGCCACGAAAACCCTTCGGTATTGCGAGTACAATACACTACTACCACTCTGCGCTCCTCGGAGCCATTAGCGATGCGGGACACGTTAACTCCTTAGACCTTCACCATATTTAATTAGTTTCTAGATAAGCTAGGTCCTGTGTTCATCACAACCCTCGTGTCTTTCGAGTTTCTACCGTGATCTGTTGTTCGCCAGGTGTCTTCCCACGTGAAGATTCTTCCTTTCTCTCTGTCTGCGTAATAAATAAGGAGAACGTCCTTAAGGACGCTCTTCCATTTTGTTTAAACGACCTCAACAGTCCACAAGGTGTTTCCGCTTCCTCGTATTTGCTACTTGCTTTGATCTCCACTCGGTTTTTTTCCTGATATTGTATGTCCTGGCGTTGCTGCTCTCGTCTCTGGACATCAGGCTCAGGTCTTTTCCCTCGAACAAACTGAGCTCGTGTTTCTACTTTACTGGGACCTAAAGGTTACCTCATTGTGTACGATCGAATGTGCCCTTATCCCACATACTCAAAGTCAAACAAATGTAGTGGTTAGTTGGAAGACACTCCTAACTTGACCTAAAATCAAAGAGATTGATTTATTAGTCAATCATAAAGCCAATTTTGACTTATTAGGTGCAAATATGGGGTTACACCAAAACATCAGACCAACTAGTAATTCAATGTACCCAAAACAATATGATTAATTACCATTGCTTGTCGCTACGTAACCAACAAAGAGCTTCACGATGACCTTGAAATCAAATGGATACACGAAGTGATTCAATATTTCGCCTTAAGACATGAAATAAGGTTGATAAACTACAGCAACGTGGAAACAATAAAGCTACTGGACAACACGCAGGAAATGAGAAGACGCGAACCAAACCACACGAACTTATTTAGTGTATAAGTATATTCTTAAGTTTAGCTTACATGATGATGTTTTAATCTTGTACTCGCCTTACTTATCTATTAATCCAAGTACAACAGAAAGTAGTAATAAATTAATTTTTAAATTAAGATTGTACGTATGATTGTAAGATTGTCTAATGTAAGATGTAATTAATAAAAAAATAGATGGTATGTTTTTGATGTGTTACAGCAATCGTTGATAATGATGAATAAGTGAAAATTTTGCATTAATTAATAATTTTGCTCCCTGGTCTTTGTAGATTATTGGCAGGAGGAGTGGGAGCCCAGTTTTGGTCCGCTTACGTGCCTTGTAAATCCCAACACCGAGACGCTGTTCAGATCACCTTGGAGCAGATCGACGCGGTACAGCGGCTGGTCCAACGCGAGAAGAAATACATGCAAATGGTCCGGAGTTCGGAAGAGATCAGGACCGTACATCGCGAGGGCAAAATCGCCTCTCTAATCGGCGTTGAAGGTTTGTACTATGTCTTATTTATGTTTATACGAATACGAGTTGAGTTTGCGCATCCACCATATCATCATAGTGTAATTATTATATTTTTAATTATGAAGATCTTTTTGGTCTTCATTTATAAATTTGTTTATTATTATTAATATATTATTACTAGTCGCTGCCAACAAACTTACAATTTGTTTCTACAATGACTTAAAACTAGATACTTATCTAGGTAGACATCATGGCCCTTACTTAGTCGCTAATAAAATAAAATGAAAGTTAGTAACACATAGTTTCTTTATCATTTAGTATAATTCACTAGAAAACCTTACAGGTTATATGACTTGGTTCTTTGGAGCCTGCGTCCTAGTTCAGAATTATCCAAGAGTTGCAGCACTTCTGTGTTAACATGGTATTGACGTTTTTTACTCATTTCTTGTTACAGAATTCTTAATTCAGTCAGTTATTGTTCTTGGTCTTGTCATCTCGGTGCATTTATTCCGAAATACTTGTAATATGTTGATATTACAAGCTTGCTTCTCGTATTATATTAATATTATCAGGTTAACTAAAAAGTCCACGGCCTACCATAGTAAAATACATTTTTTGGCAAAATTAGTTTTTTTTATTCAACATAATTCCCTTCGAGGGTGATACACTCATTATAGCGACCATCCTACTTTTCGATACCATTTTGTAGTACGATTTGTCCTTTGCTTCAAAATAGGCCTTAGTTTCAGCGGTCACCTCTTCATTCAACGAATGATTTTTTCCCAGTGAGCATTTTTGAGATCTGAGAACAAGCAAGGGACGCTGGGGAGCCATATTTGGAGAATACGGTGGATGAGGAAGCAATTCAACACTCAATTCATGGATTTTTGGCATCGTTTCACTGACGTGTGACATGATGCATTGTCTTGGTAAAGCAATTTTCTTCAAATGCGGCCGTTTTTCGGCGATATTGTCCTTCAAACGGTCAAATAACGCTATGTAATAGTCGCTGTTGATGGTTCTTCCTTTCTCAAGGTAGTTAATGAAAATTATTCCATGCGCATCCCAAAATACAGACGCCATAACTTTGCCAGCAGACTGTTGCGTTTTCCCAGCCTTTGGAGCGTGTTCATCGTGTACAGTCCACTAGGATGACTGTCGATTTTAGTTCAGAGTAAAATGATGGAGCGATATTTCATTCATTATCACATATCGACGCAAAAACTCGGATTTATTACGCTTCATCATCTTCAAACACTGCTCCGAATCATCAACTCGTCGTTGTTTTTGGTCAAAAGTCATATTGTGGATTTTTTAAATGTTTTCGTCGGTAATAACCTCTTTTCGGCGTTCACTGCATTCACCGTCTTCGGTGCTCATTTCACCACGTCTAAACTTAGCATAGCAATCCATGATGGTTGATTTTCCTGGGGGCAGTGTCCGGAAACTCAGTATCAAGCCAAGTGTTTGCTTCAACTTTTTTTTCCATTCAAAAAGCAATATTTTATCAACAAGCGAAATTTCTTTTTATCAATTTTTTCACAATAACAAAAGTTGCTTCACTCAAAATGCTATAATTCACAAACTAATGATGCGACAGCTGTCAAATTTATACACGTATCTTTTGAGAGTTTTGAGGGTTTTCAATCGTCCTGTGGGTTCTCGTGATATCAACATAACTGAATTCCATATAGGTTTTAATTTGCGTCTCTCGAAGCAATTTCTTATGCAGGGATAATTTAGATTATTTCCCAAGTAATTCTTCCAATGAAGTTTAACGTCGAGGATTATTCCAAGGAAATTAGTATTGTTAATGTGTGGGATAATTGGTTGTAGGTGAATTTACCGATTTACCTTTGTTGACTTATTATTTTTGTCTGGGTCAATTTATTTATATTACTACTTATGCATATTATATACATATTAAGTCATAGCGTAATTCATTGTATTTATATAATCTGTTATAACATGAAAGATTTCTTTTGGTGTAACAGGTTTAATAGAAATGTGTTTCTTTTTGTGACTGAGTTTCATTCTTAAATTGGCGAATACTTCAGCTCTTTGGTAATTGTTGAATTTTAAATTTTACTTCGTTCGAATATTTTTTTCTGTTTTTAAATCAATAAAAGCTTCTTGTGTTTGCTTCATTTTTTGCTTCATCTTGATCAGCCAGATTTGAGTCTGTTGATCATAAACAAATCAAAAACATTTATTTCAACTCAATAGTAAAAGGACTGAATACCTGCATATGCTAATCACTTGTTGTTTAACAGGTAAGAAACCAGATGCTAAAATGTTTAATTGGCAATATTCGTTAATCTTCATGAAATATATTGTTGTGTGTTATAATTAGGAATTTTGGTCCATCACCATGACTCCGGACATATACCGTGACCATATTTGTCTGTCATTTGATATACAGTGAATGTTCTTACAAACATGTCTTACAAACATTAATTTTATATTTACCGAGTAATAATTAGAAATAGTTCCTTCAAAGAGCTGCATATTCGTGAGTTTTCTGAAAAAGTATTAAATTATGATTTTATCGAGAATACAATATCGAAAAAAACTATTCACTTTTTTCATACGTTTTATATATTTGATTCGGAATAGAGCCAATGTTAGAATGTTCTTCACTTTTTGAGAGATGTGAATTATAGTGAATACGCTAAAACATGTTAACGCAATAAAAACCACCAGCAATTTAATATATAATAGTATTAATACTTACCTCTCTAACGTATTTTATATTCTGTAGATAATATTGTGGAATGTTCGTCTTGGTCGGTCAGAATGTGTGGCTGTCGATGCTATTGTTTGTCCGAACAGTCACTGCTATTTTGTGGAAGGAATTTACACGAGAACTGAAAATACTGGTTGAACATATACTTCTTTATTTCGATATTGAATTGATACATGTGCATATTATGTTAGGTAAAGGAATAGTAGCGTTGTAGAAATGGTACTGTTACAAGAGGGTAGGAAAAGAAAAGAGAGCGAGACGTCGTCGTGGTGTTTTTTTATAGCCGGGAATCGCATGGTACCAATTCACCAGTGTTGCCAACCTTCGATTTTGATGTAGGTGAATGCGTGGTGGCTTAAAGGGTTGTAGCGGTCGCTACATCACTCCTCTCCTAATGGAGCTGCCGTGGAACGTTCCTCCATGTGGTGCAGGTCCTTGAGTGCGCCAGCAGTCACGCAATCAATCGCCCAGGGACTGCTTATGAGATGAGAACCCAACCTTAGTTAGGAGTTTTACGGGAGCAGCTACCATCGAAAGAGTAGCGGGGCGTCGTTCATCTTGGGGTGCTCCGATGTGTTTGAGGGTACCTATAAATGTGGTACCTTATGTGTCCCGTTTTGTGGTGCAAGAGTGTTCATGCGTTGGTGTCATACATTATGGTCTTCTGTGGTCTTTGTCCATCGCGTTAGTTTCGTGAGACAATGTCGATAATGTGATGTTGTTGGGTTCCGTTCCTCATCCTATCCTTCCATGCACGTGTCGAGCACCTGTCAAATGGCTTCTGTTGGGCTGGTTTACCTGTTAGTCACTTCGATCACATCGGGGTCAACAATTGTAGGAATATTCGGCTGGAATGTGTGGCTGTCGATGCGATTGTTTAACCGAATACTCGCTATTATTTTGTGGAAGGAACTCACACGAGAACTGAAAACACTGGTTGAATAAATACTTGTTTATTTCGATATTGAATTGATACATGTGGTCGACGGGAGAATGGACAGCATATTATGTTAGGTAAAGGAAGTACAGTAGCGCTGCAAGAGTGGTACTGTTACAAGGGGTTAGAGTAACTGTAAAAAAATATCGTCGTGTCTTTTATATAGCCTTTATGGCTAGGAATCGCATGATACTAATCCACCAGCGTTGCCAAACTTTGACTTTGATGTAGGTGAAATGCATAGCGCTCGCTATAGTATTATTTCATTATGTACACGCAAATACATATAAAGAAAGTTTGTTTATTTATATCTTGTGCGTATATACGCCTCCACATGGATTTATATGCTGAATCTGGGATGTAACATCTCTTGAGCCTCACTGCTATTCACTCTTATTCCACTCAGCGGCGATACCATTGAATGTCGTATATCCAGATTGGCTTGATGATGCTTTTATATAGATTCATCATATCATATTGCTATTGCTCGCTGCTTAAATATGAATGACGACATGTTAACCAATTCATATTGAGCCTGCTGTCATATTGTTTCTGCTTGGTCCAGATATGATTCTGTCAAGTTAACCTGCGATCCAAGTGAAGACACAAGTATTTTGCATGTTCCTCGTGCAGGATTTTTTATTTTTTATTGTCAAAGTATAAGTGGCAAGAATGGACTTAATTTGGTTTGCTTTTATTCTCCGTTGGTTAGACCATTTTTCGATGTTGTTCAGATGGTACTGGAGTAGTGGACGGGAGTGTCATCAGCATAGGTCGCAGTTATAGGTCAACATTGCTCTGTGGGTCACTCGAGAGCGTATTTTGTACAAAACAGAATATTCATCATTATATTTAATCATGATTCATGATTAATCATTTCGATTGAGGTAGAATGAGAGTTTATGACAATATCAATATGGAAGCGTCTTTTTTAGTTTATATGCCACATCAGTCAGATTTTATCAAAGGCTTAACTTGTGTCTAAATATACACAAGAATAGTATAGTCCATTTTACAAGTATCTACTGATGATGCCTACACGACGTTGGTGCAGTAAATCTGCCATGATCCCCACATAATTCAAATTGATGACTGAGGATTATATTGTTTGAGTGCTATTATTTTTTTCCATTATTCTGCCAATTACTGGTAGAAGGCCTATAGGTCTATACAACAGGACAGGATCTTGTGGTGGTTTGACTGGTTTAAGCATCATTGCGACTTGGGTGATGATACATTGTCTTGTTCGAGATTAAAGCAGATTTTAAATATTTGACTAGGCTCGTGATTTCCTTGTGTAGTAGATTTTTCAAGCGAGTTGCGTAGACAAGATTGTAGCCTGGTGCTTTCCCTTCCTGAAAACCTTCAACTTAAGGTACATTTGTAGAGGTTATTTCAGATATTCTCTTATTTCGACTGTATGTTCCTTCGGATATGTTATTTATTTAAAAAAAAAAACATCGGATATATTTTTTAAAATCGTGATGTAGAAAATTATATTTTGCCATTTTATTTTTACTGATACTCCCGTGCTGTTTAAGGTGGACATGCGTTAGGAAGCAGTTTAGCAGTTTTAAGAACATTCTACAACTTAGGAGCTCGATATCTGACCATTACTCATTCCTGCGACATTCCCTGGGCTACCGGACAGGACACCGTCACCAATGAGGGCCTGAGCGACTTCGGCAAGATCGTGGTACGGGAGATGAACCGGCTCGGTATGATTGGTAAGGACGAAAGTACTCTAGCTCTTATTTAATCTTAATATGTGTAAAAAAAATCTTCCAGTGGACTTATCTCACTCATCCGTTTACACTGCTCGATCGGCCATCAACGTGTCATCGGCTCCGGTTATCTTCAGTCATTCGGCGGCGTATTCCCTTTGCAATTCATCGAGGAACGTGCCCGATGACGTGCTGAAGCTGGTGGCGCAGAATGGGGGTCTGGTGATGGTGAACTTCTACGCTTACCATGTGGCGTGTAGCGTGAACGCTACCATTTCCGATGTGATCCGCCATATTAACCACATCAGGAAAGTAGCGGGAGTAGAGCACGTGGGTAAGCACGGAAATCTATTGTCATTAGTAAAAAAAGTAAAGTCCTAAAACAGCTAGTGCACGTCATCAAAATTTATAATCTAACGTTACAGACAAAACGTCAAATAACATCAAATTTAGGTTTTGGAATAGCGTTATTATCTCTCAATACTCGCCATAATTTTTATGGTCACTTAAATGCATTGCTTGAATGTACTTTAGTCACAATAGTCCCTTAAACATGAAAAACGTATTTCTTCTAATCTGTCCACTAACAGATTCTGTTCGTGTAATTACATATTAAATACCTATAAATATAATAAATCGTCAAAGTCGTTCATTTAAAAATCTATGATAAATAACTCATTGCAATCTATAGTCTATTCAAAGTTTTTTTAGTAATGCATCATGGATATTTGTGACGTCGAAATATTGCAATGTTGCCGAATTAACTCCGAATTTTAGTTCAGTTTGGCATTGACACAAGAAAATTCTAATCTAAATAAAATAATTGAACAAAAATGTTAAAATCAAATAAATATAATTTATTTTAACATTATAGTACATCTAATAAATATATTATCGAAGGACTTAAAACTACAATTAAGAACACAGGTACAGTAGTTTGAAGGTTAGATTCGTTTTGTTTACATTGAACTCTTTTCCACACCATCCATGAGGTAGAGTTTCTCTGCGCGTTTTTTATATAGTGTTATCCCTCTGGAGGCCTAATCCAACTAATTAACAATTGTGTATCTGAGAAAACAATTTTACTTTTATTCGAGAGCATATTTACTTTTTACGTTTAGTTTTTGTTTTCTTCGATGGTGTGTTTACTTGGCAAGTCATCTTGGTATCACTATATTTTTACTTTTTCTGCTATTACCTGTGTACATCATTCTTGATAAAATTAATCACTGAATTCTGTCTAATGCCTTTACCATATCTACAAAACAGTTAGTATTCATTCTCTCCTCGTATGTTCTAACCTAATGCTTATGTTTAATTTTGAACAATTACAATCATATCTTTGCACACAAATCATTCACGCCCTACAATACCATTTTCTATAATTATATTCAATTAATTATGTGCATACCTTTAGTTGTTACCACTATCATCACTCTGTCTCAGGAATTTTTAGCATTGCACAGCATTACACATATCTTGAAAGTTTTCTTCAGTCACTTTCACTTTACGACTCACTGTCCAATACAATCATTAAACTGTTAATTTCTAATCTGTCTAAAACTTGTTCACGATAATACCATTTATCAATTACATCCTTTGTATGTCTTATCGAGTTCATCCAAATCGAAGGTGTTATGGTTGACAATGCTTCCTTCCACATATCCAGACAGTTTGTGTATTGTAACTTCTTCCATCAATTTTTATTGTCTTTACACTTTTTTTGTTACCGTCCTGCCAAGAGTGCCACAATGAACCATTTTGAAATATTCAAGTTTCTTATGTAATTGTTTTTAAGGTAATGTTCCGTTAGAGATGTCTGAAAGTTCCATTAAACCTCTATGGAGGTTATCTAAAGATAATATCTGATCAAGGATCAAATTAAAGATAATTATCTGAAGTTGAAACACCACCGGAACCCTTGAACGGTTTGCTTATCGGCACAGATCCAGATTCTAACGTGTTCCTTTTCATTCACATACCACATCCTTATACACTTCCAATAAGTTAGTTAATTTCTTTCTACACTATAAATTCTCTAGAAATTATATACATGGCAAAACAACGCTTGCCGGGTCAGCTAGTGAAATTATATAATGTTTCGTTTTCCTAAAATAAAAAAATATTTACGTCTTCATTTGTCCCATATATTTTGCGTCTTGTTCCATTGTTTTTCGTATTCCTTTAAAAATAGCTTTTATTTGCGTTATCGAGTTAAGTCGTAATTTAAACACAAATCTTTGACATTCAGCTAGCAGCAAGTACAGAAAGGTAAGACAAATATGGTATTAAAAAAATATTGGCGAACAAAAAAAGCGATAGAATTAAGTTTAAAACTCGGAATTTCTTTAAAAAAACAAACTTTATTTCAAAAATAATAATGAACAGCTTTACACTTGAAACAACAATTGTTACAATACAATATTTAAGCGAGACTGAAGTACTTAAACAACAGTCTTTACAAAGGAATAAGCGAGACTAAAATCTAGGCATTCTGCGTTTACATTTATAGTAAAAATATGATGTGTTAGCTATTCTTAGGTCTAAAGGTTAGTAAGACGTTTGAGTGGACATAAATGACCATATAACTTAGTTCCGGCAAACACTTAAAAATAACTGCCAAAAAGTGATAAATCTTTAATATTGAATACCAAAACCGCTATGTACATTTAAAATAACATGCCAAAAATGTAATTTTAAATTTATTTATTGTATATTAATTTTTTATGTATCTCATGACTCTGCTAGTAAGTTTATATATATATATATATATATATATATATATATATATATATATATATATATATATATATATATATATATATATATAAATTGGCATTCTATAGGTGAAGATATTGTCGAACCAAAATCTAAAAGAACACGGACAATAACAAAGGGTATGCGCACTGAAGATGGAAAATGGATAGTGTATTATTGAGTCATGAATTCAATATAGTGCACCAATTTGAGGCTTTTAAAACAGGAAGATAAATCCTGACTGAGAACGATCCTTACTATACACGCTGTCTCTAACGAAAACTATCAAAAATATGCTGAAAAAGTGCAATACTATAATTTCGAAGGGTCGAGACAAAGATTGATATGCACACAGTAGTAATCTGCACCAGAGAAGTTAGAGAAATAAAAAAAATACATGTTTTACCTTTGGCTCATTTTCAGCCAAAACTTGATTTCTTCAGCTTGGCAACAATGTTACAATAGTTTTACCATAATCAGATTAGTTTCACGTGGAATTCATACGAGGTCGGTCACGAAAATAAAGCTCCAGATGTGGTGGGTGTAACTTATAAAAGTGGCTCCCATATTTCGTTGTTGGAAAACTTATCCCAGGCACTTCTGAAGAGGATTCAGAAAAGCATAGTTTTTACCATTGATGATATAGATATTTCGAACAACGGTTGGCACACTTGTTGAAATTAACGGAAGTGTATTAATTCCCAATCTTTTTAAATGCATTCATGTTGAATTAGGTATCTTGGATTATTCAAATGTTCAAAATTTAAAGTTTTATTATTATGTTACTAATGGTTGTTTGAAGATTAAGTAATTATTATCCAGTAATTAATCATTATATATTAAATAAATAAAATTTATTCTCAAAACAGTTCGTTTTCCTTCTAAACAAACGCTGAAATCCATCTCCTGCTTATAAATTATCCCACACTGTACATCTAGTATCTCCCCTGTATTGATCTATTATAAAACAAGATAGAATTAATGAATTGCCCGGTTACCTAGCAGACATCTATAAATTAGTTGTTTTAGTAAAACCTATAATTGTTCTTTTAAAAAATATTAAATTCTAACACTTATATCGTGCCGCTTTTCTTAACGAACGAGTACCTTTTAACTTAGAATGATACACTACGATTAGTTTTAAAAGAAAACTACTTTATTAACATCGACATTATGTAGATATTCATCAGCAAACTTTTTTAAAGCGAACGATTTCCACTAGTAAATGCGAACACAGTTTAAATAACCCCATACTTTAATGAAAATGCAATGAAAATATAAACCATAATATCCGCATATAAACATTAGAAAATTCACTATGTAATTATGATGGTTTAGTGTTAATTTTGTTTCTCTTAATTGAAGAAAAGGTCATACATTTTGTTTGGCCATACTTATCAACTGCGATATTCTATTCAAATTATATTCTACTTATTATATTCAAAGCACAATCCAATTCGGCTACACCGTTATTTAAATCACTTTTTTGAGAAATAGGCATTTCGATTTTTGTGGCCCTCTTCCGCTTCTTGATTAGCAACTAGCAATACGAATATGATAGTTTCAGCATAGGTATGGCAAAACCATGATCAAAGATAATAAATTCTTCCAACTCAGTCGCTTGTAGGTTGAATTCTTCTTGAACTCTTTGTCGCGTAGTAGCATATTCGGCGAGTGGCAAGTCATTGTTTTCATCATCACATCACACTTTTCACATATTTGATTTAAAGTTTTGGAAATTATTTACATGGTTTCTAACACGTCAATTATAGTTGATGTTTGGTGTTCACCATCAGCAAAATAGAGTCTGACAGCTTTTCGATATGATATTTTGAATCTTAATATGATGCCTTGGACTAGTGATTGAAGTTTTGAAGTGTTGTTTGCAGGAAAGTATTTTATATTAAGATTATGTCTATGTGTCGTATAATTATCGAAAAATATAAAAGTTTTCTTCTTTTTTCAGACATCTCCTTACCAAAACTTTAATGTAAGTTCTTAAAAGCATCACAGGTCTTAGTGTTTAATATATGTAATCAATTCAAAACAGCAGTGATCCCTCGTGATCTGTCAAATAGTCGAAATGTTGCCGCAGCAACCCTGAGTTTTAGTACATTTTGACTTTAACATATAACCAAATTCTAATCTAAATAAAATAATGAAACAAAAACGTTATGTGTTCATTATGCAGTCACAATAATTTATAGGTTAGAGTTGTTTTATTATGTAGTGGCTTAATGCATTTGTCATATCTGCTAAACAATCAGTATTCTATCTCTCCTCATACAATTTAACCAAACGTTCATGTATATTCTGAACAATAACAGACATGCTCATAATACTTTCACACTCTGTGATACAATTTCCTACAGTTAAAGTATATTAATTATATACTGATCTTTAGTTGATTCCTCTTTAATCGCCCGGTCTTGGTAATCGTCAGTATTATAAAAATAAGCTAACATTCATAGAGTTTTGTTCAATCAGTGTCACTTTCCGAAACACTAATCAGGCGAATAACTAAGCTGTTTGTATCCAATCTATCAAAAACTTGCTGACGATTCTACCATTTGTCAATTCCTTCTTCAATGTCTCTGATCGAGCTCATCCAAACCAACTGTATTATTTTCGACAACGCCTCTTTCCATAAACACAGAAAGTTCTGGTATGAATATCCTCGACCTGAATGTATATTGCAATAATTCCCCATATCAACTCAATTGGATTAAATATGCAATGAAAAGGAGAAAGTCATAATAATCTGATCTACTATGTATCTTTTCTTCAAGCTTATTTGAAAAAAAGCAAATTACATAAAATGTATTTAAAAATTTCATTTATATTTACCGAGTAATAATTTGAAATAGTTCATTTTTTAGCATGGTTTCTTCAAAACTTATTTTATGTACTATAAGCCATTCCTTAATTGCAGCCTTTGTTGATGCACTTGTTGGCATCTTCTCCACCAGTGTACTATGATATGGTAGATTGTCCATAACAATAACTGATAGCTCCTCCAAGTTCTTTAAAAACTTATTTTCAAACTACTGCAAAAAAGTTATGGTTCATTTCTCGATGGTAGTCACCCTTGGACTTAAAGGAAAATACTAATTCTGCACCAGGAATACAACCATTCCTGTTTCCAGCATGAAGAACTATATGTGTGCAATAAATGTTATGACTATCAAAACCTAATCGATAGTTATTTCAACCTTTTCAATCAATTGGTCAATTGTCAGTCAAGTCAATTTAAGGTTTTACTGTTTTTTATTTTTTGAGATATTTTAGTGACCATGCCGGTACTAATATTCAGTGCAGCTGTAACGCACAAAATGTTCGCCAAATATTTGTAGAAAATCCTGTTTCATCGAGGTTAGACACATATGTTCTTCAGGGCTATATCCCTCAGTCTGGTTTGCGATTTTGGCTTTTCATTCATCATATATTTCTTCATTTCCTTCTGTAATTTCACCGCATATTTTTTGCCAATTTATTAACTTTTCTTATATTATTAGAGATCAAGGTAGATACAGGGGAGTGAGTTGTAGGATGCTTTATGAAAAGAGAGTTTTTACAACAGTAAAAATAAATAAACAACGGCTTTTGACGGAAAACGAGCTATTTTTAAGAATCAACTATACACAACTATGCACGAACAATAGCAAATATACAAATAAAATAAAAAATTGCTTAGCCTTAATTCTTAAAATGGACAGACCAGGGAGGTACGTTTTTCATATTTAAGGTGGTTTTGTAACAAAGTTCATAAGCTCATAAGATATATGCATACTTATATTCATATATATATTTATAGTAAAAATGGCCTTTAAAAAAATAGTATAGTACAATATGTTAATTTAGAAAACAATTTATAAAAGGTAAAAAGGAAGAAACAGCATTATATTAAAATTTTAATTATAAATTAAAGGTATTAAAACAATGAGCCTTAACTAATTCATAAACCATTTACTAAACTACTACATATTTGGATATAAAATACAAAAAATGTATTATATATAAATAACATTTTATAATAAGTTCTTTGAAAATATATTCCTTTATACTTCCCACACTAATTACTAATTGATTACTATACAATAAAAGTTGCGATATAATATGTTTCCCAATGAAGGCAAAATTAATATATTTGGTAGAAAAATGTACCCACTAAAAAACTAATCACTTAATGAAACTTTTTCTTTTGGTAAATAGATACTTTTTAAGTATTATCGTTTATTTCTTCTTAGGAAAGTTGGTATGCTTTTCTCTTCTTTGATATTTTGGCATATCCTTCTTCCTTATCAATAAATCGCACCGAGTATGTCTTATTAAAAACGTGACGTACTAAATAAGTTTCACTGCAAAATATAATTAATTTATCGTATTTGTAATAACTGAAACTAAACGTGCCTTTGACTTAAAATATTTATAATCTTGTTAAAACGTTGAAATATTAAATTAAAGGGATTCATATTAAATAAAAACGAACGTGAAAAATAACTATATAAAGCCGTAGCAGACGCTTTAATAATTAAGCAAATACGTATCCAACAATTAATCAGATCAATGCCATCCATAGAGTAATATACTCTATGATGCCATCTGGAGCCATTTCTTTTGAGGAATGCTTAGCTTGTAGTGCTGTCTAATGTTGCCAAATCTAAACACAAAAACTATATATACGTTCTATTCAGTAAAAAAAAACTTATATACTCTAACACTCTTATTTATACCAAAACAAAATATATGTTAATTTGAATATTGCTAAATAAATTATTTTTCTAATATAAATTACATCTATAAAACAAGTAGCCTAGCGGTATATTGGGCAACACTGACTTCTAATTTTGGTTCGCCGCAGAATATGTTACGCCGGTTGCAATGTCATTCGATTAATGAAGAATGTAGCTGAATCTCAGGACCACAATGATTTTTAATGTACTCTGATAGTCGGATTCGAATCCTGCCGGGGCAGGTATGTACTTTATGTTTGTGATTGTAATTGTAAGTATTTCGTAGGCAACAGTGTAAAATCAGAGAAGGAAAAATGATCCCAGTAACTCCAGTAACCAGGCTGGGTACGACTGGATGTCTTCTGGGATGATCTCTAAGTTGGCTACACGCCAGTCGCCTCGCTTAATGCCCAAGACTGTGGTTCCTAACCCACGTTAAACTGTAGGTCCGGTGTAAATAAATCCTCGTTGGTAAAAAGGTGGCTTTAAAATACTTGAAAAAAGCAATGAAATTAAGTGACCATAAATAAGATGCTGGGTATCGACACATAATTCAGAGAACAAAATTCCAACAAAATTGTTTTTGTATGAAGTACTTTGAAAGTAACTCTAAACGAACCTTAAATTAAAAAATTTATATTATTTTTAATTGATCTATATATATTAGAATCTATAATTTTTCTCAGCACTGTAAAAGGCAAAATTAAAAACGGAATCTTGCGACACCATCATTGTCTTCAATTCGTACCAATATCGAAAAGATAAAGTAAAAGCGACCGAGCGTGGAGAAAATATGCACGTTTGATCTATCGCTATACTTTCAAACCAGACAAATTGGTCTCCAGACTGCTCCTGTAGGGCCACGAAGAGTCATTATAATTTCAACGACGCTCTCGGGTCTTACGGCGACATAAATAAAGCGAAAATCCGAAAAAAGCGAACCCATTCAAAGCCTCCCCCTTTTACGTAACAGGCAACCGGCGTTACGTGTTGTTCTCATTACTTGATGAATCAGAGATGGGAACGTGTCTAAGTAGCGTACACATTTTTGAAGGCACAATCTCACCAGCATATGGTTTCAAATAATGCACGTGTTATTGTTATTGCGTAGTATCTGGTTACGGTATTCTCAAAATTGTGGTTACAGTATTCCTTTATTTACATATTATTACTAGTTGTAACTAACTAACCTACAGTCTGTTTTTATGATAACTTAGAAACTATAGTCAATTCAATACAACAGTGAACCCGCGTGATCTGTCAAAACGTCGCAATGTAGCCGGAGCAATTCTGAGTTTTAGCACATTTTGACTTCGACATATAACAAAATTCTAATCTAAATAAAATAATGAAACAAAAGCGTTATGCGTTATGCGTTATAACTTATTTTAACATTATAGTAGATCCAATGCACATATTATCGAAGAACTTAAACCTATAATTAATTATACAGCCACAATAGCTTATATGTTAGACATGTTTTATTATGTAGTGGTACCCCGTGTTTAGCATCAATAGTCAATTCAAAACAGTTGTGAATCCACGTGATCGGTGAAACCATCGCAATGTTGCCGCAGCAACTCTGAGGTTTAGTACATTTTGACTTTGACATGTAACAAAATTCTAATCTAAATAAAATAATGAAACAAAAGCGTTATGCGTTATGCGTTATAACTTATTTTAACATTATAGTAGATCCAATGCACATATTATCGAAGAACTTAAACCTATAATTAATTATACAGCCACAATAGCTTATATGTTAGACATGTTTTATTATGTAGTGGTACCCCGTGTTTAGCATCAATAGTCAATTCAAAACAGTTGTGAATCCACGTGATCGGTGAAACCATCGCAATGTTGCCGCAGCAACTCTGAGGTTTAGTACATTTTGACTTTGACATGTAACAAAATTCTAATCTAAATAAAATAATGAAACAAAAGCGTTATGCGTTATGCGTTATAACTTATTTTAACATTATAGTAGATCCAATGCACATATTATCGAAGAACTTAAACCTATAATTAATTATACAGCCACAATAGCTTATATGTTAGACATGTTTTATTATGAAGTGGTACCCCGTGTCTAACATCAAGAGTCAATTCAAAACAGTTGTGAATCCACGTGATCGGTGAAACCATCGCAATGTTGCCGCAGCAACTCTGAGGTTTAGTACATTTTGACTTTGACATATAACAAAATTCTAATCTAAATAAAATAATGAAACAAAAGCGTTATGCGTTATGCGTTATAACTTATTTTAACATTATAGTAGATCCAATGTACATATTATCGAAGAACCTAAAACTATAATTAATTATACAGCCACAATAATTTATAGGTTAGACTTGTTTTATTATGTAGTGGTACCCCGTGTTTAGCATCAATAGTCAATTCAAAACAGTTGTGAATCCACGTGATCGGTGAAACCATCGCAATGTTGCCGCAGCAACTCTGAGGTTTAGTACATTTTGACTTTGACATATAACAAAATTCTAATCTAAATAAAATAATGAAACAAAAGCGTTATGCGTTATGCGTTATAACTTATTTTAACATTATAGTAGATCCAATGCACATATTATCGAAGAACTTAAACCTATAATTAATTATACAGCCACAATAGCATATATGTTAGACATGTTTTATTATGAAGTGGTACCCCGTGTCTAACATCAAGAGTCAATTCAAAACAGTTGTGAATCCACGTGATCGGTGAAACCATCGCAATGTTGCCGCAGCAACTCTGAGGTTTAGTACATTTTGACTTTGACATGTAACAAAATTCTAATCTAAATAAAATAATGAAACAAAAGCGTTATGCGTTATGCGTTATAACTTATTTTAACATTATAGTAGATCCAATGTACATATTATCGAAGAACTTAAACCTATAATTAATTATACAGCCACAATAGCTTATATGTTAGACATGTTTTATTATGAAGTGGTACCCCGTGTCTAACATCAAGAGTCAATTCAAAACAGTTGTGAATCCACGTGATCGGTGAAACCATCGCAATGTTGCCGCAGCAACTCTGAGGTTTAGTACATTTTGACTTTGACATGTAACAAAATTCTAATCTAAATAAAATAATGAAACAAAAGCGTTATGCGTTATGCGTTATAACTTATTTTAACATTATAGTAGATCCAATGCACATATTATCGAAGAACTTAAACCTATAATTAATTATACAGCCACAATAGCTTATATGTTAGACATGTTTTATTATGAAGTGGTACCCCGTGTCTAACATCAAGAGTCAATTCAAAACAGTTGTGAATCCACGTGATCGGTGAAACCATCGCAATGTTGCTGCAGCAACTCTGAGGTTTAGTACATTTTGACTTTGACATGTAACAAAATTCTAATCTAAATAAAATAATGAAACAAAAGCGTTATGCGTTATGCGTTATAACTTATTTTAACATTATAGTAGATCCAATGCACA
Source organism: Rhynchophorus ferrugineus (assembly GCF_030347505.1). NCBI lineage: Eukaryota > Metazoa > Arthropoda > Insecta > Coleoptera > Curculionidae > Rhynchophorus > Rhynchophorus ferrugineus. The sequence continues at coordinate 18,453,592 of NW_027472589.1, forward strand.
TATTATCGAAGAACTTAAACCTATAATTAATTATACAGCCACAATAGCTTATATGTTAGTCATGTTTTATTATGTAGTGGTACCCCGTGTTTAGCATCAATAGTCAATTCAAAACAGTTGTGAATCCACGTGATCGGTGAAACCATCGCAATGTTGCCGCAGCAACTCTGAGGTTTAGTACATTTTGACTTTGACATGTAACAAAATTCTAATCTAAATAAAATAATGAAACAAAAGCGTTATGCGTTATGCGTTATAACTTATTTTAACATTATAGTAGATCCAATGCACATATTATCGAAGAACTTAAACCTATAATTAATTATACAGCCACAATAGCTTATATGTTAGACATGTTTTATTATGAAGTGGTACCCCGTGTCTAACATCAAGAGTCAATTCAAAACAGTTGTGAATCCACGTGATCGGTGAAACCATCGCAATGTTGCCGCAGCAACTCTGAGGTTTAGTACATTTTGACTTTGACATGTAACAAAATTCTAATCTAAATAAAATAATGAAACAAAAGCGTTATGCGTTATGCGTTATAACTTATTTTAACATTATAGTAGATCCAATGCACATATTATCGAAGAACTTAAACCTATAATTAATTATACAGCCACAATAGCTTATATGTTAGACATGTTTTATTATGAAGTGGTACCCCGTGTCTAACATCAAGAGTCAATTCAAAACAGTTGTGAATCCACGTGATCGGTGAAACCATCGCAATGTTGCTGCAGCAACTCTGAGGTTTAGTACATTTTGATTTTGACATGTAACAAAATTCTAATCTAAATAAAATAATGAAACAAAAGCGTTATGCGTTATGCGTTATAACTTATTTTAACATTATAGTAGATCCAATGCACATATTATCGAAGAACTTAAACCTATAATTAATTATACCGCCACAATAGCTTATATGTTAGACATGTTTTATTATGTAGTGGTACCCCGTGTTTAGCATCAATAGTCAATTCAAAACAGTTGTGAATCCACGTGATCGGTGAAACCATCGCAATGTTGCCGCAGCAACTCTGAGGTTTAGTACATTTTGACTTTGACATGTAACAAAATTCTAATCTAAATAAAATAATGAAACAAAAGCGTTATGCGTTATGCGTTATAACTTATTTTAACATTATAGTAGATCCAATGCACATATTATCGAAGAACCTAAAACTATAATTAAATATACAGCCACAATAGCTTATATGTTAGACATGTTTTATTATGTAGTGGTACCCCGTGTTTAGCATCAATAGTCAATTCAAAACAGTTGTGAATCCACGTGATCGGTGAAACCATCGCAATGTTGCCGCAGCAACTCTGAGGTTTAGTACATTTTGACTTTGACATGTAACAAAATTCTAATCTAAATAAAATAATGAAACAAAAGCGTTATGCGTTATGCGTTATAACTTATTTTAACATTATAGTAGATCCAATGCACATATTATCGAAGAACTTAAACCTATAATTAATTATACAGCCACAATAGCTTATATGTTAGACATGTTTTATTATGTAGTGGTACCCCGTGTTTAGCATCAATAGTCAATTCAAAACAGTTGTGAATCCACGTGATCGGTGAAACCATCGCAATGTTGCCGCAGCAACTCTGAGGTTTAGTACATTTTGACTTTGACATGTAAAAAAATTCTAATCTAAATAAAATAATGAAACAAAAGCGTTATGCGTTATAACTTATTTTAACATTATAGTAGATCCAATGCACATATTATCGAAGAACTTAAACCTATAATTAATTATACAGCCACAATAGCTTATATGTTAGACATGTTTTATTATGAAGTGGTACCCCGTGTCTAACATCAAGAGTCAATTCAAAACAGTTGTGAATCCACGTGATCGGTGAAACCATCGCAATGTTGCCGCAGCAACTCTGAGGTTTAGTTCATTTTGACTTTGACATATAACAAAATTCTAATCTAAATAAAATAATGAAACAAAAGCGTTATGCGTTATGCGTTATAACTTATTTTAACATTATAGTAGATACAATGCACATATTATCGAAGAACTTAAACCTATAATTAATTATACAGCCACAATAGCTTATATGTTAGACCTGTTTTATTATGAAGTGGTACCCCGTGTCTAACATCAAGAGTCAATTCAAAACAGTTGTGAATCCACGTGATCGGTGGAACCATCGCAATGTTGCTGCAGCAACTCTGAGGTTTAGTACATTTTGACTTTGACATGTAACAAAATTCTAATCTAAATAAAATAATGAAACAAAAGCGTTATGCGTTATGCGTTATAACTTATTTTAACATTATAGTAGATCCAATGCACATATTATCGAAGAACTTAAACCTATAATTAATTATACAGCCACAATAGCTTATATGTTAGACATGTTTTATTATGAAGTGGTACCCCGTGTCTAACATCAAGAGTCAATTCAAAACAGTTGTGAATCCACGTGATCGGTGAAACCATCGCAATGTTGCCGCAGCAACTCTGAGGTTTAGTACATTTTGACTTTGACATATAACAAAATTCTAATCTAAATAAAATAATGAAACAAAAGCGTTATGCGTTATGCGTTATAACTTATTTTAACATTATAGTAGATCCAATGCACATATTATCGAAGAACTTAAACCTATAATTAATTATACAGCCACAATAGCTTATATGTTAGACATGTTTTATTATGAAGTGGTACCCCGTGTCTAACATCAAGAGTCAATTCAAAACAGTTGTGAATCCACGTGATCGGTGAAACCATCGCAATGTTGCCGCAGCAACTCTGAGGTTTAGTACATTTTGACTTTGACATATAACAAAATTCTAATCTAAATAAAATAATGAAACAAAAGCGTTATGCGTTATGCGTTATAACTTATTTTAACATTATAGTAGATCCAATGCACATATTATCGAAGAACTTAAACCTATAATTAATTATACAGCCACAATAGCTTATATGTTAGACATGTTTTATTATGAAGTGGTACCCCGTGTCTAACATCAAGAGTCAATTCAAAACAGTTGTGAATCCACGTGATCGGTGAAACCATCGCAATGTTGCCGCAGCAACTCTGAGGTTTAGTACATTTTGACTTTGACATATAACAAAATTCTAATCTAAATAAAATAATGAAACAAAAGCGTTATGCGTTATGCGTTATAACTTATTTTAACATTATAGTAGATCCAATGCACATATTATCGAAGAACTTAAACCTATAATTAATTATACAGCCACAATAGCTTATATGTTAGACATGTTTTATTATGAAGTGGTACCCCGTGTCTAACATCAAGAGTCAATTCAAAACAGTTGTGAATCCACGTGATCGGTGAAACCATCGCAATGTTGCTGCAGCAACTCTGAGGTTTAGTACATTTTGATTTTGACATGTAACAAAATTCTAATCTAAATAAAATAATGAAACAAAAGCGTTATGCGTTATGCGTTATAACTTATTTTAACATTATAGTAGATCCAATGCACATATTATCGAAGAACTTAAACCTATAATTAATTATACCGCCACAATAGCTTATATGTTAGACATGTTTTATTATGTAGTGGTACCCCGTGTTTAGCATCAATAGTCAATTCAAAACAGTTGTGAATCCACGTGATCGGTGAAACCATCGCAATGTTGCCGCAGCAACTCTGAGGTTTAGTACATTTTGACTTTGACATGTAACAAAATTCTAATCTAAATAAAATAATGAAACAAAAGCGTTATGCGTTATGCGTTATAACTTATTTTAACATTATAGTAGATCCAATGCACATATTATCGAAGAACCTAAAACTATAATTAAATATACAGCCACAATAGCTTATATGTTAGACATGTTTTATTATGTAGTGGTACCCCGTGTTTAGCATCAATAGTCAATTCAAAACAGTTGTGAATCCACGTGATCGGTGAAACCATCGCAATGTTGCCGCAGCAACTCTGAGGTTTAGTACATTTTGACTTTGACATGTAACAAAATTCTAATCTAAATAAAATAATGAAACAAAAGCGTTATGCGTTATGCGTTATAACTTATTTTAACATTATAGTAGATCCAATGCACATATTATCGAAGAACTTAAACCTATAATTAATTATACAGCCACAATAGCTTATATGTTAGACATGTTTTATTATGTAGTGGTACCCCGTGTTTAGCATCAATAGTCAATTCAAAACAGTTGTGAATCCACGTGATCGGTGAAACCATCGCAATGTTGCCGCAGCAACTCTGAGGTTTAGTACATTTTGACTTTGACATGTAAAAAAATTCTAATCTAAATAAAATAATGAAACAAAAGCGTTATGCGTTATAACTTATTTTAACATTATAGTAGATCCAATGCACATATTATCGAAGAACTTAAACCTATAATTAATTATACAGCCACAATAGCTTATATGTTAGACATGTTTTATTATGAAGTGGTACCCCGTGTCTAACATCAAGAGTCAATTCAAAACAGTTGTGAATCCACGTGATCGGTGAAACCATCGCAATGTTGCCGCAGCAACTCTGAGGTTTAGTTCATTTTGACTTTGACATATAACAAAATTCTAATCTAAATAAAATAATGAAACAAAAGCGTTATGCGTTATGCGTTATAACTTATTTTAACATTATAGTAGATACAATGCACATATTATCGAAGAACTTAAACCTATAATTAATTATACAGCCACAATAGCTTATATGTTAGACCTGTTTTATTATGAAGTGGTACCCCGTGTCTAACATCAAGAGTCAATTCAAAACAGTTGTGAATCCACGTGATCGGTGGAACCATCGCAATGTTGCTGCAGCAACTCTGAGGTTTAGTACATTTTGACTTTGACATGTAACAAAATTCTAATCTAAATAAAATAATGAAACAAAAGCGTTATGCGTTATGCGTTATAACTTATTTTAACATTATAGTAGATCCAATGCACATATTATCGAAGAACTTAAACCTATAATTAATTATACAGCCACAATAGCTTATATGTTAGACATGTTTTATTATGAAGTGGTACCCCGTGTCTAACATCAAGAGTCAATTCAAAACAGTTGTGAATCCACGTGATCGGTGAAACCATCGCAATGTTGCCGCAGCAACTCTGAGGTTTAGTACATTTTGACTTTGACATATAACAAAATTCTAATCTAAATAAAATAATGAAACAAAAGCGTTATGCGTTATGCGTTATAACTTATTTTAACATTATAGTAGATCCAATGCACATATTATCGAAGAACTTAAACCTATAATTAATTATACAGCCACAATAGCTTATATGTTAGACATGTTTTATTATGAAGTGGTACCCCGTGTCTAACATCAAGAGTCAATTCAAAACAGTTGTGAATCCACGTGATCGGTGAAACCATCGCAATGTTGCCGCAGCAACTCTGAGGTTTAGTACATTTTGACTTTGACATATAACAAAATTCTAATCTAAATAAAATAATGAAACAAAAGCGTTATGCGTTATGCGTTATAACTTATTTTAACATTATAGTAGATCCAATGCACATATTATCGAAGAACTTAAACCTATAATTAATTATACAGCCACAATAGCTTATATGTTAGACATGTTTTATTATGAAGTGGTACCCCGTGTCTAACATCAAGAGTCAATTCAAAACAGTTGTGAATCCACGTGATCGGTGAAACCATCGCAATGTTGCCGCAGCAACTCTGAGGTTTAGTACATTTTGACTTTGACATATAACAAAATTCTAATCTAAATAAAATAATGAAACAAAAGCGTTATGCGTTATGCGTTATAACTTATTTTAACATTATAGTAGATCCAATGCACATATTATCGAAGAACTTAAACCTATAATTAATTATACAGCCACAATAGCTTATATGTTAGACATGTTTTATTATGAAGTGGTACCCCGTGTCTAACATCAAGAGTCAATTCAAAACAGTTGTGAATCCACGTGATCGGTGAAACCATCGCAATGTTGCCGCAGCAACTCTGAGGTTTAGTACATTTTGACTTTGACATATAACAAAATTCTAATCAAAATAAAATGATGAAACAAAAACGTTATGTGCTATAATTTATATTAACATTATAGTAGATCTAATGCACATATTATCGAAGAACCTAAAACTATAATTAAATATACAGCCACAATAGTTTATATGTTAGACTTGTTTTATTATGTAGTGGTACCCCCTGTTTAACATCAACAGTCAATTCAAAACAGTAGAGAACCCATGTGATTAGTGAAACCATCGCAATGTTGCCGCAGCAACTCTGAGTCTTAGTACATTTTGACTTTGACATATAACAAAATTCTAATCTAAATAAAATGATGAAACAAAAGCGTTATGCGTTATGCGTTATAACTTATTTTAACATTATAGTAGATCCAATGCACATATTATCGAAGAACTTAAACCTATAATTAATTATACAGCCACAATAGCTTATATGTTAGACATGTTTTATTATGAAGTGGTACCCCGTGTCTAACATCAAGAGTCAATTCAAAATAGTAGTGAACCCATGTGATTAGTGAAACCATCGTAATGTTGCCGCAGCAACTCTGAGTTTTAGTACATTTTGACTTTGACATATAACAAAATTCTAATCTAAATAAAATAATGAAACAAAACCGTTATGTGTTATAATTTATTTTAACATTATAGTAGATCTAATGCACATATTATCGAAGAACCTAAAACTATAATTAATTATACAGCCACAATAGTTTATAGGTTAGAGTTGTTTTATTATATAGTGGTACCAGGTGTTTAGCATCAATAGTCAATTCAAAACAGTTGTGAATCCACGTGATCGGTGAAACCATCGCAATGTTGCCACAGCAACTCTGAGTTTTAGTACATTTTGGCTTTGGCATATAACAAAATTCTAATCTAAAGAAAATAATGAAACAAAAGCGTTATGCGTTATGCGTTATAACTTATTTTAACATTATAGTAGATCCAATGTACATATTATCGAAGAACCTATAACTATAATTAATTATACAGCCATAATAATTTATAGGTTAGACTTGTTTTATTATGTAGTGGTACCCCGTGTTTAACATTAATAGTCAATTCAAAACCGTAGTGAACCCACCTGATCAATGAAACCATCGTAATATTGCCGCAGCAACTCTGAGTTTTAGTACATTTTGACTTTGACATATAACAAAATTCTAATCTAAATAAAATAATGAAACAAAAGCGTTATGTGTTATAATTTATTTTAACATTATAGTAGATCTAATGCACATATTATCGAAGAACCTAAAACTATAATTAATTATACAGCCACAATAGTTTATAGGTTAGAGTTGTTTTATTATATAGTGGTACCAGGTGTTTAGCATCAATAGTCAATTCAAAACAGTTGTGAAGCCACGTGATCGGTGAAACCATCTCAATGTTGCCACAGCAACTCTGAGTTTTGGTACATTTTGACTTTGACATATAACAAAATTCTAATCTAAATAAAATAATGAAGCAAACACGTTATGTTTTATAATTTATTTTAACATTATAGTAGATCCAATGCCAATATTATCGAAGAACCTAAAAGTATAATTAATTATGCGGCCACAATAGTTTATATGTTAGATTTGTTTTATTAAGTAGTGGTACCCCGTGTTTAAAATCAATAGTCAATTCAATACAGTAGTGAACCCACGTGATGTGTGAAACCATCGCAATGTTGTCGCAGCAACTCTGAGTTTTAGTACATTTTGACTTTGATATATAACAAAATTCTAATCTTAATAAAATTGTGAAACAAAAGCCTTATGTGTTATAATTTATTTTAACATTATAGTATATCCAATGTACATATTATCGAAAAACCTAAAACTATAATTCATTTTACAGCCACAATAGTTTATAGGTTAGAGTTGTTTTATTATATAGTGGTACCCCGTGTTTAACATCAATAGTCAATTCAAAATTGTAGTGAACCCACGTGATCGGTTAAACCACCGCAATGTTGCCACAGCAACTCTGAGTTTTAGTAAATTTTGACTTTGACATATAACAAAATTCTAATCTAAAGAAAATAATGAAACAAAAACGTTATGTGTTATAATTTATTTTAACATTATAGTAGATCCAATGCCAATATTATCGAAGAACCTAAAACTATAATTAATTATGCGGCCACAATAGTTTATATGTTAGATTTGTTTTATTAAGTAGTGGTACCCCGTGTTTAAAATCAATAGTCAATTCAATACAGTAGTGAACCCACGTGATGGGTGAAACCATCGCAATGTTGTCGCAGCAACTCTGAGTTTTAGTACATTTTGACTTTGACATATAACAAAATTCTAATCTAAATAAAATAATGAAACAAAAGCGTTATGTGTTATAATTTATTTTAACATTATAGTATATCTAATGCACATATTATCGAAGAACCTAAAACTATAATTAATTATACAGCCACAATAGTTTATAGGTTAGAGTTGTTTTATTATATAGTGGTACCAGGTGTTTAGCATCAATAGTCAATTCAAAACAGTTGTGAAGCCACGTGATCGGTGAAACCATCTCAATGTTGCCACAGCAACTCTGAATTTTGGTACATTTTGACTTTGACATATAACAAAATTCTAATCTAAATAAAATAATGAAGCAAACACGTTATGTGTTATAATTTATTTTAACATTATAGTAGATCCAATGCCAATATTATCGAAGAACCTAAAAGTATAATTAATTATGCTGCCACAATAGTTTATAAGTTAGATTTGTTTTATTAAGTAGTGGTACCCCGTATTTAAAATCATTAGTCAATTCAATACAGTAGTGAACCCACGTGATGTGTGAAACCATCGCAATGTTGTCGCAGCAACTCTGAGTTTTAGTACATTTTGACTTTGATATATAACAAAATTCTAATCTTAATAAAATTGTGAAACAAAAGCCTTATGTGTTATAATTTATTTTAACATTATAATATATCCAATGTACATATTATCGAAAAACCTAAAACTATAATTCATTTTACAGCCACAATAGTTTATAGGTTAGAGTTGTTTTATTATATAGTGGTACCCCGTGTTTAACATCAATAGTCAATTAAAAATTGTAGTGAACCCACGTGATCGGTTAAACCACCGCAATGTTGCCACAGCAACTCTGAGTTTTAGTAAATTTTGACTTTGACATATAACAAAATTCTAATCTAAAGAAAATAATGAAACAAAAATGTTATGTGTTATAATTTATTTTAACATTATAGTAGATCCAATGCCAATAGTATCGAAGAACCTAAAACTATAATTAATTATGCGGCCACAATAGTTTATATGTTAGATTTGTTTTATTAAGTAGTGGTACCCCGTGTTTAAAATCAATAGTCAATTCAATACAGTAGTGAACCCACGTGATGTGTGAGACCATCGCAATGTTGTCGCAGCAACTCTGAGTTTTAGTACATTTTGACTTTGACATATAACAAAATTCTAATCTAAATAAAATAATGAAACAAAAGCGTTATGTGTTATAATTTATTTTAACATTATAGTAGATCTAATGCACATATTATCGAAGAACCTAAAATTATAATTAATTATACAGCTACAATAGTTTATAGGTTAGAGTTGTTTTATTATATAGTGGTACCAGGTGTTTAGCATCAATAGTCAATTCAAAACAGTTGTGAATCCACGTGATCGGTGAAACCATCGCAATGTTGCCACAGCAACTCTGAGTTTTGGTACATTTTGACTTTGACATATAACAAAATTCTAATCTAAATAAAATAATGAAACAAACACGTTATGTGTTATAATTTATTTAACATTATAGTAGATCCAATGCCAATATTATCGAAGAACCTAAAACTATAATTAATTATGCGGCCACAATAGTTTATATGTTAGATTTGTTTTATTAAGTAGTGGTACCCTGTGTTTAAAATCAATAGTCAATTCAATACAGTAGTGAACCCACTTGATGGGTGAAACCATCGGAATGTTGTCGCAGCAACTCTGAGTTTTAGTACATATTGACTTTGACATATAACAAAATTCTAATCTAAATAAAATAATGAAACAAAAACGTTATGTGTTATAATTTATTTTAACATTATAGTAGATCTAATGTACATATTATCGAAGAACCTAAAACTATAAGTAATTATACAGCCACAATAGTTTATATGTTATGTTTGTTTTATTATGTAGTGGTACCTCGTGTTTAACATCAATAGTCAATTCAAAACAATAGTGGATCCACGTGATCGTTGAAACTATCGCAATGTTGCCGCAGCAACTCTGAGTTTTAGTACATTTTGACTTTGACATATGACAAAATTTAATCTAAATAAAATAATGAAACAAAAGCGTTATGCGTTATGCGTTATAATTTATTTTAACATTATAGTAGATCCAATGTACATATTATCGAAAAACCTAAAACTATAATTCATTATACAGCCACAATAGTTTATATGTTAGAGTTGTTTTATTATGTAGTGTTACCCCGTGTTTAACATCAATAATCAATTCAAAACTGTAGTAGACCCACATGATCGGTTAAACCACCGCAATGTTGTCGCAGCAACTCTGAATTTTAGTACATTTTGACTTTGTCATACAACAAAATTCTGATCTAATAATTTATAGGTTAGTGTTGTTTTATTATATTTATATTTAACTTTTTTCCACACTAGTATATGTAGAGTTCTAGGCGCGCTTTTTTACGTAGTGGTATCCTCCGAAAGTCTAATCCACCTAATTATTAATTGTATAATTGAGTAATGTATTTTACTTTCATTCACCCTAATCAAGTGCATAACTAAGCTGTTATTTCCAATCTGTTAAAAGCTTGTTCACGATTCTACTATTTGTCAATTTCTTCTTCAATGTGGTTGATCGAGCTCATCCAAATAGAAGGTGTTATTTTCGATGACGCCTCTTTCCAAAAATCCAAACAGTTCTGTTCCTTCTCGACCTGAATTTCTATTATAATGATTCTTTGCAATACCTTACAATAATTACATATGCAGTGGCAGGGAGGAAGGCCTAATACTCTGTGGCCATATCATGCAGCAATTTCTCAAGCATATTTATAAAGAAGAAAATTACATAAAATTCAATTAAATATATCATTTATATTTACCGAGTAACAATTCGAAATAGTTCATTCTTTAACATGGTTTTTTAAAAACTTATTTTTTGCACTTTAAATCATTCCTTCCTTAATTGCAGCCTTTGTTAATGCACTTGTTGGTATTGGTCTTCTTCACCATTGTACTATGATATGGTTTATTGTCCATAACAATAACTGATGGTTCCCTCAAATTCTTTAAAAGCTGATTTTTAAATCACAGCAAAAACAAGTTATTGTTCATTTCTCCATGATAGCCACCCTCGGACTTAGAAGAAAATATTAAACCTGCATCAGGAATTAAACAATTCCTGTTTTCGGTATGAAGGAATGTAATATGTCTGTAATTAATTATTAATAAGTATTATAACTAGCAAAAGCTAATCGATAGTTACTCGAATGTTTACCTTCTTTCATCAGCTTTAATTGTATTTACACTATATTTATATCATCTTGCCATGAGAGACCAAATGTACTATTCTATTTTACTGAACTATTCTGAAATATCCATATCTCATCTAAATATTCCAATTGATATAATAATTCTTCCTTAATTTTGTTGTATGTTTTTGAATATATTATTATTTCAAAAGCAATGCCTAGACTGGTTTCCATTAAACTCAAATAGCTGTATATCTTTTGTCTTTTTATGGATACTTATAATAATAGATGTATTAAATGATGTTTCGATTGAAAAAATTATTTATTGTTTTAATGCATTTGGTATATTTGATCTCTGGTAGCTAGCTAACATGAAACACATCTTTATTCGTCACCTGTTCCACATAAAGACGTTTTTTTTTTGGGGAATATAAGGTTATATTATTTTTTATTTCTTGAGACATTTTAGTGACCGTGCCCATATTAATATTCAGTGCATCTGCGACACGTTAAAAACATTTTCAATAAAAACCGCGGCGATTTGAAACGTATTAAAACAAAATCGTTAAAACAACGTTTGCCGGTTTATAGTCATAACTATAATATTTTGAACGATTTTGGTTACGTACGTTTGGGTACCTGACAAGTTAGTTCGGTTTCACTTTCGAACTTATCAGGACGCATTATGTCTCTTTTTAGCTAGAATAAAATGAGAAGGAAAATATTGTCTAATTCTAAAACGAATTTACATGTTGAATAGTATGTTGAAAAAATCTTTCAATACACTATAGATTTCTCGTACCGTTAAATAACATTTATTAACATTAAAACATAATAGCAAAATCATAAAAATATATGTGATGATTTTTACATGCAATATTACCTCTATACATGGCAGTACTTTGTCTTTTTGGTGTTATGCTGTCTGGTTTTTATTAGCATGAAGTTGAAGGTACATGTTCGTCCGTTCCAAAAGTATCTGCGGAGGCACGTATGTTATAAACGTCGTCCGTCGTCTTCCAATCTCTCAATTTACTTTCTTTTAAACATATATTATTTTTCGGTGTAAATTTTAGTGAAAGACTTGCTATTAAAATTACCATTAGGAATTGCGTCATAATCATTGTTTGCTTTCGAGTGTTAGAGCAGAATCTTTTAGCATCAGCAATCATCAATAACAGGGTTGTAACAACGACCTAATGCATTTATTATTGAAGGGCTTAAACTAGAGTTAATTTTACAGCCACAATGGTTTGTAGTATAGAACTGTTTTATTATATTTATATTTATTTGAATGTGTTGGTATCCCCTGGAGCCTAATACAAATTAACAATTTTTTATCCAAGTAATGCTTTTAATTTTCATTGGGAAGCATATTTAGTTTTTTGTATTTAGTACTGGCTTCTTTCATCGCTATGTTTCCATATTTGTTTCGTTTCCTTGTCACAAAGTTACAAGGTCACAAAAAGTGGACTGAAGTTGCTCAAATATCCCTAGCCATAAATTATTTCAAGTAAGAAACGTTCAAGCTTTAAAAATACCCCTAATCCGTAGATTGTCAGTACATGGGTCACAGTTTAAGGTGTAAAACCACCTGTAACATAGTCTATTGGAGTTTGGATAGGAGCTTGTAATTTAGAGTGAACGGCCATCAAATGCGGTTTACAGTAGATTGGTTTCTTAATCGTCAAATATTTTAATTTGTAATCACCAAAACTTGGAAAACGATCCCATAGAGGAATATGGTAGAAATTTAGGTAGAACAAGTGTTATTTCGAAGCTATTTAGAGACAAACTGGCGAACGAAGTTACAATCGATATTTACAAACAATTCTTATAACTAGAAACTGTCCAGACGAAATAACAACCACGTACATCCCTGTGGTCATTTCTTTGGGATGGGGGTATTATTTTATGTTAGTTTCGGCCGCAATCTATTTTAAGTAGCGTTGGGAACTATCGACTGAAAACAGTCGAAAGAGTTGGAATATATAGTTGGAAAACAATCAAATTACTAGCGATGAAAAAACTACGAAAATCCACGGATTTACTGCTTGTTCCGTTGGTGATGTTAAACGAAGATGTATGATTATGATTCTTTCCTATATAAATTATGAGAGAGGAAATGATGGAGATAACTTCTTGAAACAGTTACAATGTGCTTATATTTTCCAACGGTATTATAACCAAGACGGAGATGTATATGTATTCCTTCACGTACTAACTTTAAAAAAGAAAAGGAAAAAAATAATGACTGAATACTATTAACATACAATAAATAAATTCATTTTAAAGGAAGCAGAATTACTTTTATATTTCATTGTTCTGTATAAGGGAATGGAATAATAACCCCTAAAATGTTTTATCGTATTTTAATATGTAAATTGTTATTTTTAAATAATATACTGTAATAAATATAGACAGTACAATGAAACTTAAACAAACCCTAAAAACTAAAGATGTACGATAACCATAAATACTTAAAAAAATAAACATACAACTCATCATATCATAGAAAAACTAAACTAATACATGATATAATAATGATATAATATAACAATGATAGCACATTAACTAGTAAAGCTTTTTCAAATAAAATAGATGCTTTAATTATTATTGAAAAAATTATTTTTTAAACGATATTCAAAAATTTAACATAAATGTTCAGGTTTTTCCCGTGATGAGATTTCATGGCATGTTAATAATTTGGCCAGGTTTTGAAAAAGCTTATTCCAAGTTTATTGATGTTGCAGGTATAGCAGAATATTTTAAATGTAACTGAAATAAATCAAGTAATATGATTTTATGATGTTACTTGATATTTTCTAAGCTCTGCACTTGGAAAGTGACATTTTCAAGTGCTGCTTAATTTGTAAAGTTGTTGAAGTACCTGGTATAATTATTTCTTTCATTCTAGTTAAATTTTTATCTAAATGTCTTCAGATTTAATATATTCTTCTTTAGTATTTGTGTCTAGAATTTCGAGTTGTAGTGATGTGTTTATATTTTTGAAGATAGAATGGAATATAGCTCTTTTGTATATTATTTATTATTCTTACTCATTATTCTTCATTCTTCTCATTATTTGTAATACCAAATACTCTTTAAATGGAGGATTGCAGAAGTTGACAATTTTCATTCAAATTATTCTCAAATCATCGAACATTTAGCTGAATACGTCATTGTACTGAAAAGTTATAAAATAAAAAAATAGATTGTAAAACAAATACTTCTGCCTTACCTGCTGATAAAATAAATCTTAACAAAAAAGTGTCGCGATCATCACTATTTTCTTGTATTTTTTAGTGGCCAAGAAAATAAATTGTTGAATATTTAAAAAAAAAAGTTGTCCTATCAGAAAATGTATTTATTAGAATTATTTAGTATGTATATTGAATATAGTTTATCACCTATTTACGGTTAATATTTGTTACGAAATTTAACTGTTACTGTAAAAACTTCAACTACTTTCCAATTGATTCAATTTCTGGAACCTTTCGAATCTAAATTTTGTCTTTAAGATTTTAGAAAAGAAGTCCTGATAATCAAAGGACTTGAACAAAAATCGAGAGAGTTAAATCGAAACCGAAAAGTGAATTTAAAAAAAATACCTATTATTGCCATAAAAACAGTCAAAATTATTATATTATTTATCATTCATAACTTTAATCTTTTTACCCTATTACATTAACAATCTTGAAAAATATCGTTCCAAAATGCTGCTATATTAATATCAAATAACTATAAAAATCAAAAAACTCTATATATATATATATATATATATATATATATATATATATATATATATATATATATATATATATATTAAAAATATTAAAAAAAATTCCTAAAATCTTGACGACAAAATTTAGATTCGAAAGGTTCCAGAAATTGAATCAATTGGAAAGTATATATAATATATATATATATATATATATATATATATATATATATATATATATATATATATATATATATATATATATATATATATATATATATATATATATTGAAACTTGTAGAACCGAAACTAAAAGTACACGACTGAAACAGTCGATAGAAAATAGTACTAAAATCAGTAGGACCGAAAATATCTGCTGAAAACAGTCGACTGAAACAGTCACAAGTAAAAAATAGTAAAATCAGTCGAACTAAAAATAGCGACTGAAACAGTCGATAGTAAAAGGTGTACACTGGCTTTGTGTTAACAAGTCGTCTCTAGCATTTTGAAGTAAACTTATAGTTTTTTTGTTTAAAACTTTTTCCCATTTTATAACTTATATTTTGATATATAATTATTGGTGATTGAGTATTTTTTGATTTTATGATTACAATATTTAAAAAAAAACTAAAAATGGACTCATTCCCAAACTCATTATAATTATCTACAACCATTATGTCGATTTTGAAAATAATTTAGAATGATTAGGGCTCATTAACTAGGTTAAGTGATCCATTATCAAAGCACCATCACTGAACTCAATGTTCAATGATTATATAATCATCATAAATAAAATAATAACAATGTTATTTTTTTTTAGGTATAGGAGCAGGATACGATGGTATCAACGTGACACCATCGGGCCTGGAGGACGTTTCCAAGTATCCCCACTTGTTGGCCGAGCTGCTCTCCGATCCCGACTGGTCGGAGAAGGATATCCTCTCGCTGGCCGGCTTGAACTTTCTGCGGGTGTTCGAGAAGGTCGAAGAGATCCGGGACCGGTGGAAGAAGGCCGAAATCGCGCCGTTCGAGGAGCTGGGTCCAAAGAACGAGCTGGAGGAGTGCGTGTCGAAGAGCTCCTGACGACTGCTTTTTGTACTGGTACAGAAAAGAGTGACTAGGTTCACATTAAGTTATATTTTTGTGTAACGTACAACCCCCCAGAACCCCCTCCCCACCGCGACAACTGCCGCAAGGAGATAAACCAGATCCCCTCGGAAGAGGATACGTCAGGTAGCGGGGGCAGGTGAAGGCTTAAACATATTTTAATCGCACAAATTATGTGTTCAACATACTGAAGAATGTCGACGTTATTATTATCCCGAGAAATAGTTTTTCCATCACTTATGTATCAGCATAAGGATCGTTTCAAATATTGGTAATACAGTTCAGTGTTCCATATAAAAAAGTCAGCAGTGAATGGGGGCGACTTTTGAAAATTTAATTCAAAACAAAATTCACACTATTCTGTGACATAACAATAATAATATTATTAAAAAAATTATTTCAAATATTAAGTATTTGGAAAAAAGTTTGTGGCGTTTATAGTAAACTCTTTTGTTAGCGGTGCTTCGTATCAGATATTGATAATAAAGTTCAATGTTCCACACGAAAAAAGTCAGCAATGTATAGGCGAGTTTCATTGAAATTAATAATCCAAAACAAAACAAAAAAATGTTAAGTTTATGGCAAATTATTTTGTTAGCAGTGTTTTGTTATCTTTCCAGTAGAGCTTTGATGTCATCGTTGAGGAACTTGATCAGAATATTTTGTGGTTGAAAGACTGAATTAACATATTTTAACAAGCTTTTTAAAGATAATTCTATTGAGATAGTTGTACATAAATCCGAATCAGTGATAGTCAGTCAACGTGGCCATGATGTTCGAGTTTTTGTTGATGGCTGAGAAAGCTGGTTCAAGAAACGCTTTTCTGCATCCCGATTCGTTTAGATTTTCGGGGCGGGGAACACTCTTCCAGCAAGACCTTCTCAGGCGGATGGAACGCGTTCATTAGAGATTCTTATAAATACTCAGATATTTAAAGGTCTCGTGTATTGTTGAGTTTTATAGTTATAGCCACTATAACGGTTCAATCAGGTCTAATTTTCTCTTGGTATTTTAGTCTAATATTATTGAAAAATGTACTATAATTTTTCAGTGTTTTTCTTTATTTTATAACTTTACAACCAAATTAACAGTTTTGGTCATTTAACAGTTAGAATAACGCTCGAAGTGTGACTTTTTCAATGAGCGTTTATCGATATCGCTGCGATTTGTATTTCATTATTTTGGATTTGATAGGAGTCATCGGAAAAATCGCCACGAACTTTTTCCCTTTTTTTTTGGTGGAAAAAAGTTTTTTCTTTGTTCCTTTTGAAAAATATTTTCTGTTCGTGTAGTATTGATGTTGCTTGTATTGTACTGTACGGTATGTACCTACTGGTCGCTTTTGCCTTTATTATTTTCATTATTCGATATGGCAAAGACCTTGGAGCAATGATGGATTGTAAATATCGATTATCGTTCGATTTTATTTATGGTTTTCATTCTTCAACAGTGCAAACTTTTATTACTTCTAATTCAGGAGTACATCATTCAGTCGACTAATTGTTAGTAAACTTTAGAGTTTAGTAACAATTAGTTGATTGAATGCAAAATAAGACTTCATTTCGCGGTTTTTCAAGTATAAGTATTATTATCATTCCCACTATTTTCCATATCGTAGCTGCACATTTTAATTCAAAAGAAGGTTTAATCGAGCTTTATGATTCTTCCTGTACTAAAACCAAATCAATGAAACTTTCTAGAGTTGATTTTCTCTTTTATATCTGTTGCACTTTCTCCTGTAAAAATAATGGTAATAAGTAACTTTGAGTAGTTGGTCTAATATCTGTATCTTTTATGATTCGTTTCTGCCAATTAATGAATGAATTCTCACTCGAGTGTAGTCATTTCGAAGTGGTCAGCATATCTACTAGCTTTTGTATAAATAATAATTTTGCCCAAGTACCGTTTAATTTTTTTATTGGCGCATTCAGTAAATATTCAGTAATTCAGGATTATATATGGCCATCCAGTTTTCTTAGTAATAGTTCTTAGTTAGTGTTCTGGTTAATGAACGGCTTCATCACTTAATATACACATTTTTTATGACTTATATCATTTCAATTATTTGTTATGGTCAACAACTTATAACAATCTCTATTTCAATCGTTCAACCTCGTTCGTGCTTTTCAACCTTCAAAAATTTCAAATCTTATTCATTTTGATTCAGTCCTATACTTTGGAAATTACCAGCAATAAAATGATTGGATGCAATCATTCATCTCATTTGTCGATTTTTCGAGTGTATCAATACCATTCCCGCTATTTTTCATATCCTAGGTACAAATTTTAATTCAAAAGAGGTACTAAGTAAGGGTGTAGGTTTTACGATTGTTTTACCCGGGACCTCTTTAATATTCCTCCTATATTCAACCAAATCCATAAAACTTCCTAGAAGTTTTTGTTGCATTTTATTTTGGAGTAGTGAGTCTAATGTCTGTATCTTTTATGGTAACTTTCTGTCAATTAAAAATGCTCATTTGGTTGGAAGTAATTTAGAAGCGTTCAGCATAACTTCTAGAACGAACGTATTGCCTTCCAAAACGACTGGTCAGGTTTAGTATCGTTTGACAGCTTACCTAAGTAGTTGCGAATATAGTTAATATTAACACTTTAGGTAACCCGTTTGAGTTGCAGTGTGGCATTTTTTTGGACTAGTTTCATCTCGTGGGAATAAGTGCTTAATTCCTTTAGGATTAGATGTCTTTTGGAGGTAATACTAGAGGATTACACCTAGAAGATTGTTGAATATTGGTAACAAATTGCTCTGTGTTACAGTCTAACTATCTACATAGTGACGCTATAATTTAATACCGGATACAGGTGCTCGAATACTATCACTCATAGTAAGAAGAATCAATATCATTTATAGATACATTTTGTAACAAGAAGAAGTTGATTAAATCTGATTTTGAGTTTATTTGAATGGGTGTTGCCAGTATGTTGTCTTGCCAGTTGATAATGTTGTGCATATGGGTTGGGTGACTGTTTGTAGAGGTTACTTTCCTATGTGGCCCACCAAGATAATTATGTCATACGTTTAGTCAAAAATCTTCGGTATTTTTTGAGTATTAGTTAATGAAAACGACCATTAATATTAGTGAAACGATCATTATGCTATATAGAAGTAAACCTAGTTAATATAGACCCTAACGCTGCAGCAATTCTAGCAGGACTAATCCAAAGTAAACGCCAAAGTAAAACAAATAATAGAACCCTTAAATTGTGATCAGCCTGTATAGAGTATATATTATATCTTTATTATAAGAATTTGATAATAATAGAAAATTTAGGTGACTGATAAGTTTTTATAATACATTTATATACGTTTCGACACCATCGGACTTTTATAAAACGAAGAAGAGAGAAAAATGAATATTTGTATCCATTTTAGAAATATTCGAAGTCATATTTTTCGTGAGTCTACCAACTGTAGATGTGCTTATCAAGATACGATAGGCGATACGTTTTTGTTTAATTGATGGGCTTTATCGTTAGGTATATCGTGTGTACCGACCGGCAGGAACCCATTTTGATTTCTTGCGTAAGCTTTGATTCTATGTAAATCGTCTAGCGAGATGTGATCGAGGGAACCAGAGAACAGAGTCAATATTTCTTTCTCCGTTTCTGCGGTTAGTCGAAACGCAAAAACAAGTACAACAGAGTGGAGATGCCGTTCAAACATTATGTGTGGTCGCACATGTAGTTGATGAGTAATCTTTTAGTTTATCATAAAGAATTTATATGTCGTTGAGTTTATATGGTTATTAGATGAATGATCTCTATTTATGTAGGTTAAATATACACCAATTGAGACTAAAATATGTGTTTTTTTACCACCCGTAGGATTTTTGTCAGTTCGTTGATAAAACATTTGTAGAAGATTTAATTATGTACAAAGAATGCACTCTTTCGAATAAAAAAAGAATTTTGAAAATCTTCTCCGTCAATTGTAGACCGATTTTAAAAATTCTTTTTTTATTCGAAAGAGTCCATAGCCGAGGAGGTTCTGTTGACACCAAGTCAGGTTATGATGGTGTAATCCGGGATAAACGAGGGAAATCCTCAAATTTCAAAGACACGTACAACGTTTTCACATATTTTCTTAAAATAATCAGATATTTGTGTATAATGTTATTGCTGAGCTGATGTGACGGAAGACATAACTCCTCAACGGTGAGGAGTTGGACGATATTTCTTTAAATACTATGGGGACATACAAACAACTAATTATATACTTTGAAGTTAGTTAGTTAAGCTGATGATGAAAGTACGGACCGGACCGCTATACCCTTCAAGGGTTTTTGAGGAGCTTTTATTAAGGGTTTACTTACCAAAGCCTTTCGGTGCATAAACTGTTCAGTTTACCTTTTAAGCATTAACAATATTATACGGGAAGCCGTAGAAATATTGCGGGCAACTGCCTCTATGGTGTAGTGGTTAGAGCGTTGAGCTCATACGTGGAGGTCGCGAGTTCGATTCCCGGTGGAGGCAACGACTTTTTATTGTTATTCTAATTTGGTTATAACATTTGTCACATCTTGTATACTTGGTAGCGGACGCCAGGGCCTGAAGCTACTTATTTTCAATCATTGTTTTTTATTCCTATTTTTCTTCACTCGGGCTACACCTTTGCTTGGTCTAGATTTTTAACACAAAAAAACTTTTCAAAATAAATGCATAATAGTCGTTTATGGAAACCTTATTTAACCTATCTACTACACGTATTTTATATTCTACTACATACACACCATTTAGCTTAATACCTACCTAAACCTTTTCATCTATTTACAATATTATTTTTGATTACTACTAAGTAATCAGTTTGAAGACGATGCCCAAGCAATACAAAAATAATAAAAAGTTAAATTGCGAACAAAACAAATTTAATAAGGCCAAGTAAGTCAGCCTTATCGAATAACACGGTAAAATGTAGAATTGTGGAAAAAGTAAATGACATTGAAAAAATACTTGTAAGCCATGTGAAATCATGTCATTATTTTGCCGTGCAAATCGATGAAACTACAGACATAATGCCAATCTAATATGTTGTGTACGATACCATTTTGAGATATACTATTTAGGGAGAGTTTTTGTTTTGTGTAAATAAATGGGAAATGATCACGAATATCTTACTTTACACTGTGAGGTGCGATGGTTCTCAAGAGACAATGTTTTAAGAATACCTATTGAATTATAGAAGTTATTTTTTTTAGAACAACATCCCCAATAGACAGCGAGGAAATATTTGAATTCAAGGACAGATTTTATAATGTTAACTGACTGAAAAAAATGTCTTACATATCTGATATTTTTGAAATTTTAAATCTAAACATGACACTGCAAGATAACAATAAGTGCAAGACAGGGTAAAGGTTGCAATAAAAAAGCTTAATGTGTGGATACAACATGCGGAAAAAGGGAGTTTCAAAGAATTTAGTAATTTAAAAACAAACAACAAAAAGAGTACAATGTGATTACATTGCCACAAGACATTTTAATTGAAATTATAGAAAATTTATTAGGACCGGCGAGGAATCTTTTCCTTAAGAATATATCCCTGCAAAAGACAGTAAAGTTTAAATAAGAAACCTTTACATTCAAGTTAGATTACGAAACTAATTTTTCAGATTCAGATGTCTACTCTTTAATTAAATAATAACACTTAATTGACACAACACTCAAGAATATATTTGACACAAGACAATCGATAGATTTTTGGTCAAGATTTTGTCGTCAAGAATACATATAATTTGCTCATCAAGCAATAACTTTCTTAATGCCTTTTGTCACAACTTATAAATCTAAACTTATAAATTTCAATACTAGTTTACCTTAAGAATGACTTTAGAAACAGACTGGAAGTGGAACCAGGCCTTACGATAAAACCTTCGTAATTTTTCGCCAAATTCGATTCTTTAGTAAAAAATGACCAGCAGTTCTATATTTCGCACTAATAGTGACCAAAATATGTAGTATTAATAAAACATTTTTTGATGCCCATCAGCCTCAAGGGCTATTTAGGACCTATGCAATATATACATTTTAATATTACAGAACAAACAATATAAAGAACATAACTAAAAGAGCTTATAGTTAATTACCATAAGTATGAGAATAGTATGGAGTGAACAGTTTAAATAAGTTAACAGCTGTAGTATTCATAGTCTTTTATTGTATATTTTGGAGTACTTCGATGGCAGCCAAATAGTTCATCAGTTGTTCAAGGTTCTTCAATTGTAGAAGTTGTTTCATGGATCCATTCAGGCCAGAGAGTTGTCTTTGGTGAGCGTGCCCTTGGCGTTCAACTAGGATGTGTTTGATGTTCAGCGGGGATCTACATTTATCACAAATGGGCGGACTTTCTACTTTGAGTAGAAACTCGTGAGTCAGCCAACAATGACCTATTCTGAGTCCGGAAAAAATACGCAATTTACGCCTACTAAAGTTACAGAAGTTGATACCTTGGTAAAATTCTTCATTTACCTTGCACAATTTGTTATTAATCCATTAAGTCTCAATTTAGTTGATCCAGTTTTTTATAAAGTGCTTCTTTAGTACAGATAATCTTCCAAAAGTGATTCTTCCCTTTTCCCAACAAGATGGTCGCCCTTTCATTACCTTCGATTCCCATGTGGGATGGTACCCACATGTAGGTAATATTCTTGCCGCTGTTACGAGCGGCAGTGTTTAATTCTCGAATGTGGATTGTCAGTAGATGATGAGCTTGTGCCGATTTTAAGCTCTCAAGAGAGCTCATAGAGTTAATGATGATTACCGCCGAGATCATATCTGGATTGTCTTGAACGCATTCAAGAGCCTTATATATGGCCAACAATTCTGCAGTAAAAACACCCGTCAAAGAGGGCAATTTGTAATTTTCTTCTTTCAATGTAGATGTATATGCAGCTTCTGTATATTCATCGTTTTTGGATCCGTCTGTGTAAATCTGATGGTGTTACGGTACGTTCTGCCAGGAAGGTATTTTATTCGTTAATTTACAGATGGTAGGTGTTTCTAATGACAAGTGATTGCAGATTTTCCGGAAGCAATAGCCAGACCCTTTGTATGTTCCCCCTTTAATTTTGATACTGCGGTTGATAGGTAAAAAATGCCCATACTGAGATAGCACCGGCTTGAGCTTTAATGAGCTTGCGTACCTTAGTAGCAAAAGTTCTCGTCTAGAGTCTAGGGAAGAAATCTCCGCTTCACAGAGTAGATTGTCAATAGGACAGCTTCTAGAGCAATCCTTAATACTGTGTTCTGGATTGAATTTATTCTCTTTATATATGAGGGAGTCGCAGAAATGAAATACTGGCAACCATAGTCCAGCTTACTCAAAGTCAGTGCTCTGTAGATGTTCAGAAGAGTCGTTCTATGAGCACCCCAGTGAAAGTTGGCTAGGGGTCGAAATAGAAGGCTAATATCAGTCAGGCATTTGTTTTTTGTATGTTTGATGTGTAGAAGTCAGCTGTGACGTGAGTCGAATATAATTCCCAGGAACTTATGCTGAGGTGTGTTGTTTATGTCATTTCCATCAATAGACAGAGCTGTCATTCGGGGAGAATTCCCTTATTCTGCAGTAGTGCACACTATTCGATTTAGCAGTTCAGAATCGAAGGCCATTTGTTTTTGCCCAAGAAGGGAGAGTATCGAGGCATTTTTGCAGAATTTTCTGACTTATTTTATGATATGAGCATGAGAAATGACAATGTCATCAGCGAAAAATCGTGCTTTAATTTGCCAAGGTATGTGTTCTCTGATAGAGTCAAACGCAATTAAAAATAAGGTTGGGCTTATGCTGAAGCCTTGAGGTACACCATTTATTTGTGAAAAGGATGACGATATTTTGCCTTTGACTCTAACCCCGAAAGTTCGATCGCTTAGGAAGGATGAAGCAAATTGATACGTATTACCACCTATCTTCCATTCTTGTAATTTGCTCCGAATTTTGGATGTTTTGATGGAGTCAAATGCTTTTTCTAGGTCTAAAAAGACTGCTGTAATATGCTGCCTGTTATTGAATACTTCAACTATCTCGCTTTCAAAACCCACTAAGTGATCCAAAGTGGAGAAACGAAGCTTAGTTGATGTTCACTCAATAGACTGTGTTTTTGTATGATATACGAGAGTCTATTATTAACAATGCCCTCCATTAGCTTACATAGGTGGCTGGTTAGCTCTATTGGTCTGTACCCATCCATCGAATGTCTGGGTTTACCTGTTTTGTGTATCGGGATCAATACTGAACACATCCACATAGTAGGTAGTCCATTGTTCCATGATGTTGTATATGTTCAACAGATATAGCTTTTGAGTTTCACTAAAGTTTTTAATATATATTGATCTAATACCATCTAGATCAGGAGAATTTACCTTTACACTCTAGCTTTACATACTACTTGAGAGAGTTCATCGTATGTTATAGGATCATCCAAGCAATTATAAATGTTTCTAGTTTTCAGAGTGTTCTTCATAATTATATCATAGTGATGTTCTGTAAAAAGGATATGATACTGTTTACCAAACAGTTCTGCTAATTCCAGTAGGTCTTCTATATAGCGTGTCCCTTCAACGATCATTGGTGATTTAGATATAGGTAAACGCTTTAGTTTGCGAACGCTCATCCAAATATCCTGAGTTGGGGTTTGGGTATTTAAATTGTTGGTGAATTCCGTCGAGCTTTTAGCTTCTGACTCCCTCATTTTTTTCCTGGCTAAAGCCTTCAATCTCTAGTATTCTATAAAACAGATGGTAGATGGTTGATTTCTGAATCTGTGCCCGCTTTCTACTTTCTATGGCTCGCTTACAGTCAATATTCCACCATGGCACAGGGGGCTTGCTGTTTTTGCGTATAATTCCAGAAGCGGACAGTCTGACGGCTCTGATGACAGATTTAGTAAATTCTTCCACTATAGAATTTATATCCATATCAAAAGGTAGTGTGATGAGTCGCCTGTATTTATTCCAATCAATATTGCGCAGATTTACCCTTGTTGATTCAATAGTAGGGTATGTGATATCTTTTAATTTAGTGAGTTTGGGATAGTGGTCACTGTCATGCAATTTAACCAAAGTAGTTTCGTCATGTGATCTTTTTCCGCATCATGGGCAGGTTGGCTCAAAGGTGCAATTCATAGAAATATGTCTAAATTTTTGTTTAGGCACGTATTGCCTAACCCTTAGGCTAAGATAACAGGCTCTAATTCTCTTAGGGAGACAACTTTTACGAAAAGTTAGTATTAAGCTATTGGTGGGCGTTATAATAACATCCTTCCTAGTGGTGATACGTCTCACGGAGACCGCTCTCTGGGTTTTCAAATTCTGCAATATTTCTTCTTCAGAGCAGACTGACAAGTGGTTGCTGTAAATCACTCCCTTGCAAACATTTATATGTCTATATCATATACAGTCTATACATGCAATCTTTTTATTTTAATAACCCTATAAGATTTTCTGTAATATGCAGCTACAACCAATAATGCGCCGTTCTTCAGTTTTCCGACCGACTCAAACTCACCTACAGCTGCTACAAAGCATTTGTATATTACAAATGGCGAAATCCTCATCAGCGATTCGTTTATCGTTAAGATTACAAAATATTTATCAAAATACATGGAGTTATATTTTGTGAATTCTATTTTCTTTGTCCTGGATCTTTTAAAACCAGTGCAACTAGCTGTTACCTGCACTCCAGTCTGGTCACCCACCGGAAGTGCTGCGCAAACGAGTTCCGAGTTCCTGCACCGTAACCAGATTCTCCCTGTGGTATACCTCCATATTGAAAAAGGGAAAACAAAAAAACACGCAAGGGACATCAAAGAACTACACAAAACTGGAGCCCCGGGATCATTACACCCGTACTATGGCCGCGGACCATAGACCAAAGTCTATACCCCGCAACCACAGCCCCCCGATGCAGACTGGGGCTCCGGGGTCGACACATCCATGTTGGGGTCGCAGAGTATCAATCATGTTTAACACTCCACGATTCGCAATCCCCTGGGGGGTAATCTAATAAAAGGAAATATATTCAGAGGAACTATCAGAGAGGGGAAGACAATTATTAACATTAATATTCAATGCTATATCATGTACTACCTATTTTCCTAGCATCTGGAAAGCAGCTCAAGTAATAATGATACTCAAACCAGGGAAAACACCAGAAGATGTCACCTCCTACCGGCCTATAAGTTTATTACCATAATGTTAAAAGATTTTGAAAAACTGTACTTAAAGAGGCTCAACTGTATAGAGAATAAAGAAAGATTCTTTCTCAAACATCAATTGGGTTTCGCTATAAGCATGGAACAATTGAACAAGTGCATAGGCTTCTTAACAAAATAAATATGAACTTAAACGCCAAAAGATATTTTTCAGCTGCATTAACATATCATAGCAGTTCAACAATCCACCCATAGGGCAATAGTGTAGACATATAAGACATATGTCAGGCGGCTGATAAAATATAGCATACAGGAGTGCAGGTTAAATTAAAAAAAATCTCCCTCATCCGCATTATGAACTACTAAAATCTTACCTCACAGATCGTCATATTATAGTAAAACAAGGCGATGGACACACCGAATAACATGCAATATATTCAGGAGTTTCGCAAGGTAGTGTACTGGATCCACTACTATATCTTCTACTAGCGACCCGCCCCGGCTTCGCACGGGTGCAATGCTGATACTACATTAAATACACTACAGAAAAAATATGAACGTTGTGTATAAAAACATAGCGGCCCGCTCCGACTTTGCACGGGCATAAAATATATATGCCTATGTCACTCAGTGAAAACATGATTAAAATCGATCCAGTATTTTTGGTTCATTCATTACTGCCCTTGGCCTGCATGCATTAAATTTGGAGTAAAACAATTCCTCTTCCCCTATACTTACTATGAAGATTTCCTGCTATCTTTGGAATATCTAAATTCATACAATTTTTATTACATTAAACATTTTTAAACGCAAATTTTAAATTTGTAATATCTCTGAAAATATTTGTTTAATTTACATGCTGTAAGGAACCATATTGATCTATATTAATTGCACACTGTATTTAAGGTACTTAATTCGATAAGGATTAATGCCGTATTGCTTAAAATAGCTTCGTAAATAAGCCATTTTCTCACGTAAAAAGTAAACAATAAAAATGGTTAATGTGGATTATCCCTAAAAGATAAACATATACCATCGCGGACTTTTTTGTAGACCTTTTTATGGTGTACAATACTGTAGTACATTAATTTGATCTAACTCGTAGGGTTAGGCAGCGTTTTTGCTAATTGCTAAATAAGCCTAAAAAAATAGGTTAATTTACGACATCACGTTAGAAACCTCTAAAATTAGCAATGTTGCCTTAGTATATTCTGCATGTATTATACATATAAACCTTCCTCTTGAATCACTCTATCTATTGAAAAAAACCGCATCAAAATCCGTTGCGTAGTTTTAAAGATTTAAGCGCACATAGGGATATAGGGACAGAAAAGGCGACTTTGTTTTATACTAAGTAGTGATACACAGTCGATCTATCTACAACAAAATTAGCCACCGTGGCAACATAAGCAGACGACACAACAATCTTAGCATAAGTTCAAATATGCGAACGAAAAAGAACGTAGGATGGATTTAACTCATAAAAAATAGATTAAAATTATGATCAGGAGTTGCCACTAATTTATGTCATCGGTTATACACGCCAAGTCTAAGAGACCATGTGAATTGTCCATTTGACATATTTATTCAATCACTTATTAGTAGTAATATAGTAAATATTGGATATAAGGTATAAAACAAGGGGGTAGTTTCCAAAGTCGGTCCTTCGGTATTAAAATTTCAACATCACGATTCAAATCTGTTCCGCTATATGGCGCAATAATATTAAGAAATTGTTCTGAATGATTGATTTAATGCTTTATTTTAAAAATTATTATCAATACTTAATAACACTTTACATACAATAACTTGCATACCCTTGCTATAACATAATTACAATACAATATAATTTAATGAAAATATTGCATGTATATTCTTATACATATTATACAATATTACAAATATATTGTCTATTACTAAATGTATTTTGATCAGTGACATATCTTGGCGTAATAACAAGTTTTATTTCTCGATATTTTTTTTCTTAAAATACAAAGACATATACCATTTAAGGAAATCATAAAATCTTTCGGAATATGTATGGTACTTACGATTCCATTTGGTAATTGGAAATTTCAGATGTTTTTAATTTTGGGTCATTTATGTTTTAAAGAGGTTTAAGCGAAAACCTAAAGTGAACTAGGCGGAACTGCCGTTTCTTTTTACTGCCGTTTCTATTCTTTTCTTTTGTGGTTCTTGTCAACTCTGCAGATACTCTTCAAGAGAAACAATTATTATGTGTCCATATTTCTAATGTGTTTTCGTGGAAGGTAAGTAGTCGTTGCAATATTTTAAACATATCCAAAGGGACGTTATAACTTCGTATGAGTTAATTTGGGAATGCCCGACGTTCATAGTTACTACCTTTTTATTCTGTAATTTATACTGTGTTTTATGTTGCCCAACCTTGTTTCTGCAAATTGTGAATTCATTCTATTTATTATACTTATTATTTTCTATCCGCTTTATTATTCTTTGGCTTCTTCCCTTGTGTGTATTCCACGTTCATCATAGCGGGAGCTAGATAAGTGAGTGCACAATAGCAAGAATGAGAGAAAATTGTCCATATCTTATCGTTCTCTTCGCGTTCCTTCCCTTCGTCACCATGCCGTAACTTTGAATCGACTGAGATTGGGCCACTGTTGTTTCTGGCTCAGTCACCGTATGACTTCAAGGCCCATTGTTCACTGTACGTTTTGTTACCGTGCCCCTATTTCAGTCTGCCACATATTGAACGACTGTCCACAGCTGACCCAGATTAGTGCTAAGTATGGGCAGCAAAATTTTAGAAATACCTTAACAGGAGAAAATGCAGACAGACTCCTCGAATTTCTACGAGACATCGATATTCTCCATAGAATCTAGCCTATGCTAAGTGCTGACGTGTGTTGTCTAGATATAACCTCTACTTCGTTATGGCTATGTTTGTAGTCTTATATTTGTGTTCATTTTAAAATGTTGTGTATATTATTCATATTTTTAACCTCCCTGTTTGTGTCATTAATTTTATTTATTTAATTATTTGTTATTTTCTGTATACCCTTTTGAATCAACACTGTACTATTTTATAGTCCCAAAATAACAATTCCTGTCAAAACGACAAAAAACCATAATGTTGCTTATTTATTTATTTAAGATTTTGGATTTACCCTAGCGAGCCCTACTAACTTTAGTGCCAAGATCTCTCAGATCTGCTTCTCTTGAGCTCCTTGCAGATCCATTTTTGTTAGTGTAGTAATTCGTATCTTTTCTTCGTACAGTCTGCACATATCATACATCATCCTAGCATAGATTATTATTGCTATCATTTATCGTTACTCTACGTTATATGCTATGATTGTTCCTCAATTTTATTAACTATTATGGACTAAGATTGTTGTTATTCATCCTAGTTATTTTATTCCTTTTATTTTTATTATTATCAATCAATCATTACCAGTACCTTTGCTTGTCGATACCTTTGTTTTTTGGGTAATATTGTTCATTAGTACTATGATCAGTCAGCATAATTAATTACCCATATAATTAACTAGTACTATTTACTTTCAGTATCATTATATTTCTAATACTTGATAGTAAAATTATCATGGTAATCACCATTTTTTAATATTTTATGTGTATTTTTAATTTCGCCATTGTTATTGAAAATTGCTTACTAAGGTTCATTTAATTTTCAGACCTGTCACACCAACCACTCAACATCAAGATCTCGCACGCTTAGATTTTGCATATTTATTTATTTTGCCGTTTATTTTGGTGTAACTGTTAAAGCATTCATTATGATCTCCGTTTTTATTTTTTTAAGACTTTCATTGTTTTATATTGTTTTATTTAAATATAATTTTTATTTTATGCACTGGTTTTGAAATTATATTGAATACGAAAGATAAAATATGCGTATCAATGTAAATATCTGGTAGATAAGTTTAACTAACTCTCAAAAAGTATGGTTTTAACTTAAAAATAAAGGAATTTACTTTCTTATGTAATTCTTTGGGCAATGATTATCATATCAGCACAATATCAAGTTTATTATACAATTAACAAATACTTCACCCCCAAGGAGCAATCGAAGGATTGCTAAGATGATTGCCACCATATAATATATATAAATTCGTAACACTATATAGTGCTTGCTTCTATCATCGACAAATTATGCCTATAAATTTTGTACCCCCAGATAGAGATACATTTTCTATTTACTTTGTGTGCGTGCTGTTTTCTTGTACGTCTACAACGTTATGAAATTTCCTCATATGTACAAATCTCGTTAGAAATCTACAAATAGAATACTGAAGTTTCATAAACATAAGAGTCTTATGGACTATTCTTAATTTTCTTATCCCCATCCTATTCTCTTATCGTATCTTTATAATCCTCAAACCATTTGGATTATTATTTTTGTTAGTTTAATCTTTGTTTTAATTGATTGATCTATTGATCGGTATTACTAAGTTTAAAGTCTTTCCAATGCTTTAGTATTTTTTGGACACTATCAATATATACCAAGAAATATTAATGAAAACTGAGAGGCAAGTGCCTCTCCGTCAGTTGCGCCGTCCAATTCCAAAACTCAAAAATAATAACCAAACTTTTACAAATGTGGCGACCGCTACGACCCTTTAGGCCAGCACGCGTTCACCTACAACAAGTTCAAAGTTTGGCAACGCCGGTGGATTGGTACCATGCGGTTCCCGGCTATAAAAGTCCACCACGATGATGTCTCGCTCTCTTTCTTTTCTCTACCTCCTTGTAACAGTACCACTTCCATAACGCTATCGTACTTCCTTCGCCTTAACCGAACATCCTGCCAATTCTCAAACCAGTATTTCTTCAATCAATGTTTTTAGTTCTGGTGCAAATTCCTTCCAAAAAAAGCAGTGAGTGTTCGGACAAACAATCGCATCGACAGCCACGCATTCCGACCGACCAACCGCCTACATAAAAGAGCCAGATTTTGAAGCAAGAACATACTGCTCAATAAAAAATGGTTTTCTATTTATCTGTTATGAATAAATGCTTATATACCTTAATTCTTTATAGTTCAATACTGTAGTCTCTTATCTCTCTATAGACTTTGTATTTCACGCATATATTGACAATTTTACAAAAAAAACTGATAATGTTTCTATTTGATGAGTGCTTTACGTTACAAATAAAAAAAAATGTTTTTTCAAGAGTTGCAAATTATAAGAAACACTTATTGTTATCTTAGCTGATAAATGTTCTATTTATATATAAATTAATAAGTAATAGTACGTAGAATTTTCCCTTCTTTTTGTGCATTTAAAACGCATCAAATTATAATGGATACCATATTAAATTAATTATATTTCTCTCATAATAAAAGTAATGGGACTAATTTTGATATGTTACATTACATTACATTCTATATTAACTTGATATATTTGTTTGATATTTGATAATAACAAGTTGAACCGACTTCAAAAAATATATAAGGAACTCACTAAACAATAAATTTATTTAACCTATCTACTACACGTATTTTATATTCTACTATATAACTGGTCAATTGAAAAGTACCCGGCCTACCATAATAAAACAAATTTTTTTGGCAATTTTTTCAATTGTTTTGCAATTTCAAGGGTGATACACTGATTATAGTGACCCTCCAACTTTTCGATACCATTTTTGTAGTACGATTTGTCTTTTGCTTCAAAGTAGGCCTCAGTTTCGTCGATCACCTCTTCATTCGACGAAAATTTCTTCCCAGCGAGCATTCTTTTAAGATTTGAGAACAGGAAATAGTTGCTGGGGTCCAGATCTGAAGAATACGGTGGGTGAGAAAGCAATTCGAAGCCCAATTCGTGGATTTTTGACACGGTGCATTGTCTTGGTGAAACAACACTTTCTTTTTCTTCAAATGCGGTCGTTTTTTGTCGATTTCGTCTTTCAGGTGGTCCAATAACGCTATGAAATAGTCACTGTTAATGGTCCTTCCTTTTTTAAGGTAGTCAATGAAAATTATTCTATATGTTTTGACTGTTGTGTTTTCCCACACTTTGGGCGGGTTCATCGTATGCAGTCCACTCGGATGACTGTCGATTAGACATCGGAGTGAAATGATGGAGCCATGTTTCATTCATTGGCACATATCGACGCAAAAACTCGGGATTATTACGCTTGCTCATCATCAGATACTGCTCCGAATCATCAACTCGTCGTTGTTTTTGGTCAAAAGTGAGCTCGCGCGGCACTCACTTTGCACAGAGCTTTCTCACACCCAACTATTCGTGAATGATATAATATACACGTTCAGTTGATATCTTTAGAGTGTCTGCTATTTAATTCAATTTCAATTTACGGTCATTCGAAATCATTTTGATGATTTTTAATGTTTCCATAACAACCTCTTTCGGACGTCCACTGCGTTCACCGTCTTCAGTGCTCATTTCACCACGTGTAAACTTAGCATACCAATTCTTGACGGTTGATTTTCCTGGGGCAGTGTCCGGAAGCTCGGCATCAAGCCAAGTTTTTGCTTTAACTCTATTTTTTCCCTTCAAAACGCAATATTTTATCAACACGCGAAATTCCTTTTTATCCATTTTTTCACAATAACAAAAGTTGCTTCACTAAAAATGTTATAGTTCACAAACTAATGATCCGACAGCTGTCAAATTTATACACGCATCTTTTGAGGGTTATGGCTAACTAAAAAACATATGGATTTAATCCTAATAGCGTCATCTGTGTGTCAGATCGGGGACTTTTCAATTGACCTGTTACACGTAATTTAGCGTAATACCTACCTAAACTTATTTATCTATTTACAATAATATTTTAACTACTAATAACCGATCATTTTGACCTTGGTGCCAATCAACAAATAAAATTTAATTTATTCTATATATCACAAAATTGTATTATTTTTGTTTTGTTTGGGTTCGGCAGCGACTTCAAACTTCAAACACAATTTTGAAAATTCCTTTTTCGAAGTCAGCTAATAAAAATTATATGTTACTGCTCAGGACGTCAGAGAGATAATTTATAAAAATTGTTAAATATGTTTATAAAATTTGTATATGTATTTCTTAAAATGCCGTTTTTATAACGTCTGCCTTTTTATAGCCTTACGATGGTATTTTGAGTTTTTCTGGCAGAACATTTTATTGGCACTGCCTGGCCTCTAATATACTAGGGAAAGGAAAAAGCCGTATATGTGGACTATTGGATGCAAGAGAAGGTGAACTTGGGTTGTCGTATGGTTTCAGAGTGGGTGTGACATACACACCACCTTGACTAGTGTGAACCAAGAGGTTTGCAAGCATTCACGACCAATTGAGTATTTTAAGCGTGAATTCTGTTAAAGGAGAAGGTTGATGGTTTGTTAAATTGTGAACAGCAAGAAGATCGAATTGGTGTATGGTGAAAAGACAATTTCGAGCAGTTGTTTAGCTGATAAGTAGGGACTAATCCTTGATAACTACAACGGTACGCGAGATGGTTTTGTTTGATGAAGATGAATCAGTTGAACGAGTATAAAGAATACTTTTAAATGTTTATCGAGAACTTTGAGAACTTTCAATAAGAAGAGACTGTACAGTGAATAGTTGTTACAAGTAGTTAAGCTGGAAGAGACGATAAAGTTCGGTGCTTTAATAGACAATATCCATCGTGTGTCAGAGACTATTTACCCAGATTGAAGTAATTCAGCAAACGTTTTGATGATGGACACTGTAAATATTCATGTAGAGAAACGAAGTAAATTATTAACTGCGGTAGTCTTGAACAAATCGTAGCATTTCCTGGATTCTGCAGTAAATTCAGTGATTCCGTACATTATGCAAATTGGGTTAAATCAAAGACAAACTATTTGATTGACAATGAAAGTTTAAACGTATTTATTCCACTGTGTGTTTGAAAATCTGGAGAAATATTTATTAAGTGGAAATTAAATCCGTCGTAGTAGGATTTATTTTTGTTTTTTAGGAAATAGTTTTGATTTTCTCTTCTCCGATATTTTGGCAAATTGTTCTTGCTTATTAACATATCATACAACTGTAGTAAGTACAATACATACAATAACATACCATATTTCTTTAAGTAAAAGGCCTTTAGTCGACAAAAATACTGGTTTATTGGTCCGACTGGTAAGACATGGAAATGTGTTTCAATCAATGGACCTTCAAAAGAGACAAGACTGTTCTAGAACCATTCCGTGGTGCTGGCCTCGCTCATTTATGCTTATTACTCATCCTGCAAGCTGTGGCGTCCTCGCACCATATACCAAAAAACAAAAAAATAAAACAAATTTGCTTAGAAATCAATTATTATTAATAATGGCTCTGGAACGACTGAAATAAAATATTTCTAAAAATCAAATATTATCAGTAGTAACAGAAGTGCTGGAAAATATGTAAAGAAGAATGACTAAAAAGAAAATTTTAACAATAATAATAAAAAGGTTAAAAAATCTGAAACGAAATATTCCTAATAATCAAATGTTATCAATAATAGTACACGTGCTGGACAATCTGAAAAGGACTTTGCCTAAAAGTCAATTGTTTTTAATAACATTACAACAGCTGAAAAAATATTAAATGAAATATGTCTAAAAATCAAAGGTTATCAAAGGTTAATGCAGCTACTGAAAACTGAATTCAAATTTTCCTAAATGCCAATTATTAATAACAACAGCACAGGAACTGACAAATCTGAAAGAAAATAATATAGCAAATAAGTAGAATTTTTATAAAATTAATTTCTTTATAAAATTCATCGTATTTGCAAAGAATTTCTATAATAGGTGCACCTGCCCGTTTTTAACTATTTAGTCAATTTTTTTTTCACCAGAGGTAGTGTCTCTCATATAATTTAACTACCGGTCCTCCCGCCCTGGAAGTTTCATAAGAGTTATATTAAGAGGAAGCGCTCGATTTTATTTTACCAGCGGTACTGCCGCTCTGAAACTTCCACCAGAGGTACTACCACTCACAACATTTTTTTCTAGTTTGGAAAATACATACCGATATATCACTACATAGTATAAAACAAAGTCGCCTTTGTATATCCCTATGTGCGCTTAAATCTTTAAAACTACGCAACGGATTTTGATGCGGTTTTTTTCAATAGATAGAGTGATTCAAGAGGAAGGTTTATATGTATAATACATGCATAATATACTAAGGCAACATTGCTAATTTTAGAGGTTCCTAACGTGATGTCGTAAATTAACCTATTTTTTTAGGCTTATTTAGCAATTAGCAAAAACGCTGCCTAACCCTACGAGTTAGATCAAATTAATGTACTACAGTATTGTACACCATAAAAAGGTCTACAAAGAAGTCCGCGATGGTATATGTTTATCTTTTAGGGATAACCCACATTAACCATTTTTATTGTTTACTTTTTACGTGAGAAAATGGCTTATTTACGAAGCTATTTTAAGCAATACGGCATTAATCCTTATCGAATTAAGTACCTTAAATACAGTGTGCAATTAATATAGATCAATATGGTTCCTTACAGCATGTAAATTAAACAAATATTTTCAGAGATATTACAAATTTAAAATTTGCGTTTAAAAATGTTTAATGTAATAAAAATTGTATGAGTTTAGATATTCCAAAGATAGCAGGAAATTTTCATAGTAAGTATAGGGGAAGAGGAATTGTTTTACTCCAAATTTAATGCGTGCAGGCCAAGGGCAGTAATGAATGAACCAAAAATACTGGATCGATTTTAATCATGTTTTCATTGAGTGACATAGGCATATATATTTTATGCCCGTGCAAAGTCAGAGCGGACCGCTATGTTTTTATATACAACGTTCATATTTTTTCTGTAGTGTATTTAATTTAGTATCAGCATTGCACCCGTGCGAAGCCGGGGCGGGTCGCTAGTATGATATAAATCGCACATCATCGCCCTACTTGAGCACTAACAAGTACAATAGAGCATCATTACAACGTTGCGTTAAAACAACGTTTGTTTATAAACTTTTGTTACTATAACTAATATTTTGAATAATTTTGCAGAGAACCGGGCGTCTTTTGCAAGACGATTTGTTTACATGTTCGATCGTACCAGGTAGCATTTGTCCCCTTTTAATTGGAATAAAACGAGAAGGAAAATATTATCTGACTCCAATAAATAAGGTACTGATGAACTAATAAACCTTGTGGGAATAAAAATAGGAAAAGATAGTGTTTCTTTCATAAAACAGACAATTTATTCAGTCCCACAACAACACGCATTTATATTAAGCCTACATAAAACAAAATTTAATGTATATTCTTAATTTTGCAAATTTCATGAGGATATTCTAAATTTAACTAAAGTTTCTAAAGTTTCAAATTCGAAATATTTATTTTTTGCAAACTCCTATATATACATTCCGATTTATATTGAATTTGGTTAATAAGAACAATAATGTCACCATAAATAGTAGTGAAAACCTCAATTTCCTCTATATTTTTTGTGTTAAGTCTGATTTTATTATGACATAATTGGTATTCTTAAAATTCTATATTTAATTCGTTTTTTTCACCTGCAGATAAGATATCAGCTTCAGTTTGGAGAATTCCGTTGTCATCAAGAATAAATGTTGTTTATTTTAATATTACAGTGTATCTAAAACTACAGTTAATTATACAACCACAATAGTTTATACGTTAGATTTATCCCATATTAACTTTTTATCACTATTGCCGTCCGGTTGTCAGATGTACTCTAAATTATTCAAAATATTAGTTATAATTACTACAGGTTATAAACTAGCAAATATTATTTTAGCCTTGTGATTATTTTGATAAATTTTAAGTCGCTCTCTAATATATCATATCACTTTGTTTGAAAATGTCGAAAACAATAGACATTAAGGACACAAATTGATTGCGGTTTTAATGTTATTTCGAGAAAAAAAGGAACGAGATAATGAAGGCCCCCTTTTGTCCGTAAATTCCAATAGAGAGGTACTATATGCTATAGGAGTATATTATAAGTTGCTGCAATATTATTGAAAATGTTGTTAGCGTGTTGCTGCTGCACTGAATATTAGTCTAGGTAGTGTGAATAACATCGCCTATAAAATGATGAACAATAAGATAGATTCTACCAAGAAAACTTTAACATTTTGATATTGACTCTATACGAGTTCAAATATACGAAATGTATAAGAACAGTGAGTAAACAAACTATTCTATCGATATAAACATAATTTAATAAAATTATTTTAGAGAAAATTGTCTGTCTGAAGAGTATACGTAAAAGAGTTAGGAACCTGCAGCTTTTTGAGGAACGTAAGACATCCTTTCATACACTCTTACAGGGCATAGGGTTTAAATGGTGTAAAGATAACTCTCGGAGAGGTTTAACAACACTTCTTCTGGAACTTCCAAACATTGTCTTAAAAATAATTCAATTCTTAAAGGCATAAAATAAGACCAAGGAAGATAAACTATTTGAATTTGTATATTTTTATGAAACTTGGATATTTCAAAATGGTTCACTGTGGTATTGTTGGCAAGACAGTACAAAAAAAAGTCTAAATACAACAAAAATTGAAGGAAAAATGAAAAAGCTGCAATAGCATTCGATTAGGTTTTATTGGTCATTATAATTATTAACAATTAATTGCAGATATATTGCTGGTCGAGAAGGATATTCCATCAAAAACTGTTTGGATATGTGGAAGGAAGCATTGTCAACCATAACACGTTCGGTTTGGATGAAGTCGATAAGACATAGAGAATAGTAATTGATAAATGGTGGAATCGTGAGCATGTTTTAGACAGATTAGAAATCAACAGTTTAATGATGAAATTGGACAGTGAGTCGGAAAGTGAAAATGACTGAAGAAAACTTCCAAGATATGTGATAATGCTCTGTAATGCTTTAAATTCTTGAGACAGAGTGATGAGAGTGGAAACAGCTAAAGGTATGCACATAATTAATTGAATATAACTGTAGAAAATATGGTATTGTAAGACGTGAAAGATTTGTGTGAACAGATATGATTGTAATTGTTCAAAATTTAACATGAGCATTAGGTTAGAACGTATGCGCGGAGACTGAATACTAACTGTTTTGTAGATATGGTAAATGCATTAGACAGAATTCAGTGATTAATTTTATGAAGAATGATGTACCCATATAGTAGCAGAAGAAATAAAATATACGGTGATACCGGGTTGACTTGACTTATATATGCTTTCAAAATAATACAATTATTTACACATTACATTACACCTTATTAAGAAATTATTCATAAAGCGTAAAACAAAAATAAAACTTTAATAGCAATCAAATCAACCAAG
Organism: Rhynchophorus ferrugineus; assembly: GCF_030347505.1. Classification (NCBI taxonomy): domain Eukaryota; kingdom Metazoa; phylum Arthropoda; class Insecta; order Coleoptera; family Curculionidae; genus Rhynchophorus; species Rhynchophorus ferrugineus. Next base: position 18,492,361 of record NW_027472589.1, read on the forward strand.
CAATCTGGACCCTTTTTTAATGGCTTTTGGAGCACACCCCATCATAAAACTAGAATAATTTTTGTTTCGTTTCTTTCACTGCACAAAAGAAGTATTCTTTAAATTAACTCGAATAATACTTATCTACTGTCTACCTAAAAGAGAAACAAAAAGTCCCAGCCTTCAACCAAAACCGAAAGTGATTTTATCCTACATTATAATAGAATCGAATGAATATACCCCAAGTCGTAAGGGTGGATTAAATAATATCGGGTTCGAGACCGAAATAGCCACGAACCGTATGCCTACCTCTCGGGATCTAATCGGGAGGGACGGGAGGTAGCGTCATCACTGGTTCGTCGACGGCCTTCCTCATTGATGACCGATGAGAAGGCGACGGAGTACTTAATATCGTGGCCAACCCATCGGTTTTCTCCCATTTCGGCGACGGTTCATGAGCAGGTGGCGATGGCGTGAACGGCAACGATATCTGGAAATTAGAAGGGATCTTGGGGAGCGGTACCGGTGTCACCTCTAATCATAACGGGCGAGCGCCAAGACCGCCGATTTGGAGATCGGCGTTTTGTCTTGGAGTGGCTGGTTTCTGATCTTCTCCCTGCTCGAGATGCGAAATTTGGCAAGGTTAAAGCCTATATCCAAATAAATACAAATAAATATACTTCACTTAAACAAAAAACGCTCATATCAAGCAACCATGAATAGCCGTCAGATCGGTGACACAAAACACATAAATAATGTAGCCGTGTAGATCGCCGACAATATCTTACTAGGATCGAATCTCGCCAGGACTATTTTTTTTTTAATTTTTAAAATAAAATAAAAGATAGTGTTCATTAAAATAAGTGAGTGTTTGTTTTTTACATTTAATACGATATTGAAACGGCAAGTGAGTGGTTAAAACATTATTAAATAAGTTATTTAATTGTAAGCAGTGTTGTTTAAGATTTTGTGTTACTTTCGGTTATTACCACATTGTTGGATTTATTAAACAGTCATAGCAAGTTTGGATTTAAAGTTATATTTCCCATTTTCTGCGTAGAAAACAAATTAATTTACTCGCTTTATCGAAAGGTATATACAGTTGAGAAATAAAAACCCGATATATGTGAAAATTTCTTCCCAACGTATATAAAAAGAATACATATAATAAACCCATATTGCTAGAATATTAACAGTTTTAAAATAGTTTTGTAAAACTTGTTGGCGAGTTTTTAGATGGGCGTGGGGCATAAGACAAAGTAGAAAACAATAAGGAAAAGCCATAAAAGACAAACTAAAGATAATGAAATATATAAACAAAAAACAATGCTTAATTTTAAAATGCTGGTAAAGAAATTGTTCTTCTAATCAGGTTTTAACCTGGTGTATATATTGTTTTTGTAATATATAATTTAGGAGAGAAATATGTATATGGGCTATATGAATATATAAATAAAGTAATGTATATATTTATGAGTTAAAATGTTACATCGTGGAATCACTGTCTACAAAATACCCAGAAATATAGTCCCAGATGTTGAACACGGGCGGGGTGCCAGCAACGCCAACTAGAACTCGATAACGAATAGCTGGCGGCAACACCAAGACGTTTATCTGGGATGTTATTGAAGGGTATTTCGATTCATTCAGTGCTCAACCATCGTTTGGTTTAGACGTGCCACCATCGACTGTCCAAGCCTCGTCTCCAGGTAACACCACTGCCATCCGTTTTATCATTTGTATTTTTCACATTTTTTTATATAGCCAATAAATAACGGTCACATAATGTTAACACCTCTGTTTCATTTCGTTTTACCTCCATTCACCGAGCCACATCATTTACAATAAAAACTAACTACATAATTTTCATAGATGGAATACAGAGGACAAATACAAGAAAGTATTAATTATTAACAGTAAATTTGTAAATAACTAAAAGCATTGATAATATTAAGGTATCTAATGATTCATGCAATAAAATATGTGTATATGTAACTATATGACATTTTTCTCTTTGAAAGCTGCATTAATTATTCTGATTATTTTCGTTAGAGATTTAAATTAAACTACACAACTGTGTTCATTATTGCTTTAATATACACGCTAAAGTTAAACATCAATTCCAATATTGTTTCATTCATATATGCTCTATTTTATTATATAAACATGTTTATGTTTACTATATAAAAGTAAAGAAAGTACATGATCTTTCTTATATTTGTGGCTCTAAATTTATTACTGTTCTGAAAGTTAATCTTACTTATAATACTGTATTATAATATTTAGTGGTGTAGTAATTTACATGAATTAATATTTTGTTGATTATTGAAAGTTGATGTAAATTATATTTAATTAATTGCAATTTTAAAAAAGATATTGAGTGTTAGTTTCTGATATAGTTTTCATACTTTTAAATAAGTTTTAATATACAAACATTTATTATGTTAATTAATGTTAGGTATCAAATATATTACTGACCTTGTATTCAAAATACTGTGAAAACAAGTTTTAGTAATATATCATTTTGTATTAACCGATTTCGAAAAAGGAGTTTGATATTCTATGTTCGATTGTATATATGTTTCGCCGATTTGTCGGTCAATTATGGATTTCAAAATGTTTTTTATTCGGAAGTGTGCACTTTCGAGTTGGCCCGTTGGCACGAAATCAGGATCTGTTGAGGGAAAAAGGGGAAACAGGGAAAAGGGAAACGCTTTAATTTCAAGGGCATGCTCAAAGTTTTCACATATTTCATATAAAATAAACAGATATTTGTTTATAATGTTATTGCTGAGCTGATGTGACGAAAAATAAAAAGTAATTTAATATTAAATCATTCGGTTTGCTTTTTAAGCACCAGCCTTATGATATGAGAGTTCGTTGAAACAAAAAACTAACAGTTTGAATGGTGTATCGGTTAGAGCCTTGTGCCCTCACGGGGAGGTCGCGGCTTCGGTTCAACGGGGGCAGCAATTTTTTTGTTCTAATTTGGTTGGAAATTTGTCAGATCACCTAAAAAATTAGTTTGAAGTCATTGCCAACTCCAAACAATACAACAATAATAATAACATTTTGTGACATAAACCAAATTAAATTACCAATAAAACGAATTCAGTTTATTGCTCGGTACCGACTTCAAAATGATCAGGTAGGTATTAAGCTAATTATAAATTATGCTCATATTTTATATTAAAATGTTTTTTTTGTGTTAAAAATCTATGTCTAAATTATTTTTTAATTTTTACTTTTTATTTTTTTATATATTTTGTTGAAGTGGGTTCAATTTTTTATTATCAAATATCAAACAAAAATAAGAAGTTTATTTGGAATATAATGTATGTTAATGTAATATAAATGCAACATATCAAAATTAGTCCTTTTACTCCATTATTAGAGAAACATGATTAATTTAATATGATATCCATTATTGTTTGATGCGTGTTAATTACATAAAAAAGAGGAAATACTATGTACTCTTACTTATTAATTTATATACAAATAGAACGTTTATCAGCTAAGATAACAATAAGTGTTTCCTATAACTTGAAGCTCTTGAAAAAGACATTTTGTAATATATTAAAAAAATATTTGCAACGTAAAGCACTGATCGAATAAAAACAATATCAATTTTTTCTGTTAAATTGTCAATATCTAAATACAAAGTCTATAGAGCGATAAGAGACTACAGTATTACATATTAAAGAATTAAGGTATATAAGCATTTATTTAGAACAGATGAATAGAAAACCATATTTTATTGAGGGATATGTTCTTGCTTGAAAACATGGCCCTTTTGTATAAGTTTGGTTGACATTTAGAGTTCTTAGGAAAGCACCACTCATGGAGAAGAGCTTGTCTCCCACTTTTCATTAATATTTCTTTGTATGTGTTGATACTAAGCATTGGAGAGGCTCTAAATTAAATCATACCGATCAATAGATCAATTAATTAAAAGGAGAATAATTAAACTAACAAAAAAAATAATCCAAATCGTTTGGGGATTATAAAGATAAGATAAGAGAATAAGATAGGGATAAGAAAATTAAGAATAGTCCATCAGACTTTTATGTTTAAAAAACTTCAGTGTTCCATTTGTAGATTTCTAAAGAGATTTGTAACATTGACAATGTTTTAATAATCCAAAATGATCAAAAAATATTATAGCTCCAAGAGATTGGGCTGTATATAAATATGAGGAAATGTCATAATGATGTAGACGTACAAGAGAACAGCACGCACACAAGGTAAATAGAAAATGTATCTCTATCTGGGTGTACAAAATTTATAGACAACAGAATTTGTCGATGGTAGAAGCAAGAACTATATAGTGTTACGAATTTATATGTGTTGTATTGTAGCAATCATCTTAACAATCATTCGATTACTCTTTGGGGAGTGAATTATTTGATAACTGTATAATAAACTTGATATTGTAGTGATATGATAACCACTGCCCAAAGAATCACATAAAAAAGTAAATTATTCGGAATATAAAATAATTTATGTATACTAAGTATTTTTAAGTCAAAACAATAGCATTTGAGAGTTAGTTGAACTTATCTACCAGATATTTACATTGATACGCATATTTTATTTTTTCTATGGCTAATTTTAAAACTAGTGCATAAAATAAAAATTATGTTTATATAAAACAATATAAAACAGTTAATGTCTTAAACAAATAAAACAGAGATCATAATAGATTGTTTAGCAGCTACGTCACAATAAACGGCAAAGTAAATAATTAAGCTAATTCTAAGCGTGTGAGATCTTGACGTTGAGCGGGTGAGGTGACATTTCTGAAGACTAAATAAGCCTAAGTAAGCAATTTTCAATGGCAATGGTGAATTTAAAAATACACATGAAATATAAAAAAACCGGTGATTACAATAACATTTAATATCAAGAATTAGAAATATAATGATACTGAGAGGAAATAGTACTGCTAGTTAATAACATGGGTAATTAATTATGCTGACTGATCATTGTAGTAATGAATAACAGTATCGCAAAAAAAACAAATGTATCGACAAACAATGGTACTGATAGTGATTGACTGATAACATCAGAAATGAGAACAATAGAATAACCAGGATGATTAACAACAACCTTAGTCCATAATAGTCGATAAAATTGAGACAGAAATGATAACAGACAACGTATAGTAACGATAAGTGATAGCAGTAATAATCTATCCTAGGATGATGTATGATATATGCACACGGTACGAAGGGAAGATATGGACTACTACACTAATTTGCGAGATGCTGACACTAGAGTTAGTAGGGATCAATAGGGTGGTGGATCAATCTAAAATCTCAAATAAATAAATACGCAACATTCTTGTTTTTTTGTTCCTCTGAACGGAGTCGTTATTTCGCGACTATACAATAGTACGGTATTAATGCATAGGGGACGAGGACAGGCATAAAATGTATATATAAAATAATAAATAAATAAATTAACAAAATTGATGACACAAACAGGGGGATTAAAAATATAAATAGTGTATATACAATTTTAATACGAACACAAACTACAGGCATAAACATAACGATGTAGAGGTTCTCTCCAGACAGTACACGTCAGCACCCACTCCGAAGTGATAATGGTTATTTGGTCAGTAATACTAAACTTAGGCTAGATTCTATGGAGAAAATCGATCTCTCGTAGAAACCCGAGGAGTCGCCTTTTTTTTTCCTGTTAAGGCATGTCTAATATTTTGCAGCCCATGCTTAGTACTAATCTGGTGAGCCGTGGATAGTCGTTCAATATGTGGCAGACTGAAATAGGGGAACGGTTACAAAACGTACAGTGAACAATCGGCCTTGAAGTAATCCAGTGACCGAGCCAGAAACAACAGTAGCCCAATCTCAGTCGATTAAAAGCTACGGCATGGTGAAGAAAGGAAGGAACGCGAAGAGAGTAAAAATATCAGCTTTAACCTTAAAGAGCCTGTTGTGGCTGGCCACCTGGGCCCATCGACGTTGTACCTTGTTATTTGCGAAACAACAAATGAATAGGATAAGGTCGGTCTAGACACAAACATCCCTGATGGGAAGGGTGGGGGGCTAATGTACGATAAAGCATTGATTATCGCGAAGACTTCAGCGGTCAATACCGAACCCTGTTCAGCTTGACAGGAATGGGAGCTTGAAAGGGAATGCCCGATTGTCAAGCCGGCTGCGAAATTTGAAACCATCGGCAATATATGTGCTTGTAGTAATGTTCAAGATGAAAAGTAAGTAAGGGTGGAGAAAGGGTGGAAAAGTTCACATAATTCGAATCGAATAAATTATCAACAATTTTCTATCATTCTTGCTATTTTTCTCTCACTTATCTAGCTCCGGCTATGATGAACGAGGAATATACACAAGGGAAGAAACCAAAGGATAAGAAAACTATCAGAGAATAATAAACGGAATAAATAGAATGAATTCACCATTTGACAAAACTTGCTTGAAGTTGGGCAACATAAAACACTAAGTATAATTAACAGAATAAAAAGGTAGTGACCCTGAGCGTCACGTGTTCACAAACTAAAGCTTAGAAAGTTTTAACGTCCCTTGGATATATTTACATTTTTGGCAAGTACTACTTACATCCCACGAAATAGCACTAGAAATGTTGCCACATAGTAATTGTCTCTATTGGAGGGTATCTGAAAAGGTGACAAGTAACAGAATTAAAAAGAAACGGCAATCCTTCCAAGCTACTTTCGATTCTCGCTTAAACCTTTTAAAAACATAAATGACCTACAATTAAGAACATCTAAAATATCCAATTGCCTGATGGAATTGTAAGTACCATAGATATTCGGAAAGATTTATGATTTTATTGAATCGTACATATCTTTGTATTTAAAAAAAATATTGAGAAAATACAAAAAAATAAAACTCGTTATTACGCCAATATGTGTGGACCGACTGTGGAAACTACCCGTTTGTTTTATAAATTTTTGTCCAATATTTACTATAGAAGAGTATGCTCCCAATATTCATGTGACTACTACTATTCCTAAGGGAAAAATAAATATGTCAAATGCTCATTCGAATGTCAACCATTTACCTGGTCTCTCGGGCTTGTTTTGTATAACCCATGACATAAATTAGTGGTGGTCTCTGATCAAAATTTTAATTCATTATTTTTTTTTAGATTTTAAGGGCTTGTAATTTCTGCAAAAAAAAATTATCTATTTTTTATAGATTAAATACATTCTACTTTCATTTCTGTTCGCAAATTCGGTAATTACTTTTTTATTAAATTTTTTATTTTGGATATAAACTGTTTTTTAGCAGATTGCATAGAAAAAGCTATTAAATGAACTTCGGCTATTGAATTTCTGATAAACGTTTTGATGCGCTTTAGTGTTGAGAAACAACACATACAAAAGTATTCCAAAAATAAAAGGGATGCAACTACAAGATGCTCTTTAAAATGGAATAGATCTCTTGCACAATTTATTATAACATCACATAACTCTAATGTAGAAATTCAGTGATCAAATATATTCAACTGGTTGAATTCTCTGGACGTTTGCGTTTATTTTCTATTGGCTGATAACTTGTTATATCTGATACGTTCCTAATGATGTTCAATATTTCGTAGCTTCGACTTTTCTTTGCTGCAATTGTTTAAAAAGGATATCCACGTGGTGTATAAACACAAGCTATATCACACATAATACCCAGATACTGAAGCACATGGAGGAACATCCATAATTGTTGGTGAAAACATAAAACACCATGAAAGAGAGATATTCAGCGAGGACTATTTACAAGCCACCAGTGTAACCATTGAAGAAGTACACGGACCATTAACAATGAGAGCTATATATTGTCTACCTAAACACAACCACATACCAACATGGCAGAACAATACCCCGGTTTCTTTAACAAGCTAGCCAATGGATTTATTGTCAGGGGAGAATACAATTCAAAACATGCAATATGTTGTTCTAAATTAATAACACCAAAAGGAACGGATCAAAGCAATGAAGGTAAATAATCTACAATATATCTCTACTGGTGAGCCAACATACTGGTCGTCAAATAGAACTAAAACTCCCGATACCACATACTTTTGTGTTACAAAAAATATTGACACAAGAAAGTGTAAAGCTGAATTAGGCTTATGTTAAATCAATCATCAGATCACTCACCAGTTATTATAACAGTCACCTCAAATATTATCAACCAAACAAATCCACATTCTTCGCATAACAGTAAAATCAACTGGCTATTATTTAGAGAGAAACTAGAAAGTTTAATATCCCTAAATTTACCTCTCAAAACAGAAAGAGATACATAAAAGTGGTAATAAATATAACAAAAAATATAGAAGTGGCCCCATGGTAGGCAACTCCTAATTAAACAAAACACTTACAATTAAACAAAAATTGCTGAAAAAAAAGTGTAAAAAATCCGACAAGAAATAAGAACAAAAGAAAACAATTCAACAAGGTAACAAAGAAGCTGAAAAAGCTAATAAATAATAAACAAAATCAAGAAAATTAAAAATATTTAGAAAACTTAACGCCAATTGATGCAACAAAATATTCTCTCTAGAAAGCAACAAGAAATATTAAAAAATCTCAACAACATAATGATACGAACGATAAAGATAAAGCGGAAGTTTTTTTGATCGACGTTTAATATGGAAAAACTTATAGTGACAAAACGCAAACAGCTTGGGCTTAAACTGAACAAAATGTATTGGTTAATAGGGCGTAAATCTAAAATATCCTTAGACAACAAGGTTTTACTGTATAAGTCAATACTTAGGCCCATTTGGGCCTATGTTATTGGATACCACTAGCAAATCAAACATAGCTTTATTTCAGAGGTTCTAGAATAAAGTGTTGTGAGGCTTTTGTACTCTTTTTTATTACTCTTAGTTGTTCCACAATCTTTCCCGCGGGCAATAAGTATTTGTTATGTTTATGTTATATATATGACATATAGAAAATCACTTCATTAAGTGATATCCTGTACAAAATAATATTTTTATTAATTAGTCTTCTATAAAAGCTTATTCTAAAGTATATAAATGTTCAGTAATCAGATAGGTTAGTGCTAAACGTTTTAGTCTACGGACTTAAGTGTCACTTCGCCAAAATACTACTACAAAATACCCAGAAATATAATCCCAGATGTTGAACACGGGCGGGGTGCCAGCAGCGCCAACTAGAACTCGATAACGAATAGCTGGAGGCAACCCCAAGACTTTTATCTGGGATGTTATTGAATGGTATTGCTATTCATTCAGTGCTCAACCCTCGTTTGGTTTAGATATGCAGCCATCGACTGCCCAAGCCTCGTCTCCAGGTAACACCGCTGCCATCCGTTTTATCATTTGTATTTTTCACATTTTTTATATATCCAATAAATAACGGTCACATAATGTAAACGCCACTGTTTCATTTCGTTTTACCTCCATTCACCGAGCCACATTCATCATTTACCCTAAAGGTGTATATCAAGATATTTACCATTTTCTGTTGTGGGAGTTGGCAACTATTGATCTAGACTGGTGGACATGCTCTTTTAGGCAGCGTAAAAGGTACATGACTGGAACTAATAACATTTAAATAACAATTTAATTTCAGAAATTTTTTAATAAATAAAATTCAATACAAATATAAGAATATACATCCATAAAATATAAAGATAACTGTATGTATAAAATATAAATATATTACAAGATCATTACAGTACTGTGCAATTAGAAAAAAATGTGTTATATTATCGAGATGGCAATATCCAAGGATAAAATGAAAGATCCCAAGATCTCCCAAGAAGCCCAAAGATCTACTAACGGTATAATAAAACAATTTTTTTGGAGTCTGAAGTATAATATATGACTCATAATTGAATGCAAACAAAAGATACGATTAAGTTGTTTGTTTCAAAAGTTTAACTAAATAACCTGAAATATATACTATGGTACAACGTAAAGTTTAGTTCGTTCATATAGGAACATCTGGAATTGAAGGTACAGAGTTAAGTTGCAATTTCTTAACTCCTGGTAGTACATCCCCTGTTAGCAAGGTATGGAAATAATCTTAATAATCTCTTTAGATATAAATAGTAATATCTTCTTATTTAATGATGACTTGGATTTGTGCTCGATAAACCAATACATTTCGTAGAGTTTAAGTCCAAGTTGTTTCCGTTTGGCGAGTATGTGCTTCTTCCAAGTTAGACGTCGATCTAGGTGCATCGACAATTATTGATATAGACTGATGTACATGTTCTTCTACACATTGTAAAAGCTATATGACTGGATTTTGTTTCGTTGGCTTTTAGACGCCATCATTTCTGTAGGTGAATTGATGTTATGGCTGGATCTTCATCAGAGGCTAAGACTGCTGTGTCGTTTGCGTATGTTACCACAGTGGTTATTTTTCTTGTAGGTAGATCAGCTGTGTACAGAAGTTGTTATTCGGTGTGTTCATCGCCTTGTTTTCCTGTAAAATGACAATCTGTGAGGTAAGAGTTTTTTAGCTCATAATCCAGATATAAGTGAGAAATTTTTTTGGTGTTTAAGTCTATATTTATATTTTTAACAACCCTATGCACTTGTTCGATTGTTTCACGCTTTTTGCGAGAACCAAATTGGTGTTCTGGAATAATCTTCCTTTTTTTTATTATACAATTGATCGAACTGATTAATAGACACATACAGTAAGATATAATAATCTCTAGAATAAGTAATAATGGTCTTTAGAGTAATTTAGGATAGTAATTAAACTAAGATTTAGATTATAAGTTTGTACAGCGGATCACTTAGTCAAGCGATCTTCTACATGTCAGGATACTTATATTATATATCGGAAATTATATAATAATACTTATTACCCACGGACAGATTGTTGAAGTTTTAAGATAAGAAAAAATGATGGAAAAAATGTAGTCAAAATTTATGGCGAATACAGGCTGCTACAATACAAACTGTGTTGCTGGAGAATTGATATTCTATTTTATCCATGTTTTCAAACAGATATTTCTATTTTCGTAGTCAACATTAATAGTCCATATATTAAAGTTCCAACGGGTTGGAACAACGTAGGGTTCGTTTTGTTCACAATTTTGTTCAACACTTCTACTCCTTGGGGTGAATTATTAAAATAAATCCAGGAATGTCTTGTAGATTGCCAAACAATACACGTACTTGTTTATTCGTGGAAACAGCTTTATACATAATAAATTTAATTGTTGTGCATAACAGTTATATAGTGAGCAAGGGAATATTTCTTAAAATAAATGCTTGGACGCCTGCATGTTGGCCGCACATCACCGCTACTCCATCATAGTTTTGTGCAATCAGATTGTTGGGCGAATATTGAATTAAATTATCTATAATGCTTAAAATCGTTTACTAAGTATTTCTGCATCACATTTTTCAGGAATTGAGTAGTTCCAAAAATGCTCATTTGGATCACCATCACGAACATATCTAAAAAATACTACCAGTTGAGATTTTGGAGTAACATCAGCTATTTCGTCCGCCATGATCACCAAGAATGAAGAACTATTAATTTCCTGAATCATTTGTTCATGACAAATTTCAAGCATACACTGCAATAGATTGTTCTGTATTTCTTTGGAGGTGCCTTTCGATACCGAAGCATTCTTTAAGTGTCCACTTAGAGTTGCATCTAGTTTAGTCGGAAAATTTATAAATCCTCGAGATATCAACCGATTCTGGAAAGTACCGCTCTCATCATCTCCTCTCCATTTAAACGCCCCACTAAATGTAATGCAATTTATAATTTTTGGTAAAACATACCTTTCTTAACAAAACGTAGAATCTAACTGAACCGTAATATTAGGTGACCCTCGTAATTTTCAAGCTAAAGAAGCTCCCAATAAAATTTTTGGGAGCTTCTTTAGCTTCCTTTTGCAACAGCGCTTATGTACCAGCCGCCACTGACATAAACATTTAAATACAAACACATTTTAGTTGAAATTCTTGTATCAACAAATCTCTTTATTATTATTGTCATCTTGGTGACGCAGTGGTAAAAGCGACAAATTAGTCCACCTACTGTTGCAGTAGTGGCGTGTTCGAATCCTGCTGAGACATGATCGTAAATTTATGTTTGTGATTGTTTAATGTTTGTGATAATCCTAGGTAAGAGTGCAAAATCCGACAAGGAAAATAATCCCAGTCATACCAATAACCAGACTGGGTAAGTCTGGATATTTTCTGGAATGATTTTTTAAGTTGGTCACCCTCGAGTCGGTAGGCTTAATGTCGAAAGCGGTGGTTTGGAGACAACGTCAAACTGTAGGTCCAGTTCAGATAGATCCTGGTTGGTAAAACGGAGGTTTTAAAATAAATAAAAAAAAATGTTTATTAAAATGGCACTTTTGGGATTAACCTGGCAAAGGGATATAGTCACGTCCCAGTTAGCTCGTTCAAATCTTGATTTATTACGTATAAGTGAGTACATATTTTTTTAAAGTATCGCTATCAATTTGATTTTACACAAATTGATATTATCACCTGTTTCTACGAAAAAATGATCGTACCTAATATAAATTAGTCAAGTAAGATATAGATAAAAAAATGTTTAAAAGTAATCAGCTTCGATATATTTTATATTATTTAAGAGCCTCTAGTAAACACAACCAACAAATTTTAAATAACTAATTAAGATATCAAAGATGAATAAAGCACCTGTTATTGGAATCGATTTGGGAACATCATTTTCCACTGCAGCCGTTTTCTTAGATGCCAAACAAGAAGCTATACCGAACAAGGAAGGACCACGTATAACTCCGTCTTTCGTCTTTTATAACGAAAACATCTCAGACATCTCTGTTGGAACCTCCGCTGATTATCAAGGTGTTAGCTGCATCACCAATTTTTTCTACGGTAAGCACATCATTTTTGTACATTTTTCAAGTAATTATTATATATTTATATGATCTCCTCGGTTACATTTGTTGGATGGTGTGTTTACTTACGAGTATATACAATGGCTAAAGGATTCAAAGATTCTAAATTATTTGCTATTGCTAATAAGTTACGATATACTTTTCTTAAGGAGAATAAACTAATAAATGAGGCATTTTGTCGATGTCAATAGTTAAAATCATAAAACTGAACTGTTGAATGGCAATTAGAGTCGATTTCTTAAAGTTTATTCAATTGTTCTGGTGGACTGTAAATTTATTTTCTTCTTATACATAGTTCTTTGGTTTCATTCTGTCAACATTTCTAAATGAAAAAATCTTGCTTTAGATGTTATTTCTTTTAGTGACCTATGTTTATTCGGATTATATAATTGAACTGTCGTTCATCTCTAAGATGCAATATTTTTAAATTTATCCCTTCTACGCCAGATAGGCATCCCACAAACAATGGTATAAGTAGTACAACTCCATTGATAAGATCAAATACTTGTCGTAATACCATTTTGAATATGATATCAGAACATACTTCTAATATCACATTCCCTACAGCCCAATCCAATCTCTAAGATCTTGTATAATTTTTCCCTCCCAAAATTTCAGTATATATTTGGTACATATAATGTACATATAAGTATGTATAATTGCCATCGCATACTGAAATATATAATAATTATAGTTCGTAGTATACATAATAATAGTTGTAGTATACTTAAATAATTTTATCTAATCTGGACTGAAAAAGCCACAACAGATACTATTATGTCCATAATATTCTTATTATTTTAAGTAAAATCTTAATTAAAATTCACAAGATCTCTATTATTTTTGTTGCAGACGCGAAGAGGATCATCGGCCGTAAATTTAACGACGTAAATGTTCAGAAGATTAAAAACAATGAACATTACCGTTTTAACATAACCAATGACCCTGAGGGAAATGCAGTCTTCAAACTTACGCATGACGGAAAACTTACGCATAAATCACCAGAAGAAGTTAGCTCAGAGGTACTGAAATATTTGAAGGAATCAGCGAATGTATACTTGGGAACAGAAATTAAGGAAGCAGTTATTTCTATTCCGGCTCATTTCAATAATTCTCAAAGAAAAGCCACCCGCAAAGCAGCTGAATTAGCTGGTTTAAAAGTGTTAAGGCTCATTACTGAACCAGTTGCAGGTGCATTGTTTTATATTAGTGGAGGTACCAAAATGGATGGGAAAGTATTAGTTTATGATTTTGGAGGTGGGACTTTTGATGTTTCTATTATTGACGTCAAGGACAAGGAGATTAATGTACTCAACGTGGAAGGAGAAACCTTTCTTGGTGGTCGAGATATGGACCAACTACTTGTGGAACATTTTATGGAGCTATTAAAAAAGGAATACGGCGATAAAATTTTAACTTCGAAATTAATGAGACGTTTAAAAGAGAAATGTATTGTGCTCAAGGAAAAACTTTCTATTCAAGATCGTTATTACCTTCCATTAGAATGCGTTGATGGAAGCGATAAAGATTTTACATTGCATATGTCGCGTACACAGTACGAAGAAATTATATCTGATATAGTAGAAAAGTCTATGGTTAAGGTAAAAAAATGTATTGAGGACCTTAACATTCCTCCAGAAAATATAACCAATGTGCTACTTATTGGTGGCGTTACGAGAACTCCAATGATACAACAAAAGTTAAGTAGGTATTTTGGCTGGAGTAAACTTAAAACTGATGTTAATCCTGACGAAGCTGTTGCACTTGGTGCAGCTTATCAAGCAGCTATGTTAACAGGACAATGCAATCAAATTAGACAAATCACTGAAGTAACTCCCTTATCATTAGGAGTAACTGTATATAAAGGATTGGTAATTAAAGTAATTGAAAAAGGTACAAAACTACCAACTGAAAAGTACCAAACAGTCCAAACATTAGTCAATAATCAAAGGTTTATGAAAATCGAAATATCCGAAGGAGAACGAAAAAATAGAATTTACAATAACGTTTTAGATGAATTTTATTGCATTGATCTGCCAGAAGGTAAAGCTGGTGATGTTCAAATTACAGTAACATTTATACTTGATAATGATGGAATTCTTAAAGTTGAAGCTGAGGTATTAGCTACAGGTAAAAAAAAGAAAGTAAATATAGAATTGCAAGAACCCCAAGTACGTCAAAGTGATATCAAACGTAGCATTGAAGATGCAGAGAAAAATAAAAAAGATGATGATTTATTTGAGGCTTTCGAGCATATTTATGGCAACGTTATCTTTCTTATAAACCGCATTCAGTATGAACTAGAAAATATAAATAGGAATGTCGATCAAGAATTTGTAAAAAATATAAAAAATATAAATTATAGGACATCTCTGGAAGAAATACTTAATAAATATAAAGCTTTTAAAACATCAGTTGAACATTCGGTGCTCGTTTTTGACATGGATGTACTAAAGCGTTTGATGACCCTAGAGCCTATGATAACTGAAGCAATTGAAAAGTTTATTTAAATTTAGAATATTCTAAAATATGTAAAACAGAAAATAGAAAATATATTTTATGTAAGCTTAATATAATTGTGTTTTATTACTAATAAATTGAGTATATAGTAACAAACACTAAGTTTTTCCACGTTTCTTCTCAGGAGGTCTAATCCCACATCAGCATTTTCTTTATAGGAGTCCTGAAAAGTGTCATTAAAATATAAACCCTTTGGTTTCAAACGCATAAAATTAGACAAATTATATAAAGAACAAGTAGTTAATGAGTGGTGAAAGGATATCATCATACATTTTAAACAGAAATGCAACTAAAGGACCCCAAATATAACTAATACCCCCTATATGCTATATTGGCTATGAGCTAATGAACAATTAAAAAGTGTTTCTTCTTATATTATAGAAAGAACGCGATTTCAAGTTATTGAATTAAATGTTAATAATTATTATTAAATGCTAATAGTTAGATTACTTAACGGAGATATACGTTGTCAGGTGGTGATCTAAAGAATCATTAATGCCCCAAATAAAATTATCTGTTTAAAAACAAAATTTCTTGTTTTTATATAATATATACGCAACCAATGACAGTGAATTATATTACCCCTTCCACAGAAAAAGGAACAATAATTCGATACAGCTAACCAAATATTATATTCAAGAAAGCATACTGTTGTGATCTATGTGTGTAGAGTTGCTTATAAATAAAGGCGTAGAATAAATATTATATTTAATAAAACAAAAAAAAATAATCTTACAACTTAAACAAGTAAAACAGAGATCAAAATAAGTGATATAACATATAATTACATAATAAATAAAGCATATAATCGTGTGAGAACCTGATATTCGAGGTGTTTGGGTGATATTTCTGAAAATATAATAAAAATGTATCTGCGCAAACTAGAAATGGTTATTATTACGATATATATTTATATTATTCGGCAACATTGGAATAAAACAGCACTGACAGTTAGTATAGTGACAGATAAGTGTGCGGGTAATTAATTATGCAGGCAGATCAAAATATTGAAAAATAATAGTGTCGATACATAAATGTATCGACAAATACTGATAATGGACGCTATTGATATTCTCAATGAAGGATGAAACAATGGTATGCAATAACAAAGCTGGAACAAGGATGGTTAACAATAATATTAGTAAATAGTAGTCAATAACATTGACGGAAAATGATTATAATAACAGACAATATTGGTAACTGATAGCAATGATAAACTATACTAAGGTGAAGTATGATATGTGCACACGGTAGGCAGGGAAAGTAAGGCACAACGTACCAGCCTATATCTAAACTTTAACAATAGTCGTCATGCAATGAGATCAAGGGAAGTAACGCTTGAGACGCTGCCACTTTGGCTAGTAGGCGTCGATAGGATTAAGCTTAAAACTCGAATAAATAAATGTAATGCTCAGTTGCTATTGTAGACTTACTTCTCCAGCTACACTTATGATGAACATTCAATGGGTACGAGAGGAAAATCCGGAGGTAAACACGTTAAAAACTGAACGAAGTATGATACGTGCCCACGGTACAAAAGGAGAGTAACGCACGACGTACCAGCTTATGTTCAAACTTTAACATTAATGGACATGTATTTAGATCAAGAGAGGAAACGTGTGAGATCCTGCCACTAGGGTTAGGAGGCCTTGCTAAGATTAAGGTAAGAACTAAGAAGAAATAAATACACACATCTCCGTTACTATTGTCCAGCTCCAGTTAGCATGAACATGCAATGCGACGACATAAAAAGCCAGAGGCAAACACACTAGATACGCGGTTATGAAGGAACGGCAAGAACCACAATTGGTAGCATTTCTGTGTGCTTCAGCTTGCCAATGAACCATATATAATGGGTAATAACGATAATTGATGGAATCATAAACTGTGCTAGGATGAAATATGACATGTACCCACGGTATCAAAAGAAGATAACGCACGACGTAACAGTATATGTCTAAACTTTAACAATAGTGGTCGTGTAATGAGATCAAGGGAGGCAACGCGCGACACTCTGCCAAACACGCTAGGGACTGTGCTAAGATTAAGTATTATATAGGCACACGTTAGTACCAGTGTATCTCCAAACTTTAACAATAGTTGCCTAGGATTAAGCTAAAAACTGGAATAAATAAGCAATGCTCTGTTGCTATTATGCACTCATTTCTCCAGCTCCAGTCTTGATGAATATGCAGTGCGTACCAGTGAAAAAGCCAGAGGCAAACATGCTAGGGACTGTGCTAAGAAGTAGTATTATATAGGTACACAGTACAAAGGGAAGGTAACGCGCGACGCACCACTGTATGTCTAAACTTTAACAATAGTGGTCGTGTAATGAGATCAGGGAGGCAACGCGCGAGACTCTGCCACTAGGGTTAGTACTCGTCCCTAGGATTAAGCTAAAAACTGGTATAAATAAATAAGCAATGCTCTGTTGTTATTGTGCACTCATTTCTCCAGCTCCAGTCTTGATGAATATGCAGTGCGTACCAGGGAAAAGCCAGAGGCAAACATGCTAGGGACTGTGCTAAGAAGAAGTGTTATATAGGCACCTGGTACAAAGAGAAGGTAACGCACGACGTACCAGTGTATGTCTAAACTTTAACAATAGTGGTCGTGCAATGAGATCAAGGGAGGCAACGCGCGAGACCCTGCCACTAGGGTTAGGTCGGCGTCCCTAGGATTAAGCTAAAAACTGGAATAAATAAGCAATGCTCTGTTGCTATTATGCACTCATTTCTCCAGCTCCAGTCTTGATGAATATGCAGTGCGTACCAGGGAAAAGCCAGAGGCAAACATGCTAGGGACTGTGCTAAGAAGAACTGTTATATAGGCACCTGGTACAAAGAGAAGATAACGTACGACGTACCACTGTATGTCTAAACTTTAACAATAGTGGTCGTGCAATAAGATCAAGGGAGGCAACGCGCGAGACTCTGCCACTAGGGTTAGATCGGCGTCCCTAGGATTAAGCTAAAAACTGGAATAAATAAGCAATGCTCTGTTGCTATTATGCACTCATTTCTCCAGCTCCAGTCTTGATGAATATGCAGTGCGTACCAGGGAAAAGCCAGAGGCAAACATGCTAGGGACTGTGCTAAGAAGAAGTGTTATATAGGCACCTGGTACAAAGAGAGGGTAACGCACGACGTACCACTGTATGTCTAAACTTTAACAATAGTGGTCGTGCAATGAGATCAAGGGAGGCAACGCGCGGGACCCTGCCACTAGGGTTAGGTCGGCGTCCCTAGGATTAAGCTAAAAACTGGAATAAATAAGCAATGCTCTGTTGCTATTATGCACTCATTTCTCCAGCTCCAGTCTTGATGAATATGCAGTGCGTACCAGGGAAAAGCCAGAGGCAAACATGCTAGGGACTGTGCTAAGAAGAAGTGTTATATAGGCACCTGGTACAAAGAGAAGGTAACGTACGACGTACCACTGTATGTCTAAACTTTAACAACAGTGGTCGTGCAATGAGATCAAGGGAGGCAACGCGCGGGACCCTGCCACTAGGGTTAGGTCGGCGTCCCTAGGATTAAGCTAAAAACTGGAATAAATAAGCAATGCTCTGTTGGTATTGTGCACTCATTTCTCCAGCCCCAGTTATGATGAATATGCAAGGCGTACCAGGGAAAGGCCACAGGCAAACACGCTAGGGATTGTGCTAAGAAGAAGTGTTATATAGGCACCTGGTAAAAAGAGAAGGTAACGCACGACGTACCACTGTATGTCTAAACTTTAACAATAGTGGTCTTGCAATGAGATCATGGGAAACAACGCGCGAGACCGTGCCACAACTTATCTTCCCTCTCCTTGTTTTATGCTTTTAAAAATTGAATTTTTTTAAAATCAATGTCTGGAAGTTCCATTAGACCTCTTCGAGGGTTATTTTTACACCATTTAAATCCTCTCCCCTGTAGGAGTGTATGAAATGATGTCCCTCAAAATATTTATATCCTCAAAACATCGTTATATCCCTCAAAAAGCTGCTTTTATTCATACTTTCCAGACTAACAGTTTTTTCTGAAATAATTTTATTAAATTATGTTTATATCGATAAAATAGTTTGTCTACTCAAACGTTCTTATACATTTCGTACATTTGAACTCGAATAGAGTCAGTATCAAAATGGTCAAGTGTTCTTGGTTGAATCTAACTTATTGTTCATCATTTTGTAAGCGATGTTATTCACACTGCCTAAACTAATATTTAGCGCAGCAGCAACACGCTAAAAACAGTTTCAATAGAATTGCAGCAACTTATAATATTTAAGATCATAAATAATTATCTCTCTAACGGAATTTACGGGCAAAAGGGGGCCTTCATTATCTCGTTCCTTTTCGAAATAACTTACTAAAACTGCAATCAAATTGTAACTCTATGAATATCTATTTTCAGAATTTTCAAACAAAATCTCAGATTTGATGCGGCAATATTGCGACTTTTTGATGACGCATATATAAAAAAAACTTTGAATAGATTATGTAATGTTATTGTAAGCTATATCTTTTCGTTCTCCTTCAGATATTTTCCATGTTTTTGATTATTGACAACTTTGATTATTGTATGGAGTACGGTATATTCTGTGCCTTTTAGTTGGCAGTTTTGTACCTTTAGGAATAATTGTATCTACCAATCCCTTCAGTGTAGTTACTCCCATTGATAAAGGTGTCACATCACTGATTTCTTTTATTGCTTTGCGTTGTTCAGTTAAAAAGGCCGCGCGATATGCCGCACCAAGCTCAACAGCCTAATCAAAATTAAGATCAATTTTCAGTTTATTTGAGCCGAAATACTCATTTAGTGTAAAAAAATTATAGATCAATTGAAAAGTCCTCAGCCTACCATAGTTTTTTGGAAAAAAATAGTTTTTTTTAATTCAACATAATTCCCTTCAAAGGTGCCACACTGATTATCGCGATCCTCCAACTTTTCGATAGCATTTTTGCAGTGCGAGTTGTCAAATGTTGTTCTTGTTTGCTTCAAAATAGGCCTCAGTTTCGGCGATCACCTCTTCTTTCGACGAAAAATTCTTCCCAGCGAGCAGAAATTCGAAGCCCAATTCATACTTGTGACACGATGCATTATATTGATGAAGCAGCACTTTCTTTTTCTTCAAATGCGGCCGTTTTTCGGCGATTTCGTCCTTCAAACGGTCGAATAATAATGCTATGTTATAGTCGCGGTTGACGGCCCGTCCTTTTTCAAGTTAGTCAATGATAATTATTCCATGCGCATCACAAAATACAAACACCATACACCTTGCCAGCGGACTCTTTCGTTTTCCCACGTTTTGTAGCGGGTTCATCGTATACAATGCACTCGGATGACTGTCGATTGGACTTCGGAGTGAGCCATGTTTCATCCATTTCACATATCGACGCAAGAACTCGGGTTTATTAAGCGTGACCATCTTCAAAAAGTGCTTCGAATCATCAACTCGTCGTTGTTTTTGTTCAAAAGTGAGCCCGCGCGGCATCCACTTTGCACAGAGCTTTCTCATACCCAAATATTCGTGAATGATATGATGTATACCCTCAGTTGATATTTTTAAAGTGTCCGCTAAGTTATTTAATTTCAATTTGCGGTCATTCAAATCACTTTGTGGATTTTTAAATTGTTTTCGTCGGTAACAACCTCTTTTGGGCGTCCACTGCGTTCACCGTGTTCGGTGCTCATTTCACCACGTCTAAACTTAGCATACCAATCCTTGATGGTTAATTTTCCTGAAGCCAAGTTTTTGCTTCAACTGTATTTTTTCCTTTAAAAAGTAATGTTATTTCAACACCCGAAATTCTTTTTTATCAATTTTTGTTCACAATAACAAAAGTTGCTTCACTCAAAATGCTATAATTCACAAACTAGTGATTCGAGAGCTGTCAAATTTATACACGCATCTTTTGAGGCTTAGGGCTACCTAAAAATATATGAATTTAATTCTAGTAGCGCCATCTATATGTGTGCATTTTATCCCCCATTGCTCCTGCCTTGGATACTTTGTATTGAGGACGTAGGCTGGCTTAACACAGATTTACCTTTCCCATGGGTTCAGTCAGTACGCTTCCTTGTATATATCTGTATCTCTTGGCGTCTGCACTCTCCATATCTCAGGTGTTTTGTGTGGTCTCAAATATGCCTGGTTACACAACTAATTTTTTACACATGTTATAGGACTGATATATTAGAAATTAGCTTGTGTAAATATTCCGAACTAATGCATATAGTGTATACAATTGTTTCAGAGGAAACTGCTAGTCTGAAAAGTATCCATAGAAAGATTAGAGATATGTGGATCTTTGAAATATGTAGAACATGTCTTCATAGACTGTTGGGTAAAATTGGATTTAAATGGTTATAATTAAATGGGAAAGATGACCCACGCAAAAGTCGAATTGAGCATCCAGATATTGCTTTTAAAACAATGCAATTGTTAAAAGCATATATAAAATCAAGGACAACTTATTATTTCAATTTAGGTAATTAGTTCAGACATGAATATTTCAGAGCGGGACCAATATTCCCAATGGTCGCTCATGGCAAGATAATACTAAAAATGGTGTTATTACCACAAGCATTGACTTTAAAAGGTTGGACTAACAATTGATTAGGTTTTCATGCTAAAAACGGGAATGGTTAATAACACCTTTGGTTTGAATGAATTCGATTAGACACGTTAAAGAAGAAATTGAGAAATGATGGAATCGTGAACAAATGTTAGATAGATTTGAAATTTATGGATTAGTAGTTCACTTGATTGAAAATTTCTGGATATGGGATTATGATTATGACATAGGTAATGAGAGTGGAAACAACTAAATGTAACTATATAATTACTATACCATAATTGTAGAAAATTTTATTTCAAAGTCCAAAAGATTTATTTGCACTGATATGTGTGTAATTTAACTGTTTGAAAATATGGCAAAAGCATTAGGAAGAATGCAATGATTAAATCTAGTTTTGTCAAGAGAGAGGTATATAGATGGTAAGAGAACACACTAAGGAGAAATATAGTGATATCAAAACTACTTTTTAAGAAAATACTGTAGCGGAGGAGGCAAGAACTAAGCATGAAAGATAAATATGCTTTTATAAATAAAATACGTTATTGTGATATACAATTTGTTAATTAGGTAGACTAGCCCTAAACGCGCCTAGAACTCATAGATAGTATGGAAATTATATAGTATGGAGTTTATTGTAAATATAATAAAGCACAACTCTAGTTTAAAAACTATTATAACTGTATTATTAATTGCAAGTCCTTTGATAACATATCCGTTAAATGTATTAAAAAGTTAAAATATATTGATATATTCAGTTATTCTATCAATTTCGACAAAAAGTTTGGTTTCGTTTCAAATCCAGTGGATAAATCTGTGTTCGAACAAAGATTTCTTTATTTCGCGATTCTGCCAAATTACGACCCTCTGGTTATGGTAACAGAAATAAATAAGTTTGAACTAAAAACTAATGACCATGGGCAAATATGTATGGCATTAGATGATGATGAAATAATGTTTTGTATTTATTACGTAATCTTAAATTAATCGTAAAATAGCATTATGTCTGCCTATCAACAATTAACAAATCATATATATATATATATATATATATATATATATATATATATATATATATATATATATATATATATATATATGTATATATATATATATATATATATATATATATATGTATATATATATATATATATATATATATATATATGGTAAGCAATATATAAATTGTCCTCCCTTTTTTCAAGAAAACGGGCACCCGAAGTTTATATCAAGGACGAAATTTTAGGCCTAGTATTTTTGATGTAATATGCGTTACAAATAAATATATTCCAATCAAAGGAAAAAGCGCCTCAAGTAGCTAGTAATAGCCGTCAGATCTGTGACTTATACCGCCAGTAGCGTTCTAGGATCAAATCTCACAGGAGGTAAAGTTTCTTTTAAAAATTTTATAAAGTTTTTAAAATCTTAGTGAGTGGTTAAAACATTATTAAAAGAAACTATTTAATTTTGAGCAGCATTGTGTATTACTTTCAACTTTTCCCGTTTTGTTGGAATTATTAAAATTTATTAACAGCTATAGCGTGTTTTATAGGATAAAATATGCTTAAGAATATTATGGTTATGTAAAGTTATATTTTACGTTTTTTAGAGCAAACAAATTAATGTGCTTGTTTTATCGGAAAGTTATGCAGATGTTACTGAAATACCCGACCTATGCGAAAATTTCATCCCAACATAGGTTGACAAAATTTGAGAATAACAGGAATTGTCTGTTTTCTATGCTTAAAAGGTTTATTTAGATTTATATTTTATAAATCTGATTTTGAGTTGATTTTATGTTTGCTGAAGTAAAAACTGTTGACTGTTATTAATTGATGTCGTTCTGAAGACATAGTATATAATTGCACTAGAGATAATCCTAAAGATTAAAACAGTTTTCTGTAAATTTTAGTGGTACTGACTTCTATTAATAGTAGATGAATATTTTAAAGCATTGATTGGATTAAATAATGTTTAATTCAGGTCTTTCATGATTAAAGCAATAATAGATATGACTATATGATATTTCATTTTTTGAACTACGTGTCAAATAGTTTGCTTATTTACTTTATAGACCTAAGTTTTAGAAAATTAATAATAAATTTAATTATTGTAAGATCATTCCTTTAATATCCATTTCCAAACTGTAAAAAATAAATTACCTAATTTTGTTCGTTATTGTTTTAATATACATGCTAAAGCCAAATATCAATTATAACATACATTGTTTTATTCATATATTCTCTGTTTTAATATACAAACATGTATTATTTCATTTATTATTCCATACTCATGTTTATAACATAAAAGTAAAGAAAGGGCATGTACACTTATATTTTTAATGCTCTGAAGTCGTTATAGTTCTGAAAATAATATAACTTATGATATTTTATTATAACGTTCAGTGACATAGTAATATACACCTATTAATACTTTAATGGAAATTATAATTAATTAAATGCAATTTAAAAAATTTTTGCATATTCTCCAGATACCTTATTAAAAATTATAAAATGCATAAAATAAAAATAAAATTTTAATAACAATTAAATTAATCAAGCAATCTGAACCCTTTTTTAATGGCTTTTAGAGCACACCCCATCTTAAAACTAGAAGAATGCTTGTTTCGTTTCATTCAGTGCACAACAGGAGCATTCTTTAAATTAACTCGAACAATACTTATCTACTGTCTACCTAAAAGGCAAACAAAAAATCCCAGCCTCCAACCAAAACCTTAAGTGCATTTATCCTACAGTGTAATAGAATCAAATAAATATACTCCCAAGTCGAAAGGGCGGATTAAATAATATTGGGTTCGAGACCGAAATCGCCAATCGAAAAAGTAAATTTATATGTCAATTTTTAATATGACATTTATTTATGAAACATATTTAAGGAAGTTAAAAGAAAAAAAAGAATAATAATAAAATTTGTATTGTATTCATTTATATATTTTAAAATTTAACATTAATTTTAATTTATAAATTAGAGGATATAAAACAATGAACCTTAGCTATGCTATAAACTATTTACTAAATTACCACATATTTGAATATACAATACTACAAATGTATTATATATAAATAAAATTCTTAATACACAAATAAAATTAACAATTTTCTTGTAGACACAGTCCTTTATACTTTTCACACTAATTACTAATTAATTACAATAAAATAATATAAATAAAGGCAAGGTTAATATATTTCATGGAAAAAATGCTTACTCATTAATTAACAACCACCATGTTTAATGAAATCAAGGACTCATGTACCTAAAAACAGAATGATGTTAATATTTTTTGTTTTATTTTAGTATATATATAAACCTTTCAACTATTTTTTTTTATTTCTGCTTAGATCTGCTTTTCTCTTCTTTGTTACTTTAGCAGAGAGATTAGTATTCCTTATCAACAAATCATACAGCTGTAGCAAATGCTCTACATGCTTTTCTAAATAACTACCTTTTCAGGATTAATGGTATGCAATATTTTCCTGCACTTCCTCAAAGCCTATAAACTGGACGATTAATTGAAATTACTTAAATATATAATAGTTCGGTCCCGACCTTCATAGAGTCAAGACGTGTTTTTTCTTTCCCGAAAACGAGTCTCAAGAGTAAATATCAAATAAAATATATCTATATATTTTTTACGGCCAACTTCGGTTAACGGTTTCAAAGAACTCCCAGATACGGGATACGGTGAAACGGCAAACCCAAAGTGAAGGAAATACGTGCTCTCAAAAAAAAGACGTTCTACGTTTTCCAAAAAGGGGAAAAAGTGAAAGTTAGTGAAAAAAACATTTAATTATAACATGATGGACAACAACATGGATTTGAATATATTATTGAAAGAAAACAAAGAATTAAGAAGGAATAATGAGCGTCTGAACCAACAACTGTTAATTGCAAGGCAAGGCTTAGTGCATCTAAGGATATGGCTGCTCTCCGTCTGCAACTGCAAGGTCACAAGCAAGATACACCAAAAAGGCATACTAATTATGCAGAAGACTATTACACTGATGAAGACGAACTAGCATTAGAGGTAGGGTAACAGTCTGACTGGACCGAAGTAACAAACAAGAAGGATAAAATCAGAAATAAAGGGAGTAGCCTATGACCGAGTGCAGTTTAAAGCTTTCTCTAACAATGATATTAACGTAACCCTTAGCAATGAAACAGACTATAGGGATGTAAAAAAGCGTCTCATTGAGATGAAGAAAAACAATTCATTCAATAAACTCGAATATCACACTTATCAGTTAAAAAGTGATAAGTGGTATAGAGTAGTCATTAGAGGATTACCGTCCACAACAAATCAGGACGATATTAAATCGGAATTACAGGCTTGCGGGCATGAAGTAGTGACAGTCACGCCTATAGCGAAAAAGACAACTAATGTAAATGGCGAAAAACAAATTAAAACTTTTCCGTTGTTTTACGTAGACATGACACAAAAGGAAAATAATAAAAATGTATACGACATAAATTATTTACTAGACTGTAGGATAAAAGTGGAACCTCCGAAGAAAAATAATAATATACCACAATGCACAAACTGTCAAAATCTTGGACATACTAAACATTTTTGCAGTAGGGAACCAAGATGTGTGAAATGTGCCGGTAAACATCACACAACTGAGTGCAGAACACAACGCAATAGTGTAGCGACATACGTGTTGTGCAATGAAAAAGGTCACCCTGCCAATTATAAAGGATGTGCAGTATATCAAAAAAAAAATAAAAGAACTCCAGCCAAAGAAAATTACAGCAGAACAACGCTTAAGACAAATTAACAAAGCCAAATACTCTGAAACAACATCTACCATTGAAAATAAAAAACCCATGAAACCGTAAGACTATCGGTCAAAAATAGAAACGCCAAAATATCAAATGATAAACAAATTGATACGAAACCGCAGAAAGCTGCGGCCAACGAGCCAACTATCATCCACATGATGAAATTGCTCCAAGAATTCCAGACTGAAATGAGACAGAAATTCAGTCAGTTACAAGACAGGGTGGAAAAACTGGAGAAATCCGGATTGGGGAAAACTACCCAAAACAAGCTAAAGAAAAACAAAAATGAACGCACACGGACTAAATCAAAGAGTCCGGGAACTAGAATTATTCTTAAAAACAAATAACATAGATATAGCTCTCATATCGGAAACACATTTTTCTAAAAAAAACTACATCAAAATACGGGGTTATGTGCTTACTGGACACTACACCCCAGTGAACGGGCTCGAGGGGAACAGCTTTAATAATTAAACAAAATATACAACATTTCGAACAAGAAGAGATTAAAAATGAAGAAATACAAGCTACGATAATTAATATCGAAAAAAACGGGGCTGAAATAAATATTGGCGCTTTATATTGTCCACCAAGACAGAAAATGACACAACAACAATATAAAGATATCTTTTCAAAATTAGGCCTACGGTTTATTATTGGTGGAGACTTTAATGTTAAACATACAGCTTGGGGTTCACGAATAATAACACCTGGAAAAGGAATTTGACATATTGATTTACTTTCACTGCAAAATTGGAGTCATTTAGTAGGGTTCATCCTATTTGTAGCAACTGAAACTAAACCTACCTTTGACTCTTCATATTTCGAAATCCTCTCCATATGCCTCCATATCCCGTTAAAACGCTGAAATATTAAGCAAAAATGCCTCCCTTTTAGGTAAAAAAGAACATCACAATATAACATTAAAAATGCCATATCAAACGCTTTAATAGTTAAACAAATAAATGTCCAACGTTTTATCAAAGCAAAACGGTACATCGCCACTTCTTTTACAAGACGATATATTATACTAAATACAAAAAAAACGTATCTACTCTATTATATTTTTTTTTCATAACAAAATATAAAAGTTAATGTCAGAAAATCTTAAGACTTAAGTCTTTAAGAAATAAAATACATCCATAAATCAAATAGCCTAGCTGTAAATTTGGAAACATCAACTTTTAGCATTTCGGATTTCGACGAGTAGATTGCGCCGACAAATATAAGAATAGTGCCAAAAGTAGCCGAATCCCCGGACCACAATGATTTTTAATGTATACTGATATATGTGAAAATTTCTTCCCAACGTATATAATAACAATACATATAATAATCCAATATTGGAAAGAATACAAACAGTTATAAAATAATCTCATAGAATTTCAATTCCTGGGGTGTGGATGTGGGACATAAGATAAAGTAGAAAACAATAGATAAGGAAAAGCCATAAAAGACAAACTAAAGATAAAGAAATAAATAAACCAAAAAACAATGCTTAATTTTAAAATGTAGGTAAAGAAATTGTTCTTCTACTCAGGTTTTAACCTGGTGTATATATTGTTTTTGTAATATATATTTTAGGAAAGAAATATGTATATGGGCTATATGAATATATAAATGAAGTAATGAATATAATATTTAGGTGTTAAAATGAACTAAAGGAATAAAAACTAACTACATAATTTTCATAGATGGAACACAGTGGACAAATACAAGAAATTATTAATTATTAACCGTAATTTGTAAACAATTAAAAGCATTGATAAATATTAAGGTGTCTAATGATTCATGCAATAAAATATGTATATATATAACTATATGACATTTTACTCTTTGAAAGCTGCATTTAATATTCTGATTATTTCGTTAGAAATTTAAATTAAACTACACAACTGTATTCATTATTATTTTAATATACACGCTAAAGTTAAATATCAATTTCAACATTGTTTCATTCATATATGCTCTATTTTATTATATAAACATGTTTATATTTATTACATAAAAGTAAAGAAAGATCATGTAGACTTATATTTGTTGCTCTAAAGTTATTACTGTTCTGAAAGTTAATCTTACTTATAATATTGTATTATAACAAGTAATGGCGTAGTAATTTATATGAATTAATATTTTGTTGATTATTGAAAGTTGATGTAAATTATATTTAATTAATTGCAATTTTAAAAATGATAGTGAGTGTTAGTTCTTGATATAGTTTTCATATTTTTAAATAAGTTTTAATATACAAACAGGTATTATGTTAATTAATGTTATGTATCAAACACATTACTGACCTTGTATTTAAAATACTGTGAAAATAAGTTTTAATAACATATCATTTTGTATTAACCGATTTCGAAAAAGGAGGATGTTCTATGTTGGATTGCATATATTTTTCGCCGATTTCTCGGTCAATTATGGATTTCAAAATGTTTTTTATTCGAAAGTGTGTACTTCCGAGTTGGCCTCATTGGAACGAAATCAGGATCTGTTGAGGGAAGAGGGGAAATTCGAGGGAAACGCTTCAATTTCAAGGGCATGCTCAAAGTTTTCACATATTTCATATAAAATAATCAGATATTTGTTTATAATGTTATTGCTGAGTTGATGTGACGAAAAATTAAAAGTAATTTAGTGTAAAAATCATTCGGTTTGCTTTTTAAGCACCGGTCTTATGATATGAGATGTCGTTGAGACAAAAAACTAACAATGGTGTATCGGTTAGAGCCTTGTGCCCTCACGGGGAGGTCGCGGCTTCGGTTCAACGGGGGCAGTAACTTTTTTTTGTTCTAATTTGGTTGGAAATTTGTCAGATCACCTAAAAATTAGTTTGAAGTCGGTGCCAACTCCAACCAATACAACAATAATAATAAAATTTTGTGACATATAGAACAGATTAAATTACGAACAAAACGAATTCAATTTGTTGCTCCCTACCGACTTCAAAGTGATCAGGTAGATATTAAGCTAATTATAAATTATGCTCATATTTTATATTAAAACGTTTTTTTTGTGTTAAAAATATAAGTTTAAATTATTTTTTAATTTTTACTTTTTAGTCTTTTATATGTTTTTTGAAGTCGGTTAAATTTTTTATTATCAAATATCAAACAAAAATACGAAATTTACTTGGAATATAATATATGATAATGCAATATAAATGCAACATATCAAAATTAGTCCTTTTACTCCATTATTAGAGAAACATGATTAATTTAATATGGTATCCATTATTGTTTTATGCGTGTTAATTACATAAAAAAAGGGGAAATACTATGTACTCTTACTTATTAATTTATATACAAATAGAACGTTTATCAGCTAAGATAACAATAAGTGTTTCCTATAACTTGCAGCTCTTGAAAAAGCCATTTTGTAACATATTTGAAAAAAAACATATTTGCAACGTACAGCACTGATCAAATAAAAACAATATCAATTTTTTCTGTTAAATTATCAATATATAAATACAAAGTCTATAGAGAGATAAGAGACTACAGTATTAAACTATAAAGAATTAAGGTATATAAGCATTTATTTAGAACAGATGAATAGAAAACCATATTTTATTGAGGGATATGTTCTTGCTTGAAGACATGGCCCGTTTGTATAAGTTTGGTTATTATTTTAGAGTTCTTAGGAAGGCGCAACTCATGAAGATGCGCTTGTCTCTCAGTTTTCATTAATATTTCTTGGTATGTATTGATAGTAAGCATTGGATAGGCTCTAAATTAAATCATACAGATCAATAGATCAATTAATTAAAAGGAGAATTTAGATACCAAAAAGAAAATCTAAATCGTTTGGGGATTTTAAAGATAAGATAAGAGAATAGGATAGAGATAAGAAAATTAAGAATGGTCCATCAGACTCTTATGTTTATAAAACTTCAATATTCCATTTGTAGATTTCTAAAGAGATTTGTAACATTGACAATTTTTTTAATAATCCAAAATGATCAGAAAATATTATAGCTCCAAGAGATTGGGTTGTATGTACATATGAGGAAATGTCATAATGATGTAGACGTACAAGAGAACAGCACGCACACAAGGTAAATAGAAACAAAATGGGGGTACAAAATTTTTAGACAACAGAATTTGTTGATGGTAGAAGCAAGAAATATATAGTGTTACGAATTTATATGTGTTGTATTGTAGCAATCATCTTAACAATCATTCGATTACTCTTTGGGGAGTGAATTATTTGATAACTGCATAATAAACTTGATATTGTAGTGATATGATAACCACTGCCCAAAGAATCACATAAAAAGGTAAATTATTCAGAATATAAAATAATTTATGTATACTAAGTATTTTTAAGTCAAAACAATAGCATTTGAGAGTTAGTTGAACTTATCTACCAGATATTTACATTGATACGCATATTTTATTTTTTCTATGGCTAATTTTAAAACTAGTGCATAAAATAAAAATTATGTTTATATAAAACAATATAAAACAGTTAATGTCTTAAACAAATAAAAACAGAGATCATAATAAATTATTTAACAGTTATGTCACAATAAACGGCAAAGTAAATAATTAAGCTAATTCTAAGCGTGTGAGATCTTGACGTTGAGCGGATGAGGTGACATTTCTGAAGACTAAATAAACCTAAGTAAGCAATTTTCAATGGCAATGGTGAATTTAAAAATACACATGAAATATAAAAAAATGGTGATTACAATAACACTTTTTAAAATCAAGAATTAAAAGTATAATGATACTGAGACGAAATAGTACTGTTAGTTAATAATAAGGGTAATTAATTATGCTGACTGATCATTGTAGTAATGAGTAACAGTATCGCAAAAAAAACAAATGTATCGACAAACAATGGTACTGATAGTAATTGACTGATAACATCAGAAATAGGAGCAACAGAATAACCAGGATGATTAACAACAATCTTAGTCCATAATAGTCGATAAAATTGAGGAATAATGATAACAGACAACGTATAGTAACGATAAGTGATAGCATTAATAATCTATGCTAGGATGATGTATGATATGTGCACACGGTACGAAGGGAAGATACGAATTACTACACTATCAAAAATGGATCTGCAATTAGCTCAAGGGAAGAAGATTTGCGAGATCCTGACACTAGAGTTAGAGTAGGGATCAATAATGTGAATCTAAAATCTTAAATAATTAATTAATTATTAAATAATTAAATACGCAACATTCTTGTTTTTTTGTTGCTTTGAATGGAGTCGTTATTTCGCGACTATACAATAGTACGGTATTGATGCATAGGGGACGAGGACAGACATAAAATATATATATAAAATAATAAATAAATAAATTAACAAAATTGATATCACAAACAGGGGGATTAAAAATATAAATAGTGTATATACAATTTTAATACGAACACAAACTACAGGCATAAACATAACGATGTAGAGGTTCTCTCCAGACAGCACACGTCAGCACCCACACCGAAGTGATAATGGTTATTTGATCAGTAATACTAAACTTAGCCTAGATTCTATGGAGAAAATCGATCTCTCGTAGAAAGCCGAGGAGTCGTCTGTATTTTCTCCTGCTAAGGCATGTCTAATATTTTGCAGCCCATGCTTAGTACTAATCTGGTGAGCCGTGAACAGTCGTTCAATATGTGGTAGACTGAAATAGGGGCACAGTTACAAAACTTATAGTGAACAATCGGCCTACTTCAAGGCCAGAAACAACAGTGGCCTAAGCTCAGTCGATACAAAGCTACGGCATGGTTACGAAGGGTAGGAAAGCGAAGAGAGTAAAAATATCAGCTTTAACCTCAAAGAGCCTGTTGTGGCTGGCCACCTGGGCCCATCGACGTTGAACCTTGTTATTTGCGAAACAACAAATGAATAGGATAAGGTCGGTCTAGACACAAACATCCTTGATGGGAAGGGTGGGGGGCTAATGTACGATAAAGCATTGATTATCGCGAAGACTTCAGCGCTCAATACCGAACCCAGTTCAGCTTGACAGGAATGGGAGCTTGAAAGGGAATGCCCGATTGTCAAGCCGGCTGCGAGATTTGAAACCATCGGCAATATATGTGCTTGTAGTAAAGTTCAAGATGTAAAGTAAGTAAGGGTGGAGAAAGGGTGGAACAGTTCACATAATTCGAATCGAATAAATTATCAACAATTTTCTCTCATTCTTGCTATTTTTCTCTCACTTATCTAGCTCCGGCTATGATGAACGAGGAATATACACAAGGGAAGAAACCAAAGGATAAGAAAACTATCAGAGAATAATAAATGGAATAAATAGAATGAATTCACCATTTGACAAAACTTGCTTGAAGCTGGGCAACATAAAACACTAAGTATAATTGACAGAATAAAAAGGTAGTGACCCTGAGCGTCACGTGTTCACAAACTAAACCTTAGGAAGTTTTAACGTCCCTTGGATATGTTTAATATATGTCAAGTACTACTTACATCCCACGAAATAGGACTAGAAATGTTGCCACATAGTAATTGTCTCTATTGGAGTGTATTTGAAAAGGTGACAAGTAACAGAATTAAAAAGAAACGGCAATCCTTCCAAGCTACTTTAGATTCTCGCTTAAACCTTTTAAAAACATAAATGACCTACAATTAAGAACATCTAAAATATCCAATTGCCTGATGGAATTG
Source organism: Rhynchophorus ferrugineus (assembly GCF_030347505.1). NCBI lineage: Eukaryota > Metazoa > Arthropoda > Insecta > Coleoptera > Curculionidae > Rhynchophorus > Rhynchophorus ferrugineus. The sequence continues at coordinate 18,525,776 of NW_027472589.1, forward strand.
TAAGTACCATAGATATTCGGAACGATTTATGGTTTTATTGAAACGTACATATCTTTGTATTAAAAAAAATATTGAGAAAATATAAGCAAATAAAACTCGTTATTACGCCAATATGTTTCGCTGTTTAAAACACATTTAAGCGCCTAATAATAGACAATGTTTTTGTAATATTTTATAATATGTATAAGAATATAACTGCAATATTTTCATTAAATTGTATTGTGATTTTGTTATAGCAAGTATTTAAAAGTTATTGCATCTAAAGTATTATTAAGTATTAATAATAATTTTTAAGATAAAACAATAAATAAATAATTCAGAATAATTTCTTAATATTATTTCGCCGTATATGTTGACATTTTAATACCGAAGGACCGGCTGTGGAAACTACCCGTTTGTTTTATAAATTTTTGTCCGATATTTACTATAGAAGAGTATGCTCCCAATATTCCTGTGACATGGGACTACTACTATTCCTAAGGGAAAAATAAATATGTCAAATGTTCATCCGAATGTCAACCATTCACCTGGTCTCTCGGGCTTGTCTTGTATAACCGATGACATAAATTAGTGGCGACCTCTGATCAAAATTTTAATTCATTATTTTTTATTTATTTTAAGGGGTTGTAATTTCTGCAAAAAAAAACTTATCTATTTTTTATAGATTAAATCCATTCTACTTTCTTTTCTGTTCGCAAATTCGGTAATTACTTTGTCATAAATTTTTTCTATTTGGATATAAACTGTTTTTTAACAGATTGCATGAAGAAAGCTATTAAATGATCTTCGGTTATTGAATTTCTGAGAAGCGTTTTGGTGCGCTTTAGTGTTGAGAAACAACACATACAAAAGAATTCCAAAAATAAAAGGGACGCAACTACAAGATGCTCTTTAAAATGGAATCGATCTCTTGCACAATTTATTATAACATTACATACCTCTAAAGCAGAAATTCAGTGATCAAATATATTCGACTGGTTGTGTTCTCTGGACGTTTGCGTTTATTTTCTATTGGCTCATAACTTATTATATCTGATGCTTTTCTAATGATGTTCAATATTTCGTGGCTTCGATTTTTCTTTGCTGCAATTGTTTAAAAAGGATATCCAAGTGGTGCATAATTTGACGGAAAAACAATTCACTGATACTAATTATTAACGGATTTCGAAAGACAAGCTATATCACACATAATACCCAGATACTTCAGCACATGGAGGAACATCCATAATTGTTGGTGAAGACATAAAACACCATTAAAGGGAGAAATTCAGCGAGGACTATTTACAAACCACCAGTGTAACCATTGAAGAAGTACACGGACCAATAACAATGATAGCTATATATTGTCTACCTAAACACAACCACATACCAACATGGCAGAACAATACTGCGGTTTCTTTAACAAGCTAGCTAATGGATTTATTGCCAGGGGACACTACAATTCAAAACATGCAATATGGGGTTCTAAATTAATAACACCAAAAGGAACGGGTCACAGCAATGTAGGCAAATAATCTCCAATATATCTCTACTGGTGAGCCAACATATTGGCCGTCAAATAGAACTAAAACTCCCGATGCCACAGACTTTTGTGTTACAAAAAATATTGACACCAGAAAGTTCAAAGCTGAATTAGGCTTATTTTAGATCAATCATCAGATCACTCACCAGTTATTATAACAGTCACCTCAAATATTATCAACAAAACAAATCCTCATTCTTCGCATAACAGTAAAATCAACTGGCTATTATTTGGAGAGAAACTAGAAAGTTTAATATCCCTAAATTTACCTCTCAAAACAGAAAGAGATACATAAACAGTGGCAATAAATATAACAAAAAATATGCAAGTGGCCCCATGGTAGGCAACTCCCAATTAAACAAAAAACTTACAATTAAATAAAAATTGCTGAAAAAAACAAAGTGTAAAAATCTGACAAGAAATAAGAACAAAAGAAAAAAATTCAACAAGGCAACAAAGAAGCTGAAAAAGCTAATAAATAATAAACAAAATCAAGAAATTCAAAAATATTCTAGAAAACTTAACGCCAACTGATGCAACGAAATATTATCTCTAGAAAGCAACAAGAAATATTAAAAAATCTCAACAACATAATGATACGAACGATAAAGATAAAGCGGAAGTTTTTTTAAACGATAAAAAATATTACTCTGCTGCATTTCTCAATATATCTGAAGCCTTCGACAAGGTGTGGCACACTGGACTGCATGTTAAATTGAAAAAGCTTTTGCCTCATACGCACTTTAAACTACTGATATCCTACCTCACAGACAGACATTTTATTGTGAAACAGGGTGACGAATACACTGACCTTCATCCAATATATTCAAGTGTTCCACAGCAGTTCTTGGTCTACTGTTATCTCTATTGTTTAAAGCTGACCTACCGACCTCAAGAAACACTTCTAGTGCAACATATTTTGACGATACAACGGTTTTATCATCACACGAGGATCTAATATCAGCTACAAAAAACTTCCAACTTTATTTTAAAAAAGTCGAATTGCGGTTGAAAACGTTGCGTATCAAAGCAAATGAGACAAAATTATCCATGTGACATTCACTCATTGTAGAAGAATTTGTCCCTCGTAAAAATGAATAATTATGAATTTCCGCAAGCAGAAAACGTTAAATACATGTAAATGAATTTTGATCGACGTTTAATATGGAAAAACTTCTAGTGACAAAACGCAAACAGCTTGGGCTTAAACTGAACAAAATGTGTTGGTTGATAGGGTATAAATCTAAATTATCCTTAGACAACAAGGCTTTACTGTATAAGTCAATACTTAGGCCCATTTGGACCTATGTTATTGGATACCACTAGCAAATCAAACATAGCTTTATTTCAGAGGTTCTAGAATAAAGTGCTGTGATTCCTTTGTATACTTTTTATTGCTCTTAGTAGTTCCACAATCTGTCCAAAGGGCAATAAGTATTTGTTATGTTTATGTTATATATATGGCATGTAGAAAATCACTTCATTAAGTGATATCCTGTACAAAGTAATATTTTTATTAATTAGTCTTCTTTAAAAGCTTATTATAAAGTATATACATGTCCAATAATCAGATAGGTTAGTGCTAAACGTTTTAGTCTACGCACTTAAGTGTCACTTCGCATATTTAGCTGATTAACGAGTATATTGGGATGCACTGACACTCTTTGGAAGTACTTCACACAAATACGTTGAATTACACTCATTACTTATTTTAGAGAAATATCGCGTTGTATCACTTTATTTGAAGCATAGTACGTAGCATCGACAATAGCACGCAATACTTTATTTTGATACCGTTGCATGTTGGAAACATTAGACCTGCTAGGGCTTCCCCATAGTTGGATTCCAAATCACCAGAAAGGCTTGAGTATAGATTTATACAATAAATTTTGATTATCAATTGATAACTTGGACCTGCGCTCGATTAGTCTAAGGTAGGCGTCTATATAGGTGTATATCAAAATATTTACCATTTTCTGCTTGCGGGAGTTGACAAATATTGATCTAGACTGGTAGACATGCTCTTTTAGGCAGCGTAAAAGTTATATGACTGGAACTAATAACATTTAAATAACAATTTAATTTCAGAAATTTTATGATAAAAAATTCAATACAACTATAAGAATATACATCCATAAAATATAAAGATAAATGTATGTATAGAATATAAATATATTACAAGATCATTACAGTGCTGTGCAATTAGAAGGTTTGTTTTTTTCCTTTTTCTAGAATATCTGACTAAAAGTGTGTTATATTATCGAGATGGCAATATCCAAGGATAAAATAAAAGATAGCCCAAAGATCTACTAACGGTATAATAAAACTATTTTTTTGGAGTCTGCCGTATAATATATGACTCATAATTGAATGCAAACAAAAGTTACGATTAAGTTGTTTGTTTCAAAAGTTTAACTAAATAACCTGAAATAGATACTATGGTACAACGTAAAGTTTAGTTCGTTCATATAGGAACATCTGGAATTGAAGGTACAGAGTTAAGTTGCAATTTCTTGACTCCTGGTAGTACATCCCCTGTTAGCAAGGTATGGAAATAATCTTAATAATCTCTTTAGATATAAATAGTAATATCTTCTTATTTAATGATGACTTGGATTTGCGCTCGATAAACCAGTACATTTTGTAGAGTTTAAGTCCATGTTGTTTCCGTTTGGCGAGTATGTGGTTCTTCCAAGTTAGGCGTCGATCTAGGTGCATTGACAATTATTGATATAGACTGATGTACATGTTCTTCTACACATTGTAAAAGTTATATGACTGGATTTTGTTTCGTTGGTTTTAGACGCCATCTTTTCTGTAGGTTAATTGATGTTATGGCTGGATCTTCATAAGAGGCTAAGACTGCCGTGTCGTTTGCGTATGTTACCACAGTGGTCATTTTTGTTGTAGGTAGATCAGCTGTGTTCAGAAGATGTTATTGGGTGTGTTCATCGCCTTGCTTTGCTGTAAAATAACAATCTGTGAGGTAAGAGTTTTTTAGCTCATAATCCAGATAAGTGAGAAATTTTTTTGGTATTTAAGTCTATATTCATATTTTTAACAATCCTATGCACTTGTTCGATTGTTTCAGTCTTATTGCGAGAACCAAATTGGTGAACCAACGAGAACCAAACAAAATTATACAATTGATCGAACTGATTAATAGACACATACAGTGAGATATAATCATCTCTAGAATAAGTAATAATGGTCTTTAGAGTAATTTAGGATACTAATTAAACTAAGATTTTTATATTTAATGATATTATTTAATAAGATTTTATATTAAGTTTGTACAGCTTATCACTTAGTGAAGCGATCTTCTAGATGTCCGGATACTTATATTGCATAACGGAAATTATATAATAACACTTATTACCCACGGACAGATTGTTGAAGTTCTAAGATATGAAAAAATGATGGAAAAAATGTAGTCAAAATATTTGGCGAATGCAGGCTGCTACACTACAGACTGTGTTGCGGGAGAATTGATATTCTATTTTATCCATGTATTAAAACAGATATTTCTATTTTCGTAGTCAACATTAATAGTCCGTATATTAAAGTTTCAACGGATTGGAGCAACGTAGGGTTCGTTTTGTTCACAATTTTGTTAAACACTTCTACTCCTTGGGGTGAATTATCAAAATAAATCCAGGAATGTCTTGTAGATTGCCGAACAATACACGTACTTGTTTATTCGTGGAAACAGCTTTAGACATAATCAAATTTAATTGTTGTGCATAACAGTTATATTGTGAGCAAGGGAATATTTCTTAAAATAAATTCTTGGACGCCTGCATGTTGGCCGCACATCACCGCTACTCCATCATAGAGTTGTGCAATCAGATTATTGGGCGAATATTGAATTAAATTATCTATAACGCTTAAAATAGTTTACTAAGTATTTCTGCATCACATTTTTCAGGAATTTTGTAGTTCCAAAAATGCTTAATTGGATCACCATTACGAACATATCTAAAAAATACTACCAGTTGAGGTTTTGCAGTAACATCAGCTGTTTCGTCCGCCATGATCACCAAGAATGAAGAATTATTAATATATAATTTCCTCAATAATTTGATCATGACAAATTTCGAGCATACACTGCAATAGATGGTTCTGTATTTCTTTGGAGTTGCCTTTCGATACTGAAGCATTCTTTAGGTGTCCACTTAGAGTTGCATCTAGTTTAGTCGACAAATCTCTTTATTATTATTGTCATCTTGGTGACGCAGTGGTAAAAGCGACAAAACAGTCCACCTACTGTTGCAGTAGTGGCGTGTTCGAATCCTGCTGAAGGATGATCGTAATTTTATGTTTTGTGATAATCCTAAGTAAGAGTGCAAAATTCGACAAGGAAAATAATCCCAGTCACGCCAGTAACCAGACTAGGTAAGCCTGGATATTTTCTGGAATGATTTTTTAAGTTGGTCACCCTCGAGTCGGTAGGCGAAATGTCGAAGGCGGTGGAAGGTCGTTGGAGGCAACGGCAAACTGTAGGTCCAGTCCAGATAGATCCTGGTTGGTAAAACGGAGGTTTTAAAATAAATTAAAAAAATATTTATTAAAATGGCACTTTTGGGATTAACCTGGCAAAGGGACAGAGTCACGTCCCAGTTAGCTCGTTCAAATCTTGATTTATTACGTATAAGTGAGTACATATTTTTTTAAAATATCGCTATCAATTTGATTATACATAACTTGATATTATCACCTGTTTCTACGAAAAAATTATCGTACCTAATATAAATTAGTCAAGTAGGATATAGATAAAAAAATGTTTAAAAGTAATCAGCTTCGATATATTTTATATTATTTAAGAGCCTCTAGTAAACAGAACCAACAAATTTCAAATAATTAATTAAGATATCAAAGATGAATAAAGCACCAGTTATTGGGATCGATTTGGGAACATCATTTTCCGCTGCAGCCGTTTTCTTAGATGCCAAACAAGAAGCTATACCGAACAAAGAAGGACATCGTATAACTCCGTCTTTCGTCTTTTATAACGAAGAGACCTCAGGCATCTCTGTTGGAACCTCAGCTGATCATCTAGGTATTAGATGCATCACCAACTTCTTCTACGGTAAGCACATCCTTTTTGTACATTTTTCAAGTGATAACTATATATTTATATGATCTCCTCGGTTACATTTGTTGGATGGTGTGTTTACTTAATAGTATATACAATGGCTCAAGGATTCAAAGATTTATTATTTGCTATTGCTAGTAAATTACAATATACTTTTCTTAAGGAGAATAAACTAATAAATGAGGCATTTTGTCGATATCAATAGTTAAAATGGTAAACTGAACTGTTGAATGGCAATTAGAGTCGATTTCTTAACGTTTATTCAATTGTTCTGGTAGACTGTATGTTTATTGTCTTCTTATATATAGTTCTTTGGCTTCATTCTGTCAACATTTCTCATTAAAAAAATCTTGGTTTAGATGTTATTTCTTTTAGTGACCTATGCTTATTCGGATTATATAATTAACCCGTCGTTTCTAAAGTTATTAAAACTCTAAGATGTAATGTTTTTAAATTAATGCCTTCTACGCCAAATAGGCATCCCTTAAACAATGGTAATAGTAGTAGTAACTCCATTGATAAGATCAAATACTTGTATCACAAATACTTGTCAAAATACCATTTTGAATATGATATCAGAACAAACTTTTAATATCACATTCCCTATAGCCCAATCCAATCTCTAAGATCTTGTATAATTTTTCCCTCCCAAAATTTCATTATATATTTGGTACATATTTAGGTATGTATAAATGCCATCGCATAATTACTGAAATATATAATAATTATAGTTCGTAGTATACAAAATTATAGTTGTAGTATACTTAAATAATTTTATCTCGTCCGGACCGAAAAAGCCACAACAGATATTATTATGTCCATAATATTCTTATTATTTTAAGTAAAATCTTAGTTCAAATTCACAAGATCTCTATTATTTTTGTTGCAGACGCGAAGAGGATCATCGGCCGTAAATATAACGACGCAAATGTTCAGAAGATTAAAAACAATGAACATTACCGTTTTAATATAACCAATGACCCTGAGGGAAATGCAGTCTTCAAACTTACGCATGACGGAAAACTTGCGCAAAAATCACCAGAAGAAGTTAGCTCAGAGGTACTGAAATATTTGAAGGAATCAGCGAATGTATATTTGGGAACAGAAATTAAGGAAGCAGTTATTTCTATTCCGGCTCATTTCAGTAATTCTCAAAGAAGAGCCACCCGCAAAGCAGCTGAATTAGCTGGTTTAAAAGTGTTAAGGCTCATTACTGAACCAGTTGCAGGTGCTTTGTTTTATATCAGAGGAGGTACCAAAGTGGATGGGAAAGTATTAGTTTATGATTTTGGAGGTGGGACTTTTGATGTTTCTATTATTGACGTCAAGGACAAGGAGATTAATGTACTCAATGTGGAAGGAGAAACCTTTCTTGGTGGTCGAGATATGGACCAACTACTTGTGGAACATTTTATGGAGTTATTAAAAAAGAAATACGGCGATAGAATTTTAACATCGAAATTAATGAGACGTTTAAAAGAGAAATGTATTGTGCTCAAGGAAAAACTTTCTATTCAAGATTTTTATTACATTACATTAGAATGCGTTGACGGAAACGATGAAGATTTTACATTACGTATGTCGCGTACGCGGTACGAAGAAATTATAGCTGATTTAGTAGAAAAGTCTATGATTAAGGTAAAAAAATGTATTGGGGACCTTAACATTCCTCCAAAAGATATAACCAATGTGCTACTTATTGGTGGCGTTACGAGAACTCCAATGATACAACAAAAGTTAAGTAGGTATTTTGGCTCGAATAAACTTAAAAGTGATGTTAATCCTGATGAAGCTGTTGCACTTGGTGCAGCATATCAAGCAGCTTTGTTAACTGGACAATGCAATGAAATTAGACAAATCACTGAAGTAACTCCCTTATCATTAGGAGTAACTGTAAGTAATGGATTGGTACTTAAAGTAATTGAAAAAGGTACAAAACTACCAACTGAAAAGTACCAAACAATCCGTACATTATTCAATAATCAAAGTTCTATGAAAATCGAAATATCCGAAGGAGAACGAAAAAATAGAATTTACAATAACGTTTTAGATGAATTTGATTGCATTGATCTGCCAGAAGGTAAAGCTGGTGATGTTCAAATTACAGTAACATTTATTCTTGATAATGATGGAATTCTTAAAGTTGAAGCTGAGGTATTAGCTACAGGTAAAAAAAAGAAAGTAAATATAGAATTGCAAGAACCCCAAGTACGCCAAAGTGATATCAAACGTAGCATTGAAGATGCAGAGAAAAATAAAAAAGATGATGATTTATTTGAGGCTTTCGAGAATATTTATAGCAACGTTATCATTCTTATAAACCGCATTCAGTATGAACTAGAAAATATAAATAGGAATGTCGATCAAGAATTTGTAAAAAATATATGCTTCGAATTTGAAACATATATAAAAAATATAAATTATAGGACACCTCTGGAAGAAATACTTAATAAATATAAAGCTTTTAAAACATCAGTTGAACGTTTGGTGGTGGTTTTTAACATGGATGTACTAGAGCCTTTGATGAGCCTAGAGCCTATGATAACTGAAGCAATTGAAAAGTTTAGTTAAATTTAGAATATCCTAAAATATGTAAAATAGAAGATAGAAAATATATTTTATGTAAGCTTAATACAATTGTGTTTTATTACTAATAAATTGAGTATTTTATTAAACAAACACTAAGTCTTTCCACGTTTCTTCCCACGAGGTCTAATCCCACATCAGCATCTTCTTTATAGGAGTCCTGATAAGTGTCCTTTTATATAAACGTCCGTATCGTCGTATATGTCCCTAATATAAACTCTTTTGTTTCAAACGCTTAAAATTAGACAAATTATATAAAGAACAAATAGTTAATGAGCGGTGAAAGGATATCATCATACATTTTAAACAGAAATGCAACTAAAGGACCCCAAATATACCTAATACACCCTCTATGCTATATTGGCTATGAGCTAATGAACAATTAAAAAGTGTTTCTTCTTATATTATAGAAAGAACGCGATTTCAAGTTATTGAATTAAATGTTAATAATTATTATTAAATGCTAATAGTTAGATTACTTAACGGAGATATACGTTGTCAGGTGGTGATCTAAAGAATCATTGATGCCCCAAATAAAATTATCTGTTTAAAAACAAAATTTCTTGTTATATAATATATACGCAACCAATGACAGTGAATTATATTACCCCTTCCACAGAAAAAGGAACAATAATTCGATACAGCTAACCAAATATTATATTCAAGAAAGCATACTGTTGTGATCTATGTGTGTAGAGTTGCTTATAAATAAAAGCGTAGAATAAATATTATATTTAATAAAACAAAATAAAACAATCTTACAACTTAAACAAGTAAAACAGAGATCAAAATAAGTGATATAACATATAATTACATAATAAATAAAGCATATAATCGTGTGAGAACCTGATATTCGAGGTGTTTGGGTGATATTTCTGAAAATATAATAAAAATGTATCTGCGCAAACAATGATCAATAACAAGGGATAAATTAAAAATACACATAAAATAGAACTAGAATTGGTTATTATTACGATATATATTTATACTGGTCGGCAACATTGGAATAAAACAGTACTGACAGTTAGTATAGTGACAGATAAGTGTGCGGGTAATTAATTATGCAGGCAGATCAAAATATTGAAAAATAACAGTGTCGATACATAAATGTATCGACAAATACTGATAATGGACGCTATTGATATTCTCAATGAAGGATGAAACAATGATATACAATAACAAAGCTGGAACAAGGATGGTTAACAATAATATTAGTAAATCGTAGTCAATAACATTGACGGAAAATGATTATAATAACAGACAATATTGGTAACTGAAAGCAATGATAAACTGTACTAGGGTGAAGTATGACATGTGCCCACGGTAGGCAGGGAAAGTAAGGCACAACGTACCAGCCTATATCCAAACTTTAACAATAGTCGTCATGCAATGAGATCAAGGGAAGTAACGGTTGAGACGCTGCCACTTTGGCTAGTAGGCGCCGATAGGATTAAGCTTAAAACTCAAATAAATAAATAGTAATGCTCAGTTGCTATTGTAGACTTACTTCTCCAGCTACACTTATGATGAACATGCAATGGGTACGAGAGGAAAATCCGGAGGAAACACGTTAGAAACTGAACGAAGTATGATATATGCCCACGGTACAAAAGGAGAGTAACGCACGACGTACCAGCTTATGTTCAAACTTTAACATTAATTGACATGTATTTAGATCAAGGGAGGAAACGTGTGAGATCCTGCCACTAGGGTTAGGAGGCCTTGCTAAGATTAAGCTAAGAACTGAGAAGAAATAAATACACACATCTCCGTTACTATTGTCCAGCTCCAGTTATCATGAACATGCAATGCGACGACATAAAAACCAGAGGCAAACACGCTAGATACGCGGTTATGAAGGAACGGCAAGAACCACAATTGGTAGCATTTCTGTGTGCTTCAGCTTGTCAATGAACCATAATTACAACATATAGCCAATAAATCATATATAATGGGTAATAACGATAATTGATGGAATCATAAACTGTACTAGGATGAAATATGACATGTACCCACGGTATCAAAAGAAGATAACGCACGACGTAACAGTATATGTCTAAACTTTAACAATAGTGGTCGTGTAATGAGATCAAGGGAGGCAACGCGCGAGACTCTGCTAATAGGGTTAGTAGGCGCCCCTAGGATTAAGCTAAAAACTGGAATAAATAAGCAATGCTTTGTTGGTATTGTGCACTCATTTCTCCATCTCCATATATGATGAATATGCAAGGCGTACCAGGGAATAGCCACAGGCAAACACGGTAGGGACTGTGCTAAGAAGAAGTATTATATAGGCACACAGTACAAAGAGAAGCTAACGCGCGACGTAACAGTATATGTCTAAACTTTAACAATAGTGATCGTGTAATGAGATCAAGGGAGGCAACGCGCGAGACTCTGCTAATAGGGTTAGTAGGCGCCCCTAGGATTAGGCTAAAAACTGGAATAAATAAGCAATGCTTTGTTGGTATTGTGCACTCATTTCTCCATCTCCATTTATGATGAATATGCAAGGCGTACCAGGGAAAAGCCACAGGCAAACACGCTAGGGACTGTGCTAAGATTAAGTATTATATAGGCACACGTTACAAAGAGAAGGTAACGCACGACGTACCAGTGTATCTCCAAACTTTAACAATAGTGGTCGTGCAATGAGATCAAGGGAGGCAACGCGCGGGACCCTGCCACTAGGGTTAGGTCGGCGTCCCTAGGATTAAGCTAAAAACTGGAATAAATAAGCAATGCTCTGTTGCTATTATGCACTCATTTCTCCAGCTCCAGTCTTGATGAATATGCAGTGCGTACCAGTGAAAAAGCCAGAGGCAAACATGCTAGGGACTGTGCTAAGAAGTAGTATTATATAGGTACACAGTACAAAGAGAAGGTAACGCGCGACGCACCACTGTATGTCTAAACTTTAACAATAGTGGTCGTGTAATGAGATCAGGGAGGCAACGCGCGAGACTCTGCCACTAGGGTTAGTACTCGTCCCTAGGATTAAGCTAGAAACTGGTATAAATAAATAAGCAATGCTCTGTTGTTATTGTGCGCTCATTTCTCCAGCTCCAGTCTTGATGAATATGCAGTGCGTACCAGGGAAAAGCCAGAGGCAAACATGCTAGGGACTGTGCTAAGAAGAAGTGTTATATAGGCACCTGGTACAAAGAGAAGGTAACGCACGACGTACCACTGTATGTCTAAACTTTAACAATAGTGGTCGTGCAATAATATCAAGGGAGGCAACGCGCGAGGCTCTGCCACTAGGGTTAGATCGGCGTCCCTAGGATTAAGCTAAAAACTGGAATAAATAAGCAATGCTCTGTTGCTATTATGCACTCATTTCTCCAGCTCCAGTCTTAATGAATATGCAGTGCGTACCAGGGAAAAGCCAGAGGCAAACATGCTAGGGACTGTGCTAAGAAGAACTGTTATATAGGCACCTGGTACAAAGAGAAGATAACGTACGACGTACCACTGTATGTCTAAACTTTAACAATAGTGGTCGTGCAATAAGATCAAGGGAGGCAACGCGCGAGGCTCTGCCACTAGGGTTAGATCGGCGTCCCTAGGATTAAGCTAAAAACTGGAATAAATAAGCAATGCTCTGTTGCTATTATGCACTCATTTCTCCAGCTCCAGTCTTGATGAATATGTAGTGCGTACCAGGGAAAAGCCAGAGGCAAACATGCTAGGGACTGTGCTAAGAAGAAGTGTTATATAGGCACCTGGTACAAAGAGAAGGTAACGCACGACGTACCACTGTATGTCTAAACTTTAACAATAGTGGTCGTGCAATGAGATCAAGGGAGGCAACGCGCGGGACCCTGCCACTAGGGTTAGGTCGGCGTCCCTAGGATTAAGCTAAAAACTGGAATAAATAAGCAATGCTCTGTTGCTATTATGCACTCATTTCTCCAGCTCCAGTCTTGATGAATATGCAGTGCGTACCAGTGAAAAAGCCAGAGGCAAACATGCTAGGGACTGAGCTAAGAAGTAGTATTATATAGGTACACAGTACAAAGAGAAGGTAACGCGCGACGCACCACTGTATGTCTAAACTTTAACAATAGTGGTCGTGCAATGAGATCAAGGGAGGCAACGCGCGGGACCCTGCCACTAGGGTTAGGTCGGCGTCCCTAGGATTAAGCTAAAAACTGGAATAAATAAGCAATGCTCTGTTGCTATTATGCACTCATTTCTCCAGCTCCAGTCTTAATGAATATGCAGTGCGTACCAGGGAAAAGCCAGAGGCAAACATGCTAGGGACTGTGCTAAGAAGAACTGCTATATAGGCACCTGGTACAAAGAGAAGGTAACGTACGACGTACCACCGTATGTCTAAACTTTAACAATAGTGGTCGTGCAATAAGATCAAGGGAGGCAACGCGTGAGACTCTGCCACTAGGGTTAGATCGGCGTCCCTAGGATTAAGCTAAAAACTGGAATAAATAAGCAATGCTCTGTTGCTATTATGCACTCATTTCTCCAGCTCCAGTCTTGATGAATATGTAGTACGTACCAGGGAAAAGCCAGAGGCAAACATGCTAGGGACTGTGCTAAGAAGAAGTGTTATATAGGCACCTGGTACAAAGAGAAGGTAATGCACGACGTACCACTGTATGTCTAAACTTTAACAATAGTGGTCGTGCAATGAGATCAAGGGAGGCAACGCGCGGGACCCTGCCACTAGGGTTAGGTCGGCGTCCCTAGGATTAAGCTAAAAACTGGAATAAATAAGCAATGCTCTGTTGCTATTATGCACTCATTTCTCCAGCTCCAGTCTTGATGAATATGCAGTGCGTACCAGGGAAAAGCCAGAGGCAAACATGCTAGGGACTGTGCTAAGAAGAACTGTTATATAGGCACCTGGTACAAAGAGAAGATAACGTACGACGTACCACTGTATGTCTAAACTTTAACAATAGTGGTCTTGCAATGAGATCATGGGAAACAACGCGCGAGACCGTGCCACAACTTATCTTCCCTCTCCTTGTTTTATGCTTTTAAAAATTGAATTTTTTTAAAATCAATGTCTGGAAGTTCCATTAGACCTCTTCGAGGGTTATTTTTACACCATTTAAATCATCTCCCCTGTAGGAGTGTATGAAATAATATCCCTCAAAATATTTATATCCTCAAAACATCGTTATATCCCTCAAAAAGCTGCTTTTATTCATACTTTCCAGACTAACAGTTTTTTCTGAAATAATTTTATTAAATTATGTTAATATCGATAAAATAGTTTGTCTACTCAAACGTTCTTATACATTTCGTACATTTGAACTCGAATAGAGTCAGTATCAAAATGGTCAAGTGTTCTTGGTTGAATCTAACTTATTGTTCATCATTTTGTAAGCGATGTTATTCACACTGCCTAAACTAATATTTAGCGCAGCAGCAACACGCTAAAAACAGTTTCAATAGAATTGCAGCAACTTATAATATTTAAGATCATAAATAATTATCTCTCTAACGGAATTTACGGGCAAAAGGGGGCCTTCATTATCTCGTTCCTTTTCGAAATAACCTACTAAAACTGCAATCAAATTGTAACTCTATGAATATCTATTTTCAGAATTTTCAAACAAAATCTCAGATTTGATGCGGCAATATTGCGACTTTTTGATGACGCATATATAAAAAAAACTTTGAATAGATTATGTAATGTTATTGTAAGCTATATCTTTTCGTTCTCCTTCAGATATTTTCCATGTTTTTGATTATTGACAACTTTGATTATTGTATGGAGTACGGTATATTCTGTGCCTTTTAGTTGGCAGTTTTGTACCTTTAGGAATAATTGTATCTACCAATCCCTTCAGTGTAGTTACTCCCATTGATAAAGGTGTCACATCACTGATTTCTTTTATTGCTTTGCGTTGTTCAGTTAAAAAGGCCGCGCGATATGCCGCACCAAGCTCAACAGCCTAATCAAAATTAAGATCAATTTTCAGTTTATTTGAGCCGAAATACACATTTAGTGTAAGAAAATTACAGATCAATTGAAAAGTCCTCAGCCTACCATAGTTTTTTGGAAAAAAATAGTTTTTTTTAATTCAACATAATTCCCTTCAAAGGTGCCACACTGATTATCGCGATCCTCCAACTTTTCGATAGCATTTTTGCAGTGCGAGTTGTCAAATGTTGTTCTTGTTTGCTTCAAAATAGGCCTCAGTTTCGGCGATCACCTCTTCTTTCGACGAAAAATTCTTCCCAGCGAGCAGAAATTCGAAGCCCAATTCATACTTGGGACACGATGCATTGTATTGATGAAGCAACATTTTCTTTTTCTTCAAATGCGGCCGTTTTTCGGCGATTTCGTCCTTCAAACGGTCGAATAATAATGCTATGTTATAGTCGCGGTTGACGGTGCTCATTTCACCACGTCTAAACTTAGCATACCATTCCTTGATGGTTAATTTTCCTGAAGCCAAGTTTTTGCTTCAACTGTATTTTTTCCTTTAAAAAGTAATGTTATTTCAACACGCGAAATTCTTTTTATCAATTTTTTTTCACAATAACAAAAGTTGCTTCACTCAAAATGCTATAATTCACAAACTAGTGATTCGAGAGCTATCAAATTTATACACGCATCTTTTGAGGCTTAGGGCTAACTAAAAAATATATGAATTTAATTCTAGTAGCGCCATCTATGTGTGTGCATTTTATCCCCCATTGCTCCTGCCTTGGATACTTTGTATTGAGGACGTAGGCTGGCTTAACACAGATTCACCTTTCCCATGGGTTCCAAAGTCAGTACGCTTCCTTGTCTCTGTATCTCTCTGTATCTCTTGGTGTCTGCACTCTCCGTATCTCAGGTGTTTTGTGTGATCTGAAATATGCCTGGTTACACAACTAATTTTTTACACATGTTATAGGACTGATATATTAGAAATTATCTTGTGTAAATATTCCGAACTAATTCATAGAGTGTATACAATTGTTTCAGAGGAAACTGCTAGTCTGGAAAGTACCCATAGAAAGATTAGAGATATGTTCAGTGATATAGTAATATATACCTTATAAGTTAATGGAAATTATAATTAATTAAATGCAATTTTAAAAATATTTGTATATTCTCCAGATATCTTATTAAAAATTATAAAATGCATAAAATAAAAATAAAATTTTAATAACAATTAAATTAATCAAGCAATCTGAATCCTTTCTTAATGGCTTTTGGAGCACACCCCATCTTAAAACTAGAAGAATGCTTGTTTTGTTTCATTCAGTGCACAACAGGAGCATTCTTTAAATTAACTCGAACAATACTTATCTACTGCCTACCTAAAAGGCAAACAAAAAATCCCAGCCTCCAACCAAAACCTGAAGTGCATTTATCCTACAGTATAATAGAATCAAATAAATATACCCCCAAGCCGAAAGGGCGGATTAAATAATATTGGGTTCGAGACCGAAATCGCCACCTCGCCTCGTCAAATGCTTACCTCCGGATCTAATCTGGGAGGGACGAGAGGTAATGTCACCATTGGCTCCTCGACGGCCTTCCTCATTGATGACCGATGAGAAGGCGACGGAGTACTTAATTTCGTGGCTTACTCGTCCGGTTTCTCCCATTTCGGTGACGGTTTGGGAGCAGATGAAGATGGTGTGAACAGCAACGATGTCTGGAAAGTAGGAGAGACCTTGGGCGACGGTACGGGTGTCAGTTCTAATCGTAACGGACGACAGCCAACGGCGCCGATTTGGAGATAGGGGATTTATTTTGGAGTAGCTGGTTTCTCATTTTCTCCTTGCTCGACCTAACAAAACATATATTAATCGGCTTAGCGGAAATTGTGCCTCCCATTTGAAAGGAAACGGTGCTACCTGGGGGTGTCAAATTTGGCACGGTTAAAACTTATATCGAGGAAGAATTTTTGGGCCGAATATTTTTGTGTAATATGCGCAACAAATAAATATATTTCATTTAAACGAAAAACGCCCAAATCAAGCAACCATGAATAGCCGTCAAATCGATGACAAAAAACATATAAATGAACTAATCAAGTAGCCGTGTAGATCGCCGACAATAACTTACTAGTATCGAATCCCGTCAGGACTATATTTTTTTAATTTTTAAAATAATATTGTTAGGATAGTGTTCGTTAAAATTAAGTGAGTATTCGTTTTTTACATTTGATACGATATTGAAACGGTAAGTGAGTGGTTAAAATATTATTAAACGACGTTATTTAATTCTAATCAGTGTTATTTAAAATTTTGTGTTACTTTCGGTTATTACCGCATTGTTGGATATATTACACAGTCATGGCAAGTTTGGATGAAAAACAATTAAGTATAATATGGCAGCTTAAATTTATATTACCAATTTTTTGCATAGAAAACAAATTAAATTACTCGCTTCATCGGAAGGTATATACAGTTGTGAAAGAAAAACAGTATTCATTAAAAATCATCGTGATCCGTAGATTCGGCTAGTTTCGGAACCATTCGTATATTCGTTTGCCAATCTGCTCTACTCGCCGCTAGCCAAAATGCTAAAAGTCGATGTTACCAAATTTACAGCTAGGCTATTTGCTTTATGGATGTATTTTATTTTAGAAAAATAATGTATTTAACAAGACTTTCTGACATTAACTTTTATATTTTGTTTTGAAAAAAATAATAATAGAGTAGATACGTTTTTTTTGTATTTAGTACAATAAGTAGTGTTGCCCTTAGGTTTGGCAACACTGTGTGGTATTGCAAGAAAAGCGTTTCTCAAAAGAAATGGCGATATACCGTATTGCTTTGATTAAACGTTGGGCATTTATTTGTTTAACTATTAAATTCTTTTGATATGGCATTTTTAAAGTTATATTGTGATACTCCTGTTTACTTAAAAATAAGGTCTTTTAGTTTAACATTTCAGCGTTATAACAGGATTGCACATATAGATATTCAAAGGTAGGTTTAGTTTCAGTTGTTAAAAAAGGATAAATTTATTGAATGAGTTAAATTTTGCAGTGAAAGTAAATTTATATGTCAATTTTTAATATGACATTTATTTATGAAACATATTTAAGGAAGTTAAAAGAAAAAAAAAGAATAATAATAAAATTTGTATTGTATTCATTTATATATTTTAAAATTTAACATTAATTTTACTTTATAAATTAGAGGATATAAAACAATGAACCTTAGCTATGCTATAAACTATTTACTAAATTACCCCATATTTGAATATACAATACTACAAATGTATTATATATAAATAAAATTCTTAATACACAAATAAAATTAACAATTTTCTTGTAGACACAGTCCTTTATACTTTTCACACTAATTACTAATTAATTACAATACAATAATATAAATAAAGGCAAGGTTAATATATTTCATGGAAAAAATGCTTACTCATTAATTAACAACCACCATGTTTAATGAAATCAAGGACTCATGTACCTAAAAACAGAATGATGTTAATAATTTTTGTTTTATTTTAGTATATATATAAACCTTTCAACTATTTTTTTTTATTTCTGCTTAGGTCTGCTTTTCTCTTCTTTGTTACTTTAGCAGAGAGATTAGTATTCCTTATCAACAAATCATACAGCTGTAGCAAATGCTCTACATGCTTTTCTAAATAACTACCTTTTCAGGATTAATGGTATGCAATATTTTCCTGCACTTCCGCAAAGCCTATAAACTGGACGATTAATTGAAATTACTTGAATATATAATAGTTCGGTCCCGACCTTCATAGAGCCAAGACGTGTTTTTTCTTTCTCGAAAACGAATATTTTTTACGCCCAACTTCGGTTAACGGTTTCAAAGAACTACCAGATACGGGATACGGTGAAACGGCCAAACCAAAGTGAAGGAAATACGTGCTCTCAAACAAAAGACGTTCTACGTTTTCCAAAAAGGGTAAAAAAAAAGTTAGTAAAAAAAACATTTAATTATAACATGATGGACAACAACATGGATTTGAATATATTATTGAAAGAAAACAAAGAATTAAGAACGAATAATGAGCGTCTGAACCAACAACTGTTGCAATTATCTAAGGATATGGCTGCTCTCCGGTTGCAACTGCAAGGTCACACGCAAGATACACTAAAAAGGCATACTAATTATGCAGAAGACTATTACATTGATGAAGACGAACTAGCATTAGAGGTAGGGGAACAGTCTGACTGGACCGAAGTAACAAACAATAAGGATAAAAAGAGGAAGAAGTCTCAGATGACGTCTTCGTCAATCGCAAAAAGTGCTATAAATATTTAAAAAAAGAAGCAAGAAGACAAAATCCCTCTGCTCCCTCCGATCAAAGTAAGCAATGTTGGCAACTTTAATTTATTTATATCAGAAATAAAAGGAGTAGCCTCTGACCGAGTGCAGTTTAAAGCTTTGTCTAACAATGATATTAACGTAACCCTTAGCAATGAAACAGACTACAGGAATGTAAAAAAGCGTCTCATTGAAATGAAGAAAAACAATTCATTCAATAAACTCGAATATCACACTTATCAGTTAAAAAGTGATAAGTGGTATAGAGTAGTCATTAGATCATTACCGTCCTAAACAAATCAGGACAATATTAAATCGGAATTATGGGCTTGCAGGCACGAAGTAGTGACCGTCACGCCTATAGCGAAAAAGACAACTAATGTAATGGCGAAAAACAAATTAAAACTTTTCCGTTGTTTTACGTAGACATGACACAAAAGGAAAATAATAAAAATATATACGACATAAATTATTTACTAGACTGTAGGATAAAAGTGGAACCTCCGAAAAAAAAATATACCACAATGCACAAACTGTCAAAATCTTGGACACACTAAAAATTTTTGCAATAGGGAACCAAGATGTGTGAAATGTGCCGGTAAACATCACACAAATCAGTGCAGAAAACAACTCAATAGTGTAGCGCCATGCCTGTTGTGCAATGAAAAAGGTCACCCTGCCAATTATAAAGGATGTGCAGTATATCAAAAAAAAATAAAAGAACTCCAGCCAAAGAAAATTACAGCAGAACAACGCTTAAGACAAATTGACAAAGCCAAATACTCTGAAACAACATCTACCGTTGAAAATAAAAAACCCATGAAACCGTAAGACCATCGGTCTTACGGTTTAGTTACGGTAAAATAGAAACGCCAAAATATCAAATGATAAACAAATTGATACGAAACCGCAGAAAGCTGCGGCCAACGAGCCAACTATCATCGACATGATGAAATTACTCAAAGAATTCCAGACTGAAATGACAGACACTTCCAGACAGAAATTTAGTCAGTTAACAGATAGGGTGAAAAAATTGGAGAAATCCGGATTGGGGAAAACTACTCAAAACAAGCTAAAGAGAAACCAAAAGGAGTAATTTGTTTTTAAGAATTATAACTTGAAACGCAAACGGACTAAATCAAAGAGTCCGGGAACTAGAATTATTCTTAAAAACAAATAACATAGATATAGCTCTCATATCGGAAACACATTTTTCTTAAAAAAACTACATTAAAATACGTGGTTATGTGCTTACTGGACACTACACCCCAGTGAACGGGCTCGAGGAGGAACAGCTTTAATAATTAAACAAAATATACAACATTTCGAACAAGAAAAGATTAAAAATGACGAAATACAAGCTACGATAATTAGTACCGAAAAAAATGGGCTGAAATAAATATTGGCGCTTTATATTGTCCACCAAGACAGAAAATGACACAACAACAATATAAAGATATTTTTTCAAAATTAATCCTACGGTTTATTATTGGTGGAGACTTTAATGTTAAACATACAGCTTGGGGTTCACGAATAATAGCACCTGGAAAAGGAATTTGACATATTGATTTACTTTCACTACAAAATTGGAGTCATTTAGTAGGATTCATCTTATTTGTAGCAACTGAAACTAAACCTACCTTTGACTCTTCATATTTCGATATCCTCTCCATATGTCTCCATATCCCGTTAAAACGCTGAAATATTAAGCAAAAATGCCTCCCTTTTAGGTAAAAAAGAACATCACAATATAACATTAAAAATGCCATATCAAACGCTTTAATAGTTAAACAAATAAATGTCCAACGTTTTATCAAAGCAAAACGGTACATCGCCACTTCTTTTACAAGACGATATATTGTACTAAATACAAAAAAAACGTATCTACTCTATTATATATTTTTTTCATAACAAAATATAAAAGTTAATGTCAGAAAATCTTAAGACTTAAGTCTTTAAGAAATAAAATACATCCATAAATCAAATAGCCTAGCTGTAAATTTGGAAACATCAACTTTTAGCATTTCGGATTTCGACGAGTAGATTGCGCCGACGAATATAAGAATAGTACCAAAAGTAGCCGAATCCCCGGACCACAATGATTTTTAATGTATACTGATATATGTGAAAATTTCTTCCCAACGTATATAATAACAATACATATAATAATCCAATATTGGAAAGAATACAAACAGTTATAAAATAATCTCATAGAATTTCAATTCCTGGGGTGTGGATGTGGGACATAAGATAAAGTAGAAAACAATAGATAAGGAAAAGCCATAAAAGACAAACTAAAGATAAAGAAATAAATAAACCAAAAAACAATGCTTAATTTTAAAATGTAGGTAAAGAAATTGTTCTTCTACTCAGGTTTTAACCTGGTGTATATATTGTTTTTGTAATATATATTTTAGGAAAGAAATATGGGCTATATGAATATATAAATGAAGTAATGAATATAATATTTAGGTGTTAAAATGAACTAAAGGAATAAAAACTAACTACATAATTTTCATAGATGGAACACAGTGGACAAATACAAGAAATTATTAATTATTAACCGTAATTTGTAAACAATTGGAAGCATTGATAAATATTAAGGTGTCTAATGATTCATGCAATAAAATATGTGTATATGTAACTATATGACATTTTACTCTTTGGAAGCTGCATTTATTATTCTGATTATTTCGTTAGAAATTTAAATTAAACTACACAACTGTGTTCATTATTATTTTAATATACACGCTAAAGTTAAATATCAATTTCAACATTGTTTCATTCATATATGCTCTATTTTATTATATAAACATGTTTATATTTATTACATAAAAGTAAAGAAAGATCATGTAGACTTATATTTGTTGCTCTAAAGTTATTACTGTTCTGAAAGTTAATCTTACTTATAATATTGTATTATAACAAGTAATGGCGTAGTAATTTATATGAATTAATATTTTGTTGATTATTGAAAGTTGATGTAAATTATATTTAATTAATTGCAATTTTAAAAATGATAGTGAGTGTTAGTTCTTGATATAGTTTTCATATTTTTAAATAAGTTTTAATATACAAACAGGTATTATGTTAATTAATGTTATGTATCAAACACATTACTGACCTTGTATTTAAAATACTGTGAAAATAAGTTTTAATAACATATCATTTTGTATTAACCGATTTCGAAAAAGGAGGATGTTCTATGTTGGATTGCATATATTTTTCGCCGATTTCTCGGTCAATTATGGATTTCAAAATGTTTTTTATTCGAAAGTGTGTACTTCCGAGTTGGCCTCATTGGAACGAAATCAGGATCTGTTGAGGGAAGAGGGGAAATTCGAGGGAAACGCTTCAATTTCAAGGGCATGCTCAAAGTTTTCACATATTTCATATAAAATAATCAGATATTTGTTTATAATGTTATTGCTGAGTTGATATGACGAAAAATTAAAAGTAATTTAGTGTAAAAATCATTCGGTTTGCTTTTTAAGCACCGGTCTTATGATATGAGATGTCGTTGAGACAAAAAACTAACAATGGTGTATCGGTTAGAGCCTTGTGCCCTCACGGGGAGGTCGCGGCTTCGGTTCAACGGGGGCAGTAACTTTTTTTTGTTCTAATTTGGTTGGAAATTTGTCAGATCACCTAAAAATTAGTTTGAAGTCGGTGCCAACTCCAACCAATACAACAATAATAATAAAATTTTGTGACATATAGAACAGATTAAATTACGAACAAAACGAATTCAATTTGTTGCTCCCTACCGACTTCAAAGTGATCAGGTAGATATTAAGCTAATTATAAATTATGCTCATATTTTATATTAAAACGTTTTTTTTGTGTTAAAAATATAAGTTTAAATTATTTTTTAATTTTTACTTTTTAGTCTTTTATATGTTTTTTGAAGTCGGTTAAATTTTTTATTATCAAATATCAAACAAAAATACGAAATTTACTTGGAATATAATATATGATAATGCAATATAAATGCAACATATCAAAATTAGTCCTTTTACTCCATTATTAGAGAAACATGATTAATTTAATATGGTATCCATTATTGTTTTATGCGTGTTAATTACATAAAAAAAGGGGAAATACTATGTACTCTTACTTATTAATTTATATACAAATAGAACGTTTATCAGCTAAGATAACAATAAGTGTTTCCTATAACTTGCAGCTCTTGAAAAAGCCATTTTGTAACATATTTGAAAAAAAACATATTTGCAACGTACAGCACTGATCAAATAAAAACAATATCAATTTTTTCTGTTAAATTATCAATATATAAATACAAAGTCTATAGAGAGATAAGAGACTACAGTATTAAACTATAAAGAATTAAGGTATATAAGCATTTATTTAGAACAGATGAATAGAAAACCATATTTTATTGAGGGATATGTTCTTGCTTGAAGACATGGCCCGTTTGTATAAGTTTGGTTATTATTTTAGAGTTCTTAGGAAGGCGCAACTCATGAAGATGCGCTTGTCTCTCAGTTTTCATTAATATTTCTTGGTATGTATTGATAGTAAGCATTGGATAGGCTCTAAATTAAATCATACAGATCAATAGATCAATTAATTAAAAGGAGAATTTAGATACCAAAAAGAAAATCTAAATCGTTTGGGGATTTTAAAGATAAGATAAGAGAATAGGATAGAGATAAGAAAATTAAGAATGGTCCATCAGACTCTTATGTTTATAAAACTTCAATATTCCATTTGTAGATTTCTAAAGAGATTTGTAACATTGACAATTTTTTTAATAATCCAAAATGATCAGAAAATATTATAGCTCCAAGAGATTGGGTTGTATGTACATATGAGGAAATGTCATAATGATGTAGACGTACAAGAGAACAGCACGCACACAAGGTAAATAGAAACAAAATGGGGGTACAAAATTTTTAGACAACAGAATTTGTTGATGGTAGAAGCAAGAAATATATAGTGTTACGAATTTATATGTGTTGTATTGTAGCAATCATCTTAACAATCATTCGATTACTCTTTGGGGAGTGAATTATTTGATAACTGTATAATAAACTTGATATTGTAGTGATATGATAACCACTGCCCAAAGAATCACATAAAAAGGTAAATTATTCAGAATATAAAATAATTTATGTATACTAAGTATTTTTAAGTCAAAACAATAGCATTTGAGAGTTAGTTGAACTTATCTACCAGATATTTACATTGATACGCATATTTTATTTTTTCTATGGCTAATTTTAAAACTAGTGCATAAAATAAAAATTATGTTTATATAAAACAATATAAAACAGTTAATGTCTTAAACAAATAAAAACAGAGATCATAATAAATTATTTAACAGTTATGTCACAATAAACGGCAAAGTAAATAATTAAGCTAATTCTAAGCGTGTGAGATCTTGACGTTGAGCGGATGAGGTGACATTTCTGAAGACTAAATAAACCTAAGTAAGCAATTTTCAATGGCAATGGTGAATTTAAAAATACACATGAAATATAAAAAAATGGTGATTACAATAACACTTTTTAAAATCAAGAATTAAAAGTATAATGATACTGAGACGAAATAGTACTGTTAGTTAATAATAAGGGTAATTAATTATGCTGACTGATCATTGTAGTAATGAGTAACAGTATCGCAAAAAAAACAAATGTATCGACAAACAATGGTACTGATAGTAATTGACTGATAACATCAGAAATAGGAGCAACAGAATAACCAGGATGATTAACAACAATCTTAGTCCATAATAGTCGATAAAATTGAGGAATAATGATAACAGACAACGTACGATAAGTGATAGCATTAATAATCTATGCTAGGATGATGTATGATATGTGCACACGGTACGAAGGGAAGATACGAATTACTACACTATCAAAAATGGATCTGCAATTAGCTCAAGGGAAGAAGATTTGCGAGATCCTGACACTAGAGTTAGAGTAGGGATCAATAATGTGAATCTAAAATCTTAAATAATTAATTAATTATTAAATAATTAAATACGCAACATTCTTGTTTTTTTGTTGCTTTGAATGGAGTCGTTATTTCGCGACTATACAATAGTACGGTATTGATGCATAGGGGACGAGGACAGACATAAAATATATATATAAAATAATAAATAAATAAATTAACAAAATTGATATCACAAACAGGGGGATTAAAAATATAAATAGTGTATATACAATTTTAATACGAACACAAACTACAGGCATAAACATAACGATGTAGAGGTTCTCTCCAGACAGCACACGTCAGCACCCACACCGAAGTGATAATGGTTATTTGATCAGTAATACTAAACTTAGCCTAGATTCTATGGAGAAAATCGATCTCTCGTAGAAAGCCGAGGAGTCGTCTGTATTTTCTCCTGCTAAGGCATGTCTAATATTTTGCAGCCCATGCTTAGTACTAATCTGGTGAGCCGTGAACAGTCGTTCAATATGTGGTAGACTGAAATAGGGGCACAGTTACAAAACTTATAGTGAACAATCGGCCTACTTCAAGGCCAGAAACAACAGTGGCCTAAGCTCAGTCGATACAAAGCTACGGCATGGTTACGAAGGGTAGGAACGCGAAGAGAGTAAAAATATCAGCTTTAACCTCAAAGAGCCTGTTGTGGCTGGCCACCTGGGCCCATCGACGTTGAACCTTGTTATTTGCGAAACAACAAATGAATAGGATAAGGTCGGTCTAGACACAAACATCCTTGATGGGAAGGGTGGGGGGCTAATGTACGATAAAGCATTGATTATCGCGAAGACTTCAGCGCTCAATACCGAACCCAGTTCAGCTTGACAGGAATGGGAGCTTGAAAGGGAATGCCCGATTGTCAAGCCGGCTGCGAGATTTGAAACCATCGGCAATATATGTGCTTGTAGTAAAGTTCAAGATGTAAAGTAAGTAAGGGTGGAGAAAGGGTGGAACAGTTCACATAATTCGAATCGAATAAATTATCAACAATTTTCTCTCATTCTTGCTATTTTTCTCTCACTTATCTAGCTCCGGCTATGATGAACGAGGAATATACACAAGGGAAGAAACCAAAGGATAAGAAAACTATCAGAGAATAATAAATGGAATAAATAGAATGAATTCACCATTTGACAAAACTTGCTTGAAGCTGGGCAACATAAAACACTAAGTATAATTGACAGAATAAAAAGGTAGTGACCCTGAGCGTCACGTGTTCACAAACTAAACCTTAGGAAGTTTTAACGTCCCTTGGATATGTTTAATATATGTCAAGTACTACTTACATCCCACGAAATAGGACTAGAAATGTTGCCACATAGTAATTGTCTCTATTGGAGTGTATTTGAAAAGGTGACAAGTAACAGAATTAAAAAGAAACGGCAATCCTTCCAAGCTACTTTAGATTCTCGCTTAAACCTTTTAAAAACATAAATGACCTACAATTAAGAACATCTAAAATATCCAATTGCCTGATGGAATTGTAAGTACCATAGATATTCGGAACGATTTATGGTTTTATTGAAACGTACATATCTTTGTATTAAAAAAAATATTGAGAAAATATAAGCAAATAAAACTCGTTATTACGCCAATATGTTTCGCTGTTTAAAACACATTTAAGCGCCTAATAATAGACAATGTTTTTGTAATATTTTATAATATGTATAAGAATATAACTGCAATATTTTCATTAAATTGTATTGTGATTTTGTTATAGCAAGTATTTAAAAGTTATTGCATCTAAAGTATTATTAAGTATTAATAATAATTTTTAAGATAAAACAATAAATAAATAATTCAGAATAATTTCTTAATATTATTTCGCCGTATATGTTGACATTTTAATACCGAAGGACCGGCTGTGGAAACTACCCGTTTGTTTTATAAATTTTTGTCCGATATTTACTATAGAAGAGTATGCTCCCAATATTCCTGTGACATGGGACTACTACTATTCCTAAGGGAAAAATAAATATGTCAAATGTTCATCCGAATGTCAACCATTCACCTGGTCTCTCGGGCTTGTCTTGTATAACCGATGACATAAATTAGTGGCGACCTCTGATCAACATTTTAATTCATTATTTTTTATTTATTTTAAGGGGTTGTAATTTCTGCAAAAAAAAACTTATCTATTTTTTATAGATTAAATCCATTCTACTTTCTTTTCTGTTCGCAAATTCGGTAATTACTTTGTCATAAATTTTTTCTATTTGGATATAAACTGTTTTTTAACAGATTGCATGAAGAAAGCTATTAAATGATCTTCGGCTATTGAATTTCTGAGAAGCGTTTTGGTGCGCTTTAGTGTTGAGAAACAACACATACAAAAGAATTCCAAAAATAAAAGGGACGCAACTACAAGATGCTCTTTAAAATGGAATCGATCTCTTGCACAATTTATTATAACATTACATACCTCTAAAGCAGAAATTCAGTGATCAAATATATTCGACTGGTTGTGTTCTCTGGACGTTTGCGTTTATTTTCTATTGGCTCATAACTTATTATATCTGATGCTTTTCTAATGATGTTCAATATTTCGTGGCTTCGATTTTTCTTTGCTGCAATTGTTTAAAAAGGATATCCAAGTGGTGCATAATTTGACGGAAAAACAATTCACTGATACTAATTATTAACGGATTTCGAAAGACAAGCTATATCACACATAATACCCAGATACTTCAGCACATGGAGGAACATCCATAATTGTTGGTGAAGACATAAAACACCATTAAAGGGAGAAATTCAGCGAGGACTATTTACAAACCACCAGTGTAACCATTGAAGAAGTACACGGACCAATAACAATGATAGCTATATATTGTCTACCTAAACACAACCACATACCAACATGGCAGAACAATACTGCGGTTTCTTTAACAAGCTAGCTAATGGATTTATTGCCAGGGGACACTACAATTCAAAACATGCAATATGGGGTTCTAAATTAATAACACCAAAAGGAACGGGTCACAGCAATGTAGGCAAATAATCTCCAATATATCTCTACTGGTGAGCCAACATATTGGCCGTCAAATAGAACTAAAACTCCCGATGCCACAGACTTTTGTGTTACAAAAAATATTGACACCAGAAATTTCAAAGCTGAATTAGGCTTATTTTAGATCAATCATCAGATCACTCACCAATTATTATAACAGCCACCTCAAATATTATCAACAAAACAAATCCTCATTCTTCGCATAACAGTAAAATCAACTGGCTATTATTTGGAGAGAAACTAGAAAGTTTAATATCCCTAAATTTACCTCTCAAAACAGAAAGAGATACATAAACAGTGGCAATAAATATAACAAAAAATATGCAAGTGGCCCCATGGTAGGCAACTCCCAATTAAACAAAAAACTTACAATTAAATAAAATTTGCTGAAAAAAACAAAGTGTAAAAATCTGACAAGAAATAAGAACAAAAGAAAAAAATTCAACAAGGCAACAAAGAAGCTGAAAAAGCTAATAAATAATAAACAAAATCAAGAAATTCAAAAATATTCTAGAAAACTTAACGCCAACTGATGCAACGAAATATTATCTCTAGAAAGCAACAAGAAATATTAAAAAATCTCAACAACATAATGATACGAACGATAAAGATAAAGCGGAAGTTTTTTTAAACGATAAAAAATATTACTCTGCTGCATTTCTCAATATATCTGAAGCCTTCGACAAGGTGTGGCACACTGGACTGCATGTTAAATTGAAAAAGCTTTTGCCTCATACGCACTTTAAACTACTGATATCCTACCTCACAGACAGACATTTTATTGTGAAACAGGGTGACGAATACACTGACCTTCATCCAATATATTCAAGTGTTCCACAGCAGTTCTTGGTCTACTGTTATCTCTATTGTTTAAAGCTGACCTACCGACCTCAAGAAACACTTCTAGTGCAACATATTTTGACGATACAACGGTTTTATCATCACACGAGGATCTAATATCAGCTACAAAAAACTTCCAACTTTATTTTAAAAAAGTCGAATTGCGGTTGAAAACGTTGCGTATCAAAGCAAATGAGACAAAATTATCCATGTGACATTCACTCATTGTAGAAGAATTTGTCCCTCGTAAAAATGAATAATTATGAATTTCCGCAAGCAGAAAACGTTAAATACATGTAAATGAATTTTGATCGACGTTTAATATGGAAAAACTTCTAGTGACAAAACGCAAACAGTTTGGGCTTAAACTGAACAAAATGTGTTGGTTGATAGGGTATAAATCTAAATTATCCTTAGACAACAAGGCTTTACTGTATAAGTCAATACTTAGGCCCATTTGGACCTATGTTATTGGATACCACTAGCAAATCAAACATAGCTTTATTTCAGAGGTTCTAGAATAAAGTGCTGTGATTCCTTTGTATACTTTTTATTGCTCTTAGTAGTTCCACAATCTGTCCAAAGGGCAATAAGTATTTGTTATGTTTATGTTATATATATGGCATGTAGAAAATCACTTCATTAAGTGATATCCTGTACAAAGTAATATTTTTATTAATTAGTCTTCTTTAAAAGCTTATTATAAAGTATATACATGTCCAATAATCAGATAGGTTAGTGCTAAACGTTTTAGTCTACGCACTTAAGTGTCACTTCGCATATTTAGCTGATTAACGAGTATATTGGGATGCACTGACACTCTTTGGAAGTACTTCACACAAATACGTTGAATTACACTCATTACTTATTTTAGAGAAATATCGCGTTGTATCACTTTATTTGAAGCATAGTACGTAGCATCGACAATAGCACGCAATACTTTATTTTGATACCGTTGCATGTTGGAAACATTAGACCTGCTAGGGCTTCCCCATAGTTGGATTCCAAATCACCAGAAAGGCTTGAGTATAGATTTATACAATAAATTTTGATTATCAATTGATAACTTGGACCTGCGCTCGATTAGTCTAAGGTAGGCGTCTATATAGGTGTATATCAAAATATTTACCATTTTCTGCTTGCGGGAGTTGACAACTATTGATCTAGACTGGTAGACATGCTCTTTTAGGCAGCGTAAAAGTTATATGACTGGAACTAATAACATTTAAATAACAATTTAATTTCAGAAATTTTATAATAAAAAATTCAATACAACTATAAGAATATACATCCATAAAATATAAAGATAAATGTATGTATAGAATATAAATATATTACAAGATCATTACAGTGCTGTGCAATTAGAAGGTTTGTTTTTTTCCTTTTTCTAGAATATCTGACTAAAAGTGTGTTATATTATCGAGATGGCAATATCCAAGGATAAAATAAAAGATAGCCCAAAGATCTACTAACGGTATAATAAAACTATTTTTTTGGAGTCTGCCGTATAATATATGACTCATAATTGAATGCAAACAAAAGTTACGATTAAGTTGTTTGTTTCAAAAGTTTAACTAAATAACCTGAAATAGATACTATGGTACAACGTAAAGTTTAGTTCGTTCATATAGGAACATCTGGAATTGAAGGTACAGAGTTAAGTTGCAATTTCTTGACTCCTGGTAGTACATCCCCTGTTAGCAAGGTATGGAAATAATCTTAATAATCTCTTTAGATATAAATCGTAATATCTTCTTATTTAATGATGACTTGGATTTGCGCTCGATAAACCAGTACATTTTGTAGAGTTTAAGTCCATGTTGTTTCCGTTTGGCGAGTATGTGGTTCTTCCAAGTTAGGCGTCGATCTAGGTGCATTGACAATTATTGATATAGACTGATGTACATGTTCTTCTACACATTGTAAAAGTTATATGACTGGATTTTGTTTCGTTGGTTTTAGACGCCATCTTTTCTGTAGGTTAATTGATGTTATGGCTGGATCTTCATAAGAGGCTAAGACTGCCGTGTCGTTTGCGTATGTTACCACAGTGGTCATTTTTGTTGTAGGTAGATCAGCTGTGTTCAGAAGATGTTATTGGGTGTGTTCATCGCCTTGCTTTGCTGTAAAATAACAATCTGTGAGGTAAGAGTTTTTTAGCTCATAATCCAGATAAGTGAGAAATTTTTTTGGTATTTAAGTCTATATTCATATTTTTAACAATCCTATGCACTTGTTCGATTGTTTCAGTCTTATTGCGAGAACCAAATTGGTGAACCAACGAGAACCAAACAAAATTATACAATTGATCGAACTGATTAATAGACACATACAGTGAGATATAATCATCTCTAGAATAAGTAATAATGGTCTTTAGAGTAATTTAGGATACTAATTAAACTAAGATTTTTATATTTAATGATATTATTTAATAAGATTTTATATTAAGTTTGTACAGCTTATCACTTAGTGAAGCGATCTTCTAGATGTCCGGATACTTATATTGCATATCGGAAATTATATAATAATACTTATTACCCACAGGAGATTGTTGAAGTTCTAAGATATGAAAAAATGATGGAAAAAATGTAGTCAAAATATTTGGCGAATGCAGGCTGCTACACTACAGACTGTGTTGCGGGAGAATTGATATTCTATTTTATCCATGTATTAAAACAGATATTTCTATTTTCGTAGTCAACATTAATAGTCCGTATATTAAAGTTTCAACGGATTGGAGCAACGTAGGGTTCGTTTTGTTCACAATTTTGTTAAACACTTCTACTCCTTGGGGTGAATTATCAAAATAAATCCAGGAATGTCTTGTAGATTGCCGAACAATACACGTACTTGTTTATTCGTGGAAACAGCTTTAGACATAATCAAATTTAATTGTTGTGCATAACAGTTATATTGTGAGCAAGGGAATATTTCTTAAAATAAATTCTTGGACGCCTGCATGTTGGCCGCACATCACCGCTACTCCATCATAGAGTTGTGCAATCAGATTATTGGGCGAATATTGAATTAAATTATCTATAACGCTTAAAATAGTTTACTAAGTATTTCTGCATCACATTTTTCAGGAATTTTGTAGTTCCAAAAATGCTTAATTGGATCACCATTACGAACATATCTAAAAAATACTACCAGTTGAGGTTTTGCAGTAACATCAGCTGTTTCGTCCGCCATGATCACCAAGAATGAAGAATTATTAATATATAATTTCCTCAATAATTTGATCATGACAAATTTCGAGCATACACTGCAATAGATGGTTCTGTATTTCTTTGGAGTTGCCTTTCGATACTGAAGCATTCTTTAGGTGTCCACTTAGAGTTGCATCTAGTTTAGTCGACAAATCTCTTTATTATTATTGTCATCTTGGTGACGCAGTGGTAAAAGCGACAAAACAGTCCACCTACTGTTGCAGTAGTGGCGTGTTCGAATCCTGCTGAAGGATGATCGTAATTTTATGTTTTGTGATAATCCTAAGTAAGAGTGCAAAATTCGACAAGGAAAATAATCCCAGTCACGCCAGTAACCAGACTAGGTAAGCCTGGATATTTTCTGGAATGATTTTTTAAGTTGGTCACCCTCGAGTCGGTAGGCGAAATGTCGAAGGCGGTGGAAGGTCGTTGGAGGCAACGGCAAACTGTAGGTCCAGTCCAGATAGATCCTGGTTGGTAAAACGGAGGTTTTAAAATAAATTAAAAAAATATTTATTAAAATGGCACTTTTGGGATTAACCTGGCAAAGGGACAGAGTCACGTCCCAGTTAGCTCGTTCAAATCTTGATTTATTACGTATAAGTGAGTACATATTTTTTTAAAATATCGCTATCAATTTGATTATACATAACTTGATATTATCACCTGTTTCTACGAAAAAATTATCGTACCTAATATAAATTAGTCAAGTAGGATATAGATAAAAAAATGTTTAAAAGTAATCAGCTTCGATATATTTTATATTATTTAAGAGCCTCTAGTAAACAGAACCAACAAATTTTAAAAAATTAATTAAGATATCAAAGATGAATAAAGCACCAGTTATTGGGATCGATTTGGGAACATCATTTTCCGCTGCAGCCGTTTTCTTAGATGCCAAACAAGAAGCTATACCGAACAAAGAAGGACATCGTATAACTCCGTCTTTCGTCTTTTATAACGAAGAGACCTCAGGCATCTCTGTTGGAACCTCAGCTGATCATCTAGGTATTAGATGCATCACCAACTTCTTCTACGGTAAGCACATCCTTTTTGTACATTTTTCAAGTGATAACTATATATTTATATGATCTCCTCGGTTACATTTGTTGGATGGTGTGTTTACTTAATAGTATATACAATGGCTCAAGGATTCAAAGATTTATTATTTGCTATTGCTAGTAAATTACAATATACTTTTCTTAAGGAGAATAAACTAATAAATGAGGCATTTTGTCGATATCAATAGTTAAAATGGTAAACTGAACTGTTGAATGGCAATTAGAGTCGATTTCTTAACGTTTATTCAATTGTTCTGGTAGACTGTATGTTTATTGTCTTCTTATATATAGTTCTTTGGCTTCATTCTGTCAACATTTCTCATTAAAAAAATCTTGGTTTAGATGTTATTTCTTTTAGTGACCTATGCTTATTCGGATTATATAATTAACCCGTCGTTTCTAAAGTTATTAAAACTCTAAGATGTAATGTTTTTAAATTAATGCCTTCTACGCCAAATAGGCATCCCTTAAACAATGGTAATAGTAGTAGTAACTCCATTGATAAGATCAAATACTTGTATCACAAATACTTGTCAAAATACCATTTTGAATATGATATCAGAACAAACTTTTAATATCACATTCCCTATAGCCCAATCCAATCTCTAAGATCTTGTATAATTTTTCCCTCCCAAAATTTCATTATATATTTGGTACATATTTAGGTATGTATAAATGCCATCGCATAATTACTGAAATATATAATAATTATAGTTCGTAGTATACAAAATTATAGTTGTAGTATACTTAAATAATTTTATCTCGTCCGGACCGAAAAAGCCACAACAGATACTATTATGTCCATAATATTCTTATTATTTTAAGTAAAATCTGAGTTCAAATTCACAAGATCTCTATTATTTTTGTTGCAGACGCGAAGAGGATCATCGGCCGTAAATATAACGACGCAAATGTTCAGAAGATTAAAAACAATGAACATTACCGTTTTAATATAACCAATGACCCTGAGGGAAATGCAGTCTTCAAACTTACGCATGACGGAAAACTTGCGCACAAATCACCAGAAGAAGTTAGCTCAGAGGTACTGAAATATTTGAAGGAATCAGCGAATGTATATTTGGGAACAGAAATTAAGGAAGCAGTTATTTCTATTCCGGCTCATTTCAGTAATTCTCAAAGAAGAGCCACCCGCAAAGCAGCTGAATTAGCTGGTTTAAAAGTGTTAAGGCTCATTACTGAACCAGTTGCAGGTGCTTTGTTTTATATCAGAGGAGGTACCAAAGTAGATGGGAAAGTATTAGTTTATGATTTTGGAGGTGGGACTTTTGATGTTTCTATTATTGACGTCAAGGACAAGGAGATTAATGTACTCAATGTGGAAGGAGAAACCTTTCTTGGTGGTCGAGATATGGACCAACTACTTGTGGAACATTTTATGGAGTTATTAAAAAAGAAATACGGCGATAGAATTTTAACATCGAAATTAATGAGACGTTTAAAAGAGAAATGTATTGTGCTCAAGGAAAAACTTTCTATTCAAGATTTTTATTACATTACATTAGAATGCGTTGACGGAAACGATGAAGATTTTACATTACGTATGTCGCGTACGCGGTACGAAGAAATTATAGCTGATTTAGTAGAAAAGTCTATGATTAAGGTAAAAAAATGTATTGGGGACCTTAACATTCCTCCAAAAGATATAACCAATGTGCTACTTATTGGTGGCGTTACGAGAACTCCAATGATACAACAAAAGTTAAGTAGGTATTTTGGCTCGAATAAACTTAAAACTGATGTTAATCCTGATGAAGCTGTTGCACTTGGTGCAGCATATCAAGCAGCTTTGTTAACTGGACAATGCAATGAAATTAGACAAATCACTGAAGTAACTCCCTTATCATTAGGAGTAACTGTAAGTAATGGATTGGTACTTAAAGTAATTGAAAAAGGTACAAAACTACCAACTGAAAAGTACCAAACAATCCGTACATTATTCAATAATCAAAGTTCTATGAAAATCGAAATATCCGAAGGAGAACGAAAAAATAGAATTTACAATAACGTTTTAGATGAATTTGATTGCATTGATCTGCCAGAAGGTAAAGCTGGTGATGTTCAAATTACAGTAACATTTATTCTTGATAATGATGGAATTCTTAAAGTTGAAGCTGAGGTATTAGCTACAGGTAAAAAAAAGAAAGTAAATATAGAATTGCAAGAACCCCAAGTACGCCAAAGTGATATCAAACGTAGCATTGAAGATGCAGAGAAAAATAAAAAAGATGATGATTTATTTGAGGCTTTCGAGAATATTTATAGCAACGTTATCATTCTTATAAACCGCATTCAGTATGAACTAGAAAATATAAATAGGAATGTCGATCAAGAATTTGTAAAAAATATATGCTTCGAATTTGAAACATATATAAAAAATATAAATTATAGGACACCTCTGGAAGAAATACTTAATAAATATAAAGCTTTTAAAACATCAGTTGAACGTTTGGTGGTGGTTTTTAACATGGATGTACTAGAGCCTTTGATGAGCCTAGAGCCTATGATAACTGAAGCAATTGAAAAGTTTAGTTAAATTTAGAATATCCTAAAATATGTAAAATAGAAGATAGAAAATATATTTTATGTAAGCTTAATACAATTGTGTTTTATTACTAATAAATTGAGTATTTTATTAAACAAACACTAAGTCTTTCCACGTTTCTTCCCACGAGGTCTAATCCCACATCAGCATCTTCTTTATAGGAGTCCTGATAAGTGTCCTTTTATATAAACGTCCGTATCGTCGTATATGTCCCTAATATAAACTCTTTTGTTTCAAACGCTTAAAATTAGACAAATTATATAAAGAACAAATAGTTAATGAGCGGTGAAAGGATATCATCATACATTTTAAACAGAAATGCAACTAAAGGACCCCAAATATACCTAATACACCCTCTATGCTATATTGGCTATGAGCTAATGAACAATTAAAAAGTGTTTCTTCTTATATTATAGAAAGAACGCGATTTCAAGTTATTGAATTAAATGTTAATAATTATTATTAAATGCTAATAGTTAGATTACTTAACGGAGATATACGTTGTCAGGTGGTGATCTAAAGAATCATTGATGCCCCAAATAAAATTATCTGTTTAAAAACAAAATTTCTTGTTATATAATATATACGCAACCAATGACAGTGAATTATATTACCCCTTCCACAGAAAAAGGAACAATAATTCGATACAGCTAACCAAATATTATATTCAAGAAAGCATACTGTTGTGATCTATGTGTGTAGAGTTGCTTATAAATAAAGGCGTAGAATAAATATTATATTTAATAAAACAAAATAAAACAATCTTACAACTTAAACAAGTAAAACAGAGATCAAAATAAGTGATATAACATATAATTACATAATAAATAAAGCATATAATCGTGTGAGAACCTGATATTCGAGGTGTTTGGGTGATATTTCTGAAAATATAATAAAAATGTATCTGCGCAAACAATGATCAATAACAAGGGATAAATTAAAAATACACATAAAATAGAACTAGAATTGGTTATTATTACGATATATATTTATACTGGTCGGCAACATTGGAATAAAACAGTACTGACAGTTAGTATAGTGACAGATAAGTGTGCGGGTAATTAATTATGCAGGCAGATCAAAATATTGAAAAATAACAGTGTCGATACATAAATGTATCGACAAATACTGATAATGGACGCTATTGATATTCTCAATGAAGGATGAAACAATGATATACAATAACAAAGCTGGAACAAGGATGGTTAACAATAATATTAGTAAATCGTAGTCAATAACATTGACGGAAAATGATTATAATAACAGACAATATTGGTAACTGAAAGCAATGATAAACTGTACTAGGGTGAAGTATGACATGTGCCCACGGTAGGCAGGGAAAGTAAGGCACAACGTACCAGCCTATATCCAAACTTTAACAATAGTCGTCATGCAATGAGATCAAGGGAAGTAACGGTTGAGACGCTGCCACTTTGGCTAGTAGGCGCCGATAGGATTAAGCTTAAAACTCAAATAAATAAATAGTAATGCTCAGTTGCTATTGTAGACTTACTTCTCCAGCTACACTTATGATGAACATGCAATGGGTACGAGAGGAAAATCCGGAGGAAACACGTTAGAAACTGAACGAAGTATGATATATGCCCACGGTACAAAAGGAGAGTAACGCACGACGTACCAGCTTATGTTCAAACTTTAACATTAATTGACATGTATTTAGATCAAGGGAGGAAACGTGTGAGATCCTGCCACTAGGGTTAGGAGGCCTTGCTAAGATTAAGCTAAGAACTGAGAAGAAATAAATACACACATCTCCGTTACTATTGTCCAGCTCCAGTTATCATGAACATGCAATGCGACGACATAAAAAGCCAGAGGCAAACACGCTAGATACGCGGTTATGAAGGAACGGCAAGAACCACAATTGGTAGCATTTCTGTGTGCTTCAGCTTGTCAATGAACCATAATTACAACATATAGCCAATAAATCATATATAATGGGTAATAACGATAATTGATGGAATCATAAACTGTACTAGGATGAAATATGACATGTACCCACGGTATCAAAAGAAGATAACGCACGACGTAACAGTATATGTCTAAACTTTAACAATAGTGGTCGTGTAATGAGATCAAGGGAGGCAACGCGCGAGACTCTGCTAATAGGGTTAGTAGGCGCCCCTAGGATTAAGCTAAAAACTGGAATAAATAAGCAATGCTTTGTTGGTATTGTGCACTCATTTCTCCATCTCCATATATGATGAATATGCAAGGCGTACCAGGGAATAGCCACAGGCAAACACGGTAGGGACTGTGCTAAGAAGAAGTATTATATAGGCACACAGTACAAAGAGAAGCTAACGCGCGACGTAACAGTATATGTCTAAACTTTAACAATAGTGATCGTGTAATGAGATCAAGGGAGGCAACGCGCGAGACTCTGCTAATAGGGTTAGTAGGCGCCCCTAGGATTAGGCTAAAAACTGGAATAAATAAGCAATGCTTTGTTGGTATTGTGCACTCATTTCTCCATCTCCATTTATGATGAATATGCAAGGCGTACCAGGGAAAAGCCACAGGCAAACACGCTAGGGACTGTGCTAAGATTAAGTATTATATAGGCACACGTTACAAAGAGAAGGTAACGCACGACGTACCAGTGTATCTCCAAACTTTAACAATAGTGGTCGTGCAATGAGATCAAGGGAGGCAACGCGCGGGACCCTGCCACTAGGGTTAGGTCGGCGTCCCTAGGATTAAGCTAAAAACTGGAATAAATAAGCAATGCTCTGTTGCTATTATGCACTCATTTCTCCAGCTCCAGTCTTGATGAATATGCAGTGCGTACCAGTGAAAAAGCCAGAGGCAAACATGCTAGGGACTGTGCTAAGAAGTAGTATTATATAGGTACACAGTACAAAGAGAAGGTAACGCGCGACGCACCACTGTATGTCTAAACTTTAACAATAGTGGTCGTGTAATGAGATCAGGGAGGCAACGCGCGAGACTCTGCCACTAGGGTTAGTACTCGTCCCTAGGATTAAGCTAGAAACTGGTATAAATAAATAAGCAATGCTCTGTTGTTATTGTGCACTCATTTCTCCAGCTCCAGTCTTGATGAATATGCAGTGCGTACCAGGGAAAAGCCAGAGGCAAACATGCTAGGGACTGTGCTAAGAAGAAGTGTTATATAGGCACCTGGTACAAAGAGAAGGTAACGCACGACGTACCACTGTATGTCTAAACTTTAACAATAGTGGTCGTGCAATAAGATCAAGGGAGGCAACGCGCGAGGCTCTGCCACTAGGGTTAGATCGGCGTCCCTAGGATTAAGCTAAAAACTGGAATAAATAAGCAATGCTCTGTTGCTATTATGCACTCATTTCTCCAGCTCCAGTCTTAATGAATATGCAGTGCGTACCAGGGAAAAGCCAGAGGCAAACATGCTAGGGACTGTGCTAAGAAGAACTGTTATATAGGCACCTGGTACAAAGAGAAGATAACGTACGACGTACCACTGTATGTCTAAACTTTAACAATAGTGGTCGTGCAATAAGATCAAGGGAGGCAACGCGCGAGGCTCTGCCACTAGGGTTAGATCGGCGTCCCTAGGATTAAGCTAAAAACTGGAATAAATAAGCAATGCTCTGTTGCTATTATGCACTCATTTCTCCAGCTCCAGTCTTGATGAATATGTAGTGCGTACCAGGGAAAAGCCAGAGGCAAACATGCTAGGGACTGTGCTAAGAAGAAGTGTTATATAGGCACCTGGTACAAAGAGAAGGTAACGCACGACGTACCAGTGTATGTCTAAACTTTAACAATAGTGGTCGTGCAATGAGATCAAGGGAGGCAACGCGCGGGACCCTGCCACTAGGGTTAGGTCGGCGTCCCTAGGATTAAGCTAAAAACTGGAATAAATAAGCAATGCTCTGTTGCTATTATGCACTCATTTCTCCAGCTCCAGTCTTGATGAATATGCAGTGCGTACCAGTGAAAAAGCCAGAGGCAAACATGCTAGGGACTGAGCTAAGAAGTAGTATTATATAGGTACACAGTACAAAGAGAAGGTAACGCGCGACGCACCACTGTATGTCTAAACTTTAACAATAGTGGTCGTGCAATGAGATCAAGGGAGGCAACGCGCGGGACCCTGCCACTAGGGTTAGGTCGGCGTCCCTAGGATTAAGCTAAAAACTGGAATAAATAAGCAATGCTCTGTTGCTATTATGCACTCATTTCTCCAGCTCCAGTCTTAATGAATATGCAGTGCGTACCAGGGAAAAGCCAGAGGCAAACATGCTAGGGACTGTGCTAAGAAGAACTGCTATATAGGCACCTGGTACAAAGAGAAGGTAACGTACGACGTACCACCGTATGTCTAAACTTTAACAATAGTGGTCGTGCAATAAGATCAAGGGAGGCAACGCGTGAGACTCTGCCACTAGGGTTAGATCGGCGTCCCTAGGATTAAGCTAAAAACTGGAATAAATAAGCAATGCTCTGTTGCTATTATGCACTCATTTCTCCAGCTCCAGTCTTGATGAATATGTAGTACGTACCAGGGAAAAGCCAGAGGCAAACATGCTAGGGACTGTGCTAAGAAGAAGTGTTATATAGGCACCTGGTACAAAGAGAAGGTAATGCACGACGTACCACTGTATGTCTAAACTTTAACAATAGTGGTCGTGCAATGAGATCAAGGGAGGCAACGCGCGGGACCCTGCCACTAGGGTTAGGTCGGCGTCCCTAGGATTAAGCTAAAAACTGGAATAAATAAGCAATGCTCTGTTGCTATTATGCACTCATTTCTCCAGCTCCAGTCTTGATGAATATGCAGTGCGTACCAGGGAAAAGCCAGAGGCAAACATGCTAGGGACTGTGCTAAGAAGAACTGTTATATAGGCACCTGGTACAAAGAGAAGATAACGTACGACGTAGCACTGTATGTCTAAACTTTAACAATAGTGGTCGTGCAATAAGATCAAGGGAGGCAACGCGCGAGACTCTGCCACTAGGGTTAGGTCGGCGTCCCTAGGATTAAGCTAAAAACTGGAATAAATAAGCAATGCTCTGTTGCTATTATGCACTCATTTCTCCAGCTCCAGTCTTGATGAATATGCAGTGCGTACCAGGGAAAAGCCAGAGGCAAACATGCTAGGGACTGTGCTAAGAAGAAGTGTTATATAGGCACCTGGTACAAAGAGAAGGTAACGTACGACGTACCACTGTATGTCTAAACTTTAACAACAGTGGTCGTGCAATGAGATCAAGGGAGGCAACGCGCGGGACCCTGCCACTAGGGTTAGGTCGGCGTCCCTAGGATTAAGCTAAAAACTGGAATAAATAAGCAATGCTCTGTTGGTATTGTGCACTCATTTCTCCAGCCCCAGTTATGATGAATATGCAAGGCGTACCAGGGAAAGGCCACAGGCAAACACGCTAGGGATTGTGCTAAGAAGAAGTGTTATATAGGCACCTGGTAAAAAGAGAAGGTAACGCACGACGTACCACTGTATGTCTAAACTTTAACAATAGTGGTCTTGCAATGAGATCATGGGAAACAACGCGCGAGACCGTGCCACAACTTATCTTCCCTCTCCTTGTTTTATGCTTTTAAAAATTGAATTTTTTTAAAATCAATGTCTGGAAGTTCCATTAGACCTCTTCGAGGGTTATTTTTACACCATTTAAATCCTCTCCCCTGTAGGAGTGTATGAAATAATATCCCTCAAAATATTTATATCCTCAAAACATCGTTATATCCCTCAAAAAGCTGCTTTTATTCATACTTTCCAGACTAACAGTTTTTTCTGAAATAATTTTATTAAATTATGTTTATATCGATAAAATAGTTTGTCTACTCAAACGTTCTTATACATTTCGTACATTTGAACTCGAATAGAGTCAGTATCAAAATGGTCAAGTGTTCTTGGTTGAATCTAACTTATTGTTCATCATTTTGTAAGCGATGTTATTCACACTGGCTAAACTAATATTTAGCGCAGCAGCAACACGCTAAAAACATTTTCAATAGAATTGCAGCAACTTATAATATTTAAGATCATAAATAATTATCTCTCTAACGGAATTTACGGGCAAAAGGGGGCCTTCATTATCTCGTTCCTTTTCGAAATAACCTACTAAAACCGCAATCAATTTGTAACTCTATGAATATCTATTTTCAGAATTTTCAAACAAAATTTCAGATTTGATGCGGCAATATTGCGACTTTTTGACGTCACAAATTTCGATGACGCATATATAAAAAAAAAACTTTGAATAGATTATGTAATGTTATTGTAAGCTATATTTTTTCGTTCTCCTTCAGATATTTTCCATGTTATACAACTTTGATTATTGTATGGAGTACGGTATATTCTGTACCTTTTAGTTGGCAGTTTTGTACCTTTAGGAATAATTTTATCTACCAATCCCTTCAGTGTAGTTACTCCCATTGATAAAGGTGTCACTTCACTGATTTCTTTTATAGCTTTGCGTTGTTCAGTTAAAAAGGCCGCGCGATATGCACCAAGCTCAACAGCCTAATCAAAATTAAGATCAATTTTCAGTTTATTTGAGCCGAAATACACATTTAGTGTAAGAAAATTACAGATCAATTGAAAAGTCCTCAGCCTGCCATAGTTTTTTGGAAAAAATTTGTTTTTCTTTAATTCAACATAATTCCCTTCAAAGGTGCCACACTGATTATCGCGATCCTCCAACTTTTCGATAGCATTTTTGCAGTGCGAGTTGTCAAATGTTGTTCTTGTTTGCTTCAAAATAGGCCTCAGTTTCGGCGATCACCTCTTCTTTCGACGAAAAATTCTTCCCAGCGAGCAGAAATTCGAAGCCCAATTCATACTTGTGACACGATGCATTGTATTGATGAAGCAGCACTTTCTTTTTCTTCAAATGCGGCCGTTTTTCGGCGATTTCGTCCTTCAAACGGTCGAATAATAATGCTATGTTATAGTGGCGGTTGACGGCCCTTCCTTTTTCAAGTTAGTCAATGATAATTATTCC
The DNA here is from genome assembly GCF_030347505.1 of Rhynchophorus ferrugineus. Taxonomy (NCBI): domain Eukaryota; kingdom Metazoa; phylum Arthropoda; class Insecta; order Coleoptera; family Curculionidae; genus Rhynchophorus; species Rhynchophorus ferrugineus. Next base: position 18,568,867 of record NW_027472589.1, read on the forward strand.
ACGCGCATCACAAAATACAAACACCATACACCTTGCCAGCGGACTCTTTCGTTTTCCCACGTTTTGTAGCGGGTTCATCGTATACAATGCACTCGGATGACTGTCGATTGGACTTCGGAGTGAGCCATGTTTCATCCATTTCACATATCGACGCAAGAACTCGGGTTTATTAAGCGTGACCATCTTCAAAAAGTGCTTCGAATCATCAACTCGTCATTGTTTTTGTTCAAAAGTGAGCCCGCGCGGCATCCACTTTGCACAGAGCTTTCTCATACCCAAATATTCGTGAATGATATGATGTATACCTTCAGTTGATATTTTTAGAGTGTCCGCTAAGTTATTTAATTTCAATTTGCGGTCATTCAAATCACTTTGTGGATTTTTAAATTGTTTTCGTCGGTAACAACCTCTTTTGGGCGTCCACTGCGTTCACAGTGTTCGGTGCTCATTTCACCACGTCTAAACTTAGCATACCAATCCTTGATGGTTAACTTTCCTGAAGCCAAGTTTTTGCTTCAACTGTATTTTTTCCTTTAAAAAGTCATGTTATTTCAACACGCGAAATTCTTTTTTATCAATTTTTGTTCACAATAACAAAAGTTGCTTCACTCAAAATGCTATAATTCACAAACTAGTGATTCGAGAGCTGTCAAATTTATACACGCATCTTTTGAGGCTTAGGGCTACCTAAAAATATATGAATTTAATTCTAGTAGCGCCATCTATATGTGTGCATTTTATCCCCCATTGCTCCTGCCTTGGATACTTTGTATTGGGGACGTAGGCTGGCTTAACACAGATTTACCTTTCCCATGGGTTCAGTCAGTACGCTTCCTTGTATATATCTGTATCTCTTGGCGTCTGCACTCTCCGTATCTCAGGTGTTTTGTGTGGTCTCAAATATGCCTCGTTACACAACTAATTTTTTACACATGTTATAGGACTGATATATTAGAAATTAACTTGTGTAAATATTCCGAACTAATGCATATAGTGTATACAATTGTTTCAGAGGAAACTGCTAGTCTGGAAAGTATCCATAGAAAGATTAGAGATATGTTCAGTGACATAGTAATATATACCTATTAATACTTTATTGATTATTTAAGTTAATGGAAATTATAATTAATTAAATGCAATTTAAAAAATTTTTGTATATTCTAGAGATATCTTATTAAAAATTATAAAATGCATAAAATAAAAATAAAATTTTAATAACAATTAAATTAATCAAGCAATCTGAACCCTTTTATAATGGCTTTTAGAGCACACCCCATCTTAAAACTAGAAGAATGCTTGTTTTGTTTCATTCAGTGCACAACAGGAGCATTCTTTAAATTAACTCGAACAATACTTATCTACTGTCTACCTAAAAGGCAAACAAAAAATCGCAGCCTCCAACCAAAACCTGAAGTGCATTTATCCTACAGTATAATAGAATCAAATAAATATACCCCCAAGCCGAAAGGGCGGATTAAATAATATTGGGTTCGAGACCGAAATCGCCACCTCGCCTCGTCAAATGCTTACCTCCGGATCTAATCTGGGAGGGACGGGAGGTAATGTCACCATTGGCTCCTCGACGGCCTTCCTCATTGATGACCGATGAGAAGGCGACGGAGTACTTAATTTCGTGGCTTACTCGTCCGGTTTCTCCCATTTCGGTGACGGTTTGGGAGCAGGTGAAGATGGTGTGAACAGCAACGATGTCTGGAAAGTAGGAGAGACCTTGGGCGACGGTACGGGTGTCAGTTCTAATCGTAACGGACGACAGCCAACGGCGCCGATTTGGAGATAGGGGATTTATAGGAGTAGCTGGTTTCTCATTTTCTCCTTGCTCGACCTAACAAAACATATATTAATCGGCTTAGCGGAAATTGTGCCTCCCATTTGAAAGGAAACGGTGCCACCTGGGGGTGTGAAATTTGGCACGGTTAAAACTTATACCGAGGAAGAATTTTTGGGCCGAATATTTTTGTGTAATATGCGCAACAAATAAATATATTTCATTTAAACGAAAAACGCTCAAATCAAGCAACCATGAATAGCCGTCAGATCGATGACAAAAAACATATAAATAAACTCATCAAGTAGCCGTGTAGATCGCCGACAATAACTTACTAGTATCGAATCCCGTCAGGACTATATTTTTTTAATTTTTAAAATAATTTTGTTAAGATAGTGTTCGTTAAAATTAAGTGAGTATTCGTTTTTTACATTTGATACGATACTGAAACGGCAAGTGAGTGGTTAAAACATTATTAAACGACGTTATTTAATTTTAAGCAGTGTTATTTAAGATTTTGTATTACTTTCGGTTATTACCGCATTGTTGGATTTATGAAACAGTCATGGCAAGTTTGGATAAAAACAATTAAGTATAATATGGCAGCTTAAATTTATATTACCCATTTTTTGCATAGAAAACAAATTAAATTACTCGCTTTATCGGAAGGTATATACAGTTGTGAAAGAAAAACAGTATTCATTAAAAATCATCGTGATCCGGAGATTCGGCTAGTTTCGGAACCATTCGTATATTCGTTTGCCAATCTGCTCTACTGGCCGCTAGACAAAATGCTAAAAGTCGATGTTACCAAATTTACAGCTAGGCTATTTGCTTTATGGATGTATTTTATTTTAGAAAAATAATGTATTTAACAAGACTTTCTGACATTAACTTTTATATTTTGTTTTGAAAAAAATAATAATAGAGTAAATACGTTTTTTTTTTGTATTTAATACAATAAATAGTGTTGCCCTTAGATTTGGCAACACTGCGTCGTATTGCAAGTCAAGCGTTTCATAAAAGAATTGGCGATATACCGTATTGCTTTGATTAAACGTTGGGCATTTATTTGTTTAACTATTAAAGCCTTTTGATATGGCATTTTTAAAGTTATATTGTGATATCCTTTTTACTTAAAAATAAGGCCTTTTAGTTTAACATTTTAGCGTTATAACAGGATTACACCTATAGATATTCAAAGGTCGGTTTAGTTTCAGTTGTTAAAATAGGATAAATTAATTGAATGAGTTAAATTTTGCAGTGAAAGTAAATTTATATGTCAATTTTTAATATGACATTTAATTTATGAAACATGTTGGAGAAGATTAAAAGAAAAATAAAGCATAATAAGAAATTTTTGTATTGTATTCATTTACATATTTTAAAATTTAACATTAATTTTAATTTATAAATTAGAGGATAAAAAACAATGAACCTTAGCTATGCTATAAACTATTTACTAAATTACCACATATTTGAATATACAATACTACAAATGTATTATATATAAATAAAATTCTTAATACACAAATAAAATTAACAATTTTCTTGTAGACACAGTCCTTTATACTTCTCACACTAATTACTAATTAATTACAATGCAATATTAATAAAGGCAAGGTTAATATATTTCATGGAAAAAAGGCTTACTCATTAAATAACAACCACCATGTTTAATGAAATCAAGGACTCATGTACCTAAAAACTGAATGATGTTAATATTTTTTGTTTTATTTTAGTATATATATAAACCTTTCAACTATTTTTTTTTATTTCTGCTTAGGTCTGCTTTTCTCTTCTTTGTTACTTTAGCAGAGAGATTAGTATTCCTCATCAACAAATCATACAGCTGTAGCAAATGCTTTACATCCTTTTCTAAATAACTACCTTTTCAGGATGGTATGCAATATTTTCCTGCACTTCCGCAAAGCCTATAAACTGGACGATTAATTGAAATTACTTGAATATATAATAGTTCGGTCCCGACCTTCATAGAGTCAAGACGAGTTTTTTCTTTCTCGAAAACGAATATTTTTTTACGGCCAACTTCGATTAACGGTTTCAAAGAACTCCCAGATACGGGATACGGTGAAACGGCAAACCCAAAGTGAAGGAAATACGTGCTCTCAAAAAAAAGACGTTCTACGTTTTCCAAAAAGGGGAAAAAGTGAAAGTTAGTGAAAAAAACATTTAATTATAACATGATGGACAACAACATGGATTTGAATATATTATTGAAAGAAAACAAAGAATTAAGAACGAATAATGAGCGTCTGAACCAACAACTGTTGCAATTATCTAAGGATATGGCTGCTCTCCGTTTGCAACTGCAAGGTCACACGCAAGATACACTAAAAAGGCATACTAATTATGCAGAAGACTATTACACTGATGAAGACGAACTAGCATTAGAGGTAGGGGAACAGTCTGACTGGACCGAAGTAACAAACAAGAAGGATAAAATCAGAAATAAAAGGAGTAGCCTCTGACAGAGTGCAGTTTAAAGCTTTGTCTAACAATGATATTAACGTAACCCTTAGCAATGAAACAGACTACAGGAATGTAAAAAAGCGTCTCATTGAAATGAAGAAAAACAATTCATTCAATAAACTCGAATATCACACTTATCAGTTAAAAAGTGATAAGTGGTATAGAGTAGTCATTAGAGGATTACCGTCCACAACAAATCAGGACGATATTAAATCGGAATTATGGGCTTGCAGGCACGAAGTAGTGACCGTCACGCCTATAGCGAAAAAGACAACTAATGTAAATGGCGAAAAACAAATTAAAACTTTTCCGTTGTTTTACGTAGACATGACACAAAAGGAAAATAATAAATATATATACGACATAAATTATTTACTAGACTGTAGGATAAAAGTGGAACCTCCGAAGAAAAATAATAATATACCACACGGCACAAACTGTCAAAATCTTGGACATACTAAACATTTTTGCAGTAGGGAACCAAGATGTGTGAAATGTGCCGGTAAACATCACACAACTCAGTGCAGAAAACAACGCAATAGTGTAGCGACATGCGTGTTGTGCAATGAAAAAGGTCACCCTGCCAATTATAAAGGATGTGCAGTATATCAAAAAAAAAAAGAACTCCAGCCAAAGAAAATTACAGCAGAACAACGCTTAAGACAAATTGACAAAGCCAAAAACTCTGAAACAACATCTACCGTTGAAAATAAAAAACCCATGAAACCGTAAGACTATCGGTCAAAAATAGAAACGCCAAAATATCAAATGATAAACAAATTGATACGAAACCGCTGAAAGCTGCGGCCAACGAGCCAACTATCATCCACATGATGAAATTGCTCAAAGAATTCCAGACTGAAATGAGACAGAAATTCAGTCAGTTACAAGACAGGGTGGAAAAACTGGAGAAATCCGGATTGGGGAAAACTACCCAAAACAAGCTAAAGAAAAACAAAAATGATCGCAAACGGACTAAATCAAAGAGTCCGGGAACTAGAATTATTCTTAAAAACAAATAACATAGATATAGCTCTCATATCGGAAACATATTTTTCTAAAAAAAACTACATTAAAATACGGGGTTATGATGCTTACTGGACACTACACCCCAGTGAACGGGCTCGAGGCGAAACAGCTTTAATAATTAAACAAAATATACAACATTTCGAACAAGAAGAGATTAAAAATGAAGAAATACAAGCTACGATAATTAATATCGAAAAAAACGGACCTGAAATAAATATTGGCGCTTTATATTGTCCACCAAGACATAAAATGACACAACAACAATATAAAGATATCTTTTCAAAATTGGACCCAAGGTTTATTATTGGTGGAGACTTTAATGTTAAACATACAGCTTGGGGTTCACGAATAATAACACCTGGAAAAGGAATTTGACATATTGATTTACTTTCACTGCAAAATTGGAGTCATTTAGTAGGGTTCATCCTATTTGTAGCAACTGAAACTAAACCTACCTTTGACTCTTCATATTTCGATATCCTCTCCATATGTCTCCATATCCCGTTAAAACGCTGAAATATTAAGCAAAAATGCCTCCCTTTTAGGTAAAAAAGAACATCACAATATAACATTAAAAATGCCATATCAAACGCTTTAATAGTTAAACAAATAAATGTCCAACGTTTTATCAAAGCAAAACGGTACATCGCCACTTCCTTTACAAGACGATATATTGTACTAAATACAAAAAAAAACGTATCTACTCTATTATATTTTTTTTTCATAACAAAATATAAAAGTTAATGTCAGAAAATCTTAAGACTTAAGTCTTTAAGAAATAAAATACATCCATAAATCAAATAGCCTAGCTGTAAATTTGGAAACATCAACTTTTAGCATTTCGGATTTCGACGAGTAGATTGCGCCGACGAATATAAGAATAGTACCAAAAGTAGCCGAATCCCCGGACCACAATGATTTTTAATGTATACTGGTATATGTGAAAATTTCTTCCCAACGTATATAATAACAATACATATAATAATCCAATATTGGAAAGAATACAAACAGTTATAAAATAATCTCATAGAATTTCAATTCCTGGGGTGTGGATGTGGGACATAAGATAAAGTAGAAAACAATAGATAAGGAAAAGCCATAACTAAAGACAAACTAAAGATAAAGAAATAAATAAACCAAAAAACAATGCTTAATTTTAAAATGTAGGTAAAGAAATTGTTCTTCTACTCAGGTTTTAACCTGGTGTATATATTGTTTTTGTAATATATATTTTAGGAAAGAAATATGTATATGGGCTACATGAATATATAAATGAAGTAATGAATATAATATTTAGGTGTTAAAATGAACTAAAGGAATAAAAACTAACTACATAATTTTCATAGATGGAACACAGTGGACAAACACAAGAAAGTATTAATTATTAACCGTAATTTGTAAACAATTAAAAGCATTGATAAATGTTAAGGAGTGTGTAAAATATGTGTATATATAACTATATGACATTTTACTTTTTGAAAGCTGCATTTAATATTCTGATTATTTCGTTAGAAATTTAAATTAAACTACACAACTGTGTTCATTATTATTTTAATATACACGCTAAAGTTAAATATCAATTTCAACATTGTTTCATTCATATATGCTCTATTTTATTATATAAACATGTTTATATTTATTACATAAAAGTAAAGAAAGATCATGTAGACTTATATTTGTTGCTCTAAAGTTATTTCTGTTCTGAAAGTTAATCTTACTTATAATATTGTATTATAACAAGTAATGGCGTAGTAATTTATATGAATTAATATTTTGTTGATTATTGAAAGTTGATGTAAATTATATTTAATTAATTACAATTTTAAAAATGATAGTGAGTGTTAGTTCTTGATATAGTTTTCATATTTTTAAATAAGTTTTAATATACAAACAGGTATTATGTTAATTAATGTTATGTATCAAATACATTACTGACCTTGTATTTAAAATACTGTGAAAACAAGTTTTAGTAACATATCATTTTGTATTAACCGTTTTCGAAAACGGAGGATGTTCTATGTTGGATTGCATATATTTTTCGCCGATTTCTCGGTCAATTATGGATTTCAAAATGTTTTTTATTCGAAAGTGTGTACTTCCGAGTTGGCCTCATTGGAACGAAATCAGGATCTGTTGAGGGAAGAGGGGAAATTCGAGGGAAACGCTTCAATTTCAAGGGCATGCGCAAAGTTTTCACATATTTCATATAAAATAATCAGATATTTGTTTATAATGTTATTTCTGAGTTGATGTGACGAAAAATTAAAAGTAATTTAGTGTAAAAATCATTCGGTTTGCTTTTTAAGCACCGGCCTTATGATATGAGATGTCGTTGAGACAAAAAACTAACAATGGTGTCTCGGTTAGAGCCTTGTGCCCTCACGGGGAGGTCGCGGCTTCGGTTCAACGGGGGCAGTAATTTTTTTTGTTCTAATTTGGTTGGAAATTTGTCAGATCACCTAAAAATTAGTTTTAAGTCGGTGCCAACTCCAACCAATACAACAATAATAATAAAATTTTGTGACATATAGACCAGATTAAATTACGAACAAAACGAATTCAATTTGTTGCTCCCTACCGACTTCAAAGTGATCAGGTAGATATTAAGCTAATTATAAATTATGCTCATATTTTATATTAAAACGTTTTTTTTGTGTTAAAAATCTAAGTTTAAATTATTTTTTAATTTTTACTTTTTAGTCTTTTATATGTTTTTTGAAGTCGGTTAAATTTTTTATTATCAAATATCAAACAAAAATACGAAATTTACTTGGAATATAATATATGATAATGCAATATAAATGCAACATATCAAAATTAGTCCTTTTACTCCATTATTAGAGAAACATGATTAATTTAATATGGTATCCGTTATTGTTTTATGCGTGTTAATTACATAAAAAAAGGGGAAATACTATGTACTCTTACTTATTAATTTATATACAAATAGAACGTTTATCAGCTAAGATAACAATAAGTGTTTCCTATAACTTGCAGCTCTTGAAAAAGCCATTTTGTAACATATTTGAAAAAAAAAACATATTTGCAACGTACAGCACTCATCAAATAAAAACAATATCAAATTTTAAAATTTATTCTTTCTGTTAAATTGTCAATATATAAATACAAAGTCTATAGAGAGATAAGAGACTACAGTATTAAATATTAAAGAATTAAGGTATATAAGCATTTATTTAGAACAGATGAATAGAAAACCATATTTTATTGAGGGATATGTTCTTGCTTGAAGACATGGCCCTTTTGTATAAGTTTGGTTATTATTTTAGAGTTCTTAGGAAGGCGCAACTCATGGAGATGCGCTTGTCTCTCAGTTTTCATTAATATTTCTTGGTATGTATTGATAGTAAGCATTGGATAGGCTCTAAATTAAATCATACCGACCAATAGATCAATTAATTAAAAGGAGAATTTAGATAACAAAAAGAAAATCCAAATCGTTTGGGGATTATAAAGATAAGATAAGAGAATAGGATAGAGATAAGAAAATTAAGAATAGTCCATCAGACTCTTATGTTTATAAAACTTCAGTGTTCCATTTGTATATTTCTAAAGAGATTTGTAACACTGACAATTTTTTTAATAATCCAAAATGATCAGAAAATATTATAGCTCCAAGAGATTGGGTTGTATGTACAAATGACGAAATGTCATAATGATGTAGACGTACAAGAGAACAGCACTCACACAAGGTAAATAGAAAATGTATCTCTATCTGGAGGTACAAAATTTTTAGACAACAGAATTTGTTGATGGTAGAAGCAAGAACTATATAGTGTTACGAATTTATATGTGTTGTATGGTAGCAATCATCTTAACAATCATTCGATTACTCTTTGGGGAGTGAATTATTTGATAACTGTATAATAAACTTGATATTGTAGTGATATGATAACCACTGCCCAAAGAATCACATAAAAAGGTAAATTATTCAGAATATAAAATAATTTATGTATACTAAGTATTTTTAAGTCAAAACAATAGCATTTGAGAGTTAGTTGAACTTATCTACCAGATATTTACATTGATGCGCATATTTTATTTTTTCTATGGTTAATTTTAAAACTAGTGCATAAAATAAAAATTATGTTTATATAAAACAATATAAAACAGTTAATGTCTTAGACAAATAAAAACGGAGATCATAATAAATTATTTAACAGTTATGTCACAATAAACGGCAAAGTAAATAATTAAGCTAATTCTAAGCGTGTGAGATCTTGATGTTGAGCGGGTGAGATGACAGTTCTGAAAACTAAATAAAACTAAGTAAGCAATTTTCAATGGCAATGGTGAATTTAAAAATACACATGAAATATAAAAAAACTGGTGATTACAATAAAATTTAATATCAAGAATTAGAAATATAATGATACTGAGAGGAAATAGTACTGTTAGTTAATAATAAGGGTAATTAATTATGCTGACTGATCATTGTAGTAATGAATAACAGTATCGCAAAAAAAACAAATGTATCGACAAACAATGGTACTGATAGTGATTGACTGATAACATCAGAAATGAGAACAATAGAATAACCAGGATGATTAACAACAACCTTAGTCCATAATAGTCGATAAAATTGAGGAATAATGATAACAGACAACGTATAGTAACGATAAGTGATAGCAGTAATAATCTATCCTAGGATGATGTATAATATATGCACACGGTACGAAGGGAAGATATGGACTACTACACTAATTTGCGAGATCCTGACACTAGAGTTAGTAGGGATCAATAGGGTAAATCTAAAATCTCAAATAAATAAATACGCAACATTCTTGTTTTTTTGTTGCTTTGAACGGAGTCGTTATTTCGCGACTATAAAATAGTACGGTATTGATGCATAGGGGACGAGGACAGACATAAAATGTATATATAAAATAATAAATAAATAAATTAACAAAATTGATATCACAAACAGGGGGATTAAAAATATAAATAGTGTATATACAATTTTAATACGAACACAAACTACAGGCATAAACATAACGATGTAGGGGTTCTCTCCAGACAGTACACGTCAGCACCCACTCCGAAGTGATAATGGTTATTTGGTCAGTAATACTAAACTTAGGCTAGATTCTATGGAGAAAATCGATCTCTCGTAGAAACCCGAGGAGTCGCCTTTTTTTTCCTGTTAAGGCATCTCTAATATTTTGCAGCCCATGCTTAGTACTAATCTGGTGAGCCGTGAACAGTCGTTCAATATGTGGCAGACTGAAATAGGGGAACGGTTACAAAACGTACAGTGAACAATCGGCCTTGAAGTAATCCAGTGACCGAGCCAGAAACAACAGTAGCCCAATCTCAGTCGATTAAAAGCTACGGCATGGTGAAGAAAGGAAGGATCGTGAAGAGAGTAAAAATATCAGCTTTAACCTCAAAGAGCCTGTGGTGGCTGGCCACCTGGGCCCATCGACGTTGAACCTTGTTGTTTGTGAAACAACAAATGAATAGGATAAGGTCGGTCTAGACACAAACATCCCTGATGGGAAGGGTGGGGGGTTAATGTACGATAAAGCATTGATTATCGCGAAGACTTCAGCGGTCAATACCGAACCTAGTTCAGCTTGACAGGAATGGGAGCTTGAAACGGAATGCCCGATTGTCCACCATAAATGCTCCGCCAAACCGGCTGCCATTGATTTGAAGCCATCGGCAATATATGTGCTTGTGATAAAGTTCAAGATGTAAAGTAAGTAAGGGTGGAGAAAGGGTGGAAAAGTTCACATAATTCGAATCGAATAAATTATCAACAATTTTCTCTCATTCTTGCTATTGTTCACTCACTTATCTAGCTCCGGCTATGATGAACGTGGAATATACACAAGGGAAGAAATCAAAAGATAAGAAAACCATCAGAGAATAATAAATTGAATAAATATAATGAATTCACCATTTGACAAAACTTGCTGGAAGTTGGGCAATATAAAACACTAAGTATAATTAACAGAATAAAAAGGTAGTGACCCTGAGCGTCGCGTATTCACAAACTAAACCTTAGGAAGTTTTAACGTCCCTTGGATATGTCTAAAATATGGCAAGTACTACTGACATCTCACGAAATAGTACTAGAAATGTTACCACATAGTAATTGTATCTATTGTAGTGAGCAAATAACAGAATTAAAACAAAACGGCAATCCTTCCAAGCTACTTTAGATTCTCGCTTAAACCTTTTAAAAACATAAATGACCTACAATTAAGAACATCTAAAATATCCAATTGCCTGATGGAATTGTAAGTACCATAGATATTCGGAACGATTTATAATTTTATTGAATGGTACATATCTTTGTATTTAAAAAAAATATTGAGAAAATACAAAAAAATAAAACTCGTTATTACGCCAATATGTTTCGCTGTTTAAAACACATTTAAGCGCCTAATAATAGACAATGTTTTTGTAATATTTTATAATATGCATAAGAATATAACTGCAATATTTTCATTAAATTGTATTGTGATTATGTTATAGCAAGTATTTAAAAGTTATTGAATCTAAAGTATTATTAAGTATTAATAATAATTTTTAAAATAAAACAATAAATAAATAATTCAGAATAATTTCTTAATATTATTTCGTCATATAGAAGGACCGACTGTGGAAACTACCCGTTTGTTTTATAAATTTTTGTCCAATATTTACTATATAAGAGTATGCTCCCAATGTTCCTGTGACACGGGACTACTACTATTCCTAAGGGAAAAATAAATATGTCAAATGATCATCCGAATGTCAACCATTCGCCTGGTCTCTCATACTTGTTTTGTATAACCGATGACATAAATTAGTGGCGACCTCTGATGAAAATTTTAATTCATTATTTTTTTTTAATTTTAAGGGCTTGTAATTTATGCAAAAAAAAATTATCTATTTTTTATAGATTAAATCCATTCTACTTTCATTTCTGTTCGCAAATTCGGTAATTACTTTTTTATTAATTTTTTTTTTAATTTGGATATAAACTGTTTTTTAACAGATTGCATGGAAAAAGCTATTAAATGAACTTCGGCTATTGAATTTCTGAGAAACGTTTTGATGCGCTTTAGTGTTGAGAAGCAACACATACAAAAGTATTCCAAAAATAAAAGGGATGCAACTACAAGATGCTCTTTAAAATGGAATAGATCTCTTGCACAATTTATTATAACATCACATACCTCTAAAGCAGAAATTCAGTGATCAAATATATTCAACTGGTTGTATTCTCTGGACCTTTGCGTTTATTTTCTATAGGCCGATAACTTATTATATCTGATACGTTCCTAATGATGTTCCATATTTCGTAGCTTCGGTTTTTCTTTGCTGCAATTGGTTAAAAAGGATATCCACGTGGTGCATAATATGACGGAAAAACATTTCACGGATACATATTATTAACGGATTTCCAAACACAAGCTATATCACACATAATACCCAGATACTGAAGCACATGGAGGAACATCCATAATTGTTGGTGAAAACATAAAACACCATGAAAGAGAGATATTCAGCGAGGACTATTTATAAGCCACCAGTGTAACCATTGAAGAAGTACACGGACCATTAACAATGAGAGCTATATATTGTCTACCCAAACACAACCACATACCAACATGGCAGAACAATACCCCGGTTTCTTTAGCAAGCTAGCCAATGGATTTATGGCCAGGGGAGAATACAATTCAAAACATGCAATATGGGGTTCTAATTTAATAACATCAAAAGGAACGGGTCAAAGCAATGAAGGCAAATAATCTACAATATATCTCTACTGGTGAGCCAACATATTGGCCGTCAAATAGAACTAAAACTCCCGATACCACAGACTTTTGTGTTACAAAAAATATTAACATCAGAAAGTGCAAAGCTGAATTAGGCTTATGTTAGATCAATCATCAGATCACTCACCAGTTATTATAACAGTCACCTCAAATATTATCAACAAAACAAATCCACATTCTTCGCATAACAGTAAAATCAACTGGCTATTATTTGGAGAGAAACTAGAAAGTTTAATATCCCTAAATTTACCTCTCAAAACAGAAAGAGATACATAAACAGTGGCAATAAATACAACAAAAAATATACAAGTGGCCCCATGGTAAGCAACTCCTAATTAAACAAAAATTGCTGAAAAAAACAAAGTGTAAAAAATCTGACAAGAAATAAGAACAAAAGAAAAAAATTCAACAAGGCAACAAAGAAGCTGAAAAGGCTAATAAATAATAAACAAAATCAAGAAATTTAAAAATATTTAGAAAACTTAACGCCAATTGATGCAACGAAATATTCTCTCTAGAAAGCAACAAGAAATATTAAAAAATCTCAACAACATAATGATACGAACGATAAAGATAAAGCGGAAGTTTTTTTGATCGACGTTTAATATGGAAAAACTTATAGTGACAAAACGCAAACAGCTTGGGCTTAAACTGAACAAAATGTATTGCTTGATAGGGCATAAATCTAAAATATCCTTAGACAACAAGATTTTACTGTATAAGTCAATACTTTGGCCCATTTGGACCTATGTTATTGGTTACCATTAGCAAATCAAACATAGCTTTATTTCAAAGGTTCTGGAATAAAGTGTTGTGAGTCTTTTGTACTCTTTTTCATTACTCTTAGTAGTTCCACAATCTGTCCAGAGGGCAATAGTGTTTGTTATGTTTATGTTATACATATGGCATGTAGAAAATCCTTTCATTAAGTGATATCCTGTACAAAATAATATTTTTATTAATTAGTCTTCTTTAAAAGCTTATTCTAAAGTATATAAATGTTTAATAATTACATAGCATAGTCACTTCGCATATTTAGCTGATTAACGAGTATATTGGGATGCACTGACACTCTTTGGAAGTACTTCACACAAATACGTTGAATTACACTCATTACTTATTTTAGAGGAATATTGTGTTGTATCACTTCATTTGAAGCCTAGTACGGAGCATCGACAATAGCACACAATACTTTATTTTGAAACCGTTGCATGTTGGATACATTAGACTTCTAGGAGTTCCCCATAGTTGGACTCCAAATCACCAAAAAGGCTTGAGTATAGATTTATACAATAAATTTTGATTATCAATTGATAACTTGGACTTGCGCTCGATAAGCCAATACATATGGTAGTGTTTAAGTCCAAGTCCAAGGTAGGCGTCTATATAGGTGCGTAGCGATCTTGAGGCATGTCGAATTTTACATCGTGGAATAACGGTCTACAAAATACCCAGAAATATAATCCCAGATGTTGAGCACGGGCGGGGTGCCAGCAGCGCCAACTAGAACCCGATAATGAATAGCTGGCGGCAACCCCAAGACGTTTATCTGGGATGTTATTGAATGGTATTGCGATTCATTCAGTGCTAAACCCTCGTTTGGTTTAGATGTGCAGCCATCGACTGCCCAAGCCTCGTCAACAGGTAACACCGCTGCCATCCGTTTTATCATTTGTATTTTTCACATTTTTTATATATCCAATAAATAACGGTCACATAATGTAAACGCCACTGTTTCATTTCGGTTTACCTCCATTCACCGAGCCACATCATTTACCCTAAAGGTGTATATCAAGATATTTACCATTTTCTGTTGTGGGAGTTGACAGCTATTGATCTAGACTGGTGGACATGCTCTTTTAGGCGGCGTAAAAGTTATATGACTGGAACTAATAACATTTAATTTCAGAAATTTTATAATAAATGAAATTTAGTACAAATATAAGAATATACATCCATAAAATATAAAGATAACTGTATGTATAAAATATAAATATATTACAAAATCATTACAGTACTGTGCAATTAGAAGGTTTTTTTCGTCTTTTTAGAATATCTGACTAAAAATATGTTATATTATCGAGATGGCAAAAACGCTGAATAAAATAAAAGATAGCCCAAAGATCTACTAATGGTATAATAAAACTATTTTTTTGGAGTTTGAAGTATAATATATGACTCATAATTAAATTCAAACAAAAGTTACGATTAAGTTGTTTGTTTCAACAGTTTAACTAAATAACCGGAAATATATACTATGGTACAACGTAAAGTTTAGTTCGTTCATATAGGAACATCTGGAATTGAAGGTACAGAGTTAAGTTGCAATTCCTTAACTCCTGGTAGTACATCCCCTGTTAGCAAGGTATGGAAATAATCTTAATAATCTCTTTATATTTATATAGTAATATCTTCTTATTTAATGATGACTTGGATTTGTGCTCGATAAACCAATACATTTCGTAGAGCCAACTTGTTTCCGTTTGGCGAGTATGTGCTTCTTCCAAGTTAGACGTCGATCTAGGTGCATTGACAATTATTGATATAGACTGATGTACATGTTCTTCTACACATTGTAAAAGTTATATGAGTGGATTTTGTTTCGTTGGTTTTTAGACGCCATCATTTCTGTAGGTGAATTGATGTTATGGCTGGATCTTCATGAGAGGCTAAGACTGCTGTGTCGTTTGCGTATATTACCACAGTGGTTATTTTTGTTGTAGGTAGATCAGCTGTGTACAGAAGTAATTATTCGGTGTGTTCATCGCCCTGTTTTCCTGTAAAATGACAATCTGTGAGGTAAGATTTTTTTAGCTCATAATCCAGATAAGTGAGAAATTTTTTTGGTGTTTAAGTCTATATTTATATTTTTAACAACCCTATGCACTTGTTCGATTGTTTCACGCTTTTTGCGAGAACCAAATTGGTGTTCTGGAATAATCTTCCTTTTTTCTATTATACAATTGATCGAACTGATTAATAGACACATACAGTAAGATATAATAATCTCTAGAATAAGTAATAATTGTCTTTAGAGTAATTTAGGATAGTAATTAAACTAAGATTTAGATTATAAGTTTGTACAGCGGATCACTTAGTGAAGCGATCTTCTACATGTCAGGATACTTATATTATATATCGGAAATTATATAATAATACTTATTACCCACAGGAGATTGTTGAAGTTTTAAGATAAGAAAAAATGATGGAAAAAATGTAGTCAAAATTTATGGCGAATACAGGCTGCTACAATACAAACTGTGTTGCTGGAGAATTGATATTCTATTTTATCCATGTTTTCAAACAGATATTTCTATTTTCGTAGTCAACATTAATAGTCCATATATTAAAGTTCCAACGGGTTGGAGCAACGTAGTGTTCGTTTTGTTCACAATTTTGTTCAACACTTCTACTCCTTGGGGTGAATTATTAAAATAAATCCAGGAATGTCTTGTAGATTGCCAAACAATACACGTACTTGTTTATTCGTGGAAACAGCTTTATACATAATCAAATTTAATTGTTGTGCATAACAGTTATATAGTGAGGAAGGGAATATTTCTTAAAATAAATGCTTGGACGCCTGCATGTTGGCCGCACATCACCGCTACTCCATCATAGTTTTGTGCAATCAGATTGTTGGGCGAATATTGAATTAAATTATCTATAACGCTTAAAATCGTTTACTAAGTATTTCTGCATCACATTTTTCAGGAATTGAGTAGTTCCAAAAATGCTCATTTGGATCACCATCACGAACATATCTAAAAAATACTACCAGTTGAGATTTTGGAGTAACATCAGCTATTTCGTCCGCCATGATCACCAAGAATGAAGAACTATTAATTTCCTGAATCATTTGTTCATGACAAATTTCAAGCATACACTGCAATAGATCGTTCTGTATTTCTTTGGGGGTGCCTTTCGATACCGAAGCATTCTTTAGGTGTCCACTTAGAGTTGCATCTAGTTTAGTCGAAAAATTTATAAATCCACGAGATATCAATCGATTCTGGGAAGTACCGCTCTCATCATCTCCTCGAAGAGACAATTTAAACGCCCCACTAAATGTAATGCAATTTATAATTTTTGGTAAAACATACCTATCTTAACAATACGTAGAATCTAATTGAACCGAAATATTAGGTGACCCTCGTAATATAAATGTCCTACAATTATGAAGAAGATTTTAGAATGTTCGTGTCTTTTTGTTTTCAAATTTAAATGGTCCATGACCCTTACTTCCGTCCAAGCTTTATCACCGCCAAAAAGTAAGCGAGGAATAGAGTAAAACGCATTTTTTATCACCGCCATAAATCAATTCATTTCTAATATAAATTCCTCTATTAAATATACGGGTGTAACTTTTCGCTCTACTTGCATCAGATTTCTCAATAATATTATCTGGTAATGGTCTATCTTATCATTTAAATTCCAACTTTTCTTCCTAAGAATGTTTAAAAATTAATTCATCTTAATTAAATTAAAGACCACTTCCATAGTTATAGTTAATATTGTTATCAGTAACCGACCAAAAGTCACATTAGACTACACATACGGTGCTGGACTAAATGCAGCGAAATCTCCTTTTAAATATCGGCACTGTTTCTGTATAGTTTGTAATGTCAGGGTAGGGGCGGAGATGACAGAACAGTATCGTGTGGCCCAGATAAATAATAGCGTTAGCGTTAGTTGGTAACCTACCGATCGTATTCCACTGGTCGACGTTACTTCGGTAGACCGCATTTCCATTAAAGTCTTTTTTTTTTATTTATTCTAACTAGAGTTAGAGAAGTTGGATTTGTTTTTCCGTAAATTTTAGGGAATATTTAAATACTTTAGTGAGATTACAAAGCTTTTATTGGGAGCTTCTTTACAAGCTAAAGAAGCTCCCAATAAAATTTTTGGGATCCTCTTTAGCTTCCTTTTGCAACAGCGCTTATGTACCAGCCGCCACTGACATAAACATTTAAATACAAACACATTTTAGTTGAAATTCTTGTATCAACAAATCTCATTATTATTATTGTCATCTTGGTGACGCAGTGGTAAAAGCGAAAAAACTGTCCACCTACTGTTGCAGTAGTGGCGTGTTCGAATCCTGCTGAGGCATGATCGTAAATTTATGTTTGTGATTGTTTAATGTTTGTGATAATCCTAGGTAAGAGTGCAAAATCCGACAAGGAAAATAATTCCAGTCACGCCAGTAACCAGACTAGGTAAGCCTGGATATTTTCTGGAATGATTTTTTAAGTTGGTCACCCTCGAGTCGGTAGGCTTCATATCGAAGGCGGCGGTTTGGAGACAACGTCAAACTGTAGGTCCAGTCCAGATAGATCCTGTTTGGTAAAACGGAGGTTTTAAAATAAATTAAAAAAATATTTATTAAAATGGCACTTTTGGGATTAACCTGGCAAAGGGATATAGTCACGTCCCAGTTAGCTCGTTCAAATCTTGATTTATTACGTATAAGTGAGTACATATTTTTTTAAAATATCGCTATCAATTTGATTATACATAACTTGATATTATCACCTGTTTCTACGAAAAAATTATCGTACCTAATATAAATTAGTTAAGTAGGATATAGATAAAAAAATGTTTAAAAGTAATCAGCTTCGATATATTTTATATTATTTAAGAGCCTCTAGTAAACAGAACCAACAAATTTCAAATAATTAATTAAGATATCAAAGATGAATAAAACACCTGTTATTGGAATCGATTTGGGAACATCATTTTCCGCTGCAGCCGTTTTCTTAGATGCCAAACAAGAAGCTATACCGAACAAAGAAGGACATCGTATAACTCCGTCTTTCGTCTTTTATAACGAAGAGACCTCAGGCATCTCTGTTGGAACCTCAGCTGATCATCAAGGTATTAGATGCATTACCAACTTCTTCTACGGTAAGCACATACTTTTTGTACATTTTTCAAGTGATAACTATATATTTATATGATCTCCTCGGTTACATTTGTTGGATGGTGTGTTTACTTAAGATTATATACAATGGCTCAAGGATTCAAAGATTCTAAATTATTTGCTATTGTTAATAAGTTACGATATACTTTTCTTAAGGAGAAAAAACTAATAAATGAGGCATTTTGTCGATATCAATAGTTAAAATGGTAAACTGAACTGTTGAATGGCAATTATAGTCGATTTCTTAACGTTTATTCAATTGTTCTGGTAGACTGTATGTTTATTGTCTTCTTATATATAGTTCTTTGGCTTTATTCTGTCAACATTTCTAATTGAAAATATCTTGCTTCAGATGTTATTTCTTTTAGTGACCTATGCTTATTCGGATTATATAATTGACCTGTCGTTTCTGAAGTTATTAAAACTCTAAGATGTAATGTTTTTAAATTAATCCCTTCTACGCCAAATAGGCATCTCTTAAACAATGGTAATAGTAGTAGTAACTCCATTGATAAGATCAAATACTTGTATCACAAATACTTGTCAAAATACCATTTTGAATATGATATCAGAACATACTTTTAATATCACATTCCCTACAGCCCAATCCAATCTCTAAGATCTTGTATAATTTTTCCCTCCCAAAATTTCAGTATATATTTGGTACATATAATGTACATATAAGTATGTATAATTGCCATCGCATACTGAAATATATAATAATTATAGTTCGTAGTATACATAATTATAGTTGTAGTATACTTAAATAATTTTATCTCGTCTGGACTGAAAAAGCCACAACAGATACTATTATGTCCATAATATTCTTATTATTTTAAGTAAAATCTTAGTTCAACTTCACAAGATCTCTATTATTTTTGTTGCAGACGCGAAGAGGATCATCGGCCGTAAATTCAACGACGCAAATGTTCAGAAGATTAAAAACAATGAACATTACCGTTTTAACATAACAAATGACCCTGAGGGAAATGCAGTCTTCAAACTTATGCATGACGGAAAACTTACGCATAAATCACCAGAAGAAGTTAGCTCAGAGGTATTGAAATATTTGAAGGAATCAGCGAATGTATATTTGGGAACAGAAATTAAGGAAGCAGTTATTTCTATTCCGGCTCATTTCAGTAATTCTCAAAGAAAAGCCACCCGCAAAGCAGCTGAATTAGCTGGCTTAAAAGTGTTAAGGCTCATTACAGAACCAGTTGCAGGTGCATTGTTTTATATTAGTGGAGGTACCAA
The DNA here is from genome assembly GCF_030347505.1 of Rhynchophorus ferrugineus. Lineage (NCBI taxonomy): Eukaryota > Metazoa > Arthropoda > Insecta > Coleoptera > Curculionidae > Rhynchophorus > Rhynchophorus ferrugineus. Next base: position 18,589,145 of record NW_027472589.1, read on the forward strand.
AGTGGATGGGAAAGTATTAGTTTATGATTTTGGAGGTGGGACTTTTGATGTTTCTATTATTGACGTCAAGGACAAGGAGATTAATGTACTCAACGTGGAAGGAGAAACCTTTCTTGGTGGTCGAGATATGGACCAACTACTTGTGGAACATTTTATGGAGTTATTAAGAAGAAATACGGCAATAGAATTTTAACCTCGAAATTAATGAGACGTTTAAATGAGAAATGTATTGTGCTCAAGGAAAAACTTTCTATTCAAGATTGTTATGACATTCCATTAGAATGCGTTGATGGAAGCGATGAAGATTTTACATTGGATATGTCGCGTACGCAGTACGAAGAAATTATAGCTGATTTAGTAGAAAAGTCTATTGTTAAGGTAAAAAGATGTATTGAGGACCTTAACATTCCTCCAGAAGATATAACCAATGTGCTACTTATTGGTGGCGTTACGAGAACTCCAATAATACAACAAAAGTTAAGTAGGTATTTTGGCTGGAGTAAACTTAAAACTGATGTTAATCCTGACGAAGCTGTTGCACTTGGTGCAGCATATCAAGCAGCTTTGCTAACTGGACAATGCAAAAAAATTGAAAAAATTACTGAAGTAGCACCGTTATCATTGGGAGTAACTGCACCGAAGGGATTGGTAACTGAAATAATTGAAAAAGGTACAAAATTGCCAACCATTCAGCACAAAATGTTCTCTACATTACAAAATAATCAAAGTATTATAACGTGGGGAATATCTGAAGGAGAACGAAAAAATGAAGCTTACAATAAAATTATAGAAACATTTTCTTGCGATAATCTGCCTGAAAGTATAGCAGGTAATGTTAATGTTAAAGTAAGTTTTATTCTTGATTATGACGGAATTCTTGAAATTGAAACTGAGGTATTAAATACAGGAGAAAAAAAGAAAGTAAATGTAGAATTGCGAGGTTACCAATTATATCAAAACGAAATCCAACGTAGCATAGAAGATGCCGAAGAAAATAAACAGGATGATGATTTATTGGAATCGTTTGCCAATATTTATTGCAGTATTATTATTCTTATAAACCGCATTCGATATAACCTAGAATATATAAATAGTTCGTATCAAGAGTTTGTAAAAAATAAATGTTCCGAATTTGAAACATACATAGAAAACAAAAATTATAAAACACCTCTGGAAGAAATACTTAATAATTATATAGCTTTTCAAACATCAGTTGAAAATTTTGTGGACGTGTGTAACGTGAATATACAAGAACTTTTGAGAATGATAACTGAAGCAATTATAAAGTTCAGTTAAATTTAGAATATCCCAAAATGTGCAAAATAGAAAATATTATTTTAGTTTTATTTTATGTAAGCTTAATATAATTGTGATTTATTAATAATAAATTGAATGTTTTATTAAACAAACACTAAGTTTTCCCATGTTTCTTCCCACGAGGTCTAATCCCCACATCAGCATCTTCTTTATAGGAGTCCTGATAAGTGTCCTTCATATATAAACCATTTGGTTTCAACCGCTAAAATCAGACAAATTATAGGAAGAACAAGTGGTTAATAAGCGGTGAAAGGATATCGTCATACATTTTAAATAGAAACGCAGCTAAAGGACCTCAAATATACCTAGTAGCCCTTATAAAATCCACAGTTGTCAACCGCGAATTTAAGATATAATTATAATATAAAATTAACGTTACATAATACCGATAGAATCAACTCAAGCGGCAATCTTGAATTAAATTTTAATAGATTATTTAGAGGAGATGTGCATTGCCATGTCGTGATATAAATGATCATTAATGCCCCAAACAAAAGTATCTGGTTAACAACAAGCTGACTTATTTTTATATATTATATACTCCACCAACGAAACGGCATTATATTTCTCCTTCCACAGGAAAAGGGACAATAATTCGACACAGCTAACAAAATATTATATTCAAGTCAGAATGCTGTTGTGATTCATGTGCGTAGGGTTGTTTTTCAACAAGGGCGTAAAATTTAAATAATACTTAAGAAAATAATATAAAATAATCTAACAACTTAATTAAATAATAACAGAGATCAAAATAAAGGATACAACAACTACTTGCACAATAAATAAAGCACTTCTTGATATTCGAGGTGGTTGGGTGATGGTTAAGGTGGTTCCGAAAACACCTTAAATTTTCATTACATATACCGGCGCAATTTTCAATGACAAGGGAGAAATTAAAAATACACCAGAAACAGAACACAGATCGGTTATTATCAGAATTATAATTAGAATTATTATAGAATGGTTAACAACAATATTAGTCCATAGTAGCCAATAATATTGACGGACAAAAACAGACAATATTGGTAATTGATAGCAATTACAAACTATAGTAGGGTGAAGTAATAAATGTACACGCGGTACAAAGGGGAGTTAACGTACGACGACCAGCTTACGTCCAAACTTTAACAATAATATTCGTGCAATGAGATCAAGGGAGACAACACGCGAGATCCTACCACTAGAGTTGGTAGGCGTCGCAAGGATTAAGTTAAAAACTCGAATATATAAATAAGAAATGCTCTGTTGTTATTCTGCACTCAGATCAAGGGACGCAACGCGTGAGACCCTCCACTAAGGTTAGTAAATCACGCTAGGATTAAGCAAAAAACTCGAATATATAAATAAGCAATGTAAGTATGATGCGTCCACGGTACAAAGACAAAGTAACGTACGACGTACCAGTGTATATCTAAACTTGCGTAATGAGATCAAGGGAGACAAGGCGCGAGACGCTGCCACTACGGTTAGTAGACGTGGCTAGGATTAAGCTAAAAACTGGAGTAAACAAATTAGCAATGCTCTGTTGCTATTATGCACTCAGTCCTTCATCTCCAGTTATGATGAATATGCAATGCGTTCCAAGGAAAATTCCAGAGGCAAACCCGCTAGAAACTGTGCTAGGATGAATTATGATATGCGTTCACGGTACAAAGGGAAGGTAACGTTTGACGTACCGGCTTATGTCTATTGCTGTTGCTATTGTGCACTCACTTCTCCAGCTCCAGTTATGATGAATATGCAATGCGTGTAATTGAAAAAGCCAGAGCCAAACACACTAAGGACTGTGCTAAGATGAAGTATTATATAGACACAGGGTACCAAGAGAAGGTATCGCACGACATACCAGTGTGTGCCTAAACTTTAACAATAGTGGTCGGGTAATGAGATGAAGGGATGCAACGCGCAAGACCCTGCCACTAGGGTTAGTAGGCACCCCTAAGATGAAGGTAAAACTAGAATAAATAAATAAGCATTACTCTGTTGCTATTGGGCACTCACTGCTCCAGCTCCAGTTATGATGAATATGCAATGAGTGCCAGGGAAAAAGCCAGAGGTAAACACGCTAGGAACTCTGCTAAGATGAAGTATTATATAGGCACATGGCAGGACGTACCAGCATATGTCTAAACTTTAACAATAGTGGTCGTGTAATGAGATCAAGGGAGGCCATGCGTGAGACCCTACCACTAGTGTTAGTAGGAGTCGCTAGGATTAAGCTAAAAACTGTAATAAATAAATAAGCAATGCTCTGTTGCTATTGTGCACTCAATTTTCCAGCTCCAGTTACAATGAATCTGCAATGGGTACAAATGAAAAAGCCAGAGGCAAACACGATAGAAACTGTGCTAGGATGAAATATGATATTCGTCCTCGGTACAATGGTAAGCTATCGTACGACGTACCAGTTTATGTCTAAACTTTAACAATAGTGGTCGGGTAATGAGATCAAGGGACGCAACGCGCGATACGCTGCCACTAGGGTTAGTAGACGTGGCTAGGATTAAGCTAAAAACTGGAATAAATTATTAAGCAATGCTCTGTTGTTATTGTGCACTTATTTCTCCAGCTCTAGTCTTGATGAATATGCAATGCGTACCAGTGAAAAATCCAGAGGCAAAAAAGCCAGGGACTGTGCTAAGATGAAGTATTATATAGGCACACGGTACAAAGAGGAGGTATCGCACTACGTACCAGTGTATGTCTAAACTTTGACAATAGTGGTTGGGTAATGAGATCAAGGGACGCAACGCGCGATACGCTGCCACTAGGGTTAGTAGACGTGGCTAGGATTAAGCTAAAAACTGGAATAAATTATTAAGCAATGCTCTGTTGTTATTGTGCACTTATTTCTCCAGCTCCAGTCTTGATGAATATGCAATGCGTACCAGTGAAAAATCCAGAGGCAAAAAAGCCAGGGACTGTGCTAAGATGAAGTATTATATAGGCACACGGTACAAAGAGGAGGTATCGCACTACGTACCAGTGTATGTCTAAACTTTGATAATATTGGTCGGGTAATGAGATCAAGGGACGCAACGCGCGATACGCTGCCACTAGGGTTAGTAGACGTGGCTAGGATTAAGCTAAAAACTGGAATAAATTATTAAGCAATGCTCTGTTGTTATTGTGCACTTATTTCTCCAGCTCCAGTCTTGATGAATATGCAATGCGTACCAGTGAAAAATCCAGAGGCAAAAAAGCCAGGGACTGTGCTAAGATGAAGTATTATATAGGCACACGGTACAAAGAGGAGGTATCGCACTACGTACCAGTGTATGTCTAAACTTTGACAATAGTGGTTGGGTAATGAGATCAAGGGACGCAACGCGCGAGACCCTGCCACAAGGGTTAGTAATCGTCACTAGGATTAAGCTAGAAACTGGTATAAATAAATAAGCAATGCTCTGTTGTTATTGTGCACTCATTTCTCCAGCTCCAGTCTTGATGAATATGCAATGCGTACCAGTGAAAAAGCCAGAGACAAAAAAGCCAGGGACTGTGCTAAGATGAAGTATTATATAGGCACACGGTACAAAGAGGAGGTATCGCACGACGTACCAGTGTATGTCAAAACTTTGACAATAGTGGTCGGGTAATGAGATCAAGGGACGCAACGCGCGAGACCCTGCCAAAAGGGTTAGTAGGCGTCACTAGGATTAAGCTAAAAACTGGAATAAATTATTAAGCAATGCTCTGTTGTTATTGTGCACTTATTTCTCCAGCTCCAGTCTTGATGAATATGCAATGCGTACCAGTGAAAAATCCAGAGGCAAAAAAGCCAGGGACTGTGCTAAGATGAAGTATTATATAGGCACACGGTACAAAGAGGAGGTATCGCACTACGTACCAGTGTATGTCTAAACTTTGACAATAGTGGTTGGGTAATGAGATCAAGGGACGCAACGCGCGAGACCCTGCCACAAGGGTTAGTAATCGTCACTAGGATTAAGCTAGAAACTGGTATAAATAAATAAGCAATGCTCTGTTGTTATTGTGCACTCATTTCTCCAGCTCCAGCCTTGATGAATATGCAATGCGTACCAGTGAAAAAGCCAGAGACAAAAAAGCCAGGGACTGTGCTAAGATGAAGTATTATATAGGCACACGGTACAAAGAGGAGGTATCGCACTACGTACCAGTGTATGTCTAAACTTTGACAATAGTGGTTGGGTAATAAGATCAAGGGACGCAACGCGCGAGACCCTGCCACAAGGGTTAGTAATCGTCACTAGGATTAAGCTAGAAACTGGTATAAATAAATAAGCAATGCTCTGTTGTTATTGTGCACTCATTTCTCCAGCTCCAGTCTGGATGAATATGCAATGCGTACCAGTGAAAAAGCCAGAGACAAAAAAGCCAGGGACTGTGCTAAGATGAAGTATTATATAGGCACACGGTACAAAGAGGAGGTATCGCACGACGTACCAGTGTATGTCTAAACTTTGACAATAGTGGTCGGGTAATGAGATCAAGGGACGCAACGCGCGAGACCCTGCCAAAAGGGTTAGTAGGCGTCACTAGGATTAAGCTAAAAACTGGAATAAATAAATAAGCGATGCTCTGTTGCTATTGCGCACTCAATTTTCCAGCTCCAGTTATGATGAATATGCAATGGGTACAAACGAAAAAGCCAGAGGCAAACACGATAGAAACTGTGCTAGGATGAAATATGATATGCGTCCTCGGTACAAAGGTAAGCTATCGTACGACGTACCAGTTTGTGTCTAAACTTTAACAATAGTGGTCCTGCAATGAGATCAAGAGCGGCAACGCGCTAGACCCTGTCACAAGGGTTAGGAGGCGTCGCTAGGGTTAAGCTAAAATCTCGAATAAATAAATACGCAATGCTCTGTTGCTATTGTGCACTCACTTCTCCAGCTCCAGTTATGATGAATTGCAATGCGTACGAAAAAAAAAGCCAGAGGCAAACTAACACGCTAGAAACTATGCTAGGATAAAGTATGATATGCGTCCACGGTACAAAGGGAAGTAAATGCTCGACGTAACAATTTATGTCTAAACTTTAAGAATAATGGTCAATAAAGTGCCGGTCATAAAATGTGTAAACCTAGTCTCAACCATTGTAGGGTGAGAACGTGATTTAAAACGTGAACTATTGAACGTGAAATTTCCATAAGCAAGACTCTACCTTCTGAGAATTTCCTTTGTTATTTTCGGAACGGCAAATCAAACGAGCTAAATATGACTGGCGTAAAAAAATTAAGTTAAACATTTAATAACTATGAGGTGATCTGTATTGTTAAATTTAATACATAATGGCTAATCCACAACATATTTCTGTCCCAATCCGCCCAATTCACCCGCTATTCGAAATGACAATAAACTTCCAATAACTCAATTATATAACCAATATAACCAATAACGCATATGCACGAATGGAACATGGTTACAAACAAAAACGATTAAGAAGTCCCGAAGAACAATTAGTACGAAAACAAACGAAGACGGCTTCAAAAACCTAACGAAACATACAACAATTTCAGTGCCCTGACAGAAGAGACAGAAGAAAATCAGAACAACAAAGAAAGCCAACCAAAAGCAATTCCCAGATCACAGATATATTCGGGTATTCCGCAGGGCAGTGTTCTCGGCCCACTGTTTTATCTTATGTATACAGCTGACCTACCGACCTCACGGAACACTACTGTTGCAACATATGCTGACGATTGAGCGATTTAATTATCACACGAGGATCCAATATTAGTCACAAAAAACCTTCAAATGACATTCACCCTTTGCAGAAGAACATGTCCCTCAGTAAAATTGAATAATCATGAACTTTCGCAATCAGACAGCGTTAAATATCTGTGAATGCATTTTGATCGTCATCTGACTTGGAAAAAACATATAGTGACAAAACGCAAACAGTTTGAGCTTAAACTAAACCAAATGTATTGGCTGAGCGTAAATCTAAATTATCATTAGATAACAAGGTTTTGCTGTATATGTCAATACTTAATCCCATCTGAAATCTAACATAGATATCCTCCAGAGGTTCCAGAATAATGTGTTGCAAGTCATCGTCGATGCCCCATATTACTTGTCCAACAAACTGATTCAACGTGATATTCACATAGAACCCATAACAAATGTGATTCGAAATTCTAGTGCGAAGTACCCTGAAAGACTATTAGTACATCACAATGCACTCGCCAAACAGTTAAATGTACGCGATGACAGTAAAGTGCGTAGGATCAAACGCAAACTACCATACGAAGTGAATAATAGACACATAAAGTGAAATTTAATAATTTCTAGAATAAGTTAGAATAGTTATTAGAATAAGTTAGGATAGACTTTAAAATAAGTTATAATAGTATATAGAATAAGATTTAGATTATAAATTGTACAGCAGATCCCTTACTAAAGTGATCTTCTACATGTTAGGATGGTTATATTATATAACGGAAATCAAACAATATTACTTATTGCCTACAGGCAGATTGTTGACATTCTAAAAAATTAATAAAAAACAAATATCATATTTATTATATTATAGAAGATGAAAATTGTCAATACGTCAAAATAAATTTTTGTACTAGCTTGCGGCACATTATCTCTCATTCTGAGATGAAACCCTTAACACAACTCGACTATGTGGACAGCATGGGTACTAATTGGTTTACAGATGATATGGCAAATGCATCAAGAGGAATTCAATGACGCGTCATATAGTTACTGATGAGAATTGAGAGATCTACAACTAGGGATTATTAAAACACCACGTAAATAAAATAGCTCCTATTAAACATATTTATTTTTTAACATCTCAACAGTTAAAACAATCGATGATATTTAAAACTTAACAAAAAAAAAGAAGATATGGCACCGTGTTACTCGAGAAAAAAAGAACAAAAATTATAACAACACAACACTCTTCGCCTATATGTCCTTGGGCGGGTTAAAATACTCCCAGTGATGGAGGTGGACCACTGTCCGGTCCTCCCCGTAGCCGAGCAGGATCAGTCCGGCGATCAACACCAACAGGATGATCATGATCACGTGCAGGTCCTGTTGGCCGTCCGCGTTGCGCATGATGTTCTCCGTCAGGTGATAGATCAGTCTTTTGATGGCGTTGTTCGCTCTGGATCCGCAGGCCCGGAACAGGCGTCCGGCCAGGTCGGGAATCGATGGATCCGAGAAACGTCTGACGCCAAGGCTTCGACTGGGTGTCGCTTCGGAGTCGTCCGACGTCGATCTTGATCTGAAACACATAAACCATCGTTCTTTATTAGTCCCCTATAGGACAATATCCGGTTTTCATATTATTCGAACAAAAACATTTTTGAAATTAAAAAAAAATATATTTTGTTTCATATTTTCAAATTTTCAAGACTTCGACAATAGCGACATTTCAAAGCAGATTATCAAGAAAAAAGCTTCTTCAAAAATGTAAAAACCACAAAATAAATGAATAGCAGACTCAAAATTATGACCTAGAATGCAACCATCACCAAGTGCAACAAACACATTTTAGCAAGCAATCTTTTTAATTATTAATTTAATTAAATTATAATTGAATGGCCTATATGACTACTTAATGATAATTCTGCGATTTTACTTTACCCGGAATAAAATTCATTTCTGCAGAAAATGGATTTGAGCGAAAAGTTGATGTTTGAAATATTATAACTTATATATAGCTTATATAATATAACTTATAACTTATATAATAGCGCGTGACGTAATTGCTTTGGTTGGAGCCACAGAGAAAATAAAGATTTAGCTTTATAGGCAACTTTGAAGAAATGTTTCGTGACGTCCCAGATATGGATGTCACGGCCTTGAAACAATTACTTTCTGTTACATATTAAATTATCCTCTTTACCAGCGAGGGTTTATCTTGACTGGACCTACAATTTAACGTGGGCTCCGAACCACAGTCCTCGGCATTAAGTCAACCGACTGGCCAGTGACCAACTTAGAGACCATCCCAGAAGACATCCGATCTTACCCAGCCTAGTTACTGCCGTAACTGGGATGGTGATTATTGTCGGATCTTCCACTGTTGCCTAAAGATATTTACAATTACAATAACAAACATAAAGTACATCCATGCCACAGCAGGATACGAACCCGCGTCTATAGCGACAGTAGGACGACCGTCCTGTCCTCTTGACTGCTCCAACGAAGCTGGAGAACTAATTACATGTTTTAATTAATATGCTAAAAGCAGTGAAGGCATTAGACTGGTTAATTTCGTTTCTATGGTGCGTCTATTGTCTATTTATTTTGGCCTCCATTTTTAGTGTAACTTACATAGGGAAAAATATGTTTAGTTTTTTAAACGGTTTCGTCATTAAATTTCTAGTTATTAATTAATTAGTATAATATTAGTCGGTTATACAATATAAGTATAAACGATTATCGAACTAGGAAGTTTTGTGTAAAGTATGGATGCACAGATAGTAAATAAATGCATAATCGTTCTCTTTGGAAGAAGCATCTGTCTGTTATTAAAAAATGGGTTGATAATATTAAAAATCTGAAAATGAGTGGATTAAGTATGAATGTAATATATGATCGTTATCGCGTGTTTTGTTGTTGGGGTAAGTTTGTTCATATTATTAATCGTTGAGTTATATTAATTTTTTAATATTATAAATTAATCCCCTTCCAAAAGAAGCTATGCGAAACGGCAACAAACATTTATTATTGGATCAACTATTTGATAGTTATAACTCCACTAAAGGAATAGCTTCTGAATCCAAACGTATTAAAAGAAGTTTTACCGAAGTTCAAGACACGAGCAATTTTGAAGTTTAATAATAAATTGTAACAATTGTTAACATTTTATACAACTTAACTTATTGTTGAAAAATATAATATCTACTTTTAGGGAGGACATTTCTTTAAATAAGTATAATTTGAGTAAGTATCTAAATAAATATGGCTTTAGGCTACTTAACCAAAATAGTTTGGAAACATTTTTTGTATAGTAGACTCAGGAATATACATACCCCAACAAGCATATTTGAAAAAGTATTTAAAGCACTCTCCATAAGTTTTTTTATCTTCAATCGACTTTAGGAAATCGTGAAGAAGGTAAACATGTTTTTATTTATTAAACATAGTTCCCTTCAAGGGTGCTACACTGATTATAGCGACCCTCCAACTTTTCGATACCATTTTTGTAGTACAATTTGTCCTTTGCTTCAAAAGAGGCCCCAGTTTCGGCGATCACCTCTTCATTCGACGAAAATGTCTTCCCAACGAGCATTCTTTTGAGATCTGAGAACAGGAAATTGTCTCTGGGGGTCAGATCTGAATAATACGGTGGATGAGGAAGCAACGGTGCATTGTCTTCGTGAAGCAATTCGACGCCCAATTCATGGATTTTTGTCATCGTTTTCACTGACTTGTGACGCGGTGCTTTGTCTTGGTGATTCCATTTTTTTTAAATGCGACCGTTTTTCGGCGATTTCGTGCTTCAACCCGTCCAATAACGCTATGTAATAGTCGTTGTTGATGATCCTTCCTTTTTCAAAGTAGTCAATGAAAATTATTCCATGCGCATTCCAAAATACAGACGCCAAAACCTTCCCAGCCGACTGTTGCATTTTACCACGCTTTGGAGCGGGTTCGTCGTGTGCAGTCCACTCGGATGACTGCCGATTAGACTTCGGAGTGAAATGATGGAGCTATGTTTCATCCATTGTCACATATCGACGCAAAAAGTCGGGTTTATTATGCTTGATCATCTTCAAACACTGCTCCGAATCATCAACTCGTCGTTGTTTTTGGTCAAAAGTGAGCTCGCACTGCGCCCACTTTGCACAGAACTTTCTCATACCCAAATATTCGTAAATGATATGATGTACATGTTCAGTTGATATTTTTAGAGTGTCTGCTATTTTTTTATATTTTCGTCGGTAACAACCCCTTCGGCGGTTTACTGCGTTCGCATACCAATCCTTCACGGTTGATTTTCCTGGTGCAGTGTTCGGAAACTTGGCATCATGTCAAGTTTTTGCTTCAACTGTATTTTTTCCCTTCAAAAAGCAATATTTTATCAACACGCGAAATTCCCGAAATTATGAGTCACTCAGTAGACTAACAAGTTGGGAATAGTTTTATATATTATACTCCATACTACAAAAAAAGTTGTTTTATTATACTGTTAGTAGATCTTTGAGCTTTCTTTTATTTTAACCTGGGATATTACCACGACCTTCTAATTGCACAGTACTGTAATGGTCTTGTAATATATTTATATTTTATAGATATATTTATCTTTATACTTTATGGATGTATATTCTATTTGTAATGAATTTTATTTGATATATAATTTCTGAAATTAAATTGTTATTTAAATTTCATTGATTCCAGTCATATAAATTTTACGCCGGCTAAAAGAGCATGTCCACCACTCTATATCAATAACTGATAACTCCCGCAAGCAGAGGATGGTAAATATCTTGGTATATACCTATATAGACGCCTGCCTTGGAAGAAGCATATATGCGCCAAGTGGAAACAATTTGGACTTAAACGCTACCAAATGTATTGATTTATCGAGCGCCAATTCAAGTTATCATTGGATAACAAGATATTATTGTATAAATCTATACTCAAGCCTTTTTGGTCATATGGAATCCAGCTTCATCTCCTAGCCTTACATCTACATTAATAAGTCACAACGACATAATACTTTTTAATCATGATTCCAAATTAGAATATTGAACGGAAAACTATATTATATTTTATTTTGATACAAGCAGATGTTTGTTTTAATACTGCATTGCAAATATTTTGAATTATTTTATACTATTTGCAAAATGGTCTATAGTCTATTCAAAGTCTTTTTTAGTAATGCGTCGTGGATATTTGTGACGTCGAAACATTGCAATGTTTCAACGTCACAAATATCACTGACGTCTCAAACAATACTGAGAATATTCAAATATTTCTAACATTTACATTTCTAACAACAGTATATTCAATCTGTAGGGCCACGATGATTTTTAATGTATCCTTAAGATGGCTTAATTAGGTTAACTGCTACTTTAGATAGACTATACTTCTAACTCTCATCTTACCGGCACATTGGCATTTTTAATTATTTTTTTAAAACAAGACAAGAAATTTAAATATACTCACCTCGACATCGGCCTGGATCTGCTCTGATGTCGTCGTTTTCGCCTGGGGGCTGTTGGAATGTTCTCTCCTTCAAAACCCTCCACGTACTGCTTGGCGCGTAGGGCGTAAAAGCTGGCCGGCGGTTGCGACGGAAAGTACAGTCCTTCAGCGGGCTCCGGGGGTCGCGGGGGAGGCTGTTCGTCCACCTCTGGTTCTTCCGCGGCGGGTTCCTCCGCCACCTGCGGTTGCGTCTCGGCCTCGGCCGGTATATTGTCGGCCCCGACCTCCTCAGACTGGCAACTCCTGGGCGGGGGCTGGGGCGGTTCCGGACTGGGTTCCCTCTGGAGGGAGTTGGTGCGATGCGGCGGACTAGGGGGCTGTACGTCTGGGGGGGAAGTTTTTTTTTGCTCACGCTCCCGCTCCTCCAGTTTTCGAACAACCTCGTCGAGGAGCTTCTGCGACAGCTCAATCTCCCCCAAGCGCAAGGTGGTTCCGGACCTGTCGTGCAGGTCATCGGTGAGGATGGAGGACGCGTCCAGATCAGATACAACGATTCTGTTGGCTAAGAGTTCGTTCACTCGAAGTCTTTCCACCTCTAGATCCTGAACCTGCACATGAAAAGTATTCAATTAGAACTCTGGAATGAGCGTTGGAAGAAAAAAATGGGATAAAAATCTGTTGGTATCCTTTTGATAAAGCTACTGAATATACAGTAGGTGCCCAAATTATTAGGGACGATACTCCTAATTTATAGTTTATTATATTTGAGTAAATGATGTTGCTTGTAAAGGGTTACTTAATTTTATATAGATGGATATTATATCTTTTTTTTACTTTTAACTTAATTATGTATCTAAAAGGTGCAAAAGTAATGTTCCATATAATTATTCTCTTGTTATGTTTTGTCTACGAATTTATATTGTATTAATAGTTCGACGCGATTACCTCAAATTTTCAACTTTTCAGGATGGGTGAGGCTTTGGAGGCGTCTCTAAGAAAATGTAGAGAGATGACATGTAGAGGCCGACGTTGTTACTGCACTCCATTATTGCTGTAGTTTCAAAGTCTGTTGTCAATCGTGTTAAAATTCAAATTGATAGTAAAATGCCTTTTGAGGCAAATCGTGTTGGCAAATATGGCAGAAAAGATTCCTCATAGCTGGACCGACCGAAAAATAAAAAATATCTGCATCAAAAATCGTAAAAAGACATTGCGGAGGCTATTGGTTGAAGAAAATCTAATAGGGCCGCGGCCTTCCAAAAAAAATACACCTAACCGAAAGCATGAAACAGAAACGACTCCTAGGGGCTAGACGACATCGAAATATGACTATTGCAGAATGAAGTCGAGTAAGTATAACTTTTCATAATAATGCAATTGATCAGTGGCGATATTCTAGTATTACATGTCTAAATTTACAGGTGTGCTTTTCCGAGGAATAAACCTTCCATTTTGATTGACAAAAGTTCTTTTGTAAGATGACGCCTTTGTAAACAATTCCACGCCAATTATCTTGTAAACGATGTTAAATACTCGGTTAGTGTAGTGGTGTGGTCTTTTATCACAGCCATAAGCACAGGACGCAGATACAGGAATGTATTATAGAAGGCACAATGAAACAATGATCAATGAACAGTTCTATGACGATGATAACTATTCCATATAAAGCATGTTGGAACTCACCAAACAGTAGATTGCAGAAGAAGTGTTTACAACCAAGCAGTAGTTAATAGAAACCCTAATCAGATAATGGTATCACAACTCCAAAACTCCAGTAAGATTAATGATTGTTAATAATATTAAAGAAAATGAAGATTATAGTATAACTACTTTGTATATATTCTTGTAGTCTTTATGATACCAATAAATTGCAGATATAAATAAAAATTATCTTACCAACCAACTATAGAATATTATTTGCCGACTACAATGAAAATTTTATAAACTACCAATTATAATTTACAAGAAAATATCAAAAAGCACAGATATTATTTGTATATAATAAAAAGTGTATATAACAGAACATGGATGTATATAGAAAACATAGCTAAGTGTATACACTGGGCTTGAATACATTGGATGAATGTAAATGGAACTAATCTCAAGAAATATAATTATTTTCCCACGTTCAGGTTTCTTTTCTAGTAGAAGGGAAAAAGTCACGCCAGGGCCAAGCTGCAGAAGCATATTTCCAACGCCATCTTGCCGATACTTCTATATGCTTCCAAGATTCGGACACTATTATAGTCTGATATCTACCAGCTCGAAATTTCTCAAATGCGATCTCTAACGAAAATTCTATATGTTCTGTGTGAAATCGTACCGTAAATGTACGATTCATTTAAGATATGGCAATCAGTGGTTACAATGGTTTGGAGATTTCTGTCGAGTGAAAAATGAGCGAATTCCTCCACACATTCATGTGGAAATTTGGACCTTTTGGATGAAAGGGATAGAAACAGCTCCGAAAAAAAGACGTCAACAAAATAATAGAGGCTAATAACGTCCAAAACCAAAACTGTTGCGGTCAATCAACAGCAGTGAAGTATAGTGTTGCGACGGAATTAAATGTATCTATATTTAAGAAAGTTCTTTGATTTTAGGTTTAAGAAAAACATAGCTGAAAAAATATACATATAGCATTATAATATTTGTGACATGTGAAAAGAATTATGACTTGTAACAATATGAAGCATAGCATCGCATCCAATGTGTGGTCGAATCATAGTAGGAAAGGCACCGCACATAAAAATCTCCCCGTTATCGAGTATTCCGGATAATGGGGCAGGGCTAGATAAAGGGTATAAGAATCTAGAGCTGGTAGAACACCCCTTATTGTGACTATCGTTAAAAATCTCATGAAAGCATTAAACCGTTGAATATCCTAGTATTTTTAAGAATCCGTAATGCACATATTCCTTCCGCCTTAGAAATTCCTAGCTGAAAGAGCATCTCTATCCCCGAAATTCTGCACGAACCGGATATGGAAAATGGGTTTCTTGAACTAGCCTTCTCAGCCACCACCAAGAATCTGAAGGAGTAGCTTAAAACGCCATAAAACACGATACATCATCAGTAAATAAACATCGCGATTTTCGTCCGAGAATAAGCTCAAATAAAAAAGTTGTTTGTATAATCAACAGTTAGGCTCGAGGACGGAATGAGCATTAGCTAAAGTCCCTCAAGTGCTGACGATAGATTGATGATGATTATGACAAGCACAGTATTGCCATCAATATAGAAATTAAACAACTTCGAAAATAAAAACAGATGACAACACTACATCGTTATTACCTGTTGAGATTCCGAGTGAACGGACACTTCGTCAGGATTCTTCAAAGCTCTAAAACTTTCCGGTATCTCTGAGTATTCCTCGTCCGAATACTCTCTGGTAACCGGTATCAATCGCTCCTTGGAGGACAGCTGTGAGTCCGGCAGCAATTTAGCCCCGTCCAGAGGCTCCACCACCAAGGACCCATGCGTAATGGTTTCTTCGTAGGAATACACCGACGGTGTGATCAATTTGGGTTCCTTAACAGCTGACTCCTGATGCAAAAGAGTCTCCTGCTCCTTCTCGATCCGCGGTGACTCGGGTTCCTCACTTCCTTCCATCTGGCTATGCTTGAAGGTGTCAGTTCTATTTTCAGGGGGTACGATGTTTTCTTTCGAGGTGATATCCTGAATCAGAAACAAAAAATTTTTAAGTAACTAGTTGATCCTAGGATACATTATATAGAAAAATGATTTTGATTTTGGCGCATGCATATAACAGGTCAATTGAAAAGTTCCCAGCCTACCATAGTAAAACAAATTTTTTTGGAAAAATTATTTTTTTTAATCAACAAAATTCTCTCTCTCTCTCTCTCTCTCTCTCTCTCTCTAGCGATCCTCCAACTTTTCGATACCATTTTTGTAGTACCATTTGTCCTTTGCTTCAAAATAGGCCTCAGTTTCTACAATCACCTCTTCATTCGACGAAAATTTCGAAATAAATAACGAAAAAAATAATAATAGCTGTTAATGATCCTTCCTTTTTCAAGGTATTCAATGAAAATTATTCCATGCACATCCCAAAATACAAATGTCATAACCTTGCTAGTCGACTGTTGCGTTTTCCCACGCTTTGGAGCGGGTTCATCGTATGTAGTTCACTCGGATGACTGTCGATTGGACTTCAGAGTGAAATGATGGAGTCGTGTTTCATCCATTGTCACATAACGACACAAAAACTCGTATTTATTATGCTTGATCATCTTCAAACACTGCTCCGAATCATCAACTCGTCGTTGTTTTTAGTCAAAAGTGAGATCGCGTGGCACCCACTTTGCACAGAGCTTTCTCATACACGAATATTCGTGAATGATATGATGTACACGTTCAATTTGATATCTTTAGAGTGTCTGCTAGTTTATTCAAGTTCAATATACGGTCATTCAAAATCATTTTGTGGATTTTTTAAATGTTTTCGTCGGTAACAACCTCTTTTGGCTTTCACCGACTTCAGTGCTCGTTTCACCACGTCTAAACTTAGCATACCAATCCTTGAACTTGAACTGTATTTTTTTCCCTTCAAAAAGCAATATTTTATCAACACGCGAAATTCCTTTTTACCCATTTTTTTTTGAAAAGTTGCTTCACTCGAAATATTATAATCCACAAATTAATGATCCGACAGCTGTCAAATTTATACACGCGTCTTTTGAGGATTAGGTCTAACTAAAAAATATATGGATTTAATTCTAGTAGCGCCATCTATGTGTCAGGCCGGGGACTTTTAAATTGACCTATTGTATAGTTACAAGTATCGAAAACTTACCTGTAGGGATTTACGGTATATTCTCGGTTTACGAGGAGGTCGTGGAGGTGCCGGTAGGGGTCTCTGTCTCATTTTTTGAACAACCTCTCCGGAAATCAAGTCCCTATTCACATCGTCGTCGATTTCTATATACTGAGCGATGTCAACCTGGAATAAACACGATTTTTGTTAAGGTTATTCATGTTTATTATTGCCTATTACTTAATTCACTTTTTATTAGTTGTTTGTAGATACTCTGATTATTTTTCACCTTAAATTTAAATGAAATTTTTAAAAATTGCAAAGTCTTGCTATCCATTGTTTTTCTTTCTTTAGACCATCATAGACTAGTTCTTTGTCTGATATTCTTCTGTTTTGTGAGTTCTATTGCATCTAGCTTTGAAATATTGCAGTAATTTAAAATCTGTTCGTGTTTTTTTTTGTAAGAGACGAGAAGAAGAGAGCAGAAAGATGTTCAAAATAATAATTAATATCCTGGGACATGGAGAGTGAGAAACTGAAGTAACGGAATTAATAATAGAATGAGAAAATAAATAATCGAATAAACGAAAGTAAATCCGCTAAGATGAGGAGGGAAGAAGCCTCTAGAACAATGGATAGCGATATATTCAAAAAGTATATTAAAGCATAAGAAAAAGTACAACAAAAAGCATAATTATCAAACGCGCTGGTCAAGATGAAGCTTGTGTTTACAAAGAAAAGTTTTAAGAGCATTTGTTACAGATAATCGATGAAGCTGAAGGAAATTATAAATTATCGGCGACTTCAAGGTCAAAAATGTGAATAAATCTTTGGTATATTAGAAATTGGCAATTTAATTTACTTTTTTTTAGTAATTTACTTGAATATTGACTCTGACGTGACAACGACTGCAAGATTTTTTTAATTAATCTCCTAGAAAGTCAATAATCTGCCCGTGGGCAATAAGTACTATTATATAATTGCCGTGTATATAACTATCCTGACATGTAGTAGATCACTTCGGTAAGTGATCAAAATGATCACTAATAGTTATACAGTAGATCACTTCAGTACTTAAGTAAGCTGTACAACTTATAATCTAAATCTTATTCTAGATACTATTCTACCTTATTTTAAAGCCTATCCTAAGTTATTCTAAAACCTATTCTAGCTTATTCTAGAGAATATTAAATTTCATTATATGTGTCTATTAAGCAGTTCGTATGGTAGTTTACGTTTGAACCCACGCACTGCACTGTCATCTCGCACATTTAAGTGTTTGGCGAGTGCTTTTGGATGCAAGATTTGTACGCAGAGATTTGTATAATTTTTTTAGAATATACATGAGCACGTAGTTCAAATGGATGAGGAGAGTGTCGACATTATACAGATGATATGATAGACGCATCAAGGGAATGTACGACTAAATTAGAAGATATAAAGTATATCGGTAGAATTTTATATGGAAACCCTACGCAGGTGGTAACAGAATAAAATAGGGAAAATATAATCATGTGAAAATGACACATAACACACCAATGAAGGAAATAAAAAGTAAACCTAAAAAAATATACTCCCCGATGAAAACAAAATACATTATTTTGATATAAAATTAGTTATTAGGTAGATTATGCTTCCAGGGATGCCACTATATAAAACAGAGTGCTTGGAATTTTACTTCATACATGGCAAATAAAACAACACTAACCTACAAACTATTGTGGATTTATAATTAACTGCAGTCTAAGTCCTTCGATAAAATATAGTATATTCAAAGTTATTTTGTACATACGTCCTCGTACATAATTTGTGAAGTCAAAACGTCGCAATATTCCCGCATCAACTCTGAGTTTTAGTTCAGTTTAGCTTTGACTTACAACAAAATTCTAATCTAAATAAAATAATTGAACAAAAATGTTATCAAATATAATTTGTTTTAACATTATAGTACATCTAAAAACTACAATTAATTATACAGCCACAATAGTTTACAGGTTAGAATTATAACCTCTTCTCTATAGAGACAGTATTAACTCTTTCTAACTAGAAGAAAATGAGAAGGAAAATATTGTCTGATTCTAAAGCGAATTTACAAATTTCGGTAGGCAATACATTAAACATCTTGATGACGTATTTACAAAAAACTTTGTATAGACTATATACATATGGTTAGCTGTTATGTTAGCTGTATCAGAGATTAAATATATGAAATGTATAAAAACAATAAGTAGTTTTTTCAATCGAAACATAATTTAATACAATTATTTTAGAGAATATTTCAATTGTTAGTGTGGAAAGGAAGAAGATAAACTTTTGAATAACTATCGATTAGTTTTTGTTAGTCATAACATTTATTAATAATTCATTGCTGACATATAGTTCTTCTTGCTGAAAATAGGAATGGTTTAATTCCTGGTTCAGAATTAGTGTTTTTCTCTAAGTCCAAGGGTGTCAAATAAGTTTTGAAGAAACCATATTAAAGAATGAACTATTTCAAATTGTTAATTGGTAAATTTAAATGAAATGTTTAATTGTATTTTATGCAATTTACTTTTTTAGAAATAAGCTTGAGAAAAGATACAAGTTAAATCAGATTGCTGAACGTTATGGCCAGAGGGTATTACGCCTTCCCCCTTGTCGCTGCATATTTAATCCAATTAAGTTGATATGGAGCATTGCAAAGAATTATTACAACAGGCATTCAGGATTGAGGAGGATATTCAAACCAGAATTGTCTGGATTTATGGAAAGAGGCATTATCGAAAATAACACCTTTGGTTTGGATGAGCTCGATCAGACACGAATGAAGAAGAAATTGACAAATGGTACAATCGGGAGCAAGTTAGATATATTGATATTAGATAGATTGGAAATAAACAGTTTAGTTATTCACTTGATTAGTTTTTCTGAAAGTGACTGTGATTGAATAAAATTTTATGAATGTTGGTTTATGATTCAATGCTAACAATAATCAAGATAGAGTGATGAAAGAGGAAACAACTAAAGGTCAGTATATACTTATACTACTAACTAGCAAATTGTATTATAGTGTGTGATAATTTTATGAGCATGTGTGTTATTGTTCAGAATATACATGAAGGTTTAGTTAAAATGTATAAGGATATATATATACATTGATATTTGATAACATTATTTAGATTAGATATTTAGAATTTAAGTTAATGCGGCAACATTGTGATATCCTAACAACAACAATGGCAACGCAGTGACATCATAGTTTTCGAAGAAGTGAGTTCACCTTTATTTTGGAAGAATTATAAAATGCAATTATCGTAAAACAAGCAGAAGACGTGGGAAATTGCCCAACCCGACTATCAACTTTTCGCATCAAAAAGGACGCGCTTGCAGAGCGACACTTCGCCAATACCGAAAAAGTTAGAAAATAGCTCGATGAATAGTTTTAATCAAAGGACGGACAGTTTTGTTAAGATGTCATCCATAAATTGCTGAAAGATCGGCAAAATCTATAAAATCAACTGGCTAATACCATGTAGTTTTTTTTTTCAGAAAAAAAACGGCAATGACTTTTGGTGCACCTCGGTCTTTTCTTCCCTATAAATAATTAATAATCATGTTACGAGAAAGACAGTTAAGACAGTCTACTTTCTCGGTAAAAGGTACCCAATGGTGGAGCAATGGGAGATAAAATACAATGTATCCGTCTAATTGCCACAAGTTTACACAGTTTTCGTACAATCTTTATATAAGTCTTCACGAGCCCTCAAACATATTTAAATACCTGTTATACCTGAAGGAACGTACAGTTGGTATCACTTTGACGGTTTGAAGGCTATCGTCACTAACTATTTATTCCGTTTTAATCTTTGTAATATTGTGGCTCTATAATTAACTATAGTTTAAGTCCTTCGATAATATATGCAGATAATATAAGTTAAAACGGCAACATTCCCACGTTGTGACTTTGGAAATACTATATAAAACAATTATAATACGAAAAACACGAAGAAGTCGTGAGAAATTACAACGGAAAGAAAATGATTTAATTTTGATTATAAGAAAATGTAACAATACACAGGAGAAGCAAGAAGCAGAAAGAACATATTGATAAAAAGAGGAAACAAGGAAGAAGTTATAAAGTAAGACGTGGAGCAGAAATCAGAAGTGATTTGGAATTGAAAGAAAGAGAGAGAAAGAGAGGTGGTCGCATACAGAAGACTAGTTTCAATTGTTTTCAAAATAATGAATGTGGCACCCTTAGCTTTCCAAAACCCAAAGCTCCCAACTAAATCTCATTCTTACCTCATTTTCCTTGTTATCTCCATCGTTCTCATAGAAATTCTCCTTCTCGGTTCTGCTTGTTGGAATAATGGTGCTGTAATTCCTCAAAGGTTTTGTTGGAGTTGCGGATGGGGTCGAGTGAACCGGCATTGTGGCAAATCTATCTTCCGTCTGACGTTTCCGTCTCCTAGGCAGCGTCCTGGGCGGGGGAAGGGGTGGTTCCATGAGCGGCTTGTTCTTGTCCACTATAGCGTAACCCATATAGTCCCGGATATCCTGGACGCAGGGCTCTTCGGCGCACGGTTGAAGGGGTTGATCGGCCTCGTCTAAGTAGGAGGGAACTTCCTCTTTCGCAGGCTCCTGGGTTTTCTGATACGGTGTCTCCATCAAGTAGCTGGGTACCTGCTGGTTATCAGCAAGATAAGCCTCGTCCGCTATTAAACTATCGACATCGCGCTGACTGGGCGGTAACGAAACTCTGGACAGGCTACTGGTGTGCGAGCGAGACCTATTCGGCCTTCTGGGAGGTTCATCCGCCGGAATTATGTAGTCTTCAATGTTGACCTTGAAAAAATACATATCAAAGAACATCTGGTTATATCAATAAAATTGAGAAATATTTACAGGTCGAGTATCCGCCATAATAGAGTCGTTCTCCGAGACAGTGAGACTCTTGAGGCTCTTGTGCTTCCTGGGTGGAATAATAGGTTCTTCCTTGATGTTGTCCATGTTCCTGAACGAGGAGGAATTGCGGAAATCATCTTCATAATCCTCGAAATCGCCCTCGTCGTCGCCCAAGATTCCTAAGCTTTCTCTAGGGAACTTTAACCTGAGAAGCCAAAAAAAAGCGTCTTTTAATATATGATGATATGTGATTAATATTAATTATGCTCGAAATGGCTTGAAGAAGAATTACAAAAACTCATTTTATATACAATGTGTTTTTAGAGAAGGAGTAAGGTAAATGGAGCTTTTCAAAGATTTATCTTGCAAACTTGATTTGACAAAAACTAACTTAGGTTCCATTGTATTCTGTGCAGCGACAAAAAGCAGACAAGAAACCAAAGGAACAAATGTTTTAATTCCATGTGTTATAAAAGATTGTATAAAATAGCTCATCTTTGAATGTATTTTATACAGAGTAATTGATACTCCACTGGATATGTTTTTGGAAGTTATATTAGATCCGTGTATGTACTTCAATCAGCAGTATCCATTCAGTCAGTGACAAAGTAACACTGGAGTGCAAGGCCAAAAAAGTTCGAAGGCATGAATTGAAGGACTTATGACTCGAATTCCAGCCTCAAACTTGACAATTGATGAAAAACTAGGTGTTTAGATACGATGCTCCAAAAGTAGGAAAAATGGCTACTAATTAATACTATATATAATTTATATTTATATATTTATATATTTATATATTTATATATTTATATATTTATATATTTATATATTTATATATTTATATATTTATATATTTATATATTTATATATTTATATATTTATATATTTATATATTTATATATTTATATATTTATATATTTATATATTTATATATTTATATATTTATATATTTATATATTTATATATTTATATATTTATATATTTATATATTTATATATTTATATATTTATATATTTATATATTTATATATTTATATATTTATATATTTATATATTTATATATTTATATATTTATATATTTATATATTTATATATTTATATATTTATATATTTATATATTTATATATTTATATATTTATATATTTATATATTTATATATTTATATATTTATATATTTATATATTTATATATTTATATATTTATATATTTATATATTTATACATTTATATATTTATATATTTATATATTTATATATTTATATATTTATATATTTATATATTTATATATTTATATATTTATATATTTATATATTTATATATTTATATATTTATATATTTATATATTTAAATTGACTAAGAATTCCATTGCTTGCTAGTTAAAAAATAGAGTTTTCTGTGAACTATTATGAATGCGCGACAAGCTCCTGCAGTTCCTCGGTACATCACCATATCGATGACCAGCGAGAGACAAACAATTATAATAGTCGTGTTGATATGGCATAATTGTGTTGTGAAGTGACTAGAAGTGAAGTGGATAGGCTTATAAAGCAAAAAGTTTTTGCACATCAAACACAACAACAGCGTGTACGACACAATGTACGGTGTGATCCAGTGATGTCAATAATTATTTCTGTATTTGCAACTTCCATAAATCAACAAGAAAATTGGTTTAAATCCGACGAAGTTGCCATAATATTGCAAAATAGTAATAAACGAATCAATTTTCAGATAAAGATATTTAACGGACACTAGATAATCGATACTTACTTCTAAATATCAAAATAGAAGAATTCCAAAAATGATTTAAACCTTACCCTAGAAGCCAACCACGCTTTTTCTGATTACGTGGCGAAATAATATGGACAGATTAGGAAAATACATTGTTAATTAGAAGATATGATTTGACATACCATAACAAAATATAATAATACAATATAATAATATAATATATATATATATATATATATATTGGGAATGAATCAACATTAATATATAATAAAAAAATATTCAACAGAAAAACGAGAAAAAATAACTAAGTAAATGTTACTACAAACATACAAAACATTGATTCAATTAAATTGAGAAGTCAATAGAAATAAATGAACGACCATAAGCTAATACAAATTTTCACTAAAATTCACAAAACAAATAAAAACCCTATTCAGATAAATCATAAGAGGTCACTCATGATAATTTTTGCGCAGTCTAAATAGTACCCAGGATATCCAGGACATACACTGCATACATAGTGTATTTTATTTTTTTTGTAAATAACAATGTTTACATTGCTTCCTCATTAGGTTTACTGATTTCTTCTCCTCTCATATTTCCAAAACATGTTCGCTGATAACCGCTCTGGAAGTGGATTTGTACGGAGCCTTTAGTAACTCTTTTACGACAGACAAACGAATGTCGTAAAGTGGAAAACGATTGCTACTATCGCAACAGTAGGAGGACCGTCCCATCGCCTTTACCACTGCGCCACCAAGCCGGCTAGTATTAATTTTGTTTATAGTTTATAATTTTGAAATATTAAAGGCTAAATTTATAATAAAAAGTGTTCATTAAAGGTCATTAAATAGAAGTCAACATATGCCCACATTTCACCTCAATAGCTGTAGATTTAAAAACATAAGAAACAGAAACATACATAAACGTAAGATGAACAATATTATTATTTTTATTCAAATAAAACCATTCCAAAGGGTACAGTATATATATTACATATTACAGTATATATATATATATATATATATATATATATATATATATATATATATATATATATATATCACTATTATAGTATAAAACAAAAGTCGCCTTTTCTGTCCTTATATCCTTATGTGCGCTTAAATCTTTAAAACTACGCAACGGATTTTGATGCGGTTTTTTTCAATAGATAGAGTGATTCAAGAGGAAGGTTTATATGTATAATACATGCATAATATACTAAGGCAACATTGCTAATTTTAGAGGTTTCTAACGTGATGTCGTAAATTAACCTATTTTTTTAGGCTTATTTAGCAATTAGCAAAAACGCTGCCTAACCCTACGAGTTAGATCAAATTAATGTACTACAGTATTGTACACCATAAAAAGGTCTACAAAAAAGTCCGCGATGGTATATGTTTATCTTTTAGGGATAACCCACATTAACCATTTTTATTGTTTACTTTTTACGTGAGAAAATGGCTTATTTACGAAGCTATTTTAAGCAATACGGCATTAATCCTTATCGAATTAAGTACCTTAAATACAGTGTGCAATTAATATAGATCAATATGGTTCCTTACAGCATGTAAATTAAACAAATATTTTCGGAGATATTACAAATTTAAAATTTGCGTTTAAAAATGTGTAATGTAATAAAAATTGTATGAATTTAGATATTCCAAAGATAGCAGGAAATCTTCATAGTAAGTATAGGGGAAGAGGAATTGTTTTACTCCAAATTTAATGCGTGCAGGCCAAGGGCAGTAATGAATGAACCAAAAATACTGGATCGATTTTAATCATGTTTTCATTGAGTGACATAGGCATATATATTTTATGCCCGTGCAAAGTCGGAGCGGGCCGCTATGTTTTTATATACAACGTTCATATTTTTTCTGTAGTGTATTTAATTTAGTATCAGCATTGCACCCGTGCGAAGCCGGGGCGGGTCGCTAGTATATATATATATATATATATATATATATATATATATATATATATATATATATATATATATATATATATATATAATATTATATTACTATATTACTTATTACTATACACAGTTTGTTCTAGATTAGTAAATCTAAAATACATCCACCAAAAGCTAATCAGTTCAGTTGATCAGTCGTTACTGAAGTTTCTCTATCTATCAAAAATAGTAGCAAAAACTGCAGTAACTAATAAAAATTATACATTCACTATAATCATGATATATTTTAGTAATATTTAAATTTTTCTTTTATATATGAAGTGCTACTAAAATTTGTCGAGGGAAAGTTGAAGAAAGTTAAATTAGAATAAAAAATATTTTATTGGATTTTGCAAGATGCAAGAATAGAGGAGGGCGATACTTTGAAAAGATCAAATTTACTAAGAGTAAAACAACCTGACCTGAACAGAAAAAACAAAACATATAACATCAATCACCAATGACATCCTAATGATCTAATGACTACTACTCTAAACGAAGAAGGAAAAAGGAATACATCTGTATAATAGAGCATATGACAATAAATTAACGTTTAGTAAAAATAATGATGTATTGGCTGGAAAATCTCAAGTGAAAAGTACGATGATCTGTAAGCTGAAGATTTTGCTTTTAAATAAATAAATGATATACACAAATATGGTTTCTGGACTTTTATAAATAATATTAGATAATATCAAGTATTTGCCTAAATATAGTGTAGCGACCTTGAGGCATGTCCAATTTTACATCGTGGAATAACGGTCTACAAAATACCCAGAAATATAATCCCAGATGTTGAACACGGGCGGGGTGCCAGCAGCGCCAACTAGAACCCGACAACGAATAGCTGGCGGCAACCCCGAGACGTTTATCTGGGATGTTATTGAAGGGTATTTCGGTCATTCAGTGCTCAACCCTCGTTTGGTTTAGACGTGCCACCATCGACTGCCCAAGCCTCGTCTCCAGGTAACACCGCTGCCATCCATTTTATCATTTGCATTTTTCACATTTTTTTTATATTGCCAATATATAACGGCCACATAATGTAAACACCACTGTTTCATTGCGTTTTACCTCCATTTACCGAGCCACATCATTTACCCTAAAGTGATGACCCCGACGTGATCTTTGGCAAAATTAGGTTTGGACTCGTGAATGGAGGGTACGTAGAACATGGTCTATTTTACGTGCCCGTTATATTTTCTGTTTCAAAATTTTAAATATTTTTAATTTGATTCGTTTTCGATTTTACCTTCAATATTCCTTTTCATTTTATTCCTATTCATTTAATCATCGGCGTCTCGGCTAAACATTTCTTTCGGCGCTATGTTTAAATCATAATGTCTTCCTTCGCTCGCCGTCTCCGTCATAATAGCAGACATTTTGATTTGAAAGGCTTTGGGCAGCTTCGGTCGGATACCGTCATTATTTGTATTTTCTGAATTACTGTAACGTATGTGACTACGGATTAGTCACACAGCAGCTCCAGAAGCTAGGTACCGATTGCAGTCACCGTAGACTCGTCATGTCTTCGCCGAGGTACCAGAATTGCTAACGTCTCGTCGTCGAAGAAAATAAGCTACCACGTCGTCGAACAATCGATCCTCCCACAGCGTCGATTACGGGAGCCCTGTCCGAAAAATAGCTTGTTCTCAACGTCGTCGATGGACCACATTCAAGTGCCAAAGCAACGGTATCTGTAGGGCCGGAAGATATCAACAGCCGTACCGGATCGCGACCGTACCAACTACAACCGTTTCGATTTACCATATTTTTCAAAGCCCTTTTCACACAGCACATTTTGTTTGGTATATATATATATATATATTTGTATTTGATATTCATACATTTTTATATTTTTGTTGCTTGGAGTAATTTTATGTAAAATTCTGGCAGGGGAGTATTGTAGCGACCTTGAGGCATGTCGAATTTTACATCGTGGAATAACGGTCTACAAAATACCCAGAAATATAATTGATGTTGAACACGGGCGGGGTGCCAGCAGCGCCAACTAGAACCCGACAACGAATAGCTGGCGGCAACCCCGAGACGTTTATCTGGGATGTTATTGAAGGGTATTTCGGTCATTCAGTGCTCAACCCTAGTTTGGTTCAGACGTGCTACCATCGACTGCCCAAGCCTCGTCACCAGGTAACACCGCTGCCATCCATTTTATCATTTGCATTTTTCACATTTTTTTATATTGTCGATAAATAACGGTCACATAATGTAAACCCCACTGTTTCATTTCGTTTTACTTCCATTCACCGAGCCACATCATTTACCCTAAAATGGTTTATGGACTTTCTGTAAAAATATTTCAATAAGATCTCTATAAGATATGAATATAACGTTTTTCACTCGGAATTTTATTTAAATTTTGCAATAAAGTTTTCTAATAGAATATAACTTATTATTTCCAAATGTTTCCCAGTTCTTATTTACTTCGTAAATACAATTGTAACAATTTCAATCATTAAAATATGCATTTTAATTAGTCTTTAACCTAAAGTATTTCATAAAAAATAATCAGTTTTCACATTACAACAACAACATGACAACTTTTCACGTTACTTTCTTTGCTAGTCTTTAAGCTCTCAGTCTAGAATTTTCAAAAAAAAATATATGCGCTTGCGCAGAGCATGCTTGTTCGCGCAGGCTATTAATTGAAATAAATTACACGAAAATGAAATTCTATTTACTGTATGCTCAAAAAATTCCAAAAATGCTTCAAAGCTAATAAAGTTGCCACAGTATTGGCAAAAGGATAATATAGGAATCAATGTTCAAGTAAGCCGGCTTGGTTGGCGCTGTGGTAAAGGCTACAGGACAGTCGAATTCGAATGCTGCTACGGAATGATCGTAAAGTTATGTTTCTGATTGTTTAATATTACTGATTGTCCTAGTTAAGACAGCAAAATACGACAAGGAAAATGATCCCAATCACGCTGGGCTGGTCAACCAGGCTAGGTAAGACCGGATATCTTCTGGGATGATTTCTAAGTTGATCACTCGCCAATCGGTAGGCTTAATTCTGAGGACTGTTGTTCGGAGCCCACGTTAAACTGTAGGTCCAGTCCAGATAAACCCTCGTTGGTAAAAAAAGACTTATTAAAATATATTTTAAAAAAATAATTTGAAGTAAAACTTTTAACGAAAACTAAAAATCCCAAAAATGCTTCAAACCCGTCAAATTTTTAATAGTATTAACAAAATAATAATACGTGGAATTCAAAATTTACGAATTAAACAAGCATCTCACCTTTGACCATTTACTTCATCTTCCAACGAAATGGTCTCTTGGTAAGGCACGATTTCATCGCGATTGGGTCGTTTCTTGGTCTTTTTGCTTCGTCTTCTCGGCCTGGCCGGCGGCATCAGCCCCTCGACGGACTCCTCGTCGCCGGGAATCTCCTCCTGCGACACGTGGGGCGTCTTCTTCCGTTTCGGTTTCTTGATCGGGGTTCTTTTCTCCGTGATCTGCTGCGGCAAACTCCTGTTGGATCCGATCGGATCATACTCGTTCATTTGAGACAGCGCGTTGGGGGGTACTTGGAAACCCTCCTGAATCTCGTGGACCACGAAGAATTCGTCGGAATTGATGTCTAGTTTACCTGAAATATAGAAAAAGACGCAACGGGATGTCTTTCTCGTGCTGTTAATGTTTCGTCAAGTACCTAAACGACCTTTCTTCTGTAGGTTCACGCTTCCTTCGCTGGAGTATTCGTCCTTGCTTTGACCTAGGTCGTCGTCCTCCAGGTTGTCCAGGTCCGTGATTATCTCCCTACCAGCTCGTTCATCGTAGTTGTAGTCGCCTTCCGCATCTTCATCTATATAGGTTGGTTCTTCTTCGCGATTCTGATTGTACCTGAATAAAAATTTAAAGATTTAGAATCGGAAGTCTCTAAAAGTACATGATTGCATGTGTAGCAACCACTATAACTCTTTAGGCCACCGTAAATACGTCCTGAAAAGAATGTCTTCGACGGTTTGTACCTTGTAGCTTCAGGGTATAAAAGACCATTACGATTACGTTTCTCATGGTCACTATTTATATTCAGGAAATCAGCAACACTGTTGTCATGTGAATCCATATGATGACGGTTCCACTGTAAACTTTGACATTTTTGACGACATACGTACTCAGAACATTTTGTCACACGGACGCTATATGTTTATTTTATATTTAGTTGAAAGTTTCGTCTAGGGAAAATGGAACTCAATTGTGAACATTTTCGTTCGATGATTTTTTTTACGATTTTCGACGTGGATTATCGCAACAAGGGTGCATAAATCAACTAAATTTGTCTTTTGGCAAAGAAGCTCCATCAAAAAACACCGTGTATCGCTGATTTAGTAAATTTAATCGTGGTCGTAGTTCGCTGTCCGACGAATTTCGTAAAGGTCGTCTAAAATCGGCGGTTGTACCAGAAAAAATCGATGCTGTGTGCGAAATGATTAAGATCGTCATGTCATTGTCATGTCGCGAAATTTATGTTCGCGTTGGATCCCACATAATATGACAACCGCTCAAAAAAAGACTCGTATCGATTGGTGCAAATAAATGCTTAAGAAATTCAATCGCGATGCTTCGAAAGACGTTTATAAAATCGTGACCGGTGACGAATCATGAATATATTCGTATGAGCCCGAAAGTAAGTAGCAGTCGACTGTATGGGTGTTCTAAGATGAACCAAATCCAACAAAAGTTGTTCGCGCACGAAGCACTTTTACTATTACACACAGTGTAATAAAATAACCGTTAAGTTAATTCAGTTAATTAAGTATTAGAGGGGTTAGCAAGTTCTTAAAATTTCCTAGAATGTTTAAAAGAATATTTGCGATGTTTTAGAACTATATTTTCATAATTACCTTGCACCGACTTTTTTAAATCGTTCCTCCACCAATTGCTCCACTATTCGCTCATCTTCATTATTGCCTGGTGCTGCGTTGGAAAAGTTACCATGCTGCCAACGGTTGAGGAACTCGGCCCTATTGATTTCTTGATTCTCTCTCTCGTAGTCCTCCTCTAGACCCATATCTTTGTCCGAACGCTGTTGATTCAAACGTTCGATGTCCAGTGACGTTTCTCTATCTTCGTATCCAGTCCTAGGCGGCACATTCTCTACGCATACCCAGTAAAGTTAAACCTAGGTCGCACTCATTGTATAATTACCCTTACCAATATCGGAATCCCATCTTTCCTCCGACTCTTCGGAGTGCAAAGGAATCCGGACGGTGTCGACGGATTCATCCGTCGATTTCGACGGTTTCTTCGCTCTTGGCATGGTGGCGAACACGGAATCGTCTCCCTGGGGAGGCTTCTTCTTCCTGAAGCGCGGGAACGTGCTTCCGAAATCGAAATCAAACTTGGAACGTTTCTTTGTGTCAATATCCCCTGGAAATAAACAAACATCTTTTTATTCAAAAATGTATTTTTTATGAAGTATTTATATAATCGGCTCGATGAAACCTTCCTCCATTTTGAAGAAAATGGCGGTATATGAAGGCATGCAATTTGGCACGGTTAATGATTATATGATAAAGAATTTATAGGTCTAAAATATGTGTAATATGCATCACAAGTACGTAAATTCCAGTAAAACTAAACGCGGCCAAACCAAGCATTCAGGAATAGTTGTCAGATCGATGACAACTACAAAACCGAATTTTTTGCGTGGACCTAACCAACGATAAAATATAAGATAAGTAATCCAAATAAAATCGAAGCGTGCTAAAAAGTTTAAACATTGGAATGCGGAAATAATAGTTCGGAAACGTTAAGTGACGTCAATGTTTCCTAATGCTTTTAATTTCTGTTTATACTTAATATGGCATTTATTTCTCCTAAAACCTTAATAATAATACTTGTAATTTAAAAATAAATTGTTTTTTTAAATATTTTTAATATATTATTATTACAAATCAATATTTCTATGATTATTTGTCACTGTCATCATTGCCTATTTTGTAATTCTTAAACAAGGCATAGCAATTTCTCTAAAACATTATCATGGAAACCTAGTCTTTGTTTTTAAAGAAATCCTGTAAATACACTTCTTTGAAGCTTTGTTTATATAGAGAAACATAAAACTACGTAATTTCTACATCAGATTATTTTTAAAGATTGATTTATAATATGAAAATAAAGCAAAGGCGAAGTAGATCCATGGCAGTGCCAATCCGAAATATTTATTGTGCCAAGATAAAACCAAGTACTACTGGGTATCGAGATATAGTAAGGCGTAAAAACCGTGATCTTATTCATTATTAATTTATTCTGCCGAGTCAAACTGTCAACAAAAGTAAAATTAAACAGTGTAGTTACATATCAACAACAACAGTCGGAGAAGATATCAGAAATGCCAAAGGTAAAAAAATTTAATTTTTATCTTCTGAATATGATAACTACAAATAAATTCTTTGATAATAAGAGAACTCATATATATTTACACTACCATCACTATACAATATACAAAGTAAAAAAGTAAAAAAGCAGAAATGATCAATCTTGTCTATACATTGATAGAAAGGGAAAACAGGAGAGATATTGTGTAGGCAATAGTGAGACGTGGAGCAGAAATAGGAAGTAATCACTACTTAATCACCATGACGATAAGACTAGATAATGAATCAGTGAAACAGATATAGCCAATAACGAAGGGTACACACTTTGAAACTGTAAAAACTGATAATTTACAAAAGGATACTATAAGCAGAAAATATGCAAAATTATTGACTTAGAAATTTGATATAGAGTCATCTCTCTCAAATGTACCGATACAGCAGATACAGAAATAAAAAATATTCAAATTATGGATATAAAAATAAAACAAGTAAATGCACTTAAGTATCTGACTATAAAAATCGAAAGTAATGGAGTAATTAGATGGAAGATGAATTTATACTTCGCTGTAAATAGTATATAAATCATGTGATAAATTAATAAATTAGTCAATTTACAGACTAAACCCAACTTTCGGATTTTAAACCCAAAGTTTAAGTAAACTTAAGCGAACTTGGAACCAATGTATGAGACATATGTGAGATATACGAAATAATATCATATATAACTATATATTTAAGAAAACATAAATGAAACAAAAGGTTTAGCCATATTAATTCAAGAACTGTTGCAGGTTGGGATATAATTTCTACTTTTTTAAGAGAAAGAGAAAAAATTAAGGATTTCTTAAATTGAATTGTTATCGGAAACTGTACATACAAGATGGATATGTATATATGCATTGTGTAAAAGATTTGATAAAACCAATGCGAAGCAGCTTTATTAAAGAAATACTATACATTTTGGTACACCATAAAAATGTTATATAAAAGATTTCATGTACATCAGAAGAACTCCAGTCCATAACAAGTTTCATGAATATTTGGTACTGCTATGAGTTAACCCATACCTCCATCTTATCCAATATCTTCATAAAATATTCAATAAAGGCACTAAGCAGAATCAAATTAAAATCTTCTACCTAGAATAGATATTTGGACGACATACATTGTATGTATCATAGAATGGACAAATCACTTTCCACGTTGTATTAAGCAAACATAAAGAAAACACCTGGTATACAGGATGGTACAATTTTTTTTATTGATACCTCAGGTAGATATTTACAAATTAATTAAAACTAATCCAACTAGATACGTATTTTATATTAAAAAAGTATCAACAAGTAGCCGTCACAAGCCTGTCTAAAAAATACCATTGAAAGATCTCTCTCATTTAGATCAACTTATTCACTGTATTCACCAAGCATTGTACAAAGAGATTATCCTCACATCTCGAAAATGAAAAATAAAGATATTGATAAAAATAAAAATATTTAAACTACATTTTTTGCAAAGATAAGTAAAAACCTAAAGAATAATGAATCAATAACTTCGAATATTGCGGAATTGTAGGCGAAAAATAACCCACTAAATTTAGAATGGTCTTCTAAATGCATATACTATATACTTAAAATATTGTAAAAATAGCTTGGTGGTCTTTGATGAAACGATCGAATACAACTTTACATTCAACACTATATTCCAGCTAATAAAAAAAAATGACAAAACATGGTAATCAATATGTAATATTCTTAGTACCGACCAGTGTACATAGAGATAGATTAGAGGTTTAGGGCAGATTGGAATATTTAGAGATGTATAATCACAAGCTTTGTTGAATGAAGATTCGGTAATAAAAGATTGTAGCTCACCCAGGAGCCAATCAAACAGCGCCAAGTAGGAAATTTTGAAAAACTAGAAATGTGGGTCCCAGATGCATCGACCAAATAGAAGCTAGATTAAAATATAAAAGTTATGAAACTTTTAGGGTTTCAAAAAGCATATTTAATTTATTTAAAAACTACTTTATTTTTATGTAAAGAAGTGACGACTTGTTAAAACACCTATAGGTACACAAATGAAACCCTTATACTTTAAACCCTTCACTCATCACATCCCATATTCAGATATAAACACGTTTTTTTTTCTAACAACCAGGACAGTATCAGTTGCGCTATACAATACCCCCTAATCGTGAATTATTGTCTCGTCTGGACAGCTTACTTAAATTATTAATGAGTATCGACTATAGTTTCGTTCGCCAGTTGACCTTTGATGATCTTCTGAATATCATTGAATAGTTTTTACCCAAATGTCTATAGTTCTGGATACTGAATACTCTAAACTGCAATCTTATGAACAAATTCCATCAAGCTACGTTAACTCAATCCAACTTCATCGTTGACGTCACACAATTAATTTCCGATGGCGACATGGAAACAATACATGAACTAGGGCTATTTTTCAAAGCATGGATGTTTCCTAATTGTAATAGTTCATGGTTAGTGGTCTTCGAGCACTTTAAATCCCGCTTTGTTGACCTTACAGCTTGAATTGCGATATTTTTGCCCAAACAATATCAATGAACTTGGATTAACTTTAATCAATTATGATGTGTGAAGAGTATAGAACAGCTAAAGCAAATATTCTAGCTTATGAACTTACAGTAGTAGATATGGTTCTGGGAACAGTAATTCAGTTTATATCATTGTACTATAGATTTGTGATTTGGTAAACATTTTATACTGTTGATAAAATTTAATGTGTTTAACGATTGAAGCAATAAAATATGTAACTGTTAATGTTATATATATAATTATTTTCAGTTCTGTTATAATATTCAGTGAGGTAGCAATTCAAACTTATCAATAGGTTACGTTTGTACTTTAATGGAGATTAGATGTAATATATTTTTCAAACACATAATTTTAAAATTAAATAAAAATATTTATACGATTCTTTTTACTCATTTAACTTAATAAATTATGGCCGAATTTTGATCACCGGGCGATCATTTGTTATTAATGAATTAGCAGGAATTATATATTATATTGAGCTTGCAAATATTTTGACCAGAAATTTATATGGTATCAATATAAACAACTGTCAGGCAACCTAACTATTTTAAATGTTATAACAAAAATAACAGTACATTTAGTACATTATTATTGAATTATTCATGCAATACACATAATAATCATATAATTATTTGCTTGATTTGTATAAATTTACTGCCTATATCAATGAACTTTTATTAACTCTTTTATTAATCGAATACTGGTTAATTGAAATGTAAATCCTACTGAGTGTGTCAGTTATGAAACATGTTTAAGAAAACGTAAAATAAAGAAATTAAAACAAATTTAAACAATTGTTAATTTACTTGAAAACTATTTATTCTAACGAATAAAAGTGACGACCTGCTAAAAAGACTTCATAGACAACTCTGCAGTCCCAATCTTTGTTCGCTGATTATCCAACAACACAAAAGAATTTTTTGTGGGAAATTGATAAAGGTGATAAAAAATATATTTTTTACAAGAATCACAAAGTGTTAATTTGTTTGAGAATCTCAGATAAACCGGTAAATCGACACAAAAACTAGAAATTAGCTTAAAGAATGCTCTTCGGTGTATCAGTTCAGGCATAGAAGGTGCTTTAGTACGCACTTCTGGAGACTGGTTAGAGGAACTCTTCAGCTATTAGGCGCAGCTTCAGCTATTAAAGTATTAAACGAAAAATATCATAAGAATGCCCAATGATTTTTTAAATATTTTAAAATGTATGCTTACATACTTATTCAAGAGGGACTTGAACTCAGGACGATTACTATAGTAAAATGGCCATCCTTTTCTCTTAGTCGCTTATTGCTTTTTAAAAGGAAAAATACAATTATAAAAAAAAGTAAAAGGTAAAAACTTGACTTGATGCCGAGTTTCCGGACACCGCCCCAGGAAAGTCAACTATCAAGGATTGGTATGTTAAGTTTAGACGTGGTGAAATGAACACCGAAGACGGTGAACGCAGTGGACGGCCAAAAGTGGTTATTACCGACTTGAATGAAATAGCAGACACTCTAAAGATATCAACTGAAGATGTACATCATATCAAAACTGAGGCCTATTTTGAAAACAAAGGACAAATTTTACTACAAAAATGGTATCGAAAAATTGGAGAGTCGCTATATTCAACGTATAACCCTTGAAGGGAATTATGTTGAATAAAAAAACTAATTTTACCAAAAAAATATGTTTTACTCTGGTAGGCCGGGGACTTTTCAATTGACCTGTCACAACCTTACCTAATTGTTAAATTTAACAGATGGTTATGAAATTTTTCCACATAAATAACAATTTTCCATTTAGTATTATTGAGTTATTCAATATACAATGTATACAAAACACCAAATATTACATTTTCGATATTAATTACATGCATTGTTGATTTGAAGAAATCTGCTCCCAAAACCCATCAACCACTTTTAGAAAACTACGATAACACTGCTCGGTTTTTGATACTTTTTCGGCCAAGAACAGCTAGAGAACCAGAAATGATCGAAAACAAAAACTTATTAGACGAAAACCCAGCCCAAAATCTCAAAGAATAGTCGAGCAACTTAGCAGTTAATGAATCAACTACTTCCAAGTGCTTACTTACAGTGGGCTAGATCCAACATGGCAAAGATCCCAAAAGGAAAGGAAATACTATAAGAATTAACCGAAAATGCAATTTCAAGTCTTTTTAGCGGTTTCATATCTTACCAGGTAAAAAAAGAGTTTTCTGTGGAATATTGTAACTAGCGATGGAAAATTCTCTACTATGACTATCTATCTACTAGAGAGAGATCCACGTCGACACGACTCTTGCTGTGTATTTGTTGGGACCAACAAAGAATGAAATTGCTATTTCAGATATCTATCCATATCAATTCAACAAATTCAGCGACGTATTGTGTGAAAAAAACTAGCAATGGCAAGACGGAGACGAATAATCATTCTCAATTCTCATCCTATTAATCGCATCCTCAGCCACACGTTTAAAGAGTTCTGAAGAATACACTGTTGCAGCTCTTATAGGAAACTAGCGACCCGCCCCGGCTTCGCACGGGTGCAATGCTGATACTAAATTAAATACACTACAGAAAAAATATGAACGTTGTATATAAAAACATAGCGGCCCGCTCCGACTTTGCACGGGCATAAAATTTATATGCCTATGTCACTCAATGAAAACATGATTAAAATCGATCCAGTATTTTTGGTTCATTCATTACTGCCCTTGGCCTGCACGAATTAAATTTGGAGTAAAACAATTCCTCTTCCCCTATCCTTACTATGAAGATTTCCTGCTATCTTTGGAATATCTAAATTCATGCAATTTTTATTAAATTACACATTTTTAAACCCAAATTTTAAATTTGTAATATCTCCGAAAATATATGTTTAATTTACATGCTGTAAGGAACCATATTGATCTATATTAATTGCACACTGTATTTAAGGTACTTAATTCGGTAAGGATTAATGCCGTATTGCTTAAAATAGCTTCGTAAATAAGCCATTTTCTCACGTAAAAAGTAAACAATAAAAATGGTTAATGTGGGTTATCCCTAAAAGATAAACATATACCATCGCGGACTTTTTTGTAGACCTTTTTATGGTGTACAATACTGTAGTACATTAATTTGATCTAACTCGTAGGGTTAGGCAGCGTTTTTGCTAATTGCTAAATAAGCCTAAAAAAATAGGTTAATTTACGACATCACGTTAGAAACCTCTAAAATTAGCAATGTTGCGTTAGTATATTATGCATGTATTATCCATATAAACCTTCCTCTTGAATCACTCTATCTATTGAAAAAAAACCGCATCAAAATCCGTTTGCCTAGTTTTAAAGATTTAAGCGCACATAGGGATATAGGGACAGAAAAGGCGACTTTGTTTTATACTATGTAGTGATACTGCTATGTCCAGTGTACTCAATAAACATCATGAGTTACCGCTTATGCAGCAATAAAAACTGCAAAAACTTGGTCAGAAAAGTTTAGTTACTGAGAAGAAAATCAGGAAAGTCATACATGACATGAATGGCATGACGAAACTTGACCTTGAAATTGAAATCCCAATGCCCTCGGCTGAAATCTTTCCTGAACATGCAATAGGAAGTTACTTAACAGAGGGAACATCATCTAAGTACAATTTGTGGCCACCATTCACAACATTCAACGGCTATGAAGCCTATCCATTACTTACCGGAGATATAGTGTAAACCCATTGGAAACAACAGATAATATAATATGTTTAAATGAAACATGTTTACTGAAGAATCTCTAAAGTATGTCGTAGAGCTAATAGATTACCTGCATTAGACTCAGTCGACAACTGCCTGGTCTCTATTGTTTGTTTCTGTATAGTCTTCTTTCCAGACCAGCTGGGCAAATGAATAGTTGCCGTATCCGGAATCTTCGGCAAGTTGATTTTCGGAGCGTCTATCTTGAACTTCTTGAAATCGGGCTTCTTGAACTGGGGCTTCTTGAACTCCGGTTTCTTGAATTGGGGCTTCTTAAACTCCGGTTTCTTGAACTGCGGCCTCTTGAATTCGGGAGCCTTGGGCATGTTGATGTGGGGCTTCTTCATGTTACGCACTTTCGTGCATAACTCGCTCGTTTTGTTCTTCAACTGGTCGGTTTTCTGCTTGAACGCGGTCTGAAGAGAATCAGTTTTAATTTTGCCGGAATGTTTACTGACTAAAGCATGTTGCTTACCTGCAGCTTGCTGGGTCCCTCGGCGGGCTTGTTGTCCTCCACGTCCAGGCTGGGTTCCTCCGATACGTTGTCTTGCTCCTCGCGGGCTGGCGTCTTTTCCTTTTGGAAACGAGCCAGGCTAAAGAAGGGTTTCTTTTTGGGCTCCTCAATCGGACTGTCCAAGATCTCAGTTGCACTGATGACGACCTTCGGCTCGTTGTTCGTCTCTATCACGGTTACTTCCGGAACGATTGTCGTCACATCATCTGGCGGATTAATGAGCTCATATTCGTGATCACTAAAAAGAAAAATTGTTTAATCAAAATATATTAATCAGCTGAAGCAAGAAATTTGGCACAATTAAAGCTTGTTAAAACGGAGAAAGAATCTTTTGGTATAAGATCTTTCTTCATATTTATGATTACTAAACAGAAAAGAACTAAGAATAGTTTAATCACATAAAATTACATTTTACATTTTTGTAAAAACAACAAACTAATTTAATTTGTATGCTTTATCGGAAGATATATTTGGCCGTGAAACCAAAGCACGACCTATGCAAAAGTTTTATCCTTATATAGATTAACTAAATTCAATAATAAAAAGAATCGTCTGCTCTCTTTGCTCATGAGGTATTTAAATGTTTCCAAGCAGCTTTTTCAGATTCATAACATAAATAACAGTCAATCCATTTTGAATTTTAATAATTTCAATCAATTAATGATGTGCGATAAGCACAGAACAGCTAGTATGGTTCTGGAAACAGTATATCATTCGTAGGGATGCCGAAAAAACATCGATATATCGATATTGTTTTAGCCGATATATTTCAATGTTTTTTTTAATGTACCAAAATTGATATTTAACTTTAAATTTTTAATGAATTTTGATGCTTAATTTTAAAGGTTCATCAAAAATATCACTACTCTAATACATCTAGAAAATATATACATTTTTTAGGCTAATATTTCACTATTTTTATTTTTTCTTAAAAATATCAATATATTAAATATTATACTCTTCAGACACTCTACGAATCTATTTCACGAAAAATTGTATCTGTTTTCAAAGCAAATATATTATTAATAAATAAATATCGTGTATATGTCAGGTGTATATATTATTTTATCCATTCACTGTATATAGATAACTATAGTCATTTCTAAAACTATAAAACTATTTTTCTATTTCTATTTGAAATAATTATCGCAGATTTATTGAAACAACAACAACCTGATAAAACCACATCTTATATTCATGCAAATATATACCAAAGATTTTTACCTTAAAGTCTTTATTTTCTATTTTGTATCAATTTATCTGTTATCAGTTTTTGATAATTATATTGAGTTAGACCTTACATCATGTTGCTGAACATTATCATGTGGTTTTCCTTGGGCAATTCTATTTCTGCGACATCAATGACAAATAACATAACCAATATCATTAGTCTTAATTATTATTTTGAGTTTTATATTAAATTCTATACTGATAGAATAATTTTAAAAACTAATTCCTTAAATAAATAAAAATAAAAAATAAGCACAAAAAATATGTAATGCTATGTTGCAGTCAAATATTTAAAAGTACCAGTGATACATTGTGCATTATTTTTAGCTTTTTACGTCTTGTAATTCTTGTTTACTTTAACTGGATAAAACATTATGTTTTGTCTATCAACTATTTTTAATTCAATATCATTTAAAATGTTTTCGATTTTAACCGATTTTAAACCAAGTCCAATAAATTCTGAAATAGTACAAAAGAGCATTTTGAAGATAGCCTTTTGTCTTAAAATTTGAGATCAAAATCGATTATTTGTCAAATTAATCAAATATTTGTCAAGATTGATATTAATGTTGACAAATATCGTATTAAAATGATTGATTTATTTTTACTTTCGACTGTTCTATTCGACTACTTCAATCGACAAGAACCGGTTTTGCCCTTCTAGTTATGACCTTGAAAGAATCTGCCGAATATATGCTTAATATGATTGAGACGACAGTTAAAGGACATTGCCGATTAACCGACAGTGCAAATAGGCCAGAGCTGCTCATGCCCATTTACTCTAAACTAGCTAAAAAACACATTGTTATTTATGAAAGTAATGGTAAGGAAGTAATTATTAGATTAATTTTATGTTTACAAAAATTTGTTGAGGTTATAATGTTTTATTTATTAATTTTTTACTACTTTACTATGATCTTCAAACAAACTCGGTTTTCTTATTATCCAACGTAAGCTATCCATATATTCCATAGCAATCTACAAAATGACTGTTACAAAATTACTTTCATACATTATAATACTTAAACCTCCTCGGTTTTTGTAAACATAAAATTAACCTATAAATAACTTCCTAACCACAACTCTTGTTTACAATGTATGGCTGTGAAAAATGTCAAGCTAGTTTAGAATAAATGCCCATGAGTAGTACTGTTCAATCTGCACGCACGAAAATATCCTTTTATTGTCATCTATATGATTGCATTACATTAATATTGGCAGAATTTGTGTAAACGTAATAAAATTTTGACTGACAAATAGTAAAACACGTTTTAATGTATATAATGATATGTATATTGACTGTATACATAACTGTACATAACATATGTTATTGTTCAAGCCTTTACACTGTTAAAACTTCACTGAAGTTTCAATGAATAATAAATTGATAATATTCCTAATAAATTATAATTAAAATTATTATCTTATTAATATGTAATTAAATAATAGTCTAAATTAATCAAATATTTCATCATATTATCTATGTATTATTATATTTATTATGATATGTTACTAAAAAATATAAAAATGAAATTATATTTTTGCAAAATAATACAGCATGGAAATTATCTCCCTCCTATTCTTTTTCACTTATGATATAGTTAAGAAATACAAAAAAGATTGGTAAGGACACATTGAAATGAAATAGTAATAAACAAATATATTTACATTATATCTCATTGTTAAGCATATTTGAGGTCAGTTATTCCATTTTTTAATACATTCACCGTAAGAATAAAATATAAAATTGAATTTACGCTGCCCCTTGCCGTCCTTTCCTCTCACAAAATTGATATGGGAAGGAATTTGTACATATCCGTCTTATGTCACGAATAGAAGAAACAATCAAACGTACATTTAACTAAAACATTAGTTACTTTCATTGGACTACTTTTTTACTATCGACTGTTTCGGCTGTTTTTAGTCTATAGTTTCCAACGCTAATTGATATTAAGATGTTCACATGTGTCTTGCAAATGTACATGCCAAGCTTGTGCTCTAAAATCATGCATTTTGATTTACAACATTTAAGGATTTACAACACAGGTATACTGATGTACTGGGTATTAAATCGCATCAGGAACATTAGCAACCAACTTCATGTGGAAGCCTCACTGGCAGACTTCACTTTTCAACGTCAATGTCATATCATTTTCATTGCGTTGTAAATGTATGAATTTGTATCGAATAAAAAGACTCACTTCTTATCAAATGCTGTGTGATTAGAAGGCATTACTCAATGATGATCTATGTAAAACACAGTAAGATTATGCAGAATTGTTGGGAGTGACACAAGAAAATATATCCAGTAACTTGAAAAAAATGAAAATGATCCAAAACTTGGATATTTTGTGTCGTATGAATTAAATCCAAGAAATGCTGCTTCAGCGACAAAATCGGAAATACTCTTTGCATCGTATTGTTACTGGTAAAGAAACATGGGAACAACCTGGTACATCAATATCAACGGTAAAGCTGAATATACATATGTCCAAGCTAATTGTCGGTACTTGGTTCGTATGGCAACTCGGCGT
This sequence comes from Rhynchophorus ferrugineus, assembly GCF_030347505.1. Taxonomy (NCBI): domain Eukaryota; kingdom Metazoa; phylum Arthropoda; class Insecta; order Coleoptera; family Curculionidae; genus Rhynchophorus; species Rhynchophorus ferrugineus. Next base: position 18,631,823 of record NW_027472589.1, read on the forward strand.
GGCTATGATCTGTTAAAACCTAATGAAACCATTAATGGGGATCGCTATCGACCACATCTGATGCGTTTGAACAGATTACTGCGCGAAAAAACGGCCGGAATACGAGGAAAGATATAACAATATTATTCTTCAGAAAGACAATGCTTGACCACATCTTACAAAATCGGTAAAATCATACTTGGAAATATTAAAAATTAGAAGAAGCCGCTATTATTGATGAAAAATATTATGAATAAAATACATTGTACACATTTTGCACAATAAAGCTTCAAAAAAAGCATTTAAAACTAATTTATAGACCTAATATTAAACTTCGTTTTTTACAATAAAACCACACATTTATTTTTAAAATCCCAATATTATTTCACGGTATGTTTATTGGTAAATAACCCAAATATTATTAATTAAAAAGAAACAAATAAACGTACCGAAAGTGTACACTCTTTACCGGAGCAGTGCAAACATTAACCGGCACATTGTTAACACTCACTGGCGGCTTGACGCCGACGAAATTTTTGCGATCCGGCAACAGCGACGTAGACTGGAAATACTGACATGCGCACCGCACGTCCATGGAGGTGACGCTCGATCCCGTCGAGCTATCCCGCGACACGTTTCGCTTGCTCGGCTTCGGTCGGTTACCTTCGGACAACGAGCGGAGGTTGTCGGTTCTGCCGGAAAACGACGATCGCCGCCTACGCTGCCCGACTCTTTCACTTTCCATTTCGCGGATTGTTCGCAGATCAAAAAACGGCACCGCGAAGGATGGCGCCGCGACCGGCCGAGAGGGGTGGGTTCTATCGAGGACCCGTTGCGCAAGAGGGACGCGGCGTCATCGCCGAAGGGGGAGCGCGTAACGTTGGCTGGACACGGACCGAGCACAGACTGAGTTATTTTGGGGATTTCGCCAGAGCGGCGAGGAAATTCGGACTATTTTTAATAATCCGTCCTCGTAGATTTTGGCTCCGAAATATCCCCCGATATCCCGAGCGATGATTGCGTCGAAGTGCGGATGTCATTGCCAAATTAAAATCGCGACCGTACGACTAAATATAAAACTTTATAAAACTTGATAATCGCGCAGAATCTTATCCGAAGCCTGGACGGTTTTAACATTATGGTTTGGCAATTGTTTCAACACTGCTGTGTTGACAGATATTCTACTGAAATTTCTGAGTCACGGAAAGCTTATTGAAAATTAACAAAACTAATTATTACAAATCATTATCACATTATTTTAATGAAGAAAAAATTAAATGGAGCTTATTAAATATATAAACAATGGGAAAAATAAGATTTTCTTAACAATAAAATGTGTAAAAATTTTCTAACGCAAAACGTAGGATTGGCCTTCTGTCACTAACATAACCTTGAAATAAAATTATCTGTGAAGAAATTCGTGTAGTTTATAATATTGAATTAAGTAATTTTTTTTTAATTTTTATGTGTAAATTTAAGGAAATTTGTTTTTCTTTAATATTAAATATATATGTTATCAAAAATTTTTGTATTACAATATGTAAAGATTCAAGCCCAAGGAATCCAGAGGTAGAATGCGATGAACTACGGTAGCCATTTTTATTTTGACCCTGGTACTGGTAAAAGTTCTTGCACTACTTGATTATTTATATCTGTGTTTTGGTACTATTATATAATATTTATTACCGTATTATTTATTTTTTATACATATTTTTACTATTATATAGTCATTTCGCGTCTATACAATAGTACGGTGATATAAAGGGGATGGGGACATACATAAAATATATATATGAAATGATAAATTAATAAGTAAATAAAATTAATAACACAAACAACGGGGCTAAAAGTATAAATAGTGTATATAAAATTTAAAAAAGAACACAAATAGAGGACTACAAACACAACCACAACGAAGTAGAGGTTCTATCCAGACAGCACACGTCAGCACCCATACCGAAGTAGTAATGGTTATTGGGTGAGTAACACTAAACTTAGCATAGACTATATTCTATGTAGAAAATCAATTTCTCATAGAAATCCGTGGCCTCTGTATTTTTTCCTGTTAAGGCATTTCTAAAATTTTGCAGCCCATACTTGGTTGGCCTCCTGGGCCCAACGACGTTGTACCTCGTTATTTGTGAAACCAGAAAGAGACGGGATAAAAATCCGTGGAAGGGGGGGAGGGGAGACTGCCGAGGATTTTGCTGAGGATTTTATTATATTTATTGTTATACTATATTTATTGCCTTATTATATTTATATTTTATTTGAGTTTACATTAAGTTAGCTTAAGTATTTTATTATATTATACGTAAATTAGAAAAGTCATTGTTTACAGTCTATTTCTTGTTGTGCCGTTCTTGTTTTGATTTTAAATAGTACTAGCAACCCGCCCCGGCTTCGCACGGGTGCAATGCTGATACTAAATTAAATACACTACAGAAAAAATATGAACGTTGTATATAAAAACATAGCGGCCCGCTTCGACTTTGCACGGGCATAAAATATATATGCCTATGTCACTCAATGAAAACATGATTAAAATCGATCCAGTATTTTTGGTTCATTCATTACTGCCCTTGGCCTGCACGAATTAAATTTGGAGTAAAACAATTCCTCTTCCCCTATCCTTACTATGAAGATTTCCTGCTATCTTTGGAATATCTAAATTCATGCAATTTTTATTAAATTACACATTTTTAAACCCAAATTTTAAATTTGTAATATCTCCGAAAATATATGTTTAATTTACATGCTGTAAGGAACCATATTGATCTATATTAATTGCACACTGTATTTAAGGTACTTAATTCGATAAGGATTAATGCCGTATTGCTTAAAATAGCTTCGTAAATAAGCCATTTTCTCACGTAAAAAGTAAACAATAAAAATGGTTAATGTGGGTTATCCTTAAAAGATAAACAGATACCATCGGGGACTTTTTTGTAGACCTTTTTATGGTGTACAATACTGTAGTACATTAATTTGATCTAACTCGTAGGGTTAGGCAGCGTTTTTGCTAATTGCGAAATAAGCTTAAAAAATAGGTTAATTTACGACATCACGTTAGAAACCTCTAAAATTAGCAATGTTGCCTTAGTATATTATGCATGTATTATACATATAAACTTTCCTCTTGAATCACTCTATCTATTGAAAAAAACCGCATCAAAATCCGTTGCGTAGTTTTAAAGATTTAAGCGCACATAGGGATATAGGGACAGAAAAGGCGACTTTGTTTTATACTATGTAGTGAAGCAGTAATGGATAAATCATTGACTTGTGAATACCAGGTGTGCCGAAAAGTCATTGCTGTTGTCATTGTTTTTCTTACAGATGCCTAACTAAGCTTAATTATGCAATGTTATGATTTAACACATATGTCATTTTATTCTACTGGCATCAAGCTTAAGAGCGATACATGTTATATTTGGCGAAAGTAATACCTTCATAGATGCATACTACTTTGAAAAGGTCAAGTTTAATGCCTGAAAACGTGCATTTGCGACACACATTACAAAAGCCGCTGAAAGGCATCGTTTGCAGGTAGACACTTACGATGAACCACGATGTCCAAATTTTAAAAGCATGTCAGGCGTGGCTTGAACAATTCAAAAGTAGTGATGTCGATGGCAACACAAAGAATGTTCTGGTAGACCAACAAATTAACAAATGCGAAACTGCAAAGGTTATTGGATAAGATTTTTTTAACAAGAAATTGTGTAAAAATTGTCCAATACAAAACCCCATACGTAGGAGGCCATCCGTCAATAACATAACCTCGAAGTAGAATTGCCTGTAAAAAAGTTCGTGTACTTTATATAATTCTAAGCTTTGTTTTTAATTTTTATGTATAATTTTAAACAAATTTGTTTTTTTATGTTGAATATAAGTGTTGCATTCCTCGAACTACGGGAGCCATTTTTGTTTTAACCTTGGCACTGACCTTGACTCTTATATTACTTGATTATTTATATCTAGTATTTGGAATTATCATAGTATATTTATATTTTAGTTGACTGAATATTATATTATTTTGTAAGTGAGATTAAGAATATTGTTGCTTATGGTTTGTTTGATGTTGTACCTTTCATATTTTGATTAGAAATAGTAAGCTGGAAAAATGAAATTTCTATAAGATATTTCCTTTATTCTCTATTGTTTTTTCATCAAATTCGTCTACTAAAAAAAATCGGGCGATCCAAATATATTTTATTGGACATTTTGCTTTTGAATAATTTGGAATATATGTTTTATAATTTTAGTTATTCAACTTATCATTGTCACTGTCGAATAAAATTGTTAATAATACTTTTATGTACGTGTACATACTATTCGACTTAAACTAAAAATACTCGCCAGCAACAAATCTGTACAAGTGTTAATTACGTAACGACTACCTACGTTAAATTTTAACAATTATCAAATTATCATCTTTTTCAAATAGTAAAGAACTGACGTAAAAAGTCAAGAACTAACCAGAATAAAAATTTAACAGACATATAAGATAAACATACTTTTTTTTAAACCTCGGTCGAAAGTACGTACTTTCGACCCTAATATCAGGGAAAATTTACTCCTTGTGAGAAGTACACCAGCGCCCTCTATAACGGTTGGAGGAAACAATTTCTTATTTGTATTTATACTCGTAACTAGGGACTATTTATTCTGTCACTACAACAAATTGCTTACCGCTGTCATTAACTTTGCTACCTCTAACCTTAAAAATAATCATCAATGTTGTTTTGTCGTTATTCGATTCAATAATCCAGAAAAAAATAAGAATACGTTATCATCTAATGACTCCACAGATGAGGAAAATGTTGTATGAAATTTTGATAGAAGCGCGATTGATAATAAATACATATACGTTGCCGAAGAAGACTATTGATGTCGGGGTCAAACATACTCATTAAATTTTAAAGTTAAATTAATAACGTACTTTCGTCCCTAATATCAGGGAAGATTTACTCCTTGTGAGAAGTACACCAGCGCCCTCTATAACGGTTGGAGGAAAGAATGTCTTATCTGTATTTATACTCGTAACTAGGGACTATTTATTCTGTCACCACAACAAATTGCTTACCGCTGTCATTAACTTTGCTACCTCTAACCTTAAAAATAATCATCAATGTTGTTTTGTCGTCATTCGATTCAATAATCCAGAAAAAAATAAGAATACGTTATCATCTAATGACTCCACAGATGAGGAAGATGTTGTATGAAATTTTGATAGAAGCGCGATTGATAATAAATACATATACGTTGCCGAAGAAGACTATTGATGTCGGGGTCAAACATACTCATTAAAATTTAAAGTTAAATTAATAACGTACTTTCGTCCCTAATATCAGGAAAGATTTACTCCTTGTGAGAAGTACACCAGCGCCCTCTATAACGGTTGGAGGAAAGAATTTCTTATCTGTATTTATACTCGTAACTAGGGACTATTTATTCTGTCACCACAACAAATTGCTTACCGCTGTCATTAACTTTGCTACCTCTAACCTTAAAAATAATCATCAATGTTGTTTTGTCGTCATTCGATTCAATAATCCAGAAAAAAATAAGAATACGTTATCATCTAATGAATCCACAGAGGAGGAAGATTTTGTATGAAATTTTGATAGAAGCGCGATTGATAATAAATACACATACGTTGCCGAAGAAGTCTATTGATGTCGGGGTAAAACATGCTCATCAAAATTTAAAGTTAAATTAATAACGTACTTTCGACCGGCTATGAAAAAAAAATCGTATACACCACACGGGAAAAAGTTGAAATCTCGGTCCTGCTTAGCATGATTCTCGAGGCGAAGCCGAAGCAGAGCCGAAAATTCAACTTTGGGTCCTTGTGGTGTAATATACTATTGATCTACTAAAGACTATTAAAGGGAAATATGTATGAAACTGTAATAGATATGAAACTTTAAATAAGACGCTGCCCGATTTACAGTTAAGAATAATGTTGGCTTACTGCTATAAAAACTGCAAAAGTTACTTCCCTTTCAGCTTGATCTACCCAAAGTACATAATTGTATTTAATAGTATTAAATAGAAATATACAGGATATCAAAGATACTTTCCAAAGAAAAAATATAAACATGGCATTTATGTATAACAAAACAGCTGGTGTAGTATTCAATGGTTTCAGGGATTTCCAAAGGTTTAGTTTAGAACTTTTTTAATTCTTTGTATATTTCTTTAAACTAACATCAGGCCGACAAATTAATTTTAAGGGATTTTCGACAGATGGTGTTACAGTGTCTCAATTCGCATAGGGTACATTTGTAACCAACTTCATGTTGAAGCCTCACTGACAGGTTTCACTTTTCAGTATGTGTCATTTCTTCGAAGTATAAACAATTTTTTTTCAATACGTTGAAAATCTCTGAATTTGTATGTTGCCAATAAGAAATTTTACTTTTAACTTCTAGCTGAAGAAAAAATCGGCTCAAAATTATCCAATGTCCTGTAAAGCGTATGGCAATGTTTTAAATATTTTAGGATGTTTCAGTAGCGGTGATTTTGACAACAAAGACAATGTGTTCTGGACAGTCATGGTTTGGCATTTTTCCTCAAGCAGAATCAGCTAAATACCTTGAAATCCATCTTGACGGTAGATTAAATTGGAAGCATCACGTTAGACAAAAAGCAAAACACATTAGAACCAAAATAAAACGGAAGATACTCTCAACTTGATCTAAAATCAAAGAGGTTGATCTATAATACAATTATAAAGCCAATTTGGACCTGGATGGGGCGCAAATATGGGGTTGCACTAAAAATTCAAATCAACTAGTCATACAACGCTGTCAAAACAAGGTTCTTCGATTGATTACCAATGCCTACCGCTATGTAACCAACGAAAAACTGCACGATTACCTGGAAATCAAACGGATTTGCGCAGTTATCCAATATTTCGCCTTGAAACACGAAAGAAGATTACTAAATCATACTAACGTGGAAGCAATACAACTGCTAGACAGCGCGCAGGATGTCAGGAGATTGAAGCGAATAAAACCATACGAACTTATATAAAGTGTATACATTTAGTGTAAACTATAGCTATAAGTTAATAATTAATAAATAATTCTAATTTTATAATTGAGGAATACATATTGATGTATTTTCTCGACCCGTCTTGCTTGTTAATTAATCCAAGTACATAGGAAAAGTAGTAATAAATTAGTTGTAAATTAAGATTGTACTAAGCGTATCTAATAAAGATGTTATAAAAAAATGGGTCGGCATTTGATTCGACGCCGCTGTGTTGACAGATACTCTATTGACATTTCTCAGCCATGGAATGCTTATACAATTCAATATTAACCAAAACAGTTGTTATAAATAATTATAACATTAATTTAAGAAAGAAATATTAAACTAGAGTTATTAAATGTACAAATATTAATCTTCTTAACAATAAATTGTGTAAAAATTGTCTGATAAAACCCATACCTAGGATTGGCCACGTATCAATAACATAACCTTGAAGTAGAATTATCTGTGAGGAAGCTCGTATAGTTTATATTACTTTTAACTTTTTTTTCACTTTTTATGTATATGTAATTCTGAATCGAATAGTCACGGATGTGAAAACTGAAAGTTTTCTTACGAAAAAAATTATGGTTATATTAGCTGGCGAAGGCGAACAATCGACCAAATGCCAAATCGTTTCGGTCGTAAGACCATTCTCTGGGTTTGGTGGGGCCAGAGTGGTATGGTGTGTTACAAACTGTTGAAATTTGATCTTAATAGCGATCGCTACCGGCAACAAATAATGAATTTAAACCATGCATTGATCAAAAAACCTCCAAAATGAGCCCAAAGACACGGTAAAGTGATTATACAGTACAATAACGATGTCTAATAAAGCAAAACCTGTCAACGAAGCGTCGAAAGCACTTAGATGGGATATATTATAGCAACCCTGTACTCTCCAGACCTTAACCCGTCCTACTATCAACTTTTCGCATCAAAGTGAACACGCGCTTGCAGGGCAGCAGTTCGCCAATTTCGAAGAAATTAGAAAATTACTCCATGAAAAGTTTTGCACAAAGTACAAACACTTTCTTTGGGATGACATCCATAAATTGCCTGAAAGACAAGACAGTAGACTCAGGAACTATTACGTTTCAGCTTAGTCAGATAAATATGACTCGATGACTTTATGTGAATATACATCATCAAAATCATTCCACAACATTATAATTGAACAAGGCATATTTTAATTTCGCCCGTTTGAAAAGTTTGAAATATGTAATATTGAAAGAAGAATTAAATCATAGTATGTTAAGATTGCCACTTCCAATGTTGGTAAAAAATATTACCACTTCTAAATTCGAGTGTAATCGGCCAGGAATGTATAACTGTCACAAAAGGGAAGCCGCAATACATGAGATACAATACATTAACACGCATATGGGGCATACAAATCACTAGGATAAGTTATTCCTATTAATCAATTTCTCAATCAACTTCAAATCAGATATAAATATAATTCTAATCAAACTAGCAGCCAAAAATTCCAATGGATGCTATATTAGATGAAATCCGAGATAATATAGGCGGTAGAAATTTGGAAATGTTACATCATTTCTTGACACGTAAATATATTCAACAAACAAATCGATTGAATTCCACAGATACAAGGCAGAAGAGTGACAGGTGTTGAAGCATGGGTAGGTAGAAAATAGAAGTGAAAATTTTAGGGATAAGATTGAATTTGTTTGTTGAACAATGTAATCGAAGATGATGAAATATCGGTAAAAAAAATGCTGTCTCTGGAGCAAAAAGATTTAAGATCGTTGATGTGATGCTTCCAAGACAACCGACTGCTAAATATAACTCCCAATAACCTTATACGGTTCATACAATATGTATTGGAATGATAAATGTAATTGAAAAAGATAAAAAGATATGTTCAGCTATATTCTTAGATATAGCACAAACTCTCGATAAGGTATGGCATGACGGCCTGGTTCATACAGCTACAGAATATGTTACCGTAACAACGAACTGAACTATAAAAATCTAACATTACAGCTATAATATTTAGAGTCAAACAAGAAGAAACCTAGTTCACAATAAAATAATCTGAACCAGATGTACCATAACTCCATTGACGCCAAATCTTTACCAATATCACGACATTGCGATTTTTACTATTGGAGACAATTGCGAAAAAGCCACGCGAGAATTACAACAGGCAAATGACAATAAACGAAAATGAAAAATTAACAAAAATTAGTCTGGGCATGTGTAGTTCACGTATAATCAGACTCCACAAGCACCAATAACAATCAATAATGCTATTATTTCATATAAATAAAGTAATATTAAAAAAGGAAAAATATCAAATATAGGAAAATTCATTGAAAATTCAAAATTATCGTTACACAATAAATAGCTATTGTACCAGCAAACATTGCATCCGATATGGACATACGGAATTCCATTATGGAAATTTTACGAGGAAAGTAACGTAAATATAATAAAAGTTATCCAGAACAAAGTCCTGAGAAGTATTTTAGGTGTAACTAGATACTACAGGACTGATTATTTACACCGTTACCTTCCGATATCGACTGTCACTATAGTGTAGTGTTAAAACTAAAGTTCGATTAATAAAAAATACATAAATGTTATTACACCAGAGACTAAGATAGGTCCAATGCGTCCTCATAGATATAACAGGTCATTTTAAAAGTCCCGGCCTACGATAGTAAAACACATTTTTTTAGCAAAATTAGTTTTCTTTATTCAACATAACTCCCTTCGAGGGTGATACACTGATTATAGCAACCCTCCAACTTTTCGATACCATTTTTGTAGCACGATTTGTCCTTTGCTTCAAAATAGGCCTCAATTTCGGCGATGGCCTCTCCATTCGACATTTGAGATCTGAGAACAGAAAATAATCGCTGGGGGCAAAATCTGGAGAATACGGTAGACGAAGTAGCAATTTGAAGCCCAATTCGTGGATTTTTGCCATCGTTTTCACTGAATTGTGACACGGTGCATTGCCTTAGTGAAGCAGCACTTTCTTTTTCTTCAAATGCAGCCGTTTTTCGGCGATTTCGTCCTTCAAACAGTCCAAAACGCTATGTAATAGTCGCTGTTGATGGCCCTTCTTTTCTTGAGGTAGTCAATGAAAATTATTCCATGCGCATCCTAAAATACAGACGCCATAACCTTGCCAGGCGACTGTTACGTTTTCCCATGATTTGGAGCGGGTTCATCGTGTGCAGCCCACTAAGATGACTGTCGAATGAACTTGTCGTTCCTTTGGTCAAAAGTGAGTTCGCGCGACACCCACTTTGCACAGAACTTTCTCATACCCAAATATTCGTGAATGATATGATGTACACTTTCAGTTAATATATTTAGAGTGTCTGCTATTTCATTTAATTTACCGTCATTCAAAATCATTTTGTGGATTTTTTTTTAATGTTTTCGTCGGTAACAACCTCTTTTGGTCGTCCATTGCGTTCGCCGTCTTCGGTGCTAATACCAATACCATACCAATCATTGATGGTTGATTTTCCTGGGATAGTGTCCGAAAACTCGGTATCAAGCAAAGTTCTTGCTTCAACTGTATTATTTCCCTTCAAGAAGCAATATTTTATCAACACGCGAAATTCCTTTTCATCCATTTTTTTCACAGTAACAAAAGTTGCTTAACTCAAAATGCTATAATTCACAAACTAATGATCCGACAGCTGTCAAATTTATCACGCATCTTTTGAAGTTTAGAGCTAACTAAAAAATCATATGGATTTAATTCTAGTAGCGCCATCTATGTGTCAGCCCCGGTACTTTTAATTGACCTGTTACATTTACATTTAAGTTATGGTAAAGACAAATTGTAGGTTAATAGGCGACGACTATATAATAAATAAATAATAAAAAACTCGGCATAAACCTATAAAATAGTGAAAGAGACGTACGATATCTGTATATACTATATCATGTGACTAATAAAGGCCTGAATACAAAAACTGTCTATTCAAGAACGAGAAGTGCTTGTGTTAAGACTGAATGGTAGTGATGAGTGAGACGTCTAACCATAAGAAGTTTGGTTTATGTTCGAATAGATTTTAGAATCATTCGTGTTATTTTGTATTGTCGTTCAACAAATAGCCTTCCACAAAAATAAATAGTATTTCAGAGTAAATTAATAGTTTTTTCCTTCACATTTTATAAGTTATATAGAATAGTAATATAAGCAGTCAAGAGCTATGAGTATCAGCGCTACATCGATATTTCATATGTTGGATGTAATATAATCAAGGTTTAAGTGAATTTAACTGAAGTGTTTCATTTCAATAATTTTAGTTGTAGAAATTAGTTAAGGCATCTAGTATATTTATGTTTGGTGTTGGTGTGAAGTTTATTTATGTCAGAATGATTTACGAGAACAAAAAATATTCGAAACACATATACATTAGTTCGGAACATTCGGACAAGCTAATTTCTAAAATTTCGATTCTTAAGAGTGTGAAAAATTACGTAGTAAACCAAGCATAATTAGAACCCCATAACACTTAAGATAAGGAGAGTGCAGACGCCAAAAGCCAGACGGAATATATTAATATTTCATCCCCTTAAAGGACATCCGATAGTATGTATAAACCAATATCTTACATTAAGTGTATTGTCCTTGAAAAAGTAAACCTAAACCCGTCGGAAAGGTGCATTATAGTGAATTTTTGGGTGTATATTTTTCGCCACAATGAGAGAATTTCTCATTGGAAATCATTGGATTTGTCTCACTAGAAATAACTAATAATCAGCTGACGAGAAGAAAATTTTAGCCAGCCCACTTTATCGGTACAAGTACCTAAGTGAGGAGCAATGGCGGATAAAATGTGATATATCCGTCTAATTAAACACAGTCTTCACACAACTAAATGAAAACTTCATAAATAGCCTTTACATAATCTTAACAATCTTCGAAAAGCAATCATACAGCCTTGGTAATACACAATATTTAAATAATCGGTCAAACGAAATCCGTCACGAACGCAACGAACGCACATAAGGTGCCACTTTGACAGTTTGCAGGTTGTCATTACTTATCGTTAAACATATCTACTCTTTGTAGTTTAAGTTTTAGTGTAAACAAATTAATTTTAAGTGTTCCACTTTTTTCCTTTATATACGAAGAGAAAAATACTCGCAATCTTAGTTATATTACTACGAATAAACTGCAAAGTCCAATACAAAATTGTTAGAAAGGATTTTTTCCAATAAAGATTCTATTTTAAAAAGGTACATAATTTGGACGTGTCCCAAAATACCAACAACAAAATATCTCTTAAAGAATACAGGAAGTGGCAGCAAGAACAAAATGGTTGATGCATCGTCGGGTAATGTGCTCTTGGCATCGGATCAACAATCCGACATTTTGACGCGTCGAACAAATGGCAAGTTCAATTGCGGACGAACTGAAAACAACGACTCACCCTGACTTCGACCACTTGTTGTAATCCTCTTCCAGGGACGTGTCTTTAACGATCTTCTGGTCCAGGTAGCTTTTTTCCTCGTCTACGGACATGGACATGGACGGGATATCGCCCACCATTGGCTTACGTTCACCTTCTACACCTTAAACAAAGGATTTAATAATGTTATATAAGTATAGGATACAAGTGATACGGCTTTAGACCTGAGCAACCAAAATCTGTTTACATTGTAAATTGAGGGGTTGAGTCAGTGGCGGCTGCTAATAAATATTTTAAGGTGTTTCAATTATTGCGATAAATAACTATTTTTTACAAATTAAGTCCATCATACATCCTTTTCTGTTCACAAATTTGGTAATCACTTTATCACTAAAATTGTCTATAAACTAATTTTTATAAAACACACATAAACATAAACTGTTTTTCAATAGATAGCGTGGAAAGAGTTGTTAAACAATTTTAAATTTCCATTGAATTTCTGAGATTTTTGATGCGCTATAATGTTGAGAAACGCCTTTCGGCCTCTAATGTTCTCATGTGAGTTCTTGCCACGATTTCTAGTAATTATCTAGTTTCCTTCCACGTATCTTCTAGATTATTTGATACTAAACATTTTAGAAGCGGTAGTGTACCATTTAATGTATTGTTCTTAAGTATCTATTCTATTAATGTATTGTATATAATGTTCCGAAATCATTTATTGAATAAATAACTGGGAGTTCGTAATCGTTCGTCAAGTGTCAGATAAAAGAAACATACGGAAGTAAGTTTAACCTCTTTAAAATGAAATCGATCTTTTGCACAATGTATTATAACGTCACACACCTCTAAACCAGAAATTCGGTGATCAAATTTACTGTTGCCTAGACGGTTACGTTTAGTTTCTTTCAACTCATAAAACTTAATATATATGATGCATCACTAATGATGTTATCAATATTATTTGAATAATACTGCATTTAAAATAGCGTCTGTTATTCTGGTCTAGCTGAAGTTGGTTAAAAAGGATAGCTACGTGGGACATCACATGATGGAAAAAAATTAGCGAAACATTGAAGATCGGATCATTTAATGTAGTTTAGACTATGTTGCTGGAGAATTGATCCTCTATTTCATCCATACACTCAATGAGATGATTTCTATTTTCTTACACAAGGTTAATAGTCTGTATATTAAAGTTTCAACGGGTTGAAGCGCCGTGGGGCATCCTTTTGTTCACAGTTTCGTTCAACACTTCTACTCGTTGGAGTGAATTATTAAAAAGCCTGGAATATCTTGTAGATTGCCAAAAAATACACGTACTTGCTTATATGTGAGCAAAGGCATATTTTTTTATGCTCTATCATAACTTTGTGCGACCAGTTTGTTGGGTATATTTTGAATGAAAGAATCTAAAATGCTTAAAATTGTCTCTGCATCACATTTTTCAGGAATTAAGTATTTCCAAAAAGGCTCAATTGGAGAACTTATGTAATAACTACCACTTGAGATCTTGTAGCAACTTCAATTGTTTCGTCCGCCATGTTCAGCCAAAAAATATATAACTCCACTAAATATCCCCGGATTCTGGCAAGTATTGGTCTCATCATGTCCCCGAAGAACAAATTCAAACGCTCCGCAAAATTTAATGCAATATATAATTTTCGATAAAACGTACAACGTCTTTGACACATTTTCATTATGTCGCTGTATATTTATCCAATACGCAGAATCTAATTGAGCCATAATATGAGTTGACCCTAGTAATGTAAATTACATACAATTATGAAGATGGTTTTTAGAGTTTTCATGTCTTTTTTGTTTTCTAAAGTACCTAAGTACTTTTTTTTTATTAAGTTTTCATCGAATATACTGCTAAAAGCAGATTGTGAAAATGTGAAATTTGTTTCAAAATCGGAACGAATATCTCCGTCTCATTTTACTCAAGTTAAAAAGAGACAGAATGGAGACTTTTGTGTTGTATTGTGTTGATATTGGTCAATTATGTTGTCAAATGTGTACAAAATTCTTCAAAACGTTAATAATGATAACTGTAAAAGTCTAATTTGATGTGGCAACATCGCGACGTGCTAATATTATACATTTTGATCACGTGCATTGGATGTTTATTGGATAGACATATTTTTTTCCGCAGCCATTACTCCAATAAAATGGAAGTAAACTTAAGTGCTCTAGATTGGTCCATCCAAGCTTTATCGCCACCAAAAAGTAAGCAGAGAAAATAGTATAACGTATTTTTTGTTACATCCACAAATTCGTTCATTTTTTAAATAAATTGACGAGTGTAAACATTCCTTCTGCTTACACCACATTTCACAATAATAATATTTGGTAACCTTTTCCTTTAAATTTCCACTTTTCTTCGTAAGAATATTATAAAAAATTCCTTCACATTAATTAAATTAAAAAAGACCATTTCCATAGTTATAGTTAATATTGTTATCACTAGCTGTCCAAAAGTCGCGTAAAATTCCGAAACAGATAATCGATATCACATACAGTACATACGACGCTGGACTAAATGCAATGAAATCTCCAATTAAATATCGGCCTTGTTTTAGACCGTTTAGAACAAACACGGGTGCAGCGGAGTACCGCGCGAGTATTTGAAGGAGCTCACAGCGCACGATCGTGCGGCCCAGATAAATAATAGCAATAGTGTGAGTCGATAGCCTATCGACGGTAGGTTATTCCATAGGTCCATGTTACTTCCGTGGCTCTAACTTCCATTGCAGTTTTTTATCATTTATTACAACAATAATTCGCGAATGCTGAGATTTGCTTTTGGTAAGTAATATAAAATATTTTAATATTTCAGTATATAATTAGTTTTTGGGACCTTCTTTTTTTTGAAAGTTGTGCACTACAGCACTTATGTACCAGCCGCCGCTGCACTGAATTCAAATCAGCAGCCCGTTTTTTAAATTGGTTCTAGTTTTCGGAATATCAATAGATTTTTATTTAACTATTTTTGACCATTAACGGCTATTTTTTTAATTAAAAAGTATAAATGAGAAATAAACAGAGATTTAACTGAGTCTTTTATCAGCTTCACACATTTGGGTCCAACAGTAAACGCTGATCATCCTTTCGTCCGAAAATCCTTAATATCGCCGTTCGGTTTTTCGTCATATAACAAAACAATTAAAAAGTCCCCGGTCTACCATAGTAAAACACTTTTTTTGGCAAAATTATTTTTTTTATTCAACTTAATTCCCTTCAAGGGTGATACACTGATTATAGCGACCCTCCAACTTTTCGATACCATTTTTGTAGTACGATTTGTCCTTTGCTTCAAAATAGGCCTCAGATTCAGCGATCACCTCTTCATACGACGAAAAATTCTTCACAGCGAGCATTCTTTTGAGATCTGAAAAGAGGAAATAGTCGCTGGGGGCCAGTCTGGAGAATACGGTGGAATTGTCTTGGTGAAGCAGCACTTTCAAACGGTCCGATAACGCTATGTAATAGTCGCTATTGATGGTCCTTCCTTTTTCAAGGTAGTCAATGAAAATTATTCCACGCGCATCCCAAAATACAGACTCCATGACCTTGCTAGCCGACTGTTGCGTTTTCCCACATTTGGAGCGGGTTCATCGTGTGCAGTCCACACGGATGACTGTCGATTGGACTTCAGAGTGAAATGATGGAGCCATGTTTCATCCATTGTCATATATCGATGCAAAAACCCGGGTTTATTACGCTTGATCATCTTCAAACACTGCTCCGAATCATTAACTCTTTGTTGTTTTTGGTCAAAAGTTAACTAACGCGGCACCCACTTCGCACAGAATTTTCTCATACTCAAATATTCGTAAATGATATGATGTACACGTTTAGTTGATATATTTAGAGTATTGTATTCAATTTCAATTTACGGTCATTCAGATGATTTTGCCGATTTTTAAAATGTTTTTGTCAGTAACAACCTCTTTTGGGCGTCTACTGCGTTCACCGTCTTCGGTGCTCATTTCACCACGTCTAAACTTAGCATACCAATCCTTGATGGTTGATTTTCCTGGGGCAGTGTTCGGAAACTCGGCATCAAGCCAAGTTTTTGCTTCAACTGTTGTAAATTATTGCTTTTCCCTTCAAAAAGCAATATTTTATCAACACGCGAAAATCCTTTTTATCCATTTTAGCCGACAGCTGTCAAATTTATACACGCATCTTTTGAAAGTTGAGGCTAACTAAAAAACATCTAGATTTAATTAATCTCTAGTTAGTTCTAGTAGAGCCATTTAGGTGTCAGGCAGGCAACTTTTCAATTGACATGTTATTGGCATAGTCGCTCGCCACTTGTGCCGCCCAAGTGTTGTGGGAAAAAATCAAGATGTCAATGCAGAAGATGTATTCTGAGAGACATTCGAGCTCTTGTGGTAATTTTATAACGAAACTTCGATTGTGCTTGCAATCCGGTTGAAGCAATCCGACTTTGAACCGATGCCCATGCTGCTGCTCATCGAGCGTTAAACTGTAAACCTTGCGTCTGAACTAAACCAACTTACGAAATTAATGGTTTTCTTCTATGACGAAAATTGCTTCCATTACTCGTCGGTGATGAAGTTCTTTACAGTTCGAAAATTTTACAGTTGTACCTTGATGAATAGCCATACGCGAAACTGGTTTCTACACTGATGATACGTCATTCATCGGGTAAAAATAGCAATCATCTACATGATTTTCCTGCTCTCTCCATAGCGTTGGCACAGAAAATGAAAAGTATAGATTTTCACCAACTGTCCACTCGTACAACTTTGTTGTGCAAGCGTTACAAAACAATTTCGGTACCAATGTATTGGCAGTGTTTATAGTAGTAGTGCAAATACGTATCTTTAAATACATTTGTCAGGGTTTTTTTCATGTTACCGAGCATATAGCATCCGCAAAACGTAACAAAAACACTTTGAACTGAGTTTTCAACTATATCTCTGCATTTTTACACATTCCAAATAACAATAATAACACAAAAAAAGTTCCAAATTGATAGTCATTATTAGAGCGCAATACTGCTACCATGCGCCAACTCGAAAACTATAACCAATCTTGATAGACCGATTGAAGGTCTAAGTTCAAGACATCAAATAACTTTATGAATCGTTTACATCTGCTCGAACCCAAAGCCCCGAATTTCCAAAGTGCTGTTATAAACTCACGAATTCAATAAAACTCACCAATTTTCTCTTGAGTTTCTTTTGGTTCTGTCTCGACTTTCGGCACCTCGATCGGTTCATAGCCGCTGTCTTTCTGCTCATCCTTTGCGGGTGTCTTGGCTTTCCTCTTGAACGACACCTTCTTCTTCAGAGTGGAGCCTTCAGTTTTCAGGACCGATTTCAGTTCTTCTCCTTTAGACGCTTCGTTGAGGCCGTCTTCTTCGTCCACCACCATAGCCTGTTCTGTGTTTTCTTCCGCGGCTGGTTGATCAACAACGGCATCTTCAGGTACTTGATCCTTTAAAAAATAATAAAATATTAGCTATCTAAAGAATTAGAAGTAATTTAAGATGTCTAAGGCCTGTATTAAAACCTCCTTGATTAATTCATAATCCCGGATTTCGAAAATTTCAGTATACCGAACCCAATAAAGCACTTAAAGAGCTTTATCAATATAAATTTCACAACTCTAGTTTGGAATCAATATATTGGCAATCAGAAACAAAAACAATACCACAACATAATTTTGCGTTATTAAAAATACCGGCACAAAAATGTTTGGCAGAATGGCATTTTTTTGAAAATATACTGTTCATATTTGGTCTGGTCACTGTTTAGATGGTCATTACTTAGAGAAAAGGTAAATAGAATAATTCCTTTAAATTTGCCTTTAAAAACCAAACTATATACAGAAATAACAGCAACAAATATAGCAAAAGACAGCATGATATTCTACTCGATGAAAGAATACTACATAACATACGTAATTTAGCAGAAAATTGCATCTAAAAGAAAGCTAAGAACACATTCTACCAAGTAAAAACACAAGGAAACAAATCTGAAGCCAACTGAAACAAAATAATAATATTATGGAAACTAAACAAGAAAGCTCAAAAGACACCAACATGTATAACAATAATACAAATAAAAAATAATAAACATAAAGAAAATACTGGCATTTTCTCCAATCGCTCAAAAATATATTTAAAGCCATCCCATCTATGTTATCTGCGGATAAAGAAAATAAACTTTCGTTCTTCCTTTTCGTTTCAGATGTTTGTACCACATGGCAAATGTACTGTCATAGCAGTTAAACAAATAATTATAAAGGAATATTAGCCGTAAACAAATCTCCCAGATGTAGTAACCGGAGAAATTCTACAGCAACCATCATTCACAAATTGTTCTTAGTACTGGAAACAGGAATGGTTTTATACATAGAACAAAGTTAGTATTGTAGCCCAAGTTCAAGGGCGATTACCATGGAGAAATGAACTGTTAAAAACTTGGGGGAACCACCAATTATTGTCGTTAATAGCTAATAATATTGCTATAGCACTCTACCATAGCACACTGGTGGAAAAGATCCCAATAAGTCAATCGACACTGGCTATGACTAAGGGATTGCTTACAAAACATAAATGAAATTTTGAAGATAAGATAATTTAGAAAATATGTTAAGTTAAGTCACTTTAAAATGATTATTTGGTAAATATAAATGAAATATTTAATTGCATTTTATTTCATTTGCTTTTTTAGAGATGTCTGGAAAAAATATACACAGTAGATCGACAGCTGAACAATGTGGTCACAGAATAACACTTTCCGTTTGGATGAACTCCATCACATACCCAGAAGAAGAAATTCACAAATGGTGGAATCATCATTAATTATGATTAATTTTTAGTCAGCTATTTTAATTAATAAACTTTGTAAGATGGAAAGTGTCTGATTGTTATTTTTATTTATTTTCCCTCTACTTTCGACTATATATCATTATGGACATGTTTCCCTGAAACTTATTAAACCTCTTCAGACATCTTACGATGGTTCCATGGGTTACGCGTACGAAATAACATAACTTGTAAAATTAATTTGATTGCTAAGGTTCATTTCTATAATTTTCAACATTGATATATTTATGCGAAAACTTTTTAAAAAAATATATGATGTTCAATATGCTACAAACCCTTAACCGATCTGATGTTCTTAAAACGAGATGCAATACTGTCTGATGCGTCCGAACATGTAACCGAATCAGCTTATAAAACTCGCGTGATTGTTAAATGTTTTCAAAACTCTTCAAAACATTAGTTATAGTAATTAAAGGTTATAAACTGGCAAACGTTGTTTTGGCGCATTGCTTATTTTGTTACATTTCAAATGGTTGCTTAATATTGGTGATTACTCTGATTGAAAATACCTAGGCCATTAGTCAGAATCCGAAACAGATTGCCTCTCTAATCAGTTACATTGAATAAGAATGAGATAATGTTGGCCTTTCTTGCTAATAAAACGTATTACAGGGGTAAAGTATTGATGCTGTTAAACTTTAAGTCACTAAAATGTTTATTGGAAATAGTTATAGCGTGTAACATTCCATTCGAGATCAAATTTATGAAATATGTGAAAACAGTGAGAGGTTTTTTTTGATATACACATTATTCAATAAAATTATTTCAAAGTCAGTTCTGTGAGTTCTAAAATTGTTAGTCTAGAGAGTATCCAGAGAAAAATGAGAGACATGCAGCTCTTTAAGAGATGTAAGCCAGCTCCTCATGCACTGTTAGGAAACATGGGATTTAAATAGAGTAATTCAAATCCAACTAGAGGTCTAATGAAATTTCTAGACATTGCTTTTAAAAGAGTACAATGTTTAAAAGCATATAATAATATTATTTCATGAATATTTCAAAATAGAACATTGAGCGACTCATTGCGAGACGATAATAAAAATAACGTAAAGCAATAAAAGTTGATGGAAACAAATTGATTAAGTTTTGTTTTAATATTTTTTAATAACTAATTGAATATATATTGTTCTTAGTACTGGAAATAGGAATGGATTTATACATAGAACAGAGTTAGTATTATAGTCCAAGTTCAAGGGCGATTACCATGGAGAAATGGACTGTTAAAACTTTGGGGGAACCACCAATTATTGTCGTTAATAGCTAATAATATTGCTATAGCACTCTACCATAGCACACTGGTGGAAAAGATTCCAATAAGTCAATCGACACAGTCTATGACTAATGGATTGCTTACAAAACATAAATGAAATTATGAAGATAAGATAATTTAGAAAATATGTTTAGTTAAGTCACTTTAAAATGGCTACTTGGTAAATATAAATGAAATGTTTAATTGCATTTTATTTCATTTGCTTTTTTAGAGATGCCTGGAAAAGAGATACACAGTAGATCAGACGGCTGAACAATGTGGTCACAGAATAACACTTTCCGTTTGGACGAACTCCATCACACACCCGGAAGAAGAAATTCACAAATGGTGGAATGGTGAATAAGTGTTAGATAAATTGGAAATTAACAGTTTAGTTATTGACTTGAACAGTCACCCAGAAAGTGACAGTGACTGAACGAAACTTTCTGAATGTAACATTATTATCAATGTTGTCAACAATGCTGACAGATATCAAGACAGCGTGATAAGAGTGGAAGCAACTAAAGGTGAGTATATAATTAATATAGGATAACTGTAGGAAATTTTATTGTAAGTATGAAAGATTTATGTACACAGATATGTGTGTAATTGTTCAGAATATACATGAGCATTTGGTTAAAATGTGTGAGGAGAGAAAGAATACTAACTGTTTTGCAGATATGACAAATGCATTAGGAAGAATGCAGTGATTAAATATAGTTTTATCAAGATAGATATATACAGGTAGTACCAGAATAAACTAAGGAGAAATACAGTATATCAAAATGACTTTACAAGGAAACACTATAACGAAGGAAACAAGAAC
The DNA here is from genome assembly GCF_030347505.1 of Rhynchophorus ferrugineus. Lineage (NCBI taxonomy): Eukaryota > Metazoa > Arthropoda > Insecta > Coleoptera > Curculionidae > Rhynchophorus > Rhynchophorus ferrugineus. The sequence continues at coordinate 18,653,197 of NW_027472589.1, forward strand.
TAAGCATAAAAGGTGATCTCTAATAATATCTTTAAAATTATGATCTCTAATAAAAGTAAAATATATTACTTGGATAGACAATTGTTAATTAGGTGGATTAGACCTCCAGGGCATACCACTATATTAAAAAACACGCCTAGAACTCTTATAGGTGTTATGGAAAAAAGAAAGACGCATTGTCTACAATTATACTTTGACTTTGTATAAACTCCATTAGACAGAAAAGAAAATGGTGAACAGATGATGGAATCGTTAACAAGTGTTCGATAGATTAGAAATTAACAGTTTGGTAATTGACTTGTATAGTGATTCAGATAGTGAAAGAGACTGAATTAAACTTTTTAGTCGTAAACTTATAGCCCAATGCCAGAGAGAAAGCCCAATGAACATAGAGTAATAAGAGCAGAAACAAGTAAAGATAAGCATATAACTAGTATAAGATATCTGTAAAAAATCATATTGTAGAATATGAAATATGTATGTGCATAGATATGCGTTTTATTAAGAATATATATGAGCATTTGGTTAGAATGTATGAAGAGAGAATGAACACTAACCGTTTTGTAGATATGTCAAATGCATTAGGGAGAAAGTCCACCAAAGCAAAAAAATGTACACAGGTAGTCAAAAGAAACTAAAGAGAAATACAGTAATATCAAAATTATTTGACAAGAAAATGCCGCAACGAAGGAAAGAAAAATTAAACGTAAAAAAGTTGATACGAGAGTCACTATTTATATTTCGGAAACTGGCAACAATGTTTTCATGTGAGTACATCTGACGGTTCCATCGTAAAGTTTGACATTTTTGACGATATACGTACTCAGAACATTTTATCGCACGGACGATATTTGTTTATTTTGGATTTAATTGAAAGTTTCGTCTCGGCAAAAAATGGAACTGAATCGTGAACATTTTCGTGCAATCATTTTTTACGAAATTGGACTTTTGGCGATGAAGCTCTATCAAAAACTACCATGTATCGCTGGTTTAGTGAATTCAATCGTGGTCGTAGGTTGTCCAAAATCGGCTGTTGTGCCAGAAAACATCGATGCTGTGTGCGAAATGATTAAGCAAGATCGTCATGTCATTAGTTCCACTAGCATATATGCGACTTTACATGAACACTTAGCTGTGCGAAAGTTATGTTCGCGTTGGATCCCACACAATTTGACAATCGCTCAAAAAAACGCTCGTGTCGATTGGTGCAAAGAAATGCTTAAGAAATTCAATCGCGGTGCTTCGAAAGACGTTTATAAAATCGTGACAGGTGACGAATTATGGATATATTCGTATGAGCCCGAAATATGGGTGTTTCAAGATGAACCAAATCTGTTTCTTCGGAAAAACTGGCCATATTGCAACAGTGCCTCTAGAGGATCGTAGAACAGTAAATTCTGATTGGTACACAATCATCTGTTTGCCAAAAGTCTTCGATGAAATAAAGAAAACAAACAAGAGACGCTGAATTGTTCTTCATCATGACAATGCGAGCTTTCAAACAAGAGACTATTTGAGCACTCGAAACATCGAATTGATGGGTCATCCGCCGTACAGCCCTGATTTGGCACCCAATGACTTCTTTTTGTTCCCATCCGTGAAAAATAAACAGCGTGGTCAACGATTTTCATCGCCCGAAGAAGCTATTGAAGCGTTCAAAAATCATGGTTTGAAGATACCTCATTCGGAAAGGAATAAATGCTTTGAAAATTGGTTTGGTTTGGTTAGTGTATCGATAATCGTGGCGAGTACTTTGAAAAACCAAAAAAAAATATATTCGAAGCGTAATTATTTGTTCTTTTTTCCTATTCCCGAAATATAAATAATGACCCTCGTATGCTCTCTAATGAAAGTAAAACACATTACTTGGATATTCAATTGTTAAATGAATGGTATCACATCCTCCTGGAGAATAATAAATAAAAAAACGCATTTAGAAGTCTACCCTATAGGTGGTGTGGGAAAGAGTTGTAATGTAATATAGGGTGGGGCAAAAGGCCCGCTACCACTTTGATTGCGTGCCATCTTGGTTATGTGACGTTTAGCTCAGTTTCGCTTTAACCATTTTGTTGTGAAGACGTCCGAATTTCATTATGGATACATATACGCCACAAGAACTAGCAGAAATACTGACAATATTTATTGAAAATAATCGTTCCATTATTGCCACTCAGCGGAAATTGCGTCAATGATAGCTTTAGACTAGCAATAGACTATTGTCCCACATTGTATAATAAAACAACTCCAACTGCAATTAACTGCAGTTTAATTTAATCGATGAGATATGCATTACATGCTAATATAAATTGTATTTGATAACATTATTTTTGTTCGATTATTTTATTTACATTAGAATTTCCTTAAAACAGATCAATTGACAAGCCCCGGCCTACGATAGTAAAACACATTTTATTGGCAAAATTAGTTTTTATAATTAATTTATTTTTATATACACTGACTATAGCGACCTTCCAACTTTTCGATACCATTTTTGTAGTACGACTTGTCTTTTGCTTCAAAATAGGCCTCAGTTTCGCCGATCACCTCTTTATTCGACGAAAATTTCTTCGTAGCGAGGATTCTTTTGAGATCTGAGAACAGGAAATAGTCGCTGAGGGCCAGATCTGGAGAATACGGTGGATGAGGAAGCAATTCGAAGCCCAATTCATAGGTTTTTGCCATCGTATTCATTGACTTGTGACACGGTGCATAGTCTGTAGTATTTTTTCCATTCAAAAATCAATATTTTATCAACACACGAAATTCCTTTTTATCCATTTTTTTCACAATAATAGAAGTTGCTTCTCTCAAAATGCTATAATTCACAAACTAATGATCCGGCAGCTGTCAATTTATACACGCGTCTTTTGAGGGTTAGGGCTAACTAAAAGACATATGGATTTAATTCTAGTAGCGCCGTCTATGTGTCAGGCCGTGGACTTTTCGATTGAAATGATATGTCAAAGCCAAATTGAACCAACAGTTAAAGTTGACGCTATTATAGCTGTTTTATTGAATAAACAATATTTGGTCCTCAGAGTCATTATTTGTCATTGACACCAATTTCGCCACTTTTAAATCATTGAAATCAGAACTACTAATTGGAATATATGACGAAAGCAACTTCACCATATATTTCTAAGGAATACATTGATATTCAGGAGAATATATGGAGTAACTATATAAAAATAATTATTAAAAGTAATTCGTGTCATGAAATTTTCTTGAAATTTATTGAGAACCTTGCTGAGCATGGTTTACTTACTTTAAATGGCCGCTGTTCTGATTCACTGGGACTTGGACTCGGACTGGGACTCTTCTCAGCTCCATTTTCTTCTTTAACGGTTTCCAGCGCATCGCCCGGCGTTACTTCATCGACCACCTTCTTGGCCAGCTTCTTGAGATTACCGAAGAACACCGAGTCTTCGGAAGACGGAGTCTCGGGAGTTTCGGATTTCTCGTCCAATATTTCATCATCACTGGGCGGGGTAAGGAAAATAAACTGAATATCGCTATTCTTGGGGCTTTTCGGGCTGGTACTGTCTAGACTATCCGTTCGCTCTTCCTTTTTCGCCGCTGCTGGTACTCCGGGGCCGCTCGGCTCGAACTCCAGGTACGAGAACTCGTCGGTTTGTCCCTCGGGAGGTTTTAACGGTATGTGGATATAAACTGGTTCGGTGACTTTAGGCTTTTCCAGTTGACCGGCTTTCACCACCGATGTGAGTTTCGGTTTCTTCGGCTTGTCCGACTCCTTAGCTGGTTTCTTCTTGTCGGGAGTCTTCAGACTACTTAAGGAAAAAGCTCCTTTAATTTTATCTGACGCCTCCTTCAGTTTCTTCAATATCCCAAGTCTGGATAGACTCTTCCTGCTGTAGCTGCTCTCCATCGAAGATCGTCGCTTTTTCTGTGGTTCCACGCTCTTACTGCGAACGTCCCTAGAGGTGCTGGGTAAGCTGGACTGGGGATCTGGTACTTTTTTGGTGCTAGCTTGAAATAAGTCGTCGAAAGGATCATCTTTAGGCATCGATTCCTCAACATCTGATGTTTGCTGCTCTTCTAAATCTAATTTCTCTTCGTTGTCCTCAATCTCAACTTCACTACTGGGTGTTTTAGGTGGTTCGTCTTTAATTTGTTCGATATCGGTAGATTGTTTTGGTTCCTCTGTTTTTGGTTGATCAGTAACTATTGGTTCTGCGGTTATAGGTTCTGGTTCGACCGGTTTTGTCCCGCTTTTCAATTTTTCGCTTTCTTCTTTCTCCTTCAGTTGACGCACGTCCTTTAGAAGCTGTTTAAACGCTGGATTGATTTTCAACGGTTGTCTCCGGGTTATTGATGGTTTCTTCGGCTGAACTGACTCAGTTTCTTCAGGTATCTTTGTGAGATCCGTACCGTTCTCCGGCTTCGGCTCGGTGGAAGCGTGTAAGCTCTCCTCCGGAGCGCCTTCCGGAGGTTTTAGCGGTATGTAAATGTATTCTGGTTGGGTGTCCATTCGCGGTTTGGTCTGTTCCGATTTCGGTTCCTTTTTGGTTTCCTTCTTGGTCGGTTTTCCATTTTCCTTCCTTGAGGATTTCTTCGTGGGGAATGTGAGTTTGGGAACCTTGATTTTCTTCTTGGCCTCGCGCAGTTTCTTCACCACGTCGAGTTTCGGAAGGCTGTATCGACTGTGGCCGCTCTCAGCCGACAATTTTCGTTTTCTTGGTTCTGTATCTGCTGGTTCAGCTCGTTCTGAAAACATACATATAATAAGTTAGATCAGTAAATTCAAAAAATTACTTTATGGCAATTGTACGTATTTACTATATCAAAAATAAAAATAATTTTTGCAAAAAAAGCCATTGAAAGAAAACTCTCGAAATAGTTCCAAATCAGCGCATGACGTGATTGTCACACTAGACGGTTTGTTTGGGTAAAAGTCTTATTCATACATTATTTTAATAATTTTGTGTTATAATTAGACATTTTGTCTGTAATATGTGTCGATGGTATGAAGGTCACTAACGTAATTGTGCATCCGTAAAAACTCCAAACTTGTACATTTTAGCTCCAAGTTAGACAAAGTTATAGAAATGTGATTAAATCTTGTAAAGCACCGGTATAGTTTAAATATTGGTAATTTATTCACGCCAATAATCATTCTAGTATAAGTATTTACTATATTAAGTAACTTTAACTAGGTCTAAAGTATAATTAACTTAATATTGAGATAAATAACACTGTTGATAATATTTGAGGTTAGGGCTCATTTGTTTTTTTTTTTGTTATGTGTATGAGTCCCTAATCATTTTTAACCAATAAATAATATGGAACATTATATTTAACATAATATAATGGTTTTAGTTGTACAAGTTTACATGAAGTCAGTACAAAATATATATCAGTATATTCCTACAAAATTCGAACGCCAATTAGACAGAAAAAAAGAGCTTCTAATGGATTAGCTGAATATTCACTGCTATTCAGTACTGAACGATCATATATTCTCAAAATAGAAAGAAGAATCAATTTAAAAAAAATTAAGCCTTCAACAAGTGTTAATAAAATCCCATCATAGTTAAATGATAACAAACGAACATGAAATATTAGGGTTTTTGAAGATCACATAGTTCAATGGGCTATACTTCACCAGGTTAAGGGTAACTGATACATATTAGACTGAACAATGTAATTTTATCAAGTTTTTACAGCCTGGATGCGTGTGTTCTAACAAACATTTCGAACAATACACGTATAGGTGTGAAATGTTGTCACTGAAGTCAAGTATAGTAAAAGAATATATTGGATTCGCATTCAATCTCAAAATAACGATGTATCTTTAGAGGCTATCCACGAATCAATTTTGGTATCTTCATAAGAAGCTGCTCTCGAAAGTGGTAGGTCACGACTCATATACCGGAACAAGTAGTTATCACAAGAAGTAAGGTCTGGAGATTGCGGAGGGTGGGGAAACACTTCCCAGTTTAATGGTTCGAAATATGTTTTAATCGATTTTGCAGCATGTGGTCGAGCTTTGTTATGCTGAAGAGTAACATTGTTGTTATTCCGGTAATATAATAATCCCTTCAAATCCATTCGATGATGATCTATGTAAAAAAATAACGAAAATATACACAATTATTGAGAGTACACAATAAACTATTTCTAATCCCTTGAAGAATATGGAAGTCATCCAAAATTCGGATATTTTGCACCGTATGTATTGAAACCAAGGCATATTGAAATACTTTAAAGTAAAAAAAAAAGTTACTGGTGGTGGAAAGTAAATCAATTATAATAATCCAAAGAGAAAGAAGTCATCGGGGGCCATCTAGTTATACATTAACATTATAGACAAAGCCCAATATCCATGGCTTCAAGCTAATACTCTGGGTTTGGTAGGATCAGCTTAGTGTGATATACTATGAACAGTTAATGAAACCATCAATGGTGATTGATATCGACTACAATTAAGACGTTTGAGCCAAACACTGCATGAAAAACGGCCATAAAACGAACAAAGACAGAACATTCAAATTTACGAGCATGCCTTAGCAGTATTCGAACCCGTGACTATCGTAACAGTAGGTGAACCGTCCTGCCGCCTCGACCACTGTGCCAACCCAGCCGGCCAAGATGAAAAACTTATAATATTAAAATAATTATTACTAACAAATAATTATTCTACAACCAAAGTACTAATATCATATTTTACCAGTGGAAATAAATGGGGAAATTGAAAGTGATAATTTAATATTTTAATATTAGAAGCTTGCTTATATTTTGATCACCGATATCTGTAGGTGAAAATGCAAAAACGTGGTGCAAAAGTTCCGCTACCATTTTAAGATAAGTAAGTTTGGTTTTCATAAAAAGTTTATTTGGTCTTCACATTTTTTTTTTCGTTATGATTGAAAAATTATATCGGCTAAATGGTGAGTGTGATTCGCTGAACAACTTTCGGCACTTATTAAAGCATTTTTCGTGACATCCTGCAACATCTGAGGCTGTATTTCTTCAATTTCGTGAGGAATATTGTCTTTAAGATTTTGAATCGTTCGGGGCTTATTCATATAAACTTTTTTATTTTAAAATACCCCATAAGAAAAAATCGGGTGCTAGTTTCTAGAAATAAGAAATAATGTAATAAGAACAATTCGGAGATCTGGCTGGCCATGCTAAATCGTCACTTCGCGAAATTAGTATTCGTGGATAAACGTCATTCATTATTTGAGTTGTTGAATGAGCTGTGTGTCTATGACCCCATCTTGCTGGTACCACATGTCCTCTAGTCCTTGCTCTTCCATTTCAGACACAAGGAAATTTCGAATCATGTCTCGGTACCATTCAACAGTAACAGTAACAGCAACACCTTGGTCATTTTCAAAAAAAAAATAGGGACCAATGTTTGCAGCATGAATACCACACCATACAGTTGTTTTTAGTGTATGCAATGATGTTTCATGAATTAATTAAGGAATCTGTGTTCCCCAAAACTTACTGTTCTGTTTATTGACGAGGCCACTGAAAAGAAAATGGGATTCATCGCTAATTATCAATTCAGACGAGAAATCTTCAATTTCACCAGACAGCCTTAGGATTGCATTACTGTACTCAACTGGTTGATCAGGATCCCTCAGTAGCAATATATGGATTAATTGAATTTTGTACGGGAACATCAAATCAGTTTTCAAAATTCGCCTAAAACTGCGTTCAGAAATATGTAACTGGGAACCACGTCTCCGAATGGTGATAGAGACTCTGAGACACTATCGCGCACCAGAGCCACATTTTCACCGTTACGAGACGTTCGTTGACTTTCAGAATGAGGCCTGCCTGCTTCCGTACCGTAGTGTCGAAAATTTGCATGTAAACGATCATGTATTTCTGCTCGTTCTTGTGGCGTATATTTATTCATAATAAAATATTGACGTCTAGACAACACAATGGTTAAAGCGAAACTGAGCTAAACGTTACATAACCAAGACTGCACGCAATCAGATGGTAGCGGGACTTTTGCTCCACCTGTTCTAAATCTAAGCAAGTGTTAGCCACTTCACCTAACTGTTAAATTCGGTGATTTGACATATGTCTACATAAATAATCATGAAACGCTCAAAATTGAATTTTCGAAATTGCGCTTGTGTTGTTTGATTTAATAAAAATTTTAGAAAATTATGATAATGCTGTTCACTTTAGTTTCAACGATATAAAATTGGTGATTTTGATGTCAATGACAAAGAGTGGCCTGAGAAAATTGAAAATGGAAATGGAAAAGATTTGAAGACAATGCAGAACGAAAATCCAGTTTAAACTCTCAAAGAAACTTCCGAAACTTTCGAAGAACATACAGATCAACAATTGATGAACCAACTATTTCCAAAAACTATATCCAAAAGGAAAGAAAACTGCTACCATACAAATTGACTGAAAATACCATTTCGATCTATTTCAACATCGTGGCATCACTGCTGCCAGGGAATAAAACAAGAGTTCTGTAATCTCAAGCGCTAAAAGTCATAGGTTAGCCTAGGAGAACCATCCACATCGAAATGAACATCCAATCGAACTATTAAAACAACGTAATGTTACAATTGGATCGCTGCCAAACAAACATCGTTATTTCGACTCGGTATCGCCATGTTGCCAAAAAGATATGAAAAAGTTGTAGAAAATTATGAAAAATTCAGATTAATATATATTGTACCAATTTTTTTCAACAAATACCTTTTTAAAATAGGAATATGATCAGTATACAAACCAGCGCCGAATAAGATGAAATACTAAATCATTCAATATAGTAAAATCTACCAATAGTCAAAAAATGCGAGTATTCATATTTTTTTTAGTTTTTAAGGTATAAATAGACGTCCTTCTAGTGACTCATCACATATCATCGTATTACAGAAAATTACTAAAATACTATTTAATAAAACAGGATATTGCGTAAGTAGATGAAAACAACATACACAGTTATATTTATAGAAGTGTATATATATTAAGAGTAGCATAATGTGGTCTTATAAACACTCAGATGATTAAATTGTTGTTCCATAGAAATACCGAAAAACTATGGAAATTTTAGTAGTACATAGGTATTTCTTGATTTAACTAAAAAAAATACTATAAATAATTTTTTATTTCAAATGAGAACAAGCAATCTTGATTGAAATTCACAACACAGAACAGCGTGAATTGGAATTATAATCAGTAAGAGTGCATTAACTTGCACGAAAACAAGTTTAATCATTATATATTATGTAACGTGCAATAATAAACCATTTCAAAATTGAATTTTAGTCATTCATTACTTTTGTTGTTTGAATTGCCCATCAAATACTTTAGACATTTTAGGTGCTGCTGTTCCACCAAATCCCGACTTTCGATTTTGATATAACATTTTAAAAGTAGCGATGTCTATGAAAAAGGACGGTTTGGGGATCAAACAAGTTCGAAGACAATGTGCCAGAGTTATTAGACGAAAATCCAACTCAAACTCTCAAAAAACTTCAAGACAGCTTAACAGTCTATTAATCAATTTTTTGTTGCTAGCCAGGAAAAAAGAAGAGCTATCCGTAGCGTGTTGCGACTGGCGATAGGTAGATCTACCGCGACAATCCCAAGAGCCAACAGTCATCGATTAGTCCAGAAAATACATCAACAGAGAAACGGACTATAAAAGTATGCATATAATGAGCTGCTAAATCCGAGAGAAAATACTACTGCATATGTAAACCGACGTAAATTGAACATATTGAACAACATTTTGTTAGAAAAAGCTATCAATGATGAGTAACGGATGCAAAGTCATCCTCTTGCATGATAATACTCGACCCCACATTCCAAGAGTTATTTAGGATACATTGTTCCAGCTCGAATGAAAAGTACACCCATGGCACACAACAGACAAATCACCTTCTGATTACCACTTGTTTACATTGATTCAGCAAAGTTTGCTGAGCAAACGGTTCTAAAATACTGCCGAAGCTGGCACACAGTTTCAAACTGACAGCATTGTTCTCTTATAACGACTGTCAGCTGACGGCGTTGCATTAAACAACATTTTGGACTTGTTTATGTGCTGTGGTTATGCTTCGGAACGTGTGAAAATTAAGAGAAAACGTTTCAAAGCCGATTCAAAGTATTTTTATCACGCCTGTGGATGTTATTTGCTCGGTAAAACCATGACAAATGCACTGAAAGATGCGTATTTGCAGTCATAGGTACCGAGTTATATTTTTGTAATGCGTGCAAAACAGAGCTGTACAAGTGTTTTTTTCATTTTCTGTGCCAAACTTATGGAAAGAACATTTTCTTTATTACTTAATTATTACGCTGTTACTAGTCGTTTCCGTCTAACCTACAATTTGTCTTTATAATAACTTAAATCTAGGTATACAACTAGGAGGACCAATCGGCCCTATCTCAGTCTCTGGTGAAATAATGCTTATACATGTCACTCCTGTATTTTTTATTATATGCACCTCACTACACAACACTACACAAGATTAAATGGTTTGATTCTTTTGAGTCTGTGTCCTGGTCTGGTGGTATCCAAAAGCTACAATATTTCAATATTCTCATGAGAATGGAAGACTCCTCATGTCTCCTTGCAGTTCTCTTGATTTCTTGACTGACTGTGAGTATCTGAAGGTCTCCATGTAGGTAATCAGTCTTATAGTATTTGAGTGTGCCCACAATACCTTTCAGGATTTTGTTCTGAAATTGTATTTATGTTACTCTTTGCAGAACATCCCCATAATTGAACTCCGTATGTCCATATAGGTTTCAGTATATGCTTATATAATAGCAATTTATTATGTACTGATAATTGCGATTTTCTTCCAATTAGCTAGTACATTTTTCTATATTTCAATTGCAGTTCTTTTCTTTTCTTCTTTATATGTTCCTTCCCGCGAAGTTTTGCATCTAGATACATTCCGAGATATTTAGCGTTGTTGCTATATGAAATGATAGTATTATTTAATGTTATTGATACTTGTATGGTCTGTTTAAAGGTGAACTGCACATGTACAGAATTACTTTCATTAATTCTTATTCTCCAAGCTTGTGTCCAATTATTTTATTGTCACTTACCTGGTGTAATTTTCGTGAGGCTTCTTCACTATTGTCTCCAACAGCTATAATCGCAGTATCATCAGCAAATGTAGCCATCATAAAATTCTCCATTTGTGGTATATCACAAGTGTAGAGTAGATAAAACATTAGTCCCAGTACACTTCCTTGTGGTACACCTGCTTTAGCTTCTTTTATTGTAGAGTAATCTTATTCTTGTTTGACTCTAAACATTCTGGTTGTAATGTATGATTTTAATAGTTCGGTGTGTTGTTTTGGTAGCATTTTCTGTAATTTATGAACAAGGTCTTCATGCCAATCAAAAGGTTATTGATGTGATGAATACACCATATCTTCAAAAAGAATGGTATTTGTTGGCTACAATTTTAGCCGAAATCAAATACAATGAACATCAGTGCAAATTTTGTTTCAATCCAAAGGTTGAGAAATAACTTAATTGTACTGGTTTATTGGTTGGTATGCAATTAGGATTCCCGAAATTTTTCTGTTTTTTTTTTTGTAAGCTTGGACAGCTGTGAAGTTGATCATCGTTATATGAGAAAGGTGTGGCCGAGTTATACCCATTATGAGCCAGGAGCAACAAAACCTGTCTGTTTAACGCCTGATGATGCAGCAGCATGGGCATCGTTTTTCTCATAGTTGTTTACAATTTTCTTAGTAACTACAAATCACCGCATTACAAGCGCGTAGTCGACAATTTGTAGTAAAATTACCACAATATTAAAAATCGAATGTCTCTCAGAATAAATTTTCTGCATTCAGATCTTGATCTTTTCCCACAAAACCTGGGCGACACGAACGACGAGCAAGGATAGCGGCTACACCAAGATATAGCGAAAATCGAATGGCGATACCAAGGATTTTGGGACGAAGGTATGATAAGTGATAAACGGTTTAACCTCTGTTCATTTCTTATGTATACTGCTTAATTCAATAAATGGTCGTTAAGAATCAAAAAGAGTAATAATCTTAAAACCAATTTGAAAAAACGGGTTCCTGATTTCTTTTCGCCCACAGATTTTATTTCAAGCCCAAAACCGCGTATATCCAAAGAAGTAGTAAAATACGTCATCAATATATTTAATGTATTGCCTGTCGCAATTTGTAAATTCGTTTTAGAGCCACACAATATTTTCCTTCTCATTTTATTCCAGTTAAAAAGAGATACGTTCAAACGAAAGAACCTGCAAAAGTGGTTCGGTTGTCAAATATTTGCAGAGTTCATCAAACTATTAGTTATAACAACTAGTAGTTATAATCCGGCAAGGTTGTTTTAACGCTTTGCTTGTTTTGATACATTTTTAATCGCTGCTTTTTGTTGGTCTGATTGAAAATGCCGAACCCACACAGAACAAATTGGGTCTCGAATCAATTACTTCGGACAGAAACGAAATAATGGAGGCCCCCTCTTGTCAGTAAAATTCCTTAGAGATGTAAATATTTTTACTGTTAAATATTAAGTTACAACTATTTTTATTGACAAGTATTTTTAGCGTATTGCAGCCACACTGAATAATAGTATGGGAGCGGTCATTAAAATATCTCAAAAAATTATATATTTTTCATCTTGGATTCACTGAAAACAAACGGTTCTCATACGGAGCGGGTGATCAATTAATATCAGCTTGATGTTAGCTCTATCAGAAATCTATGAAATGTATCATCTCTCTATATCAGTGGGTAGTTTGTTCAATATTAACATAATTTAGTCCAATTATTTCAAAAGAAACTGTCTCTAAAGTACATAGCTTAGAGCTATCAGATATTGATTGAGTCATTTAGAGCATCTCTTCGCACACTGTTAAGTAATGTCCAAATTTAAATGGTGTAAAGAGAGTAGGAAGTTATATTGTAAAGTGTGAACGATTGATATACATAGATATGTATATAATTGTTCAGAATTATACATGAGCAGTAGGTTACAATGTATGAGAAGAGGATAAATATTAAGTTTTTTGTAGATATGGTAAATACACTAGGGAGAATTTAGTTATTAATTTTATCAAAAATAGTGTACACAGGTAGTAACAGAAGAAACAAAAATATATAGTGATATCAAAATGACTTGACAAGGAAACACGCCATCGAAATAAACAAGAACCAAACGTAAAATTTTAAATATTACTTTCTAATGAAAATAAAATACATTACTTGGATATACAATTGTTAATTAGATGGATTATCCTTCAGGAAATAACACTACATAAAAAAACGCGCCTAGGACTCTGCCTCATGGGTGGTGTAGAAAAGAATTAAATGCAAATATAATAAAATATATAATATAGCTATATAATTAACTATAGTTACCAGTCTTCGATAAGATATGCATTACGTGTACTATAATATTAAAACAAATTATATTTGATAATATTTTTGTTTCATTATTTGATATGGACTAGAATTGTGTTACATGTCGAAGCCAAAATAAACTAAAACTCGTTGATGCGGCAACATTGCGACGTTTTGACGTCATAAGCTGAGATCACGTATACTCACTGCTTACTTTGGTCCGACTAAACTTATATAATCTAACATTCAAATGTTTTTGTTTCTACAAGGGTTAGAAATATGTTGTATAGAAATCGCTATCTTTTAGCCCCCCTCCACTAGACTTTAACCTGTTGTTGTTCTTCTGTATTCTTGGAACGTTAATAAAAATATAGTAAAAAAATATCTAGAAAAAATATCTTTAATCTTTTAATTCTATTAGAAAAAAAAATTGTAAAATTTAGACACCGGAAGACCTTAACGAACGGCGAATTTATCTTTTTGACCGAGACGACAAAAAAAGTTACGATGGGCTATAATGGCTTAAATGTTAAGCTTCCATTTTTTCATAAAAAGTGCCCAGTTTTTCTTAATAATCAACTGGGACTCTTGTACCCCGATATTATAACTAAAACCGAGATGGTCATACTTCCCCATCCTAACTTACCTTGTTCATCGATTTTCGGTTCGTTCTCCTTGATATTTGAGTTGCTGGGACCTCGCTCCTCCTTATCCAGGTACTGGCTGATGTTATCCGAACTTTCCGCCGACTCTAGCTGGAACTCCTTCACCTCCACATCGTCCTCCATCAGTTTGTCGTCGTCCTCCACGTACTCCTCGATCACAAGCGAACCTGCCCGGCTGCTCTTGGCCGAGGAATCGTCTCCGGGTTCCGACACCATCTCCACCTGCAGGAAAGAGGGCGTGGTCTTGCCGCTTTCCGGATAGGTCGTCAGTTCCGATATCTCCACCCCCTCTCTTTTCTCCCCCATGACTCCGGCGGATTTGGTTCTTCTGCGATACGATAAGTGTTTAGTTGAAAATGAAAACGTGTAAGACGATCGACTTACCTCAGAGCGTCCATGGTGAATGGATATGGATCGATTTTCTCGTTGAAAGGCGGTTTATAAAGATGGGTCCAGGGATAACCGCCTCTTCTTCTGGCTCTTCTGATATCTTCCCAACGATAGGTTTTGATCGGTACTCTGGGAGCTTTGCGGGCTATCAACGACAGAAATTGTTGAAAGGAATTTGACTGGCAAAAAATGCGCACGCACACATGAACAGTGATAATATTATTAAAACAGCCTGTTAAGTCAAAACTCGTTATATTTACCTTTAATAATCAGATTCTTCCTTTTCGCGTAGGCCTTTTTATTCGCAAATGATTTCTAGGAATACACATAAGAGGGTTACTCAACGTTCGGAATAAGTCACTTTATTAATATAAAATTCTAAGAAGCATCCACATTCATGCCGGAAAGTTGTAGATAGATAAACTGTAAATTAATTTTGAAGATTTACGATAGCTTAGACCGATTATGCTTTATTGTACAGGTTTGTTCGATTTACATGCATCAATGCAGAGTTGAGGAACAAATCTTTACTAATCTTTACTAATTACTGACGGCTACAGAAAATCCTGTAGACACCCTCCCAGAGCGACAGTGGTGAGCTGATAATAAACTTCGTATCCCTGACATCCCAAAGCGTTAGTATATTACAGATATATAAAATTTGAATCCGCTAGTAGATAAAAGCTAAATCAAAAATATAATCAGTAATATGGACAGCAACCAGTTGAAGGTCATGGCATCAGCGTTGCAATGTATAGATTACATTGAGAAAACAATTAATTGATTGCTTGTGTTTTGATCAGTGACATCTATTGATTTTGGCTATTACGAAGTCTGAATATAAACAATTGTTAAACAACCTAATCTTTAGTTGCTTTACTTAAGGAAATCTGCTGTCGAAATCCACCAAATACTTCTGGAAACGTGTGGCGATTCTACTGCGTCATATCCCAATTATCAGTTGTTTTCAAAGGTTAAAAAGTTGTAAATTTGATATCAATAGATCAAAATAATTCGAAGGCAATGAACATCCAGCCCAGAAGCCCAGCAGAAGTCTGAAATAACTTCCAAAACCGCTTAGCAGTTGACAAATTAAGTATTTTATATCGTTTCAACATTGCGATTTCATTAATTGGCAGGCAATTAAGAAGAGTTTTATCTGGTATATTGCGACTGGCAAAAAAGAGAATCGACTACGATAATTCCAAGCTCAAAATGGCTGCTGGTGAATCAGCAAGGTGTCGTCTATTACGAGCTGCTACAATAGAACTGTTAATTGTGGCAAAACATATTGACAATAACGATTAAAAAACGCAAAATTATGAGGACGTTCAGTCGCATGTTGCAAGCGTACTCAATATAGATACCATATTCTAATTGCCGCTTGTTCAGAGCGACACAACATGGCTTCGCTGGCACACATTTTCGAAATTCTATGATAAAACAAGTTCTTTCGATACTATATAGCCATGTTGGCAGAAACATGAGAAGAATAACATGAGAGAGAAACAAGAGTTGTAGAAAATAATGGAAAACAGTTTTATTAATATAAATTGTCTCAATTTTCCTCAATAAATAGCTTTCTAAATGATGAGAATGTATGCAAAAATCTTTAAAAAAAACTAACATTAACGAGTGTTACATGATATTGGTGAAAACAATGAGTATAGAAATTTAAAAAAAAGACTTCACATACAAAATAAAAATGTCATATTTCACCTAGAATTAAAACGCGATGGTTAAATTAAATAAACTGCTTCCCTGTAAGCCGGATGTACTCTCCAGATCTGCGTCATGTGACAATTGCGATAAATTTTTACAAACCTCACAATATTGTTCTAGAGAAAAGAATTATTTCTAATATATGTCCTTCTGTGTTTGTCTAATTTGTCTCGTCATTCAGTTGGAATGAAGATCAAAAAAAAGTTTTCGATCTAATCATTTTAATATGAGAATATTGGCTTCAACGTTTTAAAAGTTGTTATTTTGAACGTTTTAAAAATGTATAAGTTAGGAATAAGGTTACTTAGAAACAAACTAGTGTAACTCTATTGATGTTAAAAACGATATAACACCTCTCGGTAACAGATTCTGGATAGGAAAAACAATTTATGAAGATAACCAAAAACATATTAAGAAAAATTCTATCATAGAGATGATGGAGATAATGATTGATGATGGAGTTATTCAATATGTTCGTAGATTGCCACCTACTCATTTATGAGACGATAATGATTAAACTTATTTCACCTACACAATAAATCAAACTGAAGAGAAAAATAGTGATACTACAGCTAGAGAAACAAGATGTGGTACATGTGGTGATGTGATTATCTCCTCAAGTAAATGTGTCTTTAAATAACTAATGAATAAAATTTGAACTGAGTTTGGTTATATATAATATTTTGATTATTTTATTGGGTAATATTGTGCTAAACAACATGAACACTGGAAATCGAAAGTTATCTATAATCCATCCAAAATAACAATGAACTCATGTCATCAGGACATCGAATGAATTGCCTATTGCAGTTTGTAAATTCATTTTAAAATCAGACTAAACTAGCTATTGTTATTTTGACTCTGTGCTTAATATTTGTAATTACTCTGATTGAAAATACCAAATCTAATAAATAATCAGAATCAGAAACATATTGCTTCTCTAATCAGTTACTCTGAACAGGAAGGAGATAATGAGGACCTCTTCTTACCAATAAAATGCGTTAGGGAGATAAGCATTGATACTGTTAAATAAAAAATTTTTGGCGTTTTTATTGAAAATATTTTAATAAATAAAGCTACACTGAATGGACACTGATTATAATTTCGCAACAGAAAAATAACGATATAATGTAACAGGTGAGGCAAAAATCCTGCTACCATTTTTATTGAGCGCCATCTTGGTTATGTGACGTTTAACTAATCGTCAAGTGCCTCACAAAACCACAATTTATCGTTAATAGAACAGTCGGTTTTGGGAAAAACAGAATCCTCAATTGATTCATGAAACATTATTGCATCCACTAAAAACAACTGTATGGTGTGGAATTCATGCTGGAAACATCATTGATCCCTATTTTTTTGAAAATGACCAAGGTGTTTTAGTTACTGTTATTGATGAATGGTACCAAAAAAAATAATACCTGAAATGGAAGAACAAGGACCAAAGGGCATGTGGTTTCAGCAAGCTGAGGCCACAGCACACACAGCTCGTTCAACAATTGAATTATTGAATGACGTGTTTCCACGAAGACTAATTTTGCGAATCAGCTTTAACCACAAAGAGCCTATTGTGGTTGGCCTCCTGGGCCCAACAACGTCGTACCTCGTTCTTTATGAAACAAGAGACTAATAGGATACGGTTGGGGAGGAGAGAGAAGGCTACCAATTTAGCTGCACATCCGCTCACTCATTTTCCAGTATAGTAACGTGGGAAGGGATCTACAGTAAACCTGTCCTGATCCCATTCAGATAGAGGCTACGGATGATTAACAGTGAGTCGGTGGCCATGTGATGGTTGAACTTCTGTTCCAGGAAATATTCGAGGGCATTTCGGGTGTCTGTAAGGATTAGCTATTCTTTGAAGGATTGGATTGTGATATATGATAAAGCTTTGAATATCGCGAAGAGTTCAGCGGTCAATACTGAACCCTGTTCGAGAGCTTGAAATGGAATGCCCATATTGCGAGATTTAGAGCTATCGGAATATAGATTTCGAGTCACCGACCAGGATAAGAGTGGAGAAGTTCACGGGACTCGGTCCGAATAAGATAAGGACTATATCTCTCTTTTAAAAAATTAACATAAGGATGTATTTATGAAGGGGATAGTGATGGTCGGAGGGGGAAAATTGGGGTAGTGGACAAGGAGGTATCTAGTATCAGCAATTATATGAGATGTACGAGTGGAGTAGTTAACCTTTAATTAATTTAATTTATTATCAAAACTGGTTCAACATTAATTCACAGTCTTTACACACACAATTTGATATGCCATAAATTCAGCCAGAGTGATCTATTTCTATTTTTAAGTATATAGTTGTTATTTTTCAAACAAATAGTTTCTAGTCTGCGGGGCCTAATTTTCGCCTAATTTTGCGACGTTGCCATTTATAACTGATCGTGAGGTAGAATCCAATCAGCACAATATCGTCATTTTTGTTTTAGCGCCGAAATTGTTAAGATTCTTCTAGTAGCATTGACTTGTTTTATATAATCTATAAAGCTATTAATTACATTATTTAGGTCCTGTATTGTGTGTTATTCTCAGTTAATCGTTATTTTATATATACTGTTATATTCCCCGAATTTATTAATTAATTTCTCAATTTATAAGTAGGGTTAAGAAGTTCGATCGTACATGTCGTTTGTACTACTTTTCTTCACTTGTTTTCCATATAGACTTAACTATTATATTAATGTTTGTTCTTGTATCGCTCAAATTTTAATTCTATACAATAAGCAATAATGAATAAAACTTGTAACTTATGAGTATTGTCAAAGGTCTGAACAGACGTTATCGCAGAGAAAAAACTATTGAATTTTAACTATACTGAAAATTTTAAACGCGGAAAAGTAATATTGAGAGAACAAATTAAGGGTACATTACAGTTGGTAAAAGTTTTAGCATATTTCAATTTACTTATCACTGAACAGATATTATAAGACTACATTAGAAGGTTTATATATTAAATTATGTATATATCCAAACATACGTACATATATTTATATAGAAATTATGGATTATTATTGGAATCTTTATATGCAGAAAAATAAATCATTTTTATTATCTGACATATTGTTTCCTTTTCTTTTTTCTAGGATACAAAGCTATTTTAAAATTAAATATTCTTATAGGCTCTATATAGTAAGTTCTTCGTGTTACTTCATATTACTAATACAATGTTTATAAATTTATAAATAAATTACATTTGTTATGGCATATGGGGTTTTTAGTTTTTTTATCCTATAATAAAAATTATTTTAGAATTAAATATTTTTATAAAATGTTCTCGATATTACTTTTAATAAATTACAACACGCCCATAAATTAATTTTAAAGGGTTTACAACAGATGGTATTACTGCGTGTTAAATCTCATCGGATACATTTCGGATCACCTTCGTATTGAAACCCTATCTACAGGCTTCCTTTTCATACGTGTGATATTATTAGAGTGTTGAAATTGTCTGAATTGTACATAGTAAATCGCATTTGTGGAAAACTGTACTTTTTTACTACATTTTGAAGAAAAAGTCGGCTGAAGTCATCAACACACAGTATGTGAAGCTTATAGCAAGCATGCTTCGTCGATTGTAGTGATTTTGGCATAAAAACAAGACGTTCTGAACACCCCAATAAATTTAAAGACAAAGACTTGGAGGCTTTACTCGATAAAACCATCAATGGGCATCACTATCGACTATAATTGATGCGTTTGTGCTGAGCAATGTGCAAAAAAGGCTGGAATACGCAACAATATTACAATACAATCACAATCAACAATTACAATGTTATCTATCAACATAATTCTGAGTCGTCACCTGCCTTAGCAGCGCTTCACTTATCAAAATATCAAAAATGCACGATTTTTGGTTAATATCTAGTATCTAGTTAGTATATTTTAGGTTGGATCAAAAGATACATAGCTTTTTCGAAATGAAATCCTTCAATTGGACATGGACAATACATTGCAGTATTGAAATAAATATATAAATAATTTATTGAAATATACATATAATTTATAAAAACTGGCAACGTCACAAAATTAAATTTTATTGCAAATGGCAGGCGTCCCTATGAGTAGACTAATTTTTTTTCGAATAGTCTAAAGTACAATTTTCTTTGTTTATTTTAGTTTTCAATGTGATAGATATTGAATCAACTTAAGATTAAAACATTGTTTGAAATAATATACAGTTAACCCTTATTAATACCCCTAAAATTAAAACGCACCCGATAAATACAATAAAATGTGTATAAAAATATAATTAACTATTTATTTATATGCAACCAAACATACACGAACTATTGGTCATTTGGTAATAATCTATTTAATTTATAAGTTATGATATAATATATTCAAGCGAATT
Source organism: Rhynchophorus ferrugineus (assembly GCF_030347505.1). Taxonomy (NCBI): domain Eukaryota; kingdom Metazoa; phylum Arthropoda; class Insecta; order Coleoptera; family Curculionidae; genus Rhynchophorus; species Rhynchophorus ferrugineus. The sequence continues at coordinate 18,673,702 of NW_027472589.1, forward strand.
CAAATATATACGTAGCTTTTAATTTTAATATCGAGAGACGTTACAAATAATGACGCTCCTCTATCTCTTAAATTATTATTAAAACTATTTTTATTTTGAATAAAATTATCCTCAAAAATCCCCGAATGAGTGTCCACCTTACCCAACCAATTCCCAGATTCATACACCGACAAGGTCCCTCCTACGCAATCACGTCTACTAATAGAAAACCCGTCTGAATCCTAGTTTGATACGCATTCTGTCTATCCGGATGACGAAATATTATTAGGGCGATCGAGTGAAATAGTTGGATGAATGTGCATGTATGTATTAAGGGTTGTTGTCGAGATTGTTGTTGTTTATTATGCAGTTAGGTGCGAGTAATCCGAGTTAATAAATTATCGACGTTATATATGTATGTAGACAACCAAACAAACACGAGGAGGAAAGAAATGCGCACCTTTGGTGTTATTCTTTCGAGTTTTATGCTTTCTAGTGTTGTCCATTATCACAGCGACTGAGGGTGATCGACGACCGCGTCACGAGGCATACAGTCATCTTCGCAGACGTCCGTAGGAACGCGCACTGGTTGGGCGGAGGCGCCGGGAACCGTTCTAAAAATACTCTCTGAAGATTGTAGGTTTACGGATCTTCTTGGGGCGCCAGACGCGGGTTTATATAACACTTTTTCGCGATTTTCTCGGTTCGCGAGTTTCGTTCCCGGGTCCGGTGACGGCTAAAATATCGGGGGTTGATTGGTACGAACTAGCGCCGCGAGTTGAAAAGTTTTCGGTCGTCGGAGTCGTTGTCTTCGAACGTATGGGGGGCGCGAGGCGACGGGGGCCCTTGCGTCCGCGAAACGTCTCGTCGTTTAACACAGACACGCGCGCGTCCCGAAGTAACTGGGTCCGGTCGGGAGGAGGAAAACCACTTTTCGCCGATGTTTTCGTCTCACGTCCGATCCCGCAACTAAAGGCCGGCCTATTTTTGGGCCAGCGTCTATTTTTGAAAAATGACACGCCGCATCTCGCATCATTTCTGACGCTAATAACGCGAAACGACTTTTTTATTATCCGACGATTGTTGTTGGGATGATGGCGTCCGTCCGTTTGTTCGACACGCGGGCCGAGAACTTTTTCCTCGGTCCAGCGCGTTGTTGTTACTTCCAGAATTTGGGCCGGATGGCGATTTTATCGCCTTGCCTTCTTCTTTCTTATCTCGTATCTTCGGATACCGCAGTTCATTTTCCAGGTTTTCCAGCGAATGTAATATTTTAAGCGCGCGGTCATTTTTTTTTACTATAAAAAAGTCCTTACTTAGAAAAATTCTTGCGATGTATAGTCTATCCGAAGTAGCCATGAATAATGTATATGTATATACCTTCTAATTATTATTTGTTTCAACCGAAGCCGAATCATATGGATGACAATACGCTATTGTTATAAATCCATATATATGTATCCATATAGTCCTTCCAATAAAAGAATCAATGCACGTCAGCAGCACCGTTGAATTTATTGCTAAATTCAGTTTATAAAATCATAAAATCTCTTTTAAACTAGAAGCATTTTTATTTTTCATTTATATATGTTTACAATTATAATTACAATTATATATGTACAGTAATAAAACTATCCAAAGAAATTTTGAAGATATGTCACCTAAATTAATGACGTCAAAACGTCGCAATGTTGCCGCATCAACTCTGAGTTTTAGTTTATTTTGTTTTTGACCTATAACAAAAATCTAGTCTAAATAAAATAATGGTACAAAAATGTTATTAAATTTAATTTAAGCATTACAGTACATGCATATATTATCAAATAATTTAAACTACAGATAAGTAGGCAGTTATAATAGTTTTTACTAGGGTTATGTTTGATCTCTTATATTGAACTCTTTTCCATACCACTTATGAGTTAGTCTATGAGTTCTAGGCGGATTTTTCATGTAGTGATATGCCCTGGAGGCCTATCTACCTAATTAACAATTGTATATCCAAGTAATGTATTTTACTTTCGGTATAGAGCATATTTACCTTTTTATGTTTAGTTCTTGTTTCTTTCGATAGTGTATTTCCTGGTCAAGTCATTTTGATATCACTGTATTTTTTTGTTTCTTCTGTTACTACTTGTATAGATCAATCTAGATAAAATTAATCAATGAATTCTCCCTAACGTATTTACAATATCCACAAAACAGTTAGTCACAACAGTAGTCTCTCCTCATACATTCTAACCTAATGCTCATGTATAATCTGAATAAATACGCACATAAATCGTTCACATTCTACAATATACTTCCTACAGCTATAGTATATTAATTATATATCCATCTTTGGTTGTTTCCACGTGTTTATTTCTCACTTCTCACCACCCTGTCTTGAAAATTGTCAGCATTGAATCATAACCCCACGTTCAGAAAGTTTAATTCAGTTGAATGACTAAGCTGTTAATTTCCAACATATCTAATATTTGTTCCCAATTTTATCTTTTGTCAATTTCTTCTTGAATGTGTCTGATCGAGTGCATCCAAACCCAAGGTGTTATTAACCGTTCCAGCATCTGCAATGGATTATTAATAAATGTTATGACTAACAAAACCTAATTAATACTCATTTCAATGTTTACCTTTTTCCATCCACTTTTGTTGTCTTGACACTATTTTTATTATCATTTTGCCATGAGTGACCACTGTGTAGGTCCCATTACGAAATATCCACGTCTCATCTAAATACACAAACTGAAATAATAAGTCGTCCCTGATTTTATTACATGTCTTTAAAAATTGTGTTATTTTTATCAGTTTTTACCTGTTAAACAGTTGAAGATTCTATAAACGAACTTTTGAATAATTTATATACAACAACATGTGATTCCCTAGAAACTAGTAACATTTCATTATTGTACTTAATACAATTTTGAATATCCTTCTTCTTTTAACTAAAGAAGAAATATTATACTTTAACAATTTTAAAAGCAATGCCTGGAAGTTCCAGTAGACGACTTTGATACTTTTCAAACTAACAGTTTCCTCTCAAATAATTGTATTAAATTGGGTTTATATTGACTAAATTACTCAATTTCCCCAGATTCTCACTTAATTCCAATGGGACCACCTCGGAAGTGCACTCTTTCGAATAAAAAAAGAATTTTGAAAATCGGTCCACAATTCAAGGAGAAATCGGTGAACATATATAAAAAAAATATGCAGTCGTACATAGAACCTCCTCCTTTTTTTTAGAGGATTCCTTTAGACTCTTTGACTAACAAGGAACATGAATTAAACAGTCAAAAGAGTCAAAATTTAATCAGAATTAAGAATAAAGAAAAAAAGTATTAAGAATGGAAATCAAGAATAAAAAATAATGGAATAATGTCGTGTGAATAATCATCAGTTGGTCCCAATGACGATATCACTATTATCGTAAACCAAAAAGACGATTAAGTAAAAGTTATTTGAAATCTAATTCATAATTCTTTCACCATTACGTACCAATTTAAGATCTAATATATATGTTTAGAGATAACTCTAATTGTATATGTTTTTATATAAACGACATATCTCTGTCTAGGGCAGTAGAAAAAGTACAAGTCGCAGTCATGAAAATCTACAAATGGACGACAGATTGGAAGATTCAACTTAATAGCTTCAAATCTATCCACGTAAATTTTGCATTGCGGCGAAATAATAAAAACTTAATTATATCACTCAATGGATGCCCGATTCCTCAAGCAGAATCAGCTAAATACCTTGGAATCCATCTTGATGGTAGATTAAATTGGAAACATCATGTTAGACAAAAAGCAAAACATATTAGAACCAAAATAAAACAACTATACTGGTTAGTCGAAAGATACTCTCAACTTGATCTAAAATCAAAGAGGTTGATGTATAAGACAGTTATAAAGCCAATTTGGACAAATGGGATGCAAAAATGGGGTTGCACTAAAAATGTAAATCAACTAGTCATCCCGCTATCAAAACAAAGTTCTTCGATTGATTACCAATGCCTATCGTTACGTAACCAACAAAGAACTGCACGATGACCTGGAAATCAAATGGATTTGCGAAATTATCCAAGATTTCGCCTTGAAACACGAAAGAAGATTTCTAAATTATACTAACGTGGAAGCAATACAACTGCTCGACAGCGCGCAGGATGTCAGGAGATTAAAGCGAACCAAACCATACGAACTTATATAAAGTGTATACCTTTACTATAAACTATAGCTATAAGTTATTATAATTTTATAATTGAAGAATACATATTAATGTATTTTCTCACAATTGTCTTGCTTGTGAATTAATCCAAGTACAAATGAAATATAGTAATAAATTAATTTATAATTACGATTGTACTAAGCGTATCTAATAAAGATGTTATAAAAAATGTTTTTATATTATTCATATAGATAAACAACCTCGTCGTTGTGCATATATTTACGGAAGGAAGGAAGAAAATGCCAACTGAGATGATGACGGTTTAACCAGAAAAAGTGTTAGAGGCTTCATAGCATTTCACAATGAAATGAAATGAAAAAATCCAGTGATGCTGCATATCCGTAAACATAATTCAGCCGCGCTAGATTCAAATTGACTAAAACGAGTGTCATGAGACTAAAGAAGTGACGTTGAAAGCGGACCTTATATTTAATATCAAAAGATAAGTATATCTGTATTAAGGAACTATTTCTAAAGAAGGTCATGAAATAATTGTGTAGTCTTGTTCAGTAAATCATTAAGTAAAATTAAATTCTCACCATTTAGAAATAAAATAGTTCTAAGTTTCAATAATTCTATGTGTAGAAAGTAATAGTTTTGTTCTTGCAATTTAAAAGCATTTTTATACTGGTTTTTATTTAAACTGTTAAATAAGTAAGGTGTTAAATTCAAATTCAAATGGGGTGTTAAATATGTTTTAAATCCTAATATTCATTCCTAATATGTAGAAAAAGAAGAATAATAACGAAGGCGTTGTAATTTGTCACAAGCGGCTGTATAAAACTGCAGAAATGAAAATAAAACTTCTCCAAACTTGCAGAAAAAGCGATTTTGCACGCTTTCAACAGTTTCAATCGCGCAAAATCTCATGATTTCCAAGGAACAATTCGGTTTCGACGCCAAACGCTCAAGCCTTCATCAAGCTGCCCGCGCCACAACCACTATTCATCAGACTCTTCGTAAAGGTCACAGAGCTCGACCCATCTTTCTAGATGTATCCGAAACGAACAAACTTCAACAAAGGCATAATTTTTTGAACATTTTCGCCGGGTGGAGCAACAAACGCGGGAATCTCGCCACGACGTAGCACCTAAGGTGGCTCCGGGCTGCCCCAAGGAATATGGAGGGGGCAGACTTGCTGGATCCAAGGTCTGAGCAGCCAGCACCGGAGATCTCATTCAGTTGGGTCGCTCTAACTCCTTAAAAAAGAAAGTTAACGGACAAGTCCATAGAAAAGGTAGACGTGGTCAGCAAGACAGGTTGCCCCATCGGGTGCATTCATCGGAGCTGGAGGGGCTGTAGAGTCAGACATAACGTGAATACGAAACGTGAATTTTTTTTAATACTCTTATTAGTTCCACAATATTCACATTCATTCGGATAATCACGCTTACGACCAGGTGCCGATAAACGACGTGGGAGAGGGCATAGAAACAATTGCCTATGCAGACGACCTGGCTGTATTAGTCCCAGTCGCTAGCAGAACCCCTTCGAAGGTAGACTGGGTTTGGCAGCTGATGGTATAGGCAAGAGACTCAAAAATATGGGACTCATCTTGATGTCACATAAGACGGAGTTGATAATATTCTCCCCGGTCTGACACAAAGATAGCGCTACTACAATTAAATTCATATGTTATTTAGTTAGCACTAAACCTCAAAAGATGAGTGTATACATTTGACAGCTGTCGGATCATTAGTTTGTGAGTTGTAGCATTTTGAGTGAAGCAACTTTTGTTATTGTGAAAAAAATGGATAAAAAGGAATTTCGCATGTTGATAAAATATTGTTTTTTGAAAGAAAAAATACAGTTGAAGCAAAAACTTGGCTTGATGCCGAGATTCTGGACACTGACCCAGGAAAATCAACCATCAATGATTGGTATGCTAAGCTTAGAGGTGGTGAAATGAGCACCGAAGACGGTGAACGCAGCGGACGCCCAAAAAAGGTTGTTACCGACGAAAGCATTAAAAAAATTCACAAAATGATTTTGAATGACCGTAAATTGAAATTGAATGAAATAGCACACACTCAAAGATATCAACTAAACGTATACATCATACCATTCGCAAATATTTGGGTATGAGAAAGCTCTATGCAAACTGGGTGCCGCGCGATCTCACCTTTGACCAAAAACAAAGACGAGTTGATGATTCGGAGCAGTGTTTAAAGATAATCAAGCATAATTAACCAGAGTTTTTGCGCCGATATCTGACAATAGATGAAACATGGCTTCATGGTTTCACTCCGAAGTCCAATCGATAGTCATCCGAGTGGACTGCACACGATGAACTCGCTCCGAACCGTGAGAAAACGCAACAGTCGTCTGGCAAGGTTGTGGCGTCTGTATTTTGGGATGCGTATGGAATAATTTTCATTGACTACCTTAAAAAAGGAAGAACCATCAACAGCGATTATTACATAACGTTATTGGGCCGTTTGAAGGACGAAATCGCCGAAAAACGGCCGTATTTGAAGAAAAAGAAAGTGCTGCTTCATCAAGACAATGTACCGTGTCAAAAAAAACATAAATTGGGCTTCAAATTGCTTCCTCATCCACCGCATTCACCAGATCTGGCCTCCAGCGACTATTTCCTGTTCTCAGATCTCAAAAGAATGCTCGCTGGGAAGAAATGTTCGCAAATGAAGATGTAATCGCCGATAGTGGGGTCTATTTTGAAGCAATGGACAAAATCGTACTACAAAAATGGCATCGAAGAGTTGGAGGGTCACTGTAATCAGTGTATCACCCTTGAAAGGAATTGTGTTGAAAAAAAACAAACTAATTTTGCAAAAAAAAATGTTTTGCTATGGTAGACCGGGAACTTTTGAATTGACCTGTTAGTATGGAGTCTGGTTGACATGATATGAGGATGACCACATATAACCGAAAATTGCGAGACAAGTGCCAAACAATCTGATAATTCGAACCGTAGCAAGAGCGATGGACACAGATATAGCGGATGGGCGAAGAAGTTCGTAGTAAGCCTGGGGAAGCATCAATAAATGCCCCATGGTTTATGAGGAACGCGAACGCCCGTCTCGAATCAGGCATCCCTTTCATGAAAACCTTTACGAACAGGCTCAGTGTAAGGTTCTCCTTGGGCAGCTTGCAACATGATCATCAGTTAATTAACGCCCTACCCACTCATCGCTCGCGATAGATAGATAAAATACAGCAGTCCCAATCGAATCCCACGGTTTCTGTGTCTCGCAAAACCAAAAACCCCGAACCCGACCCGACATCAGCAAAAGACCAACTGGTTTTTAACTGGTAATCATAAAAATAATACATAAAAAACAGTTTCTCTTTTGTTGCAAAGCTAAAATTTTACCTAAAATCAAAGATATTGGTTCAAATTGGATATTGGAGTAAAGTCAGTTCGAGTAGAAAAGCAATATCGGTACGACCCCATTCTGGACAGGTTTGTCTCTGAGAGACAGCTTGTGCAACTTCAAATGTTCCAATCAAGCCCGGGCGCTTCTCAATGCGCCGCAGTTTACGAAGAATGTCAATACTCTTGGCACCCTTGGTTGGTTTTTCCTTCGCAGATTAAAATTCACTTGACATTCTAAACCCCTGATAAAAGACCTACCCATTCATCACTCATTCATCTCGCAGTAGTCATGTTTGTATATTGATTTGAGTACAATAGAACAACAGTTACAAATACTAACAATGAAGATAGAAAACCCACAACACATCTTTACTGGTGAACCAACATGTTGTCCATCGAATATAAACAAAATCCCAAAGACTATAAACTTATCAGGAAAATACTTATATGTACCCCAAAAAACATACAAAAAAGTTAACCTTACCGTATGACAGTTTCTTACGGTAAGGTTAACCTCAAAAAACAGATATGGAACTCACTAAAAAGGAAAACAATAATCAAACTTAGCTTTTTAACACAAAAAAAACGTTTTAAAATAAAATATGTATATAATAATCGTTACTAAATAAAAATAAACGAAAACCTTATTTAACCTATCAATTACACGTATTTTATATTCTACTATATAAACACAATTTAGCTTCATACCGCCCTAAACCTGTTTATCTATTTACAATATTATTTTAACTACCACCAACTGATGAGTTTGAAGTCGGTGCGAGCATCAAATGTTATTTGTTTTGTTCATAATTTAATTTTGTGTATATGATACATTAAATTGATTGGCACAGTAGTTATTATTTTTGTTTGAGCTCTGCACCAATTTAATTCATTTTCATTGTTTTGTGAAACAGTCAATAGTAAAAAAAAGTCCCTAGTTGAAAATAGTATTTTTTTATTCGTAATAACAGACGAACATATACGAATTCCTTGCCTTGTTTGATTCTCTATCATAGAAAAAATTCTCTATGCTGTACAGATCAGTTCATTTTAATTACATTTAAATTGGTAAATGGCCGTGTGAAAAAAGGAATGGAATAATGATCCCAAAAATATTTCGTCGTATTTTAATATTCGAAAAGTCACAATGACATAGTATAATAAAAGTTATTAGTTTATTTCTATTTCTTTCCAATTTGTACTTACTTTTTTTTAGCCGTGACAGTGATGTATATTATATATACTATATTTCTTTCAGAACTGCCTTTGGGAAAGAAAAGGAAAAAGATAATTACTGTAATTGATCACCTTCAGAATTACTGTTTCATTCTGAATGATGTAAAATAATTTTTAAATTTCAGTTGATTGTAAAGAGGGATGGATTGGACTAAGTATTTTCTCAGTTAATCTTTATCAACTATTTAACCATCGCAGCATTCTTAAATACAATAATATTTTTATTTATCGTTAATAACGGATATTTTAAGATTATTGTTATTTTATTATTATTCATTAAAGCTTGAATGAAGAAATTTTTAAGATTCAAAAGGCCTGAACAAACATTGAGAGACTTAGAAAATCGAAAATGTCAATAAAACAGAAACCAATAGTCGCCCAGATAAAATAAATGCACTCAAAATTATTTTTCTACTTTTCAATCAAGTTGTTCTTTTTACCTTTTTACATTAATAAATAATTTTGAAAAATAGACTTCCGAAAAGCTGCTATATTAATGTACAATATATTGTTATTTACAACCATACTAGAAACAAAACATATAAAACGATATATATTACATATAAATCTATGTAAATATAAATTCAGCAATATTTTCAAAGTCGTGACTAGAACAGCACTGCCAGAACGTTGATAAGCAGTCGAATGAAACTAGTAGGTCCAAAAATAGTAACTGAAAGTATACGACTGAAACAGTCGATGGTAAAAAGTAGTCCAATTAGTCGGGCCGAAAATAGCGACTATACGTAAATGATTGAAACAATAAAAAGTAGTAAAATCAGTCGGACAATATGTCGTTTTCAATTGATAGTTCCCAACGCTATAATAAACTAAAATGGGTAAAATGTAAACGTTAAATGCGGCAACATTGCACCATTGCGACGTTATAAACTGAGAAGAAGGGGTTCACTAGTACTTTCGATAGACTATAGACTAATATTCCAACTAAATACTAATACCCTACAATTGCAAGCTCTCCCCTACTTCGCGCTAAAGGGCCAAAATCCATAAGACTAATCAAGTACCTGATTTCATAAAAAAAAAACAATATCATTTGCAAAAATATATTTTTACCCGCTTTTTAAGTAGTTTTAAATGAAAGTGAACCAAACAATTGCTCAAAATTAAGTTTATTTATTTATCTTAATTAATGGGAACACCTAATTATTTGGCCAAACATTCCTAGAAATCATGAAACAGACCCTGGAAGTTATTGCTAAGGAATACATTGTCCAAGTTATTCCAATATATTATATTATTACAATAAAAAAATCACAATATGTTACTTAATAATTATACATGGTATTCACCCCCTTCAATTTTTTCATCTGCGAACTGATTGTATATCGCTTTTGCTGTGTCATCTCCCAACCAAAGCATATTCATGACTATTCCTTCTAATATACCCAATAATATGCCTCCTCCTACATCTAGGAGGTAGTGTCTCTCCATTAACACCCTGCTCATGGCTAGACCCACTACCCATGCCAACATAGGTGGATAAAAAATAATTGACGCTGGCCAAACAAACATAAAAATGTATGCTATCATAGCAGCTCTGCTTGTATGTCCTAAAAGTATACAGTAAAAATAAAGTAAGTATTACAATAAAGAATTACCAGAAGGAAAACTATAATTATCAGGGCCAATTTGTACAAAGGCGTCATTTTTATTTCCTATAGGTCTACGTCTTCGGAAAAATGCTTTAACCAAACCCACTACCACAATATCAAGAATTAATGCTGAAACAAAATATTGCTTTAAGTGTATCATGATATGTAGATATTTAACCACTTACCACAAAGTATATTTATTTGTAATGGTATAAGATCAGGACAATTAAATAACCAATTTAACGATAACCAGAATGCAAGCCATGGTATTCCATGACAGGTTATCTTATTAATAAATGAATAATAAGCACAATTAAACAATGCGATATCATACTAATATACTAATACCTCTAACGCTTTATAATGCAGTCTAAGTGAATGTAAAGGTGATAAACCATTACCCCAAACAACAAACTTCTTCGTAACCTCTTCATCGAGATTTAAAATTGATCTCAACCAACCAGGAGGTCTCGACTTATTCGGCTAAAACAGTACAAAAATGATATTAAAAGGCGTTATAATTATGTAATATTCACCTCAGTCATTATTAATAGGCTATATCATCTACTATATATAATAAAATGAAGTCACCTATAAACACTTAATAACTTGTAAAGAACAATATCGATGATCAACTACGTCGATACTGAATTTAATTTGTTACTAATATTTAGAACACTCTAAACAGTTAAATTAAATAAAATTATACATTTTTAAAAACCATAAGTGTTATTAAATATTTATAAGTAGAGATAACATATGAATTTTGAGGTTAACGTTCTTTGTTCAATTCACCTTGACGAAATACTAATTCTCGCAAACACTCTAGGTCGAAATCAAATTGGTGATATTAAAAAAAATTATATAAATATTCTACTAAACTGTACTTAAATTCTTAAAAACAACAAATATAAACCAAAAAGATGACAAAATCATATATTTTAATTTTAATCATAAAAGTGCGCGTCAAATGCTGAATGTTTGCGTCTGATTTGTTTGTATTGTAAATAGGAAAGCTATTTTTCGGATGAATAGTGGATAAATAGTAAACATGTCTACAACGAATATATTGGACCTTACCAAGACATTAGAGGGTGGCGATTTATCAAGCGGTTTTCAAAATGAAGAACCTTCAAACGCTACAAGCAGAACACTAAAGTTTAGCACTGACATGAGATTGACCACTCCAAAACCAGTGCTACATATTGGTGCATCTACTGAGGTAGGTTTTTTATTTTAATTTCTGTGTAACTCATAAACCACATATTTTGAATGTAGTTTCAGCGACAAGTATCTGCGATGCCGAAAACGCCTTTTAAACCTGGCACCGGTTATAGTAGGGCAGGTACCGGGTTTAAGCCCACGACCAACTTTAAGAAACCGGGTACTGGAAAACTGGGTACCGCCGGATTTCGACCCCCCACGGGTATGGATAATATCAACCGGCCCATGACTGCAGTTCGCGGGGCCGGCTACACTTCGGGAGGCGTGAAACCATTCGACCCCTTGAATCAAGCGTCTACCATTCAAACACCACCTTTGGAACTTCAAAAGGACGACTCGTAGGTCTATTTAAATATGTATAACTAATAACAACACGCTTCCGCAAATAGCGGACCTAATTTATAAAATAACAACTTTTAAACAACATCAGTTTTATTCCACAAGATTGATACATTCAATCCAGAACTTGACCATAGTTCTGGATTGTACATTGTCGTGCTCCAATATCTGTTTCACTAAAATCACCATAACTTTTATACTATACGCCAGATTGTCATGCAATTTTGACGTATCATTTTAAGATTAAATTACTAGGTTAGGTTTAGGAAGGTTCTGATCTCAGGAAACGTTATATATATATGCCAGACCTCGACGAGACTTATTAAGTGATATGTTAGTAGGGTTCTTAACATTTCCTTCTCTATTTAATTATCCTTCGACTTGTTTTGCTATTGTCATTGTCTCTGCACCAGACATTATATATTCTTTTGTTATTTATTTAACCTTTTCAGGCTATAAAATTTCGTTCGGTTCTGGTGGGCTATGTTGCCAAATGTCTGCAAAATTCTTCAAAACATATTTTATTTCTATCTCTCTGTGTTGTTTTGGTCATCTATTATCGATAGATTGTACAAAAATCAACGAATAATTTTTGCTTGTATCTACAGGGTTACCAATGTGAATTTATCAAATTTCCTATTAATCCAAGTCATATTCCCTAAATTTGGGAGAAAAAATAAATCAATCTCAAAATTATTTTTAGAAATTAAAGAAGTCTAAACCGTGAAAATAATATTTAATCTTTATTATAACATGGAACTATAGAGTGTAATGTTATAATAGAAAATATAACATTACTCCTTTTCCTCTATTTTTCTTGCACATATTTTACTTGATGGGAACTTGCCATTGCCGTCCTATTTCTTAATCCTTTCCACTGTTGTCAATAAGGAGCACTACAGTATATGTATTTTGAAAATTTCTCTGTTTTTAAATCTTTAAAGACACCAACTTTTGTATACTTTCTCCAGATGTTAATCCAACGAGTACTTCGTTTAAACCTATAAAATGTGTTGAATTGCTGAAGACAGGGTGTAAAATATTAGCACAGGACTATGTATAAAATGATAAAATCGTGTACTAATAAACAACAATATTTTATAAAATTCAAATGTGGTATTACAGTATGGAATATAAGTAATCTAAAAATGTTTTGATATAATTATGTAGATATTTGTAGAAGTATTCCAACCCGGACTATCGATGTTTTATTTGCGATGAGATGTCAAAATCTTACAATTTTTTCCGCATAATGCCATCCCCAATCAACATGAATTCTTCACAAGTTGGCAACGTTGTTTATATCCTTTTGTTTCTTTTCTATTATTTGTTTTAGCATGTCTATTATATCAGTCGATGATTTTCCTTTTATACATCTACATTTATAGAAGATTTATTCTAGGAAGCTTTATATTAATTATATCTTACAATAGAGATGCTTAATATGCAAATTAATTTATTATTATTGTTCTACTTGCATGCCAATACACAAGCAAGGCGAGTATGTATGTATTTCCCAAATTAAACTAAAGCTAATCTACTTAAGCTAATGTTAACACTAAACAGTTCGTGTGGTTTGGTTTGCTTCAATCTTCTGATTTTCTGGGTGTTGTCTAGTAGCTGTATCGCTTCGATGTTGCTGTGATTTAGCAACCGTATTTCATGTGTTGAGGTGAAATCTTGGATCACTTGTATCCATTTGATTTCGAGGTCATCGTGAAGCTCTTTGTTGGTTACGTAGCGATAAGATTTGGTTACTAATCGTAGAATTTTGTCTTGGGTATGAAGAATTACTAGTTGGTTTGATATCTTAGTGCAACCCCATATTTGCATTCCATAAGTTCAAATTGACTTTTTGAATGACTGATAAACCTTCTTAATATTATAAACCTTATAAATCTCTTTGATTTTATGTTGAGAATATCTTTCAACTAACCAGTACAGTCGCTTGACTTTCAGTGTAATCTGCTCTGCTTTTTGTCTAACATGATGTTTCCAGTTTAATCTACCATCGAGATATATTCCGAGGAATTTTGCAGATTCTGCTTGTAAAATCGGGCCGGGCATCTGTTATATATGTGATATAATTAGGTTTTTTTCATTTAGCCGCAACTCAAAATTAACATGGACAGATTTGGAGCTATTAAGCTGTATTTTCTAGTGTCTAGTTCATTTGTAGATCTTGTTAACCGCTACTTGTACATTTTCTATAGCTTTAGGCAGAGGTATCTTTTGCCATGTCAACTGTGTCGTCGGCAAATGTCCCAAATACTGTTTTTTTTTGTTGGAATATCAGCAGTATACAGTAGATATAGGAGTGGTCGTCCCAAGACATTACCCTGTGGAACTCCAGCTGAAATAGGTTTAAGTGTTGAGAATGCCCCTTCATGCAGACTCTAAATTTTAATTCGAAAAGATATGACAGCAGTCGACAGTAATTCCGCTGTAGCAATTTGCTCACTTTGTATATTAATTCCAAATGCCACACCCGGTCAAAAGCTTGTGAGACGTCCAGGAATATTGCAAGGCAGTATTTCTTGTCTTCGAATGCCTTTTCTACAACCGCTGTTACTGAGGATGCAAGAGGGTAAGGGCGGCCGTCTCGACTTGGCGAGCAATGAAATGGAACTCATTTCTCGCGGACCAAAGGCTGGATGGCCCCCCTTCCTTCTGGCGTGTCTCCAAATGCCTTGTGGGGAAGACGCACAATGTCATCCCTCCCCTGAAGTCAGCGGTTACAGGAAATTTCGCAGTCACTGACCAAGAAAAAGTCGAGCTCCTTGCAAAGACCTACGAAGCTCAAATGAAATGCCTCCCACCCGCACAGAACACTAAAACTAAAGACATTGACACTGTCATCAACGAATCCAACTCCGTCAAAAGACCAGTAACCCCCGCCTTTCTTCTCAACCATTTTGTGTCTCCAAAGTCTCTACAGACTATGATCGGCAAACTTCAAACCAAAAAATCTCCAGGTTTCGATGGAATATCGATTACCCAGTTAAAAAAGCTCCCGCATAAGCAGCTCGCAGAACTGGCAAACATCATTAACTCCATCATGAGATTGCAACACTTCCCGGCGTCTTGGAAACACGCACATATAGCGGTTATACCCAAGAAAGGAGCAAAATCATACCCATCTGATTACAGGCCTATCAGCCTTCTCAGCGCCATCTCGAAGCTTGCCGAGAGGGCAATACTCTACGCTCTCAACTCTTTCACAAAGGAAAACAACATCATTCCAGATGAACAATTCGGGTTTCGCGCTCACCACTCATCCGTCCATCAAGCTTCCCGTCTAGCTGCACACATCCATCATGCTCTTGACCAACGTAAAAAGCTTGGAGCAGTTCTTCTGGACCTAACCAAAGCCTTCGACAAGGTCTGGCACGACGGATTGTTCGCAAAGTGCGTGCGGCTAGGCCTCCCAGAAGAACAAACCGCTCTCATCAAGTCCTATCTCTCGGACAGATCTTTCCAGGTCAAGATCAGGGCGTCACTTTCCAGTCGTAAACAAGTCGATGCTGGCGTACCTCAAGGTTCCCCGCTGGCCCCAGCCTTATTTAATCTCTTTATTTCAGATATGCCGAGAAAAGAGCATATTGACGTCGCCTTTTACGCTGACGACACTGCTTTCTTCACGGCCGCCAGGTTCGAAGTTACAATTCATGAACGTTTACAGAAGCAGCTCGATCATGCGGTCAAGTGGTTCAAATTCTGGAGGTTGCAAATCAACCCCCTGAAAACCCAGGCCATCATTTTCCACAAGAAGCGTTACGCACTGCGCGTCTCGCAACTTAAGATCGACACCGCAATAATTCCATGGCTGGATAACGTCACGTACCTAGGTCTTCACTTCGACCGGCGGTTCGGTTGGCATTCCCAAATCCAGAAAGCAATCCAAAAAGGTTCGGGGATAGCAAACCTGCTATCTCCTCTGATCTGCCCTTCTAGCAGACTTCCAATCTCCATCAAATGCTTATTTTACAAGATGTTAATTCGGTCCGTACTCCTCTACGGATCTAATGTCTACTTCAAGTTTGTTACACCCAACCAGGTCAAACGGCTTCAAGTTTTCCAAAATAAGCTCCTCAGGAGAATATTAAACGCTCCATGGTTTGTCAGAAATAATCAAATTCATAGGGAAACTGACACTCCAGAAATCAAGCACTTCATATCTCAATCATTCCACAAACCACAACTCAGCTCAAGTTCTTCTGAGAATGCGCTTGTTCGCGAGCTGGTCGACATGCTGGGAGCTTAGCACCGCGTCACCGCTAAGCTCTCCCCCTTTTCCAGGCTGAAACGACCTCATCCGTCGCTACAGTCATAACTTTTGCCCCCATACAACAGTACCCAGTTGTGTGTTAACTCAGGTTCGCGAATCAATAGAATCGCCGGGCCCTCGTGCCCAATAACGGCTGCCCGATCAGCGGGTGCCATATCCCCAAATTTAATGCAGTAGCAGTAGTGATCCACAGGGGTCAACTGTGAGGCGGTTTCGGTTTAGTGTATTGGTAAGCCCAGAGGCAGTCCCACATAACCCGGTCCAACTTGTCACTCCAGGGCAAGTCTCCGCGACCAGGTATGCGTCATGCATTCCACCGCCTGGTTTTTAGGCCAGAACAAAAAAAAAACCGCTGTTACTCTGTGCACTTAGTATTCTAAGAAATGTCCTACTGTAAATCTCTATTCTCTCTGTCTCAACGTCTACATGTTGACTTCTCTATATCGCTATTATGTTATACGTCGAATTCATCAGTGTTATACCTCTGTACTTTCATCTCTGATTGAAATGTCTGACATGAAAATCTGACGGCAACTGTTTTTAATAAATACTAATATATTATCTATTGATATATGCCTTTGGTATTGTATGAATTCCATATTTAGTTCATCCTTACCAACTGCTTTAAAATTGCTTTTTTATGTATGGTCGCCCTTATTGAGTTTTTTATCCATCTCATTGTATCTTTGTTCCTTTTTATCTCTCCTGTGATATTATTTTCATTATTATTCTATTTATTACTTTTGTATATTTGCCCCTTTTGATCACTAATCTTTGTAACATCTAATTAAACAGGCCCGAAGAAAAGATTCGTCAGCAGGAGATCAAAATAATGCAGCTGGTGGAGGAGTCGTGCGTAGCTCAGTGTGAAGGCGATTTACGCAAGGCACTAACCAAGGCGAAAGAGGCGTCGAACAAGGAAAGAAATTTGATCAAAACGCAGGAGCAAAGCGGCTTATCGGATCACCATAACATTGATTTAACTTACGCGGTATGCATTTTTCTATCTTTGATTATTTTTAATAGTCGGAAATCCCGTGAACTCCATTCGTGCGTTGTTTTATAAAAGCACAAAACTACGGTCGCAGTGGCCTTAACAAACAAAAAGTAGCAAACGTCAAATCGAGAACTGTCACACTGTAAATAGTGAGTTTTAATGTTATTTATAGCATGTTTATATAGTCAATCGAAAGTTGGTGTAAACATACGTCTTCTCAGTTTATGACGTTAAAACGGTGCAATGTTGCTGCATCAACTCTGAGTTTTTGTAGATTTTGACCTTGACATATAACAAAATTCTATTCTAAATAAAATAATGAAACAAAAATGTTATCAAATATGATTTATTTTAACATTATAGTACACGTAATGCATATATTATCGAATAATTTAAACTAGTCTACATATCACATACATAACGATGTATGTATTGCTAACGAACAATATCAGAAATATATACTATATAGTAAAATTCGTTTTAAACACGAAGCGGTTTGTTCCTTCTTACTTTATCCCAATTAAAAAAGGATAGAATGCTTTCTGATGCATCGGAGCATATAACCGAATCAGTCGAATTTTATCGATTTGTGTTGGTACTGATGGGCGATGTTGTCAAATGCCTCCAAAATTCTTCAAAATATTAGTCATTATAATTAGAGGCCAAATTAAAACTTTTCCGTTGTTCTACGTACACATGACACAAAACGAAGATAATAAAAATATATATGACATAAATTATTTACTAGACTGTAGGAAAAAAGTGGAACCTAAGAAGAAAAGTAATAATATACCATAATGCGCACAAACTGTCAAAATCTTGGAGACACTAAAAATTTTTGCAGTGGGGAACCAAGATGTGTGAAATGTGCCGGTAAACATCACACAGAACAGTGACGAACAGTGTAGAACAGAACAGTGCAGAAAACAACGCAATAGTGTAGCTACATACGTGTTGTGCAATAAAAAAGGCCACCTTGCCAATTATAAAGGATGTGCAGTATATCAAAAAAAAAGAACACCAGCCAAGGAAAATTACAGCAGAACAACGCTTAAGGCAAATTGACAAAGCCAAAAACACTGAAACAACATCTACCGTTGAAAATAAAAAAACCCAAGAAACCGCAAGACCATCGGTCAAAAGTATAAACGCCACCAAAATACCAAATAATAAACAAATAGATACGAAACCGCAGAAAGCTGCGGCCAACGAGCCAACTATCGTCGACATGATGAAACTGCTCAAAGAATTCCAGACTAAAACGAAACGAAAAAATTCAGTCAGTTAGCAGACAGGGTGGAAAAATTGGAAAAATCCGGATTGAGGAAACTACCCAAAACAAGCTAAAAAAAAACAAAAATGAGTAATTCGTTTTTAATAATTATAGCTTGGAACGCAAACGGACTAAATCAAAGAATCCGGGAACTAGAATTATTCTTAAAAACAAATAACATAGATATAGTTCTCATATCGGAAACACATTTTTCTAAAAAAACTATATTAAAATACGGGGTTATGATGCTTACTGGACACTACACCCCAGTGGAAGGGCTCGTGGTGGAACAACTTTAATAATTAAACAAAATATACAACATTTCGAACAAAAAGAGATTAAAAATGAAGAAATACAAGCTACGATAATTAGTATCGAAAAAACGGGGCTGAAATAAATATTGGCGCTATATATTGTCCACCAAGACATAAAATGACATAACAACAATATAAAGATATCTTTTCAAAATTAGTCCCAAGGTATATTATTGGTGGAGACTTTAATGTTAAACGGCTTGGGGTTCACGAATAATAACACCTGGAAAAGGAAACGAATTACTCAAAGCCATTAACCTTACAAATTGTAATTATCATTCAGGGCGCGAACCCACTTACTGGCCCACAGACAGTAATAAAGTCCCAGACCTGCTGGATTTCTACATTACAAAAGGCATCTCATTAAATCAAATTAGTACAGAAAGTTTGTGCGATCTAACATCTGATCACAATCCAGTATTGTTAACACTGGGCGCGACAATCCTAAGAAAAGCAAAAAAGCCTAATCTTACCAACAAATATACTGACTGGGAAAAATTCAGATTAATACTGCAGGAACAAATCACTTTAAAAGTAAGACATAAAACTATAGATGATCTTGAGCAACAAACCAAACATATAACTGAACAAATTCGGTCATCTGCAAAAGATGCAATAGCAAGAGAGAAATCAGAATATGAAGTACTTTACCCCCTCGAAATTAGAGAAATGATAAAAGAAAGGCAAAAAGCTAGAAGAGTATGGCACAAAACCAGAAATGCTGCAGACAAAACTACTTTTAATAGAATTAGTAATCAGAGGAATCAAAAAAGCAAAGAATATAAACAGAATTGCTTTCGAAAGTATGTAAGTCAATTAAGCCCACAAGCAGACAATGATTATTCGCTATGGAAAGCAACTCGAGCATTTAAAAGACCAATTATTCGAGTACCGCCAATTAAATATAGTCAAGTAAGTTCAATACTTAGCTAACATATTTCAACCTAATGATATAGAATCTACCATGGATACATATTCTGTTTATCAACCCGATGTAGATCTAAATCTAATTTCTCCAATGAAAGTTGCCACTGAAATTGATAAACTCAATCCTAAAAAGGCACCTAGTATAGATGACATTTCACCTGGATTATTGAAAGAACTGCCACGAAAAGCAATCATCATGTTGTATATTTAATGCCTGTTTAAGGCTGAAGCTTTAAGGCATGTCCCGGAATGCTTTAATGTGGCACAAATAATTATGCTCAAAAAACCTGACAAACCTGCAGAACAAGTCGAATCTTACAGGCCTATTTCGCTACTTCCTTCAATATAAAAGCTATTTGAGAAACTAATATTTAAACGTGTTTAAAACAACAACAACAACGTTAACAAACGTTAAAACAGTTTGGTTTTCGAAATCATCATTCAACAATCGATCAAGTGCACAGAGTAACTACGGCTATTGAAAGAGCGTTCGAGTAAAAGAAATATTGCCCTGCAATATTCCTGGATGTCTCACAGGCTTTTGATCGGGTTTCGCATTTGGGATTAACCTGTAAGATGAGCAAATTTTTACCGCGTAACTATTGTCAATTGCTGGAGTCATATTAATTCGGACGAAAATTTAGAGTATCGCACGAAATGGCGTTCTTTAAAAATATCTCGGCTGGAGTTCCACGAGGTAGCGGCTTAGGAGCTCTCCTGTATCTGCTCTATACTGTTGACATTCTAACAACAAAAGAAACACTTCTTAAAACCTTTGTTGACGACACAATTATTATGGCAAAAGATATATCTCTGCCTAGGGCAATAGAAAAGGTGCAAGTGGCAGTCAACAAAATCTACAAATGGACGAAAGATTGGAAAATTCAACTTAATAGCTCCAAATCTGTCCACGTTAATTTTGCATTGAGGCGAAATAATAAAAACTTAATTATATCACTCAATGGATGCCCGACTCCTCAAGCAGAATCACCTAAATACCTTGAAATCCCTCTTGACGGTAGATTAAATTGGAAGCATCACGTTAGATAAAAAGCAAAACACATTAGAACCAAAATAAAACAACTATACTGGTTAGTCGGAAGATACTCTCAACTTGATCTAAAATCAAAGAGCTTGATCTATAATATAATTATAAAGCCAATTTGGACCTGGATGGGGCGCAAATATGGGGTTGCACTAAAAATTCAAATCAACTAGTCATACAACGCTGTCAATACAAGGTTCTTCGATTGATTACCAATGCCTATCGCTATGTAACCAACGAAGAACTGCACGATGACATGGAAATCAAATGAATTTGCGAAATTATTCAAGATTTCGCCTTGAAACACGAAAGAAGATTACTAAATCATACTAACGTGGAAGCAATACAACTGCTGGACAGCGCGCAGGATGTCAGGAGATTGAAGCGAACAAAACCATACGAACTTATATAAAGTGTATACATTTAGTGTAAACTATAGCTATAAGTTAATAATTAATAAATATTTATAATTTTATAATTGAGGAATACATACTGATGTATTTTCTCGCACTCGTCTTGCTTGTTAATTAATCCAAGTACATAGGAAAAGTAGTAATAAATTAATTGTAAATTAAGATTGTACTAAGTGTATCTAATAAAGATGTTATGAAAAAAAATTATAATTAGAGGTGATAAACCGGCGAATTTTGTAAATTTAAAGTCCAATTTGATGCGGCAACATTGCGACTTGCTGATGTCATAAATTTTGCGTCTGTTAATCCGTCCAAAATCACAGTGAACTCATGTCATCAAAATCTATGAAATCAGACGTTGCAATGCTATCGCATCAACTTTGACCTTCAGTTTATTTTGATTTTGACATATAACAAAATTCTAATGTAAATAAAATAATCAATAAAAATAATGTTATCGAATATGATTTCTTCTAACATTGCTTCTAATGTATATATTATCGAAAGGAACTAAAGACTAAAAACTAGAAAAGTACAGTTAATTATTCAGTCACAATAGTTTGTAGTGTAGGGTTGTTTTATTGTATTTTGGACTTGGACCAATGACATTGAACTTTTTCCCACACCACCTATAAAGCAGAATTCTAGGCGCAATTTTTTATGTAGTGGTATACCTGGAGGCCTAATCCGTCCAAACCGAAGATTCTCAATAACATAGTATTTCCTTCTCGAACAGCATGTCCTCTATAACAATTCTTTGCTAACCCCCTCCCTCCTATAAATTCAATAGGATTAAATACACAATGATAGAGCAAAATGCATAATAATCTGTGACCATATTTTTGTGTCATATATATTTTTCCATCAACTTTTGTTATGTTGTTGTTATGCTATTTCTATTATAGTCTTACTATAAGTGACCTAATATTCCATTTTGGAATATTTAAGTTTCGTCTAGAAATACGAAATTAAATAAGGAATTTTCCTTAATTTAATTATAAGCTATTAAATATTGGATTATTTTAAAAGCATTGCCTGGAAGTTTTATCAGTCCCTTTAGTGGGTTAACTTTACACTAGGGATGCCGAAAAAATATTTTTAAAAAAATTAAAGATATTTTTTTATTTATTACTTTTTTATTTTATTAAATTTTTTTATTTTATTACATTTTTAGGGTAAAATGATGTGGCTCGGTGAATGGAGGTAAATCGAAATGAAACAGTGGTGTTTACATGATGTGACCGTTATTTATTGACAATATAAAAAATTAGAAAAATACAAAGATAAAAAGGATGGCAGCGGAGTTACCTGAAGACGAGGCTTGGGCAGTCGATGGTGGCACGTCTTAACCAAACGAGGGTTGAGCACTGAATGACCGAAATACCCTTCAATAATATCCCAGATAAACGTCTCGGGGTTGCCGCCAGCTATTCGTTGTCGGGTTCCAGTTGGCACCCCGCCCGTGTTCAACATCTGGGATTATATTTCTGGGTATTTTGTAGACCGTTATTCCACGATGTAAAATTCGACATGCCTCAATTCGCTACAATACTCCCCTGCCAGAATTTTACATAAAATTACTTCAACAAAAATACAAAAATGTTTGCAAAAAATATCAAATACAAAAAAAAACATATACTAAACAAAATGTGCTGTGTAAACTGGGCTTTGAAAAAATATGATAGTTGGAAACGGTTGTGATCTGGTACGGCTGTTGATATCTTCCGGTCCTACAGATACCGTTGCATCATCGTCGCTTTGGCACTTGAATGTGGTCCATCGACGACGTTGAAAACAAGCTATTCTTCAGACAGGGCTCCCGTAATCGACGCTGTGGGAGGATCGACTGTTCGACGACGTGGTAGCTTATTTTCTTCGACGACGAGACGTTAGCAATTCTGGTACTTCGGCGAAGACATAACGAGTCTACGGTGACTGCAATCGGTACCTAGCTTCTGGAGCTGCTCTGTGACTAATCCGTAGTCACATACGTTAGGTTAATTCATAAAAAACAAATAACGATGGTATCCGACCGAAGCTGCCCAAAGCCTTTTAAATCAAAATATCTGCCATTATGACGGAGACGGCGAGCGAAGGAAGACATTATGATTTAAACATAGCGCCGAAAGAAATGTTTAGCCGAGACGCTGATGATTAAGCAGTGACGTAAAAATATTCCAAAAGATTGTGAAATAAAAATTTTGACAAAAAAAAAATTTTAAAAAATGAATTGGAAATAATGAAATTAATCGGAATAAAATGAAAATGAGCCTTGAAGGTAAAATTGAAAACGAATCGAATTAAAAATATTTAAAATTTTGAAACAAAAAAAAAATATATAACGGTCACGTAAAATACACCATTTTCTACGTACCCTCCATTCACGAGTCCAAACCCAATTTTGCGAAAGATCACGTCGGGGTCACCACTTTAGGGTAAAATGATGTGGCTCGGTGAATGGAGGTAAATCGAAATGAAACAGTGGTGTTTACATGATGTGACCGTTATTTATTGACAATATAAAAAATTAGAAAAATACAAAGATAAAAAGGATGGCAGCGGAGTTACCTGAAGACGAGGCTTGGGCAGTCGATGGTGGCACGTCTTAACCAAACGAGGGTTGAGCACTGAATGACCGAAATACCCTTCAATAATATCCCAGATAAACGTCTCGGGGTTGCCGCCAGCTATTCGTTGTCGGGTTCCAGTTGGCACCCCGCCCGTGTTCAACATCTGGGATTATATTTCTGGGTATTTTGTAGACCGTTATTCCACGATGTAAAATTCGACATGCCTCAATTCGCTACACATTACTTTATAAAAAAAACATTACAAACTTGGTATTAATTTTAAAGATTTGGTGTATTTTGGCAGTTCATTCGTATTTTTTTCAGTAAATTCGCTATTTATTATCGAAACCGATATATTGTTATTTTTCTCGCCGGCCGACACCCCCACTTTATATTATTAAAAAGTTGCATATTTCTGAGTTTTCTGAGAAATGTTCATATTAACAGTAACCCGATATCCAAAAAAGGACTTTCTTTTTTCATACATCTCATATATTTGATTCCATATATTGATGAAGATGATCTTGACTCGTTCCCTGCTTCTCAAGTGAACTGTTTCTCTTTAGTGAGTGTGACATTATATTGTTCTTCACTTTTTGAGAGATTTTAGTGACAGCACCCGTACTAAAATTCAGTGCAGCTGCAATGCACTAAATATTTCCAATAAAACTGCAGGAACTTAATATTTAATAGTATCAATAGCCGGTTAGCGCAATTGTAAAGACAACAGGACGGTCCACCTACTTTTCCGATAGTCATGGGTTTGAATCCTGCTGGAGCATGGTCGTAAATGTATATTTGTGTTTATTTAATATCTGTTATTGTCCTAGGCAAGAGTGTAAATTCCAGTTGGTCACTCGCCAGTCGTTCACTCGCCAGTCGGTAGGTTTAATGCCGAGGACCGTGGTTCGGAGCCCACGTTAAACAGTAGTTCCAGTCCAGATAAACCCTCGTTAGTAAAAAGGAGACTTTAAAACATTAAATAAAAAATTAAGCAATACTTACAGTACCCCTCTAACATATATTACTCCCAAGAAGGTACCTCCATTATCTCGTTGCTGTTCGAAATAAATGATTAGAGACTCAATCTGTTTTTCACTCTGACTATTATTTGCTTCTGCATTTTCAATGAAGATATTCACAACTATTAAGAAGCTATTTGAAATTCGTCAAAACAAGCAAAGCGTCAAGATAACATTTGTCGGTTTATAACCTCTAATTATTATCACTAATGTTTTGAAGAACTTTATAGATATTTGACAACCAGGCCAATTTTATAGGCTGATTGGATTACATGTTTGGACGCATCAAACACCACTATATCTCTTTTCAACTAGAATAAAATGAGATTAAAAAATTCAGTGTTATTTTGAACGGGCTTTACGTTAAAGCCACTACAACCGCCTATTCCCAATAGTGCTTTGTTTTTACCAGCAGCGGTGTGTGTATTCTAAAATATTTCAACTTTTATAAAATGACGTATCTTAAATTATAAAAGCAGAATGAGAAATTGAACTTTTTGATGACTGTTATCACAGGTACTATTTAATTTGGGAAACCAATACGCCGCCAATGAGCTGTACACCGAAGCTCTGAACACTTATCAAATGATGACGAAGAATCGAATGTTCGCTAACGCCCATCGATTGAAAGTCAACATGGGAAATGTTTACCTTAAACAGGGTCATTATCATCTTGCGGTGAAAATGTATCGAATGGCGTTGGATCAAGTACCATCGACCCAGAAAAACTTACGGTCAGTATACACACTCAGACACATTTTAACAAATCAATTGAAAAGTCGGTCTACCATAGTAAAACACATTTTTTATTCGACATAATTCTCTTCAATGATGATACACTGATTAGAGCGACCCTACAACTTTTCGATGCCATTTTTGTAGTACGATTTGTCCTTTGCTTCAAAACAGGCCTCGGTTTCGGCGATCACCTCTTCATTCGACGAAAATTTCTTCACAGCTAGAATTGTTTTGAGATCCGAAAACCGTAAATAGTCGCTGGGGGCCAGATCTGGAGAACACGGTGGATGAGGAAGCAATGCGAAGTCCAATTCATGGATTTTTGCCATCGTTTTCACTGACTTGTGACACGGTGCATTGTCTTGGTGAAGCAGCACTTTCTTTTTCTTCAAATACGGCCGTTTTTCGGCGATTTCGTCCTTCAAACGATCTAATAACGCTATGTAATAGACGGTGTTGATGGTCCTTCTTTTTTCAAGGTAGTCAATGAAAATCATTCCTTGCGTATCCCAAAATATAGACGCCATAACCTTGCCAGCTGACAGTTGCGTTTTACCACGCGTTCGAGCGGGTTCATCGGGTGCAGTCCACTCAGATGACTGTCGATTGGACTTCGGAGTGAAATGATGGAGCCATGTTTTATCTATTGTCACATATCGATACAAAAACTCGGGTTTATTACGCTTGATCATCTTCAAACACTGCTCCGAATCATCAACTCGTCGTTGTTTTTGGTTAAAAGTAAATTCGCGCCGCACCCACTTTGCTCAGAGCTTTCTCATACCCAAATATTCGTAAATGATATGATGTACAAGTTCAGTTGATATCTTTAAAGTGTCTGCTATTTCATTCAATTTCAATTTACGGCCATTCAAAATCATTTTGTGGATTTTTTAAAATGTTTTCGTCGGTAGCAACCTCTTTTGGGAGTCCACTGCGTTCACCGTCTTCGGTTCCCATTTCACCACGTCTAAGCTTAGCATACCAATCCTTGATGGATGATTTTCCTGAGGCAGTGTCCGGAAACTTGGCATTAAGACAAGTTTTTGCTTCAACTGTATTTTTTCCCTTGAAAAAGCAATGTTTTTTCAACACTCGAAATTCCTTTTTATCCATTTTTATCACAATAACAAAAGTTGCTTCACTCAAAATGCTATAATTCACAAACTAATGATCCTACAGCTGTCAAATTTATACACGCATCTTTTGAGGGTTAGGGCTAACTAAAAAATATATGGATTTAATTCTAATAGCCCCATCTATGTGTCAGGCCGGGGTCTTTTCAATTGACCTGTTAGTTTAAAACACTACATTAGTCCTACTAAGCGTTTAATTCCTTTTAAGGAACTAAGCATTGATTTTTTCTCACCTTTGTTAGTTGTACCCAAAAAGTAAAACCTAAATAGTCAACACTTGCTACATTCCCAACAGTACCTCTATTTGAAATAGGAATACCTTACTATACATAGTATATCTATTGGATTTATTCAACATTATCTCAACTGCAAAATGACATATAAATTTTAAACCTAATAATAGTTAATATAGTTTCACCCTCTATTGTAAATCACTCAAAACTATATCAAAATATTACAATATTAGGCTATATATTAATTTTAATATGTTCCTTATAATTTCGAAATAATCATTAATATAAAATAGTTGAAACTACAGTAGTTTACATAACAACAAATATATATACTATAACAATTTTGGCTTATTTTCAAATCAGGATACATGAAATAAATCCCTAATTGAATTGGCGCCTTTAAATGTATTTACATCGTTTCAATTATTTAAAATCACACAATATAAAATAATTAAAATAACTGAAATTAAGGTAAGGTGTAGTAAGGTAAGGTTAATTCCATGGTAATTTAACTGCAATTCAAAGTTGTATATGTAGTATATACATCAACGAAATATTAATTTCAATAATATTTTCTTAATTAATATAATAATAATAATAATAAGCGCATTCGCCATTCTATAATAATCATTTTTAACTTTACTGATTTTATTAATAATGGCATGAATATTGTTACACAAGTGCCTGATATACCATAAGTTACGCGTGTGTTTGTGACTAATTTAAAATTAATTGACAATTCTTGGACGATTAGGGCTTTATATTAATTTTTCCCCCACATAATTTATAAATAATTGTTTAACCAAGCAAATAGAAACATATTAACATTAAAAGTCTTTTTAATAATCATTTAAATAAATTGAATCATATAATAAAAGATAGCTAATATAATTGGCGTTACTTCATTACCGTTCAAAGTTGTATAAAAGATACATGTACTGTACATGTAAGTTGTAATGTTAGAGTTGTATATTACTTTTGACGGTTTTTCCACTTTTTCATTTGTCCAATAAGAATTTGGCGATTTAATATCTCATTATTAATGATGTGATCTTTATTTAAAAGTGGAAAAAGGAAATAATTGTTATGGCACATTCGCCATTTTATAAACATAACGTTTTTACAATTATTTAGTTAATTTAATAAAATTATTTTAGAATAAAGATTATGCACAACATAGCAATGGTATTCGTGAAGATGGGTCAATGGGA
Source organism: Rhynchophorus ferrugineus (assembly GCF_030347505.1). NCBI lineage: Eukaryota > Metazoa > Arthropoda > Insecta > Coleoptera > Curculionidae > Rhynchophorus > Rhynchophorus ferrugineus. Next base: position 18,701,821 of record NW_027472589.1, read on the forward strand.
GGAGGCTGTCAACAGCTTGGAATTTATCATGAGCGAGCAAGCCTGTCATCGAGCTGGTCTGCATCTGGTCGCCTGTTGCAGAGCCTTGGAGGACCGAGATCGCATGAGAAGCGCCTTCACTTTACTCCTCTCCGTTCCTCTGGAGATCGAGGATGAGGATAAATACAATTTTGAACAAGTGACGCTACTCAAATATTGGTTCCAAGATGGTCGGTAATTGTGATGCTTTTCCAGGATAACCCAGAAGATGCCTTATTAGCCATAGCTATCCAAGACGACGACCTACACCGATACGAGAAACAAAAACGTCTCGATGCCCAGTACTGTATCCTGACTGCGGCTAAACTAATAGCGCCGTTTGTCGAAGACAAATTCAGCGAAGGTAAATGTTAACAATAAATTGGCGAATGCGCCACAAATATTGATATTAACTGGTGTTTTGGGCGTTCCAAGGTTACGACTGGTGTGTGTCGGTTATCAAGAACTCGGAATACGCTGTTCTGGCCTCAGATTTGGAAATCAACAAGGCGGTGATGTACCTGAAGCAGAACCAGCTGCCCGAAGCCGTGGCGGCGTTGAAGGCGTTCGAAAAAGACTCGGACATGAATATGAACGCTGCCACCAATCTTTGTTTCATTTTTTACATGGTAAGATTCAGGATAAACTTTATCATTAATAATATCCTATAAGACTCATGTTATAAATACTCTTAAAATAACTTAAATATTAGATAAGAAAAACGAGTTCAAGAAATGTGTTTATTAATAGAATAAATAATGACAAAGATTATTTTTTGTTGCTAATTGACTTGAATCAGCATAAAACTCTCTTAATACTGACATCACTATCCACACCAACAAGATAAATACTAAATATGTATATCCGTTCAATAAACACATGATTAGAAACACATTTTTATTAAATAAAAATTTGTATTTTTAATGAATATTTAAATAAATGTAACTCCTTAGGATCCCACAATATAAAATATATATATAAAATGTGTCTTACATTAATTTGGTGACTTTTACAATTCAAAGTTATATATACATAAATGTATGATGAAATATCAGTTTTAATAACGTTTCCTTAATCCAAGAATCAGAGAAAAATAAAAAAGATGATTTTTTTATTATTTTTTTATATTTAATTAATACATTGTTACTAGTCGTTTCCGTCTAACCTACAATTTCTCTTTATGATAACTTAAATCTAGGTATATAACTAGGAGGACCCATCGGCCCTATCTCAGTCTCTGGTGAAATAATGTTTATATATACATGTCATTGCTGAATTTTTTAATATATGCACCTCACTACACAACACCACACAAGATCAGATGGCTTGATTCTTTTGAGTATGTGCCCTGTTCTGGTAACATCCAAAAGTTCTAAATATTCAAATTCTTCAATATTTCAATATTCGTATGAGAATGGAGTCTTTACTCATGCCCCCTGCAATTCTCTTGATTTCTTAACTGACTGTGAGTATCTGAAGGTCTGGATATAGGTAATCAGTCCTATAGTATTTGGGTGCTCCCACAATACCTCTCAGGCCTTTATTCTGAAAATTTTTTTATTTTATTTATGTTACTCTGCAGAATAATTGAACTCCATATGTCCACATAGGTTTCAGTATTTGCTTATATAATAGCAATTTATTATGTACTGATAATTGTGATTTTCTTCCAATTAGCCAGTACATTTTCCTATATTTCAATTCCAGTTCTTTTCTTTTCGTCTTTATATGTTCCTTTCAGCGAAGTTTTGCATAGAGATTCATTCTGAAATATTCATTGTTGTTGCTACATGTAATGATAATATTATTTAATGTTATTGGTGCTTGTACGGTCTGTTTATATGTAAGTATCTACATATACAGTTCACCGTACATGTAGATATTTACTTGCATCTTGTTTCCAATTATTTATTTTGTCATTTGCCTGTTGTAATTTTCCTGAGGCTTCTTCACTATTTTCTCCGACAGCTATAATTGCAGTATCATCAGCAAATATAGCCATCGTAATATTTTCCATTTGTGGTATATCACAAGTGTAAAGTAGATAAAGCATTGGTCCCAGTACACTTCCTTGTGGTACACCTGCTTTAGCTTCTTTTATTGTAGAGTAAGCTTCTTCTTGTTTGACTCTAAACATTCTGGTTGTAATGTATGATTTTAATAGTTCGGTGTGATGTTTTGATAGCATTTCCTGTAGCTTATGAACAAGACCTTCATGCCAAACCCTATCGAAGTCTTGTGCTACATCTAAGAATATAGCTGAGCCTATTTACTTACTTTGGTAGGCTTTTTCAATGACATCTGTTAGTCTGTGGACCTGGTCAATTCTTGAGTGCGTGTTAGTAAACCCAAATTAATGTATTGGTATTAGGTTTTTTTCTCTCTATGATCGGTTTTATTCTTTTCAACAGGAGTTTTTCAGAAACCTTAGATATTATTGCTAGCAGAGATATAGGTCTATAGGCTTCTATTTAGTTTGGTGACTTCCCAGGTTTTGGGATCATTATAATTTCCGCCATCTTCCAAATGTCTGAGACATGTTTTAATCTAAATACTGCATTGATCAAGTTGGTGAGTTTTCAAATACCATTTTTTGATAGCTTTTGCAGTAATTTTCCGGTTATTAAATCGTATCCTGGTGATTTCCTGGTGTTAATGTCAGTTTTAATAACTTTGGTTAGCTCTTTCGGCGTGACAAATTCAATCATCGAATTTTCAGCTTCTATGTCCGGCAAATTATGTTCAATATTAGTTTCGTTTTGTTTGAAAGTTTTTTTCTAGATATTCAGCAAATGATTCTGCTTTTTGGTGATTGTCACGTGCCCAAATCCCACATAGGTCTCTTACAGGTGAACTGTGTAGACATGAGCGCTTTAGATATTTTGTGGCTTTCCAGCATGAGTAATAAGTTTCTTTATCATCCGTTAAATTTCTCAGATAATCATTAATGGTTTTGTTTTTAATTTCCAGTATTTCTCTCTTCAGACTTTGGGTTATATTGTTTGAACTATTTTTATTCTCAGGTGTTCTGTTGCCACTTTTTTCGTAATTTACGTTTTTCAGCTACCATTTCCTTCACTTCTTTTGGATAATTAATTCCTTTAGTTACACTCTTAATTTCTGGAGTATTATTCCAAGCAGCTTGTTGAATATCTACTACGAATTTTTCTACTTCAAGATTTAATTGTTCAGTTGTCTTGAGGGGTACATTTAGTTGAATTCGTTCGTTCAATTCCTCAGCAAATCCTTCCCGGTCTGTTGTCTTGTTTGTTAAGGTTGGGTTTCTTTCTTTTCTTATTATATTTTCGCTCAACGTCAGATTCACTGGCGTAAAAAAGATAATTAATAAAGAGAATTCGCCATATTATAAAAATATATTTCATTTTCAATTTCTTTCGTGTTAATTAGAATTGTCTTTATCATTACATAGTTTATGTATATTTATATCCTCAAAATGCAGACTGCAGTCGATGAATTGAATTTTACACAATAATGAATAAGTGTTATTGCGTAATTTTTTATTATGTAATCAATTCTAAGCAACTGATATTACCTTATAATTTGTAGTTCCAATAAGATTTTCTTTTAATGCAAGGGTACATTTTTATTAGCTGAATTTAATAATCATACTGACGTCGCATTCACCATTTTATAAATAATAATTTAAAATAAATCTTTTTTCAACTTTCGTTCATTAGTTGCTGCATACAAATTAATTTAGCATAAAGATGTGTTTTCTCAATTTCAAATTTCTCAAATTCTCAAATCAAGGAGTAATATTTCTGTTATATTTATTCAAAAATCAGGAAAATACAAAATAAATGGCCAACTGAACGTGCAATATAGAAATATTTTACGCTTTACATTGATAAATATTTATGTATGATTTTAAAGTTTTTCTTAAAGCATAATGTTTACGCGACCGCAATTAAAATAGATTTTAATAGAATACGAAATTACCGTTGGTACATAGTTTTACCATATTTGACATATATGTCATTATATTTGAAATACCTATGAAGTTTCTTGATACCTATAAAAAGAAATCGTTGTTAAATACTAAAGGGTCATCAATACCGGTATCTTCAATAGTTAATACTTTTTATAACATAATCGCAGTTTGATAATAGTAGCCGGTAATAATAAATATTCAACACTAAATTATACCTAATGCCTACTTCTTTTACAGCAAGGAGATTATGATAACGCTTTACTCTACGGTGAATGCGTGGAAAGATGTCCATCTCCGGACGCTAACGCCCTAGTTAACTACGGAGCCTGTCTACTGGCGAAAGGACGACTGGACGAGGCCTGCCATTGTTTCCGTAGAGCTCTGGACCTGGACAATACGCACTTTGAAGCCATCTTTAACTTGGGACTATGCCTCAAGCGTCAGGGTCATTACTTGGAGGCGTTGTCGTGCTTTCAAAGATTTTCCGGGTCGCTGGCGCTACTACCCGGCGTCGTGTACCAAGTGGCGGACTTACTGGAGCTGGTCGGGGACACAGAAGCCGCGGCCGACACCTGCCAGCAGCTGCTGGGACTGGTACCGACGGATGCGCGAGCCCTGCAGAAACTCGGCGAGCTCTTCGATCATGACGGGGATAAACAACAAGCCCATCATTATCACGCGGACGTAAGTTGATTAAAAAAATGGTCCAATCATATTAAGGGTCTCACCTCGGAATGAGAGATAATAAGCTATAAGTCCGTATAAACCTTTACTTTAACATTCTAAAACTTGTCTCAAAATCTCGTATCTGCGACTTATGGTGGGTACAGACCTGAGCATTCGGGCCAAATTTCGTGATAAAATTGAAAATGCGCAAGAGCAGAACTGAATTCGGCGAACATTCGTGCCAAACAGATTTCATAATTGGTTAAAAGTCGTAGTGCACACTGTACGTGTTGTTCTAGGAGCCGCGGATCGGGCCAACAAATTTGAGCGAACTTGGGAAACATTGGCGGGATTCTGAATGACACAGGTTTTTGCCTAATGATGATTTGAATGATAAATATGTGTTTAATATCTATAAATAGTTAATAATAATAGTTAATACATATCATTATATAAAAACCCCATAAAAAAGACGAATATTAACAATACTAATATTTTACTTGCAGGAGCTTTATTATGAAATCTGAAACAATATTTAACTTTGATTTCTATTTTGCAAATGGTATCTAAAGAAACGTGTCATAAAATTATGAGTTTTTCTTACTTTTCATTGAAGGAAGTTAGATTTATTGATACTCTCTATAGTACAAAACTTTTCAAATAATATGGGAAAAGTATTTCACAAGTGGTGAGAGAAAAGATGATAAAAGAGAAAAGATATAAAATAATTATTAACAACAAAAAACTATAAAGTTTGGCTAGGGTTGTTGGAACATTATTTTCCAAAAAAAAAATTCAAAAAATATGAATTGTCTCTTATTTTTCATTAAATTGAAGGGAATTAAGTTTGTTTTTTTTTACATTATATGTACCGATACCCTTCGTCACACAAAACTGGTCATACAATATGGAAAACCTATTTCACAACTGGTGAGAAAAACATGTTCAATTATAATCTCATATATAATAATTATTAACAATATAAAAATATTAAGTTTGCAAGGGGTTATTGGAATATTATTTTTCGATATATTATTGTTCGATATGAAAGTTGTGCAAATACTAGAAATAGCAATTGGAAAAAGATTGAAAAAATAAAATAATGTCATGTTACTTCTAATTTTATTTAATTCATAAAACAATGCAAACAACCTGTAAAAATAACCACCTAATCGTAATTTTAGAAAAGAGTCTTACCTATGTTATTCATTAGACAGCGGATATATCACTGCGGTTTCAAGGTGTTACTCCTTCATTAGATATGTTTCAAATGTACTTGTTAGCAAGTTTATTTTTTACTTCATAATTTGAAAATATACTAATGTAATATCTTATAAGGACTGTGGCTCTTCCATCCAAATCATCTTACACTTGTCAGCCCTTATTTTTTCATATTTCTTAGCTGTTCTCTGAAATAATTTAAACACAGTGAAAAAATATTTCACCTTCAAAATAGGTATACAATTTCCAGAATATAATCATACACCATGCAGTAAATACAAATTTACACCTCTTTATATAATTCTTGTCTGTATCATTGACGGATGAATTTCTTCATGACTCCATTTATACATTTTGTGCCACCAAATAAAGTTAATATTCTTAATGTAAGGTTTTATTATATCTACCTGATAGTGAAATTTCCACATGTAGATTCTATTCTCTTGGTAATTGTGGATTATTTTGTAATCGTTATAGAACTGTAAATGTATAAAATATCTTCAGGAATCTATAAATAGAATACTAAAGTATAAAAAGAAGAGTTTTATGGCATATCTTCAAACGACTTGAATTTCAATATCATTCGTATTTTCTAGCGTTGGGTGTTATCGACTGAAAACAGTCGAAACAGTCGATGGTCCCTAAACAGTCGAAACAGTCGATAGTCAAAAAAATAGCGAGTGAAAATAGTAATTACTATTTTCAGTCAAATGCACGGTTCGACTGTTTTTTTCCATTCGTGATGTCAGACGAAGATGTACGAATTCTTGTCTGTATACAATATAAGATGGGAAAGGACGGAGATAAATGCTTGGAGCAGTTAATTTTAAATGTCTTTATATTCTCCAATGGTACTATAAGCGAGACAGATTGCTATTTTTAAATAACAGCATAATAAATATAAATAGTACAACACAACTTAAATAAACCCTAAAAACTAAAGATTTTCCATAACCATAACTACTAAATAAAATGTAAACGTATACCTAATCATTAAAAAATCTAATCCATGATGAACCCAAAAATGATTGTACAATAACTATCACACCCTTTTTAAATAAAAGTTTTATTTATTTTTGAACGGAAATATTTTTAAATTACGGTGAAGGCGATTTCTTCGATCGTTAATTATTTGCCCAGATTTTGAAAAAACTCGTTCCCAGGGGACAGATGTTGCGTTTGATTAGTTTCATTTTATGGGTTTGCCAAAAATCTATTATGTTTTCTAAACACCTAATAAATGGAATTTCCAAATACTGCTAAATCTGTAAAGTTGCTGCAGTACTTGGAGTAATTACTTCTTTCATTCTAGCCATTTTTTTATCAAAATATCTCCAGATGTCAATACATTCTTGGTCAGTAGTTTTTCATCTTGAATTTCGAGTTGTGGAACTATATTTGTATTTTTTGAAGTTAGAATGGAAGATACCTCTTTTGTGATACCTTTTTGTATCGCCACAGCATTATTTGCAATACCAAATCCTGCTTTTTTAAATCTAGGATCTAAAAATGTGGATTTCCCGCATATCGTATTCATTTCTAAAATTGCCAGTCTTTTATTGATGACATCTAATAGACAAATTTGTCATTATTTCTCCATCCACTTGTTAAAATCCTGGATTTGATGGAATGTTGCAGACCTGTTATTAACCGTATAATTAAAGACATCGTTGGGATATATTCTCCAGATAACTCGGTGGTCATTATTTCAATGGGCTTTAAAAGTTGAAAACATTATGTTAAGATAGTCCATTCGTTAACAAATAAAATCTGTGGTGCTTTTCTTAATAGCCAACAAAATAAATTGTTGAATATTAAAGTAGAATTTTCCTATCAGAAAATGTATTAATTGCAAATATTTAATATACTTATTCACCTCTTTACGGTTAATATTTTAAAAGAAATTTAACAACTACTACTGTAAAAAAAATTTCAAATCTTTTGGATCTATGCAATTTCTGAAACCATTGGAACCTAATTTTGGTTTTCAAGATTTTAGGAAAAAAGTTTCGACAAACAAGAGGCTTGGACAAAAATTGTAAAAGTTTATCAAAAGAGTATTACCTATTATACCAGTCCAAAGTATTACCTACTATGCCAGTCAAAAGTATCTTACTATTTATCAATTACAATTTAATTTTTTTGCCCTCTAAAACTAGCGTTCCAAAATGCTGCTATATTAATTTACAATATATAGTTATTCATAAGCAAACTACAAAAAAACATAAAACCACATATATTACATATAAATCTATATAAGCATAAATTCGGTGCATTACTTTCAAGGTCGCGGCTAGAACGGAAGGCCAGAACGTTAAAAATCAGTCGAATGAACTAATAGAAACAAAAATAGTAACTAAAAGTAAACGACCAGTTAGTAATTGAAACAGTCGATAGTAAATAGTAATAAAATCAGTCGGACCGAAAATAGAGACTGAAAACAGTTACTAGTAAAAACAGTCGAACCAAAAATAGCGACTGAAATAGTCGATAGTAAGAAGTAGTCAGTTACTGAACAGTCGATAGTCAATTGTTCCCAACACTAGTATTTTCTTTCTTATCATAACTTTGCTTATTATGTACCGGCCATACCTGCAATAATTTGATACTACAATAAATAATTGCTTTTTAAGAAAAGAACACTACATTTGGCATGCCATTGTGAAAAGTATGGTTATAAACAAAAGAATTCACGCCTCCGAACCAAACGATGAAAACCATCAAATGATTTCTGGAGACCGAAACTTTCCGAGAGGAACCGAACGCGCCACGAATTGATTTTGGTCACCACGAACGGAGATTTTTTTTTTGCCTGGAACCGGGTAGGGGAATCCTGTTACGGATACCTGGTCGGGAAGACCCGCAGGAATAAGCGAGTTGGACTGGTTATGTGGAGACTGCCTCTGGGCTACCCACTAAACCCCACCCTATCAGCTGATCCAATGACCCTAACTGATACTTCTTACTGTTAGTAAGGAGGGTGCCCGTAACCGGTAACACCGTTAAGAGGCACAAGGGCCAGGCAAGGACGTGGCGTCGTTATCACACCACGCAGCTTACGGTACATGGGTTAATCGCTCGCAGGAGAAGGTCGAGACAATTTGGAGTTAGAGCACGACGGGGTAATGTCGGCTGTGATAGAATAAGGCTACGAAGAGCCGAATGAGTTATTGGCCTAAAATATCGGCCAGCTCGGTAATACATCTATTGTCCGAGAGACGAAGAGTGGAGAAATATCTCGAGTAAACCTCGGATATAAAATCGTGAACTTGGGGGACGTCTGTTTCTTTATGAATTTGATTGTTCCTGACGAACCAGGGGGCATTGATTATTCTCCTGGGAATTTTGTTTTGAAAGAAAACGAACGGAGAGATTTTCGCCGAATGCATGGCGAATATTCGCACATGGTCTCACGCAGACTCTGAACGTTCGCTTTATTCAAGTCTATACTCAACATTAAGATATTAAAGGTCGAAGGTCCCAAAAATAGTTTTTTGGCAAATATCTCGCGTCCTATGGCCTTAATACTTATTATATTTATTATGAATATTATAGGAGATAAAATTCTCCACAACTTTTGTTTAGAAAATATAAATATAAAATATAAAAATATTTCTTTATAAATTCAACCAATTTTAATTAGAAAACGGAAAGCGCGCATGGCTTACCAATTTACGACATAATGCAAGGTCAACTGTAAATATCATTAGAGAACAGGCCAGAGATGATGCAGATATTGTTACCATAGAAAAAGCTATCGAAGAACCACAAGGTCAAAGAACTGCCGTAATAATATGACATGATTATAGGCTTGTTCATTATTTTAATTGGACGTACTCAGTCACATTAACTAGAAATGTTCTTTTACAAATTTGGAAAAGGAAATATTGCTCATACTCCTCCAAAAGTTTTAATAAATATCCTCGTTTCCTAAAACACATATACCCTAAAAACATTCTTGCACGCTTTTAGTATATATGTCGTACCAGAGTGCTGCTTTGTTTAGAAAAGGAAGAAAACTTTCATTAGAACGTTAGAGCAACTTCCAAATGTATAGCCCATCCATTAAAACAACCAATGCACGTTAACTTAGAATTTTAGTTTACAACGTTTGCCTGTTTGTAGCGTTTGTTATCAATTAGCGCAACACAATTCGAATTTTATTCTGTCTCTTTTTATCTAGAGTGAAATAAGAAGAAAAAATCCTAAGCCGGCTTTGTTGGCGCAGTGGTAAATGCGACAGAACAGTCAACCCACTGTTGCGATAGTCGCGGGCTCGAATCCTGCTGGGGCAGGGTCGTAAATTTATGTTTGTGATTGTTTAATATTTGTGATTGTTCTAGGCAAGAGTGCAAAATTCGACAAGGAAAGTGATCCCAGTCACGGGTAAGACCGCATTCTGGGATGATTTCTAAGTTGGCCACTCGCCAGTCGTTAGACTGAATGTCGAGGATCGTGGTTCGGAGCCCACGTTAAACAGTAGGCCCAGTCCACATAAACTCTCGTTAGTAAAAAGAAGACTTAAGTTGTTACAGTTCTAAAAATAACCTTACTTATGATATTTTGTTATAATTTTCTGTGACGTAGTAGTAATATTTATTAATATATTGTTGACTATTGAAAGTTAATGGATATTAGGTTTACTTAAATGCAATTTCGAAAATATTAGTGAGTGTTAGTTCTTGAGGCATTTTTTAGAATATCTCTCATTCCGAGGTTGGCCCTTTCTTGGTTATACGACTGGGCTAAAATGGCATTCTAAATCGTAATATGACGTTTGCGTTTTTAAAGTCGTTCAGGTACTACCCGGGGAATCTTTCCGTAATTGACTGGCTTGGTTCGTACTACATCGAGATGCAGGTGGTCGAAAAGGCACTCTCCTATTTCGAAAAGGCGGCCGTTATGCAACCCGGCGATCCCAAGTGGAACATGATGGTGGCCGGTTGTCATCGAAGAAGCGGAAATATGCACAAGGCGCTGACGCTATATCAAGAAATACATAAGTAAGTGACGTGGAAGGGCTTTAAAATTCTTAAGTTGTTTTGCGCAGGCAGTTTCCCGAAAACACCGAATGTCTGCGGTTTCTGGTGAGACTCTGCAGCGACTTGGGCATGAGGGAAGCCCAGGACTATCTGTTGGAGCTGAAGAAACTTGAAAAGACGAAGGAGGTTCGAGAGCGTGTAAATAGCAGCAGACCAGGTCGGTGTCCTTAAGTTTTAGAGGGTATCGTAGTCTAGAGGCATACATTTTAAGTTCTTTCAAGTGAATTTATTACTATATATGATTTACTAGATAACACATGGGCTGAAAAGTCCAGGGCCTAACACATAGATAGCGCTAGTTTTATTGCATTCGCCATTTTTTCTGTTAGTACTAATCTTCCAAAGAAAACAGTTAAAATTTCATGATATTCTACTCATAAGTTTGTAAGTTCTTGTGCTAAAAGCTACACTACTTTGGTAGTGTCTTCAGTACCAAATAGGTTTCAGAAAACATCCACAAAATCGTTTTGAACTATCAAAATGTGAAGTTGTGTGAGTTAGCTAACATCTTAAAGATATCAAAAGAACGTGTTGGTATTATATCGCATGAGCATTTGAGCTCTGTTCACAGTGGGTGTTGATGATTCTGAGCAGTGTTTGGCCATGTTTAAACGTAACAAACCAACATTTTGTCATTTCGCCGCAAGGCACAATAAAAATCGACAGATTTGGAGCTATTAAGCTGTATTTTCTAGTTTCTAATCCATTTGTAGATCTTGTTGACCGCTACTTATACATTTTCTACAGCCTTAAACAGAGGTACATATTTTGTCATGACAAGTGTGTCGTCGGCAAATCTTCCAAATACTGTTTCTTTTGTTGTTGATATATCATCAGTATACAGCAGATATAGGAATGGTCCCAAGACACTACCCCGTGGAAATCCATCCGGAATAGATTTAAATGTTGAGAATGCCTCTTCATGCGAGACTATAAATTTTCTTTCGAAAAGATACGATTCTACTATAATCGACAGTAATGCCGCAGTAGCAATTTACCCATTTTGTAGATTAATCCCAAATTCTATACCCGGACATGATGATTATTTTTCGTGTCAGCTCTTTCAGTAACCCAGTGAAATATCATCGATTCCAGGAGCCTTTTTAGGATTGAGGTTGTAGTCAATTTCTGTGAAGGTCAACTTCCACTAGAGAAATCAGATTTACAGCTACATCGTACTGATGAACAGGATTTATATCTATTGTAGATTATATATCATTAGCTTGGAATACGTTAGCTAAATGTTGCTGCGAATAATTCATTTATTTCGATCATTCTTAATACTCTAATAATTCGTCTCTTAAAACTCCGAGTTGCTTTCCATAGCGAGTAATCCTGGTCTGTTTCCGGGCTTAATTCACTTACATATTTTACAAAGCAACTCATAGCTTTTCATCTATCATTAATCAATTCCATAATTTACCTCATATTCTTATTTCTCTCTTCCTCAAAACACAAGCAACAGATATTGGTATCTATAGTGTATTCGAAGTTTTTTTGTACATACGTCATCAAGATGTTTAATATATTGCCTGCTGCAATTTGTAAATTCGTTTTAGAATCAGACAATATTTTTGTTCTCATTTTATTCTAGTTAAAAAGAGACACAATACTGCCTGATTAGTTCAAACACGTAAACGAATGAACCTGTCAAAGTCGTCGGGTTGTCAGACATATGATATATGGTGATAAGAGGTTATAACCAGGGGTGTGCAACTGCAATGGTAAGTAGTGGGGCAAAGTTTTGCTTAGTTCAATCATTAGCGGCGCTGACAACGTGAATTTGATTGGTTATTTTAAAATAGTTATGTAGAAACCTATAAGGAAAATACTTTGCTTTGATTGATCTGCCATTTCGCCTCATTATTTTGTGGCGTCACATTTATTGGCCAATAGTATTTAAATGAAAATCAAATTTAATTTTTAAAATTAATTTATTAAAATAAAATCCTATACAAATATATATAAGTGTAAATAATATAAATATATATATATATAAACAAAAAGCAAAAAAAAAACAATTATGAACTATATTCTAGGCAAAATTAAAATATCTATAACTCTTCTATAACGCCTTTCCATATATGTTTAGTGCCATCAAATTTATGGGATCTATTAGAGTTCTAACTTATCTTGATATATTGAAGGTAAACTTCAAATCCTTCCTTGTTGATATTGCATTAACTTCATTAAACCCACACCTCATAATAACTTAAAATTTGGTCTTATGTGTTTTTTAAAGATATTTAGACTTTAGAGTATTTAATCTGTGGAACTACTTAGAATATAGACAAATATTGCATGTTGTCTCTTTTTCAGAAGTTTTGTTAAATAGGCTGAAACAAGACAAAATACAATATTAGACTCTTGTTTTTCTCAGAGCAAAATTCTCTGGAACTGAAAATATAGACTCAACTGGTGATTTAACAACCTCAAGTGGTACTAGATCTCCCGTTAAAAAAGAATATAAGTCATCTAACACGTTCATCTTCTTTACAATTTTCCCTGCGAGAATAATGTGATAAAACTGAAGTGATGAGCCCTTTTAAAGAATTCTCGAACATACTAGGTGAAGAATGCTGTTTCTACCTCCATGACCTCTAATAGATCCAATAAAATTCTTTAAGCAATCTTGGTTAAGATTTGTTAAACAAATGTAATTATTTGTAAATTTAGACAAAATAGATTTCTTTAAGGTAATAAATCCCCTAAAAGTAGCAATTACATTTTTAATTGATGGCACCGTAACAAATATTTTCTTAACAATGCAATCAAATTTAAATATATAATTCCTCTACTATAAAATGATTGAACACTGAATGTTCTAAAAAGTTAAAGTATTACAAATATTTTAGGGATATTTTACAATTAAAAATAGTATTTATTACTACTAATTATCCAGTTATATTAATTATTACCTTCTTGTAAGACATCACACTGACAGCATACGAACAACTTGGTAGTTTAATTGAATTGTATTACTACTAACATCTTCATAAGTAGGTTTTGATTTTCTGTAAACAAACAATATATAAACAGACATGTAGTAGATAGAGAATTTTATATGTATCTGATAAAACCAATGATGGATATGCATTTACCCTAATACCTGTTCGTGAAGGAAGGGTAATTCTAAATTTTCAGTAAAATGTCCATAACAAACACCATGACGTTGATATATTTGCATTATGGTTTATCCAGGTAACTTACTACTATTTACTTGATCAACCCATTTTTGGAAAAGAACGAGATCATTCTTTGGGAAGCGATGTCTAATTTCCGTAGTAGATTTTTACCCCGGTACACTACATCTTATACTACACTGACGAAACACTGTCATCAATTTTTATATTATTACTCCATAATAATTAATGTAAAACAGAAAATATGCATAACGTAAAACGAAAATTTCGTGATCTAAACAAAAACCAAAACCTACAAACAACAAACATAAAAATAGACGCCTATAGAAAATGCTGACTTCACACAATTTGATCGACCAATCACGTTTCATGTTAGTGGCGGCACAAGGAATTTAAACTAGCCAATCACGATTACAAAACTAGCGATCGCAGCGCTACAGTTGATTGAACTAAACAAAACATTTCCCCAAGGTCGCCTATACCGTGAAATTTCTATTTTTTCTATGGTTATAACTTTAACCTACAAACTATTGTGGCTGTATAATTAACTGTAGTTTTTAGATGTAGTGTAATGTTAAAATAAATTATATTTGATAACGTTTTTGTTCAATTATTTTATTTAGATTAGAATTTTGTTGTATGTCAAAGCCAAACTGAACTAAAACTCAGATTTGATGCGGCAACATTGCGACGTTTTGGTGTCGCAAATTTAAATGACGTATGTACAAAATAACTTTGAACAGACTAATATGAGAACACTGAAGCAGGAAATAAGTGAGCATGGCATAAAATATGAAAAGACATACAAACGAGCTGGTATTGACGCTAAGTGGAGTAGGATAAGAGCACGCGAAGCTCGTTCTCGTTCAGGATTCACGTAGAGGGATGAGAGTTTAGTAGTTGGACAACATGTGACTTGTTATTCTGAGACAGATTTCCATGGTGCAGAATAGAGAAAGAAATAAATTACTAAAACAGCTATATTTCTGAAAATAATTCAAATTTCGAAAAATCTCCTTAAGGGTATATTAGTAAAGGGTCAATTTTATTTCACATTTCTAAGCTAGTATACCCTCTTAAGATCACCAGGATAAATATTAAATTTTTTTCAGCTTCTAGACGGAGCAATAGCGGCCTGTCCTCAAGGGCGGGATCGGGATTCAGCCCCGTTCCGGAAAACGAAAGTACCGGGAGTCCTCCCCCGGTTAGTAGAAACGTTCGCAACACCCGGACCATACGTAATCAAGATAGCGCTGGGAGCTCGGATTCGGGCATAGGACAAACGAATATCGGTAAAACCATAGCCTTAGTACTTCGGGTGTCAGCCACAGAGAAATTTCGATATCGATATCGATTTAAAATAAAAAAAATATATCGGAAAATAAAAATACTTATATATCGGCCAAAAAAATAGCAATATTTTTAAATGCTTTAAAAGGTATCGATATTTCTAATCAACCTTTGAAATTAAATGCTAAAAGTTAATTTTAAAAGTTTATTAAAATATCGGCCAAAAATATCAATCATTTTTGAAATTAATATAAATGGATATTTATTCGACATCCCAACCTAACACTATATGAACTATATGTATGAAGATAAGGTATTAACGGGATATCTTTTATAGATTATAATTATTCTGATCCTTTGGGACCCTTACCTACCAGACCGAGAACCCAGGCAGGGAAGGCATTAGATTTTGAAGATTTCAGCAATGAGGAATTGGGGGACGATTTACTACCCGAATAATCCTGAATGAATTCCCATAGCCCATTTTGGTTTATCCGTTCATCTGGGTATTTAAAAATCACAGGAGTTTAAAAACCCATATTCTTAACACCAAACTTCATGCTTGATTCATTCGGGTTGGGCATCTTACCGCATTAGTAATGTTTTTAGTTTATGATTCACAGAAAATAAATTATACATAATAAAGCGCATTCGCCATTTTTCTTCCCAACCCAAAACTCTTCTACCATCTGTATTGAAACATCAACGTCATTTTCATCACTTAGGTCATATAATTTGTCACACTCACACAAAACTTAGTCACACGTCGAAAATGTTGTTGTTGTTGAATGTTATCTAATGATCTAAATATTATTATAAATGGTGTTCGAATTCTCAATTTTATAAAAATATGTTTTCCCAGTTGAGAAATTAAATAGAATTGTTACATTGGATGTGCATTTGTTATTTTATAAAAAAAAAATCGGTATTTGATAAACAAATATACCATGTATCTTTGCATCATTCTGAATTAGCCAAAACACGTTAGCTGACACACTAACTGCGCATTCGCCATTTTATAAAAATAATGTTTGGGTCGTAGCTGATTTAACAAATACATCATTGTTCCATTCTCAATATACAGAAATCTCTCTCTCTCTCAAAATAAATAATATAATATAGTAATTAAATAATACAACGTAATAAATAATTATTAACCTTTAAAAAAATGCATTATCCGAAGTTACCGCTGTAAACTGGCAAAACTATTTTTTCACTATTTGAATAATATGAGGCTATATTCACGTTAGCCTCTATAATATGTTAATTTAAAAACCGAGAAACAGAAATAAATGCCATGTTGAGTATGCATTCGCCATTTTATAGAAATATTTTTGGGCTCCTCTTGATTATCATTACATCATTCTCAATCATTTAAAATATATAGACCCTTTCATAATATAAATTAACTAAACAATTGAATTATATTAAATAAATGTCCATTAGAGGCAATTATATTGACGCATTCGCCATTTAACAAAAACTAAATCCGATACATCCGTAAGATACCTCTGTATATCTATAACTAATCCTTCGTTGTATGTAAACGATTTGCATCGATTATGTCTTAATTTTAATGTTAGATTGAAGACCCATTTGCCATTATATACTTATTTTGGATCCTCTTTGGTTTATAAATGTATTATTTACATCATTCCCATTTGGCTACATTTTCTAAACCATTCTATAATATAAAATAGTAGAATTATCTTTTCGAAATTTGCACCATGCTAATTTGGAAAGTTCATTATAATTCAAAATTATAGAGACCAAACTAAAACAAGTAGTTCTCAATATACCCTATACAACTTTTATAAATGAATTAATATAAATAAATTAATATCATCTTAATTTAAAAATCGAAAAAAGGAAACAAACACCCGCATCAGGCACATTCATTTTGTAAATACCGATTATAAAAAATGTTATCTAAACTGCTGCCTACTTTTTTCGTTGTTTAGCTAATATTACAACATACTCGCCATAAAATATATAATTCGCATGTTTATTTAATGAACAAGAAAAACACCAAATGCCAGGTTGGATGCGCATTCGCCATTATATAAAAACTTTTGAGACTAAATGTACTTACATTTTTATCTAATTGACTTGAAATCGAAATATACAGAAAACAAGTTGAATTAACTATGCCTATATACTCATAATCACTATTTAATGTTAACTTTAACTAGGAAAAATAGTTCTCGCATTCACCATTTTATAAAAATGACTAGCTCCTAAAATTTATTGATAACCTATCTAGTTCCATCCGTTCAATTCAGTGAATGAGGAACAAAGGCAAGAATCAAGAATAAACTATCAATTAAAGAATAAAATGGTATATTTTTTTAAATAGCCCTATATAACTAAATCAAATAAGTCTTATATGTTATATTAAGCTAGATCTACTCTTTAATAATACTCGTGTAAATGTGTAGTAACAAGACATAAAAAAATAACTTAAATTACCTACTGAAAGCACTTTTAAAAAACTTAAAATTAAATAGAATATAATGGACCAAAAACAATCGCTTCATCAAATAATGGTCTAATGTATGCGACTCTTTCAATTGTATAGCGAAAAAAATATTCTTCAGTCAATGTATGTGAATCAGCAGCGGATCATATTACAAAGCAGTGTTCCTTCTGAATTACTGGCTAAGATTTCTTTCACACACACTTTCACATTTAAAAAATCACAGTCAGGATGATCTATATCTATCATTCAGCGCCAATTACTCAGAATACCGTCCCATCACCATGGATCGCAGTAATGGCCCCACTTCCTTCGGGTCTTGTAAAACCTCCAGTAACATTTTTTCAACATTTCTTGTGATGGATACTTTTTGATGATCCTTTAAGGGATATGAAAGACTTGTTGGACCTCCCTGTAAGAAATAACCATATATTACAAATTAGAAAAATTAATTTTAAAAAATCCATTCCATTACCTTAAACCAGAAATTTACAGATACAGTAGGCCCTCCTCTCATAAGAGATTCAATGTGATGCCACCAATAAATGGGAATATATAAAACGTCGCCAGGTTCAACTACAGTCTCGCAACCCTTAGCATTTCCAAACTTAGGAAACTTTACATAATCGGGTCTATCAAAGTCAACCTACATTGACAAAAAAATGTATTGTCTCAATAATTTAATAAAATTGAAACAAGAACTTACCATACTCTGTCGGTCATGAGGATGAAATACTGGATGTGGATAGAGACATTCAAAATCACTTGGTGGGAACAATATACATCTTTTATAACCATAAGCCTGACCAAAGAAATTTTGTTGTTCATCGTAATGACAAGGAGTTACATTTCCTTCCTGTTTATTTCCAGATAAATGTATATTAGGAAATATACTTTACAAAAATTAATAAATAAAGACAGAACTTACTTGTGAAATTAATAATAAATTTGATGTTAATGGACCCCAATTATGTTTAGCTTGCCTTTTATTTACATATTCCCAATCAAAATGAGCAAAATCTTCAACTATCAGTGGACCTACAGTATTATTTAATGGCTGTTGAAGATATAATCTATAAAAATATAAATTGCTCAAATTAATTTTAAATAACATATCTACAGCTCACCTATCATTTCCAGGCTTCCATTCTCGTAATTTCTTCATAAACTCCCCCATCCGCATTTTACATTTCCTAGTTGGAGGAATAAACTCAATTCCATTGAGATTATTTTTTGATATCTTAGAATCGTCAAAATATCTAAAAAAAATAAATTACATCAGAAATATATGTTAAATAAAATTAACGCATACAAAAAAAAATACAATAAATTATAAGCATTAATTTTTTTTAATCTTGTACATGGCTTACTTGAATTTATGTGTTTTTGATGAAAATACTGTGTGTCCTGCTACACCTAAGTTCTGTTCTAAATACTCAGGCGTCCAGTGATCCCTAGCAGTCTTGATAATATTTGAACCCGTTATTACAACTGGTTTCTGCAAAATAACAGTGCTATAATCATTGGACAGTCCGTTATCGATATTGCTTAGGTTAGGTAATGAGCTAATTAATGGAATATTAATAACGTTCGATATTTACATTAGCACTAATGAGTTCATCAATTTTTGGATCTGTGTAGTGTATTCTAGGAATCTGTTCGAATTGTAAATCATAACGTCTCAGCTGGCTGCTGTTCCAATGTTTCTCCTCGCACATTTTGGCCAATATTTCGCGACCGAAACCGTACAATGCCAGGAGAAAGCAAAACTCAATACAGAATCGTTTATAAACACCTTCAGCACTCACGCTTAGTAAAATATAAATAAAGGTCTGCTGAAAGCGCTTGAGGGATCACATAAACTTTTCTTTCAGGTTTATTTTGGTTCAAGTATCGTTCTCTCTGTTTACGATCTGGCTATCTTTGTCTCTCTTGCAAGGTATGCGAAAAACGTCACGTTGCGAACGTCACGTAGGCAAGTGATTTCAATAATTATGAAAATAGATATAAAAACATTTATCTTGTGTTTACATGTGACTATAATTTAAGTACTTTGTGGTAAATGTATTCAAACAAAAGCTGTTTTATTGCAACGAAACAGCATTTTTAAGTACTATGCACCTTGCATTTAACATGTACAGATAAATTTTAATATTAGTTTTTTAAATATTAAATATATTTTTATAGATATAGAAGTATTATAATATTGTATATGCACTAAATAAATATTTTTATATTTGCCATATATATCTACATTAATTTTAATATGTACAACAATTATTTAAAACATATTTAATTAATTAATAATATATTTAAAATAATTAAAGCAATATTTATATATAATATATATATAATATATATATATATATATATATATATATATATATATATATATATATATATATATATATATATATATATATATATATATATATAGACCAATAATATTCTTATTTATAAATTTAATTTTTATTATAAAACCACTAATATTTTTTGTATTGCTTTAAGTTGTTTAAATTTCAGGTTTCTTAAATATACTTTTAAGACCATATTTTTATTTTATAAAGTTTAAATCATTTTGAAATATTGCTGCGTAACAAGGGTTAGATGACTAGTAAAACTCCGTGCTAATGTCAATGTATAACATGGCTCAATGACAGATTGAAGAATGTCATATCTAGTCGGTAAAATTGTTCGAAAATTACAAGAAAAACATTGAAAAAGGGAATATGGGTGGAAGTCCTAGCAAAACTAGAAAATTAACAGTAGAAAACGATGATCCGACTAGTGTAATTAAAGTATCAGACGATGTAGTCGATAGAATTCGAGGAGTCGCTCAAGGTTTATATCTTAACCATGCATATTATTTTTATTGATATTTTACTCTTTATACTGAAATTAAAACTGCAAAGAAACAACGTTGAATATTAATAACGTGTATCCAGAATATTTTATATTACATTAGTGCTTAATCAATGCCTTTTATTTCATAAGAAATGTTACATAACATATATTTCCAGCGGTAAGGAAACAAGAAGTTGCTGTTCCACAAGTTACACAAATAACTACTCCACAACCTGCCACATCTGTACTTCCAGTTTACCTACATGAACCCTCACTAACCAGTATTCAAATTCGACAGGTGAGTTTATTTCATAGCAACACATCTTTTCATTTAACAGAACTTACAGAGTATATTTTAGGCAAATGTAGCTGAATTGCAGAAGAATGATGATTATTGGAATAGCAGGTTAAAGGCACTGGAAGAAAATCATAAGAGAATGAATAAGGTGATGGAAGAGGAATATAATAAAGCTGTAAGTATGTAAAATCTTATTTGTTTATGACATTAAAATCTGTACATTGGCGCGTATTTCTATATTTTCTTTTTTACAGTTAGAAGAATTTAAAGTTGGTAAACCTGCACAAGGATTGAAGGAAATCCCATGTTTAGATATGAAGAAAGCAGTAATGGAATGCTACAGGTAAAGTACAAGTATTCAATAAAGTTTAGATGTATAACGAACTTCTTGTTGTAGGTGTAATCCAGATGAGCCAATGAGATGTTCTAAAATAGTTCAAGCTTTCCAGGAATGTGTTGATCATAAGAGGTCCTGCCTGTTGGCCAGTCGTGTGGCTAGCCAGAAAGGTTAAAACAAAAATCGATAAAGGCAGCAGCAAAACCATATTAGAAGCCTTATTGTAAAATATTTATTTAGAATTGAGAAGATTTTGGAATAAAAAATTTATTTGTTCAGTTAATTTATTTCTTATAATCCACATTAATTTTAAAGGATTTAAAAATACATCCTACAAGACATTCTATTATATTTAATAACAGGAGTAAAAATCAAATAATACCTATTAGATAAAAAATGTTATTATATATTAGATTTTGATCAATATTCAATCATATTAATACTTAGAACCATTATTGAAAATACATTACCAAATTGAATTTAATATTTGATTACATTTAGAAATTAGATAACCAGTAAAACAAGAATTAACCATCTTAACACCATCTAGTAGGTTTTTTATGTTCGTGCACATTATTTAAATATATTCAAGGAGAACGTAAGTGCTCGTTAATAAATTATTACTTCAATAATACCCATACATTGATTTTTTAGTCAAAATATCATTGTTAATAAACAGATGGCGCTCGAAAGAAATCAAGATACTGCGCTGCATGCCATTTGTTTTTTTTAGAGTAAAATTAATTTTCGTCAATATACAAGTCTTTTTATTAACTACCGTACGGAGCAATGTTGCGAGCTTAATAAATATGAAGAAAAAGATGACTGAATGTAGAACTGATGTAGACAGCAGTCCCAACGACGTAATATGTCTATGTGAGTACATTGACGAAAACACATTTCGATTTTTCCGAGCGCATTTTTAGTGGATGATGAAGAGGATGGCTTTCAACAGTATAAGGAAAAATCCAAACAGACTCTACACTATTTACTGGACACTGAACCTGAAAATGAGTATAAATTTATAGAAACAATAGAAAAATATCGTTTGTAAGTATACAAAAATTAATAAATGTAAATAATTATTGCTTGTATTTAATGGGGACGCAGAATATTAGAAACACAAGTTGACAGTATTTCAAATACGTTTCTTAAAGAGACAGCTACAAATGACATAATATATATTACTATAAATTACAAAAAGATTGCTGCTTTGTATGTTGATAATTATTTGGATGTTATGGAAGAGATTTTAATTATATTATGCAATGTAATTAGAAATTATTTTAGAAACGTTGAAAATTTCACTGCAGTAAGTATCAAAATAAAGCAAATTAATTTTATTATTTTATTTGCACATTTTTTATGTAGAAAATAATTAAAAAGGAATCTAGAAGAATTAAAACTCTGTTACAATGGTCATTATTGGACAGACTAGACAGAATTATGCATCTTTTTTTGAAAATACAAATTACAACAGACCTGCATGAGTATAAAATGTTATGGGCAGATATATTCAGGTATATAATTAAGATAAATTAATTTTATATTGTTTATGTGAAATTCTTGGTAATGCCCTTGTATTTTAGATACTATTTATCTAGGGTATTTCAATACCTGAAGAATGAAGAGATTGTAGGTGGATATATTATCTATCAGAAATTAAAGGATCTAACGCCAAAGAAAGAATGGACCAGGATTGATCTGGTATTAGACTAGGAATGTTTTTGATTGTATTTTATAAATCTTCAATTTAAGTGTGTGTACAGAACACTGGGTAAAACAATAAATGAGTTGAGAAAGATACCAATTTTGAAAGAGATTATAGAGAAACGCGAGATGGATCCCTTGTATAGTGTGAGGGATATGTGTGTGCAGTATTACAAGTGAATATATTTTTACAATAACAATAATCATGAAACATTCTGGTTAAATCATACTTTTTTCCTTTGATTTTTAGGTATTATAAGCGAAGGTGTAGCGACGTATTTCGGGCTAGTTATAAACAGAATTTAAAACCCATTAGCTTATTTAACGAAAACCACAGTACAATATTCGACAATTCGCCACCTTTTTACTCGATATTGTCCCACTCCTCTTCGTGTTTCGACAAAGTATTGGCCCAAAGAAAAACCGCTTTTGGTACAGCCTTTCAGGTACATTTGGTAAATTTTCTATTGTGTTACTATTAGGTATAAGTAAAAGCAATCCACGTTTTCCTCCTAAGATTTTAATGATACGTTATTCAAAAGGTTATTTTCATTTTTAATTATGTGTTTAATTAATTAAGGATAATGTTTATGTAAATATTGAAAAAAAAGTAATTTCGGGTTTTCTTACGAGATGGCTTTAAAATTCCAATGTGATAGCGAATTTGAAAGGCAACAGCCCATTCTTCATTCACATACTTGGTCAAAATCGAACGCTTTAAAAATGGGAATTCCAGAAGATAATTTTCGCCATTTTTTAAACTTCCTAAAGTGGTTACATTCAGTATGTAATATATTATTCATAAGTATTGCTTAAGTGGACGCTAGTGATACGGAAGATATGAAAACGGGATACCAAAAGAAACTCGACCTTTGGCTTCCACGTGAATTAAGAGCGAAAAACTGAATGGAACCAGTTTCCATTTTTGAATAGCTGCATAAACGAAACGAAATCAAGTCATTTTTTAAAACGAGTGATTATGGATAATGAAAACTTAAAGAAACGACAATAACCTGCGAAGGGATTCGTGGTCGAATCTGGTGAAGCTTCACAAACGGTGTTGCTAAACGTTAGTTGGGATTGCAAAGGAACTGTTTATCATGAGTTGCTCAAAACTGGTCGAATAGATCGAAGGCGGTTTAAAAAACAGTAGGAATTGATGGATAGGGAACAACGTATTCCCTAATGAAACTCTCTTAATGGTGTAAATGACAACTTAATAGCATTGATTTGTTTCTAACTAAAAATGGTTTATAAGTGTTATTCTTTGGTCAAGTTTGTTTTGCCAGTTTAAAAACCCTTGACACAATCGAAAGAAAGTTGTGACTCATCGCATACATGACTAGATGTATCTGAGTTATATAATGGGAAAGAGTTTAGAACACAAAAACTATTAATTTACTGTAAAAACTGTTTTATTCAAAGGAAGAAGAGGCGATTTATCTATTCGAAAACATTGATCTGTTGGATGGGTTCGGTAACCCATCTCACTCGTTAACCATTCAGATAGTCCCAAAACAAATGGTACGTGGTCGTTATTCCATCTAGACAGTTTATAGTTATTGTAAAATTGTTTTTGAGTATACTTTGTACCGTAAAAATCTTCGAAATGGCATTATTTCTACCCAAATTTCCGTGTATTCCTCTATGGAGTAGTTTTCCAAGTGTTGGTGACTCGAGATTCCAATAGTCTACGGCTAAGAAATTGAGCTACTACCGTCCGCCTTTGGTGGCTATTCATCCTGAACTGCAAGCTTCTGTTCAAATTACAGTAGTCTATATAAATTCACATCAACTTCAGGCCTTGCGCTTTGAACTGTGATGCAGTCCGCGGACTAGGGATGTTTCCCAAAGCTTATATGTTTCCTACTTTGAATATTCTACGGCTAAGCTAGTCTTTCAATCCACCTTTTGTGACCTTACGGTTTCGGCTGCGATACTTTTGCCCGAGCTCCACGTAACTATACAAAGAAATGCCTCGAATAACTGCGGAACAATTGCCATTCCAACGTCAACCTGTCTTCTTGATAACTAATTTGATTCTGGTCAATAAAATGAATTCAAAACGGAATAGCCTTATGATCTCCCCAAAATCCTACCGACTGCGCCAGTTCTAAAGTAGAAAAGGGTTTAGAGAAACAAATAGTTTATTCAAAGACGAGGCGACTTGTTGAATGGCGATATAAAACGACACTAAGGGTTTTTATCTATTATAACACAGACCAAACCTATCTCACTCGTTTACCATACAGATAGTTTTAAAACAGATGGCCATTGCACATGGCTGCGATAATCAGGGGTACACCCCTGACACAATTCTTTCAGGTTACAACCTGACATAACATGTCGAGTGGCTACTCCTACCACCGATGATCGTCTTGTTGGTAACCAGGGATCAGCTGCGTTGGTTGTATGGTCGTTATAAGAACGCTTCCAGCGTCATGGCTTTTCAGCCTAAATCAGATGGCGTTGTTCTTACGATCTTCTTGAAGTTGGTTGTAGAAGTAATCTTTAACCATATCCGAGTTTGTTTCAATAGGTGCGTACATGGATAAACACTGAAATGAAATGAAAACTCTAGTAGTTGGTCACCACCGGTACAAAACAAGACGAACAATTCATGTCTAGTTCGGTGAGAGTAGAGACTACGATTGTATATTTTACCAGCTCTAAAGCGATAATAGTGTCTGATACGAGGTTCCATTCGTACATTCTATAAAATAGCTAATGCGAAGCCTTTTTCTTGACGAACTTGACGGTAAATTATTTTTTTCGTGGTTTTCGGCCAGTACTCGCCAGCATCCTGGTTCCCTAATAATGATGCGTCGGTTACCTCGGATCCAGTAGCATGCGTTTCTTGGCCAATAACCCTCAAATATAAGTGCCATTAACTGTTGGAAGGAACACTGGCAAATAGTTTTAACGTGGAACACTTTTGCTTGCTTAATTTGATTTTCAACCATCGATCTTTTCTCAGGATCACACTATGATATCTCCCGTTAATCCAGTAATTGTATCGGACGATGAAGATCCTGTAATTGTACTGGAAAGTGATGACGATGTCCAGATCATTAGTGAGGTAAACGCGAGAAACACGCTTGATTTTAACTGTTACTTTGTTTCGTTATGTTGCAGCCTAGTCCAGACCATGTTGGGGCCACAATCACGACATTACCAAGTCCGAACGATCAAAGCGACGAACCTCTTTCTGTCCAGGATCAAATCACGGAATCCTCGATACATACGGATGAAGAGCCGACGGTCGTTAGTAATAATGATGCTGATGAGGAACCGCCAGATAAATTATCCGATGAAGTATTAAGTAGCAAAAATAATGAAATTGTTAATGAAGAAGTGGAGGAACAGGAAAAGGTATCAGTTTCTTAAGTTTACATATAGATTCTACAGA
Source organism: Rhynchophorus ferrugineus (assembly GCF_030347505.1). NCBI lineage: Eukaryota > Metazoa > Arthropoda > Insecta > Coleoptera > Curculionidae > Rhynchophorus > Rhynchophorus ferrugineus. The sequence goes on from NW_027472589.1 coordinate 18,728,227, forward strand.
CCGTGAAAGGTATATGTGTTGCCAACTACTTCTCTTTAATCCTTTTACCTTTTTTTCTCCATTAAGATATATTGTATGCCGCTGTTATTCAGTCATTTCCATTACTCAAACATCTCTTATATCAGCAATTGACGCATATAACCATCCCTTATTGAATCTTCGTCTTGTATTTTAACATATTAAGCTATATCTATATCCATACCTATATTTTTATTTTATTTCTTAACTCTAGTTAAGTATGCCCTAAGCATACGAACATGTGAAACGTGGTTTCAATAATTGTAATCATTTAAACGTTCAAGACAAAGAACATCCTGGCAGGCCGAAACGCATGCGAATTGCAGGAGTTAATTGGATAAAGACCCAATACAGACTCGAAAAAATTGCAAGAAAAGTTGTATGTAAGCCAAGTTTCTATTTGCGAACGATTACAAACGATGGGAAAAATATAAAATATGGTAAGATGGTTGCTATACGAATTGAATCACAGGTAATTAGAAAATCGACAAATCGTCAGCGAAATACTGCTTCAAAGGTATGGAGAGAAGTAATTTCTGCACTGAATACTAGCGAGTAATGAAAATGCATTTATTTCGAGAATCCCAATCAAAAAGTATCATGATTATCACTTGGCGAAACCAACCCGACCCACAAAGCTCGACGAATGATTTTGTTCAAAGCATCCATAAAATGCCTGATACATGGGGAAAAAGTGGAGAATAAAAGGGCCAATACTTCGAACAAATCTATTGCAAATAACATGTTTCCATTAACAAAAAAAAAAAAAAAAAACGGAAGGTATTACCGATATTCCTGGTATTCTCGGCTCCTTGAAATATTCCTCTTAAAACCAGTCTTTCCCAAATTTCTAACCTCTTATCCTTCAATCACCACTGCAGATCTTATTACTAATATGTATATCGTGATTTTCTCATTACTTAATATTTTCTTTCTAACTGTTCATTATTACTCCCAGGAATTTAAAATGTTTTACTTTCTCAGATTTGTATACTTCTACTTCTGCTTTTAATCTATCATTTTCATCACTTCATCAATGTTCCTTGCATCATTACTAAATAATTTTGTGTAGTATTTCATTGTCACATGCGCTGCAAGTGGCTGCATAAACTGAGAATAGAAAGGCTATGTATTCTTCTAAATGTTCTATATATACTCTCAGACATGTAAATAAATGTACTTGTTCTATACCTACTACTTCAATTTGTATATTCATTTGTCCTGGGTCTTCTATTGACACATCTTTCGTTTTAATTTTGTTCACTATCATTCCATATTCACCTAGTACTGTTCCATTTGGTTACGATTTTCTGTAGGTGGCCTACACCAAATATTCAACGTAATCCGTAACTCTTTGCTGCATTTTATTTTAAAAGATGCATTTTCTAGTTGCTTACTCAATTGGGTTACATTATTTATTCTGTATGCAGCAGGCTAGTTCTAAAAACTGATTCCAGATCCAGCTTAAATAATACAGTCGAATGTACATAACGAATATCCAGAAATTGTTGATATCCAAAGATTGCTTTCAGTCACTATTTCGTTGTATTTTAGAGATGTGGCCGATATTTTTGTTTAAAAAGGTATTCATATTTTAGAGTTTAAATTTTTTTATAAGTTTAAAAAATATCGATTAGACAGTACAAGAGCCTACTCATAGGGATGCCTTTCATGCCCATTAAAATTTTATTTGGCCACATTGCCAGTTCTTGTACATTATATGTATATTTTAAGAATATAATATACATTCTAGAATATATGTACTGAGATTCAAAAATCGAAATGACGGTATTCTGTTGATTGCAATCCGTCGCTCAGTCGCTCGTAAATCGCAACGTCACAAATTGATGCAGGAACTGCCGAAGTTTACCGAATGTGGGATGGGCGTTCTTCAGAGTAACCACTACTTCGATTTATGAGCTTCCCTGGATTTTTTTCCATCTTTTGATAACCTTCCTTTTTATTGAACCATAAAACTATAAGCAATATACGAAGGTCTAGATTTTATTCTGCCGCTAAGACATTATGATAGCGATTTAATTTATGGTTCTTGCCAGTACTTCATACGCTATGTTACACACTGAAATCCCCTTATAATTTTCGCATTTCGTTCTCTCATTTTTTGAAATATTAGACTTTTTCTGTTGGTGGGGTATTTTTTCCTTGTGAGATACTTATATTTAAAACATATTTTTCCTGATTTTTTATTGCCCTTCCTAATGTTCTCTTCTATTTCTTCTCCTTTGATGTCACTATTCCCTGCACTTACCTTTGACACCAGTCGGTGTTGCTAGTTCTTTTATAAGAATTGGAATTTTTTAACATTGGAATTTTAGTTTTACATATCATATTTCTATCCAATTTTAATAGAAATTCATATTATATTTCCTTGGAGCCTTACCGATTACATTCGAATTAGAAGTGGTTTTGGCCCGTATTGTTAATAATTCAGGATTTAGTTGTTATTTCAATCAACTTCTACATGTTTTTGTCTTTTCAACCACAAAATCTGCAAGCGAATCAAACTTCAATGTTTCTTGTTCAATTGTGATGTTGTGGAATGACTATATGACCAAAGAGCTGCGATTTTGATGAGATAATAGGTCAATTGAAAAGTTCCCGGCCTACTATAGTAAAATACATTCTTTTGGCAAAATTAGTTTTTTTTATTTAACATAATTTTTCTTCGATCCTCCAACTCCATACCATTTTTGTAGTACGATTTGTCCTTTGCTTCAAAAGAGGCCTCAGTTTCGGCAATCACCTTTTCATTCGACGAAAAGTTCTTCCCAGCGAGAATTTTTTTGATATCTGAGAACAGGAAATAGTCCAGATCTGGAGAATACGGTGGATGAGGAAGCAATTCGAAGCTCAATTCATGGATTTTTTGGCCATCGTTTTCACTGACTTGTAGCACAAGCAGCACTTCCTTTTTCTTCAATTGCGGCCGTTTTTCGCCGATTTCGTCCTTCAAACGGTTCAATAACGTTATGTAATGGTCGCTGTTGATGGTCCTTCCTTTTTTAAGGTAGTCAATGAAAATTATTCCATGCGCATCCCAAAATATAGACAACGCTACAATCTTGCCAGACGACTGTTGCGTTTCCCCATGCTTTGGGGTTCATCGTGTGAAGTCCACTCGAATGACTGTCGATTGGATTTCGGTGAAATGATGGAGCCATGTTTCATCCATTATCACATATTGACGCAAAATCTCGGGTTTATTACGCTTGATCATCTTCAAACACTACTCCGAATCATCAACTCGTCGTTGTTTTTGGTCTGTAAAAAAGTGAGCTCGCGCGGCACCCACTTTGCACAGAACTTTCTCATACCCAAATATTCGTGAATGATATGATGTACACGTTCAGTTGATATCTTTATTGTGTCTGCTATTTCATTCAATTTCAATTTACGGTCATTCAAAATCATTTTGTGTTTTTTTTATGTTTTCGTCGGTAACAACCTCTTTTGGGCACCCACTGCGTTCACCGTCTTCGGTGCTCATTTCACCACATCTAAACTTAGCATACCAATCCTTGATGGTTGACTTTCCTGGGGCATTGTCCGAAAACTCGGCATCAAGCCAAGTTTTTGCTTGAACTGTATTTTTTCCCTTCAAAAAGCAATATTTTATCAACACACGAAATTCCTTTTTATCCATTTTTTTCACAATAACAAAAGTTGCTTTACTCAAAATGCTATAATTTCCAAACTAATGATCCGACAGCTGTCAAATTTATACACACATTTGAGGGTTGGGGCTAACTAAAAAACATATGGATTTAATTCTAGCCATCTATGTGTCAGGCCGGGGACTTTTCAATTGACCTGTTATGTTCACGTAAAGGACATCGAGTCATATTTGTCAGAAATTTTATTTTCTCAGGGTCTTTTCTACCTAAAATATAATGAATTTGGTATAGAATTGAATCCAATTTGCACTATTAAATTAAAAATTGAATAGATACTTACGTAGATAGAATTTTCTCATATGTCTCTTTATATTAGAACTGCTACAAAAGCTTTTTGACAATATTCATAAATCATTTATTTATCCATTACTATCTATAATTTATAATAAAAATATGAGCGGTTCAACAAATTCACAACGGTTCTCAAATAAATTATAAACATATATAAACAATCAAAAACTACTACAGCTCTACCAATACTAACGTCAAAATAAAAATGGCTGCCTTAGTTCATTCTCTGTCTCTTCATCGTTTGTAGATAGCAACGTCGAAAATTCAGGCTCAAAGAGCCGAAGTTTACTGATAAGTAGTAGCATCATAGCATCACAGACATTGAATTTTTACACTATATTTCTTATCGATGCTCATAATTTTGTATTTATTTAGTGTTTTATCTTGTTTACGTACTCACTTTGCCCTCTTTCTCAATTCGCTATATCTCTTTTTGTTGTCCTCTGATTGCCAGCGAAAGAGTTGGCAGTTATTTATATAATTTAAATAATTCCACACGATGTTGCAAACTCTATTGTCGAATGGATGTATATTTTCTTAAAAAAAGATGAAATATTTTCCAGGCTAGCAGTATATATCATGGTTTAATCCAGGAAACTGATGCTGTTAATTCTTACCTCGAGGACAACTTTGAATATCCATCTTACTATAGCGAGAACAATTGCACATCGATTAGTGATTTTAATGAAGAGCCTCTAGACATTGTACCAGATTTATTACTGAATAATATGGATGTAACGAATTTGTTGAATTCCTGCGATGAGACGGAATCGCCGAAGAGCGACATGAAGCTTCCGTTGCCATTAAAGAAGCGACCCGTGATAGAAAACACTTTATCCACCACTATCATAACAACACCAATGGACCTGATATCATATCCAGCCGAACGCCAAATGTCCATAGCCGATCTGCAAAACGAATTTCCCCGAATCCGAACCTTGGCAGCCAGGAAATATTATCCCGACGATGACACACACTCGCCATGTCAGCCCAGTTACTGCAACAGCAGTTCGCAGTCCATAATGGACGTCTACATCAACGGATTCAATCAGTGTTCCGATTACCCAATCTGTTTTATGATCGGCTCGATGAAGACCTGCTTGAATCACGCGCTAACGTCCAACTGCCACCACAAACAGGATTTCCTGACGGCCCCTCAAAACTCCCCCATCGATGCTAGTCAAGTGCTGCTTGCCCCGCCGCCTATGATTGACAAGGTAAGAGAATTATTAACACAGCTTACGTTTGCTAGCAAACAACGACAGCTTCGCAGTTATAGAACACTTTAAAACGTTCATTAAAAGCGAGAAAAAAGAAGAGCAAGAAGAGAGAAAAACCAAGCAACGAATAAGAACGTGATCGAAGATGACAAGCTCGAAGATCGAACAAACATTTAGAAGATAAGGAAGAAACATCTATGATTAAGTCATTAAATGTTTTCTACTTTGCTCTGTTGTTTTTAATAGTGTAATAGTAAAATAGTCATTTGTTACAGATACAGTATTATAGATCAATTTTTTAAAACATTTAAAATATTTATCAAATTTCTATATTTTTTTGATTTAATTTTTTGTATTATTGAATGATAAATTGATAATTATATTTATAGATGTGATCCCATCTTGTTTATTTCCTGTAGAACTCGTTGGATTTATAATCGACGGGTTGGTCAGCCATTAGATTTTTTAAAAGGTCCATGTTTCAGTTAACAATTTTGCCAAAATATATGAATTGTATTTGTATTAAATTAAAATTGATCGAAATTCAAGCTTAAAATTTCGAAGAATCAAAAATGTATTATATATAAAATATTATTACAAATATTAGGAAGATATTCCATTGGCTAAGGATTTCATACGTATCACGTAACTAACCCATGACGTCACATTCTCAAAAAAATATTAAAACAAAGTTCTATATAAATACAAATATAAAATGTTAAAATGCTAAATTATAAGTATATATGATGTATATAAATAAAAAGTAATGTAATAAAAATGTATAAATAAAAATAAAAAATAAATGTATAAACTATAAATATGCAAGTTAAAAAATAATAAAATAAAATAAAATATTAAATTAAATTAAATGTTAAAAATTGTAAATACAAAAAGATCTACAACCTAATTGAGAAACAACATATCTCCTGGCAACGCTGAAAACAGACTTTATTTAGAATGTAATTTCTCAGCACTGACCGCTTAATACTTAATAGCACGACTTATATTTCACACAAATGTGGCTAGTTTTCGATTTGGTAACGTGAAAATCAAGTGAGAAATAATGACCAAATATGCCACAGAGATATATTTCACTATGGTATAAGTTCGTTCAATAAAACAGTGAACTCACATCATCTAAATTGATGACGTCAAACCGTGGCAATGTTGCCGCATCAAGTTTGAGTTTTAGTTCATTTTGGCTAATCTAAATAAAATAATGTAACAGAAATGTTATCAATATAATTTATTTTAACATTATAGTACTAAATGTACTAAACTACAGATTAGTAGGCAGTTATAATAGTTTTTACTAGGGTTATGTTTTATTAAAATTATATTAAGTACAATTATACAATCATAATAGTTTGTAGGTTAGGGTTGTGTTTTATTATATTTACACTGAAAACTTTTCCACACTACCTATGAGGCAGTGTATCCCCTAGGGGCTTAATTCACCTTTTTAACAATTTCTTTCAATCCTAGTAATGTATTTTACTTTCATTAGAAAGCATATTTACCTGTTACGTTGTAATATCATTTTAATATCACTGGATTTTTCCTGAGTGTGCGCTGTTACTAACTGTATACACTTTTCTTGATTTACTGACTACATTTTCCCTAATGCATTTGCCATACCTGCAAAACAGTTAATTTTATTTCTCTCTTGATACATTTTAACCAAATGCTTATATATACTCTGAACAATTACACACAACTATGCACATAAATCTTTCACACTCTAAATACGACTTTAATTATATACACATCTTTAGTTGTTTCCACTCGCATCACCCTGTCTTGCTAATTGTCAATATTGAATCAAAAGAGGACGTAATCTGTTTCCGATTGATTAATTATTTGGCCTCTGCATTTTCAATCAGCAATCACAAATATTAAGCAGCGATTTGAAATTTATCAAAACAAGCAGAACGCCAATACGTTTGCCGGTTCACAACCTCTTATTACCACTACTGTTTTGAAGACATTTGAGAAATGAACGATTTTTACAGAACGTATCAGACAGCATTGTGTCTCTTTTTAACTAGAATAAAATGAGAAGAAAAATATTGTCTGATTCTAAAACGAATTTACAAGTTGTCGCAGGCAATGCATTAAACATGTTGTTGACATGAAATCACTATTATTTTGAATAGACTATATATGTCGAATATTATATAACTATACGCTAACGGTAATTTGTCGGTAGTCCTTCTCTGTTATAATTTTAATAATTTCTCTAATCCAAAAATATGTCATATACTTATTCATATTCTTAACGTAGTGTAACATTTTATCTGGAAAACCATTACGTATTATACAACGAAAAGGTTTAAAATTATATTTTAAAATATATATGTAAAATTACTGTGACATTATTGACGTGGTTGATTCTGAAAATAAAATAAATAAAGTAACCTACAATGTAATAAAACAATCTTCATGGAGTTGATGGTGTATCATGAGATATTGCCTTGTCTCTATAAACATTATCATCTTGGTTTACAGAGTTAACCATAACATATTATGAATAAAATTTCAGTGAACTTAATTTTTTAAATTTAATTGTTCAAGCATATATATTTTTTATTACATCAGTTCTAATAGATACAAAACTAAAATCCAAACTGTCTTGGATATGTAGCCTTATATGCCACAACTTAGCCAAAATATATTTCTTTAAATAAATTAGTTTCTTAAATCTTAAAATTGATGCTACTTTTATAAGTATATTTTGAAAATCCAATTTAATTTAACACTATTCATATGCTGATTAACTTTGCAATACAAATTTTCTTGTGGATATATTTGCTAGTGTATATTTCATATGTTTGGCATTGTTCCATTAGAACATAATTTGGGTTTATACGCTTACCAATATTTTTACATCTGTAGTCGATTTGCTGGTAATAAGGTGAAAAATAAGTTAACTTTCTTAAAAAAAAAACGGTATATGTTAACATACCAATAAAACCATACCAACCAAAAAAACGTAAAGATAAAAAGTCACATACCACACATACTTAATCCAGATAATTTGAGATTTTTATATGATTTATCTGTTTTTTAAATAAGAGTCGGAAAATTCTTGGAAGGAGAATGATGTCTCATTATTTAGCTTTCTATATACCTAGTTACACTTCTTAGAATGATAACGAACCAATTTCGATTATAATTTAATCACGAAAAGTAGGTAAACGCTAAAACCACTGTTCTTTATTTCTGCACTAAGAAAATGGCATTGAAAGTAAAGTAAACGCACCATAGAAATGAACCAATCAAATACCTTTACGGCTCTTGGCACAGCGATTAAAATAAGTAATAAGTTCAAGACATCTAGATATTTGACGTTATATATAAAGTTAAATCTCTATATTCTCTGTGATCCAGACGACAGAAAAAGATAGCCGTATTGGTAGGTCTCAATTGCGGAGTGAATAAACTTATAATACAAATGCATTAACATCGAACACCACACAGTGAAATTAAGCTATTCCGTGGACCATCAAATCAGTTACAATTAGGGAAATGACAATCGTTTGTCAACATTGTAAGACATTCGATACATCGGTGAATCTACTGGATTACGCTGGTCCCACAACCAGATCTTAAACAATTACAGATTTATCACTTACTAGCAGCGCTGTTACCATGACTAGAGCGCATAATCAGTTCTTACAAATTTATATTGAAGGTAATCGGGATGCGGAAATTGATGTGCATTGTGCTCTCAATGAAGCGAACTATTGTCCAAGAACTCCAAACGTTTTTTCACCAGAATAGTGATATGGTCGAAACGTTCAAAACAGCATTAGATCTGATGCCACATTTTGTGCAGAACATCATATCAAACTGGCAACATCGCCTATCCTTCAATTATTATAATAAATGGTATAGCATTTTCAATAAAACAACCAATGCACGTCATCTAAATTTATAATGCAACATTGCCGCAGTTTATTTAAGTTTTCGTCTGTTTTTAGCCTGACAACAAAATACTAATGTAAATAAAATAATGCAGCACAAATAACGTTATAAAATATAATTGATTCTAACATTGCAGTAAACCGCCACAATAGTTTGAAGGTTAGAGTTGTTTTATTATATTGACGTATTACACAGGGGTGAACAAAAAGCAAAAAAAAAACAATTATGAACTCTATTCTAGGCAATATTAAAATATCTATAATCCTTCTATAACGCCTTCCCATATATGTTTAGTGTCATCAATTTTATGGGATCTATTAAAGTTCTAACTCATCTTGATATATTGAAGGTAAACTTTAAATCCTTCCCTGTTGATATTGCATTAACTTCATTAAACCAAAAATACAATCACACCTCATAATAACTTAAAATTTGGTCTTGAAAATCATTATGGATTGGACAGTTGAAACACTAAAAATTTATTTGTTTTTTAAAAATATTTAGATTTTAGAGTATTTAATCTGTGGAACTACTTAATATAGAATATAGACAAATATTGCATGTTGTCTCTTTTTCAGAAGTTTTGTTAAATAGCCTGAAATAAGACTAAAATACAATATTACACTCGTTTTCCTCAGAGCAAAATTCTCTGGAACTGAAAATATAGACTCAACTGGTGATTTAACAACCTCAAGTGGTACTAGATCTCCCGTTAAAAAAGAATATAAATTATCTAACATGTTCATCTTCTTCACAATTTTCTCCGGAAGAATGGTGTGAAAAAATTGAAGTGGTGAGCCCTTTTAAAAATTTCTCGAACATACTAGGGGAAGGATACTGTTTCTACCTCCATGACCTCTAATAGATCCAACAAAATTCTTTAAGCAATCTTGGTTAAGATTTGTTAAACAAATGTAGTTATTTGTAAATTTAGACAAAATGGATTTCTTTAAGGTAATAAATGCCCTAAAAGTAGCAATTAAATTTTTAATTGATGGCACCATAACAAATATTTTCTTAACAAGGCAATCAAATTTAAATATATAATTCCTCTACTATAAAATGATTGAACACTGATTGTTCTAAAAAGTATTGCAAATATTTTAGGGATACATTACAATTAAAAGTAATATTTGTTACTACTAATTATCCAGTTATATTAATTGTTACCTTCTTGTAAGACTTCTTTATGTAGAGACATCACACTGACAGCATACGAACTTGGTAGATTAATTGAATTTTATTACTACTAACATCTTCATAAGGTTTTGAATTTCTGTAAACAAACAATATATAAACAGACATGTAGTAGACAGATAATTTTATATGTACCTGATAAAACCAATGATGGATATGCATTTACCCAAATACCTGTTCGTGAAGGAAGGATAATTCTAAATTTTTTACTAAAATGTCCATAACAAACACCATGACGTTGATATATTTGCATTGTGGTTTATCCAGGTAACTTACTATATACTACCCATTTTTAGAAAGGAGCGACATCATTCTTTGGGAAACGATGTCTAATTTCCGTAGTAGAATTTTACCCTGGTACACTACATCTTTTACTACACTGACGCATTGTCATCAATTTTTATATTATTACTCCATAATAATTAACGTAAAACAGAAAATATGCACAACGTAAAACGAAAATTTCGTGATCTAAAAAAAACCATAACCTTCAAACAACAAACATAAAAATGGACGCCCATAGAATATGCTGATTTCACACAATTTGATCGACCAATCACATTTCGTGTTAGTGGCGGCACCAGGAATTTAAACTTTAAACTAGCCAATCACAATTTGCGATCGTAGCGCTACAGTTGATTGAACTAAACAAAATATTTCCCCAAGGTCGCGTATACCATGAAATTTCTATTTTTTCTATGATATTGCAACGGTATCGACCAGTACCAACACAAATGGAATTTTATAGGCTGATTCGGTTACATGTTCAGACGCATCGAAACAAACATGCGTCGCGTTTAAAAGGAATTTGCGATTTTATAAACTATATTTGGCAATACGGTTGCGGTATTGCTAAATGTGCATTGTCTGTTTTATTGGGAGGATTATATAAGATCGTATCTTCTATAGAAGCTTGCTACAAAAATCATTTATGTAGTCACTGTCTGTCAGATTTAAATATTTTTGACTCTCTCCGTCGTTCTCTATTCCGCCTTTCTGTTACACTTCCCTTTCATGTTTCATTTCAAGATTTCATAGAATTTTACACAGAGTAAAGACGTGTTCGGAGAGACGGTCAGTGAAACGAAACAAAAGTGTCTGTGTCACAAATGCGGCGTTAAAAAAAGTCTAACAATAACATTTTAGACTGGTGAAAAAGTGAAAGTGCGATCGAAAAAAAGGACAGTACAGTAGAAAATAAATGCAAAATGCCATAAAACGTTAAGGGTGGAAAACTCAACATCTGGATCACAAATACAGCGTAGGATAATTTGAAACATAAAAATAACAGTAGTATTTCAACAATACGTAAAAAAATATGGAGAACACTGCACAAAAAAACAGATAAAATGGAAATATCGACATCAGGCATATCACATATTGCAGTTTTGAATCTAGAGAACACAACTAGAACCCAGAACGAACAGGCACTCTACAATGCGTGGACGAACGAAAAGTCGGTGCGAGAGAGTCTTGAAATTGCATTAACCAATATGCAAAAACAAATAAATACCCTCCAGCTACAACTAAATAAACAAAGCTCAGAGTTCTCAAGCTCAAAGCAGTCCAATTGTTAATATGAAACAGATGAAGAAGAATTGCAGAAAGAAATAGGCTGGATAACGGTTAAAAATAAAAAAAGAAAAGCAAATAATTCCCTAGGATCTTCACAAGCAATTAAAAATAAAACAAAATAAAGAAATTAGAATGCCCAGATCACCTCCCAATTATCGTAAGTAATGTTACCGACTTTGACTTGAACGAATGTCGTACAACATTCACAAAAATAATAGATTGTTTAGAGTTGCTGAAACTGTTAGATTTCTTCATAGTAAGAAACATAACATCCAACTATATAGAAGTCGAAGAAAATTTAGAGCTAAGTTCAGATCATACGCGTTGAGCGAAAATATAATAAGAAAAGAAAGAAACCCAACGTTAACAAACAAGAGGATAGACTGGGAAGGATTTGCCGAAGAATTGAACAAATGAATTCAACTAAATGTACCCCTCAAGACAACTGAACAATTAAATCTTGAAGCAGAAAAATTCGTAGTAGATATTCAACAAGCTGCTTGGAATAATACTCCAGAAGTTAAGAGCACAACTAAAGGAATTAATTATCCCAAAGAAGTGAAGGAAATGGTAGCTGAAAAGCGTACATTTCGAAAAAAATGGCAACAAAACAGAATACCTGAAAATAAAAATAGTTTAAACAGTATAACCCAAAGACTGAAAAGAGAAATACTGGAAATTAAAATCAAAACCATAAATGATTATCTAAGAAATTTAACAGATGATAATTAAACTGATTACTCACTCTGGAAAGCCACAAAATATCTAAAGCGCTCATGTCTATACAGTCCACCTATAAGAGACCTATGATGACCAAAAACCAAAAAGCAGAAGCATTTGCTGAATATATAGAAAAAACTTTCAAACCAAACAAAACTAATATTGAACATAATTTGCCGTACATAGAAGCTGAAAATTCGAGATTGAATTAGTCACGCCGAAAGAGTTAACCAAAGTTATTAAAATTGACATTAACCACAGGAAATCACCAGGCTACGATTTAATAACAGAAGAATTACTGCAAAAACTACCAAGAAAGGGAATTATAAAACTCACCAACTTGATCAATACAGCATTTAGATTAAAACATGTCCCAGACTTTTGGAAGATGGCGGAAATTATAATGATCCCAAAATCTGGGAAGTCACCAAACGAAATAAAATCCTATAGTTGTCCTGCTGAAAAGAATAAAACCGATCACAGAGAGAAAAAACCTAATACCAACACACCAATTTGGGCTTATTAACAAGCACTCAACAATTGACCAGGTCCACAGAACAGATGTTATTGAAAAAGCCTACGAAAGTCAAAAAGTATGCTCAGCTATATTCTTAGATGTAGCACAGCCTTCGATAAAGTTTGGCATGAAGGCCTTGTTCATAAACTACAGAAAAGGCTACCAAAACAACACACCGAACAATTAAAATCATACATTACAACCAGAATGTTTAGAGTCAAACAAGAAGAAGCTTACTCTACAATAAAAGAAGCTAAAGCAAGTGTACCACAAGGAAGTGTACTGGGACCAATGCTTTATCTAGTCTACACTTTGATATACCACAAATGGAAAATATTACGATGGCTACATTTGCTGATGATACTGAGATTGTAGTTGTCGGAGACAATAGTGAAGAAGCTTTACGATAATGACAACAGACAAGTGACAATATAAATAAATGGACACAAGCTTGGAAAATAAGAATTAATGAAAGTACATGTGCAGTTCACCTATAAACAGACTTTACAAGCACCAATAACATTAAATAACTCTATCATTCCATATACCAACAACGCTAAATATCTCGGAATGAATCTCGATGCAAAACTTCGCTAGAAGGAACATATAAGGAAGAAAAGAAAAAAACTGGAATTGAAATAGGGGAAAATGTACTGGCTAATTGGAAGAAAATCACAATTATCAGTACATAATAAATTGCTATTATATAAGCAAATACTGAAACCTATATGAACGGAGTTCAATTATGGGGATGTTCTGCAAATAGTAACATAAGCAAAATACAAATTTTTCAAGATCAAAGTCCTGAGAGGTATTGTGGGTGCACCCAAATACTTTAGGACTGATTACCTACATCGAGACCTTCAGATACCCACAGTCATTCAATAAATAAATAGAATTGCAAGGGAGTATGAGAAAAGACTCCATTCACATACAAATATTGAAATATTGCACCTTTTGGATACCACCAAAACAGGACACAGATTCAAAAGGATCAAACCATCTGATCTTGTGTAGTGAGGTGCATATAATAAAAATTTCAGCAGTGACATGTATAAACATTATTTCACCAGAGACTGAGTTAGGGCCGATGGGTCCTTCTGGCTATATACTTAGATTTAAGTTATCATAAAGACAAATTGTATGTTAGACGGAAACGATTAGTAACAATGTATTAATTAAATAATAAAAAAAAATTTAGTATGGTTCCGTTGGATTAAAACAAACACTTTTTAGTAGCATACTTATATACGTGAATTATTTTATTCTAAAAGAAAGAGAAATGGCTACTTGTTGATTCGAAGGTATGAACGATACAGCAAACTCAATCTCTGTATCTGATAATATAAATTTTAAGCATCAATGCAGCCATTTCTTAGAATACCGCTCTTAACAGTCGCACAATTTAACATATTTTTTATTATATCTTATGGTGGGTACAGACCTGAGCGTTCGAGGAAAATTTCGTGGGAATCTGGCCAACAATTTTAAGCCAATGTATGAAAAATTGGCGGGATTATGAATGACATATGTTTTGGTTTCGAGAAAATAACCCTGTTTTTCCTTGTAATTTAATTATTACTATAAAGATGTCTTTGAGTGATAAATATGTGTTTTATATCTATTAATGATTAATAATAATACATAAAAACTTAAATTTGTGAAATAATATGAAAAAAGAACTGGTGAGAGAAAAGATGCTTAAAAATAATCTCATATAAGATAATTATTAACAACATGAAAATATTTAGTTTGCCAATTAATTTTATTTGATTCATAGAACAATGCATATATTTTAAAATGTGACGAACACATCAACATGTAAAAATTATATTATACGTACTATACTCAACAATCACTTCTTAGCTTCTTTCCAAAAAGAACCATATCTTATAAAAGACCTAAAATATAAAGTAAAACTCATTAAATACAGTAGTTTTAGAGAAAAGTGTCACTTACCTATGTTATTCTTTAGACAGCAGATATATCACTAGTTTCAATGTGTTACTCCTTCATTAGATATGTTTAAAATGTACTTATTAGCAAGTTTATTTTTTACTTTATAATTTGAAAAGATACTACATACTACATAATATCCTCTTATAATGAGTGTGGCTCTTCAATGGAAATCATCTTGCACTTTTCAGCTTTTATTTTTCATACTACTTAGCCATTGTGTTTGAACTGATTTAAACCCAGTTAACAAATATTTCACCTTCAAAATATTAATAAAATATACAGAAAATACATAATACAGTAAATACAAATTCATACCTGTTTATTTAATTTCTGTTCCTATCATTGACGGATTTTTGACCGATGGTCTTGCGGTTTCTTGGGTTTTTTATTTTCAACGGTAGATGTTTCAAAGTTTTTGGCTTTGTCAATTTTCCTTAAGCGTTGTTCTGCTGTAATTTTCTTTGGCTGGCGTTCTTTTATTTATTTCTTTATGTATTTTTTTTTGATATACTGCACTCCTTTATAATTGGCAGGGTGACCTTTTTCATTGCACAACACGCATGTCGCTACACTATTGCGTTGTTATCCGCATTGAGTTGTGTGATGTTTACCGGCACATTTCACACATCTTGGTTCCCTACTGCAAAAATTTTTAGTGTGTCCAAGATTTTCGCAGTTTGTGCATTGTGGTATATTATTTTTTTTCTTCCGAGGTTCCACTTTTATCCTACAGTCTAGTAAATAATTTATGTCATATATATTTTTATTATTTTTGTTTTGTGTCATGTCTACGTTGTTTTGTTTTTCACCATTTGCATTAGTTGTCTTTTTCGCTATAGGCGTGACGGTCACTACTTCGTGCCCACAAGCCCGTAATTCCGATTTAATATCGTCCTGATTTGTTGTGGACGGTAATCCTCTAATGACTACTCTATACCATTTATCACTTTTTAACTGATAAGTGTGGTTGGAGTTTATTGAATTAATTGTTTTTCTTCATCTCATTGAGATGCTTTTTTACATTCCTGTAGTCCGTTTCATTCCTAAGGGTTACGTTAATAAAAGTAAAATATAAACGCCACCAAAATATTAAATGATAAACAAATAGATACGAAACCGTAGAAAGCTGCGGCTTAAAGAATTACAGACTGCAATGAGACAGAAATTCAGTCAGTTAGCAGACAGGGTGGAAAAATTGGAGAAATCTGGATTGGGGAAAACTACCCAAAACAAGATAAACCAAAACAAAAATGAGTAATTCGTTTTCAATAATTATAACTTGGAACGCAAACGGACTAAATCGAAGAGTCCGAGAACTAGAATTATTCTTAAAAACAAATAACATAGATATAGCTCTCATATCGGAAACATATTTTTCTAAAAAAAAACTACATTAAAATGTAGGGTTATGATACTTACTGGACACTACACCCAAGTGAACGGGCTCGAGGCGAAACAGCTTTAATAAATAAACAAAATATACAACATCTCGAACAAGAAGAGATTAAAAATTAAGAAATACAAGCTACGATAATTAATAACGAAAAAAACAGGGCTGAAATAAATATTGGCGCTACATATTGTCCACCAAGACATAAAATGACACAACAACAATATAAAGATATCTTTTCAAAATTAGGCCCAAGGTTTATTATTGGTGGAGGCTTTAATGTTAAACATACAGCTTGGGGTTCACGAATAATAAAACCTGGAAAATGAAACGAATTACTCAAAGCCATTAACCTTACAAATTGTAATTATCATTCAGGGCGCGAACCCACTTACGGGCCCACAGACAGTAATAAAGTCCCAGACCTGCTGGATTTCTACATTACAAAAGGCATCTCATTAAATCAAATTAGTACAGAAAGCTTCTAACATCTGATCACACTCCAGTATTGTTAACACTGGGCGCGACAATCCTAAGAAAAGCAAAAAAGCCTAATCTTACCAACAAATATACTGACTGGGACAAATTCAGATTAATACTGCAGGAACAAATCGGTTTAAAAGTAAGACTTAAAACTATAGATGATCTTGAGCAACAAACCAAACATATAACTGAACAAATTCGGTCATCTGCAAAAGATGCAATAGCAAGAGCGGAATCAGAATATGAAGTACTTTACCCCCTCGAAATTAGAGAAATGATAAAAGAAAGGCGAAAAGCTAGAAGAGTATGGCACAGAACCAGAAATGCTGCAGACAAAACTACTTTTAATAGAATTAGTAATCAGACGAATCTAAAGATCAAAGAATGTAAACAGAATTGCTTTCAAAAGTATGTAACTGAATTAAGCCCACAATCAGACAAAGATTATTCGCTATGGAAAGCAACTAGAAGATTTAAAAGACCAATTATTCAAGTACCGCCAATTAAAAATGATCAAAATGAATGGGTTCGACGCGACAATGAAAAAGCGGAATTGTTCGCACAATACTTAACTAACATATTTCAACCTAATGATATAGAATCTACCATGGATACATCTCCTGTTTATCAACCCGATGTAGATCTAAATCTAATTTCTCCACTGGAAATTGCCACTGAAATTGATAACCTCAATCCTCAAAAGACACCTGGTATAGATGACATTTCACCTGGATTATTGAAAGAGCTGTCACGAAAAGCAATCATCATGTTGACATATATTCATTTATATATATTTAATGCCTGTTTATGGCTGAAGCTTTAAGGCACGTCCCGGAATGCTTTAAGGTGGCACAAATAATTATGCTCAAAAAACCTGACAAACCTGCAGAACAAGTCGAATATTACAGGCCTATTTCGCTACTACCTGCAATATCAAAGCTTTTTGAGAAACTGATATTTAAACGTGTTAAACGTTTGGTAACAATACCAGATTTCCAGTTTGGTTTTCGAAATCACCATTCAACAATCGATCAAGTGCACAGGCGGGCGTTTGGGGAAAAGAAATACTGCTCTGCAATATTCCTGGATGTCTCACAAGCTTTTGGTCGGGTTTGGCATTAGGGATTAATCTGTAAGATGAGCAAATTGTTACCGCGTAACTATTGTCAATTGCTGGAGTCATATTTATTGGGAAGAAAATTTAGAGTATCACACGAAATGGCGTTCTCTGCATTTAAAAATATCTCGGCTGGAGTTCCACAAGGTGGCGTCTTGGGACCTCTCCTGTATCTACTCTACACTGTTGACATTCCAACAACAAAAGAAACACTTCTTGGAACCTTTGCGGATGACACAATTATTATGGCAAAAGATATATCTCTGCCTAGAGCAATAGAAAAAGTGCAAGTGGCAGTCAACAAAATCTACAAATGGACGAAAGATTGGAAAATTCCACTTAATAGCTCCAAATCTGTCCACGTTAATTTTGTATTGAGGCGAAATAATAAAAATTTAATTATATCACTCAATCGATGCCCGATTCCTCAAGCAGAATCAGCTAAATACCTTGGAATCCATCTTGACGGTAGATTAAATTGGAAGCATCACGTTAGACAAAAAGCAAAACACATTAGAACCAAAATAAAACAACTATACTGGTTAGTCGGAAGATACTCTCAACTTGATCTAAAATCAAAGAGGTTGATCCATAATACAATTATAAAGCCAATTTGGACCTATGGGGCGCAAATATGGGGTTGCACTAAAAATTCAAATCAACTAGTCATACAACGCTGTCTTCGATTGATTACCAATGCCTATCGCTATGTAACCAATGAAGAACTGTACGATAACCTGGAAATCAAATGGATTTGCGAAATTATCCAAGATTTCGCTTTGAAACACGAAAGAAATTTACTAAATCATACTAACGTGGAAGCAATTCAACTGCTGGACAGCGCGTAGGTTGTTAGGAGATTGAAGCGAACAAAACCATACGAACTTATATAAAGTGTATACATTTAGTGTAAACTATAGCTATAAGTTAATAATTAATAAATAATTATAATTTTATAATTGAGGAATACATACTGATGTAGTTTCTCGCACTCCTCTTGCTTGTTAATTAATCCAAGTACATAGGAAAAGTAGTAATAAATTAATTGTAAATTAAGATTGTACTATGCTAGTATTTAATAAAGATGTTATAAAAAAAAATCATTGACGGATGAATTGCCTGATGACTCCATTTATACATTTTGTGCCACCTACTAAAGGTAATATTCTTAATTTAAGGTTTTATTGTGTCTACCTCATAGTGAAATTTACGTATTTTGTTCCTTATCATAACTTTGTTTATTATATTACCGGCTATACTTACAATAATTTGATACTCTTTTAAAAATGATTAGACGGTACATATTGTTTCAGCAATAAGCATTGCTTTTTAGGAAAAGAACAATACAGGTAACGTCGAAAAATAATTCACAAGACATTTAATTTCGGCATGCCATTGTGAAATGTATGGTTATAAAAAAGAATACAAGGGTTCAGAACCAAACGATGAAAACCGTCAAATGATTTTTGGAGACCGAAACTTTCCGAGAGGAACCGAGCGGCCCACGAATTGATTTCGATCACCGCGAATGGAGAGATTTTTGCCGAATCTTCGCGCAGACTCCGAACGTTCGCTTCGTTCAACTCACCATAAGTCTCGGAATCAGGAAAGAGGCGGATTTTAGTATTTTTGTAGCATTTCCTCTCTTCTACACGCACCATCTTAGAGAAGCAAAAGCTCCTGTAGCTTAGCCGATTCGACTTATTATTTCGGCGGTAGGTGCCATTTTCCTCTTGTATTACTGATCCCTAATGCTTGGACTCCTGCACTTGCTCTAACTCGATCCCGTTGAGATTTAATATAGCAGGTGAACTCCGACTCGAACCTCAAATGGGTTTAACAATAGTTTTTCGGGGACCATATTCAGCTTCAAAGCTGCTCAAAACACAGAGAAATAGAGATTTAACTTTATAGGAAATTTTAAGGAAATGTTTCGCGACGCCCAACATCTAGATGTCATTACTTTTAACTTATTACTTGCTTCAATCGCGATGCTAAGAGCCGCGACGGGATCTGATTGATTCATTTTGTTTCTATGGTGCATTTATTGTTCTTTTTTAAGTCGCTGATACTATAAGTAAAGTGAATTCTCGATCTAGGAAGTGTTTCATGGCAGCATGTCTCGATATTCCTCAAGCTTTCGACAAGTTGTGGCACACTGGACTGCATGTTAAATTGAAAAAGATTTTGCCCTATACGCACTTTCAACTGCTATAATCGTACCTCACAGACAGACATTTTAGTGTCAAACTGGGTGACGAATGCACTGACCTACACCCAATATATTCAGGTGTTCCGCAGCACAGTGTTCTTGGCCCATTGTTTTATATATATATATATATATATATATATATATATATATATATATATATATATATATATATATATATATATATATATATATATATATATATATATATATATATATATATATATCTATATATATATATATATATATATATATATATATATATATATATATATATATATATATATATATTGTATACAGCTGACCTACCGACCTCAAGAATCACTACTGTTGCGACATATGCTGACGATACAGAGGTTTTATCATCACACGAGGATCCAATATTAGACACAAGAAACCTCCAACTTCAACTTAACAAAATCGAATTGTGGTTGAAAACGTAACGTATCAAAGCAAATGAGACAAAATCTACCCATGTGACATTCACCCTTTGTAGAACAACATGTCTCTCAGTAAAATTGAATAATCATGACACTTCCACAAGCAGACAACGTTAAATATCTGGGAATGAATTTCGATCAACGTTTCACACGGAAAAAACATATAGTGACAAAACGCACGCAGCTTGGGGTTAAACTAAACTAAATATACTGGCTGTTAGAGCGTAAATCTAAATTATCATTAGATAAGAAGGTTTTGCTGTATAAGTCAATACTTAGGCCCATTTGGACCTATGGTATTGAACTGTGGGGTACTACTAGTAAATGTAACATAGATATCCTCCAAACGTTCCAGAATAAAGTGTTATGAGTCATCGTCGATTTCCAAATTACGTGTCCATCTGATTCAGCACGATATCCCCATAGAACCTATAACGAATGTAATTCGCAGTGCGAGGTACTCTGAAAGACTATTAGTGCATCCCAATGCACTTGCCAAGTGGAGTGCGTAGGCTCAAACGCAAACTCTCATACGAACTGATTAATAGATACATAGAGTGAGATTTAATAATCTCTAGAATAAGCTAGAATAATTTTTAGAATAAGTTAGGATATACTTTAAAATAACTTAGAATGGTATCTAGAATAAGATTTAGATTATAAGTTGTACAGTAGATCACTACTGAAGTGATCTACTACATGTCAGGATATTTATATTATATAACTGAAATCATATAATAATATTTATTGCCCACGGACAGATCGTTAACATTCTAGGAGACTAATTAAAAAATTGACCAACTAAATTACTTGAATGACCGATATAACCCCATCTGGATATTGAACAAAGCAAAACTTTTCCCCAGAGACCTCTATTAAGTTTCCTCTCTATTACTCTACGGGCCAAAGTGACGGTTATTGTATACAGTTAGTGTAGAAAGCAACGCAAAAATCCATTAAAACAACAATCGTTCTTCACATCTAAGAGGTTCTTTATCAGCTGATGTAGGACAAAAATTTTATCTACACAACCTTTGTATTGGTTCTAGATCCCTCCTGCTTCCTTCAGTCTTTATCTTGTCGCGAGCTCTCTGAAGGGTCATTTGTAAAGGCCTTCCTGATAATTCATAGGATACTTATACCTCGATAGTTCTTACACCGCGTAATGTCACATTTTTTAAGGATAGATATAAGCATTGCTTTCTTCTATGCTGACGGTACTCTCTACGTAACTAAATTTGTGTGAGCGGCAAGTGAAGCCGTTGAAACATCTCACCACCGATCTTGATAATTTTTGTCGTAACTTGATTAACTCCAGCGTTCTTATCATATTTTAATTATTTTATTGCTGTTCGTAATTCTCCCATTGTTGGCTCGGCATCAGAAAATAAGGTTTCTGGAATGTCAATTACTGACGCAGTTGCTAAACCCTGTCGCTGGAGCCGCCGAATCTGCGCTTTTGAGAATTACCCAAAGCTTTCTCTGAGACGGTCGATCCGTTATCACGCTTTGATCAGTGCCTCCGCCAAAAAAGAAACTTAGAAAAGCGTCTGTAAGCGCCGAAAAGGCACATTTACAGACAAGGCAATGGCGTCGTGTACGTCAGAGCCGACATCGCCTCCTAACTACTATCACAGCTTTCCTAAGACCGATGGGTCATTTTCCGAAGAGAGCTGAGGATTACTCATCGAAGACTTAAAAAGACAGAATGAAGACCTGCGAAAGCAGATAGCCGAAGTAAAAATTTTCGCCCAAGCACAGACAGACGCCCTGAATAAACAGACGGAAAATAGCGAAAAAGCGTTCGAAGACCTAAAAGCAGCCATAAAAGCGGGCCAGACGGGTATGGCCGCACACAGCCATCATGCTCTTAACCAACGTAAAAAGTTTGAAGCAGTCCTTTTCGACCTAACCAAAACCTTCTACAAGGTCTGGCACGACGGTTTGATCGCAAAATGCGTGCGGTTGGACCTCCCAGAAGACCTAACCTCATGAAATCATACCTATCGGACGGATATTTCCAGGTCAAGATCAGGAAAACACTTTCCAGCCGAAAACAAATCGATGCTGGCGTACCTCAAGATTCCCCGCTGGTCCCATCTTTATTGAACCTCTTTATTTCAGATTTGCCGAGAAAAGAGCACACTGACGTCGTGTTTTACGCAGTGTCTTCACGGCCGCCAGGTTCGAAGTTACAATTCATGAGCGTTTACAGACGCAGCTCGATTATGCGGTCAAATGGTTCAAATTCTAGAGGTTGCAAATAAACCGCCTGAAAACCCAGGACATCATTTTCCATAAGAAGCGTTAGGCACTGCGCGTACCGCAACTTAAGATCGAAACCTCAATAATTCCATGGCTGGATAACGTCACGTACTTCGACCGACTGTTCGGTTGGCATTCCCAAATCCAGATAGGTTCGGGGATAGCAAACCTGCTATATTCTCTGATCTGTCCTTCTAGCAGACTTCCCATCTACATCAAATGCTTAATTTACAATATGTTAATTAGGTCCGTACTCCTCTACGAATCTAATGTCTACTTCAAGTTTGTTACACTCAACCAGGTGAAGCGGCTTCAAGTTTTCCAAAGTAAGCTCCTCATGGGAATCTTAAACGCACCATGGTTTGTCAGAAATAATCAAATTCATAGAGAAACTGGCGCTCCAGAAATCAAGCACTTCATATCTCAATCATTACAAAACAACTCAGCTCAAGTTCTTCTGAAAACGCGCTTGTTAGCGAACTGGTCGACATGCTGGGAGCTTAACACCGCGTCAGCGCTAACCTCCCCCTATTCCAAACTGTCGCTGTCGACCTCATCCGTCGCTGCAGTCATAAATTTTGCCCCAATACGACAGTATCTAGTCGTGTTTTAACTTCGCGAATCAATAGAATCGCCGGGCCCTCTTGCCCAATAACGGCTGCCCGATCAGCGGGTGCCATATCCCCAAATTTAATGTATTATTAGTAGCGATCCACGGAGGTTAATGTGAGGCGGTTTCGGTTTAGTGTATTGGTAAGCCCAGAGGCAGTCCCACATAACCCGGTCCAACTTATCACTCCAGGGCAAGTCTCCGCTACCAGGTATGCGTAATACATTCCACCTCCTGGTTTTAGGCCAGAACAAAAAAAGGGTCTCCCTCCATTGTTCGAAATGCTCATCGTCTAACTTTACGAAAATTAAAATTATATTTATTAAATTTAGTGTTATCGTTAGTAGACTTACTCCTGTTGCTTAATTTCTTATGTGTTGATACAACGTCCGATATTCACGGTTCGATATAGCAATTTCCAAATTGGCGTAAGCTTCTCTTTCTAATTTTAAATTCTGCCTGACATCTCCATATAATTTTCGGTATTTTTCTAAATAGATTAATTTTGTTTGTTTTCTATTTTCTACTATCTGTACTGTAATTTATAAATAATTTTATTACTAGTGTTCAATTGTACTTGCACTAACACACAAGCAATGCAAGTACGGGATTAATCAGTATGTATTGCCCAAATTAGAACAAAACTAAGCTACTTAAGCTAAAGTTTAGGAAGAGTGCAGTTATACATTAAACAAGTTCGTGTGATTTGATTCACATCAATCTTCTGATTTCCTGCGTATTATCCATTAGCTGTATTTCTTCCACGTTATTGTAATTTAGCAACCTGATTAGCTCTTCATTGGTTACGTAGCGATAAGTATTGGTAACTAATCGTAGAATTTTTTGGGTGCGTTGGATTACTAGTTGGTTGGATATTTCAGTGCAACCCCCTATTTGCACCCCATAGGTCCAAATTGGCTTTATGATTGACTGATAAACCAATCTCTTTGATTTTAGGTCAAGTTGGTAGTACATTCCGACTAACTACTACAGCTTTAGTTTAGTACAGTTGCTTGACTTTGAGTCTCATCTGCTCTGCTTTTTGTCTAACGTGATATATCCAATTTGACTAACCATTGAGTTAGTTATGAAATATGAATTATTAGTATGAAGAGGTATTTGGCTAATACTGCTTGAGGAATCGGGCATTCGTCAAGTGATATAATTATGTTTCTGTCATTTCGCCGCAACGCAAAATTTATATGGACAGATTTGAAGCTATTAAGCTCTATTTTCCAGTTTAGTCCATTTGTAGATCTTGTTGACTGCTAGTTGTTGATTTCTGGAGCCTTAGGCAGCATCTTTTGTCATGGTAACTGTGTCGTCGGCAAATGTTCCAAGTACTGTTTCTTTTGTTGCCGGGATATCATCAATATAAAACAGATGCAGGGGTGGTTTCAAAATACTACCTTGTGGAACATATCAATATCTGTATTGCTTAGGTACTCTAGTATATGGACTGAGTAGAAAATGCAGTGGATTTAAATCGTTGGATTCTTCAAGAAGCCACAGTAACGATTGATTGTATGCATTATTTTACTTTGCTCGTTCGAGTAGCAGAAAGAGATAGTGGTCAGATCCAAAATCAAGTCCGCGCATCATCCTTACATCGTTAAGAGTCGAATAAAACCGGAAGTTAATCCAAACATAATCCAACACCGCTGAACCGATGGCTCGCGGATTTCGCTATGTTGGTTGGTGCTTGGGGAAATTATTGAATGAGGCAAATGACCCGAAAATTGTAGTAGTATTTCTACGTTTCTGTGCTTTAGTAACTTTATTTCATATTTTAAGGCGAGATCTTATATAACTTCGTATAGTGTATTCAAATAAGAGTGAACTCACATCATCGCGATATCGAATATAGTTTATCCAAAGTAGTTTTGTACATACGTCATCAGGATGTTTATTGTATTGCCTGCCGCAATTTGTAAATTAATTTCAAAATCAGACAATACTTTCCTTCACATTTTATTCTAGTCAAAATGAGACAAAATGCTTTTTAATAAGTTCGAACGTGTGACCCAACGAGCCTACCAAAGCCGCCCGGTGGTTAAACGTATGCAAAGAGGTTATAAACCGACAAACGTTATTTTAATGGTTTGCTTGTTTTAACAAATTATGTATGTATAGAAATTCCAATGTACCAATTTTCTCGTTCCTAATCCTTAGATAAAAAGGATGGCCCGCTCTCCGGTAATGGTAAACAGCGCCCTGATTCTAAGGGTAGCAGAGATTCAACTCCGAAGACTTCTCATCATTCTCGTCCCCCTTCACAACTTCAAAATTCTTAGGTTGTAGGTTATAAGAGCTTATAAACCGGCGAACGTTATTTTAATGCTTTGCTTGTTTTGACAAATTTCAAATCGCTGCTTATTATTACGGAACAGATTATGTCTCTAATCAATTACTTATATATTAAAATACTATAAATTAAAATTAAACTAATATAATATTAAAATACATTGTATTTGATAAGAATAATTTTCTTTAATTATTTTATTAACTAAAACTCAGAGTTAATACTGCAATATTGCGACGTTGTAATGTCATAAATTTAAATGACGTATGTACAGAACTTCCAATGTACCAATCTTCTCGTTCCTAATCCTTAGATAAAAAGGATGGCCCGCCCTCCGGTAATGGTAAACCGCGCCCTGATTCTAAAGGTAGCAGAGATTCAACTCCGAGGACTTCTCATCATTCTCGTCCCCTTTCACCACTTCAGAATTCTTAGGTTGTAGGTTATAAGAGCTTATAAACTGGCGAACGTTAATTTAATGCTTTACTTGTTTTGATAAATTTCAAATCGCTTTTTATTATTATGGAACAGATTATGTTTCTAATCAATTACTTATATATTGAAATACTATAAATTAAATTTAAATTGATATAATATGTATTATATTTGGTAAGAGTAATTTTCTTTAATTATTTTATTAACTAAAACTCAGAGTTGCTACTGCAATACTGCGACGTTTTGATGTCACAAATTTAGATGACGTATGTACAGAATTTCCAATGTACCAATCTTCTCGTTCCTAATCCTTAGATAAAAAGGATGGCCCGCCCT
The DNA here is from genome assembly GCF_030347505.1 of Rhynchophorus ferrugineus. NCBI lineage: Eukaryota > Metazoa > Arthropoda > Insecta > Coleoptera > Curculionidae > Rhynchophorus > Rhynchophorus ferrugineus. The sequence continues at coordinate 18,754,933 of NW_027472589.1, forward strand.
CCGGTAATGGTAAACCACGCCCTGATTCTAAGTGTAGCAGCTTATCAACCGGCGAACGTTATTTTAATGCTTTGCTTGTTTTGACAAATTTCAAATCGCTGCTTATTATTACGGGACAGATTATGTCTCTAATCAATTACTTATATATTAAAATACTATAAATTAAATTTAAATTGATATAATATTAAAATACAATATATTTGGTAAGAGTAATTTTCTTTAATTATTTTATTATCTAAAACTCAGAGTTGATACTGCAATTTTGCGACGTTTTGATGTCATAAATTTAGATGACGTATGTACAGAATTTCCAATGTACCAATCTTCTCGTTCCTAATCCTTAGATAAAAAGGATAGCCCGCTCTCCGGTAATGGTAAACAGCGCCCTGATTCTAAGGGTAGCAGAGATTCAACTCCGAAGACTTCTCATCATTCTCGTCCCCCTTCAAGACTTCAAAATTCTTAGGTTGTAGGTTATAAGAGCTTATAAACCGGCGAACGTTATTTTAATGCTTTGCTTGTTTTGACAAATTTCAAATCGCTGCTTATTATTACGGAACAGATTATGTCTCTAATCAATTACTTATATATTGAAATACTATAAATTAAATTTAAATTGATATAATATGTATTATATTTGGTAAGAGTAATTTTCTTTAATTATTTTATTAACTAAAACTCAGAGTTGCTACTGCAATACTGCGACGTTTTGATGTCACAAATTTAGATGACGTATGTACAGAATTTCCAATGTACCAATCTTCTCGTTCCTAATCCTTAGATAAAAAGGATGGCCCGCCCTCCGGTAATGGTAAACCACGCCCTGATTCTAAGTGTAGCAGCTTATCAACCGGCGAACGTTATTTTAATGCTTTGCTTGTTTTGACAAATTTCAAATCGCTGCTTATTATTACGGGACAGATTATGTCTCTAATCAATTACTTATATATTAAAATACTATAAATTAAATTTAAATTGATATAATATTAAAATACAATATATTTGGTAAGAGTAATTTTCTTTAATTATTTTATTAACTAAAACTCAGAGTTGATACTGCAATTTTGCGACGTTTTGATGTCATATATTTAGGTGACGTATGTACAAATCTTCCAATATACCAATCTTCTCGTTCCTAATCCTTAGATAAAAAGGATGGCCCGCCCTCCGGTAATGGTAAACCACGCCCTGATTCTAAGTGTAGCAGAGATTCAACTCCGAAGACTTCTCATCATTCTCGTCCCCCTTCAAGACTTCAAAATTCTTAGGTTGTAGGTTATAAGAGCTTATCAACCGGCGAACGTTATTTTAATGCTTTGCTTGTTTTGACAAATTTCAAATCGCTGCTTATTATTACGGGACAGATTATGTCTCTAATCAATTACTTATATATTAAAATACTATAAATTAAATTTAAATTGATATAATATTAAAATACAATATATTTGGTAAGAGTAATTTTCTTTAATTATTTTATTAACTAAAACTCAGAGTTGATACTGCAATTTTGCGACGTTTTGATGTCATAAATTTAGATGACGTATGTACAGAATTTCCAATGTACCAATCTTCTCGTTCCTAATCCTTAGATAAAAAGGATAGCCCGCTCTCCGGTAATGGTAAACAGCGCCCTGATTCTAAGGGTAGCAGAGATTCAACTCCGAAGACTTCTCATCATTCTCGTCCCCCTTCAAGACTTCAAAATTCTTAGGTTGTAGGTTATAAGAGCTTATAAACCGGCGAACGTTATTTTAATGCTTTGCTTGTTTTGACAAATTTCAAATCGCTGCTTATTATTACGGGACAGATTATGTCTCTAATCAATTACTTATATATTAAAATACTATAAATTAAAATTAAACTAATATAATATTAAAATACATTGTATTTGATAAGAATAATTTTCTTTAATTATTTTATTAACTAAAACTCAGAGTTAATACCGCAATATTGCGACGTTGTAATGTCATAAATTTAAATTACGTATGTACAGAACTTCCAATGTACCAATCTTCTCGTTCCTAATCCTTAGATAAAAAGGATAGCCCGCTCTCCGGTAATGATAAACCGCGCCGTGATTCTAAGGGTAGCAGAGATTCAACTCCGAAGACTTCCCATCATTCTCGTCCCCCTTCACCACTTCAAAATTCTTAGGTTTTAGGTTATAAGAGCTTATAAACCGGCGAACGTTTTTTTAATGCTTTGCTTGTTTTGACAAATTTCAAATCGCTGCTTATTATTACGGAACAGATTATGTCTCTAATCAATTACTTATATATTAAAATACTGTAAATTTAATTTAAATTGATATAATATTAAAATACATTATATTTGGTGAGAGTAATTTTCTTTAATTATTTTATTAACTAAAACTCAGAGTTGACACTGCAATATTGCGACGTTTTGATGTCATAAATTTAGATGATCTATGTACAGGTCTTCCAATGTACCAATCTTTTCATTCCTAATCCTTAGAGAAAAAGGATGGCCCGCTCTCCGGTAATGGTAAACAGCGCCCTGATTCTAAGGGTAGCAGAGAATCAACTCCGAGGATTTCTCATCATTCTCGTCCCCTTTCACCACTTCAAAATTCTTAGGTTGTAGGTTATAAGAGCTTATAAACCGGCGAACGTTATTTTAATGCTTTGCTTGTTTTGATAAATTTCAAATCGCTTTTTATTATTATGGAACAGATTATGTCTCTAATCAATTACTTTTATATTGAAATACTATAAATTAAACTGAAATTGATATAATATGTATTATATTTGGTAAGAGTAATTTTCTTTAATTATTTTATTAACTAAAACTCAGAGTTGCTACTGCAATACTGCGACGTTTTGATGTCATAAATTTAGATGACGTATGTACAGAATTTCCAATGTACCAATCTTCTCGTTCCTAATCCTTAGATAAAAAGGATAGCCCGCTCTCCGGTAATGATAAACCGCGCCGTGATTCTAAGGGTAGCGATTCTAAGTGTAGTAGAGATTCAACTCCGAAGACTTCTCATCATTCTCGTCCTCCTTCACCACTTCAAAATTCTTAGGTTGTAGGTTATAAGAGCTTATAAACTGGCGAACGTTATTTTAATGCTTTGCTTGTTTTGATAAATTTCAAATCGCTGTTTATTATTATGGAACAGATTATGTCTCTAATCAATTACTTTTATATTGAAATACTATAAATTAAATTTAAATTGATATATTATGTATTATATTTGGTAAGAGTAATTTTCTTTAATTATTTTATTAACTAAAACTCAGAGTTGCTACTGCAATACTGCGACGTTTTGATGTCATAAATTTAGATGACGTATGTACAGAATTTCCAATGTACCAATCTTCTCGTTCCTAATCCTTAGATAAAAAAGATAGCCCGCTCTCCTGTAATGGTAAACCGCGCCCTGATTCTAAGGGTAGCGAAGATTCAACACCGAGGACTTCTCATCATTCTCGTCCTCCTTCACCACTTCAAAATTCTTAGGTTGTAGGTTATACGGGCTTATAAACCGGCGAACGTTATTTTAATGCTTTGCTTGTTTTGATAAATTTCAAATCGCTGCTTATTATTATTGTGGAACAGATTATGTCTCTAATAAATTACTTATATATTAAAATACTATAAATTAAAATTAAACTAATATAATATTAAAATACATTATTTTTGATAAGAATAATTTTCTTTAATTATTTTATTAACTAAAACTCAGAGTTGTTACTGCAATATTGCGACGTTTTGATGTCATATATTTAGGTGACGTATGTACAAATCTTCCAATATACCAATCTTCTCGTTCCTAATCCTTAGATAAAAAGGATGGCCCGCTTTCCGGTAATGGTAAACCGCGCCCTGATTCTAAGGGTAGCGGAGATTCAACACCGAGGATTTCTCATCATTCTCGTCCCCCTTCACCACTTCAAAATTCTTAGGTTGTAGGTTATACGGGCTTATAAACCGGCGAACGTTATTTTAGTGCTTTACTTGTTTTGACAAATTTCAAATCGCTGCCTATTATTACGGAACAGATTATGTCTCTAATCAATTACTTATATATTAAAATATTATAAATTAAATTTAAATTGATATAATATTAAAATACATTATATTTGGTAAGAGTAATTTTTTTAAATTATTTTATTAACTAAAACTCAGAGTTGATACTGCAATATTTCGACGTTTTGATGTCATAAATTTAGTTGACGTATGTACAGAATTTCCAATGTACCAATCTTCTCGTTCCTAATCCTTAGATAAAAAGGATGGCCCGCTTTCCGGTAATGGTAAACCGCGCCCTGATTCTAAGGGTAGCGGAGATTCAACACCGAGGATTTCTCATCATTCTCGTCCTCCTTCACCACTTCAAAATTCTTAGGTTGTAGGTTATACGGGCTTATAAACCGGCGAACGTTATTTTAGTGCTTTACTTGTTTTGACAAATTTCAAATCGCTGCCTATTATTACGGAACAGATTATGTCTCTAATCAATTACTTATATATTAAAATATTATAAATTAAATTTAAATTGATATAATATTAAAATACATTATATTTGGTAAGAGTAATTTTTTTAAATTATTTTATTAACTAAAACTCAGAGTTGATACTGCAATATTTCGACGTTTTGATGTCATAAATTTAGATGACGTATGTACAGAATTTCCAATGTACCAATCTTCTCGTTCCTAATCCTTAGATAAAAAAGGTAGCCCGCTCTCCTGTAATGGTAAACCGCGCCCTGATTCTAAGGGTAGCGAAGATTCAACACCGAGGACTTCTCATCATTCTCGTCCTCCTTCACCACTTCAAAATTCTTAGGTTGTAGGTTATACGGGCTTATAAACCGGCGAACGTTATTTTAATGCTTTGCTTGTTTTGATAAATTTCAAATCGCTGCTTATTATTATTGTGGAACAGATTATGTCTCTAATAAATTACTTATATATTAAAATACTATAAATTAAAATTAAACTAATATAATATTAAAATACATTATTTTTGATAAGAATAATTTTCTTTAATTATTTTATTAACTAAAACTCAGAGTTGTTACTGCAATATTGCGACGTTTTGATGTCATATATTTAGGTGACGTATGTACAAATCTTCCAATATACCAATCTTCTCGTTCCTAATCCTTAGATAAAAAGGATGGCCCGCTTTCCGGTAATGGTAAACCGCGCCCTGATTCTAAGGGTAGCGGAGATTCAACACCGAGGATTTCTCATCATTCTCGTCCCCCTTCACCACTTCAAAATTCTTAGGTTGTAGGTTATACGGGCTTATAAACCGGCGAACGTTATTTTAGTGCTTTACTTGTTTTGACAAATTTCAAATCGCTGCCTATTATTACGGAACAGATTATGTCTCTAATCAATTACTTATATATTAAAATATTATAAATTAAATTTAAATTGATATAATATTAAAATACATTATATTTGGTAAGAGTAATTTTTTTAAATTATTTTATTAACTAAAACTCAGAGTTGATACTGCAATATTTCGACGTTTTGATGTCATAAATTTAGATGACGTATGTACAGAATTTCCAATGTACCAATCTTCTCGTTCCTAATCCTTAGATAAAAAAGATAGCCCGCTCTCCGGTAATGATAAACCGCGCCGTGATTCTAAGGGTAGCAGAGATTCAACTCCGAAGACTTCCAATCATTCTCGTCCCCCTTCACCACTTCAAAATTTTTAGGTTGTAGGTTATAATAACTTATAAATCGGTGAACGTTGTTATAATGCTTTGCTTGTTTTGATAAATTTCAAATCGCTCTCCGGTGATGGTAAATCGCGCCCTGATTCTAAGTGTAGTAGAGATTCAACTCCGAAGACTTCTCATCATTCTCGTCCTCCTTCACCACTTCAAAATTCTTAGGTTGTAGGTTATAAGGGCTTATAAACCGGCGAACGTTATTTTAATGCTTTGCTTGTTTTGATAAATTTCAAATCGCTGCTTATTATTATTGTGGAACAGATTATGTCTCTAATAAATTACTTATATATTAAAATACTATAAATTAAAATTAAACTAATATAATATTAAAATACATTATTTTTGATAAGAATAATTTTCTTTAATTATTTTATTAACTAAAACTCAGAGTTGTTACTGCAATATTGCGACGTTTTGATGTCATATATTTAGGTGACGTATGTACAAATCTTCCAATATACCAATCTTCTCGTTCCTAATCCTTAGATAAAAAGGATAGCCCGCTCTCCGGTAATGATAAACCGCGCCGTGATTCTAAGGGTAGCAGAGATTCAACTCCGAAGACTTCCAATCATTCTCGTCCCCCTTCACCACTTCAAAATTTTTAGGTTGTAGGTTATAATAACTTATAAATCGGTGAACGTTGTTATAATGCTTTGCTTGTTTTGATAAATTTCAAATCGCTCTCCGGTGATGGTAAATCGCGCCCTGATTCTAAGTGTAGTAGAGGATTTCTCATCATTCTCGTCCCCCTTCACCACTTCAAAATTCTTAGGTTGTAGGTTATACGGGCTTATAAACCGGCGAACGTTATTTTAGTGCTTTACTTGTTTTGACAAATTTCAAATCGCTGCCTATTATTACGGAACAGATTATGTCTCTAATCAATTACTTATATATTAAAATATTATAAATTAAATTTAAATTGATATAATATTAAAATACATTATATTTGGTAAGAGTAATTTTTTTAAATTATTTTATTAACTAAGACTCAGAGTTGATACTGCAATATTTCGACGTTTTGATGTCATAAATTTAGTTGACGTATGTACAGAATTTCCAATGTACCAATCTTCTCGTTCCTAATCCTTAGATAAAAAAGGTAGCCCGCTCTCCTGTAATGGTAAACCGCGCCCTGATTCTAAGGGTAGCGAAGATTCAACACCGAGGACTTCTCATCATTCTCGTCCTCCTTCACCACTTCAAAATTCTTAGGTTGTAGGTTATACGGGCTTATAAACCGGCGAACGTTATTTTAATGCTTTGCTTGTTTTGATAAATTTCAAATCGCTGCTTATTATTATTGTGGAACAGATTATGTCTCTAATAAATTACTTATATATTAAAATACTATAAATTAAAATTAAACTAATATAATATTAAAATACATTATTTTTGATAAGAATAATTTTCTTTAATTATTTTATTAACTAAAATTCAGAGTTGTTACTGCAATATTGCGACGTTTTGATGTCATATATTTAGGTGACGTATGTACAAATCTTCCAATATACCAATCTTCTCGTTCCTAATCCTTAGATAAAAAGGATGGCCCGCTTTCCGGTAATGGTAAACCGCGCCCTGATTCTAAGGGTAGCGAAGATTCAACACCGAGGACTTCTCATCATTCTCGTCCTCCTTCACTACTTCAAAATTCTTAGGTTGTAGGTTATACGGGCTTATAAACCGGCGAACGTTATTTTAATGCTTTGCTTGTTTTGATAAATTTCAAATCGCTGCTTATTATTATTGTGGAACAGATTATGTCTCTAATAAATTACTTATATATTAAAATACTATAAATTAAAATTAAACTAATATAATATTAAAATACATTATTTTTGATAAGAATAATTTTCTTTAATTATTTTATTAACTAAAACTCAGAGTTGTTACTGCAATATTGCGACGTTTTGATGTCATATATTTAGGTGACGTATGTACAAATCTTCCAATATACCAATCTTCTCGTTCCTAATCCTTAGATAAAAAGGATGGCCCGCTTTCCGGTAATGGTAAACCGCGCCCTGATTCTAAGGGTAGCGGAGATTCAACACCGAGGATTTCTCATCATTCTCGTCCCCCTTCACCACTTCAAAATTCTTAAGTTGTAGGTTATACGAGCTTATAAACCGGCGAACGTTATTTTAATGCTTTGCTTGTTTTGATAAATTTCAAATCGCTGCTTATTATTATTGCGTAACAGATTATGTCTCTAATAAATTACTTATGTATTAAAATAGTATAAATTAAAATTAAACTAATATAATATTAAAATACATTATTTTTGATAAGAATAATTTTCTTTAATTATTTTATTAACTAAAACTCAGAGTTGATACTGCAATATTGCGATGTTTTGATGTCATAAATTTAGATGACGTATATACAGAATTTCCAATGTACCAATGTTCTCGTTCCTAATCCTTAGATAAAAAGGATGGCCCGCCCTCCGGTAATGGTAAACCGCTCTCTGACTCTAAGGGTAGCAGAGATTCAACTCCGAGGACTTCTCATCATTCTCGTCCCCCTTCACCACTTCAAAATTCTTGAGTTATAGGTTATAAGAGCTTATAAATCGGCGAACGTTATTTTAATGCTTTGCTTGTTTTGATAAATTTCAAATCGCTGCTTATTATTATTACGGAACAGATTATGCCTCTAATCAATTATTTATATATTAATATACTATAAATTAAAATTAAACTAATATAATATTAAAATACATTATATTTGATAAGAATAATTTTCTTTAATTATTTTATTAACTAAAACTCAGAGTTGATACTGCAATATTGCGATGTTTTGATGTCATAAATTTAGATGACGTATGTACAGAACTTCCATTGTACCAATCTTTTCATTCCTAATCCTTTGATAAAAAGGATGGCCCGCTCTCCGGTAATGGTAAGCCGCGCCCTGATTCTAAGGGTAGCAGAGATTCAACTCCGAGGACTTCTCATCATTCTCGCCCCTTTCACCACTTCAAAATTCTTAGGTTGTAGGTTATGAGAGCCTTTAAACCGGCGAACGTTATTTTAATGCTTTGCTTGTTTTGATAAATTTCAAATCGCTGCTTATTATTATGGAACAGATTATGTCTCTAATCAATTACTTATATATTAATATACTATAAATTAAAATTAAACTAATATAATGTTAAAATACATTATATTTGGTAAGAGTAATTTTCTTTAATGGTTTTATTATCTAAAACTCAGAGTTGATACTGCAATATTGCCACGTTTTGATGTCATAAATTTAGATGACGTATGTACAGAATTTTCAATGTACCAATATTCTCGTTCCTAATCCTTAGATAAAAATGATAGCCCGCTCTCCGGTAAGGGTAAACCGCGCCCTGATTCTAAGGGTAGCAGAGATTCAACTCCGAGGACTTCTCATCATTCTCGCCTCCTTCACCACTTCAAAATTCTTAGATTGTAGGTTATAAGAGCTTATAAACCGGCGAACGATATTTTAATGCTTTGCTTGTTTTGATAAATTTCAAATCGCTCTCCGGTAATGGTAAACCGCTCTCTGACTCTAAGGGTAGCAGAGATTCAACTCCGAGGACTTCTCATCATTCTCGTCCCCCTTCACCACTTCAAAATTCTTAGGTTATAGGTTATAAGAGCTTATAAATCGGCGAACGTTATTTTAATGCTTTGCTTGTTTTGATAAATTTCAAATCGCTCTCCGGTAAGGGTAAACCGCGCCCTGATTCTAAGGGTAGCAGAGATTCAACTCCGAGGACTTCTCATCATTCTCGTCCCCCTTCACCACTTCAAAATTTTTTGGTTATAAGTTATAAGAGCTTATAAACCGGCGAACGTTATTTTAATGCTTTACTTGTTTTGACAACTTTCAAATCGCTGCTTATTATTACGGAACAGATTATGCCTCTAATCAATTATTTATATATTAATATACTATAAATTAAAATTAAACTAATATAATATTAAAATACATTATATTTGATAAGAATAATTTTCTTTAATTATTTTATTAACTAAAACTCAGAGTTGATACTGCAATATTGCGATGTTTTGATGTCATAAATTTAGATGACGTATGTACAGAACTTCCATTGTACCAATCTTTTCATTCCTAATCCTTTGATAAAAAGGATGGCCCGCTCTCCGGTAATGGTAAGCCGCGCCCTGATTCTAAGGGTAGCAGAGATTCAACTCCGAGGACTTCTCATCATTCTCGCCCCTTTCACCACTTCAAAATTCTTAGGTTGTAGGTTATGAGAGCCTTTAAACCGGCGAACGTTATTTTAATGCTTTGCTTGTTTTGATAAATTTCAAATCGCTGCTTATTATTATGGAACAGATTATGTCTCTAATCAATTACTTATATATTAATATACTATAAATTAAAATTAAACTAATATAATGTTAAAATACATTATATTTGGTAAGAGTAATTTTCTTTAATGGTTTTATTATCTAAAACTCAGAGTTGATACTGCAATATTGCCACGTTTTGATGTCATAAATTTAGATGACGTATGTACAGAATTTTCAATGTACCAATATTCTCGTTCCTAATCCTTAGATAAAAATGATAGCCCGCTCTCCGGTAAGGGTAAACCGCGCCCTGATTCTAAGGGTAGCAGAGATTCAACTCCGAGGACTTCTCATCATTCTCGCCTCCTTCACCACTTCAAAATTCTTAGATTGTAGGTTATAAGAGCTTATAAACCGGCGAACGATATTTTAATGCTTTGCTTGTTTTGATAAATTTCAAATCGCTCTCCGGCAATGGTAAACCGCGCCCTGATTCTAAGGGTAGCAGAGATTCAACTCCGAGGACTTCTTATCATTCTCGCCTCCTTCACCACTTCAAAATTCTTAGGTTGTATTTTATAAGAGCTTATAAACCGGCGAACTTTATTTTAATGCTTTGCTTGTTTTGATAAATTTCAAATCGCTGCTTATTACTATGGAACAGATTATGTCTCTAATCAATTACTTATATATTAATATACTATAAATTAAAATTAAATTGATATAATATTAAAATACGTTATATTTATTAAGCGTAATTTTCTTTAATTATTTTATTAACTAAAACTCAGAGTTGATACTGCAATATTGCGACGTTTTGATGTCATAAATTTAGATGACGTATGTACAGAACTTCCAATGTACCAATCTTCTCGTTCCTAATCCTTAGATAAAAATTATAGCCCGCTCTCCGGTAATGGTAAACAGCGCCCTGATTCTAAGGGTAGCAGAGATTCAACTCCGAGGACTGCTCATCATTCTCGTCCTCCTTTACCACTTCAAAATTTTTTGGTTAAAAGTTATAAGAGCTTATAAACCGTCGAACGTTATTTTAATGCTTTCCTTGTTTTGACAACTTTCAAATCGCTGCTTATTATTACGGAACAGATTATGCCTCTAATCAATTACTTATATATTAATATACTATAAATTAAATTTAAATTGATATAATATTAAAATACATTATATTTGGTAAGGGTAATTTTCTTTAATTATTTTATTAACTAAAACTCAGAGTTGATACTGCAATATTGCGACGTTTTGATGTCATAAATTTAGATGACGTACGTACAGAACTTCCAATGTACCAATCTTCTCGTTCCTAATCCTTAGATAAAAATTATAGCCCGCTCTCCGGTAATGGTAAACAGCGCCCTGATTCTAAGGGTAGCAGAGATTCAACTCCGAGGACTGCTCATCATTCTCGTCCTCCTTTACCACTTCAAAATTTTTTGGTTATAAGTTATAGGAGCTTATAAACCGTCGAACGTTATTTTAATGCTTTCCTTGTTTTGACAACTTTCAAATCGCTGCTTATTATTACGGAACAGATTATGCCTCTAATCAATTACTTATATATTAAAATACTATAAATTAAAATTAAATTAATATAATATTAGAATACATTATATTTGATAAGAGTAAGTTTCTTTAATTATTTTATTGACTAAAACTCAGAGTTGATACTGCAATATTGCGACGTTGTGATGTCGCAAATTTAGATGATCTATGTACAGGTCTTCCAATGTACCAATCTTCTCGTTCCTAATCCTTAGATAAAAAGGATGGCCCGCCCTCCGGTAATGGTAAACCGCGCCCTGATTCTAAGGGTAGCAGAGATTCAACTCCGAGGACTTCTCATCATTCTCGTCCCCCTTCACCACTTCAAAATTCTTAGGTTGTAGGTTAAGAGCTTATAAACCGGCGAACGTTATTTTAATGCTTTGCTTGTTTTGAGAAATTTAAAATCGCTGCTTATTATTATGCAACAGATTATGTCTCTAATCAATTACTTATATATTTAAATACTATAAATTAAAATTAAATTAATATAATATTAGAATACATTATATTTGATAAGAGTAATTTTCTTTAATTATTTTATTGACTAAAACTCAGAGTTGATACTGCAATATTGCGACGTTTTGATGTCGCAAATTTAGATGATCTATGTACAGGTCTTCCAATGTACCAATCTTCTCGTTCCTAATCCTTAGATAAAAAGGATGGCCCGCTCTCCAGTAATGGTAAACCGCGCCCTGATTCTAAGGGTAGCAGAAATTCAACTCCGAGGACTGCTCATCATTCTCGTCCTCCTTTACCACTTCAAAATTTTTTGGTTATAAGTTATAAGAGCTTATAAACCGTCGAACGTTATTTTAATGCTTTCCTTGTTTTGACAACTTTCAAATCGCTGCTTATTATTACGGAACAGATTATGCCTCTAATCAATTACTTATATATTAAAATACTATAAATTAAAATTAAATTAATATAATATTAGAATACATTATATTTGATAAGAATAAGTTTCTTTAATTATTTTATTGACTAAAACTCAGAGTTGATACTGCAATATTGCGACGTTTTGATGTCATAAATTTAGATGACGTACGTACAGAACTTCCAATGTACCAATCTTCTCGTTCCTAATCCTTAGATAAAAATTATAGCCCGCTCTCCGGTAATGGTAAACCGCGCCCTGATTCTAAGGGTAGCAGAGATTCAACTCCGAGGACTGCTCAGCATTCTCGTCCTCCTTTACCACTTCAAAATTTTTTGGTTATAAGTTATAGGAGCTTATAAACCGTCGAACGTTATTTTAATGCTTTCCTTGTTTTGACAACTTTCAAATCGCTGCTTATTATTACGGAACAGATTATGCCTCTAATCAATTACTTATATATTAAAATACTATAAATTAAAATTAAATTAATATAATATTAGAATACATTATATTTGATAAGAGTAAGTTTCTTTAATTATTTTATTGACTAAAACTCAGAGTTGATACTGCAATATTGCGACGTTTTGATGTCGCAAATTTAGATGATCTATGTACAGGTCTTCCAATGTACCAATCTTCTCATTCCTAATCCTTAGATAAAAAGGATGGCCCGCTCTCCAGTAATGGTAAACCGCGCCCTGATTCTAAGGGTAGCAGAGATTCAACTCCGAGGACTTCTCATAGGCTTTTGAAGGCATACACCTTTTAAACGCATGTTGAATATATACGAAATGAAGTAAGACTTATTAATTCAATTTATGTATTTAGATGAGACATAGATATTTCAGAATGGGACCAATGGTCACTCATGGCAAGATGATAATAAAAATAGTGTTATGACAACAAACGTTGATGGAAAAAGGTAAACATAGAAAAAGAAATTGACAAATGATGTTCGATATATTGGAACTGAACAGCTTAGTTATTCACTTGACTGAAACTTTCTGAATATGGGATTATGTTTCAATCTTAACAATACCAAGACAGAGTAATGAGAGTGAAAACAACTAAAGGTGGGTATATAACCAATATATGATAACTGTAGTAAATGTTATTATACAGCGTAAAAAATTTATGTGCACAGAAATGTTTGTATTTGTTCAGAATATACATGAGAATTTGGTTGAAATGTGCCAGAAGAGAGAGAATAGTAATTGTTTTGCAGATATGGCAAATGCATTAAGGAGAATGCTGTGAACACAGAACAAACTAAGGAGAAATACAGTGATATCAAAATGTCTATACAAGGAAATACTGTACCGTAGGACAGAAAAACTAAGCGTAAAAGGTAAATTGGAGTTCATCCCAGAAGACATCCGGTCTTACTCAGTCTGATTACTGACGTTACTGGGATCATTTTTTTGTCGGATTTTAGGCTCTTGCCTAAGGACATTTACAAATGTTAAACAGTCACAAACATAAATTTACGACCATGTCCCAGCATTATTCAAACCCGCAATTATTGCAATAGCAGAAGGACCGTGCTGCTGCCTTTATCGCTGCGCCAACCAGGCCGGCACAATGCTGTCTGATATGTTCGAACGTTTAACAAAATCAGCCTACAAAATTCGCGTGTTTGTCAAACCTTAAAAATTCTTCAAAATATTAACGATTATAATTACAGGTTATAAACTGGCAAACGTTTTAGTGCTTTGCTTGTTTTAATAAATTTCAAATCGCTGCTTATTATTTCTTTGATCGAAAAAAACCGAAGGCATTAGATAGCCAGAATCAGAAATAGATGATTAATACCCCAGTGCAACCGCATAAGTCCAAACAGATTTTGTAATTAATTGATAAACAGATTGCTTTCTTTTTAGGCAAAAATGGGTATATTTTCCAACTAACCAATACATTTCTTTAATTTTTAGTCTGATCTGCTCTGGTCTATGCCTAAAAGGATGTTAATATAACGTATATACATTGAATGTAGATATTTTTATTGATCTTGTCCTTCTAGTCTGATTCTAAATTCCATCTTATCATTGTTTTTCTGCTTCCGAATATATAGTCTATTCAAAGTTTTTTTTGTCATCAAGATATTACATGAAATATCTCTATTGTCTACCGCAATTTGTAAATTTATTTTAGAATCAGTCAATATTCTCATTTTATTCTAGTTAAAAAGAGACACAATGCTGTCTGATTAGTTCGAACACATAAAGGAATGAACCTGTGAAAGTCGTCCGGTTGTCAGACGTATGCAAAATTCTTGAAAGCAATAAGAGGTTATAACTCTAACCTATAAACTATTGTGGCTGTATAATTAACTGTCGTTTTTAGATGTACTATAATGTTAAAATAAATTGTATTTGATACCATTTTTTTTCAAATGTATTTTAATTATTTTATTAGAATTTTGTTGTATGTCAAAGCCAAACTGAAATATATATATATATATATATATATATATATATATATATATATATAGCTTAGAGTTGACTGTAACATTGCGATCATAGAAAAAATAGAAATTTCACGGTATAGGCGACCTTGGAGAAATGTTTTGTTTAGTTCAATCAACGATAGCGCTGCGATCGCAAATTATGATTGACTAGTTTAAATTCCTGGTGCCGCCACTAACATGAAAAGTGATTGGTCGATCAAATTGTGTGAAGTCAGCATTTTCTATGGGCGTCCATATATAAGTTTGTTGTTTGTAGGTTTTGGTTTTTGTTTAGATCAAGATATTTTCGTTTTACGTTGTGCATATTTTCCGTTTTTTTAATTAATTATTATGGAGTAATAATATAAAAATTGATGACAATTCGTCAGTGTAGTATAAGATGTAGTGTACCGGGATAAAAATCTACTAAGGAAATTTGACATCGTTTCCCAAAGAATGATCTCGCTCCTTTCCAATTATCAAGTAAATAGTAGTAAGTTACCTGGATAAACCACAATGCAAATATATCAACGTCATGGTGTCTGTCACGGACATTTTAGTGAGAAATTTAGAATTACCCTTCCTTCACGAACAGGTATTAGGATAAAAGCATATCCAACATTGTTTTTATCAGGTACATATAAAATTATCTATCTACTACATGTCTGTTTATATATTGTTTGATTACAGAAAATCAAAACCTACTTAGGAAGATGTTAGTGGTAATAAAATTAAATTAATCTACCAAGTTGTTCGTATGCTGTCAGTGTGATGTCTCTACATAAAGAAGTCTTACAAGAAGGTAATAATTAAGATAACTGGATAATTAGTAGTAATAAATACTACTTTTAATTGTAAAATATCCCTAAAATATTTGCAATACTTTAACTTTTTAGAACAATCAGTGTTCAATAATTTTATAGTAGAGCTATTGTATATTTAAATTTGATTGCCTTGAAGAAAATATTTGTTACGGTGCCATCCATTAAACATTTAATTTCTATTTTTAGGGAATTTATTACCTTAAAGAAATCTATTTTGTCTAAATTTACAAATAACTACATTTGTTTAACAAATCTTAACCAAGATTGCTTAAAGAATTTTGTTGGATCTATTAGAGGTCATGGAGGTAGAAACAGCATTCTTCACCTAGCATGTTCGAGAAATCTTTTAAAGGGCACATCATCACTTCAATTTTTTCACATCATTCTCCCAGAGAAAATTGTAAAGAAGATGAACATGTTAGATAACTTATATTCTTCTTTAACGGGAGTACCACTTGAGGTTGTTAAATCACCAGTTAAATCTATATTTTCAGTTCCAGAGAACTTTGATCTGAGAAAAACGAGTCTAATATTGTATTTTTGTCTTATTTCATGCTATTTAACAAAACTTCTGAAAAAGAGACAACATGCAATATTTGTCTACATTCTATATTAAGTAGTTCCACAGATTAAATATTCTAAAATCTAAATATCTTTAAAAAAAAAAACATAAATTTTTAGTGTTTCAACTGTCCAATCCATAATGATTTTCAAGACCAAATTTTAAGTTATTATGAGGTGTGATTGTATTTTTGGTTTAATGAAGTTAATGCTATATCAACAGGGAAGGATTTAAAGTTTACCTTCAATATATCAAGATAAGTTGGAACTCTAATAGATCCCATAAAATTGATGGCACTAAACAAATATGGGAAGGCGTTATAGAAGAATTATAGATATTTTAATTTTGCCTAGAATAGAGTTCATAATTGTTTTTTTTGCTTTTTGTTTATATATATATATTTATATTATTTACACTTATGTATATTTGTATAGGATTTTATTTTAATAAATTAATTTTGAAAATTAAATTTGATTTTCATTTAAATACTACTGGCCAATAAATGTGACGTCACAAAATAATCAGGCGAAATGGCAGACCAATCAAAGCAAAGTATTTTGCTTACAGGTTTCTACATAACTATTTTAAACTAACCAATCAAATTCACGTTGTCAGCGCCGCCAATGATTGAACTAAGCAAAACTTTGCCCCACTACTTACCATTGGAGTTGCACAACCCTGATTGCGATGTTTTGATGCCACCAGTTTAAATGACGTATGTACAAAATAACTTTGAACAGACTATATCATTGTAAACTATTTTTCATATTTTCCTACATTTCACGTAAATACTTCGATTATATTCCTTTTCAAATGTTTTCTTTCATATTAACCTCTTGCATTTCGTTTCAGATTTGTCGCTATCATTCGTCAATTTCTGTTTCGATTCTATTATATTGTGGGAGTTTCTTTCTTTGACAACGTATTCTGTTTTTTAAAGTAATTGGTAGGTTCTGTAATTACATTTCTTATTCCCTGTTTTTGGATCACTGTGTAATTATTGAGATATTATTTTTTACTAAACAAAAAAGTAGCTCGCAGCCCAAATTTGTCGTTGACAGTGGGGGTGTCACATTTCTTTAGTCTCGCGTGTTGTCCTCCTCTTATGCTATGCTAACTTATTTCCTGTTACATTGTTCTCATATTAAGATTTAGATACATTTACCTGTTGCTCATACTTTGGATAATGTTGAGCATGTGTCTTAACGCTTTGATCTGGAATATTAATTAATTAAGTAATATTTTAATATTGCTGTTGCTTGCTGCGTTTATGTTGCTTAGTTTATGTTGTATATTCAGATTAGCGATCTGTTAACCAATATATAATAAGCAGATTGCTGTCGAGTTGTATATGCTTGCTCCAGATGTACCACGATCCAAGGACCCAAGTATTTCGCATTTATGCACTTCTTGTAAAACATTTTCGTTATATAAGTTTACCGACGGGCAGGTTTCTATTCTGAGTGTGTAAGTAACATTTTTTTATTACTCTTAGTAGTTGCACAATCTGGCCAGAGGGCAAGTATTAAGTATTATTATTTATAAGTATCTGTTGTTTATATCATATATGCATAGTATGTAGAAAATCGCTTCATTTAGTGATCTCCTGTATAAAATACTATTTTAATTAATTAGTCTTATTCTAAAGTTTATGTCCAATAATCAGATCGGATGGTGTTAAATATTTTAGTCTAAGCACTTCACTGTCACTTCGCATATTTAGCTAATTAGAGACAACATTGGGATTCACTCATACTCTTTCGAAGTACTTCACACAAACATGCTGAATTACACTCGTTATTAGTTCTAGAGGAATATCGCGTTGTGTCACTTCATTTGAAACATAGTACGAAGCATCAACAATGACACGCACCACTTTATTTTGGAGCCGTTATATGATGAATATTTTAGACTGCGGTATATATGCTAACGGTTTCTCATAGTTGTGTTCCATATGACCAAATAGGCTTGAGTATAGATTTATACAAAAATATCTTGTTATCTAATGATAACTTAGTTGTGCGCCCGATAAGCCATTACATTTGGTAGAGTTTAAGTCCAAGTTGTTTCCGTTTGGTGAGTATGTGCTTCTTCTAAGCTTGGCGTCAATCTAGGTGCATACCAATATGTTTAGCATCCTCTGCTCGCGGGAGTTGGCAATTATTGATATAGACTGGTGAACATGTTCTCCTACGGAGCGTAAAAGTTATAACAGATCAATTGAAAAGTCCCCAGCCTACCACAGTAAAACACATTTTTTTGGCAATTTTTTTTTATTGAACATAATTCCCTTGAAGGGTGATACACTTATTATAGCGACCCTCCAACTTTTGGATACCATTTTTGTAGTATGATTGATCCTTTGCTTCAAAATAAGCCTCAGTTTCGGCAATCACCTCTTCATTCGACGAAAATTTCTTCCCAGCTAGCACTCTTTTGAGATCTGAGAACAGGAAATAGTCGCTGGGGGTCAGATCTAGAGTATACGGATGAGGAAGCAATTCTAAGCCCAATTCATGGATTTTTGCGATCGTTTTCACTGACTTGGGACACGCTGCATTGTCTTGGTTAAGCAGCACTTTCTTTCTCTTCAAATGCGGCCGTTCTTTCGGCGATTTTGTCCTTCAAACGGTCCAATAACGCTATGTAATAGTCACAGTTGATGGTTCTTCTTTTTTCAAGGTAGTTAATAAAAATTATTCCATGCACATCCCAAAATACAGACGGTATAACCTTGCCAGCCGACTGTTGCGTTTTCCCATGCTTTCGGGCGGGTTCATCGTGTGCAATCCACTCAGATGACTGTCAATTGGACTTCGGAGTGAAATGATGAAGCCATGTTTCATGCATTGCCACATATCGACGCAAAAACTCGAGTTTATTATGCTTGATCATCTTCAAAAACTGATCCGAATCATCAAGTCGTTGTTGTTTTTGGTCAAAAGTGAACTTGAGCGGCATCCACTTTGCACAGAACTTTCTCATACCCAAATATTCGTGAATGATATGATGTACACGTTCAGTTGATATCTTTAGAGTGTCTGCTTTTTCATTAAATTTCAATTTACCGTCATTCAGATCATTTTGTGGATTTTTTAAATGTTTTCGTCGGTAACCTCTTTTGGGCGTCCACGGCGTTCACTGTCTTCGGTGCTCATTTCACCACATCTAAACTTAACATACCAATCCTTGATGGTTGATCTTCCTGGTGCAGTGTCCGGACACTCGGTATCAAGCCATCAACACGCGAAATTCTTTTTTATCCATTTTTTTCACAATAACAAAAGTTGCCACTCATAATGCTATAATTCACAAACTAATGATCCAACAGCTGTCAAATTTATACACGTATCTTTTGAGGATTAGGGCTAACTAAAGCATATATGGAATTAATTCTAGTAGCGCCGCCTATGTGTCAGGCCGATGACTTTTCAATTGACCTGTTATGACTGGATTTTGTTTCGTTGGCTTTTATAAGCCATCTTTCCAGGCATATTTGTATTTGATTTAGGTGTGTTTGTAGGTTAATTAATGTTATTGCTTGATCTTCATGAGACTGCAGTGTCGTCTGGGTATGTTGCCACAGTGGTTATTTTTCTTGAAGGTAGATCAGCTGTGTACAGAAGATACAGTACTGGACCCAGTACAACCTCCTTCTGGAATTCCTGAATATATTGCATGTAATTCGGTATGTTAATCACTTTGTTTTACAGTAAAATAACGATTTGTGAGATAAGATTTTAGTAACTCATAATCCGGATGAGGGAGAAGTTTCTTTAACCTGCAATCCCGTATCCCATACTTTATCAAAGGCCTGAGATATGTCTAGGAATGCAGCCAAACAATATCTGTTGGCATTTAAGTTCATATTTATTTTGTTAACAAGTATATGCACTTGTTCTATTGTTCCATGTCTATGTCGAAACCCAAAGGTGGATTATCTTTAAAAATAAATTTTGAAAAAACTGTTACTATTATTGGTAAATTATCAGAAGACAGATCGACACATGATTCTGTTCGACACTTTTTTGTATCAATATTTTTTATGAAACAGAAGTCTAGTATCATTTTTTTTATTACTCTCATGGCCAATATGTTGGTTCTCCAGTAGGGATATGTTGTAGTTGTTTGTTTTCATCGCTTTCGATGCTTTTTTTTTCATCACATTAGATGCCTGGCATTGTAATCTGCTCCTGCAATAAACCTATTACCTAACGTACTAAAGAAGGCTCGGAAATCTGCTGACTTGTTATTATGTTTAGGTGGACGACAGATCGCAGACATTGTTATTGGTCCATGGGCTTCTAAAATTATGCTGGTTGCCTGCAGGTAATCTTTGTTGAATTTTTCTCTTTCGAAATGTTTTATATCCTATGGAATGATTATGGCTGTACCTCCATGTGCTTTTCTATCTGGGTGTTTTGTATCATAAAGCCTATATTAGGAAAATTAGCTTATATAGGAATTTACAGATAGTTTTTATCTATGAGATGCATATCGGAAACCATATCTCGTAGTTTAATATAGTGTTCAATTAGGAACATTTTTAGTTCTCTGATTTTGTATTTTATTTTTTCAGCCATCAGGCAGGTTTGGTGACGATGGTGGTGAGTAGATTGTTAAATATACAATTTATATCGATACAAGAGTCAGTGTAGGTAAGAAGAAGATTTAGTAGAGTAAATAAAGTTTGTTTTATTCCAAGGCCACAAGTGGTGTTATAAATTCCCTCCCATCCCAAATTATAAGTGATTCGTACCATAGACTAGTGTAAGCAAAGTGAGTGGACGTGGTTTAGTTTGCCTTTATTCTCCACTAGTTAAACCATTGTGTATACCATAGTCGTATGGGAGTCCATATGCCAAACTTTGTGAAAGTCTTGACTTATGAAGAGAAGTAGGCGTGCAGACCATTTTCGAGATCGAAAGATCGAAGAGATCGAAACATGATTCTGTTCGACACTTTTTTGTATCAATATTTTTTATGAAACAGAAGTCTAGTATCAGATTTTTTATTAGTCTCATGGCCAATATGTTGGTTCTCTAGTAGGGATATGTTGTAATTGTTTGTTTTCATCGCTTTCGATGCTTTTTTTTCCATCACATTAGATGCTTGGCATTGTAATCTGCTTCTGCAATAAACCTATTACCTAGCGTACTAAAGAAGGCTCGGAAATCTGCTGACTTGTTATTATGTTTAGGTGTAAAACAAATCGCAGACATTATTATTGGTCCATGGGCTTCTAAAATTATGCTGGTTGCCTGCAGGTAATCTTTGTTGAATTTTTCTCTTTCGAAATGTTTTATATCCTATCGAATGATTATGGCTGTACCTCCATGTGCTTTTCTATCTGGGTGTTTTGTATCATAAAGCCTATATTAGGAAAATTAGCTTATATAGGAATTTACAGATAGTTTTTATCTATGAAATGCATATCGGAAACTATATCTCGTAGTTTAATATAGTGTTCAATTAGGAACATTTTTAGTTCTCTGATTTTGTATTTTATTTTTTCAGCCATCAGGCAGGTTTGGTGACGATGGTGGTGAGTAGATTGTTAAATATACAATTTATATCGATACAAGAGTCAGTGTAGGTAAGAAGAAGATTTAGTAGAGTAAATAAAGTTTGTTTTGTTCCAAGGCCACAAGTGGTGTTATAAATTCCCTCCCATCCCAAATGATAAGTGATTCGTACCATAGACTAGTGTAAGCAAAGTGAGTGGACGTGGTTTAGTTTGCCTTTATTCTACACTAGTTAAACCATTGTGTATACCATAGTCGTATGGGAGTCCATATGCCAAACTTTGTGAAAGTCTTGACTTATGAAGAGAAGTAGGCGTGCAGACCATTTTCTAGGTATCTACTGATAACGTCTAAAGTGCTATATACTTGTTAGATTGTTTCATGATCCTCTCGAAATCCCAATTGGTCAATGGGGATTAAGTTTTGGTCTTTCATTATGTTTAGTATATTTTTTTCATTCAGTTACCAGTTACTTCCTATTAGTAGTCTCCTGGGTTATAGGTCATCCTTTCCTGTGGTGGTTCCATCATGTCATGAGTATAATGCCTATCATTATACTATTATTTCACCACGTTCGAACCCCTCAAAGGAAATTCAATCGTTTCAATATGTATTTTCTAGTAATTATTTAAACGCGTTTTGGTCCATACCATAACCATAGATTTGGGTATCTTAAATAAACCAAATATTTTTTTATTTTTTATATCTTTATTAGTATTTAAACAAATACAAAATACTGCTTTGTAGCCAAAGCGGTTAAGGCGGCAGGACGGTCCTTCTACTGTCCTCGAAGGTCGTGGGTTCGAATGACGCTGGCCTCGGATGTACTTTGTGATTGTGGCTGTAATTATAAATATCTTTAGACAATCGTATAAAATCCAACAAGGAATAGCCAGGCAGCTAAGACCGGATGTCGTCTGGGATGATTTCTTAGTGGTTCGGAGCCCAAGCTAATTGATATAAAGAGGCTTTAAAATATATTTGAACAAATAATAATAAGTTATGCGCTGTTAAATTTGGGATAACTATCCGAACAAAATCCATGTAGTACTAATTTATATCTCAGAGAAACCAAAACAGTAGAAATTCATAAAATGTTGACCTTTTTCTTAAATGTTATTTTTTAAATAGTAGAAATATATTTCAATTGAGAAATAATAAGGGCAGGGTTGGGTAGTATTTTAATTACTTGTAACTAGATACTGACACTGAGGTATATTGCATTTTAATGTTATTGCATCAGAACTAAAGGAGTGCATAGAAAGAAGTCATGTTAAATTTTAAACTGTGACCTGAAATAAATAGAGCCATATTAACTACCATCCTAGTTACAAAATACGCTGGTTTCCAGAAAGCATTCCAACAGATGAGAATCAAATAATACAAAATCTTACAATTCATGCCTTAGAGGCAAATTACACAAGCATGAACATAAGGGTGTAACAGGAAGAGCAATTATAAAGAGGCACAGTGATCAATCACAGACATCAGAAATGGATTTAATCATCTTTCCAAACGACAAAATACAAAATTGTTATCAGCCTTGAACGCCATCCAGATGTGGATGTTCATACAATAAATGTACAATGGATGTTCATTCAAGAAAAATGTGTTTATACAATATAATGCAAGTTTGTGCACATCAGAAAGATTATTTATAGTCTATTTATATATTGATTCTTTAGCAGGTTTTTCATTACCCAACAAGAAGCTGTTTATTTAATATTTAATAATCTAGCTCTCATGAAGAGAAATTCTTCTTTTACGGATTAATAGGCTGAGCTGTATTATTTTATTTACATAGTCTAGCACTTTCTGTGCTGTATTTTATATTCTAAATACACGACTTAAAATTATTTTATATTTCGTATTTTAAATATATACAAGATAGTATTTTGTATGAATTTTATATATTATGATTTATAGAAAATTTAAATGTAATGACATGAAAAAAGTGCATCAACATTTATTTTCTAATTGTGAGTTTTAAGTTACTACGTCCCACAGTTAACTATTTTTTGAATGTTGATTGTTGGCTAGCAAATATAACCACAATATTATTCAATGCCTATGATCTAATATTAAATGAGATTGCATTAGACTTATATATATAAAAAACAATAAATCGAACTCGACTATTGTTTGACTTGATACTGGCATAGTAAATTATTGTACTAAAGATTTAGAGTTTAGAAGACTTAACAATGTATACTACAATTTTTTATGGTCCATACAATTTCATTATAATTTTAGAACGTATTTTTTTTGTATTATAAAATAAAAATAAAAATTATTGTAAGCTCAAAACATAGAGAATAAAATGCTCTATGATATAAGCATTGCATATGTTTGGTTGCATATACAACCGATAACATTTTATGATATTATGTATCAAAATCAGAATATCTCGAATCGAATATAGAAATATTTTATATTAAAATATTACATATAAATATATAGTATCAATAACTGTGTTCATATATGTGTTCTATAAATATTTATATAGTACAAGCAACAAAGTAATTAATAATTTAAACTGTTGGTTATCCTGTTATATAGCCGTTTGACATTTTAGGTATTGGCGATATTGCTCTAACATAAAAGTCAAGTTCCTTTACAAGAATGTGTTGTATTTAGATCGATTTTAAGATTTTAAAGTGTTGTTTGGTGTTTTTGTGAATTGTTAAAAGTGATTTGTTAATGTGGAATCTTCTTGTGAATGTATAAGTGTATTGTCGTTATAAGATGTATTGATTTCCCCAGTTCCAATAGAAATCCTAGACAGCAGCCATGTTTGTTATTCTCCTCTACTATTTTTAGGCGTACGAGTGACATATGCAGCTTTGTTGAAAATTGACTGTTTATGGAAATATAGCTAAATTCAAAACAATATCGGTAAGTCTGATAGATATTATCCTCTCCGAACAAAACTTCTTTGTTATTGTCGTATACCAAACGTCAGTCAATTCCTGGTCCTAGCATCAATCAATAATTAATGTGTTATATTATTATTCTTGGCATCATTTGGTATAAATAGGGAATTCTTAAGTTTCGGTCCTGTTTGGAAGCTCAGAGACGAAATAATGTCTATATAACAAGGATTTGTTATAATAGCCTTAAACTTGAAGTTTTTAAGCCTGATATATTTGTTTTGTCAACAATCACAATTTTAAAAGGCATTATCAAAATGCAAAATGTTCTGTCTAGGCGTTGTTGTATTCTAATTGAATATGCTGATGGCATTTTTAAAATGCCTCAGATATAATTAGTGGTTTGTTTACATGTATATTCTATTTGTTATGTATACCTTTTCCAATAGAAATTTATTTTATGTTAGATACTGACATAATGGATTCGGTGGAGTGGTTCAATAATTTCAATAAGGAGGAAGATTCAAATAGTGCAGAGAAACATTCTAGACCACCTGATACATTACATAATATAGAGCAAGATTTAGGTTAGTAAAATTAAATACTTTTTATGAAAATGCATAATGACATTCATTTCTTAGTTACCACAACACCTCCTCCTGAGCAGAAGCCTAAGTTATTTATTAACAAGTCTGTAAAAAATGACCCAGACGAGGTGGTATCATTAAGTAAGTCATTTAGTTGACATTAAGAGTATTAAGAGACTAATTAATTTTATTTAAGTCGATGATGAGGAAGAGGAAGAGGCTGTTGAAAGTTATAGAAATGAAACTAGAGAAGCTTTACATCAACTAGTAGGATTAGAATCAGAGAGTGAATATAAATTTATTGAAGCTATAGAAAAATACAGAGAGTAAGGATATATATTTAAATTGAATATAACCTATAACCTAAAATTTGGATTTTTATGTAGTATTTTAGAGTCACAAGTTGAGTTGTTTTCGGGTAAACACTTAAAAGAAGCAGTCACAAAGGACTTAGTTTTCATCACAACTAATTATAAAAAAATTGGTATCATGTATATAGAGAAATATTTGGATATAATGAGCGAAATACTTGTATTTGTCTGTGATGTTATTAGGAATTTTTTCACCAGTCAGAAGTATCTAAATATGGTATGTTTCTACATAATATTAAGGTATTCTTGAAAATGTTGATTAATTTTATTGTAGAAAGTAGTAAAAAGGGAGTCACGTAGGATAAAAATGTTACTAAGGGATTGTTTGTTGAACCGATTGGATAGGATAATGCACATTTTACTGAGGGTACGGGTTTCGACTGATGTTATGGAGCACCAGGTATTATGGGCAGGTATATTCAGGTAATTATTGCATTAAACATTTTTTAAATGTGTGTCCAAAAGATAAATTTTATAGTACAATGGAGCATTTACATTTTTATGACTTAGCAGATAATTTTATCAAATCATAACAACCAGGTAGGAATTCTCTATCAATCAATAAAAGATAAGGAGTGTAAAATGTGAATGGGCCACATTGTTCATAATATTATAAAATTTCATTTTCATTTAGACTAAATAAAGGGTTAGAGGATAAAGCAATTTCGGTTTTTTCATGTTTTTCAAAATGATTTTATTTAGATAAATTTCAAAAACTATTAGTGATGGCTTCATTGCTAGTGATTGGCATATAATACTTACATATTAGGAAAAACCTAAATTTCGTTTTACGCTACTCTATATTTACCATTTTGACTATGATATTTATGTTATAATTCATTAAAAAATATGCTTTCCTAATCTTAATGGAGAATTATTCATTATGGTTGCATGATGATTGAATGTATTAGAATATTGCTTAGAGCTTTGAAATTTAAAGCCTTGAAGCTCATAATTTTTATGTTTTCTTCCATGTTCTAGGTATTTCCTAGCTAGAGTGTCGACTTATAATAATAAAGATAACATCGTCAGAGGCTTTATCATTTTCCAAAGATTGAAAAAGAGCAGGCCAGAAAAGGAAGGTCCCACCATTGAATCGGTGAGGTCGCCCCATAAAATTTTCTTGTCATGATTGTTAATTATTTAATTTTTTCTATAGTACATGTATAAGGTTCTCAAAAAGACTAAGAGGGAGCTCAGGAAAATACCAATACTGGATGAGATATTTGAGAAAATGGAAAACGACCCGTTATATTCCGTCAGGGATATGTGTGTGCATTATAATAGGTAGGACAAAATAATAGGTGGATATAATACTAGGTCTGTTCAGAAAGTAATCGGAATATAGAAATTTCTTGGGCTGTGCTGGACTGATTGAAAAGTAGTATAATTTCATCGTGGAAAAAATGACACGTTATGATACAGTTAGACAATTGTTGATCCATACTGTTGTTTGTAAATTAAAGAGAATGAGTATAAGAGACTACAGGGAAATTAACAAGATGTAAGATATGATTGGCCAGTTGAGCGCAGGCGCACTTCATTTCATTTAATCATTTAGTTTCGTTATGTTTGATGGTAACTAAGGTTGTTCTTTAAAAAACAATTTATCACAATGCAAATACAGTTAACAATAATTTAGGAGATTTAATGGAATTCAAAGTTGAAAAGCTTAACCCAAAATAAAATCAAAGTTGTATCAATAGATACTTATCATGTTACTCAAATTTACTAATATACCTTTCTTCTTTAATAAATTACTGAAAACAATATAAACAAAAGCTTTTAACTAAGGTATTTAAAACATTAATGAAAATGAAAGAGAGAAAATAAAGTTTATGTTGAATATGGTAATTTCAATATCGAAGTAACAACATGGGTATATTCAATTATTCATATATTGTTGATGTATTTCCTTTGCATTGGCTTTCTTTATACCACCAATATCCCTATCTATCTTGTAATTTTATATTTTTCATCTAGTAGCATTTATATCCTTGTATATATGCGCTGTAGTGCATATTCTTTCAATAGTGTCTGCAACACTGTCAGTACTAATTCTATTATTAGCCTTATTAAACGTATTCTTGCACTCTGATAACCATTAGGAACAATGACACTAACATTGATAAAACTATGAAACTTACTTAACATACTTTACGAAAGAATATTTACATGTGAGGAGTACATCTAGAGTATATTATAATTTATTATGAAATTATAATTTACGGATTTTTATTAATATTTTTAATGTTAGTTACATTTCTGAATGGATTTTATATGAGTAATGTATAGTATATAATAATATATAATATAGTAATTTATAACATATACTTACTGGGATTAATGTATATTCATAAACTCAATTTGTCAGCTTCACAGTAATAATTTTCTATATCACTAATAAAAAACTTGTTTTGTTATTTTTTTATGAATTTTATAAAATTTTCACAAACATAAGAAATTGACAAGTCTATAAATACATAACCATAGAATTAGCACATAATGAACACAACTTCTTGTAGATTATCGAAATGTGCATGCGCTAAACCAACCAATCATACAAGATGTATTATAATCTTGTTCACTTCACATCATTAACTTTACTACAGTCTCCGAACAAGTCGTATTTTGATATTAACCAAGAGCATTTCAGTACCAACCACTTATGTTTAATTATCCCACTTCACTCAGTGGCAATAATTTAATTTATTGTCTGCTAAATTCCTCTATGAAAAAATTACTTATAACGCAAAGCCTATCATAAGTGTTCAATCAAATCGTTATAAATTAAAAATACTAATTTGACTAAGTGAAGTACTGTATTTTAAAAGCGCATAATGTGTAAAGAGGGAAAGGCTACTTTAAAGGGGAAAACATTAAAGCCTGAAAGAAATTCTGGTTATTTTTTGAACATATCTCATACACAGATGAATTGTACTATCCTCATTTCCTATTTACGTTAGGTATTACAAGAAAAAACAGAACGACACCTCATATTACGATGAGGATAGTAGAAAGAACGTCGTCGAAACCGAAGTGTTCGACAGCAACTGGAAACCCCGATGCGACTTGTCCCAAATATTCTTTTCGAACCTCGCCAATTCGAATTCGACTTTCTCCCAAATCTTAGCCGAAAGGAAACCGATGGTTCGATTTGGAAATAATAGTTTTGGGTTTTTGGAATCGAAGAATGTTTTTCAGGAGGGTGTGTGGGGTTGTCCGAAACGACCGGACGCGCATGATAACGATATATTCGGTGGGACTCACATGAAGTCGGAACACAAGTTGGGCATCAAGACAGACATTGTTATCTTGGATGACGACAGCGATGATGACGGTGTCGTGCTGGTTTCCGAAGATATTAAGGTAATTTGTCGTTCATGGTGTTTAGCTTCGATATTTTATGTTTTTTTTTTCTTTATAGACTATAACGGTACCAAGTGATAGTGACAATTCGAAGTCGTCGTTTTCGGAAGACCTGAAAAGCGCACGCGTTGGCGACATGGTGGAGGCTTCCGCGCAAACTGAGGAAGAGCAGGAATTAAGGATTGTCACTCCCGAAACACCCGTAATAAAGGACAGTCATACGAATGAACTTGACCGGCCTTCCGTTAACCAAGACAATATCACCTTGAAGGAAAACACGACAGAACCGAACGAAAATCAAGTCCAAGCTCCTGTCCCGGCTCAGACTATAGAAAATCAGACACTCTCAGGTAGCAACGAGACTCAAAACAGTGACAATACTCAGATAAGCGTCAGTGTGCCATCCATGAACGAAAATTCAAATACTAGCGTCGATGATGCAACGAAATATGAAAAACCTTCAGATCCAACCATTTTGGAGAACGACCAAGACAGGGAGTCCGTTATATCAAGGGAGAGTAGTGATGAAGCCAAGCAACAGAGCAAGTCTGTAGACAATGTAGTTCAAAAAGAATGTGTCGTGAGTGATAAAACAGTGGAAGAGAATGATGTTTGCGTGCAGTCGAACCAGAATGAAGATATTCAGAAGACTTCGTCTGAAAATACCGCTACCAGGGACTCTAATAACGATAACAGTAGTTTAAATAAGCCTCAGGATGAATCATCAGTAGAGTTGCCCATACAAGCGGAGGTATTTAGTTTTTTGAGAGGTGCTTGTGGAGTTTTTATGTATCATATTTTTACGTTTAGTGCGACACGACCGATAATAATCCCATCGACAATCGTTTACTGAACATCCAAACTCCATCCAGTAACGGTTCGATGCTTCCTAGTTTCGAGACCATTAACGCAGTCAAAGCCAAGGCTTACTTCGATCAATTTGACCTACACTGCGGTAGGTTGAACGGGATTAGTGGTAAGTACAATTCTAAATAATAGGTTCGTTTACTGAATGACTTCTTGAGTCAAGATTAATACTAATATATTAGTATTTTATATGATTTTAAGATAATTAGTGAAAAGTTGTCATTTGAAATACGTTTTTAACAATTAATTATAACTCAAATTTAAATGGAACTTATTGCATTCTGGTTAAACTTCATAATAAAGATTTTTCCTCACTAAATAACTGTCAAAGCTAACATTAAAAACACAGCTTAGGTTTGGAACCTTCCTTGAAATTCTAAATTAACGCTCTTCACCGGATTTACCAATATGGCGTACCGGGAATATTTTCCTAAAAAAAGTTATAAAAACGGGCGTTTCGCGGTTAACTTACATTTTTCATAATCCAGTGGAATTTAAGCATTTTAACACCTTTGTGGTCACTATTAATTAGGATTCGCTATAACTCAACAGTATGACACAATTATTTCATTTCAAACTAACACACAACACCAAAATTTTCACTATGCCGCTCACACCGTCAGCACTAAATATACTGAATATTTTCGAACCAAAGTCCGTGATATCAAAAAGATTATGTTCACCTATAGTCTATCCAATAAAACAGCCAATGCAGGCCTTAAAAATTTATGGCGTCAAAAGTCACAATGTTGCCGCTTCAAATTGGACTTTTGGTTTACAAAGTTTTATTCTAATTACTATTAGTAAGGCATTGAAGAATTTTATAGACATTTGACAATAGGGTCGACCACTACCAACATAAATCGATTTTATAGATTGATTCGCTTACATGTTCCGACGCATTAGCTTTGTGTCCCTTTTTAACTAGGGTAAAATGAGAAGAAAAAGATCCGCTTGGAGTTTAAAACGAATTCTACATTTTTCAAACTGCATTGGCTGTTTCGTATTTATATGATATTCTTGATTTTTGGCATCAACGCCTCTGGCGGATGTAGTGTCGAAGCTCAAAAAACTGTTCCCGCCTTCCTTTGAAGTGACCAAACCGCTCAAATCTCAATATGGAAATCAATATAATAATGAATATTAAACATAACCGAACATTATGTACCATATTTCTTTTGGGTATAGTCTAACATATCAATTGAAGGTTTACGCTAAATTAACAAATTGTTAAGTTTAATTAGAAAATCAACTAAATGTTTAAATAGTTCTTCACCGCATTATAAAAACAAGTTTTACTAGAGCCAGAGATAAAAAAAAAGTTCATGGTTATTTGCCGAATAAGAAGTTTTAGAACATTATTTTAGCACTATCGAAAATTTTTAAGACAATGTTTTGTAAGTTTCTTTTTAAGAAGATCAAATTGTAATATCAATTGTATTCAAATATATAATTTCTGCAACTGATATGGACGAGCTTTGATTATTTTTATAATTTAATGAACGGTTTTATTAAAAGAAATCCTATCGGAAAATGATGTAAGGTTTAAGATACTTAAAAACTATTTTATTTTAACCATTTTTCCGGAACAACCGGGTATACGGTCATAACGTGTTATATTATATGAATTACAAAAACCAATATCAGAAAGATATATATGGCTTGCTAAGAGATAGTAACCCCATGTCTAAAAAATTGGTTTATGTCATAAAATATTAATTACAGTTGTAGAATTAATTTCTTTTATATATCAAAATTGTTGCTTATATTAATTTTATTTCATTGGTTTAACTTGAGGATATTTTTGAACTCTGAATGTATAAAAGAATACATAATAATGTCAAATTTGTATTAAATCTAATTTAGATAGTGCTTAGTCATCACCGATAGAAGTTAGTCATCCGTAGCATTGTTATATTTAAATATTTGGGATTATAAAGAAAATATGTTTTGTTTTAATACAATTTTTGTTTGAAATTGCATATTCCATTTGATGATCTCTAAAATTATTTAAGTAATACGATAATTAAATTTAATATACAATTGTTAATATGTTTATTACATACATAGAAATGTGTATTATATAATAATATGAATATGACAATGTGTAGTTATATGAAATGAAAATATCTTTGTGTAAACTATTTTTTTTAATTCAATACTAAATTCATATTATGTCTTATCTTCAATTGTTATCATTTTCCTTTAAAACTATGTAATGAAGCAGTTCTATATCGTATTCTTCTTGTAAGGTTTCCAATAATTTTGTAAGGAGATAACAGGCTTTTCATACATTTCATACCTAATAACCACTGTCTCCTAAAATGCAGTTTAATATCAGATTTTTTGCTAATATAGAAGTTTTTACTACCCTACTGTCCTTCTGAACTTAAATATTAACCCGATAGTTTTTGTCACCTTTCAGGAAAATTGCGAATTTCATCTCGAATGAACAATCTCTTAAGGGTATCCATGAATCGACCCATTTTTAATACCTCCATAAGAAGTGAAGCGCTGTTCAGTCAGGTCACGACTCATGTGTTAGAACAAATAGTAATCAAAAGAAGCAAGGTGTGGAGAATACGGCGGGTGGAGTAACACTTCCCGTTTTAATATTTCAAAATATGTTTTCATAACATAGTTTCATTAACATATGGTCGAGGTATTGTCATGTTGAAGAATAACATTGTTATATATTTGCTTGTATTCGTGCCGTTTTTCCCACTATCGAAATGGATTCTTGTGTTACTCCCAACAATTCTGCACATTCTTCTTGCGTTTAACAGGCATCACCGTTGAGTAATGCCTTCAAGTCTTTTTTGGCTGTCCAAAACGTTCTTTGTCGGTATCAAAATCAATACTTTTTAAACATGTTGGGTACATGATACATGGTATTCACATGTTGAAATCGATGGAGCATGGTTATCTTAAGTTTCACACAGCATTCCATGGCTTTCAGTCGTATATATAATACAATACAATAATGCGATTTACTAGGTACAAATTCAGTATTCAGTACAATTCATTCTTCGATGAAATTTTAAAATGAGGCTTCAACACGAAGTTGGCTACAAATGTACCGGATGCTATCTAAATCACAGTAGTACCACCTGTTTTAAATGCTTAATATTAATTTATAGACCTCATAATGTATCTAAAATGTTCGATAGATGGGGTATCATCATTTTGAAATATAGTTTTATCCAAAATATCTTCATTTTTGTCTTTAATTTCGTGATAAAATGCGTATAAAATTTTATTTGTTCTCTGTTTATTTAATATATTAATATGTTTAATTACAATGTCTGTGTATGAAAGTACCCAATTTACAACTAAAGTTAAATGTTAAGATCTATCTATACTGATTTATTACTTACTTTAATGAGATTTTTATGTAGACCTTAATGAGACTTTAATAAAAATAGGCTTCTCTCTGAACAGCTTATAAGTTCTTAGTAGTCTGAGTTTGGATATGATGATATCTGATATCATTCTATGATGCATAGCGGTAAACGAATCTAATGTTTCTTTTAAAGTATTATCATTAATTTATATCAGAAAATCTTATATTTTCAGAATCGGACGATGCTAATGCTGCCCGAAGGGTCATCAAAAATAGAAATAAATCCGAAAAACAGTTGGAGTGCGACTCTACTGTTGAGCGATTGTCTATCGCCAACAGTAGCGAGGAGTCTTTGGGCTGCGATCCAGACGAAGCAAACGCCGACACTAACAAATTGTCAACTATCAGTAAAGCGACCGGCGAACCCAAAGCGCCTCTAAAGGAGGCTTCCTCCGATGTAAACCGGGAGAAGCCGTCATCCAAATTAATCGAATTCTTTCAGTCGTTTGCAGTCGAGGAAACCGACGCGCTACCGCTAGCGGAACTTGGTTCCGTCGCTTCCGACAAAGACAACCAGACGGTCTCGCTCGAGCCGGAGGACCAACAGGTGATTCTGTACGCCAACAGTCCGACGATGCTGTCGGTGTCCGACAGTTTGATTATCGACGAGGGTTCCCCGAAGGAATCCGCGTCGCTATCCGACTTAAGCGAAACGTTGTTGTCTCTGGATCAGATGAAAATATCCTCCGGCGATGGGGAGTCGTCAGACACCGTTGTAACAGCCAAAGATATCGAACCAGTAGTGGAAATAACTACAATTTCATCACCGCGTGACACTCAAGACCAAACTTTGAGTAAAGGTAACGATAAGCCCGAACCTAACGGATCTCTAAAGGTTCGACTGCCGTTGGTGCAGTGCGCCGAAGCCCTGGATAAGTTTCCAGTGGGGAACCACGCGTCCAAGAAGGCATCTAAAGAGGGGAAGGGTTTAAAGCGACGCAGGACGTCCACATCGAAAAATCCCGACCAGCTCAAATCTAGTCACAAGACCGACGCGGAGTCGTGGCACCAGAACAAAAGGTCGTTGGGGGCTTACCTGTCGCTCCAGAAGAACAACGACGACTCCTTGCCGCAACACACCGAACTTTTCAATTACGGCATGGAGGGACCGTTGCAGAAACCGCTCGCCAATGGGAAGAACGCCATCGATACCTGGTCGTGGTGGAACGAGGAGGAGTCCCAGTGGAACGACACGGCCTTCTCCGATTTCGACACAAACAAATCGCGCATCTCGGTCGTCCCGGACACCCAATTGTGCCAAAGCAAAAAGACTATCTATCCCAAGACTTCAGAAACCACCACTAAGAGTTCGAAAAGCGGAAATGGATCTGGAAGGGTTACCTTCCAACAGCCCAAATCTACTGTGAGTACTGTTTCGTTTTGTTGTGCAGATTTTTGTAGTATAGTGTTATTTTTTATACTTGGCTGAAATAGGTATGATGACAGTAAAGAACTACTAAAACTATAATATATAATAATAATATAGGACAAGAGGATTCTAAAAGATCACTGGTTTATATTTATTTTAGTGTGTAACGTCACGGTTTCAGAATCATTTATTTACTTATTTTGATACTCATAAATATCAGACTTCATTGCTTCCATAAATGGCTCAAATTTGCCAAAAATCTTTTTTAATCAAACTGCGGCTTTTGCTAGGCTGAATTTAATTTTTTTAGTCAGAATATATCATCCAAGAGTTACAGTACTTCAATGTTAACATTATAGAGAGGAACCCCTCCTTGTGTCTCGGTATAAATAATCATGTCTATCTGGAATTATACTAACATATTGTATTTGGATGCTTGTATGATACTCCTTAGTACTTTATTCCAAAGGACTTTTATCTCTACTATTTTTTGCAGAACTTGTTTGTACAATAGAAACTTATTACATTGGTATAATTCAGGTTTTCGTCCAATTATCTAACTAGTTACCAATGGGGTCTCTCTCATATTTTGTATCAACATTGATCCCAAGACACTATGGTGTATATGCAGTTTATTTATATGTGGGTTCACTAAGCATTGATTCACCCTCCATGTCTGGATCCAGTTATTTATATTTTTATTTGTATGTTACAATTTTTTGGTTGGTTTTTTGTTACTGCCTCCACTAGCAAATATAACAGTATCATCAGTAAATATAGCCATGGTGATATTTTCCGTTCAACGTATATCACATGTGTACAGTAAGCAGATAATTTGTCTTGTAATACATCTACCTTAATTTAACGGCCGAGAGGTAAGAGCTGTTGCTGTGTATTGCTTCTGAAACTTGTGGAAGGTCGTCTTTCATGTCAAACGTTATCGAAATCTTGGACTAACAGGTCAATTGAAAATTCCTAATTGGATGTTATTCTGATAATCTAATAGAATTTGTTATACTGTCGAAATTAATTATTCCATAAATAAAAAGTCAATAGTTCGAACAGGATGTCTGGTATATTCTCTTCTCTAAGGAATCTGCAGAATTTAGGACGCATAATTTTTGGGATGGATGATGGTATAACGATACCCAAAGGTATCTGCATTAGCCTTTAGGCTGTACATGTATATTTCCTGTAAACATGATATCCTGACTGACAATTTGGTAAATAGAGAGATCATGTGGATACTAAAAGAATGGCCACTGAATTGGATCGGGCAGTCCGTATATTGCTTATAAAATCAGCAATGTTTGTAATTTATACGGATACATACTTGTTGAGTCTTGGAGAGGTTTAGTTAAGTATCTAGGCGAAGAGGAGTGGAAGTTTAATAGATTTTTGGAACTCCATATAGCCGCGTATAGA
Organism: Rhynchophorus ferrugineus; assembly: GCF_030347505.1. Classification (NCBI taxonomy): domain Eukaryota; kingdom Metazoa; phylum Arthropoda; class Insecta; order Coleoptera; family Curculionidae; genus Rhynchophorus; species Rhynchophorus ferrugineus. The sequence continues at coordinate 18,791,020 of NW_027472589.1, forward strand.
ATTTTTATTGTTCTTTGTTCAAAAAATCATACTATTTTAGGATAAATTAGGATTTTTGAGTTTGGGTACTTTTTCAAAAACTTGGCTGATCATTGGTTCTGTTAGGATTCTTGAAAGATTTCTGGCAAAATATTACATAAGGGTTTGTAGACTAAGACAATTTGGGTTAGGGCTAGAGTAGATTTTAGAGGATATAGCTTATAGAAATTGCATTCAAAAGACCAAGTTAGGGTAAAACCACCGTTATTTTGCAGATACAAATAATATTACTTTTAGTAAATTAGATTAAAATATCTTGGAGTAGTTTTTAAAAATCTGTCATCATGCCTATTCTGTTAATGCTTTAACGGCTTCATATTACTCATCAGTAATATATTTTCCAAGTCGTCCATTGGTTCTTATCAATTGTTTAATAATGTAAATTGAACCTAGTATTGTCCGATCGGTATCAGCTAGTGCTTTTCAGTTTTCGTAACAGTAGACCGACCCGGACTATCATTTTTTTCTGTAAACTTAGTTGAGTTGTAAGACACCAGTTTGAGTAGCAGTTGGCCAATTAATTCTTGACTGTAGGTTCCCAAGAGACAGCAGCAGGCTAGAGCCAGATCGAAGGATCCTTCCGTGGAGAAGATGAACGAGAAGGTACAGAGGTCGCTTCAACCGATTGAAATATTGTGCTGCTTGTTCAAGGAAAAACAAATGTCAAAGTCGCATGATAATAATGTTATTATTGCAGAAGGTACGTCAAATCATTTCACGCCTCTAACGCGTCTCTTTTTGCCTGTTCCAGGAAGAAATTCCAAACGAACTTCCTCAAGAGGAATCGTCTAATTACTCAAATTATAATTTAAACGCTTTATTTTTGTCTGCTAATAATTCGAACATAACTAACGTAAATTCAGAAGTCTATAGTAGCTTAACCTATCACAATTCGAATAGTTATAATTATGACGCGCTCCACGCCAACCAGGACGGTTTGTTCGTCGGTCAAGAGACGCCAGAAATCAATCCAAACCTGTTGCACGGCGAGAAGAGTGCGAAGAACGAAGAATTCGGTGCGATCACCAGAACACTGAACGACGTGAACGCTGTTTTGGATCAGGATCAGGCCGTGTTCGTGGGCCAGTGCGGCGACGATACAAACGCCATCTCGGACTCGACCGCTAACGTCCTCATCAAAGACTCGAACCTGTTCGACGACAGCTTGGTGTCGGGACTGACCGTGCCCGAGGAGAATGCGTACTTTAATGAGTTAATACAGTCGGACAATAAAAAGATGGACGCATCCGGTAGAAATTTCGACGCCCAGAAGGTGCAATACGTGCAGGTTCCCCAGCAGGCCACGAGCCAGTCCTATTTCGAACCAGGACAGGGTTACACCGTCTCGTACTATCAGGATAGCGCGGTTGCCGAGACCCAAGCCATCACGACGAGCGCCGTGAAGCTCTCCAACACCACCCAAGCGGCCGCTTATTATCCGGCAGCGGCCACGAGCATGTCCCATAACTCTCAGTTGCCGCTAATACAACCGAGCAATCTTTTTTATTCCAATCCCTTATCGGGTATCGTCCCCAAGACACAGAGTGGATTGTCATCGTCCAAAACCAGCAAATCTAGTTCCCAGTCGGAAAACGAAGCTCGTAAAACGCCCAAACCATCGCGACATCCTTATCCCGGGCTCTATCCGACGGTTTTAGATTCGAAGAAGGCATCGTCGTCGAAATCCGCGACCGTCAGCTCCAAAGCTCGCTCCTCTCCCAAGCTGGAGGACAGCAGTTTCAAATCGCGCTCGAACAATCCGTCTCCCATCTTCTATAGCGCTCAGCTGGAGGATGCGATATCCCAAAGCTCAGCCGCTGCGACGGCGACCTTAAAGGATCCGAAAACGCTCAAGCTCGAGGAGGGCGCACTCAAAGCTCGCTTGAACGCGGACGAGTCCTCTCCCGTTTTCCTCCCCAACCAGCTGGGCGAATTGGTACAGAACGCTCCCGTCTATATGGCTCCCGCGACTGTTCCCAACGCTACCAAGCTCGAGGACAGTCTGCTGAAATCCCAACTGGTGCCAAATCATTCGGCCACAACTTACTATCCCAGTCCCGTGCCTACTCTGGGAGAGGTTGTTCAAAACTCCGCCTCGCTTCAGTCCTTTCTGGCCTCAAACGCGTCCAAATTATCGAAAATGGAGGAGGTGAAGGCTCAATTACCTCCCAAGAAGAGGAAATTGACGGACGAGGAAGACATGAGCCTGTATCTGGCACTGAGCGAACAGAAGAAGCTGGAAGACAACATCTCGTATCCGGCCAAGCGGCAGATGTCCATCGCCGATTTGCAGAGGGACTTGCCCAAAATAAAAACGCTGGCCGCACGGAAACTGTACCCCGACGGGACGTACCCGGATCAGGGCTACTATTGTCCGGACGAGTACGGCCAATACGACTACAACAAGAGATCGGTGATGAACGTGTACATCAACGGACTGAGAGAGTGCTCGGCCAATTATCCGTTGTGTCTGATGATCGGCACCGTTCACACCTGCATGAACAGTCAAAACCCCGAAAACGGACAGTTTAACCCCGAACAAGCGGTCGGCGACTCGGCCCCGACGTACGAGGCGCCGCCGCAGCCGGTCCAGCCGGCGCAGAACCTTCAGAAAAACACCCCGACCGACATGTCGCAACAACGAACCGCGGTAGAACAGAGAACTAAGCGAGGGCGAAAAGGCGCCGACGGTCAGCCCCCCAAGAGGGGTCGAGGACGGCCTAGGAAGAACGTCACGTAAACTGCATCCAAAACAGCGACCAAGAAGAGACCGAAGCAACACCTAACGGCGTCGGTCGAACACAGAACATTTATACATCAGTATTAACGATATTTAATTTTATTATTCAGTATTTTTAATATTTTCGTTTTTAAACATATATAACAAGTATGGCTGTGTATGTAAATCAGGTATTTTAAAACTTATTTTTTAAGTTATTTACGTTTCTTTATAAAAAAAACGACCACAGAAGATAGAAGACACAGAGAACATAAGAAGAACGAAGACTTTGATCGCAGGGCCCTTGGCGAATGCTTGAAGATTACGGCAACGATAATTGTCACCATAACGATATTTATTATTTCTCTCACTAATTAAAATCGAATCTAAACTTGTTAAGTTTTTTTTTAATATCAGTAGTGTTTTTAAATTTTGTTTTGAATTATTTGCGATGGAAAAATTCCGAAGAAGGAAAAGAATAACCGGTTTTTCTTTTTTAAGGACATAAGCCTAAAGAAATTATTAGAAAACAGAATAACGGTCAAGCTGTTGGAAGAAAACGGAAGAGAGGTGAGTGGTTTCTTGTATTTATATATGTAGAGGGAATGTGAATTGATTTTGGGGGATATTTTCTGTAAGTTAACAAACTCCATTGCTATGGATCTCTTGTTAGTGAAGTTTATTTATGAGGTCAGCATGTCGCAATGTGGCCGCATCAAATTTGATTATTGGTGTATTTTGACTCTGACATAAAATTCGTAAATAAGATAATAAAACAACTTTATAGTACATCTAATGCATATATTATTGAAGGACTCAAACTACAGTTAATTATGCAGCCACAGTAGTTTGTAGATTTTATTATGTTTGTATTGCACTCACCACCTATGAGATATAGTTCTAGGCGCGTTATTTATATAGTAGTAGCCTCTTAGACCTAATCCACCTAATCAACAATTGTATATCTAAGTAATGTATTTTGCTTACCTTTTTACGTTTGGTTTTTGTTTCCTTCACTTCGCTTCACTGTTGCTGTGTTTACCTTGTTAAATCATTTTGACATCGCTGAATTTATCCTTAGAGTCTTGTGTTACTGCCTGTGTACGTTTTTCTTTATAAAATTAGATTTAATCACTGCATGATTCCATTACTTTTGCTATATCTGCATAACTGTTAGTAAAATGCGCACAAATCTTTCATACCCTACAATACAATTTTCTACAGTCATATATTAATTATATATTCATCGTTAGTATTTCCACATGGAATCATGTCATGTTTACTAACTCTGCTCAAGAATAAGCATGAAGAACAATATATCTGCAATGAGTTATTAAGAAATATGACTTGACTACAAAAAAATAAAATGTTTTAATAACTTTCACTTTTTTCCATCAACTTTTGTTGTCTTTACACTCTTTTTATTAGCCTAAGAGTGAAACCAAGTTCCATTATGAATATCCATCTTGTCTACTTACTTAAATTTAAATAATAAGTCTTGCTTAATTTTATATGCTTTCTAAAATTCTTTTCTCTTAAAAGCAATGTCCATTAAACCTCTTCGAGGATTATCTTTACGCCATTTAGTTACTTTTTTTCGTAACAGGTTATGAAAAAATTACTTACATCCTTCGAAAAACTGCATATTCCTAAGTTTTGTATAACTGCTTTCCAGACTAACAGTTTTCTCTGAAGTAATTGTATTGAATTATTTTTATATCGAAAATACTACTCATTATTTTTAAAGATTTCATAAATTTGATCTCTGTTAGAGTTAAGATGAGGATGTATCCTCATTCGCATGAGGACACTTTTTTCGGTGTTTTGATTCATTTTACAGACATTTGACAACGAGACGAATGTTATAGGCTGATTCTGTTACAAGTTCGGGCGCATCAGAGAGCACTCTATCTCTTTTTAAGTAAAATAAAATGAGATTAAAATAGTGTCAGATTTTAAAACTAATTTACAAATTGGTATATGCAATACATTTGACATTTTGATGACGTGTATTTTAAATAGACTATAAGTTAATAATCTCAAGAACGATGTTTTTTTTCTCATTTAAAAGTTTATAGGTACGTGTGTTTGAGTTTGATTTAGTTTTATTTTTCAGTTTTGTGTTTTTATCCTTAAAATGTAGCTATAATAATACCCCCTAGTTTAGGCATATCCCCAGTATAGAGTAGATAAAATACTGCCTATTCATATTTCTTTTAATTCAGAATATTCATCTTATTTAGTTCTGAAGAGTCTTTTGAACATATAGGAAAATAATATATTTTAATATTGCTTTGGAACTATTTTGGTCAGTTTATACAATTACTAAATAATCCTTTACAATTATTTAGAGGATCGGTATGATTTAACATCATTTAGTTTTTTACCAGAGTTTGACATTATGCCACTTTTTGTTTATTCCGCCACTTCCCAGTTGATTTGATCCATGTTACAGTTGATTTCAGTCCAATGATTGCATTATATAGGTAGGTAAGCTTTGTTGCTGTTTTTTCAGACAGTTGTATTAACAAGTATTAGATCAAATTCCACTGCTCTCTTTGGGTTCAGATTTATTATATATTTTTTATGTTTCTTAAATCTTTCACATCTTTGGTTAATTCTTTTGGGGTAGCTGGTATGATATTGTAATACTTTAAGTTAGCACTGTTCATTAACTTTGCTTTGAAATATGTTATGCTGCCTCCTGCCCATTGTTTATTGTTGCTTCATACAGGACAGATGTTATAGGGTTCTTGTTCCTGATTGTCATCTAACGAGCAAATGGTGAGCAATTGGACCGTTTTATTGTTAAATACAATCTTAATTATAGGATTTCTATTTTGTTGCTATAATCTTTTGGCTGTTTTTTTTTCGCCCATTTTTCGGGATCTTTGATACGTTGAGTCATGTGTCTAAATCACTTTGGTGTGTTTGGATAAGCTGCGTTAAGTTTTCAACTTTTAGTTTTACCGTTGTTCTGACATTGGTACTTCATGGAAGCTTGTAAATTCTGATGAAGAAGAAATTCTTCTTGAAGTTGCATATGGATTTATAATATTTGAAAAATGCTCAGTTGAAATACATTTATCGCAATAATGATTTTATTATTGTTTAATTGGCTCGGGAATTCTTTGTTATCTGTATCGAAATTACCACTTCAAAATTAAAATCGTTTATAATAATTTTAGCGTTAGAAGATCTTTACGAAAAGGGCATTTTTTAAGTTTTCGACGACAGTCTGAAATATCATAATTCGGCATCTTCGAAGCTGAAAAGAAAAATTTTGTAAAATATAGTTACAGAAGTGTTTGCTATATCACCCTTTGCAAATCCCTTAAAATTAATTCGCAGCCTTAGTATACATATATTTATTTGACCATGAAATGTACATTAATTTAAAAGTTGTGGTATATGTTATATATTTGTACATCTTGGCATAGTTTCAGACAATGGAGTGGATGACATTGCAGTTGGGCCTAAGAAAAAAAATGGTAAGGGTTTCGAAACTTGTTCGCACGTGGTAAAAAACAATTTTAATAATGTCTTTTAATTTTTTCCAGTCTACAAACATGTTACCATTAATAATAAGCTAATGTATGACAATTTTAATGGCCACTCGCAGGGTAAGTTCTATAATCACTGTAATAAGTATTTGAATCTACAAGTATAAAATGTTTCTATCTACTTAATTAAATTCAGTAGTCTTTGGTGGGAAAGTGTTAATAAATGAGGTCATGAATTATATATTTGTTACTGTTAACAGTAGAGAAAATCATGTAAAACTGATGTGTGTACTCAGTGTGACTAGTGAATGTAATATTGAACGTCAGCCTTTGAATTTTCTGATAAAATTTAGATATTTTAACATGTTTATAATACATAATTTATTTTCTGGCGTTTAAATTAAATTAATTTTTGATTTCGTAGAACAAATTTAAATAATAGAATGTCATATAAAAGCTCTTAAACTATATGCTCTAAATATTGTTGTTTGATATTTAAAATTGGACTTTAGTCCATGTCATTAGGGACATTATAATTGACTTTTATTCATAAAGAAGATGGATTACTGTTAACTGAATTATCTTCAAGCAGCCCAAGTTTACAGCTACAACAAATATATCTTTTTTTTTTTCAGGCAAGGCAAAACTTCTGAAACCAAATACTATATCATCTGGCGGTGGCATTCTTAAAGCAACTAGTAAGTATAACTAATGAAAGCTGTTAGTCACGCCTGCACAAAAAATCAACCGCAAAACTGTATTGGCCTTTAGAAATAATCAGGTAATTTATTATGATAAAGGGATAATTTTCAGTCAATTAAATGATAGGGTGATTAGTTTCAAAACTAGCTCAGTTTCAAAACTAGCTCAGTTTTCTTTTTACGAGATGCAAAAGCATTGCGTCATTGTTCATTACTAATTCGAATTAGTTTGAAAGCAATCTGCTTATCTAATATTTATTTTCGATTAATAAATTGAACATGACTAAATTATATAGAACTATATACAATAAAGCTTAACTATAAAAATCAGAAATAAATAAGCTTGAATTAAATACACCTGAAAATACAAGATGCTAACTGAACATACATACTTCGAAAACTAAAAATAGAAATTGTAAAGGACAAGAGATGACAGATAGATGACATAATTTCACCCAAATTACTGAAATGTATTAGTAGAGGTCAATGTCTTATATAGCAAGTCACATATCGCATCCGAAAAATCCGAATGGTCAAATATTATCCTTATGTATAAAAAAAGACAGAAACTGCTCTCAAATTACAGAGGTATAAATTTCTTAAGTACGGCAATAAAACTGAAAATTAAAGAGAACAAAATTAATATCCTACTATCCTCAACGGACAAGGACAACAAGGATTTTTTCATAAAATAGATAACAGAAAAATCATTTGAATACCACAGCGAACATGCGTGTGGTTTAGTGATTTCGAAGAAGTATCTGATCGTCTGAAGTTAAAGTATATTATGCATCTTCTTTACAACGAGCAAATCATACATAAATTTGTTGAAACAATGGAAAATATATGCGAAACAAATCAGATTCAAACCAAAATAAGAGGAGTCCTTACTGAATCAATAGTTGTGGCTTGTTATATTCAAGAAGATGATTCTCGTAGTTCTCTCCTGTTCACCATCGTTATGGGCAATATATTAAGAAATGTATCTTTTACTGAAAGGATACAGAATGGCTAACCATGTATTGGTAGCAGAAAATATAGACGATGTGAGCAACTATTATATTGCACTGCCAAACAACTTAATATGAAGATATTAAGGCTGACAACGCCAGAAACGCCATTAAGGTGCAGAATTAGAATTTGCAGGTATATTTAATTACTCGGTAGTGAGAGAGTAGTAGGTAAGAGAACTGGCTACAAGAGCAACAAGAATAAAGGTGAAATCAAGAATTTACAAAGTAGTGATAAGACCTATTATGACATACACAGCTGAAAGTCAACTTTACACAAAGAAAACTGAACAGCTACCATAAGAGAAACTAAGGATACTTCATTGGATAACTGAAAAAGCGCTCTTAGAGAAAGAAAGAAGGGAACATCGTTGTCCAGGACTCTCTTATGAATGATAACCTAGTAGCAGTATCATGAAGAACAAGATGAATGTTCTTTATTTTTATACCTAGTTGATGTATCTGAATTACTTATCAGATCAATTGAAAGAAGCTTGATCTTATTATGTCGTTGTGTATATACAGGTCTATTATAAATGTTTCAGTCGGCTTAGATTACAAAAGCCTTGGTTAAATGGGTTAAATTTGCAAATATTGGGTGTGTGAAGATGTAATCCACGTTTCTATCCTCAAATTTAAATATGCATTCATTCTTCAAAGTAACTTTTATTTAACGAAGTTAAAATTATTCTAAAGAAAGACAACAAATTCAACAAAAAGTAGATTATTTTTTCACCAATTATTTATGGTAGTACATAGTTGTTATAATTAAACAAGACGATAAGACTTGTTTTTCTATTCTAAAAACTTTTTGTAAATTATGGTAAGGTAAAGTTAACGTGTTAAAAAAGCCGAATTTTGAAACTAATCGCCTCAAACAAATTTAAAAATGTCGCTGCCTAGTACGTACGTCTTGAAATTATTGGTTTAGTATTGAACTGCATTGTATTTATGTCAATTATATATTCTTACTTCATTTTTATCGGTGATTTGTATAAATTTATGTTAGCTTTCGTATTTTATAACAGAGCGGTATTAGAAATTAAATATTGAGACCATAATTAATTTTTTGATACAATCTATTGACTGTAATTTTTAATGCTATCAGACTAAACAACGATCTAAGCTGTCAAATTCGACAGTTTTAACATTTATCTACCACGAGTAATAATATAATCGTGGGATATTTTTTTAATTTATTTTTTACGCCCTAAGAGCGCATTTTTATTTATTTTTTTCCTATCTTGGTTATTTTACGTTTTGATTTGAAGAAATTAATCTGTGAGTTATAAAACCCTTATGGAAGATTTTGATAACGTTCTATAACATCGATTACCGAGCTTGGTTTCAGATATGTTCAAAAAGGGATAATGTTAGTAAACTTCTCGAAAAATCAAAAGAGTTTGAAAAACACATGAACATTATTAGGCATTATAACTACTCCTATAGCAATAATTATAAACCTACTCCAACTTTAAGTTAGACTTCCATAACTTTAACAACTGAAAAGCCATTGCAGATTATTTCACACCACTTGAGAAAGCAGCGTTCTTTGCCGATGGGATAAGTCTCTTTAAGAGAATATTTTGGAACAAAAAGGCCTAAATAAGCTGGTTTTAAGACTAGTTGTTTTAATTAAGAAGCTTCCCAGTATATATTCTATTAACAATTTTGAAATAATAACTATAGTGTATTCAATTTTTTTTGTATATACGTCATCTAAATTTCTGACATCAAAACATCGCAATGTTGACGCATCAACTTAGTTTTACTTCAGTTTGCCTTTGACATACAACGAGATTCTCTAATCTAAATAAAATAATTGAACAAAAATGTTATCAAATATAATTTATTTTAACCTTATAGTACATTTAAAAACTACAGTTAATTATACAGCCATAATAGTTTATAGGTTAACCTTTATAGATAACCGTTTATCACTATTGCTTTCAAGAATTTTGCATACGTCTGACAACCGGACGACTTTGACAGGCTCACTCGTTTACATGTTCGAGTTAATGAGACAGGATTGTGTCTCTTTTTAACTATAATTAAATGAGAAGGAAAATATTGTCTGATTCTAAAACGAATTTACAAATGCTGCTGGCAATATATTAAACATCTTGATGACGTATGTACAAAAAAACTTTGAATAGACTATATTATGGTTTGAACCTTTTGAAATTGAAGGCAAAATGCGTAGAAAACTTACAGATATACGGAAATGCTGTAAAACTCATTTCCAATTGCTGCTATTGCTGATATTAAATGAAACCAACTACTCCGACATGTACGAAGGTCACTTGTATAGATTGAATGAATAACCGTATAAGACTAATCAATAAACCCCATAAAGTAACTCCCTTATTTCAAATCTCTCGACCTCACAATGAAAAATGTATTTAAGTGCTTGCATCCAAAGTCATCTATGATGTGCTTGGTCTGTTTTATTGGACGGGATATATTTTAAGATTTCCTATTTCATTTACGGCAGTTATAGGAGAGTAAATAGAGAAAATATAGATTTTTTAAACTGTTAACACTGGAACTTATATAACGAAAGAGAGATTAAAAAAATGTTTTAAGAGTAAATGAACAAATGTTCATACGCTAAAGCTACCTCAAAAAAATTATTTGAGACCCTGTAATTAAATGTCGTCAAATTAGTTTCATCTTTTAGGCCATTCTTTATCATCAAGATCAAAATTACCGCTTTTAAAACAGCATCACCACCAACTTCTATATTTATTTGATAAGTTTCCGAAGCATATAAAATAACGAAAGTTATGTAAAATAAATTATCGCATGTTCATCAGGGCGCTTTTTTATCATCACTTGGTTGAGATCGATGCGACAAGGCCTGCTTGATGCAATAGTGGGTACATAAATGAATAGCGGAACAGATATTGTTTTGATAGATCTGAATTTGATTTTAGTACAAGTTAGTTCCCATCTAGTGTCGTTTAGATTAAGATGATAACAAGTCACTTTATTTTTCAGGCATCCGCAATTACTCAGATAACTCAGCAGGCGGCACGACTGAGAGGAGTGCGAAGAGCAAGATGATTAAACTACCTCATAAAGAGTACGAGGACTACACCAAGACCTTCGAAAATGGTCATAACTAATGATTTCGGCCGTACTCCTTTCGATTGGGTAGGCATTCGTATCAAGTGCAATTAGGAAATGCGATGTCGTCGTCGCCACTGACCCTGAGCGTGATCTGTTCCGTTTTCTGAGCTGTGATTCGTAATTAGTAATAGACGCAGTAGTCAAACTACAACCCGAATTTTAAAAAAATTGTATCAATTGGTATTCGCTGTTCTTCGTTTCTATACTGTTCTAAGACTGGATATTCTTTAACTAAGCTATAATTCACCAACCTTCCTGTGTATATGTAACTGTACATTATTTTTAACTTTTTGTAGTATATATCGTGTATATTATTGTACATTTATTTTTAATTATTCCAGTACAAAAACGATTTTTGTACATATATGTATATCTGTATAACTGTAAAAATTTAGTTGTATATTATAGTTATTTTTTATTTATTCTATTGTACATAAGATTTTTCTACGTCCTTTGGTGATTTATTTTAAATAAATTGTTATTAACTGTGTGTATGTTCAATAAAATTCTTTATCCAAATTTATGGAGTTTGTAAGTTTATTCCCTACTTGAATCTTACTTGATATATCCAATAATACTTGAACAGACTGATTCGTTCTAGTTACTTTCACTCATTAGAATGGTCCAATCTTATCTGTCGGGAACTATAATTGTAGAGAAACTGTTATTCTATGGTTATAGTCTTATAGGTATGCTACGACGAGCGGTTTATATTTTATCTGAGATTTGAGACATGTTTATATTAGTTAAGTGTGAACCTTTTTTCAAGAGACCCTGACGCTGAATATGATACTAGAGCGGGTATTTTTTAGTAGTTAAGCCCTTGTATCAACAGTTTAGTGGATGGTTCAGAATTATACCATATCTTGTTTAATTTAGAATTTTATTTAAATAAACCCAGATATATCCTATTGTAAATGAGACCCTTATAATGTAAACACATCTTACAGATAGGACATAAAAACACATTTTTTTCCGAACAGTTCCTTATTTATTTTTTTTTAGAGTCGGTCAATTTTTTTTTGTTAAAAATATTTTATTTTTCTCTTTTTAGTATTGCATATTTACTCAGTAAATTACACAGTTATTTTATTTAATATTACAATGGAGAGGCCAAGTAACGGTGCAGGTCGTATAAGGAAAAAAAGGAATAAAGAAGCATTGATTGAAAATAAGGAGCGCATCAGACTCCGAGGTCCACTGCCTAGCCTAGGTGAGTTGACAAATGTTCTAACTAAACAACAAAAAGTTATCGAACCCGTGACCTTCATTTGGGATCTAAACGCTCTAACTATTACACCATAAAAACAGTTGTCTGCATCATTTCTACGAGGTCTTAGCGTTTAAAAAGCAAGCTGAATGGCTTTTACACTGAACGGCTTCCGATTTTCCGTCACATCAACTCAGCAATAACATTATACCCAAATATTTGATTAATTTAGATAAAAAATATATGAAAACTTTGTACGCTCCTTTGAAATTTGAGCATTTCCCTCCTTCCCCCAACACATCCTGATTTGGTTCCAATAGAACCACCTGGTGACGGAGAAAAAGTAAGTTAAAAAGTGGATGCTTTCTGTCTTTAGAATAATTAACAGCGGCAACGATAAAAAGGCCATTTGTGCCTGGGGCCTAACAATGATATAATAATAAACAATTTTGTGTTAAAAATGTATGTCAATGCTGTCCAGAGAATATTATTTTTTCATAGAAAATATTAAGACAGAGCAAATTAAAAATATAAAATCAACATTATACTATTTATATCCGGTCTGAAATAGTCAGGAATTAAAAAAAAACATGAAACACATGAATTTCTCGTCAAATTTCCCTAAATATTATTTATTGGTCCCAAAACGCTCTGAGTGGCAGAAGAGGTATTTGTTCAAATTAGTGATCGCCCTGAGGTCTAAATTCGACCACAATATATTAAATTAATCATGTTTCTCTTATAATGATGCTAAAACCTATTTTTACAGTATTTTCAATCTAAAATCAGAAATTTGCTTGACCTCTAACATTAATTAAAATAAATGTCTATATTGAAACATATTATAACATTCCTTACATAAGTGTAAGTTGCTATGCTATGGAAATTAGACTTAATTAAATACAATGTAAAAAAGGGTAGTGAGTTTAGTTTGCTTCATATAGTTTGCATATATTTTAATATGTTTTAGTACAGACATTTATTATTTTAATTTATGTTATATATCAAATACATTTCTGATCTTATATTAAAAATACTGCAAAAACAATAAGTTCTAGTAATATACCATTTTTAAATTAGTTCTTTTACTCTATTATGAGAGAAACATGATTAATTTAATACCCTGTGGTCGAATTTCGAACACAGGGTGATCAGTAGTTATATATTCATATTCGTCCGGGCTGGTGACACACGTCATATTATTCTATGCGTCACTGGCTGCAGCATTATTGATAATGGACTGTTTGTATTTTCAAACGTTTATTTTTTATCTATATATGTGATATCAACCTCATTCAAAATATTTTAAAAATTGGTGAGTCATGAACTACTTTAAAATGATAAATTGATGTAGGATATGTACATATGGAAGCAATTCAAATAGTGGTGTTATTTATTTAACCGGTTAGAATTCTTACAAAATAAAAATGCTTCAATATTAACATTAAAGTATTCCAAAGGCGAACTCATGTCATGGTACCAAATACCGGGTTGTGTCTGCAAATACTGGGACCGTATTCTTCGTAAGCCTCCTTCGTGTGACATACTGTGTAGAATTCCGGCTGAAACATCCGTTTATTATTCACATAGAACGTGGAAGAACTTTTAGGGGTACTCACCGTTGAAGCTAACATGCTTCCCCCAAACCAGACAGCGTATCTTTGCATGTGATGAGAAATCACTTGTACATCAATTGGTTTGGGCTAAATCAAAACAAAAATTCTTGGTGATATATTCAATTCTTACACGTTCTTATTATAATACCTTAAGCCTCCCACCTCCTAGGGTCTCGCTATGCTTAAGCCTGGCATCTACAGTTTTCTTAATATCCCTTTGTAGGCGTCTACTGAAATCCTTGAACATCGTTGATCCACCTGACAGTACTATATTATTATACAACGGCCTTCGCACATCAATTGGCGAATTCTGAATAACATCGTCGACGATTTGGGAAAGGGGAATGTTAAAATCTGGGTTGGAGAACTCGGGATGAAAGAATATTTCGGGACCTAAAAATCTTCAAAAAAAAAACAAACAACTGACTGTTATACTATCATGTAATGTCAGTAATTCTTACCTTTCATAACCCACATCAACAGAAAAGTTTTGCTTGGTCACGGAATTGATGCCATCATATTTTTTCATCCATTTCGCTGGATCTGAGTCATACTTTGCGAATTCCTTTGCAATATCTGGACATATGTAGCAGTATTTTTCTTTTATTGCTTTAGCAGTTTCTAGAGACTGTTCCGGAGGTATGCCTAATATAATCACATTATTGATGATTTAAATCATGAAGTTTATAAGAAAACATACCTATCTCACGCTCCCTGAGTAATGATTGAATAAAGTATGTTATGTTGCGACCTGCTATTGGTATATGTTTTATACAACTTCCAATTACATAACCTTCAGCCTATGTAAAATTGTTTTACTTTAATTATATTTTACTTACAAAGAAGTAAAACAGGTACTCACCACTGGAATAACGTGAGTAACACCATCTCCACTATCTATTACAATACCCGTAAAAGTTCTTTCAGAAACACTCCTGCTAGTCCAACTAGCAGCTAATGCTAATACTGCCTGCACCGCAATATATAAACCAGGAACATTAAAACTTTCAAACATTATTTCGGCGGTATATTCTCTGTTTTCGGGTGTGTTGAGGGGGGGCTCAGTTAGCAAAAAATGATGATCTTCTGGTTCTGCTCTTAAATATTTGAATATGCACTGTTCCAGGAACCTCTCCATTAAATCCCAATCTTCCACCAAGCCATGACGTACAGGATACTATATACATTTTATTTTATTTATTTATACCTAGTCAAATATTGAATATAAAACCAGTACCTTAACAGCATATCCAGTGGCATCGAATGCCTCATCTCCAATAAAAAAATCTAAATCTTCCACTCCTTTGGCCAGTCTCCTTGTAGACTGTTCGCCTACTTTCGCTGTTTCTTTGATAGCAATAGCAGACGGAATTATGAATTGAGGCTCTTTATTGCCCGCAAATCCTAGTTTCGTATATCTAAAAATGTTAAATAGTCATACAAATGTAAATACAACACAGAATGGAAACATAAACCAATGGCTATATAATAACGTGCTAAATACTTGCCCTGTACCAACGTCAATGACGCAAGGTGGTAATTGTTCCATTATGGCAGATATTCACAGGAATTTACAAAAACTAGCTTTATTTATGACAAACTTTATCAACCGCACCTCAAAAACCGGGAGGGCAGTTTTGATTCATACGCGCATGCTCAATTTGTTTTAACAATCAGCTAGATCAGAACAAAACAAGAATTTATAATATATAAACCTTAACTATACAATTTATAATAGGGAATTATCACCAACTAGACAACTATTCAATTAAAATAATTGTGAAATAATTAATGTCAGACTATTTTGTTTATCTTAATCCTCCTACCATTATGAAATGGTTATTTTATTTTTAACATATTGCCTATGCTGTATATTTGATAATCAGCTGATTGTCAATTCTACTGTCACTTTATTATACCTGTTTTTAGGGCTATGACTCAGGTAAACGTCATTTTTTCTATTGATTCTAATCACAATAAACACTTTTAGTTCATTCAATTAGCCTTTGTAAAGTATTTCGAAGACGCATTAATGTAATTAGATAACAGGTCGGTACAAAATTAACAGTTTAATGTGAAACCCAGCTGGTTAGTGCGGTGTCGATTCCAGTATTTTTTTCTTTATCTTAAATACTCCGCGTTTTTCATAAATCATGGATACCTACCAAAACGGGAATCAAAATCGGGATCAAGATTTTGAAAAATTAACACAAACAATTGGAAGTAGTATACAAAAGATCTCACAAAATGGTGAGTCTTAAAATATTAATTGCTCTGCAATTACTTGACATGATGTTTTTTCAGTATCGTCTATGCAACGAATGGTTAATCAAATCGGAACCCATCAGGATTCGCCAGAACTTAGGAAGCAATTGTAATGGTAGGTTTATGGTGAAGTAAAAAAATATCAAGTGAATTTTTATTTGTAGACATTCCATACAACACTATACCCAGCAACTAGTTAAAGACACAAATGGATATATTAAAGATCTTAGTGGCATTCCGCCGTCTCTATCTCAATCGGAACAAAGACAGAGGAAAATGCAACGGGAAAGATTACAGGATGAGTTTACAAGTACACTCAATATATTTCAGCAGGTAAATTTGTATTTAACTATAACTTACTATTACTTATACTATAAATTTGTTACAGGTTCAGAGAAGCACTGCTCAAAAAGAGAAAGAACAAGTTAAAAAAACAAGAAACCAAATGTATTCTGATCAGCCTATGTTACGTGAGTTTTTTGTTTATTAATCTGTTGACATATTTTATCAATAAAGTGAACTTTACTATAGCTGGATACAAAAAGGATCACCAGCTTATTGAGCTTCAAGATAACACTGCCAGGCATCAAATGCAACTTCAAGAGGAAGCAGACTTAAGAGCCTTGCAGGAACAGGAACAATCTATTAGACAACTGGAGGTACATTTGGTTTTTTATATTTGTTCATTTTTTATTAGTTGTGCCTACTTTTCAAACATTTGATGGTTGCAAAACATTTGAACCATCTTGCACTTGAAATTAATTTAAAATTATATGTACAAATACATGCTTACTTATTAAATAGATGATTCATTAGATGAATTCATATTAATGTTGAAGCAGAACAGGAAAGAGCTAATTATTAATTGATGGTCATGAAAAATTCTTATTGTATTTTTAATATTTTTGAAGTAATTTGTCTAATTGAATGAAATAACATATTTATCATTAATTGTTACACATTACATTAAATATCTCAAAAGCATAATAACTGAATAATATATCATGTGTATTATTATAAACAGCAAACAAATGATTGTATTCAAAAATTCACCATATGCTGGAAAAAAAATGAACATTTCGTTTGAATTAAAATTGAACAATTTACTTTCTTAAAAAACAATTCAACTAACCTCTTGATCTCTTTGGTAGTATATTATATGCTTCTTGTCTTAATACTTACTTAACTCTTATTATCTAAATTCCAGTTTGGAATTTCATTTTCTATAGACCTCCAGTCTGAAATACAATCTACAAACTCTGTTCTGGTTACGTAAGACATTACAAGAGACTCATTCAGTTTGACATTGTTGAAAAGCGATTTCTAGTTTAGAGCAGAAAACTTTGAAAAACTATACATCATGTTGAAACCTTCACACTCTAGAACGGAAGATATTTGTTTCCTTTTTACATTTAAACATATCATTTTTACAGTAACTTGTGCAAAATGGCGTGGTAAAACAAGCTGTTAAAGCATACAAAAGCCTATTCCTACAAAAACACTTAGTATATTTTAATATATAAGCAATATTGTCTTAATAAAAGCCACAAAATCAGTCGTAGGCGACTAAAATTCATAAATTGATTGAATTAATTAATAAAATTAAGTACCACAAAATATTTTAAAATTATGAACAGAAGGATAAAAAAAAGATAAATCTGTCAATTATTTTCTGCTTTTTATACCTCTGGCCCTCTGGTGTTTCTGAAGCATATATAAAAATGGTCCCAAGATTGCCTATTTAAGATCTCCCAAGTATTATATAATTTTTCTGTTGTATGTTAGTTGACAAATGGATGGCATGTGATTTCAATATAAATCAGCAACAAGTGACAGACGCAAAGTTCTCTTGTATAACAATTTCTCTCAAGAAATAGCTTTTACAGTGAAAAAATAATAAATGAAAATACATTTAAACGACTAATATTTGCAAGGTCGCGACTAAGGACAAAGCAAAATCATCAAAAACTAATAAGGAATTAAATGTTGAATAATTGATTTCATTTGATACCTTTCAACGCTACTATTTAGTGTTTTAAAGTACTAAACTTACTTGCTATTTATTTTATTTTATTAATTTCAGAGTGACATCAACGATGTTAATCAAATATTTAAGGAATTAGGAAGTCTGGTTCACGAGCAGGGAGAGGTGATTGATAGCATAGAAGCGTCCGTGGAAAGCACTAGCGACTACGTCAGGCAAGGAGCGCAACAATTGCGAGAAGCCAGCTCTTACAAGAACAAAATCAGAAAGAAGAAACTGATATTAGCGGCCATCGGCGCGATCATCTTAGCGATCATCATCATCATCATCCTTTGGAATACTCGCTAAACCAAAACTCATAACCTAGTTTTACTCTGTTAAAGTTTAGTTAGCCTGGTTAAGTGTTCTAAAGCCTATACACCAAACTACTTGTTTCGTCCAGTATTTATCTTGCGGATTTGTAACAAACGTGGATAAGCCACGAGCCAAAAAGTTATTTCTAACGAAAGTCTGCAAAACGTAGACTAATATTTTTGAAACGCCAAGCGGTTTCCAAGAATCAACCAATACTTACTAGTTGCTTCGAACAGTTTCATTGTAGCCTTTTTATTGGCTAATTTCGCGTTCTAATTTGAACCGAACTTTTATTTATGATTCGTTATTTAATTAGAATCTTTATAACTATATTTAAACTAAAATTTGTACATTAATTTAGTTTTAAAATATATTGTTGTATATAACTAGTTAAACATTTAATAAAATATCTTATAGCCAACGGCTTTTTATTGATATTATGAAATGATCCCAAAAAGTATCCTTATTTTTTAAATAATTATTATCTACTTAAAGATGCGTGCTTGTCAAATGGGTCATTATTTGAATTATAAACTTTATTATATTTTCTACTAATATTATTAACCTGTCATATATTATAATCTATAAATTCGTAGTTACAAATATGTTAAATTACAGTTTGGGAAAATTATTTCATAGAACAACATTCCCGTTCGTATATTGTCATTTATAATTGTATCATTCATATGATATGCAACTAGTTATACAATTAAAATATTCTGTAGTAGTATTTATTAAAGTAAGCATTGTTAAATTCAATATGTATATTATTTTATAAAATAAATTAATAAAACAAATATTTAATCAATCTGATCATTAAAATTAATGTTTGTTACTGTAATTGGCAACGAGCCTGTCAACGAAAATCAAAACAAAAATGCCGAACTAGATCGATACAATAAAATATAAAATTTTACTGTTTTTAAACACGGATTTCGCAAATACTCTCCAAAAACATGAAGATGGCTCACTCGATGCAAGGGATATACTCCCCGTTGCCGCAGTCAATTAGCGATTCCGACTCGGAAAAGGAAATTAGCATGGAGCCGTTGTGCACCAAATACGAACCGAAGAATAAATTTGAGAATGTTTACAGGCAAAACGGGCATGGTGTGCAGCTCGAAGACGATGTTATCAAGATCAAGCGAGGCGCTAGTAAAATGTCCACAGCACGAAAGGTATTGGTAACATTAATTTAATCAAATTTACCTTGTTTGTATTGTTTCAGATAGCATTTGTGTCTTCTATCATATTATGTTTCCTTCCAATCATTATTTTTCTCTGGGTACTGCCTTGTACTGAACTCCATACCTGTCCAGTTAAAATATTGAACTGGAAATATCAACAGAGCGAGATAGAATTAAAAGGACCTATTTACCTGGTTAATGGTGTTTATAAGTCAAATTACAATTTAGCTGTGATGTATAAGGGCAGCTTTAATAGCCCTAAGGCTCTTAAGAATGGCGTGATTTCGTTTATGGGTTTGACAGGCTCCGTTGCTTGGGATTTCCAACAAGAAGTCGAGCCATTAAAAATAGACTGTGGAAGTATCGATACCAATGGTGATGGGAATCTCGACTGCCTTCTTCTGGATAAGAAGGTTAGTTTCTGTGGTGAACTGAAATTGTTATAAGGCACGGCTCATTTTAGGGGTTGAAAGCAATCGAAACAATCTCAGGGCAAGCTCTGTGGCACGCTCATTCTGCAGAGGAAAAAGCTTTAATTAGTAATCTAGATATGCCAGTGGTGATAACAGATCTAAACAAGGATGGAATCGCGGAATTACTTTGTATCTTCGACAAGGTATGGCGTAGTAATTATATCAACTTAATCACTGTTATTAATCAGTCTTCCTTAGACCAGTATGTTGGTTTTATCGGGGAAAACGGGACGTGCGCTGGCCAATATTCAAGTTCGTCACTGCGAACAAATTAAAGATCTATGTAAGATCGACGGAAGCCCAGAAATCTTTAGTTACTACTGTATAGCAAATTCATCAATGGATCTGCACCACGCATCTTTATCAGAAATTGAAAAGAGCTTCGCCAATCCTCAGTATGTCATGAAAGTGACCATAATCAATGAATATCAAGAAACTGATATTTACACAGCTGGTAATAGACGTTTGAGGATAAATAATAGTATCTACTGCACTGAATGTAAAAGTTTTATGAGTTTGATGGGCATGGACAGTAATGAGGTAATAATTTTCTGTCTAAAGGTAAGCACGCTCTTGGACGCACCCTACGGATTGTTCTTCTATCATTATTCTACATTATATTCCTATTGAATTTGTAAGAAATTTTATTCTTTCTGTATAAAGCTGTACGGAATTCTATCTCTGCCAGTGCTTTTTGTAACTGAAAATAAAAGGAGTAATAATATGATTCATTCGCTCAATATGTCAATGTGACATACAGATATTTAACGAATTTTAAGAATGCTGGTATAACATTATATTACTCATCCATTAAATTAGTGGATTTATTGGTAAATTGATTGAGGGAAGATGTGTCATTTGAAACATCCGGAATCATAGAAAGGAAATATAATAATGTAAATGAAATGTAATGTGTAAACACACAGTATTGCCAATATACACTTGCAAGATGTACTATAATGCATGGTATTCATGTCATTTGTCTATAATTATTTTAACTCGTTTTGGATCCCTCATATATCATGTAGGCCTCTGGAAACAGTTGACCCATCAAGTGCTAAACTGTCTGAAATTTCTTTGAGAGTTTGAAATGGGTTTATGTCCAATAATTCTCGCAAATTTGTTGTTCTCGAATATTGTTGGCCCTCTAGACCTTCCTTTATCGTTCACATCAAGATACCTATTTTTAAATCGTCGATACCAATACGGATAATTGAGATATGACGAAGCAACATCACCATAAGCTTCTAAAAGTTTTTGACGGGATTCGGCAGCAGATTTCTTCAAGTCAAACAAAAGTAATGAATTTCTTAAGTGTTATTTTAAAATTTTCTTTGATTGGTACCTGTATGCACTGAATTGATGAACATTACTAAATAGAAAACAGCTATTTTATCTAACCCTATGTCGAAGCCATTTGATTTAATATTTGTTTAAATTGATACTTCGTATTTGCATCAATAGTTGCCTAATTTGGGATAGTTTAAATGACGCAACAGCATCATTAGTTCACCTTTACCTGGTAGGTTTATGTTAATGTATCAAGGGACTCCACATATTTACATTTCAGTTAGTTTCTTACAAGTCTAGTATAACGACGCCTGGAATATGCTATAAATTTTGACTTTGCCACGTAGCAAGTTATTGTAAATTATATGTATATTTCAAAAATATAATATATATTTTCTTTGGTTCAAAAATTAACCTATATTAACCGTTAAATTCAAGTTCAAAATTTGATAAGTTTATTGGCATAAATATCATCTATAATATGTATATCTTCTATAAAATTAATGTCAAAAACTTTTTATAAAAATATTTAATTTTAAAATAATATCTATTATAGGTAAAAAAGAAAAAACGAAAAAAAAAAAAGATGCAATAGATAAATAACGTACAATTACAAATATATATGATTCATCAAGTGATAAACATTGCTTTGCAAAGTAACATCATATTTAATTTTAAAAAAATTATTATAGGGGAATAAAGTAAATAAAACAATATGTATTGTAAACACACCTAATTAAAATTACACATTAATTAATGACGCACAATCTTCTTTTTATTAATTAGGGGTTTTCTGGACTAGATCTACTGTTTAACGTGGGTTTCGTCACAGTCCTGGGCATTAAGCTTACCGACTAGCGTGTGATCAACTTGGAGATCATCAGCCTGTTTACTGGCGTAACTGGGATCATTTTCCTTGTCAGATTTTGCACTCTTGTCTAAGAACAATCACAAACATAAATTTTACGACCATGTCCCAACAGGATTCGACCACGCGACTATAGCAAGGAGGACCGTCCTGTCGCTTTTACCACTGCGCCAACCAAGCTATTATTAACTGGAATAGCTTTATTTCCGATATAAACAAGCCAGTGATACTAGAGATTTTATAAGTTTCAACACCAAAACATCATCAGTATTTCTGAAAGTATCACAAAGGTTAATACTAATCATAACGATAGGATTTTTTCATGATACCACAAAACCCATTGGTCAATTATTCCTTGTAACGTCTTGTAACTACACATTTTACGATTCCTTTTTTTCGTTTTGGATAGCTGAAAACCCTCTTGGTGAATGTAAAACGAGAAAATAAAAATTAGATAATTTTAAATTAGTTAAATTATTGATAATCCGCTTATCAGTTGTAATTTCTAAATACCAACTTACACATATTTTTAACACAGCTAGTATTCAACGAATAGAACAATATGGTGTAATTATTAACATTATTTGTATTAAATTATATACATACAATTAAGCTCATATAGTCCGCACAAAAATAGTGAACTCACCTCATCTAAATTTATAACGTTAAAACGTCGCAATGTTGCCGCATCAACTTTACATTTTAGTTCATTTTGGCTTTGACATATAACAAAATTCTAATTTAAATCTAAACCAGATAATGAAACATAAATAATGTTATCAAATATAGTTTACTTTAACATTATATTACAGCTAATGCATATATTATCGAAGGACTTTAAACTACAATTAATTATAAAGTCATAATAGTTTCTGTTTACAAAGTAATAAAATTATTATATTTACATTGAATTATTTTCCATAATACCTATGGAGTTAGAATTCTAGGCTCGTTTGTAGTTGTATCCCTTGGATCCCTAATCCACCTAATTAACAATTGTATATCCAAGTAATTATTTTAGTTTCACTAGAGAACATATTGACCTTTTACGTTTAGTTCTTGTTTCCTTCGGTGCAGTGTTTCCTTGCAAAGCCATTTTGAGATCACTGGATTTCTCCTTAGTTTGTTCTGTTATTAGCTGTATACATATTTCTTAATAAAACTAGATTTAATCACTTTCCTTAATGCAATTGCCATATCTGCAAAAGAGTTAGTATTCTTTTTCTTCTCATACCTTTTAACTAAATGTTTATGTTTATTCTGAACAATAACACACGTGTTACACTATAATACGATTTTCTAATTATCCTATATCAGTTACATACTCATATTTAGGTGTTTCCACTCTCATCACTCTCTCTTGGTAATTGTCAGCATTGGATTATAATCCCACATTCCACGCCATTCTGAAATATCCATATACATTTTAAATACACAAATTGAAATAATAAGTTTTCCTTGATTTCGTTATGTGCTTTTAAAAATTGTATTATTTTAAAGGCAATGTCTGAAATTATGTTCATATGAGTAAGCTATTCACTTTATATTATTTTATTTTCTATCCATTATATGTTCACTATCTTTATTTGTCACCCGCTTCGTATGAGAACGTTTGTTTTATGACTCCAAGATTATATTGTTTTCAATTTTTCGAAATAGAGTGACTGTGCCCATACTAATATTCAGTCCAGCTGCAACACGCCAAAAATATCTTCCAATTAAATAGTTTACAGTATCAGTGCTTACCTTTCTAACGCATTTTACTGGCAAGAGGGGACCTCCATTATCTCGTCCCTGTTCGAAGTAACTGATTAGAGACACAATTTGTTTCTGACAATCTGATCACTTCGCCATTTTCAATCAGAGTAATAATAAGCAGCGATTTGAAATTTATCAAAACAAGCAAAGCGTTAAAACTACGTTTGTCGGTTTATAACCTATAGTTATTGTCACTAGTATTTTGAAGAATTTTGCAGATGTTTGACAACCGGGCAACTTTTGTAGGCTGATTCAATTAAATGGTCGAACGTATCAGATAGCATTATATCTTTTTTTTAAGTAGAATAGGGTGATAAGGAAACTATTGTTGGATTCTAAAACGAATTTACAAATTGCGACAGGCAATACATTAAACATCTGGATGACGTGTGTTCATTATTATTTTGAATAGACTATATATCAGATGTTCATATTATTTTTTACATCTCCTGTTTATACATATTGCGCGCATTTTAAGGTAATTCCGTACAGGTTATACAAAAGAAAAAGAAATGCGCAGCAAAGACTACAATGTACAATTGTGACAAAAAAAAAACAATCCGTCCGATGACTACAAGGGAGCGTTCGCCTTTACTCGTGGATGGGCAACAATTACGAGCCTCTTATATTTCAGGTGTTGAAATCTTGGTCCTTCCCTAACGCGTTCATAATGAACCCGAAACCGTTCAGCTTTAAGCCGTCGGAGACGAAGAGGGCCCAGCTCAAAGGCCACCTGAACGGATTCATCGTCAAGATCTGGCAGTGGTCCGAGCACTACAGGAGGCTAAGACCGGTGAATAAGCGGAGCGTGCAGCCGACGAACTCGAGCGAGGCCTTCTTCTCGACCGAGGTCTCCGAGAGGGTCGTCCTGATCACCTTCAACGAGACCGACGTGCAGGTGATCAACGCCTCGTTCACCGAGATCAATCAGGTCTGCCGCATGGAGGAAACCAATTGTCAGCCGGACGTGGAAAACCAGAGAGATAGCTTGTTGGTGGCCGATATCGAGCACGATTCCAGCACCGAATTGGTGAGTTTCTACAGCAGCTATACGAAGAGGGGCGGTGACTGGCACCTGACGAGTTACGTGAAGGTTTTGCGACTGGAAGAGGAATTGCCGAAGCTGTACGCGGCT
The DNA here is from genome assembly GCF_030347505.1 of Rhynchophorus ferrugineus. Taxonomy (NCBI): domain Eukaryota; kingdom Metazoa; phylum Arthropoda; class Insecta; order Coleoptera; family Curculionidae; genus Rhynchophorus; species Rhynchophorus ferrugineus. The sequence continues at coordinate 18,816,264 of NW_027472589.1, forward strand.
AAATAGTGGAACACTTCCTTTCCGCATGGGGACCAACGTTTAGGATGGTCGGACCCGGCCGTCCTATTTGAAGAAAACCCAGAACGTTTTTCTTATAGTTAAGTCCTAAGGGAAAACACTGTCTTACTTTCCTCTAGTTCTATGTTCTTCGTATATAAGAAAAACCATTTCGATATGCATTATAAATGTAAGGGTCGTTTGCTTGACGTGAATCTCATTTTCTTTGCCATTATTGTAGACCAAAGATTACTCTGTTAGTTGTTATTTGAATGATATTTAAATAAACTATTTTCTGTCCTTAATAGTATGCAATGTAAACAATCCCCAGTTTTACTCATTATTTACTAGCCTTGGGAACTATCGACTGAAAATAGTCGAAACAGTCGATAGTCGCAAAATACTCGATAGTCAAAAAACTAGCGATTGAAAATAGTAATTACTATTTGAAGTCAAATGCATGGTTCGACTGTTTTTTTCCATTCATGATGTCAGCCTTGAAGATGTACGAATTCTTCCATGTATAAATTGTGAGAAAGGAAATTCTAATTTTTTCCAGCTGTAGTATAAGCGAGACGGATATATATATATATATATATATATATATATATATATATATATATATATATATATATATATTCCTTCGCGTACTAACCTTTACAAAGAAATTGAAAGTTATAATAATTACTGAATAATATGTCAAATAATTTTATTTTAAAGGAAATAGGATTGACTTTTATATTCGAATGTTCTGTGAATCTGCAAAAAGGAATGGAATAATAATAATCCCACAAATGTTTTATCGTATTTTAATAATATATTCACTGCTATTTTTAATTAACATACTATAATAAATATAGATAATACAATAGAACTTAAACAAAACCTAAAAAGTAAATGTATAATAACCATAAATGCTAAATAAATATGTTATTAAACATATACCTAATCATACAAAGAAACTAACCCACGCCATAATTAAAAATGATTGTACAATAACTACCAGAGCCTTTTTACATAAAATAAATGCCCCATTTATTATTGAACGGCAATATTTTTTAATCACTATTCAAAAATGTAATCATGTTCAGCTTTTCTCCCATAATGCGATTTCTTGGATTGTTAATAATTTCGCGAGATTTTGAAAAAAAAACTCGTTCCGAGGGGATAGATGTTGCGGGCATACCAGAATATTTTTAATGTAACTGATATAATTCAGGTAATATCATTTTACGAGCTTGCCAAAAATCTAATGGGTTTTCTAAACGCTCAATAAGTGACATTCTCAAATACCGCTTAATTTGTAAAGTTGTTGTACCTGATGTATTATTTATTTCATTCTACCTAGTTTTTTTTTTTATCAAAATGCCTTCAGATGCGTCTTGAATTTCGTGTTATAGTAGTGTATTGTTATTTTTTGAAGTTAGAATGGAAGATATCCATTTTGTGATAATTTCTTGTAGTATTAGTTGTAATACCAAATACTGATTTTTAATCTAAACTGATTGTCTTTTATTGATAGCATCTAATTGCAGATAGCAGAAGTTGGTGATTCTCTTTCAAAATTCTCAAACCATAGAACATTTCGTTGAATGCATCATTCTCCTGAACAGTTATAAAATAATTTTTAAAAAAATCTCTGTCTTACCTGCTGATAAAATATATATTAACCAAAAAATGTCCAGATCTTCATTATTTTCTTTTAGGAAAGAAGTTTTGACAATCAAAATATCTGAACAAAAATCGAGAGTTAAATCGAAACGAAAAAGTCAATAAAAAAATTACCTATTATTGCCATAAAAACAATCAAAAATATTTTACTATATATCATTCACAATTTTAATCTTTTAACCCTATTATATTAATAATCTTGAAAAATGCTGTTATATTAATAGACAATATATTGTTATTTACAAGCAAACTACCAAAAAATCATTAAAAATAAAAATCATTACATATAAATCTATTCAGGCATAAACTCGACACATTTTTGTCAAAGCCGCGGCTAGGACGCCAGAGCCAAAATGTTAAAGATCAGTCGAATGAAACTAGTAAAACCGAAAATAGTAACTAAAAGTACACGACTGAAACAGTCGATAGTAAAAAGTAGTAAAATCACTCGAGCCAAAAATAGCGACTGAAACAGGAAATAGTAAAAAGTAGTCAATTACTAAACAGTCGATAGCCAATTTCAGTCGAAAGTTCCTAACGCTATTATTTACCATGAATTAGTGAAATTCATTATGCTAATTATGAAGGAAGGTTTATTTTTCTTTAAAGAGTTGATCAATTAATTGTTGTATTGTTCTTAGTATTTCAACAATCTGCTCCTTGTGCTATAAGTATTTCTTATGATAATTATTATACACATGACATATAGAGGATTATTTGAATTAGTAAAATTCAAAGTACATTAATACATTTGGTATGTGCAAAATATATTCACAGTTACTAATGAGTTGTTATGGAGAGAAAACACTGTTGCAAATTAAATACAATTTATTTTCTCTCTTCTTTGTCTAAATTAATGCACAAAGACGAGTTTGTTTATTGAATAACATAAAAGTAATGAATAAATAATGAATAATATAAAAATATATAAAATTAAAGATGTTAAATCGATACGAATTGGTGAAAAGAATTATAAATTGGATGGAAAATACTTAATAGTCTGTCTGGTTTAGGATAACACTGAGTCCGTCTTCCAAGTGCTGATTATACACACGACATATACGAATTCTACTGTTCTTGATTCTTGACTTCCATTCTTGATACATTTTCTTTCTTCTTAATTCTGATTAAGTCTTAACTCTCTTGATTGGTTCTTGATACTACACATTACTTAATACTACACTTTCCAAATTATACTTGTATAGATTCTAGTAAGAGTAAATATCAATTAATTATTTTATTGTCCTTAGTAATCCAACAATATGTTCATTGAAGTATAAGTATTTTTTATTAACCGACTGGAAAAAGGGGGAGGTTCTATGTTCGGCTGTATATATATTTTGGATATTATGGTCAATTATAGATCGACTTTCAAAATTCTTTTTTGTTCGAAAAAGTGCACTTCCAAGGTGGTCCCATTGGAACTAAGTTAGGATCAAATGGAGGGACGGGGGAAATCGACGGAAACCCTCAAATTTCAAATGTACCTCTGTACCTCTATTTTCACATATTTTGTATCTAAAATAATTAGATATTTGTGTATAATGTTATTGCTAATAAAACGGAGAATCGGAAGTAGATCAGTGTAAAAACCATTTGGTTTGCTTTTTAAACACTAACTATAGCATATAATATCTCGTAGAAATATTGTAGACAACTGTTTCTATGGTGTAATAGTTAAAGCGTTTAGCTGCCAAACGGAGGTCGCGAGTTCGATTCCCGGCGGTGACACTAGCTTTTTGTTGTTGTTTAGTTAGAGCATTTGTCAAATCACCTAGGCTAGGTAGCGGACCCCGGGGCCTGAAGCGCACCTTCAATCATTGTCTCTTTATTCCTATTTTTCCTCATACGGGCTGCACTTTTACTTGGCCTACCGATTGTAGTATTCAATAAAATAACTGCGTAATTTATTGAGTAAATATTTAACACTAAATATAAAAAAATAACATTGAAAAAAATTGAACCCAATTCAAAAAATAAATAAGTAACTCACTAAAAATTAAGAAATAATCAAATTTAGATTTTTAACACAAAAAAAAACATTTTAATATAATATGTTTACATAATAATCGTTGCAATAATTAAATTAAAATAATCAAAAACCTTATTTAGCCTATCTACTACACGTATTTCATATTCTACTATATGCACACAATTTAACTTAATACCTACCTAAACCTATTTATCTATTTACAATATTACTTTAACTACTACCAACTGGTCACTTTGAAGTCGGTGCCGCGCCCAAATAATACAAAAATAATAATATAAATTACATAAAACAAATCTAAATTAATATAGCTGTTTTGGAGTTTGAGGGTTTTGGGTTATGAGGTGCAAATATGGGATTACATTAAGACATAAAACCGACTAGTAATCCAACACACCCAAAACAAAGTTCTACGATTAATTACCAATGCTTATCGGTATGTAACCAACGAAGAGCTGCACGATGACCTCGAAATCAAATAGATACACGAAGTGATCCAAGATTTCGTCTTAACACATGAAATAAGTTTGCTAATTCGCTGCAACGTAGAAGCAATACAGCTACTGGTCAACACGCAGGAAATCAGAAGATTGAGCGAGCCAAACCACATGCACTTGCATAGTGTATAAGTGGTTGTGTGGAACTTGCATAGCGGATAGGTGTTGTAGTTCATAACTTTAACTTAAGTCATTTAGTTTTATTTTAATTTGGAAACATAATGATGTATTAATCTCATACTCGCCTTGCTTGTCTATTAATGCAATAAGTACAAATGAAAAGTAGTAATAAATTAATTTGTATATTAAGATTGTACTAAGCATATTTAATGCAAGATGTAATGAATGAACGATTGAATTCCAGTTATTAGATCATATCCAGCAGCTTTAAGTATCAATTAATATAAATTATCAAAAATCAAAAAGCGCTTAAATAATTAATCATTAACCTTTAAAAAATAAAAATGTACTCATTTTTTTAAAATGCCCATGTAATTACCCTTTCATTTTGACAGAAAAAACCTAAAGAAGCTACCAAAAAAATTGTTATTTAATTTCACTAAAATATTAAAATATTTTCTATTATTTACCAAAAAGCAAATCCTACTTGGTATTCACGAGTTTTTATTGTAATAATTTATAAAAAATGGAAGTTCGAACAATAGAAATAACATGGACCAGTGTAACAGGTCAATTGAAAAGTGCCCGGCCTACCATAGTAAAACACATTTTTTGGCAAAATTATTTTTTTTCTTCAACATAATTCCCTTCAAGGGTGATACACTGATTATAGCCACCCTCCAACATTTCGATACCATTTTTGTAGTACGATTTGTCCTTTGCTTCAAAATAGGCCTCAGTTTCGGCGATCACCTCTTCATTTGATGAAAATTTCTTCTCAGCGAGCATTGTTTTGAGACCTGAGAACAGGAAATAGTCGCCTGGAGCTAAATCTGGAGAACGGTGTATGGTGGATGAGGAAGCAATTCGAAGCCCATTTCATGGATTTTTGCCATCGTTTTCATTGACTTGTGACAGGGTGCATTGTCTTGGTGAAGTAGCATTTTCTTTTTCTTTAAATACGGCCGTTTTTCGTCCTATAAACGGCTCAATAACGCTATGTAATAGTCGCTGTTGATGGTCATTTCTTTTTCAAGGTAGTCAATGAAAATTATTCCATGCGCATCCCAAAATACAGACACCATAACCTTGCCAGCCGACTGTTGCATTTTCCCACGCTTTGGAGCCATGTTCCATCCATTGTCACATATCGACGCAAAAACTCGGGTTTATTACGCTTGATCATCTTCAGACATTGTTCCGAATCAGCAACTCATTTCACCACGTCTAAACTTAGCATACCAATCCTTGATGATTGATTTTCCTGGGGCAGTGTCTGGAAACTCTGTATCAAGCTAAGTTTTTGCTTCAACTGTATTTTTTCCCTTCAAAAAGCAATATTTAATCAACACGCTAAATGACTTTTTATCTATTTTTTTCACTATAACAAAAATTGCTTCTCTCAAAATGCTATAATTTGCAAGCTAATGACCCGACGGCTGTTAGGGCTAACTAAAAAATATATGGATTTCATTCTTGTAGCGCCATCTATGTGTCAGGCCGGGGACTTTTCAATTGATTAATTAATAACATGCTATCGGTGGGCTATCGCTGTTATTTATCCGTGACACGATCGTGCTCTGCGAGCTCCTTGGAATATCCGCGCGGTACTCCGTTACAGGCCATAGTAAAATGACTCCACAATAAAAATGTACTCATTTTTTAAACTACCCATCTAATTACCACTTCATTTTTATAGAAATTATTAGACAAAATTAACATTGTACTGTTCTTTTTATATGTTCACATTTTTAATTTCTGTTTTATATAGTTCTTCCAATAAAACAGCCATTGCACGTCATAGCTGACATCGAATATATTTCCAAATGAAGATTGTAAAATATGAAATTCGTTTTAAACTCGGAGCGGATTTAAAGTCTCCTATGTAAAAAGAGACAAAGCATTTTTGATGTGTCGGATCACGTAACCGAATGAGTCTCTAAAATTTGGTTTGTGTTGGTACTTGTCAAAGTCTATTGTCAAATGTTTACAAAATTCAAAATTACACTTTAGAGGTTATAAAAAGGCAAATATTTTAAACCAAAATTCAAAGTTGTTGGCATGGCAACATTGCGAGGTGCTATCAATATAACTTGTACAAATAATAGTGGAATTGTAATGAACGTTAACAAAATACTCTTTCGGGAAAATGGAGAAGGCGTCTGGCAAATAAGCCTTTTAATTAAAATCCATTTTAAGGTACATAAAAGAGCGTAGATGATTTACCAATTTTTTTGTTATATTTTATAAACTAGGGCTAATCTAGATTAGTTCTAGATGTTGGTTTTGTGTACTTGTCTTTACATAAACGTTAAGTATAAAGATTATATCAGGGTCTAGCTACAATTATCTAGTAAACCGTATAAGATCAAACCTTGTTTATGTGTCAACATTAAATCACTTTATGAAATTCAAATGAATGGTGTTTTTATTGTATATAACAAATCTTGGAACAGTACTCGTATAAAACCAAAACAAATTAATTTAATAGTATACTTCTTTTTCATGTTAATTCATTTTGTGAAATTGTAAAAATAATTTTCTTACAATACACGGAAACTAGATATCAATTATACAAAAATAAAAAAAGAATTATACATGACCCAGAAAATTGCACCCTTTCATCACTTTTTTTTAAATGATCTATACACAATAAAAAAAGTGAACAGTATTTAATTAAGAATTTTGTATGTTTTGGTCACAGAAATAACACTCAAACACACTGTTATCTGATGTAATTTTATTAACAAAAAAAAACAGATAAATATACCCACTTACGTTTGTTGATTGCTGAGGTCAATAGAAAAAAGAAAACAGTTCGGGAATGATAAAAAGTATTAATCTAAATTTGTCTAGAAGAAACCACTGGAGTTCGAATCCTTACTTAATTAGGTGTTTATTTTATTGACTAGGCATGTTCTTATTGATGAAAGCTTTGATGTCGCGCATCTCCTCGTCATTAGAGCTATGCATCAGCGACCTGTATGATTTGAATTCAACATTTTTGAGCAGGGTTTTTAGCACCGAGGCCGTCATTTGACCCCATTTGTATGGCACAACTGGATCACAATCACCATGACATTGGAAGATCTGTGATATTGTTTGCCATAAGCCTTAAGTACAATCTACAATAACAAATATACTTACTGGGACATCATCCGGGCATTTTTTTGCAGCTGGGAAATTTTTTCTCAGTGGTAACCAGCATGACAGTGCCACAACACCAGCTAACTTTTGTGTGAATGTTAAAGCTGCATAAATAGCTAATGCGCCACCCTGTGAAAAACCTCCTAACAAAATTCGTTCAGCAGGTATACCTCCTTTTATTTCATCATCAATCATGGAGTGAATCAACGTGGCTGCACTCTTAATACCTATGAAACCTATATCATTTAAGATACAAAAAATTAAATAACTAACCTTCATCGTCCTCTGGGCCAGTTTCTTCTAAGGTTTTCAGATCAAACCAAGAAGGCATTCGAAAGCCTGAATTTAAGGTAACCGGCATAGTGTTGGCCGTGGGACAGATTACCTTTACAAAAGGCGCTCTGATAGAATTCATCGCTTGAGCCCATCCTTGTCTATAATTTCGAACATATTAACATTTCCCTACGATATCATCTGATAATCTTACCCAGTATCTCCCAAACCGTGTAAGAAAATTAACTGGAAATAAATATGAAAATTATATATCTACGTCAGTTCGATGTGTAATATAATTACCGTAGCTGTATGTTTAGCAGTCGCTGCTAAAACTACTGGTGACCCCATATTTCGATTTCGTATATGAATGTATTCGGTTAATTTGTTAATAAATATAATTCAAGCCGATTTTTTTATAATCACCCTAAAAGACAGCTGACAGTTCCTTGACATATGTTATTTTGACGTCACAGCCAAAGGCTGCAAGAAGAAACGCGTCGGATTGGTACCGATTTACTACGCTCGTGAATAATCGTTGCAGGCGAAGGCGGAGTTTATTAAACGTATTCGATTGTATTGTAAGCAGGGTTATCGATATACTTTATAGTAATGGGCACATCGATATGTTTTTATAACCGACATAAAATTTAGGGATGATAAGTAATCATTATCACTATGTGTTTTGAATAATACAAATCACTCTAAACAAAAAGAAACTTTTTATTTAGTATCTACAAAATAATATTTAGAATACGGTATTTTTTTTCATAAAATATTTCTCTTTTCCATAAAATAGTCTCGTAGAATTGTAGAGTATTTAAGTACTTTTGGAAACTATTCTTTCACATGGAAGTGAAGAAGCTGCGATTATATTTGTATGCAATTGATACAAGCTTCAAAATTAACAAAACAATGCTGATGTAACAAAAAGTATCTGGTTATTATCGCGGCCGTTTAATTCATTAGCATTAAATTCCGGATAGAGAAACAGCCAAAGGTTGCTACAATATTGGGGACCATAATAAAAGTTAACGATCTAATTATATAAGACTCTAATTATAAAAACTGAGGTACCATAATGTCGCTTTTTTTATGAAAAGTTAAAATACAGTCATCAGTAGATTTAGTTGCTGGATTCTGAGTTGAATATTAAGGAAAAAGGTTCCAATCTCTTGTTAAATGCACCTCTTTTTCGTATTTTTGTACACCTTTAAGTATTGTATAATATTTGATAAATTTTTATTATGGATTTATGTGCACATATAATATAACATATTTTTAAGTATTGATTCTACTGTTGAAACTACAACTCTCTACGACGACTACTCGTAATATATGATATTTAGATATAGGAGTATATTATAGTAAGATGACAGTAAACAATTTACACCTACACAAGTTTCGATTAGCTACAACTGCACAGGCGCACCTGTTCTAATCTAGTCTGCGAATTTCACAACTGCGTGTCATATTTCTATTCGCATTACTGTTTAACACAGTTGTGGTTAGAATAACAAAATAGACAGACTTTTATTTATTATTTAAATTTTCCATATTATTTAACTTAACAATATATCCTTTGTTCTACAGCAATCTACAAAATTAGTGTTATAAAATGATAATATTTTACTAATAATTAATACCTTATACACTTATTTTCGCATTACCTGTCCCTAATACCTATGAAATAATTATATTGCCTGGAGAAAATGAAAAAACAAAATTAGAACAAATAGATTAGAACTAGTGCGCCTATGCAGTTTCAGCCAATCAAAACCTATATAGGCATAGATGTATAGGTATTTTACTGTCGTCTCGATAATTTCCGATTACAAATTCCGATTTTGACGGAACGCACAAGGTCTAAAATTTAACGAATACTGGTTGGGCGGGATGTTAGGTTATCCTCTATTGTGCTCTAATGCTCTTTGCGTTAACAACTTTAGAATCCAGCGTGGGTGTATTTGCAGTGGCCTAAAGAGTTGTAGCGGTCGTTGTTTTTTGTATGTATTGATTTTAATGTAATAAACACTGTAAGGTGGGTTGTCGAACGGCGAAGCACGGAGGCAGATAAAGCTGAAGAATAACCCGAATTTCCAAATTGGCTGCCGATGCGGTGCGGTGTAGTCGGTGCTGGACAATGGGTCGTAATGGTAGAATGTAAATTAGAATTGTATTCCTGAGTATGCAGTGTATGCTAAGTTGCCTATTCCGACGCACATATGTGGTTTATTGAATGAATCTCTGAAATAACTCTGACCTTCTAAAAAATGTAAAATAAGTTACTAATAACTGTTTTCAAAAATGGTAGATAATAAGGCAAAATTTTAAAAGTTAATTTAAAGGCGGGAAACTGCAAACTGTTTCCAAATTAGATTGTTTCCGCATCAGTCGGTGCGTTTGTATACCCGGCCTACCATAGTAAAACACATTTTTTGGCAAAATTTGTATTTTTTATTCAACATAATACCCTTCAATGGTGATATGCTTCTTATAGCGACCATCCAACTTTTTCATACCATTTTTGTAGTACGATTTGTCCTTTACTTCAAAATAGGTCTCACTTTCGGCGATCACCTCTTCATTTTCAGACGAAAATTTCTTCCCAGCGATCATTCTTTGGAGATCTGAGAACAGGAAATAGTCGCTGAGTGCCAGATCTGAAGAATACGGTGGATGAGGAAGCAATTCGAAGCCCAATTCATGGATTTTTGCCATCGTTTTCACTGACTTGTGATACGGTGCATTATCTTGGTGAAGCCGGAATTTCTTTTTCTACAAATGCGGCCATTTTTCAGTGATTTCTTCCTTCAAACGGTCCAATAACGCTATGTAATAGTCACTGTCGATGGTCCTTCCTTTTTCAAGGCAGTGAATGAAAATTATTCCATACGCATCCCAAAATACAGACGCCATAACCTTGCCAGCGACTGTTGAGTTTTCCCGCGCTTTGGAGCGGGTTTATCGTGCGCAGTCCACTCGTATGACTGTCGATTGGACTTCGGAGTGAAATAATGGAGCCATTGTTTCATCATGTTTCATGCATCGTCACATATCGACGCAAAAACTCGGGCTTCTTACGCTTGATCATCTTCAAACACTGCTTCAAATCATCAACTTGTCGTTGTTTTTGGTTAAAAGTGAGTTCGCACGGCACCCACTTTGAACAGAGCTTTCTCATAACCAAGTATTCGTGAATTTTTTTCATTACTCTTCGTGATTCCACAATCTGCCCTATTAGCATTAAGTATTTCTTATGTCTATATTATATATACATGGCATGTAGAAAATCCCTTCATTAAGCAATCTTCTGTATAAAATATTATCTTAATGAATTAGTCTTATTCTAAAGCTTATTCTAAAGTCTACATATCTCCAGTAGTCAGATCAGGTGGTGTTAAACGTTTTAGTCTACGCACTTCACTATCACGTCGCATATTTAGCTGATTAGCGAGTACATTGGGATGCACTGACACTCTTTAGAAGCACTTCACACAAACACGTTGAATTACACTCGTTAGAGGTTCTAGAGGAATATCGCGTTGTATCACTTTATTTGAATTATAGTACGGAGCATCAACAATGGCACGCAACACCTTATTTTGGAACCGTTGAATAATGGATATATTAGATTTGCTAGCGGTACCCCATAGTTGGATTCCATATGCCCAAATGGGCTTGAGTATAAACTCATACAGCAATACCTTGTTATCTAATGATAACTTGGATTTGCGCCCGATGAGCCAATACATTTGATATAATTTAAGTCCGAGTTGTTTCCGTTTAGAGAGTATGTGCTTCTTCCAGCTTAGGCGTCGATCTAAGTGCATACCAAGATATTTAACATGCTCTGCTTGGGGGAGTTGACGATGATTGATATTCACTGGTGGACATGTTCTTCTACGCAGGGTAAACGTTATATTCGTGGATTTTTGTTTCATTGGCTTTAACGCGCCATGTCTTCAACCATAATTGTATTTGCTCCAGGTGGGTTTGTAGGTTTATTGATGCTGTGACTGGATCTTCATGGGATGCTAAGATTGCTGTGTCGTCTGCATAGGTTGCACAGTAGTTATTTTTGTGGTGGGCAGATCAGCCGTATACAGAAGATACAATACTGGACCCAGTACACTACCTTGCGGAACCTCTCAATATATGGGATTTAATGCGGTATGTTCATCGCCTTGATTTACAATAAAATGTCTATCTGTGAGATACGATTTTAGTAACTGATAGTCCGGTTGAGGGAGAAGTTTCTTTAGTTTAATCTGCAAGCCCGAAAGCTTAAGATATGTCTAGAAAAGCAGTCGAACAATATCTTTGGCATTTAGGTCAGTGTTTATTTTGTTTACAAGTCTGTGCACTTGTTCTATAGTCCCATGCTTATTGCGAAATCCAAACTGATGTTCTGGAATAATTTTTCTTTTTTCTGTTATATAGTTTAGCTTCTTTATGTATAATTTCTCGAAAACTTTCGAGATTATCGGTAATAAACTTATAGGCCGGTAGGAGGTCACATCTTCTGGTATTTTTCCTGGTTTAAGAATCATTAATATTTTAGCTACTTTCCAGATACTAGGGAAGTAATTAATTCGTAGCATAGCATTAAATATAAATGTTAATAGTTTTATACCCTTTTCTGATAGTTGTTTTAAAACTTTACCAGTAATTAAGTTATAACCAGGAGCTTTTTTAATATTAATCTTTCTCATTATTGTTTGTTTAACTTTTTTGGCCGTTAATTTCTCGTGCGGTAAATTCATTTGAAATGGCGAAACTAGATAGCTAGTAATTTTATTTTCCTCAACTTTATGTAGCTGAGACTGGGAAGGTTTAAATTTTTTTTAAAGTGTTTTGAGAAAATGTCAGCCTTCTCTTTATTGCTTCTCGCCCAATTATTTTCGTTTGTTTTAATAGGTGGGTTATGCTGCTGGGATCTCCTAAGCTTTTTTGTTGCTTTCCACAACGAATAGTCTGTAGCCTCAGTTGATGTCAAGTTTTCTAGGTATTCTTGAATGCCTTGGTTTTGTTCAATTTGGATTAGTTCTTTCAGCTCTTTTATTGCCCTATTAAATTTTCTTTTATTTTCTTCAGTCCTTTGCTGTTGCCAATTTCGTCGTAACTTTCTTTCTTTCTGGTAGGTCATGGATGTGTTTTATTACTCCTACCTTATAGATTGTTATTGGTGGTGGTTTGGGAACAACTTTTTCAGGGCTTGGTTGTATATTCTCTTCAATTTCCTCCGATAGGTTGCTAAAGCTGTTTTTTGTCTCTATTGGTTTCTGTAACCAATAGTTACTGATTCTTGTTTGTTTCCTCACGATTTCTTCTTCTGGGCTTCTCAATCGTTTTTTGTTAATGACTGTAGTCCATTCTGACGGTGGAGTCTGCGTTATTGCTGATTGTTCTAATCTTATATCAATTTGTGCAGGTGATTTGGGTGAATCGCTATGGTTTGCCATTTTTGGATTTTTAATATTTTATTTTATTTACTTCCAGAGGATAAAAAATAAAATAAATACATTGTTTATTTCACGCACTTCATTTTTCACTTACGTTATGTTTTGCACTAGTTTTTGAACAAAAATACTATAAATGAATTTCAAAAGGACTGTTGTAAAATAAAGGGAAATAATTTTAAAACACTAATAAAAATGAGATGCAGTCCTTTTGTCTGGTCACGTAAACACGTATTCACTACACTTTAGGTCTGCTGAGAGACGGATAGCCGCATCTGTTATGAGTTTTTAACACTCACTTAAATAACCGTAATAAAATACTGGGTTTTGTTAAAGAAAGGTATATTTCTAGAGCTTGGAGCGTATTGAAAATACGTCTTCACCCTACGAAGGTTGGAACCGAACTATTCGAGAATGATGTGATGTATACGTTCAGTTGATATCTTTAAAGTGTCTGCTATTTTATTTAATTTCAATTTTTGGTCATTCAAAATCGTTTTCTGGATTTTTTAAATGTTTTCGTCGGTAACAACCTCATTTAGGCGTCCACTGCGTTCACCGTCTTCGGTGCCCATATCACCACGTCTAAACTTAGCATACCAATCCTTGATGGTTGATTTTCCTGAGGCAGTCTCCGGAAACTCGGCATCAAGCCAAGTTTTTACTTCAACCTTGTTTTTTCTTTTCAAAAGGCAATATTTTATCAACACGCGAAATTCATTTTTGTCGATTTTTTTTTACAATAACAAAAGTTGCTTCACTCAAAATGCTATAATTCACAAACTAATGATCCGACAGCTGCCAAATAGCAAGACGCTGATTATGCGTAACGTGAGAAATCCAGCCATTCGCTTTGCTCTGCGCTCGACACAGGAATCTTCACTGCACGTCGGAATATTAGATCTAATTGGTCAATCTTCCGCCGTCAGCACTCCATGTTCATCGTGATGGCCCTAGAGTTATGCTGGCCCGTGTTCACATGAAATCAGTACTCTTGTAGCTTGCGGATCTGATAATCGATGTAGAAACCGGAAATTTCGGACATTAGCGAGCAATATTTAAAGGCAATTAATTTTTTTTACCTACCATTTTTTCTTCCTTATCGAGTTCATCTAAACCGAAGGTCTTATTAACCATTCCTGTTCATTCCTAATCAATTGCTATTCCAACGTTCACCTTTTTCCACTAACTTTTGTTATCTTAACCTTAGTGTTATTATCATCTTGCTATGAGTAACTGAATGTCGATTCTGAAATATCCATGTCTCATCTAAATACACAAATTGATTTTTTTTAATTATTTAATTAATACATTGTTACTAGCCGTTTCCGTCTAACCTACAATTTGTCTTTATGATAACTTAAATCAACTTAGGTATATAACTAGGAGGACCCATCGGCCCTATCTCAGTCTCTGGTGAAATAATATTTATACATGCTGCTGCTGTATATTTTAATATATGCACCTCATTACACAACACTACACAGGTTCAGATGGTTTGATTCTTTTGAGTGTATGTCCTGTTCTGGTCGTATCCAAAAGTGGCATTATTTCAATATTCTCATGAGAATGGAGTCTTTCCTCATGTCTCCTTGCAATTCTCTTGATTTCTTGACTGACTGTGGGTATTTGAAGGTCTCTAGGTAATCAGTCCTATAGTATTTGGATAAGCCCACAATACCTCTCAGGACTTTGTTCTGAAAAATTTGTGTTTTATTTATGTTACTCTTTGCAGAACATCCCATAATTGAACTCCGTATGTCCCTATAGGTTTCAGTATTTGCTTATATAATAACAATTTCCGTACAATAGCAGTACATTTTCCTATATTTCAATTCCAGTTCTTTTCTTTTCTTTTTTATATGTTCCTTCAAGCGAAGTTTTGTATCAAAATTAATTCCGAGATATTTAGCGTGGTTGCTATATGGAATGATAGTATTATTTAATGTTATTGGTGCTTGTACGGTCTGTTTATAGGTGAACTACACATGTACAGATTCACTTTCATTAATTCTTATTTTCCAAGCTTGTGTCCAATTATTTATATTGTCACTTGCTTGTTGTAATGTTCGTGAGGCTTCTTCACTATTATCTCCGACAGCTAAAATCGCAGTATCATCAGCAAATGTAGCCATCGTAATATTGTCCAATTGTGGTATATCATAAGTGTAGAGTAGATAAAGCATTGATCCCAGTACCCTTCCTTGTAGCACACCTGCTTTAGCTTCTTTTATTGCAGAGTGAGCTTCTTCTTGTTTGACTCTAAACATTCTGGTTGTAATTTACGATTTTAATAGTTCGGTGTGTTGTTTTGGTAGCATTTTCTGTAGTTTATGAACAAGGCCTTCATGCCAAACCTTATCGAAGGCTTGTGCGACATCTAAGAATATATCTAAGCATATTTTTTTACTTTCGTAGGCTTTTTCAATAACATCTATTATTCTGTGGACCTGGTCAATTGTTGACTGCTTGTTAATAAACTGGTGTGTTGGTATTAGGTTTTTCCCTCTATGATCGGTTTTATTCTTTTCAACAGGAGTTTTTCAAAAACCTTAGATATTATTGGTAGCAGTGATATAGGTCTATAGGCTTTTATTTCTTTTGGTGACTTCCCAGGTTTTGGAATCACTATAATTTCCGCCATCTTCCAAATGTCTGGGACATGTTTTAATCTAAATGCTGTATTGATCAAGTTGGTGAGTTTCATAATTCCCTTTCTTGTTAGCTTTTGCAGTAATTTGCCGGTTATTAAATCGTAGCCTGGTGATTTCCTGGGGTTAATGTCAGTTTTAATAACTTTGGTTAACTCTTTGGGCGTGGCTAATCCAATCATCGAATTTTCAGCTTCTATGTCCGGCAAATTATGTTCATTATTAGTTTCGTTTTGTTTGAAAGTTCTTTTCTAGATATTCAGCAAATTATTCTGCTTTTTGGTGATTGTCACGTGCCCAAATCCCACATAGGTCTCTCTTATAGGTGGACTGTATAGACATGAGCGCTTTAGATATTTTGTGGCTTTCCAGAGTGAGTAATCAGTTTCTTTATCACCTGTTAAATTTTTGAGATAGTCATTTATGGGTTTGTTTTTAATTTCCAGTTTTTCCCTTTTCACTCTTTGGGTTCGGTGCATCGACAATGAGATATAGAATAGAGAGGGATTTGAGAATTGAGAAGAAGAAAGTATAGAACTGATTGCAGAAAAGTATGGAATTGATTGAAGAAAGAATTAAAAGAGCATTGACTGAAAAAAACAACATGCGGTTCCGGGTATAAAAAACCAGCACGGCGACGTTTCCTTATCGGACCAAAGACTCCTTCGGAAGAACTACGATCCTCTTTCCTTCTGGCCTGTCTCCAGATACCTCGTGGATACGATGCACAATATCATCCTCCCTGAAATCAGCAGTTACAGGCAATTTCACTGTCTCCCACCAAAAAAAATCGAAGTCCTGTCAGAGTCCTACGGGGCCCAGGTAAAATGCTTCCCCCATGTAGAAAACAACAAACCTAAAGACAACGATATCAACTCCATCAAGAGCCCAGTTACCCCAACATTTCATAATATATCAATCAACCAATTAAAGAAGCTCCCACATAAGCAGCTCGCGGAAGTGACAAATTTTATTAATTTCATCATGAGGCTGCAACATTTTCCTGAGCGATTATTCCCAAGAAAGGAGTAAAATCGTCTCCACCTCATTACAGGCCTACCAGCCTTTTCAATATCATTTGGAAACTTGCCGAGAGAGCAATACTCCACACACTCAACTCCTTGGCAAAGGAAAACAACATTATCCCTGACAAACAATTCGATTTTGGCGCTCACCGTTTTGGTCTCATTCGTCCATCAGGCCACCTGTCTGGCCGCATATTTCCATCACGCTCTTGACCAACGTAAGAAACTTAAAACACTCCTGGATCTAACCAAAGCTTTCTACAAGGTGTGGCACGACGCTTTGTTCACAAAATGCTTAGGGTTAGGCCTCCCAGACCAAACCGCTTTCATCAAGTTCTATCTATCGGACAGATCTTTCCAGATTAAGATCAGGAAAGCCCTTACCCGTCGAAAATAAATCAACGCTAGCGTACCTGAAGGTTCGCCGGAGGCCCCACACTTAACAATATAATAATTCCATAATTCTCTGAAATCCCATGCCATCGTTTCCATGAGAAGCGTTTCGCATAGTCTCGCGAATATCAATCGGCACTACTTTAAATCATTCATTCACTGATTATGATTCAGTTCAGATGTGTCACAAGTATCCCTTCAGGTAAAACTGCGCCGCTCCCTTTTTTCTACTTGTGTTTTCTTAATATTTTATAACATCAATAAATAACGGTCAGATCAATTAACCAACACCGTTTTATTTCGTCCTACCTCCTACCTTATTAAAGTGTTCACATAAAATACACAAGTCTACAAAAGTAATTGTAAAACACAGACAGTTGAAATACTTAGTCAAAGGAGCCACTTTGACACTGTGAATTCTTTGGTATTTAATTTTTATAGTAACTAAAGTCATTTTAATCAGTTTTTCTTTTATAATCGAGAAGAATTATTTATTGCCATATTAGTTTTCATTCCAGCTTTCTTCTTTCATTTTCGTTCTAATCAACAATTAATTAAAGTTACCAAAGGTACCTAACGCTTTCAGTGTGTGGCCCAATTTTTTAACAACAGCATAAAATCTTATACATTTTGTATATGATGAAAAAATCTATATATTTCAAGATTTTATATGACAAAGATTAATTGTTATACTGCAAATAGAATAATAATTGGAAAGTTCAGGCAACATACAATACCATAAATCCAAATATTGCTTTAATATTCTTGTAAACGTACCTTTTTAATTCTATTATATTTTTGGCAAGTTTTAATTGACTCAAAAAATACCTTTGCCTTAAACCGAATCAAAATATTTCGATCGCTATAATCCATAATGATTTAGTCAGAATCGATATATTTTGATTATATTTTTCAAGATTAACTAAAGGAGGGCGCTTTGTTTACGATATATCGGGCTGTTTGGATAACCAGCCATACACTATAATGCCCGATTCCCAAAAATAAAGCCGACAACATCGAAGAGCGTTTATTCTTCTTTAGTTTATTCTGAGCGATTTCAAATGGTGTTATTGGCACTAGGGATGTCGGAAACGTATCGATTGATAATTATATCGATATTTTTTCAAAAAAATATATGTTTCTATAAATATATGATATATAAATATATGATATGTTTGTGATATATCTGCTTCTACAGAACACAATTGTGGTTCAAATACGCCTCCGAGAGACAACTTGCATTACTCCATAAGTTCCAATCCAACAAAGTTCGCACTTTACTCAATACCCCATGTTTTATGATGAGCGCGAATACCCAACTAAAGTCAGGCATCCCGTTCGTGAAAAGCTTCACGCTTAAAGAGCTTAAACATGCTCATTGTGAGGTTCTCTCATTGCGCCTTACAACATGAAAATAAATTGATCAAATCCCTACCCATACATCAACCTCGGTAGTTAAACCAAATAAACCAGTCGTTTCCTCTGGTCTCTGTAGCACGCAAAACCCAATTTTCCTGAACCCGAAGCAACATCAGTAAAGATCCATTTGGTTCTAGCTGGTCATCGTAGTAAAATAAAAAAAGGAAAGCCCTCTTTTCTTACTTTACTTTGGAACTACCATTGCATCGTGTTTAAACCAGACTTTATTAAACAGTAAATAAAACGTTTTTCCGCTACTGTCAAGTAATTGTGAGTTTTATTGCATAAAAACCCACATATAATTTGAACTTCAGTGTTCTCCCTTATCAAACCTATTAAAATCGTTGTCTTCTCTATACTTTAAAAATAAAGTATATAGATATATTCATATGAATAACTTGTTAAAAATTAATTTATATCATTTCAAAAATATTTTGTACATAATTCACAAAACATTACAAAGACATAATGAAATGATGTTAATTTTTTTTAAGGCTAAGCTAGATAAATAGAAATTATATATCATCCTTTTAAAATAAACAAATTTAACATCATAGTTCTTATAAATTAACATATCTCATTCAACACATATCAAAACATTGCACTACAGCTTGTTTTAATAATTAGGAGGATATTGGGTTATTTGAGTTACAATATTTAAAATATTTTCTTATGGTGCATAGTCTGTTGATAGGCACCACAGACCAATTAAATATATCGTTATATCGGAATACTTTTAAGAAAATTTAAAAATATTTATATATAGGTCCAAAAAAAATCATTATATGAAGTGAAATATTTAAACAAGTGGCAATATTTTAAACAACCTTCTAAAATTAAGTAACAAAATGACTATATCCATATATCGAAATTTTTTCTGCCTCCTTACTAAAAATACAAAATGTTGCCAGAGTTTGTGGCTTGATATATTTTTAAAACAAAGAAGTTATTAATTTTTCAGAGGTTAAGTTTGTTTGTCAACAATAATTTTTTAAACTATCGGTTTCTTAATTACTTTATAGTATTAACAGAGATTATAATCTGTGTTAAATATTTTAGTTAATTCATATGTACAGGATGTCTTCAAGACATCAAGATTTTCCTTTGGAAGCACTCAAGGTTCACGGACCCAATTATCTAAAGCAGGCCTTGACGAGTTGCACAGATCCTCTAAAGGCGATTGAAGAATTTCAGGTAACAAATGGTATACTTCTACCATCACTTCGCCCAATGCTCCCATTGCTGGATCTTCATGGAGTTAGAAGACTGGATTTTCATATGTCAGTCGTCGAAGAATTACGTGAAAAATTAATATCTCATATCAATGATATTGGCAAACAAGAAGGAAAGGAAAGAGATCACAAACTTAAAGAATTATTGCAGAAAAGCTTCCCGGTAATAAAAGTAAAAGCGATGAGACCAATAGTGATGGCAATTTTGAAGAATATTCCACAAATTGAGGATCACTATTTAAAAGTGTTAGTGAGAGATAGGGACTTATATAATGATACTGGTAACAATAGTAAAAATAACTTAGCTAGCAATAATTTGTTGTAACAAAGTGTCACTTCAGATACAGAAGTTAAAAGACAAATTTGGAAAGATAATCAATCATTATTTGGTGATGAAGTATCTCCATTATTAAGTCAGTATATAACAGAAAAGGAGAATGTGCTTTTTGATCATACAAACTTGAGTACACAGTTTTTTGGACCATCGCCTAAGGTAAATTCTTAACCGAATATCTGTGGAAAATATATTTACAAGATTCTAGGTACGCAGACAAGGTGAAGTTGTTCAAAAGTTAGCCCATATGATTGGAAATAGTGTCAAACTTTATGATATGGTGCTACAATTTCTTAGAACACTATTTTTGAGAACTAGAATAGTACATTACTGTACTTTAAGGGCTGAACTATTGATGGCATTGCATGACTTGGAGGTGCAAGATATTATCTCTATTGACCCTTGTCATAAATTCACATGGTGTTTGGACGCATGCATTCGGGAAAAAAATGTTGATATTAAAAGGTAAAATCAAATTGCCTGTCCTTATAAAAAAAAATTGGAGGCTAATTTATCAAAATGTGCTACAGGTCAAGAGAATTACAAGGTTTCTTGGACAACGTTAAGAGAGGACAGGAGCAAGTGTTAGGTGATCTTTCAATGACCCTCTGTGATCCTTATGCCATAAATTTTTTGGCTTTTTCTGCAATTAAAATACTGCAGCATTTAATTTATAATGAAAGCATGCCTAGGGTAATTTTATCAACTATTCACTGAAACACTAGTTGGATTGAAATTATGTTTATGCCGTAGGATAATTCTATTCTCATTTTACTACTGAGGATGCTTGCTTTGGGATTAAGTGCCTGGGTTATGATTGATTCACAAGATTTTAAAGAGCCAAAGCTTGATAGTCAAGTTGTTACAAAGTTCTTGCCTGCATTGATGAGCCTTATGGTTGATGATCAAGTAAGTTAATAAAAATAGTATATTTATATTAATAAATCTAATGGAATCGGTTGATGTAGGTTCGGCAGTTATCAACTAAACTTCCCCCAGATGAGCGCGAGGCTGCTATAACCATCATAGAACACGCAGGGCCCTTACCTGATGCTGTTGAAGCTTATATCCAGGACAGCAGTGTTGCCAGTATTTTGGCAATGTATTACACATTGCATGCTACTAGGCTGAAAGACAGAGTGGGACTTTTGAGAATTTTAACTGTGCTAGCCAACTGTAAAGATGATAGGGCTTTTGAGGATCCTTTTCTTCATTCATTTGTATGTATATAAATGTAGTATAATCAGACATGTTTAAGATAATTGGTGGTTATAGGTAGCACTTTTAATAAATAACCCTGATGAGTTTCAAGCTGAAGATTTCTGCACAGCACTCTTTGATGAATTTTTCTCTGTTGGTTTACAGAGGGATAATGTTACCAGGCACTTGTTAAAGTTACTATGGTAAGTTTTATTATGATTGCTTGTAGCATTATTATATAGGCTTGTCGAAAATTATACTGATATTGTTGGAAACACCTATATTTTTGAGCAAAAGTCTTATCTGTTTTGACTTTTGTATCGACTGAAAATAGTGATTACTATTTCAATCAAATGCGCACTTTTCTATTCGTGATAACAGACCGAGATGTATGAATTCCTTCCCTTGTTAATTATGAGATGAGAGGAAAGGATGAAGATGTAATTGTTTATCTATGCTGTACACATGTTGATTTCAATAATATTAAATTGGCAAACGATAGTGTACAAAAAAATGGAATGGAATAATAATCTCATATATGTTTCATCGTGTCGAAAAATATCGGCCCAAGAAATATGGATATATAGGGTAAAATAATATAAATATTTTTTCGGCATCCTTAACCTAAACATTTCAATCTCGAGAGACTCTAGAGTCAAGACGTGGTTTTTTCTTCTCGAAATGCACTCTATAAATATTACAAAAATGCGTCTGTATTTTGTTTGCCTTTAGTTAGCGGTTTCAAAGAGTTCCCAGGTGAGGGTTACGGCGACAGTCAATCTAAAGTGAACTGAAAGACAAAGTAAGTAACTTAAAATAACCGGACAGTGAACATAAAAGATCTTGTAAAAAATGCATTAGAAATATCATACAAAATGGTCCGATTGTACTTATGTAATAAAACAACCAATTAAAAGCAACTAATCAGCAGTTGAATCAAAAACTGCTGGAAGTAACCAATGAGCTTGCAACTGTGCGATTATAGCTGCAAAATCAGTTACAACACATCGAGGAGACACCAATAAAAGGTGAAAACTATATAAAAAATATTTCACTGACCAGGATGAACTAGAATGAGAGGTAGGCGAACAGCCCGAATGGACAAAAGTAAAGAATAAGAAGAGGAAGAAGTCCGAGATGACACCTTCCTAGCTAGTAAGGAAATATTTTACAGAACATAAAAAAAAGAAGTAAGTAGATAAAATTCCTCTGCCTGTGTGATAAGTGGTACAGAGTCCTCATTAGGGGATAAACATCAGCGATCAGGCTTAACGGCCGCGACTTCATGTCTGTGAGGCTCTAGTGTTTATATATATATATATATATATATATATATATATATATATATATATATATATATATATATATATTGCAGCAAAACTTTTTCTTCTTCCGTCTTTTTCCTTCTTCATATTTGTTTAGTGCCATCAATTTAATAGGATCTATCAGAGTACTGTCTTTTTGTTTTCTTATACTGAATGTACAATAGAAGGGTTTTAAATTTACTTTTTTTTAACATTTGACAAAAATTTTGTTATATTATCGACGTGGCAAAATCGCTGAATAAAATAAAAGACATAGCTCAAAGACCTACTGACAGTATTTTCATTTCATCCCCGGTTGGTATAGAATGTAAATATTTAGAGCTCTCATATTCATCTTCTTCACAATTACCTAAAGACCAATGAGGTGAAAAAAATTAACTTATGTTGAGCGCTTCAAAACATTTCTAAAATATACTAGCCGAAGATGTATATTCCCGAATCCATGACCTAAATTCAAAACAAGCCATGTTGGTTAAGTAGCTTTAAGCCAATATATCTATTTGGATAATTACACTTTTTTTCCTTAAATGAAATGAACCCCTCATGGTAGTTATTAACTGATGACACTTTAACAAATTTGTTTTTGGGCAATACATTTTACACCAAAATTCCTCGTGTATTGAATATCGGTTGATCCTCTCTTAATAGATTTGCATTCAGGAGCTATTATTTTATTAGAGCTGCAACTATTGATCCAAGAAGAAAAGTATATAGCCATTTGCATAGCGTTTTACTGAAGGGGATTAATTTCTAAAATTAAAAAAATAAATATTTGATATTTATATATATGAATAAACTTACCACAACAAAACACACTGTAACGATCATAAATTTTCTTTGATACTTAATCCAATCGGTTTGGGATTTTTATCATTATCAACCATTTTTTAATGACAGCCAAATACTTCTCTGAACGAAAGCGATTCTGTATTTCTTTACTATTAATTAAGTAAATTTACTTTACTTTTTGTACTACCTATTTATATATACTAATGAACTAATAATTTTTTAATAACAACATACGTACTATAGAAACGAAGTGAACTAATCAGATCCCATCTGGGCTTATAGCGTAGCAATTAAAGCAAGTTATAAGTTAAAAGTAGCGACATCTAGATGTTGGACGTCGCGAAACATTTCCCCAAAATTTTCTATGAAGTTAAATCTCTATTTATCTATGGGTAGACAACCTAGATATGTGAAATGTGCAGGTAAACATCACACAAATCGATACTGAAAGCAACGGAATAGCATAGTAACACCTGCATGATGCAATGAAAAAGAACTGCCAGTTATAGAAGATGTGCAGTATATAAAAAAACTTCAGTCAAATGAAATTCCAGTGGTAAGCTTAAGATAACTTAACAAAGCTCAAAGCCATCTACAATTGAAAATTAAAAAAAAACTGAAGAAACCTCAATGCCGTTCGGCTAAAAATAATAAAAATAAAAATTGTAACCAACGACCTCAGTGAATTTCAGACGAAAGTTAGCACACAGGGTAGAAAAATTGGAAAAATCCCAAAACAAGACAAATAAAAACAAAAATTAGTAATTTGTTCTCAACTTTGGAACTAGATTTTTACTCGAAAGGCATTTCATGAAATCAGATAAATATCGAGAGCTTGTGCGATCTAACATGTCATCACATTGCTTGTTACATTTTTTTTTAAATTTTGGACGCGGCAATCTATAAAAAAGCCTGATCTTTAAGTTTAAATGTCAGACTTAAAAGCATAGACGATCTTGAGTAAAAACCGAAATATAATTGAACAAATTCGGTCAGTTGCAAAAGAAGCTACCCCAACATTAGAAGGGAAATCAGAATATGAGGTAAATTACCCCCTCGAAATTAGAGAATTGATAAAACAAAGACGAAAAGTTATAAAAAACAGAGAACCAGAAATACTGCAGACAAAACCTTATTTAATAGAATTAGTATTTTTTGTATTACTCTTCTTGATACCACAATCTACCCTATTGGCAATAAGTATTTGTTATGTCTATATTATATATACATGGCATGTAGAAAATCACTTCATTAAACAATCTTCTGTATAAAATATTATCTTAATTAATTAGTCTTATTCTAAAGCTTATTCTAAAGTCTACATATGTCCAGTAGTCAGATCAGGTGGTGTTAAACGTTTTAGTCTACGCACCTCACTATCACGTCGCATATTTAGCTGATTAGCGAGTACATTGGGATGCCCTAACACTCTTTTGAAGTACTTCACACTAACACGTTGAATTACACTCGTTATAGGTTCTAGAGGAATATCGCGTTTATTTGAAATATAGTACGGAGCATTAACAATGGCACGCAACACTTTATTTTGGAACCGTTGAATGATGGATATATTAGATTTGCTAGCGGTACCCCATAGTTGGATTCCATATGCCCAAATGGGCTTGAGTATAGACACATAAAGCAATATCTTGTTATCTAATAATAACTTGGATTTGCGCCCGATGAGCCAATAAATTTGATATAATTTAAGTCCAAGTTGTTTTCGTTTAGAGGGTATGTGCTTCTTCCAGGCTAGGCGTCGATCTAAGTGCATACCAAAATATTTAACATGCTCTGCTTGGGGGAGTTGACAATAATTGATATTCACTTTCATGGTGTGGATGTTCTTCTACGCAGGGTAAACGTTATATTCGTGGATTTTTGTTTCATTGGCCTTAATGCGCCATGTCTTCAACCACAATTGTATTTGCTCCAGGTGGGTTTGTAGGTTTATTGATGCTGTGACTGGATCTTCATGGGATTGCTATATCGTCTGCATATGTTGCCACAGTATTTATTTTTGTGGTGGGCAGATCAGTCGTATACAGAAGATACAGTACTGCACCCAGTACACTACCTTGTGGAACTCCTGAATATATGGGATTTAATTCGGTATGTTCATCGCCTTGATTTACAATAAAATGTCTATCAGTGAGATACGATTTTAGTAACTGATGGTCCGGATGAGGGAGAAGTTTCTTTAGTTTAACCTGAAATCCCGTATGCCATACTTTGTCAAAAGCCTGAGATTTGTCTAGAAAAGCAGCCGAACAATATCTTTTGGCATTTAGGTCAGCGTTTATTTTGTTTGCAAGTCTATGCACTTGTTCTATAGTCCCATGCTTATTGCGAAAGCCCAACTGATGTTCTGGAATAATTTTTCTTATTTTTTATTATATAGTTTAGCTTTTTTATGTATAATTTCTCGAAAACTTTCGAGATTATCGGTAATAAACTTATAGGTCGATAGGAGGTCACATCTTCTAGTATTTTTCCTGGTTTAAGTATCATTAATATTTTAGCTACTTTCCAGATACTAGGGAAGTAATTAATTCGTAGCATAGCATTAAATATAAATGTTAATAGTTTTATACCCTTTTCTGATAGTTCTTTTAAAACTTTGCCACTAATTAAGTCATAACCAGGACCTTTTTTAACATTAATCTAATCTCTCTCATTATTGTTTGTTTAACTTTTTTGGCCGTTAATTTCTCGTGCGGTAAATCTATTTGAAGTGGCGAATCTTGAAAGCTAGTAATTTTATTTTCCTCATCTTTATGTAGCTGAGACTGGAAAGGTTTAAAAACATTTTTTAAGTGTTTTGAGAAAATGTCGGCCTTGTCTTTATTGCTTCTAGGCCAATTATTTTCGTTTTAATAGGTGGGTTATGCTGCTGGGATCTCCTAAGCTTTTTTGTTGCTTTCCACAACGAATAGTCTGTAGCCTCAGGTAATGTCAAATTTTCTAGGCATTCTTGCCTTGGTTTTGTTCAATTTGGATTAGTTATAGTTCAATTATATAGTTCAATTCAGATTAGATTCAGCTCTTTTATTGCCCTATTAAATTTTCTTTTATTCTCTTCAGTCCTTTGTTGTTGCCAATTTCGTCGTAACTTTTTTTTTTCTGCTATATTTTTCTATATTGTACATGATATTTTTGTAGTTTGTAACGGTAAGTTTAGCGAGATGTTTCGGTCTAAGTTTTCTCTAAATGAGGGCCAGTTAGTTCTATTATTGCACAAAGAAGGGGGTTTATCTTTGATGGTAATTTTTGAAGAAATTGTTACTATTATTGGTGAATGATCAGAAGACAGGTCGAAACATGATACTGCCTAACACTTTTTTGGATTAATATTTTTTGTAATACAGAAATCTATTGTATCTGGTTTTTATTTCTGTCCGAAGGCCAATATGTTGGTTCACCAGTAGGGATATGTTGTAAGTTATCTGTCTTTATTGCTTTTAGCAGTTCTTTACCTTTTGAGGTTATTACTCTTGAACCCCACATTAAATGTTTTGCATTATAATCTCCTCCGGTTATAAATCTATTACCCAGCGTACTGAATAATTCTTGAAATTGTTCTGCCTTGTTATGTTTGGGTGGGCAATAAATCGCAGAAATTGTTAATAAGCCATGGACTTCCTCTATGGTTATACTGGTGGCTTGCAGGTAGTCTTTGCGGAATTTTTCTTTTTCGAAATGCTTTATATCATCTCGAATTATTATGGTTGTACCTCCATGTGCTTTATCATCAGGGTGATTTGTATGATAAAATTTATATTTAGGAATTTTCAAATAATGTTTGTCCGTAAAGTGTGTTTCGGAAACCATCATAACGTCAATATTTTGTTCAGTTACGAACATTTTTAGTTCCCTGGCGTGTTGTTGGAGCCCATTGGCATTCCAGACGGCGATTTTGTAGCTATTGGTTTCAGGCATTAAGCAAGTTTGCTGACGACGGTTGTGAGTAGACCAAGCATAGTACTCATTTGATCCATTAGTTTGGCCATCATGTTTTCTAATCTATAGATGTTGCTAGTTTCAGTATGTTGAGATGTCGTCTCTCGATTTTGTGCTGAACAATTTTCAACCATTTGGGCATAAGTTATGTCTGGTTGACTTGGTCTGGTGGGTAGACTGGTAGGTGTGGATTGTTGTTGTTGATGTCTTTTTTCCCTTAAGGCAAGATAGAGTTTCTATTGTAGTTGCTTGTGAGCTGCGCAACTCTTGTAGTTCGCCGATGATTTCCGTTACAGTTAGCACATTTCACTTTTTCATCGCGAACTTTACGAGTACAATCTCCTGTTTTGTGTTCTCCTGCACATTTTACGCATCTATATGATTTGCGACAGTAAGTCTTTGTGTGCCCGTGCGCTTGACACCTCGTGCATTGTGGTATAATTCTTTTTATATGTGGTGGTTCGCATTTAATAATATTATTTTCCAATTTGGTGATTTCATACACCGCCTTATTATTCCATTAGGTTTTGTATCAATATAGAACATAGGCAGAGGTTTTTTTGTCGTGCTATGTCGTATATTGAAATTTACGGCCTCGTGGCCTTTTTCAGCTAGTGCTACCTTGATGGTGTTAAAGTCCGTCCCGTGATGTAATCTTTTTAATACGAATTTAAATGTTATCTCGGATTTTGGCCTGAATGTATGGTATTGAGTGTTTCTTTCATCTAATTCTTTTACAAGAACTTTAAAATGATACGCTTCGAACAATTGGATTTTAATTAGTTCATAGCTCAGTGTTTTAATTGTGTAGTTCATAGTAATGGTTTTCAATAGGTCATGGATGTGTTTTATTACTCCTATCTTATAGACTGTTATTGGTGGTGGTTTGGGAACAACTTTTTCAGGGCTTGGTTGTATATTCTCTTCAATTTCTTCCGACAGGTTGCTAAAGCTGTTTTTATCTCTATCGGTTTCTGTAACCAATAGTCACTGATTCTTGTTTGTTTCCTCGCGATTTCTTCTTCTGGATTTCTCAATCGTTTTTTGTTAATAACTGTAGTCCGTTCTGATGGTGGAGTTTGCGTTGTTGCTGATTGTTCTAATCTTATATCAAAGTGTGCAGGTGATTTGGTTGAATCGCTGTGGTTTGCCATTTTTAGATTTTTAATATTTTATTTTATTTACTTCCAGAGGAAAAAAAAATATATTGTTTATATCATGCACTTCATTTTTCACTTACGCTATATTTTGCACTAGTTTTTGGCCAAAACTATTATAAACGAATTTCCAAAGGACTGTTGTAATATAAGGGGAAATAATTTTAAAACACTAATAAAATAATTTTATACAAATCTAAAGATTAAAGAATATAAATAATAATATAGAATCTACAATAGATATAAATCCTGTTTATCAGCCCGATGTAGCTGTAAATCTGATTTCTCCAATGGAGGTTGCGTAGAATAAAGAAACTGAGAAGCGCATCTCTTATGTTAAAATTGGTTCTAAGTTACGCTCGGAATCCCCCTGTGAGGGCGCTTACGCATGCGCCGTATATCAGTTAGTTACGGCGGGAAATTTAAAAATGTTTAGTGGGAATTTTAAACTTTTGAGCAGGAAATTTAAAAATGTATAGTAAACATTTTTAGCAGGAAATTAAAAAAAATTCTTTTAATTTTACTGGGAAAATAAAAAATAAATATATTTTATTGATATATTACAATTACATTAATTTACCATGACCATAAAGACATTGATATAATCACAGAGATATCTCCACTACCTAAAACACGTAATCTACTGATATTATCTTCTCTCTAATATACAGTCAAGATTCTGAACAAACGACCAAAATTAGAGGTTACTACTCCAGCAGCAAAAAGGAACTTCATTAGTATCTGCATTAATGTTCCTCTAGGAGGCAAGCGGAGTATCTTCTATAACAGTTTATATCTTCTGCCACTGCATTTCAATAAGGATAAAGCCATTAGTTTTTCATCCAACCTGAAACGAAGCTGATGGGACAGGCTGAGTTATCTATAAATGAACATATAAATTTCAAGTTATAACCCCCATTCTCTAAATAATAAACATAAGTTTCTTATTATATACTTACTTCTGGGTCTGGTTGGGGTAGAAGAATCTCCTATATATCTATCAGCCTTAAAAAACTTATGTGATTGTAATATTGCCATTAGGGGCATATTTTCCTTGTTTTGTAGTAAAGGTAAAGAATCTCAATATATATTGCTTAATTATTTAACAAAATACTTACTATTTAGTAGGAATTATATCTTGTTTCGGCGATGGCTTTCCACATTTTGGTCTATAGTCTTCATCTTTAAAAGGATTAGAAACTTTCCTGGACCTACATAGGAGATCATAAGAGATCCCTTAAGGTTTTCTTTTTATTACACTAATAAATTAAAAGACACGGAATAATCTAAAGTAGTTATCAAATATATATAAAAACACATACCGAAAAACTTGACGTAAATAAACAACACAAATTATATGGCCGTTAACTTCTTAGGTTAGAATTATTAATATCGAGGCCGAATGAGAGAGAAACACACATATAGATGTTGCATTTTTTATTTTCATTTGACCGCGTAACGGGGATTCGGAAAAGCTTA
Source organism: Rhynchophorus ferrugineus (assembly GCF_030347505.1). NCBI lineage: Eukaryota > Metazoa > Arthropoda > Insecta > Coleoptera > Curculionidae > Rhynchophorus > Rhynchophorus ferrugineus. The sequence goes on from NW_027472589.1 coordinate 18,846,385, forward strand.
AACGTGGGACCCGATTTTTCCTTCTTTCACATCTAAATTTCTAAATTTCTTTATTCTATGGGAAGTTGTCACAGAAATTGACAACAACCTCAATCCTAAAATGGGTCCTGATATTGATGATATTTCACTTGGGTTATTAAAAGGGTAATTGACATACATATTCAATGCCTTTTTGAGAGTGAAGCATGTTCCGGAATCTTTTAAGGTTGTTCGTACATTTTTGAAAGAAAAAAAAAATTTAGAGTATTGCATGAAGGGGTAATATCAATACTTAAACCTATTTCGGTTAGAGTTCCCTAGTATAGAGTAGTATCTTATATCTGGTCTACACTGCTGATATGCCAACAACAAAAGAAACAGTGATTGGAATATTTGCCGACGATACAGTTATCAAGGCAAAAGATATATATCTGCCTAGGGCTGTAGAAAAAGTATAAGTAGCATCCAATAAGACTGTTCCAATCCAATTGACCTACAAATATGGACTATAGACTGGAAAATACTGCTTAATAGCTCCAAATCTGTCCATGTTAATTTTGCGTTACGGCGAAATCACAAAAACCTAATTATGTCACTTGAGGGATGCACGATTCCTCAAGCAGAACTAGCTAAATGCCTCCGCATCCATCTCGATGGTAGGTTAAATTGAGCAGATCAAAATCATAATTAAGCAACTGTACTGGTTAGTCGGAAGATACTCTCAATTTGGCCTAAAATTAAAAAGATTGGTATATAAGTCAATAAAGCCAATTTGGACCTATGGGGTTGCATAAAAAAGATCAAACCAAGTCTAACAATGCTTATCGCTACGTAACCAATGAAGAGCTGCACGGTGATGTCAAAATCAAATGGATTTACGAAGTGATCCAAGATTTCGCCTTAAAAGACGAAAAAAGGTTACTAAATCACAGGAACGTAGAAGCAATACAGCTGCTGGAAAACGCATCGGAAATCACAAAATTTAAGTGAACCTACCTACCTGAACTTGTATAGTGACAAGTGTTACTCTTAACTTAAGTTTAAGTAGTTTAGCTTTATTTTAATTTGGAATATACATACTGGTGTATTAATCCCGTACTGGTCTGGGTTGTGTATTGATGCAAATACAACACAACAGTAGTAATAAATTACTTTTTAAATTAAGATTGTATTAAATGTATCTAATGTAGGATGTAATTATTTAAATAAAATTGAATTGAAAAATAAAAATTTCTTAATTCCTAACTGGTATCACGAAAGTAGGTGACCCTGTATTGTTATGTAAGTAAATATATAAAAACAAGATTTCTTATTATTTTTTTTACTAAGACAACTTTTAATTTAACATTTGGACAATAATGGAAATATAAAAGCTACATTTTTTCCGAATTAGTTAATTAGTTGATTTTTAAAAGAGTTGGCAAGAGGAAATTTTGAAAGCTCTTATTTCTATAAAAACTGATTTCTTGAAAAACAATAACGTAAAATATCTTCTTTATATAATAAAATAAATGAACATCGTTTGAGGTCAAAAAAGATCAAGAGATCAGAAAAATAAGAAAATTACAACCTAAATCAAACCAGTTCCACAATGACTAAAAAATCTAATGTTTGGTATTGACGTTGATTTAGCAGTGTGGTCTTTACATGTAAAAAATAAACATTTGCGGCACTTTTTGTTAATATTAACATAAATAGCACCTTCATTCTTTATTACTGTTTCTTTGAGGATTATCAGAATGTAAGTTTTGTTCCTTTTCATAAATGTATTTTTATATGTCTATAAACTTTTATAAAGGGTTTCAATAACTCAATTCCAATATTTTTTGTATTTATTCCTGTTTAGACACTTCTCTGGATTTGATGATTTTCATAATACATTTTCATTTGATAATGTATTACCGCTGAAGAGATCACTGTTTCATTACAACTTTATAATTTACAATATCCTATAAAGTCAGTATGCATCAATGTTGCCGTTCCTGGTGTCGGGATGATTTTTTATTACAGCAATGTATCGTATGATTCCAACAATGTTAGAACGGCTCATTTATTGTATTACTGCAAATTAAGCCACCAAGTATGATGAAAAATGTGCGACATTGACGTTGCCTTGAACACCTAATACAAAAATGGGATAATATCTAATACTATTGTCAATATTATCAATTTAAAAGTCAAGCTCTAGTGGTGCTTTTGGAAATAGCTACTTAAAAACAAAGAATACTGATGGTATTATCCAACGAATAGCATTTCATTTCAGTTTGATATGTATCTAGCAGCTGAAAAGACCCTTTCACATCCAACAGTGGTTGGTACCAATCATCAATCCATAACTGGCGCTCAGGAAGTGTATCAATCATTGGTCTACTGTTGGTCCAGCAGGATTTTGAAGATTCTTCATCAAATCTCGATTTTTCAAGATGGGTAAAGCTTTGGACACGTCTGCAAGAAAATGTAAAGAGATGCAAACATTGTTACTGCTTTCCACACATTCCCATAGGGAGATAGCAGCTATTACTGGAATTTCAAAATAATAATAAAATGGAATTGATAATAAATAACCTCTTGAGGCAAATACTATTGGCAAATGTGACAGAAAAAGATTCACTATAGCTCGTACCAATGGAAAAATCTGAAACATCCGCCTCGAAAAACGTAAAAAGAGCGTTGCTTGAAGAGCATCTAATAGGATGTTGGACTGGGAAACCAAATCTAACCGACAGCATGAAAAAGAAACGACTCCAATGAGCTAGGCGACATCGAAATGTAATTGTTGCAGACTGGAGTCGAGTAAGATAACTTTTTTGTATAAATACAATTTGTCAATAAGGATTTTCTAGTATTAATTTAATTAATTAGAAATTTTGGTTGACAAACGTTCTTTTATAAGATGACGCCCTGGTAAACAGTTTCACGCCAATTGCCTTGTAGAGAGGGCCCTCTGGGGTTAGTGCAATGGTGTGGTTTATTATCGCATCCAAAAGCATGAGACGGCTATACATTATAGAAGGACAATGAAACAAGACCAATACTGCCGCAGATGAATGAATAAATGGTTCCCTGACGATGATAACTACATTTTTATGCATAATTCGGCAGCGTGTCCCAAAGCCAGAAGTGTCACTGCATATTTGGCGGGGAAACCACCAAACTTCAGTTAATTAATAATTAATCTCATGAGAGAATGGCATCACAACTCCAGGAAGATACAAAAACATCTATTGAGGGCATGTCTCGACGCATAGAAGCTTTTATTACCACAATGGGTGGCATCACTAAATATTAAAATTGATTCTGTTATTTTTTATAATAATAAAATTCCTTAAATGAAAATTATAAAACTGCTTTGTATATATTTTTTTGTTTGTATGATCTCAATAGATTAAAAATACAAATAAAAAATATATGAGTCCCCAACTAATAATTTGTTACAGAAATCCAATTAAACTAGAAAATTAAATAATCTCAATATTGTTCCTAATAAGTTGACCACCCACTATAACTGGATGCCGTTGAGTTTTTCAACAGCTGGCGATCCATCGATTGTCAATACTTTGATATTTTATTCGTTAATTATTAAATTACATGGCTCTGCAATACGAACAATATCATGAACACGAAGAATGCTAGAAGCCTCAACATTTTTATTAGCTATTTCAGTTCAGACTATCGTAGGTATATCGATTCGTTCTGTACCACATCAGTGTTTTACAGGTATCATAAAAGTTTACTGTAAAAAAAATCAACAATATTGAAAAAAAATTAATGTATGATAAACATATCTCAAAAAAGATTTATTTTTTATATGCAGATGTGATTACTAAGATTTTAGTAGAAATAAAAGTAGAAATTTTGAAAATTCGCCATATTAAGCCAAATACGAATCAGAAGTATTATGAAACATTGACATCAACGTTTCCCAACCGTCATTTGAACTTACCATTACCAACGTTTGAATTTTTCGGGAAATTTTATTTGGATTATTTAAGTTATATTTCACAGTTAAAAAATCGGTTTTGTGCTACCAACAGGTAAAAAAGATAAACAAAAAAAATTGAACTGGAATTTGTCAAGGCAAACTTAAATTTGACCAGAATCGATTCATGGATGGTTACTGCAATTAAGGTAATAATAGTAAAAAAGTGAGTAATAAAAATAAAATAAAGTGAGTGAGTATTGCAGACCTACTAGCCATACAATTTGGTAGAATATTGAAGAAGTAAAAATACTAGTGAAATAACACTTGGCAAAAATATTTATAAGTAAGACTACAATATTTTCCAACAAATATTAAAAACAAATTAATATTTAAGTTGTTGTAGGTCTGAATTTTTTTCCTCCTCTATGACATTAAAATCGTTTCCGTGGTAAAAAAATTAGTGTTGCCATTAATAAAATTTACTTTCAGTCATTACTCATTAATCACTAATAGGTTACAGCACATATTCGAAAACGTATAAATATTCATAGCAAATTCCATAAAAAATTAATGTCGTATCAATATGCATCAATAAATAAAAAGCACTCTTATTTTAGATAATTATTTGATTACAAATAATTTTTGTTGATAGGGGTTGATATCTATTTAAGAATGTGCAATAATTTAAATCATAATAATATATTTAATTAAAAATATTTGTATTCATATTAGTAAACATTACTGATGGTTTTTTATATTTAAATTATTTGTTCACAGGTATGTTCATGCCAAACTACCAGTCAGTAGATTACATACTTTATTGAAGACAGTCCAACCCACACATCAACATAGTGAGAAAGTTCATAACTTATACAAAATGCTTCAGGAAAAAATCAATTCCCAGGAAGAGACAGTGATTCCAGCCGAAATGGACATAGATATTAATTCACCTCTTATGAGTGTTCCAACTCCAGCTCCGTATCATCATATTATATAACAGCTTGTATTTGACTGTTGAAGCATATTATTATTATTTTCTAATATGTCTTTATGTACGTCTATGAATAAATCGCAATTACTATTATCTTCGGAATTGTTTTTTGAATTTTTCAAAGTGATAATCATCCGTGGCTTTCTCGTCCTTTTTCTTAGGTTTATGTTCTTCTGGTTCCAGTTTTGCTTTCTTCTTTACTATTTCCGCCTGTTCGATATTAACTACAATATAAATCAGTTATTAAATTTAATTAAATACAAAATAAGCAGAAGGAACCGCACGGGTACATACGTCAGTTGGTAGGTCACCTTTTTTCTGTGGAAAAACACCACTACAAGAACATTTAATTGACTATTATAAAAAAAATTTCAGTAGCTCTGACAGATAAGAGGTTATAGATGTCAAAGATTGAATTTTGAATATGATTATTCACCTAATTATTTGTTAAATAGGTTACATGGCTACGTAATATAAGGGTCTATAATAAATTGTAAACAATATCCAAAATGGGTTAAAATATTTTGATGCCATTATTAATTATAAATGCAATGGTTTGTCATAAAAGAGCGCTTACTTATAGTAGTGTACTTTATATAGGAAAAATTTTTATAAAGTGACTTAAGATGACTTTTGTATAAATGTCAGCTTTAATAAAATGACATAAGTCTGACGTTCACGAGATCATAGATTATAACTACTTGATCCAACTCACATCTATTGTGTTGTACAAAATTCACAGCCATATTAGTCGGGACAAATTGCGATGGGCCATCAGATTTATTCTGCTTCTCCCACAAAAGTTTCAATTTGGCCTCTTCAGTTGCCTCAATATTTTTTATTTTAGCTTCTATGCCGAGATCAACTTCAGGAATGCCACTTAACATTTGATTGGAAAGCATTTCTTCTGATCTTTTAGCAGATGACTCCCTTAGATGCTTAGGTACAGCTTGCAAGGCCGCCTCTTCAGGAGTAAGGTAAGAGGTACCATTGGCAAGTTTATTATTGGTATTATCTGGGTCATTTTTTCCTTTCTTTTTTGACATTTCTTCTTCTATAAATTTCATCATTTCTTCATCCTGCCGGTAGACTTAAGGTTATTTAGAGCATCAGTTAAAATCATCATCATCAACAATAAAAATTTACCTCATCTCGTTTATTTGTTTCTACAGAAAACTGAGTTCCGATTCCAGTGTCATAAGCATCATCAACTTGCTTCACTTTTCCCGATTTCAGAGCTTGCATGTTAACCATACCTCCTGTCTGAACTTTGAAAGGATCCTTCTAAATCAAATTTAAAGAGTATGAAATATATTTGTTTTAAAATATGTCAGCAATACACACATTAACAGCCTCCTCTTCTATAGAAACCTTGGTCCCCAAAGCAAGTCCTATTACGCTCACGCCATGTGGTCTCTTCCTCAAATTTTGTATTTCTTTCATTTCTCCTAGTTTAGAGCTATACAGAAAAGTATGTGAAAAGTTTGTTGAAAACTGTTTTAGACTAAACCAAACAAATACAAACCTAATATCAACAATATCCTCGTCGTCGCTCTCTTCGGACTTAATTCTTTGTCTTAAATTTTTCTTTTTCCTTGATTTAAACGTTGTTTTCATCTGTTCGTCGTTATTTTCAGTGGAATCGCTCATTATAAGGTATAACAAATATTTGTTTTTGTTAAAATTTAAGTTAACCTCAATTCTATGATTAACCTAACATAATATTGATGTCAATGTTTATGACGGAGTTGCCAAATTGATAATAAAATACTGTTTTAATTAGAAAATTAGAATATTGTTAGTTGAGTGCGCAAAGTAAACACTGGCTTGACAAAAAAAAAATAAAAAATACAATTTTAACTCTAGATTATATGGTGATTATCAGATGTGAAATAAACATGAGTTATTAAAATTAAAATTAGTTTTTCATTCAAAAACAATTAAATTCTAAATATTCTCAATATAAAGAATTCAGATCATCTAGATAGACAGACCCATATAAAAAATCTCTGATCCAAATCAGGCCATCTAAGCCAGACAGGGACAGTGCCTCAGCTTCCTAAACATTATTAAACATTTTATAGATGAGTTTATGTCCTCGCTGTAATTTGAGTCTTTGAAGTTTTGACTTCCTCTTCGATGACCCTAGGTTCACACTTTTGCAATATTTTTCTTAAAAACCAACCTGGATATTCTTATATTTTAAAGTATCCTTTTTGCCAACGAGGGTTTATCTGAACTGGACCTGCAGTTTAAGGCGGGCTCCGAACCATGGTCCTCGGCATTAAGCCTACCGACTGGCGAGTAACCAACTTAGAAATCATCCCAGGAGACATTCGGTATAATCCAGCCTATTTACTGGCGTAACTGGGATCATTTTCCTTGTCGGATTTTAAACTTTTGCCTAGGACAATCATAAATATAAATTTACGACCATGCCCCAATAGGATTCGAACCCGCGACTATCGCAAAAGTAGGTGGACCGTCCTTTCGCTTTTTCAACTTCGCCAATCAAGTCGGCCTTTTTTATTTTGATTTATAATTTTTGAGAGGAATGGTAACATATTTTAATATGAAATAGTCCGATAGCAGACTGAAGAATCTGGTATTTATATTCATTAGTATGTCATATTTTATAATTTGTACGCTTCCACCAAATGCTAAGAACGACACAAGTTAGGTCTCTTTTTTTATTTAGTCACTCTCATAATATTAATGTACAAGTTTGTCAGCATATATCCGCAACCCATAACTTATTGTATTATTATCCCTTGCTTTTATAACAAAGGCTGGTCTACAAATACAAATAATGGCAATTTTTAGATTGGATTACATAGTTTCTCGATATTTTCATATGAACTTATTTTTTCACTTCAGTTCATAAATTCTGCAAAATGTTTAATATACAGTCACAAAACCAAAAATTAAACTCATAAATTACCACTAACACCAAGCAATCTTGAAATGCTTGCAATGAAGAGATCATCTTTAATATTAAAAAGCTAAGTCTTTCTTCGATAATCTTTCAGAATTTCCGAACCCACTATCCTTCTAAATCCCCATTTTGTTCAAGAGAATATGTCTAAGCTATATGCAAAAACAAGAACCCTAGCACATCCTTCCAAATTCTTCCGATTCACAAATTGTCGGTTCTATCAAAAAGACATAACTTGTCATAAATGTGAAATCTCGGAATATAAATAATTATTCAAGAAGATATATAATCTATTAACTGACCTATCTGAAAGCAGTCCTCACAGCCTTTTGAAGTAGCTAAAAGTAGCCAGATTTAAGGATCGAAGAGACTACTCTCATTAAGAAATCGATCTGGTTTTAAACAAAAACTTTTGAAATATTAACTCATCAGATGCATTACCGTCCTAGTTATACCACAGAGAATATAACTCTATGAGTTATACGAACTTCGCCAATTGTCAACAACATCAGCTTAAGATTTTGCAAAACCCTCGACCAGACCTTTTCAAAAATTAACTGGTACCAATACATTTTCAATTAAAAACTGCTGATTTTATAAAAATATATATAAACCACTCGAACCAACCCAAGGGATATTCCTGTTAGTTTCGACATAGTCTCCCAATAGATATATACGTAGTCTCTCCACATATTTCCAGTTCTAAGAAAAGTTCTATAAACGAACTGGCGCCATTATGGGTTTTCTCGTATCGTTTGTTATAACCAACATATCCATACAACATTTTGAAAAGAAGGTATTAGACCCGAACCACACTGATGGTAAACTTTCTATATGGTTTAGATATATGGACAACACGTTTGTCATTTCGAATGGACTAATACAGTTCCTGTTAAAAAACCAGTTCCTGAATCGTCTGAGTGCAATTCGAGAATAATTCCGAGATCCCTTCATTAAAAATGTTAGTTCGACAAAAGAAGAATGATTAGCTAGGAGTCAGATTTATAGGAAACCCACACATACAGACAAATACCTTCAGAATATGTCATACCATTAACGGTTCCAAAAATGAAACGAATTTTTTAATTTATAGAGCCTTCATCACATCCTAGGTTCCGACGAAATTTAATTAAATCACTTCAGAAGTATTATAGTGAATACAGCTAGAGGGATATTAAAAGGACCCTCCAAACGAACAGCAAGATTCAATACTCATCTAGTATAATAAAACAGAAACAGGACTGACCGGAAAAGTTTCCTTAGCTGTTTCGTCAAGAAAGTACAGGCTGTATTAGAATTGCACTAAAAAACTTTGACGTTCAAAGTTATACTCAAACAACACAGGCGCTTCTTAATTCCAAAGCTAAGAGGGATTCACCAAAGGTAATAATTGCATACAAAGTATCCTAAGAAAAAAATTTAGGGAAGATAAGTGCATTAATAAAATAATATCAGCTATGTGTGATATAAACATATAGTGGCCTTTGTCTGAACATACTGAGTTCATTAAAATGGGCGGTTTTAGCACTATACAAGACTATTTTTTATAAACAAAATAATTGCAACAAAGATGAAAAGGAGGTTTTTTAATTATTTCATCGACTATAAAAAATAAATGTCCTTGATCACTCAGCTGTGACAAAAACTAATTATATATCATATGTGTTTATGAGTCTTTCATCAACAATCGGCTAGTTTTACAATAAATGCCACTACAGTTCAGAAACTAATCATTGAAAAATGTATATTCGGTAAAAAAACATATTTGTAGGCTTAAATTACGTTCATGGTTGGCTAATGTAATAAAAAATATAAATATTAAAAAGTAAATTATTATTACACTTGCTTGTTTACACATATGACATACTATGCAGTAAACTTTAACCATGCATCTTTCACTAAGGGAACCAATTGTTTTCTAGACAACTTTATGTTATGTACATGTAATAAATAGATTTCATCATCTGATGGTCTCTTTTCAAACTTGAACTCTTCCCAATTGTTCTGTAGGGTGCCCAGGAGAATTTTCTTCAACTTATCATCACTGTTTTTTGAGTATATCGCAAGATCCCTCTTAACAGTTATAGAGGCATCTAATCCTATTAATATCAAACAAGTTACCTGTAAGAAAACATATATTTTATATGCTTTGAAATGGAGTTATACTTAAAACATACATTATGATTGTCTGCAAAATCTCTTATAGCTTGAAGGGAACCATCAAGCTTTAAGTAATCTTCAACTAATGTTGGTAAACCTGGTATATAAATCCCATCAATGAGTTTCAAGTCTTTATATAATAACTGTTTGGGTGTTAAGTTACTAATATCATTATGTGCAGCCCATAATTTGTCAAAAACTTCTTGTCTCTTCTCTGCACTAAAGTTATAGGTCTTCTCTAGTTCTAGTCCGATATCTATATCAAGTGGTTTTGCTTTGCCATTCTCGGGTACCAAAGCAATTGTGTCATAAATTATGGTTTCTGTAAGTTTACTTATTTTTCATTTATAGAGTTCATGGTAACGATAGTTACTCACGGTACAACAAATATGACAATGGTAAGGTTAATATATGAGGGCTTTTTCTTAAAATTTCATCACTTATTAAAGTACAACATGATCCAACCTGTTCTATTCTTTTAATAACTTTACCAACATCCCATGACACACTGCTGTCTAAAGGCCTGTGGTCAAATATTTGTGTAACATGCTTATATAAAATTTCATCATTTTTATTTAAAACATGGTGATCCACTAACGTCGCTGACAGACATGATGTGTAGTTTTTGCTTAATTCAGTGAAATCTATCTGATCTCTAAAACAATTTGTTGTACTTTTATGGTGAATTTTCTAATAAAAACATACCGAAAAATTAGATTATCAATCTCTATACCGGCCTGTTCTAGAACAAAACAGTTTTCAGTTCTTAATAGGAAATTCTCACGTGTAACATTTAAAACGGGAAGTACTAAATACTCTGGTTTTGAAACTGAAACGAAGTATCCCCAAATCAAAGATGATACCATGGAGTCCAGATCGCAAGATTCATTTCCTAGAGATATATGAATTTGTTTCTTCCCAGATGCTAAACAATTCTATAAAATAAATTATATTGCTGTAAAATATTGCACGGGACGAACTGTATACCTTGAATAATTTTACACTTTTTAAATAACATGTAAATTTTTCCATGATGAAATGAGAGCTGATGAACTCGGCCAGTAGTGCAAAATTCAAATTAGTTTATCACTACACTAACAGATGACCTGTGACAATTTTTAAATTACAGTAAATATAAGTAAAATCTGAAATGTTTTTAATTATTACTTATAAAAATAAAAATAAATGTACATCTTAAACTTTGAATCCTTGATTTGAATTAGAGAAATTTATTAAATCTAAGGAACCCACAGAATAAGTATTTTTACAGCCTTTTTCCATTTTATATAAAATAATTATGGAATTATAGAATTAGTTTAGAACAAAATATTAATAGTTTTAATACCTACTACTATAAAATGTAATATAGCAAAAAAAAACGATTAAAGTAGCTAAAATAACCAATATTTTATTTATTTTCTTATCCATCTCTAATTACTACAATAATAAAAACAATATAAAACGTTGAAAGACAAAATTAGGGTCTATATTTTAAAATTAACCTGTTTTATTCATGTTTAGATTCAGATTTGACATCTCAATATCTCCAAACCAATCACCATCAACAATTTTCAACGTAAATGTTGAACGCCATGTTGCCAAATTTAATATAATAATTTTAAATAAGTAAATTGGAACATTTGTAATAAATAAGATGTGTAAAATATATTTAACAGTTAGTTTATTAAGAACATGTTAGTGTAATGGTTATGTTGTGTTTTTTATTTAACTAAATGCTTTAAACATATCTTTGAGAGCATAATACATTATTTCATAAAAATCTAATTTTGATTTTTTTCCCAATTAAAAAATGTTTTTGTTATAACGTCTGCTGTTTTAACTTGCTACTTAAACCTGATGAAGAGTAGATTTCATTCCTCATATTAAATTAAGATTATGATTGAAATAGTCGGCAACGTCATTAAATCGGTTCAGTTCACCTGCACCGGCGGTGGGATGCGTATCGTGATGTGATAAAATATAGAGTCCCGATTTATCTGACAAATTGCGTGATAAAGCTATCAAAACAAACGATTTTCTTGAATACGAACAATTTATACTATGGTAGCCTGATTGTATTTAAGTCAGATACAGCGAAAAGTGTTAAAAACGCATTGTTTTCGAGTGATGTAAAGTTTTTGTCTACCAAGATGGCCGACACGTATTTTCAGGTGAGTTTAATTATTTCAAAAATGGAGAGTTCAGGCCTTTCTGGCACATACGGATTAGTAAGAGAGGTAATTTTTCTTATAAACTACCAATAAAGTATGAAATTCCGTGCAGATTCGGTGTATATATGTAAGAAATCTTAAAAGGAAGTTCAATGTTTATGCCTCTTAACCAGGGTATTTAGGTTATATTTAATTACAGCATTTTATCTTATTATTTTCTTATTAAGCGCTTCGTGTTATGTTCTCTTACATCCGGTACGGTATGTCAATTGACTTTTCTCTATGCTCTATATGTAATTTAACATAATATTGTTCCATTTTATTTTTAACGTATATGTTAATTCTTAGGTGAACGATAATTTGGCGTTGATAAGTGGAAATTCCTGTTTATTCCTTATGTTTTGTAATTTTTGTGTAACTGTAGTGATTTTACGTCTCTAAAATGCCTTTATTTTAACTTGACCTTATATAACGTTGATAATCTTGAACGGGCGAGATCATAATTATCCTCAAGGCTAAATATAACCCCACATGTGTATGTGTGGTGTCTGTAAATCTTCTTGCAACGGCAGTGGTTTGTGTCTAAATTGGATGAGTGGAACTTATCGTAAATATTAGGGTATTAAAATTGTTACGGTAATGATGACATTTTTAATCATATCATCGTACATCGTTGCATTGAAGTGGCTGTATCTAATTATGATAATGTTTTTTAATACTTCTTGTTTTCTAGTTATTCAGTATTTTTGTTTCACTGTATCTGACATATAAGTATGCAAAATAGATTCAACTTACAAATATTCCATATGTTTAAAAGGTATTTTTAATAATATTCTACTTACACCTACCTATTTATGCTGCATATCAAGTAGGTTATAAAATAACGTAGAAACGATCATTTTGGTGTATGATTTATGATGAAGTAGGAATGCTATTAATTTTATCATTTAAATTAGAGCCATTCTGTTGGAGTGATTTAATTTATTAATATTTTAGAGAAGCTTGTTAATTGTATAAATAATTATGTATCCTGTGTATGCTATTATTTTTAGGCTTTTGCGCTTTAGGCTATTGGCTCATGTGGATTGTTCGTTTGATTGGTCTCTCAGTTATTCGTGTGATATAACTGAACATAAGTTACCCCATATATATCGAGCCTATGACATATTCTGGACCCTTTCAACCAAAGTACTAGTAAGCAATTTTCACAAAGGGCATCAAGTATTATGACAGTTGCTATGACAAACATAATTTTGACAGTTAACAAGTGTGCCATTATTGAAAAACAAAATCTTAATATATTGAGGATATAAAATGTCACTTGATATCTAAAACTAGAGCTTAATCGCTTTTTTTTAAGGCGATTTAAATTTATTCAGTGAAAAAATATGCCAGAGTTGGTAGTTTGGCAATTTGTTATCTTTATTTTTAGCATAACTAAACCAGGATTGGAATGAATCATTGATATATTTTTTATTGGACGTGATTAATACGTTTTTCGTCGTGATTTAATTTCTACAAATTTCGCCACACTGTATTATAATAACAACAAAAGTATTTCAATGAGATATGACGATCATCTCCGCATACTCGAAATATTTCTGGCGTCTCAAGGGTGGATTTCGTTATTGGGACCGATATAGGCGATGCGCCTTGAGATGATTCCTCCGTGATGATACTTTTCCCAAAAATATATCACCGCTTGGTGATAATGTTTGGTTTTTAATACAAGCGGACGACCCCATCTGATGAAGACGCTTTTCGCGAATGTAATTTGACTTTTCTGGAACAACACAGGTTTCTAGATCGGTATTATATTTTTAACTCGTTCGATGCCTTGCCAAAATCCGAAAATACAGCCGTGTGTTATTGTTGACGGCGCGGATTTTTTTTTAATTTCGTTCGGATTTCATCCGAGAGAACAGCTTTATTTTTAAACCGAACAAAGTGGCAGAAGTGCAATAAAACGTTTATTTGTTTAGAAACACTTATTTCCTGGCCATTTGCTTCGCTTTGTTGTTGTATATACTAGTAGCTTTTATCTGCTAGATTATATACTTAGTCTTGTTGGTATTTAACTGTAGTTTTTACAGTGGTTCTGTTAATCATTTATCAAGGCTGTTGAGACATGTGTAAACAGTATAGCACGCGTTTCGTGTCGTAGTTTGGATTTTTTTACCTAATTTTAGGTGCATGAAAATATGCATAATCATGACTGATTAATAAAGAATCGCAAACATATTGTGTTATAATAATATTATATCATAGACGCATTAAAAAAAATATATTTATTTTAAAATTTGAAATATGCATTTTAAAGTATTGTCTGTCGTTAGTCGTTACTTTTTCCCATCTTTCATGTCATCTGAATTGGTGACGTCAAAACGTCGCCATGTTGCCCCATCAACTCTGAGTTTTAATTCAGTTTGGCTATGACATACAACAAAATTCTAATCTAAATAAAATAATTAAACTTATATACTGTTGTATTTATTTTAACATTATAGTATATCCAATGCATGTATTATCGAAGAACTTATATACCATAAACAATAATTAAAACAAAAATTATACAGTTATAATAATTTGTAGGTTAGGGTTGTGTTTTATTATAATTACATTAAACTCTTTTCCGTATCACCTATGAGTTAGAGCTCTAGACAGGATTTTTATGTAGTGGCATACCCTGGAGGCCTAATCCACCTAATTAACAATTATGTATCTAAGTAATATATTTTACGTTCATTACAGACCATATTTAGGCTTAGTTATTGAGTCCTTCGGTACAGCGTTTCCTTGTAAAGTAATTTTGATACCACGGCATTTCTCCTTAGTTTGTTCTGTTACTACCTGTATACGTCTTTCTTGATAAAACTAGATCTAAGCACTGCATTCTCTCTAATGCATTTTCCATATCTGCAAAACAGTTAGTATTCTTTCTCTCCTTACACATTTTAAACAAATGTTCATGTATATTCTGAACAATTACACACATATCTGTGCACAAAAATCTTTCACACTATACAATAAGATTTCTTGCAGTTATCGTATATTAATTATATATTCACCTATAGTAAGCTGTTAATTTCCAATCTACCTAATATTTGTTGAAAAGTGAACTTGTTGAAATTGACAAATTTGTCAATTTCTTCTTCAATATGTCTGATCGAGTTCATCCAAACCGAAGGTGTTATTAACCATTCCTATTTCCAGCATAAAGAATCATATTTCTGTAATGAATTATTAATAAATGTGATGACTAATAAAACCTAATCAATTGTTATTATATTGTTATTCCAACATTTACCTATTTCCATCAAGTTATGTTGTCTTAACACTGTCTTCTTGCCATGAGGGACCATAGGGCATATTGACTCTTTCTGAAATATCCATGTCTCATCTAAGTACACAAATTGAAATAATAAGTCTTCCTTGATTTTATTATATACTTTTACAACTGTATTCTTTTAGAAGCAATATCTGGAAGGTCCATTAGACCTCTTAGTGGTTTATCTTTACACTAATTAAGTCCTATATTACCCGGAAATGTAAACTCAGATAGCTGCATATCTCTAAGGTTTTTCTGGATATTTTTCAGAGTAATAGTTTCCTGAAATAATTGTATTAAATTATGTTTATATTGAAAAAGTATCCACTGTTTTTATATATTTCATATATTTGATCTCTGATAGAGCTAACATCAAGCTCAGATTATATTTTTATTTTTTTGAGATATTTCAGTGACCGTGTCCATGCTATAATATTCAGTGCAGCTGCAACACACCAAAAATATTATCATTAAAAACCGCAGCAACTTAATATTTAACAGTAGATATGCTTACCCTAACGAATTTTACTGGCAAGAGGGGACCTCCATTATCCCGTTCCTGTTCGAAGTAGCTGATTAGAGACACAATCTGTTTCCGCATTTTCAGTCAGACTAACAATAATCAAAACATTCGCTTTTCATGACAACACGACGTCTTTCTAAAAAAACCTTTTCGATTTTGTCGTTGAAGCAGCCTTTCGCACATGACTAAACACCTTTCAATGCCTCTTGGCTTCAATTTATACGACATAAAATATCCAAACTCTTGGATCATTCGGATGTTCTTCAAGTGATTGAGAATGGTTTCTTGTGTTATTCCCAACAATTCTGCATATTCTTATGTTTTACACGGATCATCACCGAGTAATGCTTCCAAATCCTAGCCTTCACATTTTTTGACCGTCCAGAACGCCCTTTGTCTTCGGTGTCAATATCATCACTTTTAAAATGTCGATGTAAATATTTACTTGAAATCGATGGAGTATGGGTGTCATGAACATGAACCACGTGTTTTTCCACCACCAACTTTTTCCCATTTTTCTGGGCACCTCCAAGCCTTGTATTAATCTGAATAAATGATAATCATAATGCGCTATGTCTTGTGAGTACCCTGATGCTGTGGTATCTCTTATTTAATCTACAACGATGTATGCTTTGCAACTAAGCATGGTCACTTAAGAGGACAAGAAGAGCCATAAACATTCTACTTCGGTGTCTCTATAGATCGACTTTCCTGTGCTAATCCGTGAGCTTTTGTGTTTGGGGTTATCTTAGTAGATTTGCTTTTTATTGCATGTCACGATACGCCGTAGAAATTTCTTTCATTTGCCATACAATAAAACGGCGATTTTGAAATAATTCGAAATAATATTTTCAGTCACTTCGCCTGAAAACAGTTAATTCAACTGCTAAGCTGTCTGAAAGTGTAGAGTTTGAGTAGGATTTTCGTTTAATAAGTCTTTTAAATTCACCGTATTTGAACAGAGCAGCAGCATCACCATAAGTTCCTAAAAAAATTGATGGACTCCGGCAGCAGATTTTTTAAAATTAAACAACAAAAATAATGAATGTTGTAATGAATAACTTAATAATACTAAATGAAAAACTGAGTATAAATGCCAACATCACTGAATTTAATAGTTAGGTTATGCATTTATAATCTGATATCAATAATTGCAAACAATCAATGTCGCAAACAAACCTGACACATAGATGGTGCTACTAGAATTAAATCCATATGTTTTTTAGTTAGCCCTAACCCTCAAAAGATGCGTATATAAATTTGACAGCTGTCGGATCATTAGTTTGTGAATTATAGCATTTTGAGTGAAGCAACTTTTGTTATTGTGAAAAAAAAATGGATAAAAAGGA
The DNA here is from genome assembly GCF_030347505.1 of Rhynchophorus ferrugineus. NCBI lineage: Eukaryota > Metazoa > Arthropoda > Insecta > Coleoptera > Curculionidae > Rhynchophorus > Rhynchophorus ferrugineus. The sequence goes on from NW_027472589.1 coordinate 18,863,743, forward strand.
ACTTCGCGTGTTGATAAAATATTGCTTTTTGAAAGGAAAAAATACAGTTGAAGCAAAAACTTGGCTTGATGCCGAGATTCCGGATACTGACACAGGAAAATCAACCATCAAGGATTGATATGCTATGTTTAGACGTGGTGAAATGAGCACCGAAGACGGTGGAAGCAGTGAACGCCCAAAAGAGGTTGTTACCGACGAAAACATTTAAAAAATCCACAAAATGATTTTTAATGCTCGTAAATTGAAATTGAATGAAATAGCAGACACTCTAAAGATATCAACTGAACGTGTACATCATATCATTTACGAATATTTAGATATGAGAAAGCGTTGTGCAAAGTGGGTGCCGCGCGAGCTCACTTTTACCAAAAACAACGACGAGTTGATGATTCGGAGCAGTGTTTGAAGATGATCAAGCGTAATAAACTCTAGTTTTTGCGTCGATATGTGACAATAGATGAAACATGGCTCCATCATTTCACTCCGAAGTTCAATCGACAGTCATCCGAGTGGACTGTAAACGTTGAACCCGATCCAAAGCGTGGCAAAACGCAACAGTCGGCTGGCAAGGTTATGGCATCTGTATTTTGAGATGCGCGTGGAAGAATTTTCATTGACTACGTATGGAAGGACCATCAACAGCGACTATTACATAGCGTTATTGGACCATTTGAAGGACGAAATCGGCCAAAAGCGGCCGCATTTGAAGAAAAAAAAGTGCTGCTTCACCAAGACAATGCATCGTATCACAAGTCAGTGAAAACGATGGCAAAAATCCATGAATTGGGCTTCGAATTGCTTCCTCATATACCGTATTCTCCAGATTATTTTCTGTTCTACGATCTCAAAAGAATGTTCGCTGGGAAGACATTTTCGCTGAATGAAGAGGTGAGCGCCGAAACTGGGGCCTATTTTGATGCAAAGGACAAATCGTACGACAAACATGGTATCGAAAAGTTGGAGGATCGCTATAATCGGTGTACTACTCTTGAAGGGTATGATGTTGAATAAAACATACTAATTTTGCCAAAAACATGTGTTCTACTATGGTAGGCCGATGACTTTTCAACTGATCTTTTAAGTTAAACAAAATTATAATTAAGAAGGTAACAAAATAATTTTTCCAAATTTGTTTAATGTGGATAATTATTTTATAAATCATAAATGGGAATAAAATATCAATCACTGGTTAATAGTCTCACCGAGAACGTACGAAGCAATTCGATTAAAATATTCAGTAACGCCAAACAAAGAAAAATGTTAATATTCATGAATAAACCCAGGTTTCTAGTTGGAAATAGAAAATTCTCGCCTTCAAGGCACACCTTTGCTTAAAAGTTCGTAATTATGTAGAATTTTACTACAGTGTTTCATTTGTTATCTGTTGGTAGCTGCGATTGGCAGGAAGTTGGCGATTATTATGTTGGCGGTTTATAGCATGAATATAAATCAAATTTATGACCATATGGGGCAACACAATTATCTTCGGATTATTATATACAAATATTAGTCATCGTTTCTTTAAATGTAGTTTAGTTATATTGGTCGTACTTGTTTCGAAGCAAAAGCGATATCATCATTATCAAAATAGTATAGAGAGAAAGAACATAATACCTACATACCAGTTTGGGTTCATCAATAAGTATCTAACAGTTAACCAGGTGAGTAAACTAATCGATGTAATTGATAAATCCAATGAATGTAAAAAGATATGTTCACTTATATACTCTGAGATGTTAACACAAGCTCTCGATAAGGTATCATATGATTTTGGCCTTTATATAAATTAGAGAAAATGTTACCCAAACAACACACTAAACTATCAAAAACTTACAGCCAGGGTGTTTAAGGGTCAGGCAAGAGGAAGTCTGCTCTTCAATAAAGTAAATACCAGAAGGAAGTGTATTGGGGTCAATTCTTTACCTATTCTACAGGTGTGATGTACCACAAAGGGAAAATACCACGATGGCTACATTTGCTTCTTGGAATAATATCACAATTATCAGTATATAATAAATTGCTATTATATACTATGATGTTTCACAAAATATAATATGAATACGAGATTCTCAAGATCCTGAGAAGTATTGAAGATGCACACAGATGCTACAGGACTGATTAAATTACTTGCATCGAGACCTTTAGCTACCGAGTGTCACTCAGGAAAGCAAGAGAATCGCAAAGATACATGAGGAGAGACTACATTCTTATGTCAATATTGAAGTAATACAACTCTTAGATAACACAAGAACGAGACACACAGTGAAGAATCAACGCATTTGGTCTTGCGTAGTGTAGTGAAATGCATTTAATAGAAAATCAGTATGTTAGTAATCAAAATCAGTATTTAAGTTATTGCTCAGAGTACTAGAAGATGTGACCTCCTACCGACCTATAAGTTTATTACCGATAATCTCGAAAGTTTTCGAGAAATTATAAATAAAAAGCTAAACTATATAATAGAAAAAAGAAAAATTATTCCAGAACATCAGCTTGGCTTTTGCAATAAGCATGGGACTATAGAACAAGTGCATAAACTTGTAAGCAAAATAAACGCTGACCTAAATGCCAAAAGATATTGTTCGGCTGCTTTTCTAGACATATCTCAGGCTTTTGACAAAGTATGGCATACGGGCTTGCAGGTTAAACTAAAGAAACTTCTCCCTCATCCGGACTATGAGTTACTAAAATCGTATCTCACTGATAGACATTTTATTGTAAATCAAGGCGATGAACATACCGAATTAAATCCGATATATTCAGGAGTTCCACAAGGTAGTGTACTGGGTCCAGTACTGTATCTTCTGTATACGACTGATCTGCCCACCACAAAAATAACTACTGTGGTAACATATGCAGACGATACAGCAATCTTAGCATCCCATGAAGATCCAGTCACAGCATCAATAAACCTACAAACCTACCTGGAGCAAATACAATTATGGTTGAAGACATGGCGCATTAAGGCCAATGAAACAAAAATCCACGAATATAACGTTTACCCTGCGTAGAAGAACATGTCCACCAGTGAATATGAATCATCGTCAACTCCCCCAAGCAGAGCATGTTAAATATCTTGGTATGCACTTAGATCGACGCCTAACCTGGAAGAAGCACATACTCTCTAAACGGAAACAACTTGGACTAAAATTATATCAAATGTATTGGCTCATCGGGCGCAAATCCAAGTTATCACCAGATAACAAAGTATTGCTGTATGACTCTATACTCAAGCCCATTTGGGCATGTGGAATCCAACTATGGGGTACCGCTAGCAAATCTAATATATCCATCATTCGACGGTTCCAAAATAAGGTGTTGCGTGTCATTGTTGATGCTCCGTATTATATTTCAAATAAAGTGATACAACGCGATATTCCTCTAGAACCTATAGCGAGTGTAATTCAACGTGTTTGTGTGAAGTACTTCGAAAGAATGTCAGTGCATCCCACTGTACTCGCTAATCAGCTAAATATGCGACGTGATAGTGAAGTGCGTAGACTAAAACGTTTAACACCACCTGATCTGATTACTGGACATATGTAAACTTTAGAATAAGCCTTAGAATAAGACTAGTTAATTAAGATAATATTTTATACAGAAGATTGCTTAATGAAGTGATTTTCTACATGCCAGGTATATATAATATAGACATAAGAAATACTTATTGCCAATAGGGCAGATTGTGGACTCACGAGTAGTAAAAAAAAAGAGTTATTGCAAAGACAAACTGTAAGTTAATCGGCAACGACTAATAGCAATGTAATAAGTAAATAATAATAAGTGCCAAAATAATGTTTAAAATCTCATGTTCACATATTTGTGTCGAGAATAGGTATATCGACCGCGGCCAAAATTGTTGAGGTGTCGATATGTTGGAGAATAATAATGTCGGTACTTTTTAAATATATCGATAAGATTTTTGCAATATCTATGAAATATATTGGAAAATATTGGTAAACAAAAGTATTGATATATCGGCCCGAAAAAGTATCAGTGTTTCTTAAACATTTTAAAAAGTATCGATATTTTTAATAAGGCTTCAAAATTATTACACAGTAGTATTCGAAACCATCAATGAGTGAATGAGCACTGCGCGAAAAGTAGACACGACAATATTATTCTTCTTCATGACAACCCTCGATTACATGTTACAAAACCAGTGAAAACGGTTGATTTATTATGAAGATATCAAAAAATGGTTCGGTCCGTGGATATATTCAAAGGATACATCGCTTCCGAGATGGAATTGTGTGAAAGATGGGAAAGGTAGCGAGAATATTTGAATAAAATACTTTGTACCGATTTTTCACAACAAAACTTAAAAAAAATATCCTTTAAGAAGGGAGATAGGTGTAAAACGGTGTATTTCCGATTTTTCCAACCAATTAAGAATGAATTTATTTTATTTATATTTTAAGAATATGTTGTATATGTATTTAACAGTTGATAAACAAATTTTCAAAAGTTTTTTTAATCACACTATTAGAATACAGGTTGCCGCGCCTTGTGTGTTTCATCATGGGTAAGTGATTTGTCTACGTTCCGGAGATCACAATTTTCAGTTGAAACAAGTTTTTCAATTTTTTTTTTAGTGCCGCTTCTATCTGAATTACAATTAAAGAAAAAAAAAACGAAAACTAATTTTTTTCGGAATGTGAAAATCAAGTATATATTTTCTTAGTTTCTAGTTCATAGAGAAACTATGTATATATATATAGAAATTATGTATAAAATTAGGAAAAATAAGGCAGAGGTAAGTTTACGGGACTAATTAATTAATTTGAGGGAATTGCAAAACCAAAAAATTAATTTTTTTGAGGCCTCTACCTGTTTTTGAGGCCTATTTTCCCCCCTTGAAACACTCAAAAAGATTTTGGTACTTAAAATGTTTAAATATATCTTTAATTTTCTTTCTTGAAAAAATAACGTAAAATACCGCTCTACTAAAATCTCGATATATCGCCAAAAATATTGATATATCGATCTCTACTTGAGAATACGAAGTCTACGTCGTACATAACTATGGTTAGAAAGATGGTGACATTGATTTAATGAAATAGAGTTGATAGATTTCTAAAAATGTTTTTATTTTTATATTTAGGTGAAGATTGATAATTTATTGGATGAAGTGTAGCCAGGAGATACGACAATCCTCCATGATACATTGCTACTGTTCATTTGTATCAATCAATGCGAATTACGTTAGCGTGGAGTGATGGATACAATGGGATATTGGAAATGGAAATAATATCGATATATCGGCGTTTTTTTTTTAAATATATTATAAACTTACTACCCTCACTACTGATAAACGGTTCTTCGCCTGGAAAATATATGACGTTGTGGAAAAAATATCGTTTTCGAACCTTTTTGATATTTGAAAATAAGTGTAGGTATATAGTAATCGATTTTATAAATTCAAAGATTTTATAATTATACAAATTTAATAAATTTTATGTGCTTTTGAAAATTGTTTTATTTTAAAAGAAATGGTTGGAAGTTCAATTAGCCCTCTTTGTGGGTTGTCTTTACAGCACTTAAATTGTATGTTTCCTAATAATGTGTGAAGTGATGGTTTACACCCCTCAAACAGTTGCATATTTCTAAATTAATTCTAGGGATACTTACTTCCCAGATAAGTTTCATATATATTTGATCGCATATGCAGCTAACATCAAGATGATCTTGATTCGCTTAGTCACTTGTTTAGTACGTGGATGCTTTCATTTTGATGAATCCAACATTATATTCTTAATTTTTTGAGAGATTCTATCCACATTCTGCTTCATCACATCAAAAACACATAGATGGCATTAGTTTTATTGCACTAACTACTTTTTCAGTTAGTACTAACTTTTAAAAGAAAGTTGTTAAAACTTCATTATATTTTATTCATAAGTTTGTTAGTTAATGTGCTAAGAGTAACACTACTTTTGTTATTTTCAAAACAATGGATGGAATTTTGTATTTTTCTTTTACACTACTTGATGGGAAAAATACTTCTCAAGCGAAGCAAAGGCTTGGCAAGTGTTATACAATCTCCGCACTATAAGAAATAATAATAAAACGTTGGTTTGCTGACTTCAAACGTTGTCGTAGAGACACCGATGATGCAAAACGCAGTGGACGTCCAAATGAGGTGGTAAAACCAAAATATATAAAAAAAATCCACAAAATCGTTTTGAATAATCGGAAAGTGAAGTTGCGTGAGTTATCTAACATCGTACAGATATTAAAAGAACGTCTTGGTTTTATATTGCATGATCATTTGACTTTGAGGAAGCTCTGCTCAAAGTGGGTGCCGCGCTTACTATTGTCCAAAAATAAGAACGTGTTGATGGTTCTGAGCAGTGGTTGGCCATATTCAAACGTAACAAAGTGCAATTTTTGCGTCGGTATGTGACAATGGATGAAACTTGGATTCATCGCTTCAATCCCTAATCAACGATCGTCATCTGAGTGGACAACAATTGTTAACAGGCCTGTTTGAGAAAAAAGATAAATCGTTCTCTAAAAGTGGTATTGAAATGTTAGAGTGGCGCTGGAATGATTGTGTGGATCTTGGTGGAGAGTACGTTGATGAATAAAACCAATTTCGAACAAAAAGAAACTGTTACACCCGAGACTTACAGCCCATGTGTTATATGCTTAACAGTCAGCATCGATCCGCCCTTATTACATAACGGTGGATTGTCTTAAGAAGAAATTTATATGAAAATCCGCACAGTTTGCGTCAGCTTATATTAACAGTGTTAAGGCCCTAATAAAACTCTATTCATTTTCCACAGCTTATTGTTCTCCATCAGGTCCCATTTAAGCTGTTTAGCTTGGAAATTCGTGAAACTGGTTTTGAACGAATGCGCATGAGCAGCCCCCAAACCGTTCGGCCTTTACTGACCTCATAAAGTCGACTAGAAGACCAACCATAATGACTTGATATTTCGCACAACCCCCGTAGTTTTAGATGTTCGTCCTCGGTATCGTGAGACGGCAGATACCTTATCTTTATCGCGCTCTCTTCCTCCTTCGACGACCAGCTTAAGTCTGTAAACGCCGACGTGTAAAACCGAATAGATAAGACGAGGGCAATTGAAAATCAAAATTGATAAGAGCGAGCAGTATCGCTCCACCTTCCGCGCCAGAAGATGCCACACCGTTTGATTGACGACGACGACTCGTGACGATCTCACTTATCGATTCCATTTCGCTGTCCGTGTGTATGTGTGTGTGTGTGTGTTTTTGTTACTCCCAAACTCGAGACCATGTTCTATCGCGGCTTCCTGGTGGCACTAGGTGAAAATTCGGATGTCGGATGCTAATAAGGCCATCGCCAAATAGAGATTCCGTTGTTCGCGACTATAATTTTGTCGGTGTGCGACCGTGAGTGTTATCGGAAGAAGGAACCATCGGCGATTCGTTGTTTCAGTGTAAAGATGGTCGTTGGGAGTGTCGCCTGCATCGTGTGGCGAAGATAAGGATATCCCTACTTTTCGGAACCGTGTATGTGTGTGTGTTTGTGTGCGTGAATCATCGTCGGCGAGTTCGAGTCTGACGAGGATGGATTATACGACGATTAAGAGACGGCCCAAAGCCAAGGTGCAGAACCGACTAAAGACCGGCTCGTACTTTACATGGGGCGGCAACATCGATTATAACATGGTATGTTGATTACCCATTTCATCTCGGGATCTATCTCTGTCTGTATGTGTACCCGTATGATGATCGAAATTGTTTTTGGGTTTAGAGTAGTAGGGATGCCGATATGTCGATATTTTTTCAAAATAATTGGAGATTTCTTCCCCCGGTCAAAGATTTTTTGATGAAAAGTAGGATTGGAGCGGAAAAAGTTCGATACGAAAACCTAGATTTTTTGAAGTAGAGTATCGAACTTTTGTTCTGAGATTTTTTTTTCCACCTGAAGGATAAACAGACATCATTAAAAACATTAAGGAATATGATCAGTGAAATCCATCAAAGGAAAATGTACCAAACTAATTAATAGGTATATGAGTTATAAAACGGGAAAGTGTTTTGAACACAAAAACTCGACCTTAAAAACTTAGAGTAAATTAATATACTTTAAAACTGTTTCATTCAATATTGTTCCAATTATCCTTAACAGTTGCATAATATAACCTCCCTCCCAAAGGAACGCCCGTGGGAATTATTTTGTTTGAGTATCACCTGTACCTCCATTCTGCCTACGTTGATCTTCTAAATAACTTTGTTTCTGCCCAAATTTCCATGGTATCGTCGCATGGACTGATTTTCCAAGTTTTGGTGACTTCAGATCTCAATAGTCTGCGGCTGATAAACTGACCTACTACAATTTGCTTTTGGTGACCGTTCACCCAGAACTGCAAGCTTCTGCCCAAATGCGTGTAACTTTGGTGCCCTTACACCTTGAACTGTGATGTATGTGCCGGGAATCCACGAACTAGATGTATTTTTAAAAGCTTGAATGTTTCTTACTTGGAATCGTTTATGACTAGGAGGCTTTGAGCGCCTTTAATACACCTTTTGTTACCTTTGTCTTGAACTCCACTTAACTACACCAACGAATGATTCGAGTAACTGCGTAACGATCTCCAATCCAACGTCAACCTGTCTTCTTTTCTTGTTAATTAATTTGATTCCGCTTAATTGAATTAATTCAAAAGAGAACAGCCTTATGGTCTCCCCGGAATTCTACAAACTATGCCAGTTAATATAGAATGGGAAAGGGTTTAGAACATAAAAAACTTTTAAAAATATTTAAATGTCTTCTTTTTACCAACGACGGTTTATCTGGACTGGACCTACAGTTTAACGTGGGCTCCGAACTACGGTCTTCGGCATTAAGCCTACCGACTGACCAGTGACCAACCTACAGACCAGACCAGAAAACATCTGGTCCTACCTAGCTTGGTTACTGGCGAGACTGGTTATTCCTTGTCAGATTTTCCACTGTTGCCTATAAAGACATTTACAATTGCAGTCACAAACATAAAGTACATCCATGCCCCAGCAGGATTCGGACCAGCGACTATCGCAACAGTAGGAGGACCGTTCTATCGTCTTGATCACTACGTCAACGAAGCTGGCACAAAAACTATTTATTTACTTTAAAATTGTATTTTTCAACGAAAGAAGAGCCGACTTGTTGAACGGCGATACAAAACGATATTGGGATTTTTATCTATTAGAAAACAGACTACATCCATCTCATTCATCTACCATTCAGCCAGTGTTAAAACAGATGGTCCTTGCGATAATCAGAGCCGTAACGGTTGCATCGCAAAAATATGGGTAACAACATGGTCGTGGATATGCCATACGGAAACAATAAGCTTTTCTAGGTGCTAAGTTTCTGAATTTTCCGCACTTTGAGTTATTATTATAATTCTCTTTGATTGATAAATAATAATATACTTATAACTGAAAAAAACGTAGAAATAAATAATTTATTATTACGTTAATATAGCAGTTCAGTCAAATATAATATCGATATTTAGGAGAAAAAGTTAGAGAAAAAGCAGAAGGTATTTAGATTAAAAAATATATTATTAGGCCTATACATTTTGGTTTTAAACGATTTTTTAATCTTAAGTTTAATTGTGAACAATCGCTATAAGGTATTTTATTCAAAGTATTGTCTATCGATAACCGCTACTTTTGCCAATCTTTCTGACAATTTATGGATTTCATCTCGAAGGAACGATATATCCTTTGAGGCTATCCATGAATTGACCTATGTATTAAGTTCTGGATAATACATTTCCCATTTTAATATTTCTAAGTCTGTTTTCTTCGGTTTTGTAACATGGGGTCGAGCGTTGTTATGCTGAAGAATAACGTTGTGTTTTTGTTCGTATTCCGACTGTTTTTCGCGCAGTGTTTTGCTCTAACGCATCGATTGTAGTCGATAGCGATCCCTATTAATGGTTTCATCGAGTAATACCTTCAAGACCTCGGAACCAGTATTATTAAAAAAGTAAAACTCAAATGCAATTTACTCTTATGCGATTAAATTTTCAACGCCTTGAAAAATTGTTCACATGTTTTCACACTTAAAAAATAAAGGGATACTTCTTTCAAAAAAATATCTAGCCGGCTTGGTGGTAAAGGCGATGGGACGGTCCTCCTACTGTTCCGCGGGTTCGAATTCTGCTGGGGCATGGTCGAAAATTTATGTTTGTGATTGTTTAAAATTTGTGAATGTTCTAGGCAAGAGTGTAAAATCCGACAAGGAAAATGATCCCAGTTACGCCAGTAACCAGGCTGGATAAGACCGGATGTCTTCTGGGATGATTTCTAAAGTTGGTCACTCGCCAGTCGGTAGGCTTAATGCTGAGGACCGTGGTTCGGAGCCCACGTTAAACTTTAAGCCCAGTCCAGATAAACCCATAGTTGGCATAAGGAGATTTTAAAATATGTATAAAAAAATATCGATTGTTTTTTGACCGGTATCGATGTTTTTGTTAGCCGATATTTAAAAAAAATTAAAATGAAATTTTTAAAACATTTTTGACGACTAATATTTTTTTTATTATTCAATAATTAAAATTAATTTAAATAAAATTTGGTACTCAATCTTAAAGATTTATTATAAATCTCGCCATTTAAAATGTTTAATTATTATGGATATTTTAATCCATATATTTGTTTCAAATGTAAATATATTTCTTTTAATTATCGACGTTTTTATTCACAAGAAATATCGATATTTTCTCATTCGATACTTCCCAGCACTAGTTTAGTATACCGTTGAGTCATCGTCGTTCGCCTAATTTTCATTACTAACTTCCGGACCCGAATAATTCGTCCAATCCCCTTCGGTACGACGACAGATAATTATTGTTAATGTTATTTTGTATCGGTCCAAATTGTAATAGAGTACCAAAGCAAAATAAAAAACACTAATGCACAGAAACAAAAAATCCTTGATGTTTTGATGCTGTAGCGATCATTACTTGTATGCGTGTGTTTTCGGTTCTTATCGCGAGTAAACATTGACGAACTTTGTCAATAGTTATTAGTAATTCATTGCATAATATATTCATTGCATTTGTTTTCATGTAGTAATCATGGTTTGTGTTATACGCGGGTTGCTTTAGAATTGTTGATGGTAAAATAAATTATTTGATAACTTGGAACAGGAAGATTTTGAAACTATTAAAGGGTACACGTACCTTTCTTATGCCCAATAAACGAATACGCCACCAATTATCTTTGTAGTGACATTGTCTGATTTACAACATCATGTCGTGAGATTGGACATCTGTCAACAACATAACCTTCAATCGTTAGCGATTCTGTATCAGTATTCATTTTTTTTCCTATTCTAGTTTCTTAGTTTCTAGTTTTGAGTTGTTTCCGGCATCTTTAATTTGAGGAAATCCAGTAGATGCAACGCAATCAATTTTTTTTACCGGCTCGAAAAAAGAGGAGGTTCTATGTTCGGCTGTATATATACATATATATATATATATATATATATATATATATATATATATATATATATATATATATATATATATATATATATATATATATATATATATTGCACTTCCGAGGTGATCCCATTGTAACCAAATCGGGATCTATTGGGGGAAAGGGGGGAAAATCGATGGAAACGCTCAGATTTTAAAGCCACGTCGAAGTTTTCACATATTTTTTATCTTAAATAATCAGATATTTGGGTACAATGTGATATGACGGAAAATCGGAAGTTGTTCAGTGCAAAAGCCCTTCAATTTGCTTTTTAAGTACTAACTATAATAGGTAAGCTCTCGTAGAAATATTGTAGACAACTGCTTCTATGATGTAATGGTTAAAGCGTTTAGCTCCCAAACGGAAGTCGCGGGTTTGATTCTCGGCGGGGACAATAAACGTTTGTTGTTGTATAGTTAGAACATTTGTTTGTGGATTCGGCACCGACTTCGAAGTTTTAAAATAATATTTTAAATAGATAAAGAGGTTTAGGTGGGTATTAAGCTAAATTGTGTATATATAGTAGAATATAAAATACGTATAGTAGATAGGTGAAAACAAGTTTTTGATTATTTTTATTTAGTTATTATAACTATTGTCATGAACATATTTTATCTTAAAATATCTTTTTAATGTTAAAAATTAAGTTTGATTATTTTTAGTGAGTTCCTTATTTATTTTTTGAAGTTGGTTCAATTTTTTTCTTAAAAATATTTTATTTAAAAATTTGTTGTAATACTGTATTTGTATTTCTCAAATTTGACAGCTCAGTGGTTGAGAATAACTGCCCTAAACCGGAATCAATCATCAATCAGTGAATGTAGATTTATTTTCGACTAATAATACTGTTGCAAATTTTATTGTGTATTTGACTCTCATGTTCATTTAATAATTAACTCATATCTTGCTTTAATCTTTTGCATTAATATCGTCATTTCTAAATTTCCAGAACCTCTATTAACATGTTGAAATCACAACGGACGCTTTGATAAGCAGGCGATGGGTTTCTACACATTTTTCTAACTTAAAGTAACATGCTATTATTGTAAATACCGTTAAAATTACTAATAACAGCTTATAGATTAAAACAGGTACTTTAGCTTTGTAAATAAGGAAAGTCTTATCGATTTTATCGAAACCAGTATAAATATTAAAATTAGAAGTATTAAACAATTTTCTATATATACGAATTACATCTGACCTGATAAAGGCTGTACTGGATATCAAATAAAAATAATTATTTCTATCTTTATATATTATAAAAAATAAAATAATGTGGTGGGTGCTATTTGTATTAGAAGATAAATGTTTATTATTAGTAATGTATCAAAATACAGATGATTTTTGGCAATATTTTATATAAACTTAAACAAATCTATCACAATATTCATTTCAATAACAATGTAAGTGAATATTTACTACTCGTACAATGAGGTGAAGGTAATTATGAAGTTTGGAATAGGATGTTTGCCAACATCTATATAGTTTTTTCAACAAGTATATGAAATATCGATATCTTTAAGGAAAAATCAAAATAGTGAAATATTAGCTTATATATATATATATATATATATATATATATATATATATATATATATATATATATATATATTTATTTATTTATTTATTCTAAATATTGTATATATTCATTCTGATAAGGTCTTAATATTAGGTACCAAAATTCTTGGGGCACTGCCCCAAGAAAATCAACCATCAAGGATCGGTATGCTAAGTTTAGACGTGGTGAAATGAGCACTGAAGACGGTGAACGCAGTGGACTCCCAAAAGAGGTTGATACCGACGAAAACATTTGAAAAATCTACATAATGATTTTGAGTGACCGTAAGTTGAAATTGAATGAAATCTCAGACACTCTAAGGATATCAACTGAACGTGTACATCATATTTGGGTATGGTAAAGCTCTGTGCAAAGTGGGTGCCGCGCGATCCCACTTTTGAACAAAAACAACGAGTTGATGATACGGAGCAGTGTTTGAAGATGGTCAAGCGTAATAAACCCGAGGTTTTGCGTCGATATGTGACAAGGGATGAAACATGGCTCCATCATTTCACTCTGAAATCCAGTCGACAGTCATCCGAGTCGACCTCACGCTGAACCCGCTCCAAAGCGTTTGAAAATGTAACAGACGGCTGGCAAGGTTATGGCGTCTGTATTTTGGGATGCGTATGGACTATTTTCATTGGCTACCTTGAAAAAGGAAGGACCATCAACAGCGACTATAAACATAGCGTTATTGGACCGTTTGGAGGGCGAAATCGCCGAAAAACGGCCGCATTTGAAGAAAAAGAAAGTGCTGCTTCACTAAAACAATGCACCGTGTCACAAGTCAGTGAAAATAATAGCAGAAATCCATGAATTGAGTTTTGAATTGCTTCCTCATCCACCGTATTCTCCAGATCTGGCTCCCAGCGACTATTTCCTGTTCTCAGATATCAAAAGAATGCTCGCTGGGAAAATATTTTCGTCGAATGAAGACGTGATAGCTGAAACTGGGGCCTATTTTAAAGCAAAGGACAAATCGTACTACAAAAATGATATCGAAAAGTTGGAGGGTATATAATTAGTGTATCACCGTTGAATGGAATTATGTTGAATAAAAAAAAAACTAATTTTGCAACAAAAAAATGTTTTTTACTATGGTAGGCCGGGGACTTTTCAATTGACCTGTTACCCAAGCTAAAGTTAATATTAAACACGTTATCTTCTGATTTCCTACATATTGTCCAGTAGCTGTATTGCTTCCACCTTGCTGAGATTAAGTAACCTTATGTCATATTTTAAAGCGATATCTTGGATAACTTCGCAAATCCATTTGATTTCGAGGTCATCGTGTAGCTCTTTGTTGATTGTGTTGGTTATTGGTAATTAGTCGTATAACTTTTTGGCAGCATTGACTCACTAATTGGTTTAATGTTTTAATGTAACCCTTTATTTGCACGACATAGATCCAAATTGGCTTGTTTTTACTGTATTTGAGTACTGTACTGTATTTTGAGTCTGATCTGCTCTGCTATTTGTCTATCATGATGTTTCCAAATTAACCTACCATTGAGATGGATGCCCAGGTATTCAGCTGATTCTGCTTGAGGAATTCGTCAAGTGATATAATTAGGTTTTTGTTATTTCGCCGCTCTGATTTTCATCTAATAATGTGATCGAAAATGAATTAATTGTTTTGATATTTTTTTTCACGTAATATTAACCACGTAATTTTGAATTAGTAATGAACTATAGTTTTAGAAAAATGTTTTGGCTGCTACAATTCTCAATTTTCAAGATCAGAATTTGATAATTAAAGAACTGTGATAGTTCATATTTAATATGCCAGGTAGATTGATCTCAGAGGTCAATATAGTTCACAAAATTGCAACAAAAGGCTGTGTATTTATTAAGAAAACCAAATAGCCTACATGAAAGATAACCCTAAAATTTGTAATTTATTTTTTCACTTTAAAAAGTCATTTATTGAGAGAAGTTGATGCAATTTATTTTATTCAAATTATTTTCAGTAGTAGATTTCCAGCACCAGTCATAATACGCAACAGAAAACTCTTCTTTTTGTTTGGCAAGCCATGAAACCGCAATATTGACACGGTTCGACCATTTTCCCTCATTTTCCATATTTTTCCTCGTATGTAAACATCTGACAACAGTTGATTCATCAGTTGCTAAACAATTTGAAAGTTATTTAAGAGTTTGAGCTGGGTATTCATCCAATCTTACAAGTCTTGCAATTCGTAATCTTCGTTGTGTTCGTGAACATTCTTGGTCCTCCAGGCCGTTATTTGTATCTGATATCAAATCATCTCTTTTACATTGTTAAAACCAATTGTTTTTGAATTGGGATGTGCTGATGCACTGAGCAGAGAAATGTCAAAGTAATCGAATTTAACAGCTTAGGTTGTTTACATTTATACTTTGCATTTTCGCCAATAGATATCGCTGATAAAAATACATATAAATACTTAATATTAGATTTATTTTTTACATGAATTTTAAGATATAAGAAACGTTACCAAGTCCACATAAATGTTATAAATACTCAGATAAAAAATGACATGTGCAAATAAAAGCAAATTTATTAGTTAAATGCTTGCCGGGCTTGATTATGAAATTGGCTATTTGATCGATGATATGAGTGTTTGAGAAACGTTTTTGAAATACTATGAAGTGATCCGATTCACATAACAGGTCTGGTTTTGTAAAATTACATATTAAGTTTTTCAATAAGTTGAGTTATTCGATAACAAAATGGGATTTTATGATTTAAAATAAATTTCAAATGTATTTTATAATTCAATAAAGTATCTCCGGATTTCTGTGCTATAGATCCGGTGGTTTTGCTAATTGGATTGTAATTGCGACCTTCTTGCTTGATTTATGTACCTAAAATCTACATCACTTTACTAACCTCTTGTTCTCTTGTTTTCGTTCAGGATCATGATGGAAGACCCAAGTCCCATTCATAACGATAAAGCGACCTACAACTTGATTGACTTTTAAAATTGTGTTAAGAGTTTTTCTTATACTAATGAGCAATATTTCTGAGCTTCTACTAAATCAACGAACCTAATAGCTCCCTTTCGAATTTACATCTTTTTGAACAAGATATTATTTAGTTACATGCCTTTTTTATATCTATAACAGCCCACAAAATATATATTTGGAAATATTTAAAATAGTACTAGAAGTTATTTTCTCCCAATCAATCATTGTTTCTTTCCTATCTTGACAATCTGTAATCTTTTTTTCTGACACAGATTTGCTTATCGGTAATAGACATTCAGGCGAATAAGACGATTTATTTAAGATTATAAACACTATAGACAGGTGATGCAATAAGTACATGTCTTTCTTCATGTTAAAGTTGTTCTGTTACTTGTTTCACGTTTTTGATACGAAGTAGCATATCCACAACGGGGGAGATTTTTTTCATTAACCATCTTAACCATAACATTTAACTATCTTGGAAGTATTTAATCCTAGTTAGGCTAGGAGGTCTACCCCAGGTTGAAACATAATTACTTGTTAGAACTTTTACGTTTAGAATGTTAACAATGATTTAAGAAATGTAGAAGTATTAGATGCTTGTGTGTGATTTTTTCACTTTAGAAAATGGATTTATCTAGCAAATTCATATATTATATAAATAACATATAAATCAAAATATTGTCCATAATTTTAGACAACTTTTTCCTATCTTTCTGACGACATGGCGATACCATGTTGAAAAAGCGATGTTGGATTGTCATCGATCAATTGTCCCATTAATTCGTTATATCAAAACTGAGTGTTAGCCATTCGAGCTGCTCTGTATTTTCTCTGTTACTTGTTATTACTGGTCTTTTTTCACAAGAATACGTCGTTCAATTTGTGCAATTGCCCTCGGTGGACATCTACAGTAACAGTTTTATTCGATTTTAACAGATGTTACAACTCGCTGATCCTACCATATTCACATCGAGACGTTATAGACATGAATAGACACTTCGGTGTCAATGTTGATGGCTCTCCTGGCCCTTTTCGTTTGGAATTGTTGCAGTAGATCTGTTTCTCAACGCCAGTCACAATACGCTGCAGAAATCTGTTTTTTTTTACCTGGCAAGCAATGAAACCGGCATGTTGAAATGCTTTCGGTTAATTTGTGTGGTAGCTATTTTCTCTTCTTTTTGGATCTTTCCCATCGAGTGTAGAAACGTGTAGAAATAGTTGATCCAATAACTCGGTTGCTGCCTGAAAGTTCTTTGATATTTTGAGCTGAATAACTATCGATGTTAACAGGTGTTTATATTAATACTTCGTATTTTCGCCAAATTCAGATATTTTTTATATAGCTGTATTAATCTTTTCGGATTTTTTGCCAGTAATTTTACATTATAGAAATGTTGGTTCGTTATGTGTATTGACTTTGTGTTCGCTACTACTATTTAGTGGATAGAATTTACACGGGAACAGAAAACATTGATTAATATAAACTTCTTTATTTAACTTGTTAAAGTTTATATGCGGTCGATGAGAGGATGGATAGGATATTAGGTTAGGTCAAGGTTATGGGGAAATGGCAAAGAAATAAGATGAAATAGCAAGGAGGAAAGAAGGAAACACGTACTCGTGCTGGTCTTTTATACACTGAGCGTTACCAGACGTAGAATTCTATGTGGACTTATTTATGGTGGCCTAAAGAGTTGTAGCAGTTGTTTCAGCATTAGTCTAACAGCGCCCTCTCTTATTGAACACAACTATTAAACCTAATATATTTTAAAATTCAAAATTCGTTTGTTTAATAAAATACTTATCACTCTCCCGATGCATAGTTAAGCGCATGCGTCTTTACTATTTTATAGCCACACCTCGTGCATTAATTAATAATAACTGTTACTTAACATTTTGGGAATATTTTTTTAAGAATCTTTTTTAATGTCTAATGATCGAGATATTGTATTTTTTACTGACATTGGGGTCTATATCAAACCAACGACTATTCGGTCGCTGTATTATTACATTACGTTTTATTTTACGAACAATTTTCGTTCAAATTATATTGGACGTCTCTATTAATATTCCACAACATCCCTCTTCCGTCTGTAATCCGACTTTTTTACTCGGAAGCTCAGCTTTATCGTTGATTCTATCTCGTGCGTTGACCTCTGCCGAACGATTTCGTTAACTGCATTTGAAGGTTATTAATATGTTGCGGCATCGAGTGGTTATTTTTATAAATAACAATACTTGACTTTGTTTACGTTGCTAAGACTACCTCGCGCATTATAAAAATTGTGTTCTTCTGCTCGGCTGGTTTCTCGATTTATCGATCGTGTTTTTTGACTTTTGATGTCGCATTTGTTTTACTGGCCAATTGTGGAGGGTTGTTCAGCAGTAGGTTTGATCGTTTAATGAAGAAATCTTACCTCTTTGTTCAATGATCTATTGGGACTTTACTTGGAGATAAATCTTGTCAATTGGATGGAGATGGTTATTAATAATGATAATACGTCCCATCACTGTTCTTTCAGCGCTTCTTTGATGGGTTTTGCTTTATGAGACGGTGCGTTATCGTGCTGTAAAATCATTTTACTGTATCTTCGGGTCCATTCCGGATGTTTTTCGATCAATACATGATTCAAATTTATCATTTCTGATCAGTAGCGATTACTATTAACCAGTTCCACCAGGTTTCAACAGTTCGTAATACACCAAGCCACATTGATCCCACCAAACAGAGAGCATTGTCTTGCGACCAAAACGATTTGGCCTTGGAGTCGATCGGCCGGCATCGTCAGGTGGTAACCATGATTTTTTGCGCTTATGGTTTTCAAAGTAAATCCACTTTTCATCACCCGAAGCTTATTCGATGCGGAAATAACTTCCGATCATACCTTAGAAGCAGCATTTTATACACGATTTTTCATTTGCCTGTCATTCAATTGGTTTGGCACCAATCGTCTCGTCTTTTCGATTTTCCCTATTGCCAGTAATCGGTCGCTAATCGTTTCTTGGACTATTTTTAACTATTTTAACGCTTCTACCAATTATATTTGAGTTCGGGTTGGGTCTTGGAAACTTTTGCAGTTTCGCATCTCCAAGCTTTTTCGGTCTACCGTAACGAAAATAGGGAACAAAGAGAGAAAGAAAGATACTACCTGGCACACTAAAAGTGTGAAAATTGTGATCTTTGCTTGTCAGATGATGCGATGAAAATTGGGACTTCTTCGACAATCTCAAATGAAGAAAGTTATGGGTTAGTCTAGGACAACTATCGACACCGAAGGGGAATATTCCTGGCCATAAACTCTTACTGTGGATATGGTATTATCAGCAAGGCTTAACTGACGATTACTGAACCATTTGAAGGAAGTCAGTCAGTCAGAAAAGTAACGAAACGCAAGTAAAGTTAAACTCCGCACATGCTAACAAGACACGTTGCAAGAGTTATGAGCAATGGCCATTTGCTCAGATTGATGCATGTATACGATTTCGAAATGCCAAAATTGATTGATAATTGAATTACTGACAAACCAACTTCGTCCTTTCGACATGTTATCGCCATTTTGTCAGAGAGATAGGAAAGAGTTGTAAAAAATAATGAAAAATATTTTGATTAATACATGTTGTAGCAACTAATAACTTTAATGTCTATTGACTGGTGATTTATTTCTGGTGTTCGAATTATTCCATTTTTCCTTTATAACTTAACTATAAAGCTTAACATTATTACAGTTATTTGACGAATCCGTGTTATATATATTCTGATTTCAAAATGTTTACATTATATTTCAAATGTGGTTTAAACGACCACTGACAATTCATCAATGTTTTTGCAATGACTCATTTTAAACTGTTTTATGAATAATATATATCTTGCATTTCAATATGTGAATATTTTTTGTACATCCTAATTAGTCTATCAGTGATAAATAAATTCGTTGAAATTGTTTGAGTGTTGATGACTATCACATTTCTTACTCATTCTATGGTGATGTAAAACATCATGGACGAGTTATCTCACATTGTGAAGTAACAAGATATTCAGTTTACCCATATGTTTTTTTGAAAGTTTTTGATAAATTGTGTTAATTTGGATACAATATATTTGCCGATATTTTTCTAAAGGAATTGTCCTGGCCGGTTTATTTTTTTATTTCATTCAACACATATAATAATCAATAACTTAACAGGATATTTTTATGGGTTTATAACCAAATAATTTCTAGTTATGCCATACCATACATTATTTTGTATTCGTCAGTTAATTGATATGGTACTCGTTTGTCGAATTTTTTAAATGAATTCTAGGATGTCTGAACATTTTATTATACATCAGATATATTTTCATAATACAAGGTCAATGTTGAATATATTTAAGTGGACATTATTATGAAATAATTGAATTGATTCTAATAAGAATTTATGTTCAATAAAATACCATATAAATCATATGGATTCTGTTTTAAGCATCTGATCTAATATTCGACATATTATTGCGATCAAAAAATAGTAAGACGTACAAAATTATGGTGTTGTTAGTTATGATTCCACCTGTTAACAGTGAATAGTATTTGAGTCTTACATATGCATCGTTTTCATCAGAATAATAATTCTCTTTGCTAATTTTTCATAAAAAAATCATTCATTCTATAACTGGAGATTTTTTTGTAGTGGTACATATGTATGCATACTCAATATTCTACTCAAATAGATCACAGTTTTAAAGGTTTTATGAACTTTGTAAATGACGTACGAAGGCATACAATTTTTTTTACAAATGTTTTGTCGTATTTTAATGTTAATTGCTGTTTTTAAATAATATAGTAATAATAAATATAAATAACACAATAGAACTTAAACAAAACCTAAAATCTAAAGAAGTACAATAACCATAAATGCTTTTTTTTTATTACTCTTCGTGAGTCCACAATCTGCCCTATTGGCAATAAGTATTTCTTCTGTTTATATATACATGGCATGTAGAAAATCACTTCATTAAGCAATCTTCTGTATAAAATATTATCTTAATTAATTAGTCTTATTCTAATTCTTATTCTAAACTCTACATATGTCCAGTAATCAGATCAGGTGGTGTTAAACGTTTTAGTCTACGCAGTTCACTATCACGTCGCATATTTAGCTGATTAGCGAGTACATTGGGATGCACTGACACTCTTTCGAAGTACTTCACACAAACACGTTGGATTACACTCGTTATAGGTTCTAGAGGAATATCGCGTTGTATCACTTTATTTGAAATATAGTACGGAGCATCAACAATGGCACGCAACACCTTATTTTGGAACCGTTGAATGATGGATATATTAGATTTGCACCATAAATGCTAAATAAAAATTAAACATATACCTAATCATAGAAAAACAAACTAATTCATGACATAATTAAAAATGATCGCACAATAACTACTAGAGCTTTTTTATATAAAGTAAATGCTTTATTTATTATTGAACGGAAATATTTTTTAACAAAAATCGAGAGAGTGATCGAAAAATTACCTATTATTGCCATAATGCTGCTGTATTAATACACAATGTATTGTTATTTATAAGCAAAATACCAAATAAATCATAAAACTATATATATTACATATAAATATATGTAATATAAATATAAGCATAAATTGGGTACATTTTTGTCTGGGACGACAGAGTCAGAACGTTAAAAATTAGTTGAATGAAACTAGTAGAACCAAAAATAGTAACTAAAAGTACACGACTGAAATAGTCAATAGTAAATAGTAACAAAATCAGTTGGACTGAAAATAGCGACCGAAAACTAAATTACTAAACAGTCGATAGTCGATTTCAATCGATAGTTCCCAACACTAAGAATAACTATTTAGTTAAGATCTTCAAAATAGCATTGGATCGAACGCAACCGGGCAGCTATAAAATCGTCATCAGACCTGAGAAAACACCTAATGGTGAGCAAGTACGAGGAGGTTTAATTCGCTGACAATCGATGAAGTGACTGTTGTTATTGTCAGAGAAAATGTGCGAAATAGTTGTAGGTGGTATGAAGTTAATCGGGTCATCTAATATTACTAATAAAATGCTTTCTTAAGTTGTCGATGATTTCGTAATAAACACGATATTGAAAACTCTACATTATTGTGATTAGATACTTAGTTAATAAGACTGATAAAACATATCGGCATCATCAATCAATTTCCCTAATAGCATTACATTGTTATATATATATATAAATATCATTCGAAATTCCAAAAAACATACATCATTTATATTATTTGTTATCCTTAAATGCAGCGTTGTTTGAACTTGTGCAGTAATCTAGCGACCCGTGACTATTTTATCTTTTGCTATTTTATCTTGTACCCCAAAATGTTCTATCCAAAGTCGAACTCGATGATGAATCCCATCTTTATTTATATATAATTCTTGTGTCCTTGTGTATGTAATTGAACTCCTCCTAAAACACTGGACCGATTTTTATGATTTTTTTGTATATGTTTATGGGCATTCGAGAATGGTTTATAGTCACAATCAGACCCGGTAGGTGGCGATAAGGTTTCAGGATTTTTAAAATTATTTGCAAGATATTTTCACTTCCATTTTTAAATATGCCACTGCCGATGAAAACACTAGTTAGTGCCAAATCTCAATAAAAATTGTTTTGTGCCTAGAAGTTTTAAATTCGATTTTTGCTTCCAAGTAACATCATTTGGAGCAACAAATATCGTTCAGAATGGAGTTGATCGTAATTTTTAATCAAGATTCAGGACCAACTGTACCATCAAATTAATTCTTTGGTTTCAATACCTGATGCCATCCAACATTTTTGCAAATTTATTTTATAAGTGACAAATATACACATACGCTTTCTGTATAACCATCTCGAGTGTCGTCCAGGCAGTAAGCTGAAGCGCCTCTTGGTTTTGATGGAGGTATAGCCTGGCTTCGTCTTTTCCAGCGAACCTTTTAATTTCTTCCTTGACTGTAGGAATTTCCAGGTCACGATGCAAATCTGCATTGCATACATATCAAGGTGCTGCGTCCGCTGCGTTACCCAAGACTTTGTTCTCGACTACTTTACAATTAGAATTGTCTTTACATTACCATATAGTCCTATTGGTTTGAACACCTGATCGTAGATCACTATCTTATTGTGAATTGGCATTTTGGATTATCTTCCAAAGAGCCAATGTAGCTATTTATATATTATGTCGAGTCTATATGACATCTAGTGTTATGCCTAAATATTTAGCACTATCTACATATGGTATTATAGTACCATTCAATTTCAAAACTGATGAGTTTCTTGTTAAAATTATAAGGAACAGATTTTAGCTCATTTAATTTTATTCTCCATTGTTTTGTGCAGCCTATTAGTTAATTACTAACTGTCTGGGGTCTCTTTATAGATGCTTCTTGGTTTTTGATCACTGCTAACAGTGCTGTATCCGCAAATGTAACTATCGTAATTCCCTTGAGTTTTGGCATCTCCTAATATAAAGTAGATATAGGATATGTCCTAGGACGCTGCCTTGAGTCATTGTTTGTTTAATTATGAACAATCTATTGGAGGTATATGATATTAACATCTCTACATATTGCTTTGGCGGCATTTGGATTCATTTATATATCAAGCCATGGTGCCAAACTTTATAGAAGGCTTGTGCTACGTCTAGGAAGTTATTCTATGGACCTGGTCACCTGTTGAATATTGTTGTCGGAATCCAAACTGATCTGGAATTAGGTAGCTTTGCTTTTTTATTGGACTTATTCTCTTGAGTAATATTTTCCCGAAAAGTTTTGACACAATTGTTAGTAGCGAAATAGGTCTATATGATTTGACATCATTACGAGGCTTTGGTATCATAATTATTTCCGCTAATTTCCAATATGCAGGCACATATTTCAGTCCAAAAGCTGTTTTAAAAATATTAGTAAGCTTTACTGCGGCTTTTCTTGGACGTTGTTTTAGGATTTCTCTAGTGATTATCCTAAAACTTTTCCAATGAAATATTTTTCAGTAATCAGTATTTTTATTATATTTTTGCTTAAAGTTAAGACAATGACTGAATGATCAGAGTTGAGGTCAAAGTTTCTTCTATATTGAATGAAAATTGCAGCTCCTTTTTGGAATTGCTTGTATTAGCTCTTTACCCCTGGTTGTAGTTAATCTTGAACCCCATCTTATATGTTTATACTTAAACATTTTTTGCAACATTAAGTATTCTTGAATATTGTTCTTTTTTGATTTTATATTTAGGTGAACAATAATTTGGTAAAATTATTATTTTCTTGTTGTCTAACTTCTGTTAACTGTATATGTCTTCCTTCGTCCTTCCTTCGTCCTTCCTGTCGTCCTTAAGGTGTATTTCTTGGTAGTGTTTTATTGTTTTTCTTATTCCATTGATGGTGCAGATGAGACAATTATTGTTCTTACCATGCTTTGCAATATCCATTGATATTTTGGAAAGGAAAAGATGAATATTATTTAAACATAAAACAAAGAAATCCAGTGACAGACACAACAATCTTATTTTATTTTAATTTTTTGTACAAGTAATTTTGTTGTACCTTATTCATATTTTTAATGTTTATGTGCAGAAATTAATAAGTCAGGCCAATCAAGATAATAGCATTCTCCGATTCCGCCGGTTATTTCGTCAATACATTGTTAATATGTATGCGAAAATTTAGAGTGAGTGATTGCGATACATTAACTTAATCAAGCGCAGCTTCGTTCTGAGGACTACATATATTTTCTGATGCTATCGTCAGTAACGTAGATGGAACAACTGATATCGAGAACATCGATACCGCATATATTCTTCCATTATCATATACTGGTAGATCGCGTTATATGCAAGAATATATTCAGAATGTTGTGACTTTTGTTTGTATAAACGGTCGACCAGGTCTGTTCATCACATTTACATGCAATCTAAACTGATATGAAATAAAAATTTTCTTGTTGGCAGGTCAAACATCAATACATTGCCATGATATCACTACACACGTATGTTCAAACAAAAATTAAAACCATTGACAAACTTGACAGTTATATTAATTTAGATTTGTTTTGTTGGTAATTTAATTTTTTGTATATGTCACAAAATTATATTATATTGTTTGGGATCGGCACCGACTTCAAAATGATCAATTGGTAGTAGTAAAATAAGATTGTAATAAATAGGTTTAGGTAGGTATTAATCTAAATTGTGTGTATAGAGTAGAATATAAAATACGTGTAGTAGATAGGTTAAATAAGGTTTTTGTTTATTTTTATTTAGTTGTTACAACGATTTTTATGTACATATTTTATTTTAAAATGTTTTTTTTTTGATTTGTTTGATTTTTTAATTTTTAGTGATTTCCTTATTTATTTTTTGAAGTCAATTTCTCAAGAATTTTTCAAAAAGTTCAATTTTTTTGTTAAAAATATTTTATTTTTCTCTTTTTAATATTAGATATTTACTCAATAAATTATACAGTTATTTTATTAAGTATTACAATGGGTAGGTCAAGTAAAGGTGCGCATGAGGAAAAATAGGAATAAAGAAATAACGATTGGAAATAACAAAACAGTTGGTTGACAACCAACCAATTGAATAACTTTCATTGACTATCTTGAAAAAGGAAAAACCATCAACAGCGACTATTACATAGCGTTATTGGACCGTTTGAAATCGTCGAAAAACGGCCGCATTTGAACAAAAAGAAAGTGCTACTCGACCCAGACAATGCACCGTGTCATAAGTCAATGTCATAGTCATAAGTCAAACGATGGCAAGAATCCATGAATTGTGCTTCGAATTGCTTCCTTATCTACTGTATTCTCCAGATCTGACACAACCCCCCCACTTTTTCCTGTTCTCAGATCTCAAAAGAATGCTCGCTGGGAAGAAATTTTTGTCGAGTGAAGAGGTGATCGCCAAGACTGAGGCCTATTTTGAAGCAAAGGACAAATCGTACTACAAAAATGGTATCGAAAATTTGGAAGGTCGCTATAATCAGTGTATCACCCTTGAAGGGAATTATTTTGAATAAAAAAAAGTAATTTTGCCAAAAAAATGTTTTACTATGGTAGGCCGGGGACTTTTCAGTTGATATGTTATACAGCCGAACATAAAACCTCCTCCTTTTTCGAAGTCGGTTAAAAATGACGTATGAACAGGACGTCTGTCGGGTCTGCTAGTTTTACAGAACATACTTCGAACACTGTTGTATTTTTGTTTGTGGTCGACGTCAGCGTTGAAGGTTATTATTACGTTGTTTTATATACAGCAGCGCTGTTTGTTTTTTCCAAACACATTAAACAGTACTAGTTTGGTAATAGAGACGCGTAATTCGTAAACGGTATAAATAAATATGGATAATTTTCGAAGTTTAGTTGAAAATGTTATCTTTAGGATTATCACTTATCAGGTCTTTAAGTTAACCGAATCTAATTCTATGAATAACGACGTTTTCCAGTAGATAGCGCTAATTAATCTGCTTGCTTATGGTTTACGATTGCAAATGCAGTCTACAAGCGTGCAGTATAAACAAATTTAAAATTGAGTGCCTATTATTTCCCCGAAGTGCAAACAACTTTTTATATATAGTTTTAGCATGTTGAGTTTCGGAGAAAAGAGTATATAGAACTAATTTTACTACAGCATTTTTGCAACAAATGTATGCAGGATGTTATAAAATCTATTGTATGTATTTTGATCGTTTTTTCGATGGCATTTATTGAAAAAAGTTGATACAAAATATACTAATCAAAATGTTAATTATTTTTTACGTTTTCCCATCTTTATGACAACTTATGATACCGTGTCGAAAGAATGATGTCGGTGTAGCATGGAATCATCAATTGCATTTGGAAACCGTGTGCTATTCAAGTCAAGTCATTGACAAGTCACTGAGCTGGTGATAATCAGAAGGTACTATGTCTGGTAGATAAACTGGGTCCGACATAACTCAGTGTATCATTCATAGATCTTGAAATGTGCAGGCAAAAATTGTCATGCAATAGGATAATTTTTCCCTTGGTACTCGCTATTACTTTTTTTCGAGTATTAAATTAATTTCTTGTACAGCTTTATTAAACAATAAATGTGCAGCTAAACCACATATAAAATCTTCGACATATTAACATATTTTTTAAAATAAATTTTAAAATTTCATAATTTTTAACATTATTTTGGATAAAAATAGGTTAGAAATTTTGTAATATATTTGTTGAATCGATTACTATAAAAGTGTTAGTCCATCAATAAAATTTTAAAGCAATCGGTCAAAGTGTTTCAATACTAATTAAACCATAAAATCTTTACTCGCCCTTAATTTGGAAATCAATATTATTCTTCTTCCCATTGGTAATCTGTTAGAATCCTGACTTTTTTCAAGATATAACTCGAGTTTAGCGTTTAAGTTTCTTGTACAAAAGCGAACAACTTATAAAGTGATCTCTAATTTCGAATATATAATCGTTTGAGTTAAATAGAACTGATTAATTCGAAACCAACAGTGCAATCTATTAATCGTCTGTGGTCTGTGTTCTAAGTCAAGATGACCCATGTTTCCATGTGTGAACAGTGTCAACGATAACAAAGAAATACTTTTGCATAACTGGCAATGAAAATTAAATCAATTTTTATAACACTATTTATAAAATATTTTGAAATAAACCCAAGCAAACTAGGAAACCCAATATCCAAGTTTAAAGAAATCTGCTCTCAATAGGACCAGTTTACCAAGAACTCTTTATCGTGAACGAAATCAACAATGTATTTTAAATACAAGTTTCAATTTAAATAATCTTTAAACTGATAATTCTAAGTGTTGTTGGACCTCATCTGACGTTTCCGATTGGAAGTTTGATCTTTATAACTATAATCTTCTTCGGAACATTTTGTTACCTGAATACAACTTATGCTGTTTGCAGTTATTTGAACATAATATATTTTATGGAGCTATGACAAGCTTTTGTTCACTTTGGATCCCGCATGACTTCACAAAAGCTCAAAAAGATACCCGTGTCGATTAGTATAAACAACAATCCACCGACAAGCCAAACCAGACAAAAGTGATTCGTGCGCGAATAATTTCAAAGAAAATAATCGCCCGTTTCTTCGAAATAACTGGACATATGGCAACCTTGCCATTAGGGTAACGTAGAACGGTGAGTTCTAAGTGATACACAACAATTTGTTTACTGGAAGTGTTAGTGAAATTCGAAAAAAGCGGCAACAATGGATGATTCTTCATCATGACAATCGGCTCAAACACTTATCAAAAAATCATCTATTTGTTACATACATCCGTGATTTGGCACCAAATGATTTTTTATTCCCGCATACCGAGAATAAATTGCTTGTGTTTTGGAGTCTGAAGAAGCCATTAATGCCTTCAAAAACCATGTTTTTTTGGTTGTCTCAATTAGAGTGGAAAAAGTGCTTCAAGCACATGCAAAAGTGTATTAATCACTGTGAAGAATATTTTTAAAAACAATAAAGCAAATAAATTATATATTTTAAGCTTAATAATAAACGTAAATTTTAAGACTAACAAGCAACGAACTTTTCTCAGACCTATATATATATTTATAAATGTGATGTTTGCATAAGTAATATATATTAAGTATTACATCGATCAAGTTATTAAACTGTTTTGAAACATAAGCATCAATGTTTCGACACGTGTGCGTATAAATTCATGGATATCAAAATATGCTTCTGAAATAAAAAAATATTAAAGAAAATTTAATGAGAAAAGTTCGTTGAAATCCACGTTGATTTTTAAAGTCATTTTATTTAACTTTATATATATTGATAAGTTACACATGGATATAAAGTTTATTTACAATTTGCATAACATCAAGGAAGTTATATTTAATTATCTGCAAAGACAAGGACAATTCTTAAATAAAAAAATATTTAATAATATGTGATAAAGAACAGTCACCTAGGTTATGTCGTTATTTCTTTGGGGTTGATTTTTTGTTGGTCATCCACCACTTCAAAATTACCAAAATTTGACATTTAATTTAAAATATAATTAGCAGTTTTAATGCTGACTGTAATCCCAAAAATTATTAAAACTGTGTTTTTATTATTATAAGTGTTTGGGTTTTAATTTAAAAATTAGAGTTAATATGAACATATGGTATTTTTCTAATTTTAATGATTTTATTTATAACCTTTGATGCTATATACCAATGTGCATACTTATTAGTAATGTTCGTTAATATTATTTTTAAATGCATTAAAAAATGAAACAAGCGAGTGTTCTCTCAATATCAGTTTTTAACATATATATATATATATATATATATATAATCTTAAATATAATATCTTTTCTAATCTTCGTGATATTATATATATATTTATATATATAATATAATATCAGGAAGATTAGAAAAGGAAACCTATGGCTTAACGGATCAATTGACATACTGACACATAGATGGCGCTACTAGAATTAGATCCATGTGTTTTTTGGTTAGTCCTAACCCTGAAAAGATCCGTGTCGCTGTCGAATCATTAGTTTGTGAATTATAGCATTTTGAGTGAAGCAACTTTTGTTATTGTGAAAAAAAATTGATAAAAAGGAATTTGGCGTGTTGATAAAATATTGCTTTTTGAAGGAAAAAAGTATAGGTGAAGCAAAAACTTGGCTTGATGACAGGTTTCCGGACACTGCCCCAGGAAAATCAACTATCAAGTATTGGTATGCTAAGTTTAGACGTGGCGAAATGAACATCGAAGACGGTGAACGCAGTCGACGCCCAAAAGAGGTTGTTACCGACGAAAACATTTGAAAAATCCATAAAATAATTTTGAATGACCGTAAATTAAAACTGAATGAAATAGCAGATACTCTAAGGATATCAACTGAACGTGTACATCATATCATTCACGAATATTTGGGTATGAAAAAGCTCTGTGCAAAGCGGGTGCCGCGCGAGCTCACTTTTAACCAATAACAACGACAAGTTGATGATTCCAAGCAGTGTTTGAAGATGATCAAGCGTAATTAAGTCGAGTTTTTGCATCGATATGTGACAACGGATGAAACATGGCTCCATTATTTCACTCCAAAATCCAACTGACAGTCATCCCAGTGGACTACACACGATGAACCCGCCAGGTTATGGCGTCTCATTATGGGTATTTTGGGATGCGCATGAAATAATTTTCATTGACTACCATGGAAAAGGAGGAACCATTAATGGCGACTATTAGATAGCGTTATTGGGTCGTTTTAAGGACAAAATCGCCGAAAAACGGCCGCATTTGAAGAAAAAGAAAGTGCTGCTTCACAAAGATAATGCACCGTGTCAAAAAACCATTAATTGGTTCTTCATCTACCGTATTCTCCAGATCTGACCTCCAGCGACTATTTCCTGTTCTCAGATCTCAAAAGAATGCTCGCTGGGAAGAAATTTTCGTCGAATGAAGAGGTGATCGACGAAACTGAGGCCTATTTTGAAGCAAAGGACAAATCGTACTACAAAAATGGTATCGAAAAGTTGGAGGGTCTCACAGTGTCTCTCTTCAGTGTATGACGCTTGAAGGGAATTATGTTGAATAAAAAAACTAATTTTGCAGAAAAAATGTGTTTTACTATGGTAGGCCGTGGACTTTTCAAATCACCTATTAGATGCGGACAAATAGGAAAAGGACAAATTGTGGCAAACTTTAAGAATAAATTCCATTTGAGCATTTTCTCAAATAACTGGTAGTAGATAAGCTTAAGTATGAAGTTGTAGTGCCAAGGGATAGAAATAGCAGAATAAACTTCTGTACATTCCCAAAGGTGCCACCAGTGTTTATTTCTTAAAATAGTGCACAATTAACTAACGCTGGAATCCGTGCCTAACTATTTCAATGAATTGCTGACCTGTCTGATAGTTTTTTGACAATTCGAGCTGGGTTTTCATCCAATAAGTTTTATAATTCATCGTCTACGAACTTTTTGATCCTCGAGGCCATTCTTTGACATCAAAATTATCATTTTTTTTAATTTTGCAATCAAAACCGCCGATTGGGATATAAAGAAGCAGCATCGCCATAAATTTCAGATGTTTGATATGCTTCGACAACAGATTTTGAATATTTCAAGATTAATGTTTATATACACCTAGATAATTCTATAACGTCAAATCGAAAACTATTGTATGTAGAGAAATGACAAAATCTTTGAATTTAATAGTTAGTTCAGCTGGTTGAACGGTTATTTTCATCAATAAATATCACTGGTTAAAATACATGTAAGTATCTAATTTAAGTTAAATTATTGTACATATTAGCATTGGGATTTATCGACTGAAAACAGTCGATAGTCGCAAAACAGTCGAACTAATTGGTAGTCAAAAAAGTAGTCGAATGAAAATACTAATTAATATTTCAGTCAAATACATGCTTTTGCTGTTAAATCATTTGAAGCTCAAGTATCGAAATTGTTGTAGCGCCGAGTCTTATGAAAAATTGTTCAAAATATTGGTGATGATATTAGAATAGACAATAGACAATTTTAACCAAATTATGATGAAAATGGCCTTCTGGAATATCCATTCTCAAAGCGCAGTAACTTATGATAGAGTAAACGAATAGCGTTTTATCTAAAATATAACTTTTATAACTAAAATGTTTGCAGAGACTGCTACTTTACAAACGCGATATAGTATGGCTTCATTGAATAAATATTGCTAATGATATACGACTTTAAACCACCCATTAGAAAAAATTGAAATTACTTTTTCCCTGTTTTTTATTTACGAGATATCTTTTTTTATTTATTAATTGTACTTTTTATATTACTGGCGTTTTTATTTTCTTAACTCAAGAAAATTAACTTAAATAATCAGCGATTAATCCACAATAACAAAAATATCCCTAGACTTAGTAAGATATAGGCATCTTAATTCATTGACACGACCAACATGTGTTTTCTATAAACAAACGGTTACAGTACCATTATGTTAAAATGTAGCTGAATGAACAGAACGCAAAACATATGAGGTGATGGTTTTTTGTTTAGCATTTATGCCATTGTCATACTACAATACAAACCCATTACTAAATAGACAAAGAACACCGAATAACAAAACAAAATGCTACAATCTTCAAACAATAAAACTATAAATATCAGGAGAAACATAAATATTAAAGAAACTATAAATACTAATAAAAACCTAATTTTAAATATTTTGCATTGTCGGTCAAATTTGAACTATTTGTTTCAGGATTGGAGCTTATGAGAAAAATATCGATACATCAATATTTTTTCCAGATTTGGGACCTTGTTTTTGGTTGTCTCGTTCGTAAATCTTTGATGCGTTTATTGATTATGACTAACAAGTGTGTTACAGATTATATATCATCCGAAAATATCCATAAATATACTGGAGTAAAATAACTGTAAATTGTGAGATACGTAATTGTAAATATTGGTACAAATCAATTTATTACAATTGTTAACGACATAATTCAGAAAATTGCTGGATCTGCTGTGCTTAAACCAGTTTTAACGTAGTAGTATGCACTGCCAGTCATTACCGGTTTTTCTCACAGATGTCGCTGGGCTTAAGTATGAAATGTTATGATTTGACACATATGTCATTTTATTCTACTGATATCAAGCTTCAAAGCTATACATGCTATATTTTGCGAAAGCAACACTGTCATATATTTATACGTCTCTTTGAAAATGTCAAGTTGCATGTCTGAAAATGTGCATTTGTGGCATGCATTACTTTTCTTATTTAATCAAAAAAAGCCGCTGAAAGTCATAATTTGCTGGTAGGTAACTTACGGTAAGCATGCTCGAACCTTAAAAGCATGTGAGGCGTGGTTTCAAAATATAAAAAGTGGTGATTTCGATATACAAGACCACCGCAAGAACGTTCTGGTAGGCCGAAAAGGTTTGAAGATGCCAAACTGCAAGAGTTATTGGATGAAGTCCCAACTTAAGAATACTTGGCAGAAGCTTTAAATGTGGCTCAAGAAACGATTAGTGACCAATTACGAGCAATGGAGAAAATCCAAAAGATAAGAAAATTGGTACCACA
This sequence comes from Rhynchophorus ferrugineus, assembly GCF_030347505.1. Taxonomy (NCBI): domain Eukaryota; kingdom Metazoa; phylum Arthropoda; class Insecta; order Coleoptera; family Curculionidae; genus Rhynchophorus; species Rhynchophorus ferrugineus. The sequence continues at coordinate 18,896,774 of NW_027472589.1, forward strand.
TCAATTAAATGTGGCGAAAATCGAAAAATCGCATGTGAAATTTTGCTTCAAAGGTATGATCGGAAGTCATTTCTGCATCGAATGAAATGAATTTCATCGGATTTTATTTTGAAAACTCTAACCGTAAAAATCCTGGTTATCACCTGGCAAAGTCGGTAGATCGACTCCAAGGCCAAATCGTTTTGGTCATGGTCAAAAATTTGGTGGCGTGGTGTATTACTTACGAACTGTCGAAACATGGTGAACAGTTAATAATGATCGCTACTAACAACAAATGATCAATTTGAACCATGCATTGATCGAAAAATTCCGTAATGGACCTGAAGACACGGTAAAGTCATTTTAAACCGGTCAAGGGACCGTTGGAAGCACTTGGATGGGATATATTATCGCGTTCGTTGAATTCTCCAGACTGTGTTCTTTCTGATTACTATATATTCTGACATATGAGTCGTGGCCTGACTGAACCTGAAGATACTAAAAATGGGTCGATCCGTGAAGAGTTTCAAAAGATACATCGTTCTTTCGAGATGAAATCCGTAAATTGCCTGAAAGTTTGTAAAGAGTAGCAGCTATCGATGGACCATACTTTTAATAAAATACATTGTACCGATTTTTCACAATAAAGCTTCAATTTTTTTTAATATTTAATTTTTAAACTAATTTATAGGATAAATAATTTGATACCTTCGGAGCTAAGTATTAATGTGTACAATACAATTCGACAAATATTTGATAAATATATGGCACAAACTGAAAAGTAAATACTAACGACACCGCTGTGGCATAAGTATGGTCACAGAAATGTTCAGGGCAATAAATCACGACACTTAGGAAAATGGATATCTCAAACCTTTAAAATGAATTAACAATATTGCATGGTACAAATTTTTGAAACATATATGTAAACATTTAATGATACTAACACCCAAGTATATCTGAAATTGGCAAAACCAATGTAAATATTTAAAATATACTTCCGAAGCTACTAAATATAACTATTTTAATTAAGTCTATATTATGAAGTTAATGTATTCCGTAAAGTAATTAACTAGCTTAAAATTTATTGATATCTTTTACAAATGGTCTGAATAAATATTTACAATTGAGGTAAAGTTCGGAAAATGTTTATTAACACGCAATTATATGGGATAATAAACATCAGACACCGCTGTGGCATAAGTATGACCACAAAAATGTTCAGGGCAACAAATCACGACACTTAGGAAAATGGATATATTGCAAACCTTTAAAATGATTTAACAATATTGCGGAATCGAGTATGTAATAGTTAACACACGCCCATTAATATTGCATCGTACAAATTTTTGAAACATATATGTAAACATTTAATGATACTAACGCCCAAGTATATCTGAAATTGGCAAAACCAATGTAAATATTTAAAATATACTTTAAAAATAAAACTCCGAAGCTACTAAACTTAACTATTTTAATTAAGTCTATATTGTGAAGTTAATGTATTCCGTGAAGTCATTAACTAGCTTAAAATTTATTGATATCTTTTACAAATGGTCTGAATAAATATTTACAATTGAGGTAAAGTTCGGAAAATGTTTATTAACACGCAATTATATGAGATAATAAACATCAGAAACCTAACTGAGTTATTAATTAATATCATCGTCATATTTGTGTTCATATTAATATTTATTAGGTTGGTCCTTTTTTTCTAAAACTGGTTCTACTTTTATTCTATGTTTCATTGACAAGAAGCAAGTCGCGCTGTAATCCTACATAGTGTCCGGATAATTACTCTTGTATAGAAAAATATGGTTATATAGATAACAGTTCCCAGATGAATTCACTTTCACTTTTAGTTCATTTTGGCTTTAACATTAACAAAATTCTAATGAAACAAAAGTAAATATAAAATAATTCATATATTATAGAAGGATTTAAGCTACACTTACAATAGTTGCAATAACTATACAGCCACAATAGTTGATAGTTACTAAATTGTTAATCTGTCCAACACTTGTTCATGGTTCCATCGGCAATTTATTCTTCTGTGTGACTGATAGAATTCATCTAAATTGTGGTGTAGACAATGCTTCTTTCTACAAGTCCAAACTGTTTTTTGTTGTATATTCCTTTCGACCAGCTCATGTCTATTAGAATAATTCTTTGCCATTCCTTATATTAATTCGATAGAATTAAGCATGCAATGATAGAGAGGGGGTGTAATACTCTTTTATGATATTCTTCAACTGTGTATCTTTTTTCAGCCTTGCTTCTAAGAAAGAAAATTACATAAAACGACTTTTAGTTTATATTTACACTGGGTATGTATAAAAGTTTAAAAAATGTACAGTTAAAAATTGTTCTCCCTCAAAGTGCTGCATATTACTGAATTTTCTGAAACTACAAATTAACGGTTTCCTCTAAAAAAATTGTATTTGTTTTAACTTTTTTTTCATACATTTCATATGTTTGATTCCGAAAAGAGCCAATATCAAGGTGATCTTGAATTCGTCACCTCCTTCGCATGTGGACGGTTTCTCTTTAGTGAATCTTTTATTGAGAGATTTTAACCACAAGGCCCATACTAATAGTCAAATAGTCAATTTTCATCAAATGAAAATATAAAATTTTTTATAAGCTGTTTTACAAACTTCTGGAAAAACCGCTATCTTAGAATAAGTCTGTTGAAGTTAAGGAAACTATACATATCTAGCAAACTAATATAATGGCTTTATTTAGAAATTATGAAATAATAAATGAAGCTAATCTTGTAACTGAATTGAAAGTTTATTTATACAGTATTGAAAAAAACCGTATTAAGTGATCCTTTGTTATTTAAATAAGTTTACAGTTATTTATATCATCATGAAGTTGTTGATGTAAATATTTAAGATTTATATAACATTCGGATATTTATGATGAAAATGATTGTAAACATTTTATATGGTGGTTACAGAAAGGTTTTTAACATGTTTTGTGGGCATATAGTTTTAAAACAATGACTTTTAATTTACTTATTTAAATATATTATTATTATTATTTTAAAATTATTTTATTTTAATGGAATATATAGACGGGATAGATAACACTACTGCTCTAATTCTATTTTAACATAAACCGAGCCCTTATAATGTAAACAAGCTTCACTCACCACATATCATAATTAGATATAAATGTGCCCTTTTCTCCAAAGATTAGAACTGTATTCAGTCGCTGAACTACCTTCCTGAAGAAATGAATAAAGGGATGGTGGGCAGCTTACAGGTTGTGCCTTTATGCCAATTAGCCTTTGTTCATTTTCTGAATTGCACTATTTTGCCCTAGTTTTCATGGTATATTCTGTATGGTTTTCCAAGTTTTGGTGACTCCAAATTCCAAGAGTCTGCGACTGAGCAACCGCAATCCGCCTTTAGTGGCTATGGAGCTTGAAGTGCAAGCTTCTAGCGAAGCTCTAGAATAATAGACTATGTTAGTTCACAACAACTTCAGTGCACCTTTGGTGACCTGAACTGTGATATGTGCCAAGAATCCACGAACTAGGAATATTTCTGAAAGCATAGATGTTTTCTAATTCTAATAGCACACAGGGTCTATATTAATTTTGGGCCTGAAAATTTGCAGATTTAATTAAAATGTATAAATCAGAATGGATACCCTTGAGACAATGAGTCAGATTCATCCCAGAATGGGACAAACGAATGGGTAGAATGTTTTGAAGATTTTGAGAAAACAAAATCTAAGGTAGATTGGATTCAATGCATCATATTTCATTGCCGCATCTAACCCTCGCAGCAGGCATCCTGGCACCTATCCCACATTCACCTTTTAGATAGCTCATGAATGGAACTGCTATTGGAGTCCTTTTGTTTCTAAAAAGCAGTGTCAGTGATTTACGGATTAGCTTCGTTATCATCTCTCTTCCAAATGCTTTGGTTACACATAATTGAACTTACATTAGACTAGGACGCATTCAAAACAGCTACTTCTTGCAACTAATTATATACAGTGAAATGAACGAATCGATATTTAAGCTGTGGAACTACAGTTCGACTTCTCAAATTTGCAATGGTGCTAATACAGACTCATAAATCCTTCATAATTTCTCCATGCAGTTTGCAAGATTCGGGACAAAACGGCAGTAACTATTCCAAAAAGGGCACTCTTTCATAAATATGAATTTACGTGGTCGGTGCTCTATTAAAATTCTCTTAACACTAGCCTAATTAATATTTCCTCAAACATGAAAGAAAATTATCTGGTATGTGTCAATCAGCGAAAAGCTTCAATCGTCAATTTTATTTTAAGAACAAAATGTATAATAACATTCGGCGCAACGTAAAACGCATTTCAACATTATATATAACGCATGCTAAAACCGCAAAATTTATATATATAATTAGAATAAGGGTGTTCCCCCCGGTTATCAAGTCAATTTTGTAATTTTGTTGTAGAAAAGTGAACTAGGAGATTTTTAAAAATATCTCTTATCTGAATGTATATATGATGAATGTATGTATAATGAATGCGTATGTATATAAATAAGCAAAATATGTTGAGATTTCATAAAAAAATTAAAAACTGAAAGACAGAAGTTAGGTTACTATAATTAGTGTTAAATTTATTGCATTAATTGTTGTGTTAAACTACTTAAATTTTCTTAGTATATTTTTGGGAAAATCTTTCAAGGAATAATTTTTTTATACAGCTTTTTTATTGTTACTGATATATTATTGGTACTCGTTACTGACTAACTTATAATTTGTCTCTATAGTGACAACTAATCTAGGAACATCCATTGCCGTTTACGTTTCTAATAAAATAAAAAAAGATTTTAAAACTGTTTTTTTACCATTATGTACTAAATGGTGTTACCACACACGGTTTGCTTCTCTTGAACCTGCCTTTTAGTTCAGTGCTATCTTAGAGTTGCAGCACCTCAATCTTAACACAGAATTTTTCCCCGTCTCGTTGCGAATTTTTTAATTTCCTCTATTAGAATTGTAATTCGAGGGTTTCGGTGTAAGTAACTATTCCTATATTATCTGGGTATATATATAATACTTCTCAGGACTTTATCATGAAATATTTGTATGATATTGATGATATTTATCGTAAAGCATCCCAATTCCATACGTTCCATAGGTTCTATTATTTGCTCGACCGGTAGTAACTTATTATTTTATTATTTCCCCGATACATTGATATTTTTCAATACTTTTTTCATAGCATTGATAGTTATATAGCGATCTTGAGGCATGTCGAATTTTACATCGTGGAATAACGGTCTACAAAATATCTAGAAATATAATCCCAGATGTTGAACACGGGTGAGGTATCAGCAGCGCCAACTAGAACACGATAACGAATAGCTGGTAACCCCGAGACGTTTATCTGGGATGTTATTGAAGGGTACTTTGGAGCATTCAGTATCTGACCACCGTTCAGTTTAGACGTGCCACCATCGACTGCCCAAGCATCACCTCCAAGTAACACCGCTGCTATCCGTTTTGTCTATTTTGTATTTTCCACATTTTATATTACATCAATAAATAACGATCACATGATGTAAACACTACTGTTTCATTTCGTTTGTACCTCCATTCACCGAGCCATATAATTTACCCCAAAGTTATAAATGAAAGTAGCAAACTTTTAATTGCAACGTAATATATTTTTATTTTGTTTATAAGTAGAGAAATGAAACAAGTAATATTAAATTATCCTGATTATTTTCTTCATTAGTAAATATACAAATTAACATCAAAGTATAGGATTATTAAATGTTTTTCTTGTTTGTTAATCACTTATTTCAAAAAGGTTGGCATCTATATCACATTTACCCTATATGAATAAATCTGTCTTACACATTAAACAATATTCGCAAAATTGACATTTTCGCCTGTCAGTTAATGTTCTCCTTCATCTAATTTCCCTATATACCTGTTATTTCGTGGAAATTTAAAGTAATCTTCATTTTGTTGTTAACACGGCATCGTCCTTGACTCGTCTCTTTCCTCGTACATTTGGTCCCCTTTTTGATTATATGACTAACGTGATTTCTCGGATGCTCCGTGAATTCCAAGAGGAAGCACATCATTTGTCAATTACCTATTTAATACGACGATATACCCAACTTCGCTTTGACCTGAGAACCAGCGACGTTATTGATGCAAAGTAGCCTTTTGTTTAGTGCAACAGCCAACAATTTTCCCATCAAAAAAATCTTTCTCGTTTTTGTTGTCGCGGCCCAATTCCCATGGAACCTTTGTTGTGGAGCCAAAGCTCCAAAAGAACTAATTTTTCACACATACATAATCGTTATTTGCGTTAGAAGTGGCGGCGTTTCCTCGACTAAAAAAATATCGTCCGTATTTCAACACGTACCGACTGGAAGCCAACTGCCATTGCCAACTGTATGCTGGCTACTGTTATGTTTGTTATGTGGATACAACAACAGTTGCAGTTTTAATAATTACGAGAAATAACAAAGAAAAAAACAAAACCAGCGGTAAAGGGATTTCGTCGTTTTTATTGTATCAATTAAAAAAAAATATTTAACTTTTTGGTAAATAATATTTCTTCCTCTAGTCGTTTATCTGATCTCTATATGACATAATAATATAAATGAATTCATATGGCATTTGACTTGGAAACAATCCTGGTATTTTTTCTTAAGCGACAAATTGTGAATAACTTATTTGATCTTTTCCATTCTTCAGATCTTAATAGAGTCAATCGATAGCTGCTACTCTTTACAAATTTTCAGGCAATTTACGGATTTTATCTCGAAAGGACTTTTGTGTCTATCCATTTTTGGTATCTTCATAAGAAGTAAAGCCCTACTCCGATAGGTCATAACTCGATATGTCGAAACAAGTAGTAATCAGAAGGAGCAAGATCTGGTGAATACGGCAGGTGGTGTAGCATTCTCCATTTTAATGTTTCCAAGCATGTTTTTACCAGTGTTGCAATCTATGGTCGAGCGTTGTGATGCTAAGGAATAACAATTTTGTGTCTTTGTTCGTATTCCGGTCGTTTTTCGTATAATGCTCGGCTCAAATGCATGACTTGCAGTCGACAGTGGTCCCCATGGATGGTTTCTTCGTGTAATTTTGGCTGTCCATAACACCTGTTGTCTACGATGTCAAAATCACCACTTTTAAAACATCGATACCAATATTCACGTGTTGAAATCAATGGAGCCATAAGTTTTACACACAATTCGATGAACTTCAGCCACTTTTTTTTTCTTTAAATTGAAGTAAAACTTCCCGCAAGTGCGATTTAACTGACACTAGTACAGTAATTTTCAATGCACAGAAAGAAATTATTCGGACCTCCAACGAAATGATACGTACTGAAAAGTGAAGTCTGTCAATGAGGCTTCAACATGAAGTTGCTAACAAATGTAGCCGATGCGATTAATACACAGTATCACTATATGTTGTAAATCGTTTAATATTGATTTATCGACTTAATAGTATACATAAGTAGCTACAAAATGTTACAAAGAATTAGAGGGAACAATTTAATAAATCGTTTGTTTACAATGATAAATTTTAATGCCGTGGTAAAAATCAGTCCAGGAATTTAACATCACTTACCAATTGATAACACTTGTCTTGACAAATAATAATCTCCACCATGGGTTGGTTTCAAAGACTCATTTATGACAAAGCCGCGGGCGTTTACCCATTCCACGTTGCGAGCACTACACTCTTGGTATAGCACATAATATTTTCTGGAATATATGCCTAAAACTTGCTGTACTTTATTAATTTTTTTTTTAATAAAAAGCAAAATAATAGTCCTGAGCATTCTTTGGATAGATTTTTAAAATTAATATTATTAATAATTAGTATTATTTAAATTAGTGAATCAGCATTCAGAGACTCGGAAAAGGGCGCCGTTAACTAGCCAATTAGAAAATTTGCCTAATGCCTAGTTTCTTCACCATGTCAATGTCGAGGCAATCCAGCACTTCCACTCAGCACCGCCGATCTGACTGCTCAACTCAGTATAAAGACTAAACGGTTAAAGCTCGTGCAGTGTGGTGTTGGTACAAAGCGCATTTATAGCATATGTAGTGCGTTAGATTTTTATTTGTAATAAATTAGGATTGTACAATATTCCGTCATACGTACCGGTACATTACCGGTTTATAACCTCTTATCACTATTGTTTAGAAGAACTTTGGCTGGCTAGTTCGGTTACACTTTCGTACTTATCGGAGGACATTGCGTCTCTTTTTCACTAAAATAAAATGAAAAGGAAAATATTGTCTGATTCTAAGACAGATTTACAAATTGCCACAGGGAATACATAAAAATTAAAATTCAAAAACAATTAAACAAAGTTTCTTATCAAAATAGCCTAGTTATCATACCATTTTATCGATGCCTATTCACAACAAACTTTCAACAAAGCTCGGTGGCTTTCACCAGCACACTTCTAAGAACTAAATAGAAAAAGCAATATTTCCCGTAAATGGTGTTTTGTTGCCAAAGAATTCCATGTATTTACATCTGAAAAAAAGTTGGTTCTGCTTCAGCAAAATTATAAATAATTAGCATATCGTTACAGAAATGCCTGATGTACTATAGCCTCATATGTTCCGCCACATATCTATATAAATAAAAATGAATTTTCGAAATTTCTTAAATTACGCACATAACTAGAACCGCCACACTAAATTGGATAGTTTTTGTTTTGTTGTATTCGTTATTGCCACGAGTAGCTTTGTACAAATAAATTGTCTTGTCGACGTGTGTTTTACCTTAAAATCTCACAATATGAAGAGAAGAAAGCAGCTGAAGGTAGTTGACAAAACATTGACAGATGGGCGTTTTTAATGCGTTTTAATTGGTTAAATAAATAAAAATATAAATATTATTATTAATAATTTTTTTAAATTAATTTTTAAATATCATTATAATTAGTTATAATAATTAAACCAAAATAATTACGAATATTAGCAGCTTAACTTAAGTCACACTGAAGAATCTAGAACCTAGCTATTAAAAGATGATGATCAAATGTAGTGAAATTCATCCTAAACGACGAGAAGTTATTGACTGTTCAAATGATAATATTTAGTATTGTAATTTAAAATGGAAGGAATGGTGAATATTTAGAAATGTGCTATATAACATGTCAATTAAAAAGTCCCCGACCTACCATAGTAAAATACGTTTTTTTCGCAAAATTTGTTTTTTTTATTCAACATAATTCCCTTCAAGGGTGATACATTGATTATAGCGGACTTCCAACTTTTTGATACCATTTTTGTAGTACGATTTGCCCTTTGCTTCAAAATAGGCCTGAGTTTCGTTGATCACCTCTTCATTCGGCGAAAATTTCTTCTCAGCGAGCATTCTTTTAAGATCTGAAAACAGGAAATGGTCGCTGGGGGTCAGATCTGGAGAATACGGTGGATGAGGAAGCAATTCGACGCCAAATTCATGGATTTTTGACACGGTGCATTGTTTTGATTTAGTAGCACTTTCTTTTTCTTCAAATGCGGCCGTTTTCGGCGATTTCGTCCTTCAAACGGTCCAATAACGCTATGTAATAGTCGCTGTTGATGGTCCTTCCTTTTTCAAGGTAGTTAATGGAAATTATTCCATGCTCATTCCAAGATTAAAGACGCCATAACCTTGCCAGCCGACTGTTGCGTTTTCTCACGCTTTGGAGCGGGTTCATCGTGTGCAGTCCACTCAGATGACTGTCGATTGGACTTCGGACTGAAATGATGGTGCCATATTTCATCCATTGTCACATATCGACGCAAAAACTCGGGTTTATTACGCTTGATCATCTTCAAATACTGCTCCGAATCATCAACTCGTCGTTGTTTTTGTCACCCACTTTGCACAGAGCCTTCTCATATCCAAATATTCGTGAATGATATGATGTACACGTACACGTTCAGTTGATGTCTTTAGAGTTTCTGCTATTTCATTCAATTTCAATTTACAGTCATTCAAAATTATTTTGTGGATTTTTAAAATGTTTTCGTCGGTAACAACTTCTTTTGGACGTCCACTGCGTTGACCGTCTTCGGTGCTCATTTTACCACGCCTAAACTTAGCATACCAGTCCTTGATGGTTGATTTTCCTGGGGCAGTGTCCGGAAACTCGGCACCAAGCCAAGTTTTTGCTTCAACTATATTTTTCCCTTCAAAAAGCAATTTTTTTTCAACACGCAAAATTCCCTTTTGTCCATTTTTTTCAGAATAAGAAAAGTTCCTTCACTCATAATGCTATAATTTACAAACTAATGATCCGACAGCTGTCAAATTTATACACGCATCTTTTGAGGGTTAAGGATTCTGTTTATATTTTACACCTAGATTCCACCATCAAGTTTATCTTGTGGTTAGAGAAGATTCATTCATTCAAGTCGAATTAATATTTCCTGAGACATGAAAGAAAATTATCTGGTACGTGTCAATTAGCGAAAAGCTTCAATCGTCAATTTTATTTTAAGAACAAAATTTATAATAACATTCGGTGCAACGTAAAACGCATTTCAACATTATATAACGCATGACAAAACCGTTAAATTTATTCGGAAAAAATATCCCATTAAATTCAGCAATTTTCGATGACAAAGAATTTAATAAAATGTATGTTTTTATTTCCCTTAGTTAGTTCTGTCTTAAATATAATGATACATTTCTAGCAATATATACAATTAAAATAAGGAAGTTTATTAGTTTTAGTGAGCTGAATTAGGGATATATTAGGGTCAAAAAAATATCGATATATCGATAATTTTTGCCGATATATTTTCCCCCGATATATTGATATTTTTGAATATATTTTTTATCGTATTGATAGTTGTAAAAGAAAGTAGTAAACTTTTAATTGCAAAGTAACATATTGATATTAAAAACCTAGGGTTTTTGAAGGAGAGTATCAAACTTTTGTTTTGGGATTTATTTCTAACTCTCCTCCCTTCGGTTATCAAGTAAATTTTGTTGTGGAAAAATAGGATTAGTATATTTAAAATAACGATATTTTTCTCTGCGGTCGTCATCTCTTGTCTGAATGTATGTATAATGAATGCATGTGTATATAAATAAGCAAAATATGTTGAGGTTTCATAAACATTCAAAGGACCCAAATATAAAAGTTTGATTACTATAGTTACTGTTAAATATATTCTATTAATTGTTGTGTTAAACTACTTAAAATTTTCTTAGTATATTTTTGGAAAAAAATATTTGGGAAATATCTCAACGAGTAATTTTTTATACAGCTTTTTTATTGTTACTTTAATTACTTATAATTTGTCTATAGTGACAAGTAATCTAGAAACACCCATTGAAGCTTACGTTTCTAATAAAATTAAAAAAATAGAACTTTTTAGTGTTTTTTTACCATTTACTAAATGGTTTCACTACACATGGTTTGCTTCTCTTGTACCTACATTTTTGTTCAGTGTTATCTTAGAGTTGCAGGTTGCACTTCGATGTTAACACAGCAGTTTTTTTCTCATATCTGGTTGCGAAACTTTTAATTTCCTCTAATAGAATTGCAATTCGAGGGTTTATAATACTTCTCAGGACTGTATTATGAAATTTTTGTATGATATTGATGTTATTTCTCGTAGAACATCCCCATAACTGAATTCAGTACGGCCACATAGATTCTTCACATGGGATTGGCTAGCAGCAACTTATCATGTATGGATAATTTAGATTTAGATTTTTTCTAAATAACCAGTAATATTTATTTTGTATTTTAATGCGTATGCTTTTTCTATGTGCTTTTTCCAACGAAGTTTTGCACCAAGCTTCATTCCAAGGTAATTAGCGTTGTTACTGTATGGGATAATAGTATTAATCATATTTATTGGTACATGAATAATTTAGTTGTAAGTGAATTCAATGCACTGATTGACTTTGACTATTCACCATGTCTGGGTTCACTTACAACTACATTTTCGCTATTTTCTCCAACTGCCATAATAACATTTTCTATTCGCGTCTATACAGTAGGTGAAGAACAGGTCTGAAAACACTGCCTTATGGTACACTTGCTTTTGTTTCTATCATTGTTGAGTAGGCTTCTTGTTTAACGTCCAAAATTATGGCTGAGGGGTACATTTTATGCTTCGGACACGTAGTATAAAATTTATACATTCATCCTTTATGCCAGGCTTTATCGAAGGCTTACGCTACGTCCAATATCTATGCTGATAAAACAAGTTATAAGGGTAAGGTAAAAGTTCATTAGTGAAATACTGCAGTTTTCAATTAAAACGTCATTTTATAGATACAAAATAAAACACGTTTTGCCTTCGACACTCTTAGAGGTGTGAAAATATTGATCTATGGCTATGTGTTAAGTCAAATGATCGAACAAATAGTACACTTAATACTGCAGTTTTGCCGTCGTCAACTCACACTATGATTTTTTATTCTTTCAGCCATGCTTCTTACCGCGAATTTTGGTTGGTAGCTGTAATTGCAATGCCTTTTTCCATATAATCAGATAACAGAGTCCTTTTCGCGCCCCAAAACTCACTCACCATCATATTTCCAATAGATTTCACCAGGGCTAAACTATCAGTCTGCTAAATAAGTCCAAATATTGGTGAGAAAATCGTTTACCTGATTTAGATTCGATAAAAAAGAACGGGCCATATAAATTGGAAAGAAAAAAGAAAGTTAAAATTTAGTGTATTCGAAGATAAAACTCAGAAAGATCGATTTCTATATACATAAATAGATTTAAACTCTGAGTATAGTTTTATTATTAAGTTCAACCATTCAACAAGTTGTAGCGGCAACTTTTTCAATGGCAATTCCTTTAATAAAATAGTTAGAGGCCTATGGCTTTGTGAATAAGACGAATAAGGTGAATAAGTAAGGCGAAATAAAATAGTGATGGTTATATGATGTGACCGTTGTTTATTATATTTATTGTTGACGTTAAATAAAAATAGAAAATACAATACATAAAGGGCAGGGACGCAATACTACCTGAAGAGTGGCGTAGGCAGTTAATTGTGTAATGTCATTGGTAATTGTATTATCAATTGGTACATCTGAATTGAACGATAGTCGGTCACTGAATGATCAAAAGTTCCTTTTAATGATATCCGAGAACAACGTCAGGGGGTTGTCAGAATTTCGTTATCGTTTACTCAACGTTGCTGTTAGCACCGCGCACGTGTTCGACATCTGAGATAATATTTACTGAGTATTTTGTAGGCCGCTATTCTAAGACATAAAATTCAGCATGCCTCAAGTTCGCTACAATAGTTTATATTATTAAGTAAAGAAAAGTTTTTGTTATTTTAAACCTTTTACATTTCATAACTTGTATGTGTATATATAGTCTATTCAAAGTTTTTTTTGTACATACGTCATCAATATGTTTAATGTATTGCCTGCCGCAATTTGTAAATTCGTTTCAGAATGAGACAATATTTTCTTTCTCATTTTATTCTAGTTAAAATAAAAAGAGACACAAAGTTGTCTGTTCAGTTCGAACGCGTAAACGAATGAACCTGTTGATACATGAAAACTCAGAGTTTATACGGCAACATTGCAACGTTTTGACGACACAAATTTAGACGACGTATGTACAAAATAACTTTGAATAGATTATATATACAAGAATTCCTTGTTTAATTGTATAAGATAATAAAAGTACTTGTCTAAATGTATTGTCTATTCAAAATCTGATTAAACTGAAGTTGTCAAGGAAACGTTAGTCAAGCCCGCGGCGTCTCCGATTTGTTTCTGTGCATGAATAGCTTCTGTATGTTGAAATTATCGCCGCTTTTCGCCCGACGCTACTCCAGGGGTCTATTTTAACCCAATTCGTCGTTGTTAGGACAGCCGTATCGTATGATAAACAATAAATATCCGCCGGTGTTGTTCGTGAGACGATGCTTCGTCACGGATTGGAATACAAAAACGCCTCTGGATGATATCAGAATGTCAAGTTTATTGTTCGAGAGATTGTCGAAGGACGGAAGGGTAGAGAGCGTTTCACTATCTGTATATTAATGGTTCATTATTAACATTAAATACAAGGGATAGACAAAATATTATGAACACCATGCAATATAATAAAACTACTCTCGTGTAAATAATGTAACTCGTATATATAGCTCAGTTTACATCCCATATCTTGTAAGTTATTACGCTTTGTTCTGAGATTGTTAAAATAAGCAGTCGGTGAAATTTGTGATCTCTCAGATTTCGAAAGAAGGAGTAGGAATGTTCGTCGGGCAGGTCGGTCGGTCGAAATGTGTGGCTGTCGATGCGATTGTTTATCCGAACACTCACTACTATTTTTGGAAGGAATTTGCACGAGAACTAAACACACTGGTAGCGCTGTGGAAGTGGTGCTGTTACAAGGGGGTAGGGAAAAGAAAATAGACCGAGACGTCGTCGTGATGGTCTTTTATATCCTGAAAGTGCATGGTACCAATCCACCGGCGTTGCCAACCTTTGAGCTTGTTGCAGCTGAATGCGTGGTGGCCTAAAGGGTCGTGGCGATCGCCTCAAAGGCAAATTGTTGGTGCTCGGTTAGTGGGAGCGTCCGTAATGAAAACAACTAAGCTATTTAGTGTTTAACGGTCGACAGTATCCACGTTAATGACAGAGTATACATCACCTGGTAAAACATCATCAGCGAAGAGTAATAGAGGACGAAACCTAAAGTTCCCTGATAAAGATTGACGTACTTTAAAAAGGATTGTGCGCAAAAGTGATAACAAAACTCAACATTCAGTAGAATAATAGTATTTCAAGCTCACGTTAAATCGCCAAAGAAGTGATACAAGGGTCACAAAACCTGGGCACTTGATAATTGGTAAAGAATGAGACATGGTCCGATAAATTATCGTTCAATTGTTTCCTAGAAATGAACTGCCTGCTTCTTACAGTTAAGCATGAAGGAGGTTCCGTTATGATTTGGACGGTATTATTATGGTATTCAGCTGGTATTCTGGTTCACATCACAGTGGGTTACTGCGAATAAATATCTCGATATCCTCAATAATGAAGTTCTTGTTATAATTGGCATATTGGTGACAAACACTGCCATATTTCAAGATGATTACACGCCCATACGCCCATCATTATTGAACTGATATGGGGAGTTTTAGAACCGAGAACGAGAAGTAGATTTCATTTTTTCATATAAATACATTTTTTTCATATAAATACAAAAAACGACCTTAATATAGGACAGCCGTAGCATTTATGCACGTTCGCCTCTAATGCGTAATTGAATGTCCTTAGGCATGAATATGAATATCTCCAACATCATTGCAGCAATTGACGGATATTTTGGTACAAAAATGGAAAAACACCCCGCTGGAAACTCTTCAGATACCCTACGAATTTATTCCGCGGAAAAATGCAACTGTTTTAAAACCAAATGGTGGCTCATCACAATTAATATTAATAAATAAATACGGACCGCCTTATCTCTAACTACTCCGCTCTTGCCTCTCATATAATTGCTGTTCTTCTTCCCAGGGCAATTAATTGGCGTGTTGCATCCCCTCTTCACTACCCCCTTCATAAATACATCTTTATGTCAATTTTATAAAAGAGAACGTTGTCCTTACCTTATTCGGTCCAAGTTCTTTGAAATTTTCCACTCTTACCCTAGCCGCAAGAACATATATACCGATTGCTCCATATCTTGCAGCGGGCTTGGAAGTGCATTTGTGGTGGATAACTGATCATTTCATTTCAAGCTCCCTGATCAGGGTTCAGTATTGACCGCTCAATCCTCAATTGGCACAATCCTTCAAGGAATGGCTAATCCTGACTGACTCCCGAAATGCTCTCGAATGTTTCCTTGAACAGAAGTTCAACCACCGCCTGGTCACCGACTTACTGTCAATCATCCGTACCTTCTATCTGAATGGGATCAGGACAAGTTTACTGTGGATCCCTTCTCACGTTGGTATACCGCGAGATGAGTGCGCGGATGCTGCGGCTAACTCGGCAGTCTCCTCTCCCCTCTCCATCACAAATATGTATATGCATACTGACCTTATCCCATTCGTTTTGTTGTTTCACAAAATACAAGCTATAACGTCGTTGGGCCCAGGAGGCCAACCAAAACAGGCTTTTTGAGGTTAAAGCTCTTTTTTTTTTCTCTCTTCGCGTTCTTTCCCTTCGTCACCATGTCATAGCTCTGAATCGACTGAGATTGGGCCACTGTCGTTTCTCGCACAGTCACTTGATGACTTCGAGCCTGCCTGCACACTGTGAGTTTTGTCACCGTGCCCCCATTTCGGTCAACCACATACTGAACGACTGTACACGTCTCATTCAAATGCCTTAACAGGAGAAAATACAGACTCCTCGGATTTCTACGGGAAATCAATTTTCTCCATAAATTCTAGCCTATGCTCAGTTAAGTGTTACTGACCAGATAACCATTACCACTTCGGTAAGGGTGCTAATGTCTGGATAGATCCTCTACTTCGTTATGGTTGTGTTTGTAGTCCTGTATTTATGTCCATTTTTAAATTGTATATACATCATTTATACTTTTAGCCCCCTGTTTGTGTTATTGATTTTATTTATTTATTAATTTATTATTTTATATATACACTTTATTTCTTTCCATGGTCTCCTTTATATCAACACCGTACTGTTATATAGACGCGAAATGACGATTTGCGCCAAAGCGACAAGAATAAAATAAATAAATAGTTTGGATAAAAGCCTGGAGTTCATATTATTATGTACATTCCCTATATAGGCTTCAAAATTATTTTATTTGTCTACGAATTGTAATAAAAAATTCAAGAAAAATTGTAATTATTTCAATGAATAGAAAAGAAAACTTTAAAGATGATAATATTATTCTTTGTATAATGGGATTTTTTTAGAAATAATAGTATGCTCAATAAGTTTACATAAATAACACAGATATAAAAACTTCGTACTGGTTCAACGATTCTCCAATTTATACATTTTTGGAAAATCGTTTTCTACGAAAGAGGTGGTGTAAATTTGGAGTATAAGTTATATGTTGAAGAAGATCGTTTAAATTGATGCATAATTATGTAAGGCAAAATTTAACCCCGAGTGTAAAATAAAAATTATATTTAAATAATTTAACATCCTAAACAAATAAAATCGGGAACCAACAAAAATTATATTATAGCGACTTACGCAATAAATAACATAAGAAATAATTAAAACTCATCCTTATCGAACGCCATCTTGATGTCGAGATGGTCGGGTTACGGTTCTGAAGAAGAAATGAAAACGTAAAACGTGTCTTTTTCTAAACCTGCGCACATTTTCCTTCATAACATTAGATTTAATCACTGCTTTTTCCGGAATGCATTTGCCATATCTGCAAAACAGTTAGTATTATTTCTCTCCTCATAAATTATAAACAATTACACAAATATTTATGCACATGAATATGTTACACTTTACAATATAATTTTCTACATTTTTCTTATATTAGTTATATACTCGTCTTTAGTTGTTTCCTCTTATTCACTTATGTGTTGGCAAAAAAGTTTCATTCAGCCACCGTCACTTTCACTATCAGAATCACTGTTCAAGTTACCATTGTTATAATTCGTTATTAAAGTTTTGTAAATTGTTAAATCGTAATCTCCCGAACACTTGCTTACGATTCCACCATTTGTCTTCTTCTTCTGTCTGAAGTTTATGCAAACCGAAAATGTTATTGTAGACAATGCTCCGTTCTACTGTGTATTTATTTTCATTTTCATTTTCAAACCTGTTTCTAAAAAAGAAAATTACCGTAAAACACAAATATTTAATTTAAATCTACTCAGTGACAAAACATTAACTCAGCTACAAGAGTAAAGCCATACCTGTTTCCTCTATGAACAATAATATATCTACATTGAAATATGTTAAACTAACAAATCCCAATAAAGTTTTATTGTAACTTTTACTTTTTTTCCATTAACTTGTGTTATCTTTACACTCTTTATTAGTGTTTTGTCAGGAGTGGCTCATTGAATGGTTCATGGTTCCATTTTGAATGTCTAAATGTTGTCTAAATGCTCTTACTTTTATTATATGTTTTTGAAAATGATATTCTTTTAAAAGCAATGCAAACAAGTTCTATTAGACCCCTTCGTGTGTTATGTTTTCTATGGATACTTCCCACACTAACAGTTTTCTCTGAAATGATTGTAGTAAATTATGTTTACAAAAAAAACTACTCACTGTTCTTATACATTTCATAAATTTGATCTCAAATAGGACCAACATCAAAGTGATCTTTATCCATCACCCGCTCTGTATGTGGATGCTTTCTTTTTTTTACCGTGAATACAACTACTTTTTTTTTGAGAAATGTTTGCTACAGTGTTTATATTAATATTAAGGGTAGCTGCAACACGCTAAAAAAATTTGCAATAAAACTGCAGCAACTTGACATTTAATGGTATCAATACTTACACCTCTCTAACCCATTTTCTGACAAGATGACCACCCATTATCTCGTTCCGATTTGATATAACTGATTAGAGACTATTTATGGGTTTGGCATATTCAATCAGAGTAATCACAAATATAAAACAATAGTTGGAAAGGTATCAAAACAACGTTTCCCGGTTTATAACCTCTAATTATTATCATTAATATAAAACGGTGTATGACAACACAAATCAAATTTTACGACGGATTCGGTTGCATCTTCTGACGAATCAGATAGTTTTCGGTCTCTTTTTAACTATAGTGTAATACTAACTAGCAAAATGAGAAATAAAATTCCGCTTTCAGTTTAAAACAATTTTTACTTTTTTACAAATTGAATTTGGCAACACATTCGACGTCATCTATGACGTGCATTGGCCGTTTTATTAACGATGATGTATGTTGATGTATAAAGTACAAAATAAAATATTTGAAAATGTAAAAGATATCACATATTTGTAATTAAACCGAAACCGTTGACACAACTAATCCGAAAACGATTTGGACTTGTTCGTTTCCGAACTTCAATCAACCGTATATTACTCAAATAATATTTGGCCTACTACTTCCTAATTATTATCAATTAGTGTTGTTTAGCCCTTATCTTTTATCTGCAAATATTTTATCAAGTTATCTGCGTCCCATTCTGGTCGAATTAACTTTCGGTCTTTAGATTTGATATTTTCGCTGAGTGGCGACTGACTCTCTTTCGTGTCGTCTGATCCCGCGAGAGTCACGTTTATTTATAGTTTTTTTCCTACCATGTGGAACTTTTCTCGTTTTTGTGTATGTTTGTTACCGACTCGATTATCTTTTATTAACTGTATCTCTCTTCTTTTTGCAGGGGGATTATATCAAGCACCCCGTCGTATACGAGCTGTCCCACAAGTACGGTCTTGTCACCGACAATCTGAGCGATTCTCAACTGCAAGGCAAGCTAGAGGAGCTCAAAGATATCATCAGAAAGTAAGCGTTACTTGTTGATATTCGAACCATTGAGGGATTACGTGGCCGTTATTTTTTCAGGGAGATCCGGAAGGAGCTCAAGATCAAGGAGGGGGCGGAGAAGTTGAGAGGTGTTTCGACGGATCGCAAATCACTGAGCCATGTGAACACCATCGTGAAGAACTCCAACTTTAAGCTGACCGAATTGAAGAACGAGCTCAGCGAATTGGAGTCGCAAATTATCCTGTCTCAGGGACAAGCGTCGCCGGTTTCCAATTGTATACTGTCTTCCAATGGAGGTAAGTTTTGATATTATAGATAGAAATTTGCGTTTCACATCAGTATACATAAGTCATAATATGTGAAAGGGTTTAGAAAATAAAATCTGTTAGTATTATTTAAACTTCAAAATAAAATGTGTGATTGTCCTGGGCAAGAATGTAAAATCCGACAAGGAAAATGATCCCAGTCACGCCAGTAACCAGGCTGGGTAAGACCGGTAGGCTCAATGCTGAGGAGCGCGGTTCGGAGCCCACGTTAAACTGTAGGTCCAGTTCAGATAAACCCCTAGTTGGTAAAAGGAGACTTTAAAATATATTTAAAAAATTTGGATATACAGTATTTATACTCTCAGACCCCCCTATTCGTGTTTAATTTATTTTATTTTATTTATTAATTTGTTATTTTATATATACAGTTTGTGTCTGTCCCTGTGCCCTATGCATCAACACCATGCTGTCTTACCGCGAAAATCATGATTGGCGCCTGTATACACGGAATAAGTCAATAAATACTAAATCAACTTCATCTAATCGAATTTAACGATTATTTACATTGAAACTTCGCATTTTCACCAATTAATATCGCAGATCAAAATACATACAAACATCTTATAGTATTTATACATTTAGTATACAACAGTTGGTAATTCCTTAATATTAATCCACATTCGCGGCATGATTACTATAACGTGATCTTAACCTCACATCGGGATAATTGTGATTAGCATTTTTTTACTTCGAAACACTCGCAGCATCCATGCGAATAACCCATAATGATTTTGCATTAAATTTGTCCGTAAATGCTATTGATCTAGTTTCTAGTCCATAAATAAAAACCGTTTTTGATAAGACACAGATGAATTTTACTAGAATATCCCTTTGAATGATCGAAGTACCAAATCGATAAACAGTCAACGGTCGTTTATTTAGCTTCAGCATCGAGAGCTACCGGATATATTTATATCGATATCGTAAAACCAGAAGTCGTTCACCACGACCTTGAAACGGCCGAAGGACGACCGGTGTTCGTGTCTTCGTCGATTTTAAACCAAATCAAAATATTTTAGGTTATTACATAAGTAAATCGGACACATCTTTAGCTAGATAGTAAAAATACATAATTCATTTTTGTTTGGTACTCGATGATTTCAAGGACGACCCGGAAGGTATTCTTGAAGATAAATAAGAAAATCGTACCGTTAATTGTTCCTCAGCCACGCCAAAACATTGATAGACAATGTTAGATACTTCAACTTATATCATTTTTATTTTCATCATCTCATAAACAAAACGATATTTTGGGTTCATGGATATTCATTTTTTTTCTGCAAGTCTATTTCTATTTATTACATCAAATATATTCTTTTTTAACCGATTTTTTTATTTTTCCATTCATCTCGGAACCAAAAAAAAACACGTTTATAAAAAATCTCTCTGATGGTGAATTAATAATTGTTTAAAATACCAATAAAATTAAAATATACAAAATATTGCTTGGTTTAATACAAGATACGGCATATAAAATTGTCTGAGATATTTCTTTACCAAACAGAACTCTTAATATATATCGATTTAATATATTTAATACAATTGAATATTTTTTGGTTTTATTGCCAGGCAGCCTGTAACCTTCACCATATCGTAATTAAATTTGTAATTGAATTATTTTTTCTTTAAAGTTATATCTTATACATTCAGTTTAATTAATACTCATTCCTATAACCATACCATAATTAATTTATTTCCAACAAAAATATTCTTAAAATATATTAGACGATATAATATTACGATAGCTTTATCTTTGTTATATGTTTAAATAAAGCTTTAATAAGTTTGCGCTTCCAAAAACTATATATGGATTGACTTCAAATTCTAACACGGCATTACATTTTAACAGAATCGTGATTTATCTATTTTTTATTGCGAATTTCCAACGGAAATAAAATTCTAAGCATTTTTGGTTAACTTACAAGTTATCAGACTACAGGGAAATGAACAACATGTGGTATATGATTGGCTTTCCACTTTTTAATTTATCCAGAATTCAGAAAAACTAACAAAACTATAGTTTTTTATTGGTACTCGAAAAAAATTAACAAATTATAGTCAGGCTGAAACGACAAATTGAGTTTATGATTATATAGTAATCCCAGTAAGAAATACATAAGTACTATGTGAATATAGTACTTCGTATATAGTACTATGTGAATTATATATATAGATGATATTATTTCCATATTAAAATGTACCATATTTGATATCAATTTTGTTTTGTTTCTTTCGCTTTCACTAATGTTTTCAATACCTCAGTTAAAAGGTTTTATATGTATTAAGTTATTTTGTGAAGAAAATATGTATAGTAGTAAATTCGAGCATCATAATAAGCATCTATTGTACAATTTTGATTTTATTTTAGTGTTTCTGCTTTCATTTCCACTAATTGTCTTAAACTATTAATAATCATAATCGAACTGTTTTTCGAAGAGAAACAATATCGTTTAGTACACTTCTCAACGAAATACAGGTCCTTAAAGAGTGAAATGGTGGTACATAACCAAATTAAATTGGGATGTTATTAATTTTATTTAAGTGCTCTTGCGCTCAACTAGCCCGTCATATCCCATATCTTGTTCACTTCACTGTAGTCTCATGTTATTATAGTTACATTTCCCTGGTAACAATTATTTTAACCGTCATTACGGAAGATATTGATATTACTATTCTATTTTAACCTCAGTAAAATAAAATAATTTCTTATGATTCATAGCCATAAATGGTAACTATTAAACAGAATTTATCATATTAACATCAGACCTAACCATTATGAAGTATGGCCAATTTAGGTAATACATTATAAGATAGTTTATAAGGAGGTAAAATAGTACATGCTATAACTTAAAATTAGTAACAATGTTTTGATATCATCTAAAATGTAAATTTAATTCTATTTTTACGGATAGTGTACTTTAATTTTATGTGATAATTTCAACCTTGAAATATTAACGAGAAGAGACAACCTGTAACCTTCACCATATTTTAATTAGATTTTGTTATTCTTTAATTTTATATTTGCCTTTAATTTTGTTTTATTATTATTCCCAAAAAAATCGTGGGTAGACGATAAAATAGACGACATTGTTTCTTTATAAATTAAACCGTAAACATGATAATAGTCAGATACTTCTGAGGCAAGCCATATTTAAGTAAAATAAACTTCAAAATTTCGAATTTTCAGATTAAACGATCAGACATCAACGAAAAATTCAAACTAGCCGGCCAACGGTCACTGTCGACGTCACCGGGTCCGTCTTCACCGATTGTCGCCGGTTCAAGTTCACTGATCTCTCTCTCTCGTTGGTCGGTGAATATTTGCCGGTTTTTTTTTCGCCACTGTCGCCGCCTCCGTGCCTCGGGCGGATTCCTTGAAACGATCACTGTCGCTGTTTAGACGAAGTGGTCCCGCGGATGGGGCGAAAACAAAAGGACCCGATCGAAAGGTCAACGAAAGTTTATATTTGGCATAGTTGTTAAGGTTGGGTATGTCGATTGATGTTCTGCGGTTTCGACCTTGATGCGTTACGCTTTTGGACGCAGGCGATGATGGAATTTCGGGAAAAAATGGAACCAGTTAACAGGTTTTCCGGTTGTAGTTTTATGAGTAAATATAGTATACTAGCTGGCTTCATATTAGTATACTAACGAAGAAAATTAAACCAAATCTTCTCTTTACTAAACGATCATGTAATTAAATAAAATGCTCTGTAATTCACAATAGTCTTTGAATATATCCAAAGTAGCAGTGAACTCACGTCATCTCGATTTATGACGTCAAAACTTCGCAATGTTGCACCATTTATCTTTAACATTTTAATTTATTTATATAATTTATTTTATTATTATATAACATCTGATGCATATATCATCGACTATAAACTACAATTAATTATGCAATTATAATAGTTTGCAGGTTAGGGTTCTGTTTTAGTATAGTTACACTAAAATATTTTTCAAACCCCCCACGGTATCCCCTGGAGGCCATCTAATTAACAATTGTACATCTAAGTAATGTATTTTTCTTTCATTTGAGAGCATATTTAACTTTTTACGGTTAGTTCTTGTTTCCTACCTTGCTGTATTTTCCTATCAAATCATTTGATATCATTGCATTTCTCCTTAGTTACTTCTGTTACTACCTGTCTACATTTCTCTTTATAAAATTATATTTAATCACTACATTCTTCCTAATGAATTTGCCGTATATTTGCCATGACAACAGTTAGTGTTTATTCTCTCCTCGTACATTTTTTTTGACCAAATATTCATATATTCTGAACAATTATACACATATCTATGCACGTAAATCTTTCACACTCTACAATACGATTTTATACAGTTATCCTATATTAATTATATACTGACTTTTAGGTGTTTCCACTCTCATCACTCTGTTGGTATTGTCAGCATTTAATTATAATCCCACAACCAAAAAGTTTCGTTTATTCACTGTCACATTCTGAGCATATATATATATATATATATATATATATATATATATATATATATATATATATATATATATATTTCTAGCATGAAGAACAATAAATTATTAAAAAATATTATGATTTACAAAACCTAATCAAATATTATTCTAACTTTTACCTTTTCCATCAACTTTTGTTGTTTTTGCACTCTTTTTATTAACGTCTTACAAAGGCTGACCTAATGTTCCATTTTGAAATACTGTAGACAATACATTGATTTCTGTTATAATTTATTACAATGCTCTGTAATGCACAATAGTTTTTGAATTTTCGTGCTATGATGATTTAAATTTACAACATTGCCATTGGTATGTATAATATATAAACACTACAATAACAAACCAAAGTTAATAAGTTATATAGTTCTTGTATGTTCTTGTTCCAGAATTCACAAATTAACCTAAAAATTCGTTTGAAATTCAAGTTCAAATTTAACTAAGTTTACTGTTATTTTAATTTTATATATTATATCCAAGTTATTTAACCTTCTATAAATATATTTAATTTTATAAGTAAAACATACATTCATGGCTATATTCTTTAAATATTTCATATTATCCTTCATTATGATTAACATAAAATCTTCTTTATTTAAAGTAGAGTGAAGTTTTGTACCAGTGAAATTCAATTGATTTGACTGCTGAATATTATATAAATCTTTATGATCTAATCTTAATAAATTTAGTCTTTTCAAATAGTCACTACTTAAAGTAGTTCATGTTTCATCCCATATAATATCCAGTGGAATTTCAGCAGCTAGTTATCTGATTTTAATAATTCTCACCATCTGATACACTGAAACAAAATGAAAAAATGTAAAATTCGCTTTAAACTCGGAGCCACTTTTCCTTTCTTAGTTTACCCTAGTTAAAAGTGATAGAATGCTGCCCAATGTATCGGAACATGTAACCGAATCAGTCTATAAAATTCGATTTGTGTCTGTACCGATGGACTCTGTTATCATTTAAAATTAGCTTTGGTCGAAGAGATATTTTTGCGACCCAAATTGACCTAATAATTTTGGAATATTTCACAACGTTGTTCAAGAGCAATGATCCATTTTCAAAGCGTGGGCGTAAGATGCGTGGATCGAAATAGCACGAATTTCAAAAATAAATTAATAGATTGCCCACTCAATAAATTTTTTAATCATCTTATCCTAAAAAATAAATAGAAGAGTAAAACAACTTGATTATTGTAGTATTCTTATTCACGATCACGCATATTAATTTGTGGGTCATCATCACATAACTTCTGAGTAGTGTGACTTTCATTACATATATTTAATAAATTTAAGGACTAAATTTAAATGTATCTATTTCATTGCTTTATATCCGCCTGTTATATAAGGTAATAGTAAACAATAATACCCAAAAATGTATTAAATTAGCTATGTTGTTGACCTTAAAAAACACTAAAATCGATGGCTCGTCATATATCTCCCACTTTGTCACTGTCACATATAGTCTATTCAAAGTTATTTTGTACATAACGTCATTTGTACATGTTGCCGCATCAGCTCTTGAGTTTTAGTTCAGTTGGGCTTTGATATACAACAAAATTCTAATCTAAATAAAATAATTGAACAAAAATGTTATCAAATATAATTTATTTTAACATTATGATACATCTAAAAACTACAGTTAATTATACAGCCACAATAGTTTATATAGTATATTCAAAGTTTGTTTGTGTATGCGTCATCGAAATTTGTGACATCAAAACGTCGCAATGTTGCCACATCAACTCTGCGGCATCAAAATTGCGACAGGCAATGTATTAAACATCTTGATGACGTATGTAAAAAAAAACTTTGAATAGACTGTGAATGTGACTGTGACTTTGAATAGAATTCCTGTGCCCCTCAAACTATGACTGGAACTTTTTGGCTGTGGCTATAGGTGCATTATCATCTTGGAATAAAGCAGTGTTTGGCAGCAATATGCTAGTCACAATAAGAACTTCATCATTGAGAATGTCGAGATATTCATTCGCGGTAATCGGGCCAATGATATGAATGAGAGGACCATAATATTATTTTATGAATATATATTTACTGAATACCACAATATTGCTCCATGCTTGACTGTAGGAGGCTTCTAGTCTGGATCGTCTGAAGCTTCTTTGTACGGAAACCCGGCCGTTTGTAGGACGTCGCAATGTTGCCACATTAACTTTAAACTTTTTGTTTACAACATTTGCCGGTTTATAACTTCTAATTATTATAACTAATGTTTTGAGGCATCTTGTAGACATTTGATAACAAGGTCGACCAGTACCAAATCGAATTTTATAGACTGATTCACTTACATGTTCGGGCGCATTAGAAAACATTCTGTCTCTTTTTAACTAGGATAAAATGAGATCTACTAAGGTGAAATGAGAAGGAAAAATCGGATAGGGTAAAATAATATCCAGAGTTTAAAATGATCGTTATATATTACGTGCATTGTCAGTTTTATTCGAATGACTGTAGATGAATTATGCTCATATGCTATTCCAATGTCGTTGAAACGAAAATGAATGAAATGAAAATTAATGTTTGGTGATCCTAACAGAGTTAAAATTGCTACCATAGCAATCATAGCCAATTCTACTTATGTATCAGTATATTCATTCTAAAAAAGTCTGTTAGTCTCTCGTTAATAATATTTATTCATTAACACTATTGTTTTTCTATTAAATGCACCTCACTGTACTACACTACACAAAATCAGTCACCTTATCAATATTGTTATACAAGAGTTATAAAGCTTTGATATTGACATGAGAATGGGGTCTCTTATGTATCCTTGCTATTGTCTTGATTTTCTGAGTGACTGTCGGTATTTGCCTCGGTATAAGTAATCAGTCCTGTGGTATCTAGGTGCACCTGTAATAATTCTCAGGGCTTTGTCCAGAAAACTTGTGTTTATATTGCTTTTCGCATATTTTTCATAGGTTTCAATATTTGCATGTATAATAGCAATTTATTATGTACTGATAATTGTGATTTTCTTCCAATTAACCGATACATTTTCCTATATTTGAACTCCAGTTCTTTCCTGCTTTTTTTTTCATATTTATTACATATTCCTTCCAGCAAAGTTTTGCATTAATATTTACTCTGAGATGTTTAGTATTATGGAATGATTATATATTGTTATTGGTGCGTATGCAATCTGATTATATGTGAACTGCCCTTATATCCAATAAAACAACCTATATATACCATCAAAATGTATGACGACTGCCCTTCGCAATGATGCTACAATAACTTAAGATTTGGTTTGGTAGCCAAACATTTTTTTTTATTATTTAATTATTACATTATTACTTCGTTTCCGACTAACCGACAATTTGTCTTTATGATAACTTAAATCAACTTAGGTATATAACTAGGAGGACCCATCGGCCCTATCTCAGTCTCTGATGAAATAATGTTTATACATGTCACTGCTGTATTTTTTTATTATATGCACCTCACTA
Organism: Rhynchophorus ferrugineus; assembly: GCF_030347505.1. Taxonomy (NCBI): domain Eukaryota; kingdom Metazoa; phylum Arthropoda; class Insecta; order Coleoptera; family Curculionidae; genus Rhynchophorus; species Rhynchophorus ferrugineus. Next base: position 18,924,458 of record NW_027472589.1, read on the forward strand.
CACAACACTACACAAGATCAGATTGTTTGATTCTTTTGAGTCTGTGTCCTATTCTGGTGATATCCAAAAGCTGCAATACTTCAATATTCTCATGAGAATGTAGTCTTTCCTCATGCCCCCTTGCAATTCTCTTGATTTCTTAACTGACTGTGGGTATCAATATTCATTCCGAGATATTTAGCGTTGTTGGCATATGGAATAATAGTATTATTTAATGTTATTGGTGCTTGTACGGTCTGATTGTAGATGAACTGCACATGCACAGATTTACTTTCATATATTTTTATTTTCTAAGCTTGTGTCCAATTATTTATATTGTCACTTGCCTGTTGTAATTTTCGTGAGGCTTCTACACTATTGTTTCCGACAGCTATAATCGCAGTATCATTAGCAAATGTAACCATCGTAATATTCTCCATTTGTGGTATATCACAAGTGTAGAGTAGATAAAGCATTGGTCCCAGTACACTTCCTTGTGGTACACCTGTTTTAGCTTCGTTTATTGTAGAGTAAGCTTCCTCTTGTTTAACTCTAAACATTCTGGTTGTAATGTACGATTTTAATTTGTGTTGTTTGTCGGTGTGTTGTTTTGGTAACATTGTCTATAGTTTATGAACAAGGCATTCGTGCCAAACCTTATCAAAGGCTTGTGCTACATCTAAGAATATAATTGTGCATGCTTTTTTACTTTCGTGGACTTTTTCAATAACATCTGTTATTCTGTGGACCTGGTCAATTGTTGAATGCTTGTTAATAAACCCAAACTGGTGTGTTGGTATTAAGTTTTTTCTCTCTATGATAGTAGCCAAAGATGACCAACAACATTTGGTTTACTACGTTTGCCGGTTTATAACTTCTAATATCTCTAATGTTTTGGAGAATTTTATAGACAGTCGACCAGTACCAACATAAATCGAATGTTATAGACTAATTTGGTTATATGTTCCTACGCATCACACAACATTCTGTTTCTTTTTAATTAGTGTAAAATGAAAAGGAAAAATCCACTCCACGTTTAAAACGAATTTTACATTTTTATAAACTGCATTTTGTAGCATATTCGATGTTTTCTATGAAGTGCATTGAGTTTTGTTTTATTAGAAAGACATCACAAGTTTTCGCTAATTCTTATTTTCCAAGTTTGAGTCCAATTATTGTCATTTGCGTGTTGTAATTTTCATGTGGCTTCTTTGCTGCTCTTGTCTCCTACAACAAAAATTACAGTACCATCAGCAAATACAGCCATGGTAATATTTTCCATTTGTATACACACCACTATATTTTTCACATGTGCAGAGTAGGCTCAAATAATTGGCCTTAACACACTTCTTCGTGGTAGACCTGCTTCTTTTATTGTTTGCCACCTCTTCTGATTTTCTCTTGTTTGACTCTGAACGTTCTATCTGTAATGTAAGATTTCAATACTTTAGTGTGTTGTTTCGATAATATTTTCTGTAGCTTATGAATAGGCCGTCATGCCATGCCATATCGAATGCTTGTACTATATCTAAGAATATGAACATACCTTTTTATCTTCATAAGGTTTTTGAATTACATCTGTTATTCTATGTACCTGGTCAATTGTTGAATGTTTGTTAATAAACCCAAACTGGTATGTATATATTAGGTTTTTTCAAAATAAAATCTCTAAATAAAATAAATAACAATAAAATATTATGGAACCATTGTTAAAAGCAATTTGTACATGTTTTTCATTTTTGTCTTCTTTATTCCTTAATTAGTCATTCCTTAAGTCACATTGTACTGTGTCCAAATGTAATAGATAAATACGTTTTCAATATAAAATTAAAAATTGAATATAAAAGTTAATAATAGTACGGTACTAAATACTGAATAGCTTAGAGAAAATTTATTTTTGCAGATTCCTTGCATCGTTTGTCAGGCCATGATAAAATTAGTCCCAATCACCTGAACAAAATAGAAACCTTAGAAAAACAGCTCAATATCGAACAAAAAGTAAAGCAGGGAGCGGAGAATATGATCCAGAGCATCACCGCGTCCAGGGACAAGAAACTTCTCCAGGAGGCCCAACAAATGTTGCAGGACTCCAAAAAGAAGATCGAGTATCTTAAAATGAAGATAACGAAGGTAACTGCACCATCTTATTTCTTATTTATTAGCGATAACTCTCAATGACATCTATCCAGATGAAACACGACGTGGACTCCAAATCTAGAACAATCGGATCAATGCATGACCTAACGTCGAACGGCACTGATAGTAATAACGTCGACTTAGAACCTGCCTTAGAGGAGAGAATAGAGGATTTGAAGCACCGGCTTCGGGTGGAAGCGGCGGTCGTGGAAGGGGCGAAAAACGTGATTAAATTGTTACAAAACGGTAACAAGGAACGTAGTGATAGAAAGGCCTTGTCAGAGGTAATTTTTTATCAGTTAATTCGATTTAGTTTATGATGTCTTTGGTCACTTTTTTTTTAATTCTATATTTATTTCGGTACGAGCGCCACCTTTACGACGCACGAATAAGTTCGAATTACAGGTTTCTATATTTAACTTTCAGTACGGCAAATTATCGATAGAGGTGAGTATATGTGTAGGTTTTGTTTGAGTGTAAATTGAAATTATGCCAGATTTTGAGAAGTTATGGGCCTGAATGGATAAGTAATGAAAATATATTTATGTACTTTCATTATATTGCTGTTTGATGTTAGCGGATTTTGAAGAAAAATATATAATATCTTAAATTTATGCTTATTTTATCACTGATTTTTATTCGCACTGAATGTGTTTGCTATATGTTCATTTTGTTTTCCTATATTTGTGGATTATAATTGTCTGTGTGATTTTTAAAAGTTTAATTATTTTTTTTAAGCTTTGTATATTTATATAGATTATTTTAAATGTCTGCAAGTACTAATTATATATTTTTGTAACTAAATTACATATTTTTATATTACTGGAATAAAGAAAATGCTAACACGCAAAATTCGTGATATTGTTCAATTTTTCGCGTTTTCATTAAAAATTCAACTATAGCATATTGTTTTACAACTGCCATTCGCCATCTGATTATATTTATCCATAACAATAATTCCCTGTTATGGGATTGATGGGTTATTTTTAATAAAACATATTAAATTTTGGGAAAATAAATAACCTGTTTGCATTTTATTTAAATATACTAGTTTTTGATTAAAGTAGTACATATTAATTTTAGTTAATTTAATTATTAGGCCTAATTTATAGGCTTTTAAAGTATTTTTTAATTTGAAACTTTATTGTGAAATATCCGTACACTGTATTTTATTTTATTTTATTTGTTCTGGCCTAAAACCAGGCGGTGGAATGCATGACGCATACCTGGTCGTGGAGACTTGCCCTGAGGTGACAAGTTGGACCGGGTTATGTGAGACTGCCTCTGGGCTTACCAATACACTAAACCGAAACCGCCTCACTGTTGACCCCTGTTGATCGCTACTGCTACTGCATTAAATTTGGGGATATGGCACCCGCTGATCTGGAAGCCGTTATTGGGCATGAGGACACGACGATTCTATTGATTCGCGAACTTGAGTTAACACACGACTGGATACTGTCGTATAGGGGCAAAAGTTATGACTGCAATGACAGATGAGGTCATTTCAGCCTGGAAAAGGGGGGGAGGTTAGCGGTGACGCGATGCTATGGGCGCTTAGCATGTGGACCAGCTCGCGAACAAGCGCGTTTTCAGAAGAACTTGAGCTGAGTTGTTTGCGGAATGATTGAGATCTGAAGTGCTCGATTTCTGGAGTTTCGTATGAATTTGATTATTTCTGACAAACTATGGAGCGTTTAAGATTCTCCTGAGATTACTGTATTTTATTCAAATTATTGGCCCATCGATGGCCTTCTTATGTTATCTTGCATACAATTTACTGATTCTCTCTTTAAAGAGACTGTGTATGAGGTCTGGATTATTGGTTCTTCTTAAGGAGTAAAGCTTCTCAGGCAGGTCACGACTAATACGTCGGAACTAGTAGTAATCAGAAAGAGCAAGGTCTGGAAAATACGGCGGGTGGGGTAGCACTTCCCATTTTAATGTTTCCAAGTATTTTTTTATCGGTTTTGCAACATGTGGTCGAGCGTTCTCATGCTGAAAATGTTATTGGAAAATGAAAAATAACATTGTTGTGTCTTTACTTGTATTCCGGCCGTTTTTCGCGTAATGCTCTGCTTAAAGGCATTTTATAATCGATAGCGATCCCCGTTGATGGTTTCATCGAGTAATACTTTCAAATCCTCGTCTTTAGTTTTTTTTACCACCCAGAACGCTAATTGTCTTCGGCCACAAAATCGCCACTTTTAAAACGTCGAAACCAGTATTCACCTGTTGAGATGAACTTCTTCTAAACATGATGAGATTATGACTCTTTTGAAGAACGATTTATTCGGTACAAATTGAAATATTTTTAACGCACTGAAAACAAGTTTATTCACACTTCGACATATACACAATGACACATACTGAAAAGTATGGTTATAAATGTACCCAATGCGATTTAATACACAATAAAACCATCTGTTGAAAATTCTTTAAAATTAACTATAGATATAGTTAAAAACTAGGAATATAACATAGATTAAGAATCTTAATGTATATTGTAATGCCAGTAGATTTTTATAGGAATTTCACGCCAGTATATGAATTTTAATTACGATAACGATGGCGGGATAACTGTTTAATTTTCATTATTAAGTCATCAATTATCAGCTGGTACATTATGTAATTAATATAGTAGATCTAATTATAATCATAGAGCATAGTTCCTGTTTTATTTTAATAAGTTCTGTTTATACTAGCTTTCTAAGCCTGATTGCTGGGCAACATGTGTTACATAATGTTTGATTAACTTTTATTTTTAATATTCAGAATAACTTATAAGGTTTTTTAACACTTTTTTCACTAAGCTTACTATAAGCTTCAGTATATGTTGATACTAGTATGTCTAGGGTAAAATAGACATACTACATAAGAAAAAATCAGATGATACATTGGATTGAGTTGGCAAAAGACAGACCCGTGGGCGCTTGATTTGTCAGGCGAAGTGGTCTTACTTGAGTCGCATGTTACTCATCAGGTCTTATGTTCAAGAAAATAATTAATCCATTCTATGAAAAATTCACTTAGTTATGTGCTTCATAACTCATTTGATAATAGATTTTGTTTTCCATTATTAAGTTAGTTCCTTAACATTTTATAAAGCTTTAAAATTAATTTCCTTTAGATATAAATACAGCGTGAATGTTAGTCTAGTTTTTTATCTAAAGATATCCACATGAACGAATGTTCTTAATTGGTTTATAGCAACATAATAAAACTTGTGACCCATCTGAATGAAACTTGAGAATGAAGTGCATGAGTTCTGTTAATCCTGCAGCCTTTTTATGCATATACATACCTACAAGTTTTCATACAGAGCTTTCATAGATATTCAAAGAATTACTTTGATATATACACGAATTAGATGTGTAAATAATGCATGTTCGGTAATAATGCAAGTTGGTGCTCCTACTTTTTTGTGTGGGCAATAGTGGAATGTACTGTTTTACCATATATCTAAATCTTGATATATAAGTAAAAAAAAATAAATGTATAATAAATAATTTGTTTAACATTCACTCTTAGAAAGTAATGTATAACAAACAAATGAAAAACTTACTAACGTAATCGCATTGTCGCTACATGATAAAAAATCACATCATCATAGATTTTAAAAATCAAATAATCATTTTCAGCAGTTTGTTCTTTGTTGCTTTCGATAAAATATTTAGTGCAACCAAACAAATTGAGAGTACAATCGCGACTAACCAGTATAGTTGCTTGATTTTGTATCTAATCTTTTCTGCTTTTTGTCTAATATGATGTTCCCAATTGAACCTACCATAAAGATTCATATCGAGGTATTTCACAAATGGTTTAATATATTTTAACAGTAGTTTTTTAAATATCAATATAGGTGAAATATCATCAATTCTAGGAACACTTTTAGGATTGGCAACTTCCATTGGAGATATCAGATTAACAGCTACATCGGGCTGATAAATAGGAATTGTATCCATTGTAGATTCTATATCATTCTATAATACGTTAGCTAAACGTTGTACGAATGATTCAGCTTTTTCGTCGTTGCGTTGAACCCACTCATTTCGATAATTTTTAATAGGCGGTACTCGAATAATTGGTCTTTTAAATCTCCTAGTCGCTTTCCATAGCCGGTAATCTTTGACTGCTTCCGGGCTTAGTCCACTTGCATATTTTTCGAAGCAATTCTGTTTGTATTAACTTTTTATTTATCTGGTTACTAATTCTATTAAACATTGTTTTCTCCACACGATTTGTAGTTATGTGCCATACTCTTCTAGCTTTTCTTGTTTCATTTATCAATTCCCTAATTTTGAGGGAGTAATTTACCTCAGATTCTGATTTATCTCTTGTTTTTGATTTGATTTTTCCAATGTTTATAGCCTGTTTGCTAATTGACTGAAATTGTGTCGCATTTCAATTTAAAATTCGCTGAGCATTTTTATCATGTCGACGATGGTTAGCTCGTTGTTTACAGTTTCCTACGTTTTTATTTCGATCTGTATATCTCTAAAGTTTTTGGTGTCCTATATTTTTAGTCGATGGCATTGCATTTTCTTGATATTTTTTATTTTCAGGGGCAGGTGACTTTGCATGGTTTTGAGCTTTGGCAACTTGTCTTAACTGCTGTAATTTTATTTTCATCTATTCATATAATGTCTCTTCAATACCTAATCATTTCATAGACATATTGCTATACTATTACGTTGATTTCTGCATTGATGTGTATGATATTTACTAACACATTTCGAAATTCAAAATGAGGATAAATAATAATCAGCCACTTTACTTGAGACATTTTTTCCTTTTCTATACGGCGACTCAATGTCTTCGATATGTAACAGTGCCTTGGTCAGTAAGTCAGTAGTGCATAACGGTTTATGCAGTGATGCGCTGTGTTCTATTAATTACTCATCTTTTTTCGTGAAGTTCTGTTTTTATACTTTTCGTGATAATTAAAAGGAGCGCCATAATCGTTGAACGTGAATATTTTTCATATTTCATTCGACACAGTCCAATGGTTTATTTTAAACTACAAACCAATCACTAAGTTAACAGCAGTAATCAGCTGTTAACTTTGTTCATTGTCTGTTCATCAATTTAAATGTGCGAAAATACAGTTCTGTGTTTATTGTTTTTTGGCATATCTAATTATAACCCATCAGTGCAGCTGCAGGTGAGAAAATGTCAGAAATGGAAAGAAGTTGGATACGTCAAAAAAAAATACGGCAAAAATTATACAGGGCGCTATGCCGTCTGGAGGTTTTACCTAATTACTTCATCTTCGACTTCGCGACATATTTCGTGAACTAAGGAGAGGGAATCTGGCCCCCGCTGTCTCTCTCTGTCTCTCCCGCCCGAAATAGTTTTTCCTCGACGTCGGACGCCTGTTTCGCCATGCCAAAACAGCCAGTCGACGATCGAACACCGAATGCATCATCGCCAGCTCGAAAGAACACACAAAAATAGTTTCCCGTGGGTGTTCTCTCTCTCTCTCTTTCTCTCCTCTCGGTCGCCGGTGGTTGGGACGTCGGTTTTTTTCCTCCGATGCCCCTCGGTGGATGTTTCGGAACCGGCGGTCTCTCGCCGAATTTGAGCGTGTTCGCTGCTGCCGTCATGTGATACTCCTCGGGTGGTCTTCCGTCGGATTTATTAGCGTTGATCGTCGATTTGTGGATGGAACCGTGTCGTGGACGAAAAGGCGTACAGGTGTACTTGTTCCGACCACTGAAAATAGATCGGAGAATGTGCGTGGATCTCGTTGCGGTGACGTAACGGTCGGGTTTGTTTAAATCCGCGATTTTCCTTTGTTGTTGTCTCCTGAATGGCCTATTTTCGACCAGAAAGTGCCACAAGCCTTCACTGACCTATATAATTGTTACTCAACCATCTGGGGTACCTATTTAAAGCCTTATCCTACTAATACAGTATTAATATTAAAAAGCCTGGTGGATTTTTAAAACTCAGTCATCTGTTATCAGGTGTTAAACCGAATATGTGTCTCGATTATACTAATGAGAAACAAATCTTTACATAACTCTAAACTAAATTATCCAAGGGGTCATTGCGTTTTTTAAATTTAGGATTGTTATGAAGTAATGTGGGTTATTTTCGAAATCAGCTGTTTATCCATTTATAGTTTGTCGAAATTCTTTCTGAAGGAATTTTATTATCATTTTTAGTTTATTTTGACGAGAACCACATTGCATTGTTGGCTATCTTTTTATTGTACTGGATACTTCGCATTTTGTCTTTTTTTGCTGATATTAGGTAATCTGATGAATCTCCAAGTAGTTAGTTGAAATCAGTTGGATGATCTTTTATAGTTTGATGGCGTTTGCATTTATTTCTAGTTATTAGTGTTAAAATCCTTGTCAAAAATCAACTACTTGGATTTTATAATAGATATATATATAAACCAAAAACCTGTTTATCTATTCCATTATTATCGCAATTTAGTGTGAATGTATATTTTTCTGAAACTGTCAGGTAATTTGGACTATTTCCAGAGTTGACTGAAAGTGTTTATATGTTGAAACTTTATTAAATGCAACTTTTCTGTAATCCGTTACTACTTCACCATTTGATTCTGTATATTTATATATATTAGTCTCAAATCAATAAGAAAATCAGCTGGTTTCATCTTTTCATGGTTTATTAAATATTTTATCTTTTTTTTTTAATAGCTTTTTGTATTATGTTTAAAGTATTTTGTTTTATTTTTAATATTTGCAACCGCAGAAATTATTACATCAATTAAATTTACATAAATTTTTGATATTGCTTCCATGACTTTCTATGTTTAGTGACAAATATTAAAGGGCCAGTTTCCTAACATTTAAAGTAAGATTTTTCAATGAGAGCAATTTTTCTCTTCATACAACTGTTATTTTATTATATGAACTTCTAATTGTCTTTGAGGAGTACGGAATTCATTTTATTTGTCTTTTTTCCCATTAATCACGTATTACCATGGCTTTTTATTTTGGTTTATATTTAATAATAACAATATATTTTTCATCATTTTAACATCTACTGTCATTTAACAGTAAATCACTTGGAGTTGTTTTTTTTCTAATGCGGTGTAATATTTTTATGTAGGATAAAATATTTGCAATCCCAGAAATCATTATATCGATTAAATGCACGTAAATATACTGGTATATGTTTGATATTGGGCTGAATTTTTATTTAAATAATTTAAGTTACAATTACAATTACAGTAATGTTAGATAAATCTAGCCAATGTTTGGATAATTTAAAAATCAACTGGTGGCTTTTTATTTTTTGATATTATTATGTTAATTGCTTCTTTTAATTGCTTTATTCATTTAGTCCGTATTAAATAGTGTTCCTTTATTTATGACTGATCCCAGTTAGTCAGTTAAGTTACTAGTTGAGCATTACTTTTATAGTTTGCCCAGAATAGTTTCTTTAGTTATTTTTGTTACAATGTGCGGAACTGAAGTTTGTTTTTTTTCGCGTGACCTAGGAGGTATTTTGAAATATTTCTGATGTCAGCCACTATGAAATAGTTTGTAAGGTTGTCTTATTTATAGGATCGTATTAATTTTATAAGAGTATTTATGATCTCAGTCATTCAGTGTTGATAGCAGGTATGTGTTGAATGATGAAAATTTCTAATAGGATACAACATTTCCTTCTACAATAAAATATTTCTTTATATCACTCCCCGGTAACTCACAAGCAAATTGTTGTTTTCCGTTTAATATTGATGATTTATATGTTTTAACATTCTGCTAATGCTCTACCGTATGTGGAGAGCGTTAGAATAATTTGTTATGATATAGGCTGCACCATATCGCGTCCGAAGCTCATTGAGAAATATACACTGACACCGGCACAAATGGCTCCCAAATAAACTGTCATGTACAAATGTTTTTATTGCTTAACCATTCAGAGAGAGACACACACGGTCCTCTAATAATAACTCGCATGTGAAAATAATTTTTTCATCGAAAATAGCCCGTCCAGAATAACTTTGAACACATATCGGCGTTGTGCAGAATCACAGTCCGTGTTGTGTTTGTGTTCAGTAAACGTTCGCGATAAATAAAAGAAGAGGATGCGTTCGCATGTCTCCAGGAAGAAATTATCCGCGGACGACCAGTAGTAATTGAAGCCACGCCCATCCGTCATGTACGGAAACAATCAGCGAGACGACAGCTCTCCGCCCGCCCACTTCTCGGTGCACGCTGAGTTCACCATCACGCACCCCGGAGCGGACGATCCCCGGAACCGGCCCCGGACGAGCATGGAGAGGGACGAGGCCACTGGGGGCGTGCGTATGACGTACACTTGGCAGCCGGAGTGGGCGGGGCGCGAGGGCTCCCTCGATCCAACGTCCGAAGGGAAGCGGACGGACACGGGGGCGTGGTCACCCACCGTGACGAATAGCAACAAGTAAGTTGGCGTGGATTATCGGAGTATCCATAGTAAGGTGAGGGTGTATTTTTTTACAGGTCGATCTATAGCGACACGCACAGTTCGGCGACGTTGACGCCCCACAGTTCGGCGACGTTGACGCCCCCCAGATCGGTCCCGCCGCAGATACTGCCACCCAGCGCGGTGTTCGGCACGCCCTACACTAGGGGTTACCAGAAAGGAAACATATTCTTCACCTCGACGCCTCCTCAGCACAAGGAGGACGACGAACGTCCAATTCAAAACATTCCCAGGGATCCCAGGCTGCATCTGATGCAAGACGCGGCGAGGGTTGGCTTGATACACGACTCCTCAGGGTACGGCAGTGATCTGTTGAGCCCCCACTCTCAGGGTAGTAGCAGTACTTTTCCCAGGAGGAACCTGCAGCCTTACGACAGGAGGTGCAGAAGTACATGTAACATCACGCTCACCACCAACGTATCCGGTAACATCCACTCAGCTCTATAACACACTCAAGCATTGACCAGGGATATTGTTTTAGGTAATACACCGACAGGGGTCAACATGCCGTGCAACAGAAGCCGCAGCTTGAGGTGTCAAACGCCTGCGTCATCGGTCCTGAGAGGCAACGTGGCCCCTTCGGGCTTCTACGGTTGTGGCGACCCGTGGTGCCACCATTCAGGACAAATCGACGAATTGCCGCAAGCAACTAAGATAACGCCAGTACAAGAAGGTAACTAATATTTTAAATAATTCAGCTTTATTTATATTAACTCACTATTTCGAGCTTGATTATTCTTACTTGATAAACATAATTATATTTACAAGATGCAATTCAAAGTAAATAGGATTTTTTAAATGACAAGAACATTTTTAAAACCTTATGCCAGTGGAAACTAGATTCTGTTGAGTAGACCAGTCTGTCTGTTTTTTTTTCTTTTACGCAAGTACAATTTATAATAGATCATTTAAACAAAAGTTCTGTATCCATATTAGAAGATACATGTTCAGGTTTGAACGACATTGATCTTAGGGTTGCATTATGTGTCATTCAATAACTTTTGATATTCAATGACAAAATGGACCACCCTCCTAACATTTGAAGTATACGATTGTTACAAAAGTGATTTTTCTATTAATACAATTTTTATTTTATTAAATAAATTTGTAAACTGTTTTGTTGTCTATGGAATTAATTTTATGTATAGCCTGTTCAAAATTATTTTGTAGATACGTCATTTAAATTTGTGATATCAAAACGTCGCAATGTTGCCGCATCAACTCTGAGTTTTAGTTCAGTTCGGCTTTGACATACAACAAAATTCTAATCTAAATAAAATAATTGAACAATATAATTGAAAATGTTATCAAATATAATTTATCTGAACATTATAGTACATCTAAAAACTACAGTTAATTATACAGCCACAATAGTTTATAGGTTAGAGTTATAACATCTTATCCCTATTGCTTTCAAGAATTTTGCATACGTCTGACAACCGGACGACTTGACAGGGTCATTGGGTTACATGTTCGAACTAATCAGACAGCATTGTATCTCTTTTTAATTAAAATAAAATGAGAAGGAAAATACTATACATAATAATATTATTTTTACTATTATTTATTTGTTACTGCCTTATTTATTATTTCTTAAGAGACTTTTTACAATTACATTATCTCAGTTTTAGGACACAAAATTTGTTCATCAACTCTAGACGTCTTTATTGGAGTTCTTATATAGTCATTCGTTACTGCCTTATTTATTATTTCTTAAGAGACTTTTTACAATTACATTATCTCAGTTTTAGGACACAAAATTTGTTCATCAACTCTAGACGTCTTTATTGGAGTTCTTATATAGTCATTCATATTAAACATTTTTAATCTATATTCAGATCTTAACTACCTTCTTTTTATCTTGATTTTCTATTCTTTGTTATGATTTCTACGTGGGAAATACTATACGTTCTCTTATCTCTTAAAAAGTGAAATCGAGAGTTGTCAGTGCCAATTTATCAAATTCCCCAAATTGAGAAGAAACTTTTTCTGCTTTTTGAGTAACTGGTTTTTATTTTCTTTTTGATTGCCTGGTCGATTAATTGATTACCTGACAATTGCTTATAATTATTATATTATTAAGTTATTGCATATAACTGGACTTAGGTTCAAATATTCTATACCCGTGAGGGAGGGTACGAAGACCCTAGGCCGGTGTGCCAAGTGACCAGTTGCTCGGCAGCAATGTCTTTCAGATTGTGAAAATAGATCTGATATATTCCCGAATGCTTACAGTTTCAGTTCCTCGAAGTATTTAGATGTTTCTTGCAAGTGATAGGCCGCTCAAAGATTTTTTGTTTTTGAAGTTTGTTTTGTACTACTTACAGTTTGTTCATCTGTTCCGGGTTGATGTACTTAAACTTAATTACTTAAGTTTGGTTGGTGGAGGCAACTTGCTTCTGCAGATGGGAGGATAAAGAACTGAGGCGACTCCGTAGCCCTTGGCGATTATCTTATTTATTTGCGTAGACCACATGAATGTATGGTCGAAATGCAGGTCGAGGTTGTGGCCTTTTGTAGCCATTGAATTGGAACCTTTTCCACTCCGAGTTGATCAGCGCGAATGCCTCTTTCTATGAAATACAAAGGTCTAGGTTTTCTGTGCGACGATTGGCAACTTCCAGAATTTGAACAATTTTTCTGTTGTCAGCGCTATCTTTCCTTTCTCCTCAGAGGATACTCTATTTTATTTATAATTTTCTACAAGTTTTACAAGCTTCTACCCTTGTCTGCGTTCTTCCTGACCTTATATCATTTATTTTATCATTCAGTTTGTTCAATTATATATTTTTTTATATGTTTATTAATTCACTTATATCTTCGAATGTTATTCGAATCGTTATGTTTAAAACGGTTAAAATTTAGTAGTTTAATGGGTTTTAGGAGATAAATTTCACACCAACATATTGTCTTGTACATCCTCACGACCCTTTGTGAACAGTGATAGAGAATAAAGATCAGAGAGCTGGACAAAATGCATGCTTTGCTTTAATTAACATACATATTATAAAAAAAAAGTATTTTAATGATTTTTATTAAAAAAAAAACGAATTATAAATACAGTCAGATCCGATTAATCAATCAACTAATCCGATTTGGTCTATTAATCAATAAAAGAAGATTGAAAGGGAGCACGAACACTAGATTTTTAAATGTACTGTCGGATAATAAATTTCTCGTTGGAGAATGAATTTGATCTTGAAGCAAAACAATCTTTCCACAGATTTTGATGAGCACTAACTTGTGTTATACTGTACGAACACACTTTTTCGTGTTTGGATAATGTTCAATGATCATCATCTCCTTTACCAGTACTGCTATTTCTGTTACTGTCAGGCATTGTTTCATGTTTTTTGTAATTTGCCTCTAATTCATGAAAACTTATCAAATTTTTCTAAGCTCTATTTTAGTTGTGATACAGTAATAGTAAAGTTCCTCAAATTGCAATATTTGCAATAGATTTAATATCCGTTTAAGAGTGAAAAATATCGAAGCGTTATTTTTTACAGAACGCAGCTATTAATCAAATTTATTTATGTTCAATGTGCATTGAAGCCATACGTATTTGAAATACAAACTACAAAATACACCAGAGTCAGGTATTTGAAATACAATTACAAATTACACTTTAAGTAATGGAAGTACAAATACCAAGTATGTATTTGTGTTTCAATAATTATTTTAATTGCGAGTAATTCAAATACTGCCCAACTCTTACATATAGCGACCCTTACACTTATCTCATCAATTAACGTATTTCAATAAACTTTTAAAGAGCGTAACTTACTTATTTTGTGAGGATATTTTGATCGTAGATTAGTAAAATTATAGCTATCCGACTTAAGCAGTCATCAATAGGTAGTATTTGTAGCATGCGGTATTTTAAAAAAAATTTTGTATACTTTCTACGTTATAGCATGTACAACGTCTAAAAGTCCCGCTACCATTTTGTTTGCCTATAACTTTGCTCAAAGAAGAGATAAGTAAGTTTATTTTTTATAAAAAGTTTAGTTGGTCTTTACATTTGCTTTTGTTATGATTGAAAAATAATATCGGCTAAATGGTGACCGCAATTCGCTATGCAACTTTCGGCCCTTTTTAAGGCATTTTTATGACATCCTGCAACATACGAGGGTGAATTTCTTCAATGGGGACTTATTTACATAAAATTTGGATTTTTGAAAAACCGCAAAAGAAAAAGTCTGGTACTGTTAAATCCGGAGATCTGACTGGCCAGGCTAAATCGCCACTTCGCGAAATTAGTCTTTGTAGAAAAACGTCATTCAATCATTGAATTGTTGAACGAGCTGTGTGTGCTGTGGCCTCATCTTACTGAAACCATATGTCCTCTAGTGCCTACTCTTCCATTTCAGGCTCAAGAAAATTTCGATTCATGTCTTGGTACCATATATTAAAAAATACAGCAGTGACATGTATAAACATTATTTCACCAGAGACTGAGATAGGGCCGATGGGTCCTCCTAGTTATATATCTAGTTTTAAGTTATCATAATGACAAATTGTAGGTTAGACGGAAACGACTAGTAACAATGTATTAATTAAATAATAAATAATAATAATAAATGTCTTGGTACCGTTCAGCAGTAATAGTAACTGCAACGCCTTAGTCATTTTCAAAAAAATAGGGACCAATGATGTTCCACACCATACAGTTGTTTTTAGTGGATGCAATCATGTTTCATGAATTAATTGAGATTTCTGTGTTCCCCAAAACCGACTGTTCTGTTTATTGACGTGGCCCACTGAGAAGAATATATGCTTCATCGTTCATTATCAATTTAGTCGAAAAATCTTCGATTACATTACTGTACTCAACTCGTTGATCAGGATCTCTCGGTAGCAGTTTTCGGACTACTTGAATTTTGTCACATTTTCAAATCAGTTTTCAAGATTCGCCCTGCAGAAATGTGTAACTGGGAATTGATGTTTCTGGGGACTCTGCAACACTATCGCGCACCAGAGCCATGTTTTCAGCGTTACGAGATGGCCATTGTCTTCCAGAACGAGGCCTGTCCGCTGTCGTACCATATTGTTGAAAATTTGCATGTAAACGATAAATTGTGGTTTTGTGAGGCACTGGACGATTAGGACATTTTTGACGCAATTTCCGCTGAGTGGCAATAATAGAACGATTATTTTCAGTAAATATTGTCACTATTTCTGCATAATACAATTTGGACGTCTACACAACACAATGGGTAAAGCGTCAAAGCAAAATGGTAACGGAACCTCTCCCCACCTGTTAGTTTTATTCTATTCTAAAATTCGTTAACTTTGGCTCTGGTCGCCCAGTCACTGAAAAAGATGATTTTTTAAAGTCCAGTGGGATAGCATATTAAAAAGTATCGATATTAATATGAACCTAGACATTAACCAATAAACTGTTTTAAACCATTTACACCAAGCTGAGTACGAAAGAAATTTGATGACATAAGTTAATAGTCCAAATATAACATCTTCTCATCATCGCTTATTGCGATTTCTGTAAAACTCTCGGTGAAATTAAAAAAGCAGGCAAAGACATTAAGCATTATATTTATTGATTAGTCAACTTTTTTATATCGTTATAATAAAGGACAGTATTATATCACCAACCTAATGTAACTTTAAGTATAGAGTAGCTTTTAAGGGTGGTGTTTCTAATAAAGAAATTTAAACATGTCTAAAGTAATGAAATAAAACGAATATATTACAAAGACGTTTAAGAAATGTATATAGGGTATATGGACAGAAATGGTCATTGATTGATTTCTTGAATTTTTCAATTTCAAGAGATGAAACAAAAACAAAAAAAAAATACGCATACACACATTTCAGGTTTGATTTTTATTACTTATTAACATTTTTTCATCGAAAAAATCCGAAATAGTTTCTTTTTATTTTATTTTTTTGGCTCCACGACAATTTTTGTTGGCAGTACGATTTATAATAAATCATTTTAAAAAAAGTTCCGTATCCATATGAGAAGATACGAGTTCATATTTGAATGACATTGATCTTAGGGTTGCATAATATGTGTCCTTCGTTAATTTTCGATGTTCAATGACGAATATTAAAGGACCAGTCTCCTAACAATTAAAGTACAATTTTCCAATACAATTTCGATTTTATTATATGAATTTATGAATTGTTTTGAGGTCTACGGAATTTATTTTATTTTATATATTTCTTTGCACCAATAGATTTGTATTTTTGTTTACATCAAAATTATTTTTAAAATATTTTATTTTACTATATATTTTTCATAAATTAATATATATTGTCATTTAATAGTAAATCACTTGGACGTATTTTATTATACGATGCGTATAATATTTTGATGTAGCATAAAATATTGTGACAGCGGGCTTCGTGGCGCAGTGATAAAGGCGATAGGACGGTCCTCCTACTGTTGCGATAGCCGCGGGTTCGAATCCTGCTGGGGCATGGTCGTAAATTTATGTTTGTGATTGTTTAATATTTGTGATTGTTCTAGGCAAGAGTGTAAAATCCGACAAATGATCCCAGTCACGCCAGTGACGAGACTGGATAAGACCGGATGTCTTCTGGGATGATTTCTAAAGTTGGTCACTCGCCAGTCGGTAGGCTTAATGCTGAGGACCGTGGTTCGGAGCCCACGTTAAACTGTAGGTCCAGTCCAGATAAACCCATAGTTGGTAAAAGGAGACTTTAAAATATATTTAAAAAAATATTGTGACGATTTATAATATTTGTCTAATATTCTTTATTTAATATATAACTTTTTGAGTTTTATCTAGACCATTACTGGAAAAATTATATATTTGTAAAAAAAACTCTTAATATTAATTAAAGGTTTGCAAGCTGTTGCAGTTCTCTCAGTTTTACGACACAGAATTTTGAATTAGTTAACTCTGGAGGTCTTTACGGGAGTTGTTACATTTATTAACCGACTTCGAAAAAAGGATATACGACTTTATATATATATTTTTTAATGTATGTTCGCCGATTTCTCCGTCAACTATGGACCGATTATGGACCGAGGTGGTTCCATTGGAACCAAGTCAGAATCTGATTGGGGAAGGGGGGAAATCGAGAGATATTTTTTTTGTCTTAAAAATCTAAGTTTGATTATTTCTTAATTTTTAGTTTCTTATTTTTTTTTGAAGTCTGTTCAGTTTCTTTGTTAAAAATATTTTTCATATTAAGGATTTTTTAACTATATTTACTTTATTTACAACTATATTTAACTATATCTACCTTCATTTTCTCTTGATTTTTTTTACTTTTAGTATATGATTTATGGGATTTTGGAAATGATGTCTGGTTATTGCCGTAGTAAAATCTGATATTGGTTTATGAATTACAGTTTCAAATAATTGTAAATTAAAATTAAGATATAAATTTTCAATTTTTTCTTCTAGGCTTTATTATAAAAATTCAGTTAAAGTTTTAAATTGCTCATACCACTTTTACTCATTTCCCCATTCTACTTGGAAATTACTGTACGTTTTTAAAAATATCCGTAATCTGATCATCTTTTATTATATCTTTAGAAATGAAACTCAGGGTTGCCAATGCCAATTTATCAAATTCCCAAATAATCCAAGTTAAATGTCACTCAAAATTTTAAGACATTAAACAAAAAATTAAAAGTCTGGACCATTTAAATAATATTTATTTGTTATCTTTTCACATAATATGGATTAAAATGTAATATTTTAAATAATAATGTTACACAGTGTTACACCATATTTGACACTACCGTCCAGTAGTCAAGGAGTCAAGTCCTTAACTCCTTTCCATACAGTAATATATAGAGTGTTAACTTAATACCAATAATTTCAGAATTGTTTTGCGTGGCTTCAGCAGGAAGGCGCTTACATTATTTACATTTCGCTGAATTTAATTGGTTAGTTTAAATTACCATTACAGGCACCTGTAAAGAAGATATTTTAATGGGAAAGCATTTCATTGGTCAAGGACTTCATACGTATTACGTGACCAACCTCTGACGTCACATTGTACAGACCAATTGAATTTGAAATTAAGCCCAAATGTAATTTTTCAAAATAATTTATTCAAATAAAATTCTTTATAAATACAAATATTATAAAATGTCATAAAGCTAAAATATATGTATATAATGAATATAATTAAAAAATAATGAAATATAAATATATAAATAAAAAATAATTAAATGTGAATATAAGAAAGGCTGCAATTTAATTGAATACCTAAGATATCTCCTGGCAAATATAATCAAAATTGTCTATTTTTCCCTATAACTATATATCAAAATTACTACTGTGCTCTTATTATGGTAAAATCGAGAAGTTAAAGAGACAGCTTAAGGATCTATTAACGATATAATAAAACAACCTCTTGTCCATAAAATCAAGCTCATCTTGTTAATCTACTAATTGTATAATCTTATTTTATATTGATTTATTTTTTAACATCTTTGTTGAAAAGGTTATCTCGGTTAAGGGGTCTTACGCCAAAATATTAATTATAAGTATCTTAACCAATATACATTTGTTTCAAGTAAACGAACCCCTTCAAAATAATTAAGTTTTTAATTGATGGCACTTTAAATGCAACTTTGTAAAAGGTAACAAAAACTTTCTTTTCATTTCTTTTTTTGGTTTTAAAGGGTAGGTAATATTTTCATGATTTCCTCTGTTGTATTCCTATTAATAACATATATATGAATACAAATGCTCTATATAAATAATTGTACACGTACCAGGTAAAAGCAATGCTGAGTTACACACACATCCTTAATATAACTAACTTGGGTTGATTCTTCCTAGGAAAACAACGCCTGGTTTTTTATTTCCGTACATATACTGGATACACAACACTTTTGGGAATGAAAATACATTATAATCAAATAATAGTGATTGTAATTAAAAATGCTGATCGTACTCAATGTCAGACACATAAAAATGGCGTCCTAAACAAACCATAGAAACAAACAGTCGGGTTATAGAAATTGACCAATCAAATGCTTTGGTAAGGAAATTCAAATAAACCAACCAAAAAAAGTGGTTCCACATTAGGCCATGAACCAAAAATGTAAAATCAATACTCACTGGTTTTTATCAGTTATCTGTTCAACTGTTTGCTGGTTTGTAATATAACATAATAGATGCTGTGTATAACAAATTTTAGCTAAATATAGATGTATCCAGGCCATCCGTTAATTTAATCCGTGTTAATTTTAATACAATCAAAATTATTATTATATTTATAGGATATATTTTTCAGAATATTCGTTCTGTAATCCTCTTCCTGTAATTTGACGTTACCAATGTATTAGTTATGATATTTGGCGTTTCATATGGCGTTATAAATAATGTTTGGTGCAACGAATTCAGATCGACATTGCCAAAGGTCAACGCTGCCTGTAGATAAACAAAGCGCAGTAGTTAACTATACTTAGACCTACTATGTAAATTATATTTTATTATCCGAACAGATGAGTTTCAGTTAAAAAATAAACGATTTTATTTCAGAATGGCGTAATAGTCCTCACGATTCCAGCCTTCCATCGTCGTCCTCCGACCTTATTAGTAATAAAAAGGACGCTTCCGTACAGACATTCGAGATGGTGGATAAATGCACATCACCGTTCCTTCGAATGAACAGTACCGACTCCATGGATAGTAAGAATAACAGGAAATACCAGAAGAGGGGAATGACCGAGCCCATCTGGCGTAAACATTCACCCGGAGGCAGTTTCACTCCGGACAGTTTGGATAGTGTTAAGGTACTATTGCTTATGATATAGGATGTATAGGGTATCGACTGTTTAGTAATTGATTATTATTGACTATTTTAGTCGGGTACTTTCAGTCTCTATTTTTAGACCGACTAGTTTCGTTCGATTGGATCTTAAGATTCTCGTTTGACCTTGAAAATAATGTGTCGAATTTATGCTTTCATAGATTTATATGTAATATATCTGGTTTTATATCTATTTTTCAAGATATTAGTTCAGCTATTATCTCTTCTTTTATTTCCCAAAAAAAGTTCGAGAAGGAATACGTACATCTTCGTCTCACTTACAACATGGTTGAAAAAATATTCGTAAGCACACGTTGGAATGAAGCAGAAATAAATCAATTACTTTTATTATATTATGTCATTGTAACTTTTCAAATATTAAAACATGATGAAACATATTCGGGATTATTATTGCATTCTTTTTTTCACACTGCCACTTGCCAATTTAAAATGAACTGATCTATACAGTACAGAGTAATTACTATTTTCAGTCGTTAGTTTGCTGACTATTGACTAATTCCACTATTTTGCGACTATCGATTGTTTTCAGTCGATAGTTTCCAGCGCTTTTTTGTGAAAAATTGGTACAATGTATTTAATCAAAATATTGTCCATCGATAGCCGCTACTTTTTCGCATTTTTGAGGCAATTTACGTATTTCATCTAGAAAGAACAATGTATCTTTGATGCTACCTACGTATCGACCCATTATTTTATATATTCATAAGAACTAAAGCGCTGATCAGGCAGATTACGACTCATATGTCGGAACAAGTAATCAGAAAGACCAAGGTCTGGAGAATACGGCGGGTGTTTTCAAGTGTGTTTATACCGATTTTTCAACGTGTGGTTGAACTTTGTCATGCTGAGGAATAACATTGTTATGTGCTCAGTGCTCGCCTGAACTCATGAATTGTAGTCGATAGCGATCCTCATTGATATTTTCAATGGGTTTTAGCAGCTCATAGTATACAACACCAAGCTGATCCCACCAAATACATGACCAAACGCCTTTCAATACGCTCGATATCAAAATCACCACTTTTTAAACGTCGAAACTAGTATTCATATGTTGAAATCGATGGAGCATAGTTGCCATAAGCTTTACACAGCATTCGATGTCCTTCAGCCGCCTAAAACTCCGCAAATGCGATTTATTCTGTACAAATTCAAACATTTTCAACGCACCGAAAAAGCTTTTTGTTCACATTTCGGCGAAATAACATATTGAAATGTGAATCCTGTTATTGAGGCTGCAACATGAAGTTGGTTGCAAATGTGCCCCATGCGATTTAATACATAGTAACACCATCTATTGTAAATCCTTAAATTAATTCGCAATCGTGATAATATCCATAATAATATCTTAACCATATTCTCTTTCAACAGCCGCCAAGTACTGTTCACTCTTCACGGTCACCTAAGCCGAAGAGACACTCCTTAGTCGACTCATTTCGACAAGCTGTGAGGGAGCCCGCTAAGGAACAATCGCCAGCCGACTCCAAAAGTACCGATCCTCTGAAGAAACCCAGAACGGTGCACATCGACGTCTACTGCACCGGCACTGAACTCGAGTCGGACGCCAGCAGTGGCGACGAAAGCAGGAGCAAAAGCGCCAGTACACCACAGACAGTGTTCGAGAATGAAAAAATGAAGGTCACCCATAAAAAGGCGAACGAGCACGAGTTACCGTTTTATTTGAAAAATAGATTGTTGGAGAAGTCGGACAGTGCTGGGCGTTTGTTAAAAAAATCTCCGGAGACCGGAGATCAAGAGGATTCTGATGACGATGCCGTCAGCAGTGCGTATCCTTCGAAAGTTAGCTCGTACTCCACCATCGGTAAGTATTATTATGAAGGTTAAGTTACGATTGTCGAGAATGGGAAATTCTAGTTTACCATCCGGAGGAAATGGTCGTCCATGTCAGTTTTGTTTGTGAAATTTTGATGAATAGTGTAAAAATAATTGGGATTTAGGATCTCTGAACGAAAATTTAAATGTAGTTACATAAAAATAACTAGTTCTTTAACAGCTGTTAAGCCTGAAAATATTGTTACAGTAACAAAAATAGTAAAAGAAAACAACATAATTACCTATGACTGATAATGCCCAAAAACACTGATTTTTGAAAAACTTACACTATGAATTAGAAATAAAAATGTTTTATTTAATTTAAAATTGTTGCTTATTATGATTCGATTAATGATTGTGCTACAAGAAGTCCCATTATGTCTACCATATCATCTGATACGTTTACAAAAAGCAGAATGTCGTAGAATTTATCAACGATATATATCGATATGGTTCTCATTAAAGGTTCAATAAATAATCTATAAATTCATACATTAAGATAACTGTATAAGTTTTACAATTAATAGATTTTCAAGTTCTGTATGTGTAGGCTAAAAATACTATTTTTATTTAATTTAAGATAGATGTTTATGATTAATCAATTGATGTTTCTACAAGAGTGTTAACACCTTTAATATTTAAGAAATAGTCGGTATTTGGGTTACAGGGACAATATTCACCAGAAACCATTTGAGTAACAAAAACTAAAATGTGTCCTGAAATTGGCAAAAATCGTAACATCTTTTTTTATTAACTATTAAGCTCTTGGATAAGTCTATTATATTAACTAAATAGCATCATGAAAACACATTGTTTCATTCAAAAGCTCTTCAGTAATTTTGTTATTATAATTACAGAACCTCCTATTTACTTAGTAGATTTGATTGTGTCACTTCTGACTAAGTTTCAAGTCTCTTTATCTGATTCCTAATGATATCCTCCCTATGAGCATTCCTAAAAATAGTTAGTTGAACGTTTTTAACAATTATTACATAAATACTATGAAAACTAAATAATTATTTCTGTTCTCAATAATATAGCTTGACCTTTATAAAATATTATATTGATTCATGTGTAATATATCTTGCTTATTTATCTCAACTTTCTTTAACATAGGTGATTATTCAGCCAGTATGTCGAGCGTTCCTCGTTCCTGGACAACATACTCCATGTCCAGTTGTGCCATACCAGACGAATACGATTCCATAGCCAATACATCGTGGAAAGACACCTTCTCGGACATCGAAAGTCTTCTACAAAGCAGATCAAGTCTGGCTGCCACGGAAAGCTTGGACTTTGTACCAAGAAAACTCTACGACAAAAACGAGAGCATCGACGAGACACCTGAGTACCTCAGCGACAGAAAGGGCCTCCTAGAGACGCCCAGCATTGCTAGCCTCCAACCGAGCGACAGTTTCGAGTACGCTAACTCCGAGGACAAGATGCGAATTCGTCAAATGGAGGAAAAATGGAAGAACAAGTCGTAAGTTGAGACTTTACGACGGTGGACGAAACGATTAAACACTTTAAACCTTTGTGGGTTTTAGGCATGGCAGGGGTTACAAGTCGCCCATCAACGAGAAAACGCTGCAGGTTCAACAACAACGGATGCAGGAGTATATGGACAGGAAAATCAAAGATAAAAAGAACTGGGAGTCGAAGGAGAGCGACAGTAACGACTCCGACGACTCGGGGAAAGGATGGACATTCGTCAAAGGACCTCACAAGCGCGACACCGTTCTAAGACGACCGTCGAAAGAAGAAGACACTCCCAAGACCACCAGTCCTTCCGGTACTTTACCCACCACGTCCAGTCCAGCCGCTAATTTACCCAACATCTCCAGTCCTGCCAATATGCTACCGAATACCGTAAGACAAGCTTTCATGAAGAGTTTAATGTACCAGACGACGTCGGATCCTTTACTTGTGTCGCCGACTACCTTGGAGACACAAAAGGCACCCGAGACCTCGAAAAAGAAACCGACGCCGCTGAAAAAGACATCGCCGAAGGACAGCTACGAGCAGGGTTCCCTGAGCGACTCCAGCCCCACGTCTCGATCCCCTAGCTACGTAGCTACGAAGCAGCGTTTAAGTCTCGATCCAAAACTGCGATCTCCCTTCATGATAGTGCCGGGGATCTACACAGAACCACGATCGATCGCCCGGAAGTTTGGTACGGTGGTGAGCGTGATGAAGAAGCCGGGACATCACATAGGACCCGCCAAGAACCCGGACTGTTTGTGTGACCATTGCCAGAGCTACTGGGATTCGTACGAGGGTTACCGAAATCGAACCAGGAGCGTGGGCGACCCGCCGAGCGGAAAGTACGTGACCAATTGGCGGGAATTTTTGGAGAATGGCAAGGAGAGCGTGAGGGCTAGCGACGAGCAGCAACTGCCCTTCACCGATTTCTGACCCTGCTGAGGCCCTTCTGTGTTCAGTTCCAATTTGTGATATTTTTCCATTGAGAGAGAGAGCGTAGTGTACCTAGTGATGTTTTTTTCTTTCTTTTCCTCGTTGTAGTTATTTTTTGTGTATTTCATTCTGCGAGTGAGTGAGGCCGACTGACAAGGTCTAGTCGAGGATGGCGTATGGGTAAGGGTACAGCAACTGAATACTCGTTTTATGTTTTTATTCGTGATTATTCATATCGATCGACCAAAGACATCGTGTTTCTTTATATTCCTATTCCGAATAATCTCTGCGGAACCAGCGAAGCAAGTAAATTTCTGTTTCTGCACAGGCTCAGGAAAGTTTACGGGCGAGCAGCATGAAACTGGACCTTTTACGGAAGTCTTTGGAGAAACGGAAAGCGGAACTACCGGCGGATTCTCCCGTCGCGATGCAGCTGAAGGAGGAGCTGGCCTACACGCAGACCTCCAGCCCTGCGACGGTCCACTACACCAGCTTGCAACCGTTCAGGGATCCCTCGGATAGCAACAAAATGCACAACGTGTCCAGCACGTTCAACAGGTGTGCAGCTGTTACTGGTAAGATTGGCGTCTCGGTACCGAAGCTGTAAGCCGAGTAATGTGTTGTTTTGCGCAGGTACATTGGAGGTGCGTTTGATGGGGTGTCAGGATTTACTGGAAGACGTGCCGGGTCGGCTGAAAAAGGATTCGGATTCTACATCCAGTCCCATGGATCTTAGGTTTTTCAAAATAGGTAAATTGAGTACATACATAAATGAAGTCCTTCACGGAAAAAAAATCATTTTAATAACGTTAGTGTAAATAAGTTAAAACTTCAGAACGCAGCTTCAAAAATTCATTAAAAATAAAAACATAATTTAAATCTAGGCATATATCTAGTAGGACCCATCGACCCTATCTTAATCTTTGGTGTAATAATATTTATGTATTGACTTCTGCGGCCTTTCTATTAAATGCATCTTATCACACTACACTACACAAGATCAAATTGTTTGTTTTTTTGGAGTCTGTGTCCTCTCGGGTGTTATCCAAGAGTTACAATATTTTGATGTTAATATGAGAATGGAGTCTCTCCTCATGTCTCCTTGCGATTCTCTTTGATTTCCTGAGTGACAGTTGATATCCGAAGGTCTCGGTGTAAGTCATCATCTATATGCACCTACAATACTTTTCACGACCTTCAGTTTTGGAAAACTTGTGTTTATATTATATTTTTCCATATTCATTCATTGAAACATTCCCATAATTAATTGGTTTCCATTGATGTGTGTGATTTTCTTCTAATTAACCAATACATTTTCCTATATTTGAACTTCAGTTCTTTCCTTTTCTTTTTTATATGTTCCTTTCAACGAGGTTTTGTATTATTTGTGGCTTCTTCGAACCCAGAATCGCAATATTACATGTATACAGTAGGAAAAGAATTGGCCGTAATACACTTCCTTCTTTTATTGTAGTGCAGGCTCCCGTTTGTCCACTTTCTAGCTGTAATGTAAGATTTTAATAGTTCAGTGTGTTGTTTCAGTAAGCTTTTCTGTAACTTATGAACAAGGCTGTCATGCCATACCTTATCGAAGGCTTGTGCTATATTTAAGAATATATCAAAAAATATCTTTTTATCTTCAATGGGTTTTTCAATTACATCTCCTATTTTATACACCTGATCAATTGTTGAGTGTTTGTTAATCCAAACTGGTCTGTAGGTAGTAAGTTTTTTCTTTCAACTTCTTGGATATAAAAAACAAATTTCGGAAATGTAAGAAGAAATGTAAAAATGAATTAAGAGTTTCAAATTGACTTTATTTTTCAGTAGAATTTATGTCAATTCCAAGACACTTATTCCGACGTTCCATTACTAGTGGGTCTCAGCTATGGCAGCTATTATACATTTTCATTTCATGTGTTTTTGCGAAATAATTTTCTGGGACCTTAGAGAAGGCAGATTTAATTATTCACCAGAAGCTGACTCTTGAAACGATTTGTATCTAACTGATAGTAGTGATATGTTTTTTGAGCTGTGTGGGGTTATATTCTTTTTTCACTAATGCAATTTGGTCCAAAAGTAGTTTTAGTTTTTCAATTGACAAATAGATTGTTTTGAGTAGTGAACAGTTATATACTTTCAACAAAAGCTACTTATTGTTGTTGATGTTATTTTACACATTATGGATGCAAGAGACATATTCTTAACCCTTAACGCTCTTTTACATTTTCTTCTTTCTTTCATCAATTACTTAATTTCGAGGAGGTAATTTTTGATGACATTCTGATGATTATCAACTCATATGTCTAGCAAGCAAGCCCTCAGATAATGACTAGTCCAATGGAAAATATATCACAGGTGTAGTCAATTACAAAAGTGGGGAGGGAAGTTGGTTTTTCTTTTTACACGGATTTGATACTATAGATTTTCTGAAAATTGATTTTTTGTTAATAGGTGTGACTGGACGAAGTTCCTCTAAAAGTTATAGCGTGAAAGATGACATCAGCGACGAAATAATGGCCGTGCTCAAATTAGACAATAACACGGTGGCCCAGACAAGTTGGAGGCCGTGCTCGCAGCAGGCTTGGGACCAGAGGTTCTCAATTGAGCTAGATAAGTCGCGCGAACTCGAAATCGGCGTTTACTGGAAAGACTGGAGGTCCCTGTGCGGGGTGATCTTCCTCAAGCTGGAAGAGTTCATCGATAACGATCGGGATGGCATGGTTTTACACCTCGAGCCGCAAGGATTACTGTTTGCAGAGGTAAAGTCTATCGCTGGTCCGTTGTTGACGTAAAAGCTACATCGGTTGAGCTTGTTTTAGATCAAATTCCTGAACCCCATGATTTCAAAGCGGCCCAAACTTCAAAGACAGAAGAGGATATTTAAGCAGATGATGCCCAGGGCAAAACAAATGAACATCAACATTGTTACGTGGGGTAGATGGATGAAGCAGTCCAATCGCGTGCCCAGCCGACAAAACCTGACGTTAAGTACTCCAGATATAACGGAGGTTGGCACGGTAAGCCATAATATTCTTAATTATTTTCATATTTATTAATACTAATAAATCGCGCAGTGGTCGAAATTCGACCAAACTTTATTAAGTTACTTATGTTATTATAGTTAATTATATTAATTACTGTTATAGAAAAATCCAGCAAATTAATGTAGTTTTATTACATATTTCTATAAAATACCTTCTTCAAAAAATGAAAATATAAGGTTGCTTTTATATCAAATCTCCATAATTAACAAAATATCAATAAGTTCAGAATACTATAACATTAAATGTTAGGACAAAAGTATTATAATTAAAATTCTTTTTAAAACTGTAAGGATTTCAGAGTACCAAATCAAAGTTTGTATAACAAATATTCTTTCTACAAAGCTTTTATATAATCCTTAATATTTTTGCGACACTCATTTTAATTTTTGATATACAAATTAATGTATTTATTACCTGCAATAATTGGTTAGCGATTTGTTACGAAATACATTCACTAATGACACCAGAAATTAATGAGGTATTAATACCAATAAAATTGACAGAAAAATCTTAATAACCTTTACAAATACCTCTACTGTGCTATGCCGCCAGGACCAAATCGATTACTATCAGTTCTTAAGTCAGTTTAAATTTTTTCAGCTGTTCTGTGTTTTCCATATACCAAATTCATAGACATTCTTAAAATTCAGAATTAATTGATTAATGTTTATATTATGAATCTGAAAAAGCTGTTTGCGAAAATCTAAATACCTTGTGAACACACAACAAACAATTCTTCTTATTCTCGAATTTTGTTATTGTATGTTAGGATAATAGAGTAAAAGGACTAATTAAAAAATAATAGGTTACTAAAACATGTTTTTACAGTATTTTCAATATAAGATCAGAAATGTATTTGATACTAATAAATAATAAATGTCTGTATATTAAAACATATCAAAATATATGCAAACTATCTCAGGAACTAACACTCACTAACATTTTTTAAATGGCATTTAATTAAATCTAATTTCTATTAACTTTCAATAATCAACAAAGTAATTAATAAGTGTAAATTACTACGCCATTGAACATTATAACAAAGTATCATAAGTAAGTTTATTTTCATAACTATAACAGATTCAGAGCATCAAATATAAGTATACATAATATTTCATTACTTTTATGCTATAAACATAAATATGGAATAATAAATGTTTATATATTAAAATAGAGCATATATGAATAAAATAATGTTGAAATTAATATTTGACATTAGCGTGTATATTAAAACAATAACGAATTGAATCGGGTAATTTAATTTAAGTCTATAAAATAAATAATTGATGCAGGGTTCAAAGAGTAAAATGTCATATAGTTACGTATGTCCACATATCTTATTGCATTAATCATTAAACACCTTAATGTTTATCAATGCTTTAAAATGTTTACAAATTTAGTGTTAATAATTAATAATTTCTTATATTTGTCCTATGTGTTCCATCTATGAAAATTATGTAGTTAGTTTTTATTCCTTTAGTTCATTTTAACTCCTGGATATTTTCATTGCTTCATTTAAGTATTACTATAGTCCTCTTTTATACATATTTCTCACCTAAAATATATATTACAAAAATAGCAAATCTGGCAAATCAAAATTGCATTGTTTTTGCTATATATTTCACTCTTCGATCTCGCCCTTGTAGATAGCCCATCTTTAGTTCGTCTTTTATGGCTTTTCTTTATATATTGTTTTCTACTTTGTCTTATGTCACACGCCCATCTAACAACTCACCAACAAATGAAGAATTAAAGTTCTATGAGACTATTTTATAACTGTTAATATTTTATGCAATATTCATTTTAACCCTTGATGTACAAATCAATTAGTGGTTAATGCTTTGTTAAGAAATGCATTTACTAATGAAACCTGAAATTAATCAGAAGTCAATAGCACTAAAATTTACAGAAAAATATTAACAACCTTTAGAATTACCTCTAGTGGATTGACATGGTATATCTCCAGAACCATATCAATTAATAACAGTCCTTAAGAAAGATTTTTTTTCTTTTTCTTCGCGACATCAAATGATATGAAAAGCTGATTTTGAAAATCTGAATGTATTGTAAGCAACGAAAACATACAATTCTTGTTATTCTCGAATTTTGTTAATCTATATGTAATCTATATATACCTTCCGATAAAGCGAGTACATTAATTTGTTTTCTATGCAAAAATGTAAAATATAACTTTAAGCGACCATATTGTTCTTAATCGTTTTTTATCCAAACTTACTATAACTCTAATAACTTAAACAATACAACCTAAAGTAGCATAACATCTTAAATAACACTGCTTAAAATTTGTTACGTTCCGAATCGATCGACGTTATTGTCGGGGAGCTACATGGCTATCTGTTCAGTTAATTTATATGTTTTATCACCGATCTGACGGCTATTCATGGTTGTTTGATTTGAGCGTTTTTCGTTTAATTGGAATATATTTATTTGTAGCGCATATTACACAAAAATATTTAACCTAAAAATTCTTCCCCGATATAAGCTTTAACCTTGCCAAATTTCACAACTCCAGGTGACACCGTTTCCTTCAAAAAAGGAAACAAAATTTTCGCTAAGCCGATTAATATATAGATATTTTTTGGTTAGGTCGAGCAAGGAGAAGATGAAAAACCAGCCACTCCAGGAGAAACCCCCGATCTCCAAATCGGCGGTCTTGGCGGACGTCGTCCGTTAGGATTAGAGCTGACACCGGTACCACCGCCCAAGGTCCCTCCTACTTTCCAGTCATCGTTACCGTCCACACCATCGCCACCAGCTCCCAAACCGTCGCCGAAATGGGAGAAACCCGACGAGTTGGCCACGATTTTAAGTACTCCGTCGCCTGCTCATCGGTCATCAATGAGGAAGGCCGTCGAGGAACCGGTGGTGACACCACCTCCCGTCCCTCCCAGATTAGATCCCGAGGTAGGCATAGGGTTCGTGGCGATTTCGGTCTCGATCCCGATATTAATTAATCCGCCCTTTCGGCTTGGGGGTATATTTATTTGATTCTATTATACTTTAGGATAAAGCACTTCAGGTTCGGTTAGAGGCTGGGACTTTTTGTTTCTCTTTTAGGTAGACAGTAGATAAGTATTGTTCGAGTTAATCTTAAGAATACTTCTTTTGTGCACCGAAAGAAACAAAACAAGCATTCTTCTAGTTTTAAGATGGGGTGTGTTCCAAAAGAGATTAAAAAAGAGTCCAGATTTCGTGATTAATTTGATTGCTATTAATTTTTATTTTATGCTTTATGAATAATTTTTTAATAAGGTACCTGGAGAAGATGAAATATACAATATGTTAAACAATTTACATGAAATATATGGCACTACCAAAATAACAAATATTTACTAATTGAGATTTTCTAATAGATATATTCATTCTAAACTTAACAAACCCAGGAATTAATTCTGACCTTCATTCCTTAAATAGAAATTCTTGAGAAAAAAATGGCATGTTAGGTTCAATCGAAATGTTTTCAAATTTTCAATTTCTTCCTCCTATATTTCTGACAACATAGTGGTATTACATGTATAGAATTATGCATCGGTTTAAAGGCTACTAATTTATTTACCCATTATCGTACTCCATCCTACTATGTGTGTATTGGTCTGAATAATCAGAAGGCAGGCAGGTATGGTTAATCAGCTGAGTATAGTTCAGCAATGTTTTTGTTATTTTCTCCCGTTGGGCACATCACAACATTTATTTCTTCAATAATATAGTTTAGCTAATATTAGCAAACCTCAATGATCTTGTGGTACACCACTCCTTGATTATTTTAATCAAAAGCAGAATATGCCGTTATGAGAACTAGGACATTTTTAGAAATTAACTCTTCATTTTGTATTGCTATCAATCTTTTTTGCCTGTAAACAATGAAATTTCTAAAAGAACATTGTTCTTATATTGATTCCTAGTTTATAAATTGTTCTAGGTATTGCAAGTTGGAATTGTTTTATCAAAATCAATCAATACACAATAAACCCGTCCATAATAAGATTTTTTTAATATAAATTGAAAGATTTAAGATTTTATAAACTTTGTATTAATTTTTTAAATAAATATTTCATTGTAGTTCTTTTTACCCATGCATAGATTGTGCATTAAACTTATTTAAAATAGATTTTTTAATTTTACATTATCTTAATTGTTTGATTTTTGACAACTTTTTATCTGAAAGCAATGTCATGACACAAACCAATTTTTAGTCGATTATTATTAGTCGAATCTTTTTCAAGTATTGCAAGCGTTTTCGAACTGAGTTTATGTTCAATAATACTTGCAATTCGTTGTCTTCGAAATACCTTTTTTTCTCTTAGATTCAACACCTGTGTTTAATGGAGGAACATCATCAGCTTCCTATAAGTATTGAATGGGATTGCATATCATTAAATGAGAAAATAAATGAAAGTTAAAATTACAATTTTAGAAGGTCCATTTTTAATTGAGAATAATAGCCGCAGTGGTTAAAGAGACAGGACGGTCCTCCTACTGCTGTGATAGTAACGTCAGTTATTAAGTTGCGACACTCACCAGTCGGTAGGGTTAATGCCAAGGAGCGCAGTTCGGAGCCACAACTTATTTTAAGATTAATTAAAATTAGGACATTATTCTTAAGCCATATTGTAAAGTTTATTTCTACATAAAGTCAGTAATCTGGCACATCATTAATTTTCTTTCGTACCACTAAATTTTTGGAACATATTCCGATTGTATAAAGTGTATGACAAGCACGACAGCACTGAGGTTAAGGGGGATGGTTTAACAGTGCTTCTCGTTGGATTTGCAGAGCGCGGCCGTGCTACGCGAGTTCGATTTCCTGGAGGAGGAGGCCGAGGCGCCGATAGCTCGAGGCCCCGGGCCTCTGCTTATCCCCTCGGCCCCGACCACGCCCTTCTTCGTTCATAACGACCAGTTCGTCCTCCCCAGTCCTCAGCCTGTTATCGAGTTCCCCGACGACGAGGTACCTGCAACCGTTTGCACTCTTGGGTTTTCAGCTGTACATTATACTTTATATACTTTTATTGTTTGCCTTTCTTTTTTTGTCGATCTTTTAGCACGCTTGCGCACGCAACTCTTTTTTCATACATTATCTTTAGGTTGGACATGTTGATATTGGACATGGGATATGGGTACACATTAAATATACAATTACATTTATTAAAC
The DNA here is from genome assembly GCF_030347505.1 of Rhynchophorus ferrugineus. NCBI lineage: Eukaryota > Metazoa > Arthropoda > Insecta > Coleoptera > Curculionidae > Rhynchophorus > Rhynchophorus ferrugineus. Next base: position 18,957,283 of record NW_027472589.1, read on the forward strand.
TTGGAGTATAGGCTGGATGACTGTTATAAAGAATCATAAAAATGTATATACTAATAATATATTATAGAGAGATTATTAAACATATATTTATTTTAAAATTAAAAGCGTGATTTACTAGAAATAAAAGCACAAAATTCCAAAATTCACCATATTAAGTCAATCACCGATCACAAATGCCGCGAAACAATGACGTCACATTTTTCTAACCATCATTTCGATTTTATTTGGGTTATTTATAATAAATAATAAATATTGTTATTTCACAGTAAAAAAATTGATTTTGTGCTACCGACGAAAAAAATTGAACTGGGGTTTATCAAGGCAAATAACCTAAATTTCTCCACGATCGATTCGTCTGATCTGAAATAATGATTTTAAAAAGAATATTAGAACTTTAATGGAATTTAAGTGAATGATATTCTAGACACACTAACCATGAAATGTGGTAGAATATTGAAGAGCATTAAGTAAAAATACTATGTGATAAGGGAAGTGTGAGAATAGTATTAGTGAAATCAAATGCCCTATATTTATTAAACACATTTTAATTTTGAAGTTTATTTTAATAATAGCCTTACAAATTTATAAGCACGTGCAACTACAATACTTCATCAAGGACTTTAAAACATGTGTGTTTAGATATGCTTTAACATGTTAAATTCTTTTATGAATTCGTAAACTAGATTTCTAGTTAGTTTTTTTACTTCATTTGACTTCATTAACAACATTTTAGTTCATATATTGTCTGAAAGTATTGTACGAAATGTTTCAAATTTCTGTTTTCCATAACACACATACGAGGCTGTAAAACCTCAATAAAATCACATTATTGAATTAAATATGTATCAATTACCCTTAACGTAGTGAAGTATAATCCATCGAACTATTTGATATACAATAAATCAAAAACCAGGTCTTTTGTAATCTAACCATGATAGGATTCCATTGACGCTGGTTTTTTGTATTTTGAGTTATATGGTCGTTCAGTTAAAAGTCCATTTTCCTTTATCCGGTTGGCTTTCAAATATTGTAGAAATATATACCGACTTCATGCTCATCTGTACAATAACATTTTTCGGTCTCGGAAAGAAAACATAAACTTGTTTGGGGTTTTACCGCCGTATAATTACATTAGGAACTCCCACACCATCGATACACATTAGAATATTTAATTATAACACAACATTATTAAAATAATCGTCAGGTGCGTCCAAATTAAATACACAACAACACAATTACACTTATATATATATATATATATATATATATATATATATATATATATATATATATATATATATATATATATATATACTACTTATTATATAAAATGACACTTTCAAACATCAATTTTTCTTTCACATCCATATTTTTCTACTTTTTATCATATATTAGTTTTTCAATAACAGCCCTCTAGCCTATTGTAAAGTACATTTTGTGAAAACTGTATTGTATTATACATTGTAACTTTTAAGGATGTATATTAATTTGTACTTTTGTACTCTTTTCTCTTATATATAGCACGCAGAATATTTTTGCTCTTCGTGCATGCAGTTGTGCGATGGGATGTTTTGTTCCCATTTTATTGTATTTGCTAACTTAGTGACGTTTTTTTACTTTTAACAATCCAATTTCCTCCTCCCTCATTTCGATCTGAAGATGACATCAATCATCATTGTATCAAACAAGCAGAGTTCCTTTTTTGTCGATTTAAAACTAACACTACTAACAGTGATTTTGATGACTTCGACATTGGTCGTGTATATAACAAAATAAAAAATCATTTATTGCCGGTTGGTTTCGGTTCATCGGATTTTCTAATAGATTTTATTTTATTTAGCCTTCCTTTGACCAACCTCCCGTAGTGCGGCGGCCGGTAGCCAGGGAACTGGCTTACCGGGACAGCGCCTACGAATCCAGAAGACAGTCACAGTCACAGTCCACCGCCATGACGGTGGATAACTTCAGGCTGATCAGTGTTTTAGGACGAGGACATTTTGGAAAAGTTATCTTAGCTCAATATAAGAACACCGGCGAATATTTCGCCATCAAAGCGTTGAAGAAGGGCGACATCATCGCCAGAGATGAAGTTGAATCGTTGCTTTCTGAAAAGAGAATATTCGAAGGTGAGTGATCATTTGCAGAGGACAGCAAAATTCGACTTTGTTAGATTCTCATTGGTTCACACTGCGCATGTGTACATTAGGGACCAATACTAACCAATCAAAAAAGTGCCTGCATTGATGGGACATTGCAAAACATTTCCTCGGTTTCGCCTATTTAAATTAAACCTCTATATAATACTCTATGCAATTCTGTCAATTATTGTCGCTCTATCAGATTTAAAGTGATTTTGAAGATGCGCATGTTCAATGTAAACCAATGAGAAGCTAGCTAAATTTTCGTGTCATATGATCATTTAGTGGTTTTAGGTTTGAATGAAATTTACGATTTTCTTCGTTTTTAGTTGCCAATCACATTCGTCATCCGTTCCTCGTAAACCTGTTCGCTTGTTTCCAAACTGATGCTCACGTCTGTTTCGTAATGGAGTACGCGGCTGGTGGCGACCTAATGATGCACATCCACGCGGACGTCTTCAGTGAATCCCGAGCCGTATTTTATGCCGCCTGCGTAGTGTTGGGCTTACAATATCTACACGATAATAAAATAATTTACAGGTAATGTAATATATTGACCGTGCCGCCAAAAACATTTTCGCATCAAACGTTTCCTTTATAGAGATCTCAAATTGGACAATTTACTCCTGGACACGGAGGGTTACGTGAAGATCGCCGATTTCGGCCTGTGCAAGGAGGGTATGGGTTTCGGGGACCGGACGGGAACCTTCTGCGGTACGCCCGAGTTCCTCGCGCCCGAAGTACTGACCGAGACCTCGTACACTAGAGCGGTGGACTGGTGGGGCCTGGGCGTGCTCATATTCGAGATGTTGGTCGGGGAGTCCCCGTTCCCCGGCGACGACGAAGAGGAGGTGTTCGATTCGATCGTCAACGACGAGGTCCGCTATCCCCGTTTCCTGTCGCTAGAGTCCATTGCCATCATGAGAAGGGTGAGTCCGTGCGATAGCATTTGTTTAGTCTGTGTGGGTACAGTGTTGAGTTTCAGCTTTTGCGCAAATCTCCGGACAGAAGACTGGGGTCGAGCGAGAGGGACGCGGAAGATGTCAAGAAACAAGCATTCTTCCGACATATACAGTGGGACGAATTACTACATCGTAGGATACCGCCGCCATTCGTTCCTACAATTGTAAGTGTTATCTTTAATATTTTATATTATCTTTACTTCTACTGCTATAAGGGAATGCTAGTAACTTATATTTTTTATTGGGCCGTTTTATTTATTCCACTGATATAGTGACGTGTTATTTATATGTTGTAATATATATGTTGACATGACATTAAACTGGGTTATCTGTTTATTTTCAATACTGAAACAATACAAGTGAATATTATTGAATTGTTAAAATCAATAATTAATCAGCATAATTTCTTTAAAATTATTAGCCCTATAAATTAATTTTAAAGGATTTACAATAGATGGTATTACTGTGCCTTAAATCGCATCAGGAACATTTGTAAGCAACTTCATGTTGAAGCATCAATGACGGGTTTCACTTCCCAGCATGCATCATTTCGTAGAAGTGAGAATAAGATTTTTTCAGTGCGAAAATTCTTGAATTAGTACCATCGAACAGAAAGGCTTAGAATACAATTTCCCATATGTAAAGTTTTAACCAAGTTTTGTTCATCCGAGTCACCCGAGGGCGCGCAAAGCGTGTTTATGTACTACACGGGAAATTTAAAAAATAAAATTTTAATAAAATATTATATAAATTCTAGTTACAATTATACAAATTGTTTCTAAAATACATCAACAAATAATATCTAATTTGACAGCTAATAACTTATTTTTAATTGTACATTGTTACCGCCTTAAATATTACAAAACAGTACTGGTTTTGTCGATAAATAAAATAAAGTCTAGGGATAGCTTCCCACATAAACGAATTATAATAGATTCCTGGCACTGTTAAATAGCATTTATATAATCTAACATAATAGCAGAATTATAAAAATATGTGTGATAATTCTTACTTGCAATATTACCTGCATATGTGGTAGTACTTAGTCTTTTTTGTGTTATGCTGTTAGACTATTCTAATTTGGGCTGAGCAACTGCTTATATTTAATTTGTAGCCATATTTTCCTTTTCTATAAATTAAAATCTGTGATTACACACATATTATATGTATCAATTCATTTATCGATTTAGATTTTAATGAATGACTGTTCGAAAACTTCATGTAGGAGATCATAAGAGGTTTTTCATTATTTACTTTCAAAACTCGTTTCTGCGATAGAACAAAATCTTTTGGAAAATAATTAATTTTATTTGAAAGAGAAGAATAATTTGTAACCTCCCAGACGTCACTAGATTCGGGCGCGCAAAACATGGTTACGGGTGTGCCAATTTAAGTTTCCACTCTATATTCCTATGTTTTTTGTTTTGTACTGAGTAATCTCATTTGCGGTAAGTTTGACTTTTTATTTCAATTTGAAGGAAAATACGAATTAAGGTCATTTATTGCTGTGTGAAGCTTATGCAACCATGACATCGAAGACAAAGAGCGTTCTAGATAGCCAATAAAAAATGGGAGAACGAGGATTTAAAGGCATTACTCGATAAAATCATCAATCGATATCGACTACAAATGATGCATTTGAGCCCAGCATGTAACAATGTTATTCTTCAGCATGACAACGCTCGACCATATGCTGCAAAATCGGTGAAAACATACTTGGTGACATTAAAATGCTCTTCCTAATTAAACAGTTATATTTAGCATAGGTAATATGGTAATTCCGATATATTCCGAGTTATGACCTCTGTAAGCAGCGCTTCACTTTTTATGGAATCTGTAAGTTGCTTTGACTATCGATGGACAGTACTTTAGGTCTAGTCAACAGACAGCCATTTATCTTTATAATGGCACAAAAATATGTTATATGTTACACCAAACTTAATATTTTAACTGAATTTATTGTCCATTCCATCATCTTGAATTATGTTCTTCATCTTGATTATTTTTCAACTTCATAGTAAAATATTCTATTTTAATACTTTCCTCTTTTTTGATTGATTTTCCTGAGTTTTGAATGCCTCTCCCCCTTTGACATACCCTTCCCATAAATGAGGATTTAGTTTTTCTTTCAATATTATCTTTTCGCCTTTCAAGAGTTCCGCCGAGATTTTGATGAGGTATATTCACATAAAGGGCATTGAGTCATATTTATCTGAACTTTAACTTTTGCAGGGTCAATTATGCCTAATTATAATCAATATGGTATAGAATTGAACCCTTTTTGCAAAATTAAGATAAAAATTTAATAGATACTAAACTGGAACTTTCTCACACGTCTCTTTACATTATAACTGCTACAATAGCTTTTTCTACAATATAATATTGTTAGGACCAACTAAAATTAGCTACTACTATATTCAATTAGTTTGGAAATCAATTCGTTTCGTAAAAGTCTATGAAATGGAGTCATGATATATACACTTAGTATCCCCAATATTTTTTTGAACTAAAAACTCTTATTTGGTGTCTTTTTGTTGCTCTAACTTTTCATGTCAAATAATAGGAGGATAATCTAAATCACCGTTAATAATGATATAAACTTAATTTCGATTCATTATTTAAATTTATGTTAATGGTTTTTAACTTTGCGCATGAGTTTTCTATAGAAGTAGTAAACATTTTTATAGTATGTATTCATTTTCTATATCGTAATAATAAAATCTGACATCTAATTTCTTTTGGTCTACAACCCAAGATGTCATGACCATATAAGATAATAATAATATATTATTAATTTTAATGGTCACTGTAGATTTTTTTTCACATTAAAAAAGGTAAAGACTAGCATTTGGGAACTATCGACTGAGAATAGTAATGATTTTTGTAGTTAAAGGTACACCTCAACTGTTTTTTCATTCGTTATAAGAGACGGAGATTTAGGCATTCGTTCCCGTATTGATTTTGAGAGAGGAAAGAACGGAAGTAATTGCTTAAATCTCTGTGCTGTAGTGATCTGTTCATTTCAGATGATTTTAAATTCAAAGTAGCAGTGATAAATTAATGTTATACTTTAGTATCACTTTGAATTTACAAAAAAAAAAGAAGGAATGGAATAATGATCCCAAATATATTTCATCGTATTTTAATGTCTGGAAAGTAACAACGACATAAAAATAATGAACAATATCACTTATATAACTATATAAGTGAGACGAATATGTGCATATTCCTTATCGTACTAGTGTTGGAAAAGTGTACTTTTTTCGACTTCCCTGTAGTCTGACTAGTCATAGCTGAAACTAGTTGATCAAAAGTAGTGGAATAAAACAATCGATAGTCGTTTTCAGTCAATACTTCCCAACACTAGTAAAAACCAAATGAAATTGAAAGCTAACCATTTCATGAGAAACGAGACTATAACTTTTTTTGATTTTAGAATTCAACCGAGGACGTGAGCAATTTCGACGAGGAATTCACATCAGAGCGACCTCAACTCACCCCGCCCAAGGAACCGAGGCCTCTCACCCACCAAGATCAGAACCTATTCAGGGACTTCACCTACATGGCAGACTGGTGCTGACAGTGATGCTGTTATCGATAGCTTTTTCCCATATACGAGCGGATGCCAAATGTGGAAAGCCCCGGGCTGTATATACAGGGTCACCGGATAACTCCCTGGTTTCCTTCTTCGTTCGTTTATCATTAACTATAAAAAAGTTTGATTTTTCAGTTCTCGGGACCTGGTATCATTCGCTGCGTCCGCCTGTTTTGCCTTTCTAGTAATAATAATGGATTTAACATGAAGTAAACGGAAGAAAGCTCAATTGAATGTATACAAAATCGCAATGCACAGTATTAAAAGAGAATACGAAAAGTCTTGTCGATGTTGGATCCTTTTTTATGTCTTTCGAAACGTCGTCGTAGTTTTTTTTTGTTTCACGCCGTCGACGTTAGCTCATCAGTGGACTGAATTTGAACAGTTGTTTGCAATACCTTGCGAATTATATTTTACTGAAGGAATTAATATTCTAATAACATGTAACTATTAATTAACGCATTTTCTTTCTTTGTTAATGTTGTAAAAAGTTTACTATTTGTTATAACTAAGTATTAAGATGTTACGAACAAACCCTAGGACCTGTAATTAGGTTGTTTTTTCTTTTATCAGATTCACCATCTTTATAATGTAAAACGTTATATATATGGAAACTTTCTTGAAGTTTACACAGGAGTTTTGTCCCTAAACGAGATGATCAATTCTAGGTGTTCAGGATAGAATTTTGAATAACCCCCGAAACTATATGTAGTTGCCTTATCTGGTACAAACAAAAAAAATAAACAGTTATTTTACATAGACTTGTACTCAACTATATTGAATGGAATCACCATATATTATCGCGTATATATTTATATTAATAACTAAGACTGTGAAAACAATGCCCTAATAAGATTATTCAAGTTCGCAAAATTTCGATCCCCTGAAGCCTTTCTCGCGAGAGTGAAGGAAGGGAAACCGATTTTTTGTCAATGAGAATCGGAAGTGCCTGTTCTAAATGAACTACTATGCTCATATTTTTCCTTTATTATTATTATTTTTGTAAATATAGTCACTAACAAGTAGGATGTAAGCCCTTTTTTAGAATAATTAATAGAATATTTTTTGACGCTTTAATATACCTTTAAATTATATAAGTTTTAATACATACTGTCGTTGGCCAATTGTGGTTTAATACTATTTTATTTATACCATTAAACATCACTAAGTAAACATTGTTATGAAAAATTTGAAATAAAGTCATATTTATCTGACCAGTGTATTTTCTTACTATATAAATTACTATCACAGGATAAATATTCTACATTAAAATATTAAATAATTCATTCGTTGTCTATTGCTTATTGTAAGAACTATAGAGGTATAGGTTTCCTATTAATTATCGGGAAAACCTATTATGGCTGAAGTTCCCCAGGATAGTGTCTTGGTCTACAGTGTTGATATCCCAACAATAAAACAAACAGTACTTGGGCCATTTCCTGACAATATAGTTATCATTGCAAAAGATATATTATATCTCTGCCTGATGCTATAGAAAAAAATATAAGTGGTAGTCAACAAGATCTACAAAATCTCCAGACCAGAGACTGGAAAATACAGCTTAATTCACGGGTGCTCGATTCCTCAAATAGAATGAGCAGAACTGCTGTTTGTTAGATTTTTTAAGCATAATTATTCAAGCAACCTTAAAACATTCCGGAATATGTTTCAGTATTAAACAGACATTGAAAGATGTTAACATAATGTTTGCTTTTCGTGGTTTTCTTTCAATAACCCAGGTGAAATATCAATATGAATTTTTGTGGCTACTACTTCCATTGGAGATTATTATATTATTTATTGTTTTTCGAAAATGTATTCAGATTTCATGAAAGTAAATTAACGTAAATAGTAAATAAATGAATTATGAAGGGGTTTAAAACACAAAAATTACTATTTTATATTAAAACACTATTTTATTTTATGGCGATATGTAACGACACTGAGGATTTTATCTGCTATAAACCTCTATATTGATGACGTCTATTTTTAGATATTTCACTCCTACTGTGAGATGGACATGGTCGTTGTCTCATCTGCAGTTTATAGTTCTAATAAAATATTTTTTGAGTATATCCTGTACTTTCGTCCGCCAGTTTGCATTTGTTAATATTCTAAATTCTTTGTTTCTACTCAAATTTCCATGGTATCTCTCTGTAGGATGGCTTCCCATGTTTTGGTGACTCCAAATTCCAATAGTCTACAGATCAGGAATTGAACTACTGCAATTCGCCTTTGGTGACCGTCCACCTTGAAGAGCAAATTCCAGTAGTAGACTATGGACCGTCCACCTTGAAGAGCAAATTCCAGTAGTAGACTATGTTAGTTTACAACATATTCAGTTCGCCCCTGGTGGCTTTACACTCTCAAATGTCATGATTGTGTCGGGAATCCACAGACTGAGGATGTCTACAAAAATTGAATGTGTTCTAATTGGAATAGTTTATAACTAGCAGTCTTTGAACAACTTCAATTGACTACTTGGGACCTTACAGCTTCATTTGCAATATTTTGTCCACTAAACTACACCAAGGAATGCTTCGAGTAACTTGTCTTCTTTTCTTGATAATTAATTTGATTCCGGTTAATTGAATATTTTTAAACAAAAAACAATCTTATGATCTCCCTGGAATCCTACCTAAAATATTCTACCCTAAATTAGATATTATTTTCTGCAGAACTTTGTCCTTTATCAATAATCGTCACTGGTAATCCATACAAAGCAGCTTGCTCTATGGTTTTTTGATGTTTCCTTAATTCTGAGTCCAGTTTCTCTTGTTTATTCACCCTCGAATGTTTTGCAGTAGTATCATTTGGCTCTGAAAGGCCTTTGGTTATTTCATAATAGATGCATGTGGAATCTGGGTGAACAATAGCCAAAAAAGCCCTAAAACATAACAAATAAAATACTACATTACTTACTCTAAATTATTTAAACTTTCTACCTATTCACTTTGTATATATTCAAGTAATCGTCGATTTTGTTAAAACTAAGTTCTTCATATGATGATATTGGTATAAAAACACTGTGAGGTTCCGAAGCAGTCTTTTTCGCTCTTACTATAATTTTTCCGGTGTTTTGATCGTATTCGTATTCAATATTCCAGTATTTTTTTACTATGGGTATATAAAAATAGTTCTTTTGTGTTTATAACATTAAATTGACATTTACCTTCACATAATTCGAGTAAAACCTGAGACGCTAGTACAGCGGATTTTTCATTAGCACCAAGTGATAAAAATTTCGATATCTGCAAATTAAATTATGTAATGTTACTAATGAACTTATTGAGACAACTTACCAGATCTTCCATTATACTTGTGTTGACAAAAATTTTACTTGGCTTAGGTTATGTTCTGCAAGAATCTTCGTAATGAACTCAGTTACATATTCTTTAATATTTATTGCTTAGACCAGTTGTGACAACGATTTGTTTGGACAACGATTTGTTTGTTTTTTAATGCTGTTAACTAACTGATTTTATTTATTATTTATTAAATTTTTAATGCTATTAACTATTTATTTAATTAACTAATCAACAATATTTTTATACATTTCAATTGTAATAATTTTAAATATTTACAATTGGAATAAGATTTAAATTACTCTTAGTTCCACAATCTGCCCAGAGAGCGATAAGTATTTGTTATGTTTGTATTATATATACATGGCATCTAGAAAATCGCTTTATGAAGTGATCTCCTGTATAAATACTATTTTAGTAATTAGTCTTATTCTGACGTCTATATATGTTCAATAACCAGGTTGGATGGTGTTAGACGTTTTAGTGTACGCACTTCACTGCCACTTCGCATATTTAGCTGATTAGCGAACACATTGGGATTCTATGATTGAGATGCCCTCACACTCTTTCGAAGTACTTTACACAAACACGTTAAATTGAAACACCCGTTATTGATTCTAGAGGAATATCGCGCTGTATCACTTCATTTGAAACATCGTACGCAGCATCGACAATGGCACGCAATACTTTATTTTGGAACCGTTCTATGATTGATATATTAGATTTGCTAGCTGTACCCCATAGTTGTATTCCATATGACCAAATAGGCTTGAGTCATAGAGTAATATAATAATATCTTGTTATTTAACGATAACTTGGATTTGCGCCCAATCAGCCAATACATTTGGTATAGTTAAAGTCCAAGTTGTTTCCGTTCGGCGAGAATGTGCTTTTTTAGTTAGGCGTTGATCTAGGTTAATTGATGCTATGGCTGTATTTTCATGAGAGGCTAAGACTGCCGTGTCTGCGTATGTTGCCACAGTGGTTATTTTTGTTGTAGGTAGATCGACTGTGTACAGAATAAGAATAATTTTTCTCTATGGGCCCAGTACACCACCTTGCGGAACTCCTGAATATATTGCATGCAATTCGGTATGTTCATCGTTTTACAGTAAAATGACACAGTATGGGTCGCCATTTTTGTCTGTTTATAGTCTATTTCTTATTTTATCTCCAAAAGAAAAATGTTTATATCGCGCACTTCATTTTTTATTGGCGTACTCTTTTTTAATCAAAATTAATAGAGTCAGTATATGATAAATATGTAATTAAGAAAAAAGATGCGGCGGTCTTTTATTATAAAATTGTATTCACTACACTTTAGGTCTACTGTAAAACGGGCATCTGCTATATGTTTCTAAACCCTCACTTAAATAACCGTAACAAAACATAGATTTTTTATCTCTTGTTAAGAATGGTATTTTTCTAGGGCTTGGAGCGCGTTGATAATACATCTTCACAAATAAGATTTGAAAAACATTTTAAAAATCTTTGCAGTTATCTCCTTGATAAGAATAATATTATAATAATATAAGTTATATAAGAAATATAATAGAATAAGGTAATAAAATCTTATTAATTTTAGGAAAATTTTAAATAAAATTATTATTTAAATATTAGCTAAAGCTGCTAAAGATAACTGAATGTAAAAACATATGTATATTAGAAGAATGTAGAACATATATAAATATACAATTTTTAGAAATATTTTTGAAATTTATAAACGGATACATTTCTCTTTCAATCTCGTAATACGTATTTGAAACACGCCAACAATTTGTATTCATTCACAGTTGCAAAACTAGCTTAGAATCAAAATTCAAATTATTGTAGAGGATTTCTTTCTTTTTTCCTGTTATTTCAAATTTAAAGCAAAAAATACACAAGAAATATATAATTTTTATATTTCGTAAGCTATAAGATTCTTAATTATATTTTCACCATTGCTACTGTAATCTCCTTCGAAAATTACTATTATTAGTATACAGTTTTTAGATCACTCGAGCTTTACTTAGTCGAGTGAATATTAACATTTAATTCGTTTTTTAATTTGAGGTTTTTGTAAGAACAATTTTATGAAATAGTTAAACTCTGGTCAAAAAAGTGAAAAATTACCTATAATTGTTAGATCTATAACCAAATAAACTTCAGGGGGTCTCTAACTGTAACACGTTTGTTTTCTTTTTCCTAATTGAAATATGTAAGAAAATCTAGATAATGTTGATAAGTTATTTTTAATAACTAAAAATTAGTTTAATTTACTCAATATGATGGAAAAGAAGAACTATAGACTGGAATTGAAAATCAAAACAAGACAATATTATTCAATTTTTTATTAATTTTATTACGCACAGAAAAAAAAATAAAGGGGATCAATCCTAAAACACTTGGAATTACATTTATTTCACCATAATCACGGGAAAAATAAACTACAACTAGAATAATACAACTAATTCAATTAAATAAAAAAAGATTTAATTTTCTCTTTTAGATTCCATACTAGAATGTGACTTGAAGTCGCCTTTAACCAATTATATTTAACGAAACAAAACGACATCAGAAGGAGTTTGGTTCCATGCCAACTGTCAGGCCACGTCAACTTAAATAATCCAGAATCTTACTATTTATAAAAAGAAAAAACACGTATCCTTCTCAAGTCGTAACAAGTACGAATCACTTCGTCCGAATATAAACAGTATTAAAAATTATTGCCTCCTTGATTTGGCTAATAATGTTTTTAGTTTTCTCAATTTTTTATACAAAAGTTCAAAATTTAGAATATCCCTTTTTTGTGATTTAATCGCCTTAACTATATATTTTTATCTTTTTATATATTTTATTTAATAAAAAATATCATGGCTAGCTACGTTTAAAAAACGGGGCTTGTGTCAGCCACGACAGGCGGTGATGTTGATCGCCGGGCAATTGTCCCTATAAAAATACATATTTATATATATTTTCATTTAGCTAGGTCGTATTTCGGATAAAATTTGGCCTAAGAAAATCGGAGCTAGCCGATAACAAAACGCGATATATAATCCTAAGAAATATAATAGCTTTAAAAAAAATTGAAATAAATAATAAACTATGTGTATTCTAGATTCTATGTCAATTACAGCATAAATTACAATAAAAATAATATCTCGATTAAAAAATAAAAAAGATATATATATAGAATTTGATAATATTTAATACTTTATTTAAAAACTAAGCTTTGTGAACATTTTAAAATGTCATATAGTTTTTCTACTCGCAAAACTCGCGCGCACTCCGGTCCCTCCAGCCCCCGGGTTGAGAGACGACGGCCGGCTGGAGGCACTCCACGGCATTCTCCCACTGAGATCATGTATAACGGTCGCGGAAAAAAGACACCACTCTTTTCGATAAAGAAAAATATTGCCAAAAGCAACAAAAATCCGTCAGAGAATCGAACCCACCGGGCATGGCGGGTGGACTCGATCATCCCGAGATTCCCATAAAGATATATATATTCGTTAAATAATAAAACAAAATTACACTTGGTACGAAAATAGGACTAGTCAGTGCAGTCTCATATTTGGAAATTCTTTAAAATAATCACAAAAGGTCGCCTGGTTCGGGAATCTATATATATGTGCATATATATACCCGAAGAACGAAGCGAGCTTTCGAACTGCGTGTTGCACCATTCATTAATGCACGTGAAAATCCTCGCGTCTACATTCCTTCATCTGTAGATCACTTGGGAGTTATATTTTACATTTTTACAACTGTCACGCGGAGTGATATTACACATGAAACGCGCAGAGGGTCCTTGCACCAATCGACGGAAGCGGTACTCCCTCGCCTCTCGCTGAAAGGCCAACGATGGCGGCGGGGGGCGAAGGAGCGCCGGGTAGTTCGACCCCATGCGGAAAACGGAGAAAACCGATTTGGAAAATTTTGGATAATCTAGCTTTTGGCAGTATGACATGTCACAAGACGCCTTGTGAACGATATGGATAGTAATTGTATTGCTCGTACAGCTCTTTGATTAGCTTCAAACACCACCAACACTTCGCCTAGGTTGATTCCGGAACTGTTTATTTTTTGATTAACTTTAATACTGTCTTCTAGATGCGCTTGAAAAAAAATTAGCAACGGTGTGTGTTTGATGTCAGTGTTATATACACTTGGACCCAGTTTTGTTAATTAGATTCAGAAACTGTCGTAAAACGGACAGCTTTCAGTCAAATCGAAGATGTCGATTGTTCTCTCCTCGTAAAAGGGAACCGACCCTGGCCCGTTCTGATCAACGGAAAACCGCTCGATGTGTCTCGCACGCTCGTAGTGCCGGACTGGGTAGAATAAACAATAAATGCGGGATTATTTTCAGTAGAAACCCCGTCTCGACCACGAGCTCCTGCTGCCACTAGGATAATTTCACAGCCCCTCATCATTCATGACAACCTACCGAGGCAATGCACACAATAAAGTCGGTTACAAGACAGATAATCGACAAATTCGGCATTTTGTACTGTTGGCAAGAATATACATTTATTCTATTCTTGCTACAGGTTCGGAAAAAGTTAGATATAAAAAAACTAACCGAGGAAGCACGGTAAAGTCATGGGGCGTCCTCAAGATACAGACTTCCAAGACACCATATAAAGCTAATTTTCTTCAAAAAAAAGTTCTTACTTTGTGCTGAAACGCCACTGAGATTAAGTACTAAAGCAAGTTTAAAATAAAGTACATTAGGGACAGACAGGCTGCCCTGGGCTCCCCTGGTAGCAAGAATAGTATAAACTCGGACGATTCGAAAATTAATCAACAATTATAAACACGGTACTACGACCTTAATGTACACTGATCTAGAGAGCACACGAGTTAATTTTGCAGAGTCTGTTCCGTACTACTGTAGCCGCCGGCCTCGAGCAGATCCTTGTCGCGCCTGGTGGCGATCAGCTGGAAAGCGCAGTCCGGAGACATGGCCATGCCCTGGTTGGACGAGTCGTCGTAGCCGGAGTCGGAACCGCTGTCGCTGTACACCTTCGCGTTGGCCGGATCCGGAAGGGTGGACTGACCGGTGGCCGATGGCGTTTTCGATTTGAGCATAGCCAAACGGGCCGGACACGGTCTCAGGTAGCTGGGGTCCACCATTATTTCGTCATTCAATCCGCGGAAGATTGTTCCACAGCACAGAGATTCCCTGCAAGAGAAAATCATTTTATAATATACGTTGGTATTGAAACCAAATTATAGAAACCATCATTTAATATCTATAGTTCGTTCGATAAAACATTGACATTCTACATTTATGTCATAATGTCACAATGTTGCAGCATCTACTTTGAGTTTTGGTTAATTTTGGTTTTGATATAAAACTAAATGGTAATTTAAATAAAATAATGAAACAAAAAAGTTATCAAATACGATTCATATTAAATAATGAGCAGCAATTTGAAATTTATGAAAATAAGCTGATTCGGTTACATGTTCGAACGTTTCTATCTGATAGAATTGTACAGTCTATTCAAAATAACAGTGAACTCACGTCATCAAAATGATTAACGTATTGCCTGCCACCACTTGTAAATTCGTTTTAGAATCAGACAATCTTTACCTTCTCATGTTGATAAGTTCGAACGTGTAACTGAAACAGCCTGCAAAATTATTCAAAATGTTAAACTACAGGTAATAAACCGGAAAACGTTGTTTTTACGCTTTGCTTGATTCAATAAATATCAAATCGCTGCGTATTATTACTCTAATTGAAAATTCAGAAGCCAGACAGAACAAATTTCTTCTCTAATCAGTTCTTCGAACAGGAACGAGATAATGGAGGTCCCCTCTTGCCAGTAAAATTCCTTAGAGAGGTAAACCCTTTTACTGTTAAATATTAAGTTGAAAAGTGATAAAAAATGAAAAATATTATCTTGGATTCACCGAAGGGTCGGGTGACCGAATTAAGATCAGCTTGACGTTAGTTCTATCATAAATCAAACATACGAAATGTATAAAAACAGTGAACAGTTTTTTTTAAATATTATAATTAGTCTTATTCTAATACTTATTCTAAACTCTACATATGTCCAGTAATCAGATCAGGTGGTGTTACACGTTTTAGTCTACGCACTTCACTATCACGTCGCATATTTAGCTGATTAGCGAGTACATTGGGATGCACTGACACTCTTTCGAAGTACTTCACACAAACACGTTGGATTACACTCGTTATAGGTTCTAGAGGAATATCGCGTTGTATCACTTTATTTGAAATATAGTACGGAGCATCAACAATGGCACGCAACACCTTATTTTGGAACCGTTGAATGATGGATATATTAGATTTGCTAGCGGTACCCCATAGTTGAATTCCATATGTCCAAATGGGCTTGAGTATAGACTCATACAGCAATACCTTGTTATCTAATGATAACTTGGATTTGCGCCCAATGAGCCAATACATTTGATATAATTTTAATCCTAGTTGTTTCCGTTTAGAGAGTATGTGCTTCTTCCAGGTTAGGCGTCGATCTAAATGCATACCAAGATATTTAACATGCTCTGCTTGGGGGAGTTGACGATGATTGATATTTACTGGTGGACATGTTCTTCTACGCAGGGTAAACGTTATATGCGTGGATTTTGATTCATTGGCTTTAATGCGCCATGTCTTCAACCATAATTGTATTTGCTCCAGGTGGGTTTGTAGGTTTATTGATGCTGTGACTGGATCTTCATGGGATGCTAAGATTGCTGTATCGTCTGCATATGTTGCCACAGTAGTTATTTTTGTGGTGGGCAGATCAGCCGTATACAGAAGATACAGTACTGGACCCAGTACACTACCTTGCGGAACTCCTGAATATATGGGATTTAATTCGGTATGTTCATCGCCTTGATTTACAATAAAATGTCTGTCAGTGAGATACGATTTTAGTAGCTGATAGTCCGGATGAGGGAGAAGTTTCTTTAGTTTAACCTGCAAGCCCGTATGCCATACTTTGTCAAAAGCCTGAGATATGTCTAGGAAAGCAGCCGAACAATATCTTTTGGCATTTAGGTCAGCGTTTATTTGGTTTACAAGTCTATGCACTTGTTCTATAGTCCCATGCTTATTGCGAAAGCCAAACTGATGTTCTGGAATAATTTTTCTTTTTTCTATTATATAGTTTAGTTTTTTTATGTATAATTTCTCGAAAACTTTCGAGATTATTGGTAATAAACTTATAGGTCGGTAGGAGGTCACATCTTCTGGTATTTTTCCTGGTTTAAGTATCATTAATATTTTAGCTACTTTCCAGATACTAGGGAAGTAATTAATTCGTAGCATAGCATTGAATATATATGTTAATAGTTTTATAGCCTTTTCTGATAGTTCTTTTAAAATTTTGCCAGTAATTAAGTCATAACCAGGAGCTTTTTTAATATTAATCTCTCTCATTATTGTATGTTTAACTTTTTTGACCGTTAATTTCTCATGCGGTAAATCCATTTGAAATGGCGAATCTAGAAAGCTAGTAATTTTATTTTCGTCATCCTTATGTAGCTGAGACTGGAAAGGTTTAAAAACATTTTTTAGGTGTTTTGAGAAAACGTCGGCCTTCTCTTTATTGCTTCTCGCCCAATTATTTTCGCTTGTTTTAATAGGTGGATTATGCTGCTGGGATCTCCTAAGCTTTTTTGTTGCTTTCCACAACGAATAGTCTGTAGCCTCAGTTGATGTCAAGTTTTCTAGGTATTCTTGAATGCCTTGGTTCTGTTCGATTTGGATTAGATCTCTCAGCTCTTTTATGGCCCTATTAAATTTTCTTTTATTCTCTTCAGTCCTTTGCTGTTGCCAATTTCGTCGTAACTTTCTTTTTTCTGCTATCTTTTTCTGTATTGTACATGATATATGTGTATTTTTTCTTGGAAATGTTTCACTGTTGGGAGTCGCGGAATATGCTGCCTCCTGTATATTTTTTGTAAGATTTATTGCTGCTATTTCTATATCCATTTCAGTTTGTAATGGTAAATTTAGAGAGATATTTTGGTCTAAGTTTTCTCTAAATGAGGGCCAGTTAGTTCTATTACTGCACAGAGAAGGGGGTTTATCTTTGATGGTAATTTTTGAAGAAATTGTTACTATTATTGGTGAATGATCAGAAGACAGGTCGAAGCATGATTCTGCCTGACACTTTTTTGGATCAATATTTTTTGTAATACAGAAATCTATTGTATCTGGTTTTTTATTTCTGTCTGAAGGCCAATATGTTGGTTCACCAGTAGAGATATGTTGTAAGTTATCTTTCCTTATGGCTTTGAGCAGTTCTCTACCTTTTGAGGTTATTATTCTTGAACCCCACATTAAATGTTTTGCATTATAATCTCCTCCTGCTATAAATCTATTACCTAGCGTACTGAAGAATTCTTGAAATTGTTCTGCCTTGTTGTTATGTTTGGGTGGGCAATAAATCGCAGAAATTGTTAATGGTCCATGGGCTTCCTCTATGGTTATACTGGTGGCTTGCAGGTAGTCTTTGCGGAATTTTTCTTTTTCGAAATGCTTTATATCATCTCGAATTATTATGGCTGTACCTCCATGTGCTTTATCATCAGGGTGATTTGTATGATAAAGCTTATATTTAGGAACTTTCAGATAATTCTTGTCCGTAAAGTGTGTTTCGGAAACCATCATAACGTCAATATTTTGTTCATTTACGAACGTTTTTAGTTCCCTGGCGTGTTGTTGGAGCCCATTGGCATTCCAGACGGCGATTTTGTAGCTATTGGTTTCAGGCATTAGGCAAGTTTGCTTACGACGGTTGTGAGTAGACCAAGCATCGTACTCATTTGATCCATTAGTTTGGCCATCATATTTTCTAATCTTGAGATGTTGCTAGTTTCAGTAGGTTGAGATATTGTCTCTCGTTTTTGTGCTGAACCATTTTCAACTATTTGGGCATAAGTTATGTCTGGTTGACTTGTTCTGGTGGGTAGTGGTAGATTGGTAGTAGTGAATTGTTTTTGTTGATGCCTTTTTTCCCTTAAGGCAGGATAGAGTTTCTGCTGTAGTTGCTTGTGAACTGCGCAACCCTTGTAGTTCGCTGGATGATTTCCATTACAGTTAACACATTTCACTTTTTCATCGCGAACTTTACGAGTACAATCTCCTGTCTTATGTTCTCCTGCATATTTTACGCATCTATATGATTTGCGACAGTAAGTCTTTGTGTGTCCGTGCGCTTGACACCTTGTGCATTGTGGTATAATTCTCTTTATATGTGGTGGTTCGCATTTAATAATATTATTTTCCAATTTGGTGATTTCATACACCGCCTTATTATTTCCATTAGGTTTTATGTCTATATAAAACATAGGCAGAGGTTTTTTTGTCGTGTGATGTCGTATATTGTGAATATTTACGACCTCGTGGCCTTTTTCAGCTAGTGCTGCCTTGATGGTGTTAAAGTCCGTCCCGTGATGTAATCCTTTTAATACGAATTTAAATGTTCTCTCGGATTTTGGCCTGAATGTATGGTATTGGGTGTTTCTTTCATCTAATTCTTTTATAAGAACTTTAAAGTGATCCGCTTCGAACAATTGGATTTTAATTGTTTCATAGCTCACTGTTTTAATTGTGTAGTTCGTAGTAATGGTTTTCAATAAGTCATGGATGTTTTTTATTATTCCTACCTTATAGACTGTTATTGGTGGTGGTTTGGGAACAACTTTTTCAGGGCTTGGTTGTATGTTCTCTTCAATTTCTTCCGACAGGTTGCTAAAACTGTTTTTTGTCTCTATCGGTTTCTGCAACCAATAGTCACTGATTCTTGTTTGTTTCCTCGCGATTTCTTCTTCTGGACTTCTCAATCGTTTTTTGTTAATGACTGTAGTCCATTCTGATGGTGGAGTTTGCGTTATTGCTGTTTGTTCTAATCTTATATCAAAGTGTGCAGGTGATTTGGTTGAATCGCTATGGTTTGCCATTTTTTAATTTTTAATATTTTATTTAATTTACTTCCAGAGGATAAAAATAATAAAATAAATACATTGTTTATTTCACGCACTTCATTTTTCACTTACGTTATTTTAGCACTAGTTTTTTACTATAAATACTGTAAATGAATTTCAAAAGGACTGTTGTAAAATAAGATGAAATAATTTTAAACACTAATAAAAATGAGATGCAGTCCTTTTGTCTGGTCACGTAAACACGTATTCACTACACTTTAGGTCCACTGAGAGACGGATAGCCGCGTCTGGGTTTTATAAAAATACTGGGTTTTTTTAAAGAAAGGTATCTTTTTATAGCTTGGACCGTATTGAAAATACGTCTTCACCCTACGAAGGTTGGAATTGAACTTTTTTTAAATATAAACATAATTTAATACAATTATTTCAGATGAAATTGTTAGTCTCAAAAATATCCATAGAAAACTTAGAGATAATGTGCTGTTTGAGGGATTTAGAACATCCCTTCATACTGTTGGGTAATATGTGATTTAAAAGATGTAAAAATGACCCACGAAGAACACTCAAGAACTGCTTTAAAAAAAATACAATTTTTAAAAGCATATAATAAAATCAAGGGAGACTTATTATTTCAATTTGTGTATTTAGATGAAATTATATTTTAAAATGGGATCAATATACCGATCAATATGGTCATGGCAAGATGATAATAAAAATAGTGTTAAGACAACAAAATGATGGAAAAATAATTGATTAGGTTTTGTTAGTCATAACATTTAATTCAAAATTTATTGTACATTGTTCCTCATGTTGCAAACAGGAATGTTTAATAATACCTTCGCATTAAATGAACTCGATCAGATACACTGAAAATTAACAGCCTAGTTATTCACTTGAATGCAACTTTTAGAATATGACAATAAGGTGCTGGTGATGAGAGTGGAAACAACTAAATGTTAATTAATATACATAAGTGTAGGAAATCTTATTGCAGAGTGTGAAAGATTTATCTGCATAGATATGTCTGTAATTGTTCAGAATATACATGAGCATTTAGTTAAAATGTGTGAGGAGAGAATTACTGTTAATACTGCTAAATGGATTTGTAGATATGGCAAATGTATTAACAGTAATGGAGAATGGGGGAAAATGCAGTAATTAAATATAGTTTTATCAAGGAAGGTAGTAACACCCAAGATTAACATGATTTTACAAGCAAGCACTGTATTGAAGTAAACAAGAACTCCAGTGAAAATAAAACACATTACTTGGATATCCAATTGCTAATTAGGTGGGTTAGACATCCAAGGGATACCACTACATAAAAAAAACGCGTCTAAAACTCTAAATCATGGGTGGAAAACTCCAACCTACAAACTATTATAACTCTATAATTTATGTATAATTTTTTAGGTCCTTCAATAACATGTGCATTAGATTAGTATTATAATGTTAAAATGAATTATATTTAATAAATTTTTATTTTACTATTTTATTTAAATTAGAATTTAGTTGCATGTCAAAACCAAAATTGCGAAAGCGAAATTTTAAAGCCTTAAATGCAGATGACGCTAAAACAGTGAATATTTTGGTTTTGACATACAACTAAATTCCAATTTAAATAAAATAATCAAACAAAAAAGTTATAAGCAGCAATTTGAAATTTATCAAAACCATCAAAGCGCCAAAACGTTTGCCGGTTTGTAACCTCTAATTATTATCACTTTTGTCTTGAATAATTTTGCAGATGTTTGACAACCAGGCGAATTTTGTAGGCTGATTCGCTTACATGTTCGAACGTATCAGATAGTATTTTAACTATTTTTAACTACAATAAAATGAGAAGGAAAATATTGGCTGATTTTAAAACGAATTTACAATTTGCAATAGGCAATACATTCGATATCTTGATGATGTGAGTTCACTGTTATTTTGAATAGACTATATATAACAAACAAATAACTATAAAAAAATATTAGGCCTGATAATTAATATTAAAGGATTTACAACAGATGGTGTTATTGTGTATTAAATCGCATCGGGTATATTTGTAACCAACTTCATGTTAAGGTTTCACTTTTGACAATGCGATTTCGTCCAAGTTTCGAACAAAAATTTTGTCGGTGCGATGGGAATCGCTATCGACTACAATTGATGCGTTTGACCTGACCACTGCACGAAAAGAAAGCTTAGTTTGAAAAGATAGTCAAAAATCGTTGTCTGTGCATGCATTTTCTGAGTTATGAGAATAATTTGAAATTAGAGGAAGCTAAATTTGGCGAATAGAGTGTATACTATAACAACCTGAACATGGTTCACCGAATTTCACCATGATTTTTGAGGTATGTAACTTGGATTGCTCTGTTGTAATCATCTGATTTTATTGATAAACCAGTTTGGAAGTAAACCAGAAACAAAATTCTCCTCACCTTTTCTAGAAAACGTGTTTTTATTGAATTTGTGAGAACAGAGTCAAAAAAAGTCAGAGATAGTTAAATTTGATTAACAGGGTGGATGTTATTAGATGGTCTTATTAGTTTTTATATATCCTAACTTTTGTCTTTTTTTGATATATGTATACTGTTTAATAATCCTTGATATAGAAGCTGTTTTTCAAATCTCATTTATTTCGACAGTAATACCACAATTCCTAGATGTTTGAACTTGTTCTCTTCCACTTTGATTCCTGGTTTCCAAAGCTCATTATTTTAGTTCCAGTTTTTGTTAAATTTTTCCTGTATTAATAAAATTCTTACAGCTTTTTGTCTGTACATAACTTCTTTTAGTTAATATGACTAGGTTATCTCTGGCAACTCATCTCATAATAACAGTTGTCTTTAATTGCTTGAGTTAAACAACCGTTTAGTTAACAAAACAAGTTCAGCACTTATGGACACTTGGAAAATACTTTAAAGATCAAGACTATTGTTTCCCACCAGATTTGCTAATGAACATACTGTTCATACTGGGTTGGACCACAATGAAAAAGAGGATTGGGTGACTGGATCAAAATAGTGAATAAGTTAGCATAATAATGGATATAAGGAACTTAATCAAGCTGTAAATATATTTAAAACATAATAAAATATGAAAAATAGTGTAACCATACAATACAAATAGATGAATTTGTAAATAAAAAATGTCAGATTATATAGTCATGATAACTTATTATATTAAACAAAAATGTATTGTGTAATACGATTGTACTTACTTTCTCCAATAGTCTAAGTCAATGAAACCGCTGACGCTTTCGCTTCTTTGACTTCTTCTTTTCGACTTGCCCTTTCTCCTACGGCTGCGACTACTCTGGGGAACGTTATCTTCGTTGTCACTTGCGCCAGGACTGATGTTCAATGATGAACTCATGCTAGAGGAGGAAAAATACCTTTAGCATCATAAAACATACATAACCAATAATACTCACTTAGGAACGTCTTCCGATAGGAAATCCATATCCCCGATGTCCATGTCTTCCGTAGGATCACTTTTATCGGACAACGTGGGGCTGTATTCTCTGAAAATTCAAATATAGTGGTTAGAAAATGGCAAACGACAGATCCACCATCTGACAGCTACCTCTCAAAGTGCTTCTTTTTCTTTATTTTTTCGCAGCTCTTCTCGTCGTTGGTCTTTTTGTTTTTCGTCTTCAACTTCGTAAAGGACTTCATTCCGGGACCGGCCCTGGCATCTACGACCTGTTGAGGATACCATAGTT
The DNA here is from genome assembly GCF_030347505.1 of Rhynchophorus ferrugineus. Lineage (NCBI taxonomy): Eukaryota > Metazoa > Arthropoda > Insecta > Coleoptera > Curculionidae > Rhynchophorus > Rhynchophorus ferrugineus. The sequence continues at coordinate 18,980,919 of NW_027472589.1, forward strand.
GCATTTTATACAGTTTGAACATTCTGTTTCTTGATTTTATTATAGGACAACGTTTGACAGTGACGTATTTGACAGAGGGGCGAACAAATGTTTTCTTGTACAACTATGATTCGTTGTCTATGAAGGTTATAATTGGATATTGATGTTTATAAAGGGCAAATACAACTGTCGCAGATAATTAAAATTAAGATAAGATTATGGTTAAATTGATGTATGTAAACTAATATTCTAGTTTTCAACGCAATTTTTAGTTTGACGTTCTTGAACTTATTATCTGTCATATTTTGAAATAGTGTGGTTAATTTAATAGTCAATAATTTTTGAAGCAAACTGTTATCACAATAATATTATTCAATTTTTTTAGTATGACATTTTTTGATTAAAAAATAAAAAAAATAAAGTAGATATATGACCAAATATACATTTATTATAAAGTAGCATTTTGCTGAACTAAAATTCTATCAAGCTTGATTCGTGATTAATAAAAATCAACTTAAGTAATGACCAATGGCATCTATGATACAGTATCATTCCGTAGATTTAATAGTGGTAATAGTAATGGTGTTTGAAGTCACAAGCATTGAAGACAGTCCACGTGAAGGACGCAGAAATCACAAAAATGTGCGTTGTGGTTGTGGAGAAAGGACTACTTGACTGATTTACTTTAAGGAAAATTTTGGGCTTCAAAAGTCTATGTGCACAATGGGTACCATATAAGTTAACCATGCAACATAATACATTAGAATCTGAGATTGTCATTGGAGTATTTAAGAAAGGAATCAAATAATTATGTGCTTTGTTTCAACCCCAGGAATAACAGGATGAGGCTTGATTCTTCTATTATGATCTGGGCCAACTATTAATTAAGACATAAGGCTTAAGAGAGTGAGAGTGCTTGAATCTTCAGCTTCCAGGAGAATTTGTGTTCAAAATGAATTTTTGAATATTTTCAAATAGCAAAACAATAAATTCAGATTATTATTGTGTGATTTATAGAAGAAAATTTTATCAATATAGTGCACCTGCTCACACAGCTAAAAAACATTGCTGGGCCAATAAATTAAAGCAGGAATTGGTTCACTGGCCTCTTGGAAGGGAATTACAGTGGTGAGATTCATAAATTGGAGTATTGTTGGAGTAATTGTGTTGAAGTTTAGGGAAATTCACTGAAAAACATTTTCAGTTATAAAGGCGTACTTCAATTTCCGTGTACTTGTTGGACAACTTTCTAACATGCCGTGTATATAAAATATGTGAGAATAATGTATCCTTACGTGTCTCCAGTTTCTGTCAGATCCCACTGGGAGTTTCTTCCATCTCTTCACCAACAACACGCAGGCGTTGCATATTTCCCCCTGTCTGGGCGACGACAGCTTGAAGCACTGCAGGAAGTCGTCCTCGTACTTTTTACTGTCCGTAAACCGGGAGCTAGAAAAACGAAAACCAGACGTCAGTATTTTTGGATAACGAGCATCAATCTTCGCATTACCTGCTGGATTTGGCTTTGCATATACAACAGCCCGTAGACGATCGGTAAACCTTGGGCTTGTGAAAGGAGAACATGGTTAATGGCAACTGTAAAATAAGAGAAAAAATTAGTTACGGGGGGTCGACATTAGAGTGTGTCGGTATCAACGCCGCGGCGGTGGCTAGATCATAGGGAGGGAAGTATATATATATATATATATATATATATATATATATATATATATATATTTATATTTGTTTTTATTTACTTGTTAATTTCTATACTTAATATCTATACATTGAAATTTATAAAAATGTAACAATACGCTGCTTTTTATTATTTTACTACTTTATATTTTAGATTACTACTTTAAATTATAGCGAAGCTGAGACAACAAATTGAGTTTATGAATATATATTAATCCCAGTAAGTATCTATTGTCTATTCAAAGTTTTTCTGTACATACGTCATCAAGATGTTTAATGTATTGCCTGCGGCAAATTGTAAATTCGTTTCAGAATCAGACAGTATATTCCTTATCATTTTATTCTAGTTAAAGAGAGATTCAAATTCTTCTTTCAAAGTCGCCCGGTTGTCAGACGTATACAAAATTCTTGAAAGCAATAGTGATAAGAGGTTATAACTCTAACCTATAAAGTATCATGGCTATAAAATTAACTGTAGGTTTTAGATGTATTATAATATTAAAATAAATTATATTTGATAACATTTTTGTTCATTTATTTTATTTATGTTAGAATTTTGTTGTATATCAAATCCCAACTGAACTAAAACTCAGAGTTGATTCGACAACATTGCAACGCTTTGACATCACAACATACGTTATATGTACAAAATAACTTTGAATAGACTATAGTAACACTGTTTAGTACAGTATATATCAAATTTTATTAGTGGATATTAAAAAATTTCATGTGCAAGCATGTACATTTGATAAGAGGGTCAAGGAATGGTCCTGATACTGTTGCAGACAATATTGTAGATGTTTAAAGTATGAAAAGTGCATAGATGTTACTAGTAAAATTATAAGAAAGGATTCAGGTATACATGGAATACACATTGGTGGTGTGAAAGAAAAAACAAACGTAAAGGAAATGCATTAATGCTATAATTTATATTTATAATTATAATTTATATATATTGTATTTAATATCTTTATATTATTATTTTAATTTATTATATATTATACTATAATATTATTTTAAGATTGGTGAAGAAGAAAAGCATTTTAGGCAATTTTACTAATATAATAAGTATCTATTGATACAAGTTTGATTTTATTTTGAGTTATGTTTTTCAGCCTTTAATTCCACTAATGAAATAGTGGCTGAAGCAGGTTGTCCAGTTAGTGGCAATTGACCTTTTCCTGATGCTCCATAAGATTAAATTGGAATGTTGCCGGTGACAGAGATCCCGAGACACGACTAGGGCTGTCTTATTTAATTACCCACTGCGAGTGATGAGAGGGTAGGGCTTTAATCAGGGGGTTTGAAATGTTGTAGGGTGCCAAGGGAGAACCTTACACTGAGCATATTCGTGAAATTTTTCACAAATGGGATATCTGAGATGGGTGTTCACGTTCCTCATAAACTAAAAGGGCGGACTTTTTTCTATTGGAACATCTAGAGTTGCAGAGAGCAATTTGTCTCTCAGGGACGCACTTGCATCATTGAGGCAGACTGATCGAAGGAGCAACGTATAACGGGTCACTTTGTGTCGAATGGGGTTTGCTACTTCTGCAAAGTAGCGGAAATAGTAGGCTAGACACACCACTGCCTTTTCAGATGGCGTGCTGGATTTGGGATTGTTAAATATATGATTTATATCGATACAAGAGCCAGTGTAGAAAAGAAGAAGAGTTAGTAGAGGGCGTCATTTCTTCGTCAATTGTGGGCCGATTTTCAAAATTCTTTTCTTATTCAAAAGAGTGCCCTTCCGAGGTGGTCCCATTGTAACCAAATCAGCATCTGCGTGCATTTTAATTAGTGTTTAATTTCATAAAAAATTAATGATCATTTTCATATTACTATCTTTGCTAGTCTTTAAATGAGTTCCCAGCACTTTCTTTACTATTGTAACATATGTTTGATTATTGCTTTTTAATTCCATGGGGCTAAATTTCTCCGTCGCATAACGATATACAAAGAAAAATATATTAGACTAAATTTTCAACACCAGTTACTAAACAAAGTATATGCGCTTGCGTAGAGCTTGCCAGGAGAGCGCTTGTTCACTCAGACCATTAATTGAAATAAATGAAAAGGCGCATGTGCCAAACCGAAATACCTTCAGTTTACGGTATCCTCCTTTGCGACGATGACAGGACGTCATCGAGAAAAGCTGGACAAGGCAACAGGTCGGCGAGTGAAAACAAAAACGAAAACAAACGACGTCGTCTGCGGTTGGATGGCGACGTGATGCATCGGATCGCGTAAACAGTAAACAAAATTCCGGAGTTGAGTCAATGGTCCACTTTCGTCAACTGTCGGGCCTGTGCTATAGTATCTTGGTCTTGGTGGCCGAGGCTATAAATAGAATGGCCCAAGTTGCTTTCGATCTGGTAGGACGACAGCCTCTCGCGTTGTATACGGCGATACGAAAAGCAAATGAAACCATGGTAATTTGTTTTCGACCGCAAGATGTTTTGAAAAATTTACCGAATAATAAAATTATTGTGTACGAAAAATTCAGTAGGCAGTGAGCTTCACCAATTCCACTTACATTGTCGTTTCTCTTATAAAAAAAAAACAGACAACACGAATGTGTTTGCATACTGTATCTTTGATATTATTTTCGGGGCACTGGTAATTATATAAATTTACACGTATTTTTCATTTGTAGCAAAAGGAGGAGGTTCTATGTTCGGCTGTATTATTTTTTAATATATGTTTACCAATTTCTCCGTCAGATTTTCAAAATTCTTTATTTATTCGAAACCGGAACCAAATCAAGGACCTGTTGGGGGAAGGGGGACAAATCGAGGAAAACGCTCAAATTTCAAAGGCACGTACAAATTTTTCACATATTTTTTCATGTTATAGCTGAGCTGATGAGACGGAAAATCGGATGTCGTTCAGTGCAAAAGCCATTCAATTTGCTTTTTAAGCACTAGCGATACCATGTAAGACCTCGTAAAAATATTTCAGGCAACTACTCCTACGGTGTAATGGTTAAAGCGTTTAGCTCCCAAACGGAGGTCGCGGGTTCGATTCCCGCCGGGGACAGTAACTTTCTGTTGTTGTTTAGTTGGAACATTTGTCAAATCACCTAGGCTAGATAGTAGACCCCGGAGCCTAAAGCGCTCCTTATTTTCAATCATTGTTTTTTATTCCTCTTTATCCTCACACGGGCTGCTCTTTTACTTGGCCTACCCATTGTAATATTAAATAAAATAACTACGTAATTTATTGAGTAAATATCTAACACTAAACAGAGAAAAATAAAATATTTAAAAAAAAAAAATCGAACCGACTTCATCCGGGTTCGGCATCGACTCCAAAGCAGTCAATTGGTAGAAGTTAAAATAATATTGTAAATAGATAAATATGTTTAGGTAGATATTAAACCAAATTGTGTGTATACAGTAGAATATAAAATACGTGTAGTAGATAGGTTAAATATGTGTTTTCATTATTTTTATTTATTTATTAGGATTATTATGTACATATTTTATTTTGAAATATTTTTTTTGTTAAAAATTTAAGCGTGATGATTTTTTGAAGTCAGTTCATTTGTTAATTTTTTTTTGTTGAAAATATTTTTGCATATCATACTTACCGAAGCTACGTTATATTGCTTGGTGTTTTCATATTATTTAACAAAATTACATCACGTTAGACAAAAAGCAAAACACATTAGAACCAAAATAAAACAACTATACTGGCTGGTCGGAAGATACTCTCAACTTGATCTAAAATCAAAGAGGTTGATTTATTATTAAGGTTATTGGATTGATCAGCAATGCTTATCGCTACGTAACCAACGAAGAATTGCACTGTTGTTGATGACCTGGAAATCAAATGGATCTGCGAAGTTATCCAAGATTTCGCCTTGAAACATGAAAGAAGATTACTAAATCATACTAACGTGGAAGCAATACAACTGCTGGATAGCGCGCAGGATGTCATGAGATTGAAACGAACCCAACCATACGAACTTATATAAAATGTATACATTGAGTGTAAACTATAGCTATAAGTTATTATAATTTTATAATTGAGGAATACATACTGATGTATTTTCTCGCACTCGTCTTGCTTGTGAATTAATCCAAGTGCAAATGAAAAGTAGTAATAAATTAATTTAGTTTTAAGATTGTACCAAGCGTATCTAATAAAGATGTTATAATTTTTTTTTACTTATAATTCATACTTTACATCCGTATTGTCTGCTAACCCAGGAAAAATATAAACATAAAATTAACAAAAAATACCATCTAGCCACTACTCTCATAAAAAACAACGCGTGGATGCTAAACACTGAAATGATATGCAGTAATACAGGAAGTTTTGAAATATTTGAGAATGCCCGTATGAGAGTATGGAATCGGTGATTATATCCTCATTTAGCCTAGCTATGTTAGAACTATTGGTTCACGGCAAAATTTTTGTTTACTAGTAGTAATAATTAAATGGAAAACATAATACTATACTATATAAACCCTTTAACACTCATGGAACGCTTTAATTTCCTATTTTGTTAAACTAAGCTACTAATAATCAATACAAGTCTCGATATTTATTCGATAAGTGTAGACGATTTCAAAATTAAAAAAATGTTTGACAGCTAACAGTTTAAGGTTAGTAAAACTATGCGAAAACACTATATGAGAGAATTTATTTTCATTGTTGGGCAACATTTCAAAAATAATGAGTTTTATGCTGCATACAGAACAGACCGGGCCAACGAATGTTTGTTGGCATTCGCTTAAAATCCGTGGAGTGTCGGCAACATCAAAAGAAATGAACGAAATCGACAAATGCGGTGTGGACGCGGTAGGTATACACACTATAATCGCCACCACCGTTAAAAATACGGATTCACGCCTAACGAACGTTTGATATCCAATGCCGAATCTCATTCGTTGTCCTTCGTTGGCCCGGTCTGTACGCAGAATTAGTTTAAAAGGTTTTTGTTTTAAGTTTGAAACTATTGGCTTTCAGGCAATTTACGAACGAATTCCACTACGAAAGAACGTATCTTTTGTGGCTATACACGGTTCGAACCAGTTTTTGGTATCTTCAAAGAAGTGTAGCGCTGCTCAGGCGATGGGTGCTACCCCAACTTCCTATTTGGTTTAATAAATCTGGTCGAGCGTTTTTATTCTGAAAAATAACACTATTGTATATATTCCGGTTTTCTCTCAATGCCTGGCTCAAGCGCATCAATTGCTATCGATAGCGATTCCTATTGATGGTTTCATCGAGTAATGCCTTCAAATTTGTCTTCGATGCCACATCAGTTCTTTTAAAACGCTCAAATTGGCAATCACATGTTGCCATAAGCTTCACATAGTATTCAATGACCTTCAATCAAATTGAAATAAAAAGTAAAGTTTCCCGCAAATGCGATTAACTTCGTACAAATTCAGACTTTTTCAAGGCACTGAAAAATATTGTCATTCATATCTCGATGAGTGACACATACTGTAATTGTAGGCTATCAATGTTAGCTCTGTTGTAAATCCTTTAAAATTAATGTATAGGCCTTATATATTTTTAAGGGATTGCATAGACAGGTAACGACTAGGTCTCATTTATCATTTTGGTTCTACAATCACAAACCAAAAAACAATTATAGCCTGATGAAAGATTATTATATTTGCTAATTTTAAAATGTTATCTATCCACTTGAAAACACACAACTAACTTGATAAACAAAAACATCGTTATTATGTATTTCAACATTTGTGTACAATGTGTTTCAGTTAGATCATTATTTTATATACTTCATTTCAGTTATGGTTTCCAATCTCCATAGATTGCATAGCTCCATAGAAATTGTGGAAAATGATATTGATTTGTGTTGGATTATCCATCCACGTGTGATTGGAAAAAAAAACTGGAGACACCATTTCGCCTTAGATCATCGAAAAGCAATTATTGTAATCGATGTCCTTTCTGCCAGAATTTGATGGAAACAAAGCGATACCACATTTCATACAACACATGAAACAATTCAGTAATAGCGTGTAAATCATGGACCTGTAATCTGTTATTTCGGTGATCACACTTGGCCTCCTAAATTATTTAACACCACTTGAATTTTGCACGGTTATTAAGCTCAAACATATACGCCAATAGTTCCCGATCAGCGAGGGCAATGATGGACAAAACCTGGTTTAGCGCAACTCGGCGATATTTATGCAAAAATCAAGGAACATTCCGACAAAAGAGTATATATGTGCCACTAAAGGTGCCTTCATTAATTCAGTTATTGCGTAAATCTTGGACGTTCTATATATGATAAAGTAGCTATTAATACATCGGCATTATTTTTCTTGTTAGGCATTTTCTATTTCACCAATAAATAACATCCAAGCATCATATAGTATTCAATGTCATCTTACCACTATTAGTCATTCTAGGGATGCCGAAAAATATCGATATATCGATATTTTATCAGCTGATATTTCTTCGAAAAAATTAAATAAATTTCTTAAACATTATAAAAAAACCATTTAATTATTTATAATAAGCTTTTAACTTACTTAATTACTGGTTTGCCATTCCATTTTAAATTATTTTTAAAAGTTTAAGTTGTGGTGCTTAATTATAAGGGTTTATTAATTTTTCCGATTTTTTTCTCTCCGATATATCAATATTTTTCTCGGTGGTCGACACCTCTATGTAATACCACATACGACGCGAATGAAAAATAACAAAAACATTTCTTACAATCGAACCATTCAATTAGAACTACTAAAAAGGGATTCATGAAATCAGTTTTGGTTGATTATCGCCCGATTGAAGTAATTTTAAGACTTTTATTTGTTGACGTACCGGATAAAATTAGAAAACTCATATCGCTGACAGGTATAAGGAATAACAATTTTTCAAATAGAATAGTTCAAATGTATAGAGACCATAACGTTTTCATCCCTACTTTACAACTACCATCCTGGAAGGCCATCACAAAAGATGTTTTGCCTTATCCAATCTGGTTACCGTCTGATGTGACTGAGGTGATTATTCTGTGTTAAATTTTTCATCCATGCTCAGATAGTAATCGAACCCTCAACTCAACTTCATCGTAACTACGTAACCCTTACAAAAACCTGCTATTAAATAGACACACAAATTGTGGTATTCTTTTATTTTTTGAACGACCATTGTTGTCATTAGGCCTATAAGTTGTTGTTTTAAAGGGTTTTTTTAATTGAAGATTATTTCGGCTTCGCATCGATTCCAAAACGTAAATAGACAAATGGGTTTAGGTAGGTATTAAATTGAATTATATGTATATAGTAGAATATAAAATATGTGTAGTAGATAGGTTAAATAAGGTAATAAATTTTTTTTTATTACTCTTCGTGATTCCACAATCTGGCCTATTGGCAATAAGTATTTCTTATGTCTATATTATATATACATGGCATGTAGAAAATCACTTCATTAAGCAATCTTCTGTATACAATATCATCTTAATTAATTAGTCTTATTCTAAAGTCTACATATGTCCAGTAATCAGATCAGGTGGTGTTAACCGTTTTAGTTTACGCACTTCACTATCACGTCGCATATTTAGCTGATTAGCGAGTACATTGGGATGCACTGACACTCTTTCGACGTACTTCACACAAACACGTTGAATTACACTCGTTATAGGTTCTAGAGGAATATCGCGTTGTATCACTTTATTTGAAATATAGTACGGAGAATCAACAATGGCACGCAGCACCTTATTTTGGAACCGTTGAATGATGGATATATTAGATTTGCTAGAGGTACCCCATAGTTAAATTCCATATGACCAAATGGGCTTGAGTATAGACTCATACAGCAATATCTTGTTATCTGATAACTTGGATTTGCGCCCGATGAGCCAATACATTTGATACAATTTAAGTCCAAGTTGTTCCAAGGTGATTTGACAAATGTTCTAACTAAACAACAAAAAGTTATTGTCCCCGCCATGATTCAAACTCGCTATTTCCGTTTTGTAGCTAAATGCTTTAACCATTACATCACAGAAGCAGTTGTCTCTAATATTTCTACGACGTGTTATATGCTATAGTTAATGCTTAAAAAGCAAACTGAATGGCTTTTGCACTGAACGAATTACGTTTTGCCGTTACATCAGCTCAGCAATAACATTATACACAAATATCTGATTATTTTAGACAAAAAAATATGTGAAAACCTTGTACATGCCTTTGAAATTTAAGCGTTTCCCTCGATTTCCCCCCAACAGATCGTAATTTGGTTTCAATGGGATCACCTCCGAAGTGCACTTTTTCAAATAAAAAAATAATTTTGAAAATCGGCCCACAATTGACAGAGAAATCGGCGAACATTAAACATTAAAAATATATATACAGCCGAACAATTACCAGGATAGGGTAATTTTCCAATCTTACCTATCAGAGAATGGAAAATGTAACTACTTATCTAACACTTTTTGGTAGGGTACGTTTAAATTGAATATTCACTATTAGTGGTTATTAAAAAATATGATGTGTAAGCATGTACATTTCACAAGAATATGAAAGGAATGTCACAGACAATAGTGTACATGTTTGGAGTATGCAAAGTACATATATAGATGCTATTAGATGAAAAATATAAAATGACAGAAGATAGAGACTTACCAGGAACATTTAAACATAGATGGAGTGAAAAAACCAAATGCAAAGGAAATACATCAACAATATGTGAATATGCATAATTGAATAAGCAGATAGTTATTGAAATTATATTTAAAATATATATAAACTTATACATAGCAAATATACCTTATTTAACATGAATTTTATCTTGTTTCTTTCATATATTAGTAACTTTGAACAACGTATCCATTAATACAAGTTTGATTTCATTTTGACTAATTGTTCTAAAATAGTGATAACTAACGGCATTGTAGCGACTTGATTTTGAAAAAGAAATCCTTGGCTAAATTTACTTCCTCAATGAAATATGTGGTATTTAATGGTATTGTTGTCTATTATGTCTATTAATGGTATGTAGTCTATGAAATAATTATTAAAGTTATATATATATATATATATATATATATATATATATATATGTGTGTGTATTTTGGCCAGTTAAGCTATTGTGAGGAAAATATTAAAACTTAGAATGCCATTTTCATGCATTACCTATATGGAATATCCAATAGGAAAAATGGAACACAATTGGTCACTTATGACAAGACGATAATAAAAATAGCAAATAACACAATTTGATGAAAAAAGATAAAAATTACAAGAATAATGTTTAATTAGGTTTTGTTAGTCATAATATTTTTTTTTAATTAATTGCAGTTATATCGTTCTTCATACAGCGAAAAGGAATGGTTTTATCCTCCAAATACAAGGGCAACTATTATGAAAAAATGAATATCCTGTACTACATACCATAGCACACCGGTGAAAAATATCTTAACAAATAATAATATCTTAATATCTTAACAAGTTCATTGACAAAAGCTGTAATTAAGGAATGGCTTGCAAAACATAAACTAAGTTTTGAAGATACCATGTTGAAGAAAGAACTATTTCAAATTGTTACTCTCTAAATGTAAATGCTTAATAGTGTTAGTTAATTTACTTTTTCATAAGTAGGCCTGAAAAAAGGTACAGAATGGATCAGATCGCTGAACAATATGCCCCCAAAGTATTACGTCTTTCTCCCATATATTCAATCCAAACGAACTGATATGCGGCGTTGCAAAGAAGTATTACAATGGCCATACAGGTCGAGAATGACTAGGAATAATTATCTGGGTATGAGGAAAGAGGCATTGTCTACAGTAATACCTTTAGTCTGAACGAACTTTATTGCCTCTGGCACAGAAGAAGAAATAGACAAATGGTGGAATCGTGAACAAGTGTATATACTGGACATTAACAATTCTGTTATTGACTTGAATAGTGACTCAGAAAGTGACAGTAACTTACTAGGATAACAAAGATCAGTATATAATCAATATAGGATAACTGTAGAAAATCATGTTGTAGAGTGTGAATGATTTCTGTGTAATTGTTCAGAATATTAGGAGAGAGCAATAGGATAGAACTTATGAGGAGATAATTAATATTAACTGTTTTGCAGATTGATGACAAATGTAGTTATTATATCTAATCCTTTGGAGAAAATGTACATAGGCAGTAGTAGAATAAACTAAGGAGAAATAGAGTGACATCAAAATGACTTGACAAGGAAACATAGGAACGAAAGAAACAAAAACTAAATGTAAAAATGTAAATATGCTCTCTAATCAAAGTAAAATATATTATTTGAATATACAATTGTTAACTATGTGGATTAGGCCTCCAGGGGGTATCACTACGTAAACAAACGTGTCTAGAACTCCACCTAATGGTGTGCAATCAATTAGTGGTTCAATGTAAATATAATAATACAACTCTAACTTACACAAATTATTTTATCTGTATAATTAACTGTATATTAAGTACTTCGATAATATATGCAGTAGATTTAATACATTTTTTAAAAATAATTCTACAAGAGTAAATGATTGAAAACGATTCGCGGCTACTCACTGCGGTTCGAATCGACGAAATTAACTGAGACTTTTCGTCTTGGGGAAAAAAGAATTTTCATTGGCTACGTCGTACCCCGTTGATGACTGTCGTTTGAAGCCGTACAATAGCCGCGAGTAACAATAATATTTACTACTCGAATCAAGGGCGTTCAGTGTCAACGATGGCAAAACAACACAATTATCGAGGCGCCTGTTTACGAGAACGGGTCGCCAAGAATAGAATGGACGTGATTCGGACTGGAAGCGGGCGAAACCACGAAGACGAACCCAGTGCACGGGGAAAAAGGACGATGACTTTTCGAAAAATTCGCTCGAAATTCGCGCCCGCACCAACCTAGGCCCTCTATGAACGGACTCCACAGGTCTCCGGCGTCCCAAACTCCCGCCAATGGACGCAGGTTGTTCACCTCTTGGCGCATCACGTGTACACGAGATCGATAGCACGTATCCATCCGATAACTAGAGAGTTCTCGGTCCCGACCGTCGTGCTTTCGGTGCATCTCCTTGGTCTACATATTACGAAAACGGAATAAAAGGACACTATCGCATGGAATACATAAACAAATCGATGCTCGGAACCGCGGACTTGACAACAGCTAAAAAAATAACAGCTATTTTACAACAAGTACACAAAACCGAAATTATTTTCTTACCAATTTAATATGTCATTAAATTATATTGTTGGTAGGTAGGCACTTATTTTAATATTGCAGGTTGATGGACAAGAATTATTGTTCCTTCCACCTTGTTCTACCAATTTTTTGGGTGGTAACGGATAGAATGAATGAATGTGATCGGTTAACATTTCACCAAGGGATATCAAACTTTTTATTTCATCTCTTCCCAATTTTTAGCTCCAGTTACTCATGTTTTATCTTGTCTGACCACCTCGATCACACTCCTTGTTTCTTCTTGCTGTTGCTCATGACGCAGTCACTTTATACTCCCCTCATGTCTTTCATTCATAGCTAATTCTTATTCTGTGTTAATCTTCTGCAACTTTTCTATTATGGTTCTTAATATTTTGCTTTCAGCTATTCTTAGTTTTACTTGAATTCATTTATGCCTCCACACTCTACGTTATTGGTCTTATTAGAGTTTTATGTATTCTCATTTTTGTCTTTTTGTTTTATTTCTAATCTTTCTCTCATGATTCCTAAATATTTAAACGTGTGCACCTCTTTCTAGCCCTTGTTTCTTTAAATTCACATTGTTTGTGTTTTCGAATTTCATTATTTTTTGTCCCATTAGTAAGAATTTTTGTTCTGTTGTTACGTCTACTAGCATTTTTTCTAATATACATCTTTTAGCTATTAATGCTAGATGATTTGCATATGCTAATTGCTGTCCACATCCTGGTCTTGTTATATTTGTCTTCCTTGTTATATATTCTATGGATATGCTGAAAAATATGAGTGAAAGTGCTCCATGAAAAACTCCATGTTTTGTTCCTTGTTACTTTATTTAGTTTCCCTTTTTGTATTATTACACTGGTTTTGATTGGGTTAGTATCCTGTTAAGATTCGTCTTAGCTTAACAGCTAAGTTGGTTTGGTATTAAAATGTTAGGCTTCCTCTATAAAAAATATTTAAACGTCATGAAACTTATTTTCATTTTTACAGATGACGACGTCTCGGTAAAAAAAACTAAATAAAGATTATTTCGATTAGACCATTATGTTAAAAACAGGGATTACATTTTGCATTATTATTTTTAAGCTATTTAACGTATTTCAAATTAGAATTATGCAATTTTGAGTCTTTTTACAACTAGAGGAAAATTTAACAAACAAAGAGAAAAAAAGGCAAATTTTAAAATACGAATTAGCGAAGTCGAAGCCGAGCTTTTGCGATTCGAGTCGAGAGCTCCCTAATGCGTGTCCTCCATTTCCCAATTATGTTTCTTCGGCTGGGTTACGTGCGCGTGTGTGCGTAAATGTGTGGCGATGGAAAAACAGGTCCTATACGTTTGATTAAACCCGATTGAAAATGATGATTGCATAAGGATTTTTAGGCGAATAAGTACGTGCAGTGAGCTAATACAGCTAATTAATTACCTGACCCTGTTAGAACTCCGAAGAAAATAACATAGGTTCGATAAGACGCTTGTTGACGTATACAAAGCGTGGTTTACACAACTCCGATAAAACATCGAAAAGAAAAAGTGATAAGATAATGTATCACCGAACAGCATGGTTTATATAAAAAAAACATTTTCCAAGATAACTAATTTGGTAAACGAAGGATATGACATAAATCCCACAACAAACCAGAGTTTTCTACAAATCTCTGGAAACACTTACGATTGTATTATGTGGAAGTTCCAAGAAAAATAAATGGGAAATACAACTGATGATATAGATACGTTATTTTATCTTATCGTAGTTCATTGTACTGTAAGGTACAAATACTCATTCCAAAAAAAACTATATTGCATCGCAAATGCCAGTTTATTGTTTTCATAGGCGTGGCTATTAATTGTTGTAATATTAATTTAATAACAATTTTCCATATTAACGTATCACAGTAGGTCTTGTTCAAACTGCCATGTCAACTATACACCACGTACGTTACATACGATTAAAAATACATTATGAAAAAAAAAACGAAAACATTACAAGGTGTTTCGGAAACCACGAAAATCGGTACCACTGTCGAACATTTTTGGATGTACACTGAAAGAAGCGTTACTTTCTATTTCTCGCGGTCGTTAAAACTGGAGCAATTTTTGTGTCAAGATCAAACCGTTGAATTTTTGCAAGGTTTTTCGCCAGCGGTTTTGCTTGGATATGCGGCGTGGTCTGTCAGAGACTCGTCGAAGGTTTTTTCCCGATAATTAGCTGGAAAAATGCACGTGCAACAGTGAAAGTTCTGTCTACGTGCACTAGAGTCCTCCTGACATGGTCATTCTACAAGACAATTATAATTCTGATTGTATTAACAACGCAATTAAAAATGTTATGTTTTAACAACATTGGATCTTTTTTACATCGTTAAATATCATTTAAATAAACCCTTTGAATTATTATGACCTTAATAAAATTAGTTTTTACCGTAACTAGTACGCTTTGGCCAGACAAGAGGTGACGCTAATACATTTTCCCCATTTATAAGTGAACTACATATTAAATCCCAATGACACCTTTATAAAAACGTATTACTTACATTTACAAGTCGATTTTCACACAAATCACTCAATAATTTTATGTAATATCTGATCAAAATTCGTTAAAACCCCGCTAACACACTATTACCAAACTTATACAGATGACGGCTAAGATCACAGATGATTTGACGCGCATCTTTTTGCGCACCGTTGCACATTCATGAGTATTTTAAAAACTAATTTCACTAGATTTAGTTTAATTTTTATCGCTAAACCAATGTAAATTTATTTTACATTTTTTAATTCTAAAAACCAAACGCAATAATAGTCGAGCACTTTGCAAAAGCCAAAAGGATAAAACAAAAAGACACTAACATTTTAGGTTTACTTGAATACAATATTTAACTTCCGGGCGGGAATTTCAAAGTATATTTGTGATGTCACGTAGATTTTAGATGCCATTTATATTTAATTATAATATGTTGATTTCTCACTTTGTTATATAAAATCCGTCAGCAGTTAATATATGAAATGTTATTTAGAAAAAATACTAAAATAATTTTTTATATATTTGACAGTATTTTTGATTAAAATTTCGTATCTTTGACCGCGGTCATCTACCGGTAAAAGATACAACTAGGTGCGGCTTTCAATAATGCATGATAACTATGAGTTATTTGTCATAAACAGCTGATTTCAAAATGTCAATTGTGGTACCTATTTTCTTGGAATTTTGCTGAATTATTCGAAATTATGGCCAATTCGACTGATGAAATAAGTAATTTTAAAGTTGTGTTATTAGGAAAAGGTTGTGTTGGTAAAACAAGTTTGGTTTTACGTTATGTTGTTGACAAGTTTAATAATAATAATATATCGACAGTCCAGGTAACTAATTATCACTAATATCCTTAATAATATTATTATAATATTCTTTTGTTATTTTGTAATATGTGTTTAAATTCATGAATCTGGTAAATTTGGAAATGACTGTAACATTTTAGGCTTCATTCCTTAAAAAAAAACTAAACATCGATGGCAAAAGGATAAATTTGGCTATATGGGATACCGCTGGTCAGGAACAATTCCATGCGTTGGGCCCTATATATTACAGATCATCTCAAGGAGCAGTATTAGTTTATGATATTACAGGTATTTTAAATATATTTTATATGCCATTACAAATTAACATTTCTTGTGAATATATTTGCAGATCAAGATTCATTTCAAAAAGTGAAAACATGGGTTAAAGAATTGAGGAAAATGCTTGGTAATGATGTCTATCTGGTTATAGTAGGGAACAAGATTGATTTAGAAAAAGATAGACATGTATCACTAGAAGAAGCAAAAGAGTGAGTGTAATTTAGTAACAAAAAAATTGATGGGAATATAATAAGCTTAATACAATTTTAGGTATGCTGAAAAAGTTGGGGCAACACATTGTGAAACATCAGCAAAATTGAATCAAGGTGTGGATGAAATGTTTTTCACATTGACAAAGAATATGCTGAGTATTAGTGAACAAAAGCAATTGTTTAATAGCACTTTATCGAGGCAAAATTCTCAAAGAAGGAATGTAATAGTGGTGGATGATGAACAAGAACCATCTACGTCTACATCAAAATCCTGTTGTGGCAGTTCTGGAGCATAATGATTTGTTTCTGTAATGTTTTGATGGATTTTGATTTGTATATAGCATTTTTTCTTATTTATAAGATAATTATAATGCATATAATGTGATATGTACTGTTATACATATATATTTAACTAATATAATATTACAATACATCGAATTTTTTTTACATAACTGATAACACTGTATGAGACTGATTATATTTGCATTTTTAGTCGTAATATTTTTAAAATCTTAATATAAGTAATGTTAGAAATTGCACCAAGGCAATAGTAACACTTAAAGTCATAAACAGCATAAGAAATAAGGTATATTTTGGTATACATAAAGAGCTATTATAATGATAGAAACATATGATAATGATTTTGTTCTTAAGATCTGAAAGTTGTCAATGATAGTACATACAAATATAGTTTACATAGTGTGAAGTCTACTAAAAATCAAATTAATATAAGAGACGAAATTATATTTATTTATTTATTTAAACCCGTCAGCCTCTTGGGCTATTTAGGGTGAATTACAATACATTATATGAACATTAACAGCTTACAATACTACACAGTAGAATATATACAATAAAATTTTTCAATTACATAATAATAAATGTATGTTATAAGTATTGAAGCAGGTCTATGGTCTTTAGATAGTCAATACGCAGATTCAGTTGCTCAGGTTGGACCAATTGTTCCAGTGTTGTCGGCATCTCAAGTTGTCTCCTCAAATCATCATATTTTTGGCATCTGAATTTTTGAATCTGGCCCAAATCACATAAGGGCGGGCTCTGTCCCTTCAACAAATATTCATGTTTCAGTCTACAGTGACTTGTGTCTACTGATGTTATTATGGTCTATAGATTGATAAAATATCTTGACTTCCGATAATTTATTGTTTTTTATGAGAAGGTCCCATTCTAATTGGGTCAATTGCCTATTTAGGCCCTTCATATAGTCTATAGCATCTTTTTTGCTGAATAGTTCGTTTAACTTGATCGACCCCTCTTTCCTACTTTCCAGATGGTGGGCTCTTTCATTTCCAGATATTCTTTTATGGGAGGGGACCCAGAGGTATGTTATTCTTACACCCCCAAATTGTAACTTTGTCTATATCTCTCTGATGTATGTGACCAGAAGGTGGACCGTCCTTGCCTATCTTAAACTCTCTAGGGAACTCATAGAATCCGATACTATTAGTATGGATTCGCTAATCTGTGATTCTTATAGTTTCCGAGATGAGGGCAATCGAAATTTTACACCTTAGGCTGTGTTTCTAACTTGGGCCAAAATTGTAAAATGGTCTTATGAATTAGCGATTTCGTTCTAAATCACATTCCAAGTAATATTTGGCATGCTAATTACGTTGTCGATTACCAAATTCCGATTGCTTAATTCCTAGCCACGAAGTATGACAACTTTTCACGAGTTTTTACTTTCTGTATTAAAAGTTCCTCCTTGAATACACAGTGAGGCGGCGGGGAACATTCTACTTCTCCTTGTGTGTTTTTCCCACGAGAGGCACAGGCACGAGCATATGTACAATTCATGGATATGTGACCGAATCTCTGGCATTGATAACACCTCATGGGGTTTGGGATATATTGTCTAACTTTCAGACTTAGGTAAGCTGCCTTGATTTTTTCAGGGATGTGATCCTTTCTAAATGTTAGGATGTAGCTATTGGTTGCAACGATCTCTCCATTTTTCTTCGAGACGATGCGCTTTACCGATGTTATTCTCTGTGATGCTAAATTCTCCAGTATCTCCTCCATAACATAGAATACATAGGGAACGCTACTAGACGGCACACAACTGGGGCCCCGGGATCGTCACACCCGTACTATGGCCGCGACGAGTCAATCTTGGTTGTCACCTCGCAGTCACAGCCCCCTGGGGGAAAATTACATTTATTTAGTGCTGATAGCTTCAAGAAGGGAACAAGATATGTGGTGATTTTTTTTATAACATCTTTATTAGATAAACTTAGTACAATCTTAATAATAAATTAATTTATTACTACTTTTCATTTGTAGTTTAATTCGCAGGCAAGACGAGTGCGAGAAAATACATCAGTATGTATTCCTCAATTATAAAATTATAATAACTTGTAGCTATAGTTTACTCTAAAGGTATACACTAAATATAAGTTCGTATGGATTGGTTCGCTTCAATCTCCTGAAATTCTGCCCTGTCAAGCAGTTGTATAGCTTCCACGTTAGTATGATTTAGTAAATTTCTTTCGTGTTTCAAGGCGAAATCTTGGATAACTTCGCAAATCCATTTGATTTCTAGGTCATCGTGCAGTTCTTTAAGGTTGATTAGGTAGCAGGTTGATTAGGTCGATAAACATTGGTAATCAATCGAAGAACCTTGTTTTGACAGCGTTGTATGACTAGTTCATTTGAATTTTTAGTGCAACCCCATATTTGCACTCCATAGGTCTAGATTGGCTTTATGATTCTCTTATAAATCAACCTTCTTGATTTTAGATCAAGTTGAGAGTATCTTCCGACTAACTAGTATAGTTGTTTTATTTTGGTTCTAAGGTGTTTTATTTTTTGTCTAACATGATGTTTTCAATTTAATCTACCGTCAAGATGGATTCCTAGGTATTTAGCTGATTCTGCTTGAGGAATCCACTCAGTGATATAATTATGTTTTTATTATTTTGCCGCAATGCAAAATTATCGTGGACAGATTTGGAGCTATTAAGTTGAATTTTCCATTTGTAGATTTTGTCGACTGCCACTTGTATTTTTTCTATTGCCCTAAGTAGAGATATGTCGTTTTCCGTAATAATTGTGTCGTCAGAAAAGGTTTCAAGTAGTGTTTCTTTTGTTGTTGGAATGTCAGCAGTGTAGGGCAGATATAGGAGAGGTCCTAAGACGCTACCTTGTGGAACTCCAGCTGAAATAGTTTTAATTGTCGAGAACGCCTTTTCGTGCCGTACTCTAAATTTTCTTCCGAAAAGATATGACTCCAGCAATTGACAATAGTTACGCGGTAACAATTAATCGCAAACGATT
Organism: Rhynchophorus ferrugineus; assembly: GCF_030347505.1. NCBI lineage: Eukaryota > Metazoa > Arthropoda > Insecta > Coleoptera > Curculionidae > Rhynchophorus > Rhynchophorus ferrugineus. The sequence continues at coordinate 19,000,890 of NW_027472589.1, forward strand.
AATCCCAAATGCCAAAACCGATTAAAAGCTTGGAAGACATCCAGGAATATTGTAGGGCTGTATTTATTTTCCTGAAACGCTTTTTTAATAGCGGCAGTTACTCTGTGCACTTGATCGATTGTTGAATGGTGATTTCGAAAACCAAACCGGAAATCTGGTATGATTACAAACTTTTTAACACGTTTAAATATTATTTTCTCAAATAGTTTTGTTATTGCAGGTGGCAGCGAAATAGGTCCGTAAGATTCGACTTGTTCTGCAGGTTTGTCAGGTTTTTTGAGCATAATTATTGGTACCACCTTAAAGCATTCCGGGACATGCTTCAGCCTTAAACAGGCATTAAATATACAACATGATGATTGCTTTTCGTAGCAGTTCTTTCAATAATCCAGGTGAAATGTCATCTATACCAGTGGCTTTTTAGGATTGAGGTTATCAATTTCAGTGGCAACTTCCAATGGAGAAATTAGATTTAGATCTACATCGGCTTGATAAACAGGAGATGTATCATCCATGGTAGATTCTATATCATCAGGTTGAAATATGTTAGCTAATTATTGTGCGAACAATTTAGCTTTTTCATCGTTGCGTCGAACCCTTTTATTTCAATCATTTTTAATTGGCGGTTCTCGAATAATTCGTCTTTTAAATCTTCGAGTTGCTTTCCGTAGCGAATAATCTTTGTCTGCTTCTGGGCTTAATTCACTTACATATTTTTGAAAGCAGTTCTGTTTATATTTTTTGATCTTTTGGATTCGTCTGATTACTAATTCTATTAAAAGTAGTTTTGTCTGCAGCATTTCTGGTTCTGCGCCATACTTTCTAGCTTTTCGCCTTTCTTTTATCATTTCTCTAATTTCGAGGAGGTAAATTACTTCATATTCTGATTTCTCTCTTGCTATTGGAGTAGCATCTTTTGCAGCTGACCGAATATATTCAATTATATTGTTGGTTTATTGCTGGAGATCATCTATACTTTTAATTCTTACTTTTAAACTGATTTGTTCCTGCAGTATTAATCTGAATTTTTCCCAGTCAGTATATTTGTTGGCAAGATTAGGCTTTTTTGCTTTTCTTAGGATTGTCGCGCCCAGTGTTAACAATACTGGAGAGTGATCATATGTTAGATCTCATAAGCTTTCTGTACTAATTTGATTTAATGAGTTGCCTTTTGAAATGTAGAAATCCAGCAGGCCTGGGGCTTTATGCTGTTTGTTGGCTAGTAAGTGGGTTCGCGCCCTGAATGATAATTACAATTTGTAAGGTTAATGGCTTTGAGTAATTCGTTTGCTTTTCCAGGTACCCCAAGTTGTATGTTTAACATAAAAGTCTCTAGCAATAATAAACCTTGGGTCTAATTTTGAAAAAAATATCTTTATATTGTTGTTGTATCATTTTATGTCTTGGTGACAATATATAACGCCAATATTTATTTCTGCCCCGTTTTTTTCGATACTAATTTTCGTAGCTTTTATTTCGTCATTTTAAATCTTTTCTTGTTCGAAATGTTGTATATTTTGTTTAATTATTAAAGCTATTTCGCCTTGAGCCCGTTCGCTGGGGTGTAGTGTTCAGTAAGCATCATAACCCCGTAGTATTTTAATATAGTTTTTTTTATAAAAAAATATGTTTCCGATATGAGAGCTATATCTATGTTAGTTGTTTTCAAGAATAATTCTAGTTCCCGGGCTCTTTGATTTAGTCCGCTTGCGTTCCATGTTGTAATTCTTAAAAACAAATTACATTTTTTTTTCTTTAGCTTGTTTTGGGTAGTTTTCTTCAATCCGGGTTTTTTCAATTTTTCCACTCTGCTAACTGACTGAATTTCTGTCTCATTTCAGTCTAGAATTCTTTGGGCAATTTCATCATGTCGACGATAGTTGGCTCGTTGGCCACTGCTTCCTGCGGTTTCGTATTTATTTGTTTATCATTTGGTCTTTTGGTGGCGTTTATATTTTTAACTGATGATTTTGCGGTTTCTTGGGTTTTTTTATTTTCAACGGTAGATGTTGTTTCAGAGTTTTGGGCGTTGCCAATTTGTATTAAGCGCTGTTCTGCTATAATTTTCTTTGGCTGGAGTTCTTTTTTTTTTGATATACTTCACATTCTTTATCATTGGCAGGGTGACCTTTTTGTTTGCACAACACGCATGCTGCTATTGCGTAGTTTTTTACACTGAGTTGTGTGATGTTTACCGGCACATTTCACACATCTTGGTTCCTTACTGCTACCCTAAAAAATTTTTGTGTGTCCAAGATTTTGACAGTTTGTGTATTGTGGTATATTATTATTTTCCTTCAAAGGTTCCACTTGTATCCTGCAGTCTACTAAATAATTTATATCGTATATATTTTTATTATTTTCCTTTTGTGTCATATCTACGTAAAACAACGGAAAAGTTTTAATTTGTTTTTCACCATTTACATTAGTTCTCTTTTTCGCTATAAGCGTGACGGTCGTCACTTCGTGTCCGTAAGCCCGTAATTCCGATTTAATATCGTCTTGATTTGTTGTGGACGATAATCCTCTAATGACGACTCTATACCACTTATCACTTTTTAACTGATAAGTGTGGTATTCGAGTTTATTGAATGAATTGTTTTTCTTCATCTCAATGAGATGTTTTTTACATTCCTGTAATCCTTTTCACTACTAAGGGTTACGTTAATATCATCGTTAGACAAAGCTTTAAACTGCACTCGGTTAGTGACTACTCCCTTTATTTGTGATCTAAATAAATTAAAATTGCCAACATTGCTTACCTTAATCGGAGGGGCAGAGGGATTTTGTCTTCTTGCCTTCTTTTTTTTTAATGTTTATAGTACTTTTTGCGATCAGCGAAGGCGTCATCTTTGACTTCTTCCTCTTTTTATTCTTCTTGATTCTTCGGTCCGATTAGACTGTTCCCTTCTTAATTTTTCGTTTTCTTTTAGTAATATATTTAAATCGATTATATTGTATTGTTACAATTAAATATTTTTTTCATTAACTTTCACTTTTTCCCTTTTTGGAAAACGTGGGACGTCTTTTGCTTGTGAGCACGCATTTACTTCATACACAAAATGTACCAAAGTATTTTTTATTATTGTCAATTATTTTGATAAAATGGCGAAAAAACTAAATGATGATTAAATGGTGAATTAATTAACAATTAATTGTTGTGTTAAAGTATAGGCATACTTACAACACAATGAAACCAACATTAAATAAGGAATATATTAAAAGGCATGTGTCATGGCATCAAGTGAATGTTATTTATAGAATTAATAAAACAGTATTAGTTAGTGTTGGGAACTTTCGACTGAAAATGGCTATCAACTGTTTAGTAATCGACTACTTTTTACTATCGATAGTTTCAGTTGCTATGTTGGGTTCGATTGATTTTAATATTTTTTACCAGGGACTGTTTCAGTCGACTGATTTAACTACTTTGTACAAGTGACTGTTTCAGTCGCTATTTTCGGTCCAACTGATTTTACTACTTTTCACTAGTGACTGTTTCAGTCGCTAGTAAAAAGTAATAAAAAAGTAGTTGTTTTGGGTCCAACGGATTTTACTTCTTTTTACTAGTGACTGTTTCAGTCGCTATTTTCGGTCCAACTGATTTTACTACTTTTCACTAGTGACTGTTTCAGTCGCTGTTTTGGGTCCAACGGATTTTACTTCTTTTTACTAGTGACTGTTTCAGTCGCTATTTTCGGTCCAACTGATTTTACTACTTTTCACTAGTGACTGTTTCAGTCGCTAGTAAAAAGTAGTAAAAAAGTAGTTGTTTTGGGTCCAACGGATTTTACTTCTTTTTACTAGTGACTGTTTCGGTCGCTATTTTCGGTCCAACTGATTTTACTACTTTTCATTAGTGACTGTTTTAGTCGCTGTTTTCGGTCCAACTGATTTTACTACTTTTTTCTAGTGACTGTTTCAGTCGCTGGTTTCGGTCCAACTGATTATACTAGTTTTTACTAGTGACTGTTTCAGTCGCTGTTTTGGGTCCAACGGATTTTACTTCTTTTTACTAGTGACTGTTTCACTCGCTGTTTTCGGTCCAACGAATTTTACTACTTTTTACTATTGACTGTTTCAGTCGCTATTTTCGGTCCAACTGATTTTACTACTTTTTACTAGTGACTGTTTCAGTCGCTATTTTCGGTGCAACTGATTTTACTACTTTTTTCTAGTGACTGTTTCAGTCGCTGTTTTGGGTCCAACGGATTTTACTACTTTTTACTAGTGAGTGTTTCAGTCTCTATTTTCGGTCCAACTGATTTTACTACGTTTTACTGGTGACTGTTTCAGTCGCTGTTTTGGGTCCAACGGATTTTACTACTTTTTACTAGTGACTGTTTCAGTCGCTGTTTTGGGTCCAACGGATTTTACTACTTTTTACTATTGACTGTTTCAGTCGCTATTTTCGGTCCAACTGATTTTACTACTTTTTACTATTGACTGTTTCAGTCACTGTTTTGGGTCCAACGGATTTTACTACTTTTTACTAGTGACTGTTTCAGTCGCTGTTTTGGGTCCAACGGATTTTACTACTTTTTACTATTGACTGTTTCAGTCGCTGTTTTGGGTCCAACTGATTTTACTACTTTTTACTATTGACTGTTTCAGTCGCTGTTTTGGGTCCAACGGATTTTACTACTTTTTACTAGTGACTGTTTCAGTCGCTGTTTTGGGTCCAACGGATTTTACTACTTTTTACTATTGACTGTTTCAGTCGCTGTTTTGGTTCCAACGGATTTTACTACTTTTTACTAGTGACTGTTTCAGTCTCTATTTTCGGTCCAACTGATTTTACTACTTTTTTCTAGTGACTGTTTCAGTCGCTGTTTTGGGTCCAACGGATTTTACTACTTTTTACTAGTGACTGTTTCAGTCTCTATTTTCGGTCCAACTGATTTTACTACGTTTTACTGGTGACTGTTTCAGTCGCTGTTTTGGGTCCAACGGATTTTACTACTTTTTACTAGTGACTGTTTCAGTCGCTGTTTTCGGTCCAACGGATTTTACTACTTTTTACTAGTTACTGTTTCAGTCGCTATTTTCGGTCCAACTGATTTTACTACTTTTTACTAGTGACTGTTTCAATCGCTCTTTTCGGTCCAACGGATTTTACTACTTTTTATTAGTAACCGTCTCAGTCGCTGTTTTCGGTCCAACTGATTTTACTACTTTTTACTTGTGACTGTTTCAGTCGCTGTTTTCGGTCCAACTGATTTTATTACTTTTTACTTCTGATTGTTTCAGTCGCTATTTTCGGTCCAACTGATTTTACTACTTTTTACTAGTGACTGTTTCAATCGCTCTTTTCGGTCCAACGGATTTTACTACTTTTTATTAGTGACTGTTTCAGTCGCTGTTTTGGGTCCAACTGATTTTACTACTTTTTACTTGTGACTGTTTCAGTCGCTGTTTTCGGTCCAACTGATTTTATTACTTTTTACTTCTGATTGTTTCAGTCGCTATTTTCGGTCCAACTGATTTTACTACTTTTTTCTAGTGACTGTTTCAGTCGCTGTTTTGGGTCCAACTGATTTTACTACTTTTTACTAGTGACTGTTTCAGTCGCTATTTTCGGCCCAACTGATTTTACTACGTTTTACTGGTGACTGTTTCAGTCGCTATTTTCGGTTCAACTGATTTTACTACTTTTTACTAGTGACTGTTTCAGTCGCTATTTTCGGTCCAACTGATTTTATTACTTTTTACTACTGATTGTTTCAGTCGCTATTTTCGGTCCAACTGATTTTACTACTTTTTTCTAGTGACTGTTTCAGTCGTTGTTTTGGGTCCAACGGATTTTACTACTTTTTACTAGTGACTGTTTCAGTCGCTGGTTTTGGTTCAACTGATTTTATTACTTTTTACTAGTGACTGTTTCAGTCGCTATTTTCGGTCCAACTAATTTTACTACTTTTTATTAGTGACCGTCTCAGTTGCTGTTTTCGGTCCAAGGGATTTTACTACTTTTCACTAGCGACCGTTTCAGCCGCTATTTTCGGTCCAACTGATTTTACCACTTTTTACTTGTGACTGTTTCAGTCGTTGTTTTGGGTCCAACGGATTTTACTACTTTTTACTAGTTACTGTTTCAGTCGCTATTTTCGGTCCAACTGATTTTACTACTTTTTACTAGTGACTGTTTCAATCGCTCTTTTCGGTCCAACGGATTTTACTACTTTTTATTAGTGACCGTCTCAGTCGCTGTTTTCGGTCCAACGGATTTTACTACTTTTTATTAGTGACTGTTTCAGTCGGTATTTTCGGTCCAACTGATTTTACTACCTTTTGCTAGTGACTGTTTCAGTCGCTATTTTCGGTCCAACTGATTTTACTACTTTTTGCTAGTGACTGTTTCCGTCGCTATTTTCGGTCCAACTGATTTTACTACTTTTTACTAGTGATTGTTTCAGTCGCTATTTTTGGTCCAACTGACTTTATTACTTTTTACTACTGATTGTTTCAGTCGCTATTTTCGGTCCAACTGATTTTACTACTTTTTTCTAGTGACTGTTTCAGTCGCTGTTTTGGGTCCAAGGGATTTTACTACTTTTTACTAGTGACTGTTTCAGTCTCTATTTTCGGTCCAACTGATTTTACTACGTTTTACTGGTGACTGTTTCAGTCGCTGTTTTGGGTCCAACGGATTTTACTACTTTTTACTAGTGACTGTTTCAGTCGCTGTTTTCGGTCCAACGGATTTTACTACTTTTTACTAGTTACTGTTTCAGTCGCTATTTTCGGTCCAACTGATTTTACTACTTTTTACTAGTGACTGTTTCAATCGCTCTTTTCGGTCCAACGGATTTTACTACTTTTTATTAGTAACCATCTCAGTCGCTGTTTTCGGTCCAACGGATTTTACTACTTTTTATTAGTGACTGTTTCAGTCGGTATTTTCGGTCCAACTGATTTTACTACTTTTTACTAGTGACTGTTTCAGTCGCTGTTTTGGGTCCAACTGATTTTACTACTTTTTACTTGTGACTGTTTCAGTCGCTGTTTTCGGTCCAACTGATTTTATTACTTTTTACTTCTGATTGTTTCAGTCGCTATTTTCGGTCCAACTGATTTTACTACTTTTTTCTAGTGACTGTTTCAGTCGCTGTTTTGGGTCCAACTGATTTTACTACTTTTTACTAGTGACTGTTTCAGTCGCTATTTTCGGCCCAACTGATTTTACTACTTTTTACTAGTGACTGTTTCAGTCGCTATTTTCGGTCCAACTGATTTTAATACTTTTTACTACTGATTGTTTCAGTCGCTATTTTCGGTCCAACTGATTTTACTACTTTTTTCTAGTGACTGTTTCAGTCGCTGTTTTGGGTCCAACGGATTTTACTACTCTTTTCTAGTGACTGTTTCAGTCGCTGTTTTGGGTCCAACGGATTTTACTACTTTTTACTAGTGACTGTTTCAGTCGGTATTTTCGGTCCAACTGATTTTACTATTTTTTATTAGTGACCGTCTCAGTCGCTGTTTTCGGTCCAACGGATTTTACTACTTTTTATTAGTGACTGTCTCAGTCGGTATTTTCGGTCCAACTGATTTTACTACTTTTTACTTGTGACTGTTTCAGTCGCTATTTTCGGTTCAACTGATTTTACTACTTTTAACTAGTGACTGTTCAGTCGCTATTTTCGGTCCAACTGATTTCATTACTTTTTACTACTGACTGTTTCAGTCGCTATTTTCGGTCCAACTGATTTTACTACTCTTTTCTAGTGACTGTTTCAGTCGGTATTTTCGGTCCAACTGATTTTACTACTTTTTACTAGTGACTGTTTCAGTCGCTGTTTTGGGTCCAACGGATTTTACTACGTTTTACTAGCGACGGTTTCAGCCGCTATTTTCGGTCCAACTGATTTTACTACTTTTTACTTGTGACTGTTTCAGTCGCTGTTTTGGATCCAACTGATTTTACTACTTTTTACTAATGACTGTTTCAATCGCCCTTTTCGGTCCAACGGATTTTACTACTTTTTGTTAGTGACCGTCTCAGTCGCTGTTTTCGGTCCAACGGATTTTAATACTTTTTATTAGTGACTGTTTTAGTCGGTATTGTCGGTCCAACTGACTTTACTACTTTTTACTAGTGACTGTTTCAGTCGCTGTTTTTGGTCCAACGGATTTTACTACTTTTTGCTAGTGACTGTTTCAGTCGCTATTTTCGGTTCAACTGATTTTACTACATTTTACTAGTGACTGTTCAGTCGCTATTTTCGGTCCAACTGATTTTATTACTTTTTACTACTGACTGTTTCAGTCGCTATTTTCGGTCCAACTGATTTTACTACTCTTTTCTAGTGACTGTTTCAGTCGCTGTTTTCGGCCCAACTGATTTTACTACGTTTTACTGGTGACTGTTTCAGTCGCTATTTTCGATTCAAATGATTTTACTACTTTTTACTAGTGACTGTTTCAGTCGCTATTTTCGGTCCAACTGATTTTATTACTTTTTACTACTGACTGTTTCAGTCGCTATTTTCGGTCCAACTGATTTTACTACTCTTTTCTAGTGACTGTTTCAGTCGGTATTTTCGGTCCAACTGATTTTACTACTTTTTACTAGTGACTGTTTCAGTCGCTGTTTTGGGTCCAACTGATTTTACTACTTTTCATTAGTGACTGTTTTAGTCGCTGTTTTCGGTCCAACTAATTTTACTACTTTTTTCTAGTGACTGTTTCAGTCGCTGGTTTCGGTCCAACTGATTATACTAGTTTTTACTAGTGACTGTTTCAGTCGCTAGTAAAAAGTAGTAAAAAAGTAGTTGTTTTGGGTCCAACGGATTTTACTTCTTTTTACTAGTGACTGTTTCACTCGCTGTTTTCGGTCCAACGAATTTTACTACTTTTTACTATTGACTGTTTCAGTCGCTGTTTTCGGTCCAACTGATATTATTACTTTTACTAGTGACTGTTTCACTCGCTATTTTCGTTCCAACTGATTTTACTACTTTTCATTAGTGACTGTTTTAGTCGCTGTTTTCGGTCCAACTGATTTTACTACTTTTTACTAGTGACTGTTTCAGTCGCTATTTTCGGTCCAACTGATTTTACTACTTTTCATTAGTGACTGTTTCAGTCGCTGGTTTCGGTCCAACTGATTATACTACTTTTTACTAGTGACTGTTTCAGTCGCTAGTAAAAAGTAGTAAAAAAGTAGTTGTTTTGGGTCTAACGGATTTTACTTCTTTTTACTACTGACTGTTTCACTCGCTGTTTTCGGTCCAACGAATTTTATTACTTTTTACTATTGACTGTTTCAGTCGCTGTTTTCGGTTAAACTGATTTTACTACTATTTGCTAGTGACTGTTTGAGTCGCTGGTTTCGGTTCAACTGATTTTATTACTTTTTACTAGCGACGGTTTTAGCCGCTATTTTCGGTCCAACTGATTTTACCACTTTTTACTTGTGACTGTTTCAGTCGCTGTTTTGGGTCCAACGGATTTTACTACTTTTTACTAGTTACTGTTTCAGTCGCTATTTTCGGTCCAACTGATTTTACTACTTTTTACTAGTGACTGTTTCAGTCGCTCTTTTCGGTCCAACGGATTTTACTACTTTTTATTAGTGACCGTCTCAGTCGCTGTTTTCGGTCCAACGGATTTTACTACTTTTTGCTAGTGACTGTTTCAGTCGCTATTTTCGGTCCAACTGATTTTACTACTTTTTGCTAGTGACTGTTTCAGTCGCTATTTTCGGTCCAACTGATTTTACTACTTTTTACTAGTGACTGTTTCAGTCGCTATTTTCGGTCCAACTGATTTTATTACTTTTTACTACTGATTGTTTCAGTCGCTATTTTCGGTCCAACTGATTTTACTACTTTTTTCTAGTGACTGTTTCAGTCGCTGTTTTGGGTCCAACTGATTTTACTACGTTTTACTGGTGACTGTTTCAGTCGCTGTTTTGGGTCCAACGGATTTTACTACTTTTTACTAGTGACTGTTTCAGTCGCTGTTTTCGGTCCAACGGATTTTACTACTTTTTACTAGTTACTGTTTCAGTCGCTATTTTCGGTACAACTGATTTTACTACTTTTTACTAGTGACTGTTTCAATCGCTGTTTTCGGTCCAACGGATTTTACTACTTTTTATTAGTGACAGTCTCAGTCGCTGTTTTCGGTCCAACGGATTTTACTACTTTTTATTAGTGACTGTTTCAGTCGGTATTTTCGGTCCAACTGATTTTACTACTTTTTACTTGTGACTGTTTCAGTCGCTGTTTTCGGTTAAACTGATTTTACTACTATTTGCTAGTGACTGTTTGAGTCGCTGGTTTCGGTCCAACTGATTTTACTACATTTTACTAGCGACCGTTTCAGCCGCTATTTTCGGTCCAACTGATTTTACCACTTTTTACTTGTGACTGTTTCAGTCGCTGTTTTGGGTCCAACGGATTTTACTACTTTTTACTAGTTACTGTTTCAGTCGCTATTTTCGGTCCAACTGATTTTACTACTTTTTACTAGTGACTGTTTCAATCGCTATTTTCGGTCCAACGGATTTTACTACTTTTTATTAGTGACCGTCTCAGTCGCTGTTTTCGGTCCAACGGATTTTACTACTTTTTATTAGTGACTGTTTCAGTCGCTATTTTCGGTCCAACTGATTTTACTACTTTTTGCTAGTGACTGTTTCAGTCGCTATTTTCGGTCCAACTGATTTTACTACTTTTTGCTAGTGACTGTTTCAGTCGCTATTTTCGGTCCAACTGATTTTACTACTTTTTACTAGTGACTGTTTCAGTCGCTATTTTCGGTCCAACTGATTTTACTACTTTTTACTAGTGACTGTTTCAGTCGCTATTTTCGGTCCAACTGATTTTACTACTTTTTACTAGTGACTGTTTCAGTCGCTATTTTCGGTCCAACTGATTTTATTACTTTTTACTACTGATTGTTTCAGTCGCTATTTTCGGTCCAACTGATTTTACTACTTTTTTCTAGTGACTGTTTCAGTCGCTGTTTTGGGTCCAACTGATTTTACTACTTTTTACTAGTGACTGTTTCAGTCGCTATTTTCGGTCCAACTGATTTTACTACGTTTTACTGGTGACTGTTTCAGTCGCTATTTTCGGTTCAACTGATTTTACTACTTTTTACTAGTGACTGTTTCAGTCGCTGTTTTCGGTCCAACTGATTTTATTACTTTTTACTACTGATTGTTTCAGTCGCTATTTTCGGTCCAACTGATTTTACTACTTTTTTCTAGTGACTGTTTCAGTCGCTGTTTTGGGTTCAACGGATTTTACTACTTTTTACTAGTGACTGTTTCAGTCGCTGGTTTTGGTTCAACTGATTTTATTACTTTTTACTAGTGACTGTTTCAGTCGCTATTTTCGGTCCAACTAATTTTACTACTTTTTATTAGTGACCGTCTCAGTCGCTGTTTTCGGTCCAAGGGATTTTACTACTTTTTATTAGTGACTGTTTCAGTCGGTATTTTCGGTCCAACTGATTTTACTACTTTTTACTAGTGACCGTTTCAGTTGCTGTTTTGGGTCCAACGGATTTTATTACTTTTTACTAGTGACTGTTTCAGTCGCTATTTTCGGTTCAACTGATTTTACTACTTTTTACTAGTGACTGTTTCAGTCGCTATTTTCGGTCCAACTGATTTTATTACTTTTTACTACTGACTGTTTCAGTCGCTATTTTCGGTCCAACTGATTTTACTACTTTTTTGTACTTATTGTTTCAGTCGCTGTTTTCGGTTAAACTGATTTTACTACTTTTTACTAGTGACTGTTTCAGTCGCTATTTTCGGTCCAACTGATTTTATTACTTTTTACTACTGACCGTTTCAGTCGCTATTTTCGGTCCAACTGATTTTACTACTCTTTTCTAGTGACTGTTTCAGTCGCTGTTTTGGGTCCAACGGATTTTACTGCTTTTTGCTAGTGACTGTTTCAGTCGCTATTTTCGGTCCAACTGATTTTACTACTTTTTTCTAGTGACCGTTTCAGTCGCTGTTTTCGGTCCAACGGATTTTATTACTTTTTACTAGTGACTGTTTCAGTCGCTGTTTTCGGTCCAACTGATTTTACTACTTTTCATTAGTGACTGTTTTAGTCGCTGTTTTCGGTCCAACTGATTTTACTACTTTTTACTAGTGACTGTTTCAGTCGCTATTTTCGGTCCAACTGATTTTACTACTTTTCATTAGTGACTGTTTCAGTCGCTGGTTTCGGTCCAACTGATTATACTACTTTTTACTAGTGACTGTTTCAGTCGCTATTTTGGGTCCAACGGATTTTACTTCGTTTTACTAGTGACTGTTTCACTCGCTGTTTTCGGTCCAACGAATTTTACTACTTTTTACTATTGACTGTTTCAGTCGCTGTTTTCGGTTAAACTGATTTTACTACTATTTGCTAGTGACTGTTTGAGTCGCTGGTTTCGGTTCAACTGATTTTATTACTTTTTACTAGCGACGGTTTCAGCCGCTATTTTCGGTCCAACTGATTTTACCACTTTTTACTTGTGACTGTTTCAGTCGCTGTTTTGGGTCCAACGGATTTTACTACTTTTTACTAGTTACTGTTTCAGTCGCTATTTTCGGTCCAACTGATTTTATTACTTTTTACTAGTGACTGTTTCAGTCGCTCTTTTCGGTCCAACGGATTTTACTACTTTTTATTAGTGACCGTCTCAGTCGCTGTTTTCGGTCCAACGGATTTTACTACTTTTTGCTAGTGACTGTTTCAGTCGCTATTTTCGGTCCAACTGATTTTACTACTTTTTGCTAGTGACTGTTTCAGTCGCTATTTTCGGTCCAACTGATTTTACTACTTTTTACTAGTGACTGTTTCAGTCGCTATTTTCGGTCCAACTGATTTTATTACTTTTTACTACTGATTGTTTCAGTCGCTATTTTCGGTCCAACTGATTTTACTACTTTTTTCTAGTGACTGTTTCAGTCGCTGTTTTGGGTCCAACTGATTTTACTACGTTTTACTGGTGACTGTTTCAGTCGCTGTTTTGGGTCCAACGGATTTTACTACTTTTTACTAGTGACTGTTTCAGTCGCTGTTTTCGGTCCAACGGATTTTACTACTTTTTACTAGTTACTGTTTCAGTCGCTATTTTCGGTACAACTGATTTTACTACTTTTTACTAGTGACTGTTTCAATCGCTGTTTTCGGTCCAACGGATTTTACTACTTTTTATTAGTGACAGTTTCAGTCGCTGTTTTCGGTCCAACGGATTTTACTACTTTTTATTAGTGACTGTTTCAGTCGGTATTTTCGGTCCAACTGATTTTACTACTTTTTACTTGTGACTGTTTCAGTCGCTGTTTTCGGTTAAACTGATTTTACTAATATTTGCTAGTGACTGTTTGAGTCGCTGGTTTCGGTCCAACTGATTTTAATACATTTTACTAGCGACCGTTTCAGCCGCTATTTTCGGTCCAACTGATTTTACCACTTTTTACTTGTGACTGTTTCAGTCGCTGTTTTGGGTCCAACTGATTTTACTACTTTTTACTAGTGACTGTTTCAGTCGCTGTTTTCGGTCCAACGGATTTTACTACTTTTTACTAGTGACTGTTTCAGTCGCTGTTTTGGGTCCAACGGATTTTACTACTTTTTACTATTGACTGTTTCAGTCGCTGTTTTGGTTCCAACGGATTTTACTACTTTTTACTAGTGACTGTTTCAGTCTCTATTTTCGGTCCAACTGATTTTACTACTTTTTTCTAGTGACTGTTTCAGTCGCTGTTTTGGGTCCAACGGATTTTACTACTTTTTACTAGTGACTGTTTCAGTCTCTATTTTCGGTCCAACTGATTTTACTACGTTTTACTGGTGACTGTTTCAGTCGCTGTTTTGGGTCCAACGGATTTTACTACTTTTTACTAGTGACTGTTTCAGTCGCTGTTTTCGGTCCAACGGATTTTACTACTTTTTACTAGTTACTGTTTCAGTCGCTATTTTCGGTCCAACTGATTTTACTACTTTTTACTAGTGACTGTTTCAGTCGCTATTTTCGGTCCAACGGATTTTACTACTTTTTATTAGTGACCGTTTCAGTCGCTGTTTTCGGTCCAACTGATTTTACTACTTTTTACTAGTGACTGTTTCAGTCGCTGTTTTCGGTCCAACTGATTTTATTACTTTTTACTACTGACTGTTTCAGTCGCTATTTTCGGTCCAACTGATTTTACTACTTTTTACTAGTGACTGTTTCAGTCGCTGTTTTCGGTCCAACTGATTTTACTACTTTTTACTAGTGACTGTTTCAGTCGCTGTTTTGGGTCCAACGGATTTTACTACTTTTTGCTAGTAACTGTTTCAATCGCTATTTTCGGTCCAACTGATTTTACTACTTTTTACTAGTGACTGTTTCAGTCGCTGTTTTCGGTCCAACGGATTTTACTACTTTTTACTAGTGACTGTTTCAGTCGCTGTTTTGGGTCCAACTGATTTTACTACTTTTTACTAGTGACTGTTTCAGTCGCTGTTTTCGGTCCAACTGATTTTATTACTTTTTACTACTGATTGTTTCAGTCGCTATTTTCGGTCCAACTGATTTTACTACTTTTTTCTAGTGACTGTTTCAGTCGCTGTTTTGGGTCCAACTGATTTTACTACTTTTTACTAGTGACTGTTTCAGTCGCTATTTTCGGTCCAACTGATTTTACTACGTTTTACTGGTGACTGTTTCAGTCGCTATTTTCGGTTCAACTGATTTTACTACTTTTTACTAGTGACTGTTTCAGTCGCTATTTTCGGTCCAACTGATTTTATTACTTTTTACTACTGATTGTTTCAGTCGCTATTTTCGGTCCAACTGATTTTACTACTTTTTTCTAGTGACTGTTTCAGTCGTTGTTTTGGGTCCAACGGATTTTACTACTTTTTACTAGTGACTGTTTCAGTCGCTGGTTTTGGTTCAACTGATTTTATTACTTTTTACTAGTGACTGTTTCAGTCGCTATTTTCGGTCCAACTGATTTTACTACTTTTTATTAGTGACCGTCTCAGTCGCTGTTTTCGGTCCAAGGGATTTTACTACTTTTTACTAGCGACCGTTTCAGCCGCTATTTTCGGTCCAACTGATTTTACCACTTTTTACTTGTGACTGTTTCAGTCGCTGTTTTGGGTCCAACGGATTTTACTACTTTTTACTAGTTACTGTTTCAGTCGCTATTTTCGGTCCAACTGATTTTACTACTTTTTACTAGTGACTGTTTCAATCGCTCTTTTCGGTCCAACGGATTTTACTACTTTTTATTAGTGACCGTCTCAGTCGCTGTTTTCGGTCCAACGGATTTTACTACTTTTTACTAGTGACTGTTTCAGTCGCTATTTTCGGTCCAACTGATTTTACTACTTTTTGCTAGTGACTGTTTCAGTCGCTATTTTCGGTCCAACTGATTTTACTACTTTTTACTAGTGATTGTTTCAGTCGCTATTTTCGGTCCAACTGACTTTATTACTTTTTACTACTGATTGTTTCAGTCGCTATTTTCGGTCCAACTGATTTTATTACTTTTTTCTAGTGACTGTTTCAGTCGCTGTTTTGGGTCCAACGGATTTTACTACTTTTTACTAGTGACTGTTTCAGTCTCTATTTTCGGTCCAACTGATTTTACTACGTTTTACTGGTGACTGTTTCAGTCGCTGTTTTGGGTCCAACGGATTTTACTACTTTTTACTAGTGACTGTTTCAGTCGCTGTTTTCGGTCCAACGGATTTTACTACTTTTTACTAGTTACTGTTTCAGTCGCTATTTTCGGTCCAACTGATTTTACTACTTTTTACTAGTGACTGTTTCAATCGCTCTTTTCGGTCCAACGGATTTTACTACTTTTTATTAGTAACCGTCTCAGTCGCTGTTTTCGGTCCAACGGATTTTACTACTTTTTATTAGTGACTGTTTCAGTCGGTATTTTCGGTCCAACTGATTTTACTACTTTTTACTAGTGACTGTTTCAGTCGCTGTTTTGGGTCCAACTGATTTTACTACTTTTTACTTGTGACTGTTTCAGTCGCTGTTTTCGGTCCAACTGATTTTATTACTTTTTACTACTGATTGTTTCAGTCGCTATTTTCGGTCCAACTGATTTTACTACTTTTTTCTAGTGACTGTTTCAGTCGCTGTTTTGGGTCCAACTGATTTTACTACTTTTTACTAGTGACTGTTTCAGTCGCTATTTTCGGTCCAACTGATTTTAATACTTTTTACTACTGACTGTTTCAGTCGCTATTTTCGGTCCAACTGATTTTACTACTTTTTTCTAGTGACTGTTTCAGTCGCTGTTTTGGGTCCAACGGATTTTACTACTTTTTACTAGTGACTGTTTCAGTCGCTGTTTTCGGTCCAACGGATTTTACTACTTTTTACTAGTGACTGTTTCAGTCGGTATTTTCGGTCCAACTGATTTTACTACTTTTTATTAGTGACCGTCTCAGTCGCTGTTTTCGGTCCAACGGATTTTACTACTTTTTATTAGTGACTGTTTCAGTCGGTATTTTCGGTCCAACTGATTTTACTACTTTTTACTAGTGACTGTTTCAGTCGCTATTTTCGGTTCAACTGATTTTACTACTTTTAACTAGTGACTGTTTCAGTCGCTATTTTCGGTCCAACTGATTTCATTACTTTTTACTACTGACTGTTTCAGTCGCTATTTTCGGTCCAACTGATTTTACTACTCTTTTCTAGTGACTGTTTCAGTCGGTATTTTCGGTCCAACTGATTTTACTACTTTTTACTAGTGACTGTTTCAGTCGCTGTTTTGGGTCCAACGGATTTTACTACGTTTTACTAGCGACGGTTTCAGTCGCTATTTTCGGTCCAACTGATTTTACTACTTTTTACTTGTGACTGTTTCAGTCGCTGTTTTGGGTCCAACTGATTTTACTACTTTTTACTAGTGACTGTTTCAATCGCCCTTTTCGGTCCAACGGATTTTACTACTTTTTATTAGTGACCGTCTCAGTCGCTGTTTTCGGTCCAACGGATTTTACTACTTTTTATTAGTGACTGTTTCAGTCGGTATTGTCGGTCCAACTGATTTTACTACTTTTTACTAGTGACTGTTTCAGTCGCTGTTTTGGGTCCAACGGATTTTACTACTTTTTGCTAGTGACTGTTTCAGTCGCTATTTTCGGTTCAACTGATTTTACTACTTTTTACTAGTGACTGTTCAGTCGCTATTTTCGGTCCAACTGATTTTATTACTTTTTACTACTGACTGTTTCAGTCGCTATTTTCGGTCCAACTGATTTTACTACTCTTTTCTAGTGACTGTTTCAGTCGCTGTTTTCGGCCCAACTGATTTTACTACGTTTTACTGGTGACTGTTTCAGTCGCTATTTTCGATTCAACTGATTTTACTACTTTTTACTAGTGACTGTTTCAGTCGCTATTTTCGGTCCAACTGATTTTATTACTTTTTACTACTGACTGTTTCAGTCGCTATTTTCGGTCCAACTGATTTTACTACTCTTTTCTAGTGACTGTTTCAGTCGGTATTTTCGGTCCAACTGATTTTACTACTTTTTACTAGTGACTGTTTCAGTCGCTGTTTTGGGTCCAACTGATTTTACTACTTTTCATTAGTGACTGTTTTAGTCGCTGTTTTCGGTCCAACTAATTTTACTACTTTTTTCTAGTGACTGTTTCAGTCGCTGGTTTCGGTCCAACTGATTATACTAGTTTTTACTAGTGACTGTTTCAGTCGCTAGTAAAAAGTAGTAAAAAAGTAGTTGTTTTGGGTCCAACGGATTTTACTTCTTTTTACTAGTGACTGTTTCACTCGCTGTTTTCGGTCCAACGAATTTTACTACTTTTTACTATTGACTGTTTCAGTCGCTGTTTTCGGTCCAACTGATATTATTACTTTTACTAGTGACTGTTTCACTCGCTATTTTCGTTCCAACTGATTTTACTACTTTTCATTAGTGACTGTTTTAGTCGCTGTTTTCGGTCCAACTGATTTTACTACTTTTTACTAGTGACTGTTTCAGTCGCTATTTTCGGTCCAACTGATTTTACTACTTTTCATTAGTGACTGTTTCAGTCGCTGGTTTCGGTCCAACTGATTATACTACTTTTTACTAGTGACTGTTTCAGTCGCTAGTAAAAAGTAGTAAAAAAGTAGTTGTTTTGGGTCCAACGAATTTTATTACTTTTTACTATTGACTGTTTCAGTCGCTGTTTTCGGTTAAACTGATTTTACTACTATTTGCTAGTGACTGTTTGAGTCGCTGGTTTCGGTTCAACTGATTTTATTACTTTTTACTAGCGACGGTTTTAGCCGCTATTTTCGGTCCAACTGATTTTACCACTTTTTACTTGTGACTGTTTCAGTCGCTGTTTTGGGTCCAACGGATTTTACTACTTTTTACTAGTTACTGTTTCAGTCGCTATTTTCGGTCCAACTGATTTTACTACTTTTTACTAGTGACTGTTTCAGTCGCTCTTTTCGGTCCAACGGATTTTACTACTTTTTATTAGTGACCGTCTCAGTCGCTGTTTTCGGTCCAACGGATTTTACTACTTTTTGCTAGTGACTGTTTCAGTCGCTATTTTCGGTCCAACTGATTTTACTACTTTTTGCTAGTGACTGTTTCAGTCGCTATTTTCGGTCCAACTGATTTTACTACTTTTTACTAGTGACTGTTTCAGTCGCTATTTTCGGTCCAACTGATTTTATTACTTTTTACTACTGATTGTTTCAGTCGCTATTTTCGGTCCAACTGATTTTACTACTTTTTTCTAGTGACTGTTTCAGTCGCTGTTTTGGGTCCAACTGATTTTACTACGTTTTACTGGTGACTGTTTCAGTCGCTGTTTTGGGTCCAACGGATTTTACTACTTTTTACTAGTGACTGTTTCAGTCGCTGTTTTCGGTCCAACGGATTTTACTACTTTTTACTAGTTACTGTTTCAGTCGCTATTTTCGGTCCAACTGATTTTACTACTTTTTACTAGTGACTGTTTCAATCGCTGTTTTCGGTCCAACGGATTTTACTACTTTTTATTAGTGACAGTCTCAGTCGCTGTTTTCGGTCCAACGGATTTTACTACTTTTTATTAGTGACTGTTTCAGTCGGTATTTTCGGTCCAACTGATTTTACTACTTTTTACTTGTGACTGTTTCAGTCGCTGTTTTCGGTTAAACTGATTTTACTACTATTTGCTAGTGACTGTTTGAGTCGCTGGTTTCGGTCCAACTGATTTTAATACTTTTTACTAGCGACCGTTTCAGCCGCTATTTTCGGTCCAACTGATTTTACCACTTTTTACTTGTGACTGTTTCAGTCGCTGTTTTGGGTCCAACGGATTTTACTACTTTTTACTAGTTACTGTTTCAGTCGCTATTTTCGGTCCAACTGATTTTACTACTTTTTACTAGTGACTGTTTCAATCGCTCTTTTCGGTCCAACGGATTTTACTACTTTTTATTAGTGACCGTCTCAGTCGCTGTTTTCGGTCCAACGGATTTTACTACTTTTTATTAGTGACTGTTTCAGTCGGTATTTTCGGTCCAACTGATTTTACTACTTTTTGCTAGTGACTGTTTCAGTCGCTATTTTCGGTCCAACTGATTTTACTACTTTTTGCTAGTGACTGTTTCAGTCGCTATTTTCGGTCCAACTGATTTTACTACTTTTTACTAGTGACTGTTTCAGTCGCTATTTTCGGTCCAACTGATTTTACTACTTTTTACTAGTGACTGTTTCAGTCGCTATTTTCGGTCCAACTGATTTTACTACTTTTTACTAGTGACTGTTTCAGTCGCTATTTTCGGTCCAACTGATTTTACTACTTTTTACTAGTGACTGTTTCAGTCGCTATTTTCGGTCCAACTGATTTTACTACTTTTTACTAGTGACTGTTTCAGTCGCTGTTTTGGGTCCAACGGATTTTACTACTTTTTACTAGTGACTGTTTCAGTCGCTATTTTCGGTCCAACTGATTTTACTACTTTTTACTAGTGACTGTTTCAGTCGCTGTTTTGGGTCCAACGGATTTTACTACTTTTTACTAGTGACTGTTTCAGTCGCTGTTTTCGGTCCAACTGATTTTACTACTTTTTACTAGTGACTGTTTCAATCGCTCTTTTCGGTCCAACGGATTTTACTACTTTTTATTAGTAACCGTCTCAGTCGCTGTTTTCGGTCCAACGGATTTTACTACTTTTTATTAGTGACTGTTTCAGTCGGTATTTTCGGTCCAACTGATTTTACTACTTTTTACTAGTGACTGTTTCAGTCGCTGTTTTGGGTCCAACTGATTTTACTACTTTTTACTTGTGACTGTTTCAGTCGCTGTTTTCGGTCCAACTGATTTTATTACTTTTTACTACTGATTGTTTCAGTCGCTATTTTCGGTCCAACTGATTTTACTACTTTTTTCTAGTGACTGTTTCAGTCGCTGTTTTGGGTCCAACTGATTTTACTACTTTTTACTAGTGACTGTTTCAGTCGCTATTTTCGGTCCAACTGATTTTACTACGTTTTACTGGTGACTGTTTCAGTCGCTATTTTCGGTTCAACTGATTTTACTACTTTTTACTAGTGACTGTTTCAGTCGCTGTTTTCGGTCCAACTGATTTTATTACTTTTTACTACTGATTGTTTCAGTCGCTATTTTCGGTCCAACTGATTTTACTACTTTTTTCTAGTGACTGTTTCAGTCGCTGTTTTGGGTTCAACGGATTTTACTACTTTTTACTAGTGACTGTTTCAGTCGCTGGTTTTTATTCAACTGATTTTATTACTTTTTACTAGTGACTGTTTCAGTCGCTATTTTCGGTCCAACTAATTTTACTACTTTTTATTAGTGACCGTCTCAGTCGCTGTTTTCGGTCCAAGGGATTTTACTACTTTTTATTAGTGACTGTTTCAGTCGGTATTTTCGGTCCAACTGATTTTACTACTTTTTACTAGTGACCGTTTCAGTTGCTGTTTTGGGTCCAACGGATTTTATTACTTTTTACTAGTGACTGTTTCAGTCGCTATTTTCGGTTCAACTGATTTTACTACTTTTTACTAGTGACTGTTTCAGTCGCTATTTTCGGTCCAACTGATTTTATTGCTTTTTACTACTGACTGTTTCAGTCGCTATTTTCGGTCCAACTGATTTTACTACTTTTTTCTACTTATTGTTTCAGTCGCTGTTTTCGGTTCAACTGATTTTACTACTTTTTACTAGTGACTGTTTCAGTCGCTATTTTCGGTCCAACTGATTTTATTACTTTTTACTACTGACTGTTTCAGTCGCTATTTTCGGTCCAACTGATTTTACTACTCTTTTCTAGTGACTGTTTCAGTCGCTGTTTTGGGTCCAACGGATTTTACTACTTTTTACTAGTGACTGTTTCAGTCGCTATTTTCGGTCCAACTGATTTTACTACTTTTTACTAGTGACCGTTTCAGTCGCTGTTTTGGGTCCAACGGATTTTATTACTTTTTACTAGTGACTGTTTCAGTCGCTGTTTTCGGTCCAACTGATTTTACTACTTTTCATTAGTGACTGTTTCAGTCGCTGTTTTCGGTCCAACTGATTTTACTACTTTTTACTAGTGACTGTTTCAGTCGCTATTTTCGGTCCAACTGATTTTACTACTTTTCATTAGTGACTGTTTCAGTCGCTGGTTTCGGTCCAACTGATTATACTACTTTTTACTAGTGACTGTTTCAGTCGCTATTTTGGGTCCAACGGATTTTACTACTTTTTACTATTGACTGTTTCAGTCGCTGTTTTCGGTTAAACTGATTTTACTACTATTTGCTAGTGACTGTTTGAGTCGCTGTTTTCGGTTCAACTGATTTTATTACTTTTTACTAGCGACGGTTTCAGCCGCTATTTTCGGTCCAACTGATTTTACCACTTTTTACTTGTGACTGTTTCAGTCGCTGTTTTGGGTCCAACGGATTTTACTACTTTTTACTAGTTACTGTTTCAGTCGCTATTTTCGGTCCAACTGATTTTACTACTTTTTACTAGTGACTGTTTCAGTCGCTCTTTTCGGTCCAACGGATTTTACTACTTTTTATTAGTGACCGTCTCAGTCGCTGTTTTCGGTCCAACGGATTTTACTACTTTTTGCTAGTGACTGTTTCAGTCGCTATTTTCGGTCCAACTGATTTTACTACTTTTTGCTAGTGACTGTTTCAGTCGCTATTTTCGGTCCAACTGATTTTACTACTTTTTACTAGTGACTGTTTCAGTCGCTATTTTCGGTCCAACTGATTTTATTACTTTTTACTACTGATTGTTTCAGTCGCTATTTTCGGTCCAACTGATTTTACTACTTTTTTCTAGTGACTGTTTCAGTCGCTGTTTTGGGTCCAACTGATTTTACTACGTTTTACTGGTGACTGTTTCAGTCGCTGTTTTGGGTCCAACGGATTTTACTACTTTTTACTAGTGACTGTTTCAGTCGCTGTTTTCGGTCCAACGGATTTTACTACTTTTTCTAGTTACTGTTTCAGTCGCTATTTTGGGTCGAACTGATTTTACTACTTTTTACTAGTGACTGTTTCAATCGCTGTTTTCGGTCCAACGGATTTTACTACTTTTTATTAGTGACAGTCTCAGTCGCTGTTTTCGGTCCAACGGATTTTACTACTTTTTATTAGTGACTGTTTCAGTCGGTATTTTCGGTCCAACTGATTTTACTACTTTTTACTTGTGACTGTTTCAGTCGCTGTTTTCGGTTAAACTGATTTTACTACTATTTGCTAGTGACTGTTTGAGTCGCTGGTTTCGGTCCAACTGATTTTAATACATTTTACTAGCGACCGTTTCAGCCGCTATTTTCGGTCCAACTGATTTTACCACTTTTTACTTGTGACTGTTTCAGTCGCTGTTTTGGGTCCAACGGATTTTACTACTTTTTACTAGTTACTGTTTCAGTCGCTATTTTCGGTCCAACTGATTTTACTACTTTTTACTAGTGACTGTTTCAATCGCTCTTTTCGGTCCAACGGATTTTACTACTTTTTATTAGTGACCGTCTCAGTCGCTGTTTTCGGTCCAACGGATTTTACTACTTTTTATTAGTGACTGTTTCAGTCGGTATTTTCGGTCCAACTGATTTTACTACTTTTTGCTAGTGACTGTTTCAGTCGCTATTTTCGGTCCAACTGATTTTACTACTTTTTGCTAGTGACTGTTTCAGTCGCTATTTTCGGTCCAACTGATTTTACTACTTTTTACTAGTGACTGTTTCAGTCGCTCTTTTCGGTCCAACTGACTTTATTACTTTTTACTACTGATTGTTTCAGTCGCTATTTTCGGTCCAACTGATTTTACTACTTTTTTCTAGTGACTGTTTCAGTCGCTGTTTTGGGTCCAACGGATTTTACTACTTTTTACTAGTGACTGTTTCAGTCTCTATTTTCGGTCCAACTGATTTTACTACGTTTTACTGGTGACTGTTTCAGTCGCTGTTTTGGGTCCAACGGATTTTACTACTTTTTACTAGTGACTGTTTCAGTCGCTGTTTTCGGTCCAACGGATTTTACTACTTTTTACTAGTGACTGTTTCAGTCGCTGTTTTCGGTCCAACGGATTTTACTACTTTTTATTAGTGACTGTTTCAGTCGGTATTTTCGGTCCAACTGATTTTACTACTTTTTTCTAGTGACTGTTTCAGTCGCTGTTTTGGGTCCAACGGATTTTACTACTTTTTACTAGTGACTGTTTCAGTCGCTATTTTCGGTCCAACTGATTTTACTACTTTTTACTAGTGACTGTTTCAGTCGCTGTTTTGGGTCCAACGGATTTTACTACTTTTTACTAGTGACTGTTTCAGTCGCTGTTTTCGGTCCAACTGATTTTACTACTTTTTACTAGTGACTGTTTCAATCGCTCTTTTCGGTCCAACGGATTTTACTACTTTTTATTAGTGACCGTCTCAGTCGCTGTTTTCGGTCCAACGGATTTTACTACTTTTTATTAGTGACTGTTTCAGTCGGTATTTTCGGTCCAACTGATTTTACTACTTTTTACTAGTGACTGTTTCAGTCGCTGTTTTCGGTCCAACTGATTTTACTACTTTTTACTAGTGACTGTTTCAGTCGCTGTTTTCGGTCCAACTGATTTTATTACTTTTTACTACTGACTGTTTCAGTCGCTATTTTCGGTCCAACTGATTTTACTACTTTTTTCTAGTGACTGTTTCAGTCGCTGTTTTGGGTCCAACTGATTTTACTACTTTTTACTAGTGACTGTTTCAGTCGCTATTTTCGGTCCAACTGATTTTACTACTTTTTACTAGTGACTGTTTCAGTCGCTATTTTCGGTTCAACTGATTTTACTACTTTTTACTAGTGACTGTTTCAGTCGCTGTTTTCGGTCCAACTGATTTTATTACTTTTTACTACTGACTGTTTCAGTCGCTATTTTCGGTCCAACTGATTTTACTACTTTTTTCTAGTGACTGTTTCAGTCGCTGTTTTGGGTCCAACGGATTTTACTACTTTTTACTAGTGACTGTTTCAGTCGCTGGTTTTGGTTCAACTGATTTTATTACTTTTTACTAGTGACTGTTTCAGTCGCTATTTTCGGTCCAACTGATTTTACTACTTTTTATTAGTGACCGTTTCAGTCGCTGTTTTCGGTCCAACGGATTTTACTACTTTTTATTAGTGACTGTTTCAGTCGGTATTTTCGGTCCAACTGATTTTACTACTTTTTACTAGTGACTGTTTCAGTCGCTGTTTTGAGTCCAACGGATTTTACTACTTTTTACTAGTGACTGTTTCAGTCGCTATTTTCGGTTCAACTGATTTTACTACTTTTTACTAGTGACTGTTTCAGTCGCTATTTTCGGTCCAACTGATTTTATTACTTTTTACTACTGACTGTTTCAGTCGCTATTTTCGGTCCAACTGATTTTACTACTTTTTTCTAGTGACTGTTTCAGTCGCTGTTTTCGGTTCAACTGATTTTACTACTTTTTACTAGTGACTGTTTCAGTCGCTATTTTCGGTCCAACTGATTTTACTACTTTTTACTACTGACTGTTTCAGTCGCTATTTTCGGTCCAACTGATTTTACTACTTTTTTCTAGTGACTGTTTCAGTCGCTGTTTTGGGTCCAACGGATTTTACTACTTTTTGCTAGTGACTGTTTCAGTCGCTATTTTCGGTCCAACTGATTTTACTACTTTTTTCTAGTGACTGTTTCAGTCGCTGTTTTGGGTCCAACGGATTTTACTACTTTTTACTAGTGACTGTTTCAGTCGCTGTTTTCGGTCCAACTGATTTTACTACTTTTTATTAGTGACTGTTTCAGTCGCTGTTTTCGGTCCAACTGATTTTACTACTTTTTACTAGTGACTGTTTCAGTCGCTATTTTCGGTCCAACTGATTTTACTACTTTTCATTAGTGACTGTTTCAGTCGCTGGTTTCGGTCCAACTGATTTTACTACTTTTTACTAGTGACTGTTTCAGTCGCTGTTTTGGGTCCAACGGATTTTACTACTTTTTACTATTGACTGTTTCAGTCGCTGTTTTCGGTTAAACTGATTTTACTACTATTTGCTAGTGACTGTTTGAGTCGCTGGTTTCGGTTCAACTGATTTTATTACTTTTTACTAGCGACGGTTTCAGCCGCTATTTTCGGTCCAACTGATTTTACCACTTTTTACTTGTGACTGTTTCAGTCGCTGTTTTGGGTCCAACGGATTTTACTACTTTTTACTAGTTACTGTTTCAGTCGCTATTTTCGGTCCAACTGATTTTACTACTTTTTACTAGTGACTGTTTCAGTCGCTCTTTTCGGTCCAACGGATTTTACTACTTTTTATTAGTGACCGTCTCAGTCGCTGTTTTCGGTCCAACGGATTTTACTACTTTTTGCTAGTGACTGTTTCAGTCGCTATTTTCGGTCCAACTGATTTTACTACTTTTTGCTAGTGACTGTTTCAGTCGCTATTTTCGGTCCAACTGATTTTACTACTTTTTACTAGTGACTGTTTCAGTCGCTATTTTCGGTCCAACTGATTTTATTACTTTTTACTACTGATTGTTTCAGTCGCTATTTTCGGTCCAACTGATTTTACTACTTTTTTCTAGTGACTGTTTCAGTCGCTGTTTTGGGTCCAACTGATTTTACTACGTTTTACTGGTGACTGTTTCAGTCGCTGTTTTGGGTCCAACGGATTTTACTACTTTTTACTAGTGACTGTTTCAGTCGCTGTTTTCGGTCCAACGGATTTTACTACTTTTTACTAGTTACTGTTTCAGTCGCTATTTTCGGTACAACTGATTTTACTACTTTTTACTAGTGACTGTTTCAATCGCTGTTTTCGGTCCAACGGATTTTACTACTTTTTATTAGTGACAGTCTCAGTCGCTGTTTTCGGTCCAACGGATTTTACTACTTTTTATTAGTGACTGTTTCAGTCGGTATTTTCGGTCCAACTGATTTTACTACTTTTTACTTGTGACTGTTTCAGTCGCTGTTTTCGGTTAAACTGATTTTACTAATATTTGCTAGTGACTGTTTGAGTCGCTGGTTTCGGTCCAACTGATTTTAATACATTTTACTAGCGACCGTTTCAGCCGCTATTTTCGGTCCAACTGATTTTACCACTTTTTACTTGTGACTGTTTCAGTCGCTGTTTTGGGTCCAACTGATTTTACTACTTTTTACTATTGACTGTTTCAGTCGCTGTTTTGGGTCCAACGGATTTTACTACTTTTTACTAGTGACTGTTTCAGTCGCTGTTTTGGGTCCAACGGATTTTACTACTTTTTACTATTGACTGTTTCAGTCGCTGTTTTGGTTCCAACGGATTTTACTACTTTTTACTAGTGACTGTTTCAGTCGCTATTTTCGGTCCAACTGATTTTACTACTTTTTACTAGTGACTGTTTCAGTCGCTGTTTTCGGTCCAACGGATTTTACTACTTTTTACTAGTGACTGTTTCAGTCGCTATTTTCGGTCCAACTGATTTTACTACTTTTTACTAGTGACTGTTTCAGTCGCTGTTTTGGGTCCAACGGATTTTACTACTTTTTACTAGTGACTGTTTCAGTCGCTGTTTTCGGTCCAACGGATTTTACTACTTTTTACTAGTTACTGTTTCAGTCGCTATTTTCGGTCCAACTGATTTTACTACTTTTTACTAGTGACTGTTTCAGTCGCTGTTTTCGGTCCAACTGATTTTACTACTTTTTACTAGTGACTGTTTCAGTCGCTGTTTTCGGTCCAACTGATTTTACTACTTTTTACTTGTGACTGTTTCAGTCGCTGTTTTCGGTCCAACTGATTTTATTACTTTTTACTAGTGACTGTTTCAGTCGCTATTTTCGGTCCAACTGATTTTACTACTTTTTACTAGTGACTGTTTCAGTCGCTGTTTTCGGTCCAACGGATTTTACTACTTTTTACTAGTGACTGTTTCAGTCGCTGTTTTCGGTCCAACGGATTTTACTACTTTTTACTAGTTACTGTTTCAGTCGCTATTTTCGGTCCAACTGATTTTACTACTTTTTACTAGTGACTGTTTCAGTCGCTGTTTTCGGTCCAACGGATTTTACTACTTTTTACTAGTGACTGTTTCAGTCGCTGTTTTCGGTCCAACTGATTTTACTACTTTTTACTTGTGACTGTTTCAGTCGCTGTTTTCGGTCCAACTGATTTTATTACTTTTTACTACTGACTGTTTCAGTCGCTATTTTCGGTCCAACTGATTTTACTACTTTTTTCTAGTGACTGTTTCAGTCGCTGTTTTGGGTCCAACTGATTTTACTACTTTTTACTAGTGACTGTTTCAGTCGCTATTTTCGGTCCAACTGATTTTACTACGTTTTACTGGTGACTGTTTCAGTCGCTATTTTCGGTTCAACTGATTTTACTACTTTTTACTAGTGACTGTTTCAGTCGCTATTTTCGGTCCAACTGATTTTATTACTTTTTACTACTGATTGTTTCAGTCGCTATTTTCGGTCCAACTGATTTTACTACTTTTTTCTAGTGACTGTTTCAGTCGCTGTTTTGGGTCCAACGGATTTTACTACTTTTTACTAGTGACTGTTTCAGTCGCTGGTTTCGGTCCAACTGATTTTATTACTTTTTACTAGTGACTGTTTCAGTCGCTATTTTCGGTCCAACTGATTTTACTACTTTTTATTAGTGACTGTTTCAGTCGCTGTTTTCGGTCCAACGGATTTTACTACTTTTTACTAGTGACTGTTTCAGTCGCTATTTTCGGTCCAACTGATTTTACTACTTTTTACTTGTGACTGTTTCAGTCGCTGTTTTGGGTCCAACGGATTTTACTACTTTTTACTAGTTACTGTTTCAGTCGCTATTTTCGGTCCAACTGATTTTACTACTTTTTACTAGTGACTGTTTCAATCGCTCTTTTCGGTCCAACGGATTTTACTACTTTTTATTAGTGACCGTCTCAGTCGCTGTTTTCGGTCCAACGGATTTTACTACTTTTTATTAGTGACTGTTTCAGTCGGTATTTTCGGTCCAACTGATTTTACTACTTTTTGCTAGTGACTGTTTCAGTCGCTATTTTCGGTCCAACTGATTTTACTACTTTTTGCTAGTGACTGTTTCAGTCGCTATTTTCGGTCCAACTGATTTTACTACTTTTTACTAGTGACTGTTTCAGTCGCTATTTTCGGTCCAACTGATTTTATTACTTTTTACTACTGATTGTTTCAGTCGCTATTTTCGGTCCAACTGATTTTACTACTTTTTTCTAGTGACTGTTTCAGTCGCTGTTTTGGGTCCAACGGATTTTACTACTTTTTACTAGTGACTGTTTCAGTCGCTATTTTCGGTCCAACTGATTTTACTACGTTTTACTGGTGACTGTTTCAGTCGCTGTTTTCGGTCCAACGGATTTTACTACTTTTTACTAGTGACTGTTTCAGTCGCTGTTTTCGGTCCAACGGATTTTACTACTTTTTACTAGTGACTGTTTCAGTCGCTATTTTCGGTCCAACTGATTTTACTACTTTTTACTAGTGACTGTTTCAATCGCTCTTTTCGGTCCAACGGATTTTACTACTTTTTATTAGTGACTGTTTCAGTCGCTGTTTTCGGTCCAACGGATTTTACTACTTTTTATTAGTGACTGTTTCAGTCGGTATTTTCGGTCCAACTGATTTTACTACTTTTTACTAGTGACTGTTTCAGTCGCTGTTTTGGGTCCAACTGATTTTACTACTTTTTACTAGTGACTGTTTCAGTCGCTGTTTTCGGTCCAACTGATTTTACTACTTTTTACTAGTGACTGTTTCAGTCGCTATTTTCGGTCCAACTGATTTTACTACTTTTTACTAGTGACTGTTTCAGTCGCTGTTTTGGGTCCAACTGATTTTACTACTTTTTACTAGTGACTGTTTCAGTCGCTATTTTCGGTCCAACTGATTTTACTACTTTTTACTAGTGACTGTTTCAGTCGCTATTTTCGGTCCAACTGATTTTACTACTTTTTACTACTGACTGTTTCAGTCGCTATTTTCGGTCCAACTGATTTTACTACTTTTTTCTAGTGACTGTTTCAGTCGCTGTTTTGGGTCCAACGGATTTTACTACTTTTTTCTAGTGACTGTTTCAGTCGCTGTTTTGGGTCCAACGGATTTTACTACTTTTTACTAGTGACTGTTTCAGTCGGTATTTTCGGTCCAACTGATTTTACTACTTTTTACTAGTGACTGTTTCAGTCGCTGTTTTCGGTCCAACGGATTTTACTACTTTTTATTAGTGACTGTTTCAGTCGGTATTTTCGGTCCAACTGATTTTACTACTTTTTACTTGTGACTGTTTCAGTCGCTATTTTCGGTTCAACTGATTTTACTACTTTTAACTAGTGACTGTTTCAGTCGCTATTTTCGGTCCAACTGATTTCATTACTTTTTACTACTGACTGTTTCAGTCGCTATTTTCGGTCCAACTGATTTTACTACTCTTTTCTAGTGACTGTTTCAGTCGGTATTTTCGGTCCAACTGATTTTACTACTTTTTACTAGTGACTGTTTCAGTCGCTGTTTTGGGTCCAACGGATTTTACTACGTTTTACTAGCGACGGTTTCAGCCGCTATTTTCGGTCCAACTGATTTTACTACTTTTTACTTGTGACTGTTTCAGTCGCTGTTTTGGGTCCAACTGATTTTACTACTTTTTACTAGTGACTGTTTCAATCGCCCTTTTCGGTCCAACGGATTTTACTACTTTTTATTAGTGACCGTCTCAGTCGCTGTTTTCGGTCCAACGGATTTTACTACTTTTTATTAGTGACTGTTTCAGTCGGTATTGTCGGTCCAACTGATTTTACTACTTTTTACTAGTGACTGTTTCAGTCGCTGTTTTGGGTCCAACGGATTTTACTACTTTTTGCTAGTGACTGTTTCAGTCGCTATTTTCGGTTCAACTGATTTTACTACTTTTTACTAGTGACTGTTCAGTCGCTATTTTCGGTCCAACTGATTTTATTACTTTTTACTACTGACTGTTTCAGTCGCTATTTTCGGTCCAACTGATTTTACTACTCTTTTCTAGTGACTGTTTCAGTCGCTGTTTTCGGCCCAACTGATTTTACTACGTTTTACTGGTGACTGTTTCAGTCGCTATTTTCGATTCAACTGATTTTACTACTTTTTACTAGTGACTGTTTCAGTCGCTATTTTCGGTCCAACTGATTTTATTACTTTTTACTACTGACTGTTTCAGTCGCTATTTTCGGTCCAACTGATTTTACTACTCTTTTCTAGTGACTGTTTCAGTCGGTATTTTCGGTCCAACTGATTTTACTACTTTTTACTAGTGACTGTTTCAGTCGCTGTTTTGGGTCCAACTGATTTTACTACTTTTCATTAGTGACTGTTTTAGTCGCTGTTTTCGGTCCAACTGATTTTACTACTTTTTTCTAGTGACTGTTTCAGTCGCTGGTTTCGGTCCAACTGATTATACTAGTTTTTACTAGTGACTGTTTCAGTCGCTAGTAAAAAGTAGTAAAAAAGTAGTTGTTTTGGGTCCAACGGATTTTACTTCTTTTTACTAGTGACTGTTTCACTCGCTGTTTTCGGTCCAACGAATTTTACTACTTTTTACTATTGACTGTTTCAGTCGCTGTTTTCGGTCCAACTGATATTATTACTTTTACTAGTGACTGTTTCACTCGCTATTTTCGTTCCAACTGATTTTACTACTTTTCATTAGTGACTGTTTTAGTCGCTGTTTTCGGTCCAACTGATTTTACTACTTTTTACTAGTGACTGTTTCAGTCGCTATTTTCGGTCCAACTGATTTTACTACTTTTCATTAGTGACTGTTTCAGTCGCTGGTTTCGGTCCAACTGATTATACTACTTTTTACTAGTGACTGTTTCAGTCGCTAGTAAAAAGTAGTAAAAAAGTAGTTGTTTTGGGTCCAACGAATTTTATTACTTTTTACTATTGACTGTTTCAGTCGCTGTTTTCGGTTAAACTGATTTTACTACTATTTGCTAGTGACTGTTTGAGTCGCTGGTTTCGGTTCAACTGATTTTATTACTTTTTACTAGCGACGGTTTTAGCCGCTATTTTCGGTCCAACTGATTTTACCACTTTTTACTTGTGACTGTTTCAGTCGCTGTTTTGGGTCCAACGGATTTTACTACTTTTTACTAGTTACTGTTTCAGTCGCTATTTTCGGTCCAACTGATTTTACTACTTTTTACTAGTGACTGTTTCAGTCGCTCTTTTCGGTCCAACGGATTTTACTACTTTTTATTAGTGACCGTCTCAGTCGCTGTTTTCGGTCCAACGGATTTTACTACTTTTTGCTAGTGACTGTTTCAGTCGCTATTTTCGGTCCAACTGATTTTACTACTTTTTGCTAGTGACTGTTTCAGTCGCTATTTTCGGTCCAACTGATTTTACTACTTTTTACTAGTGACTGTTTCAGTCGCTATTTTCGGTCCAACTGATTTTATTACTTTTTACTACTGATTGTTTCAGTCGCTATTTTCGGTCCAACTGATTTTACTACTTTTTTCTAGTGACTGTTTCAGTCGCTGTTTTGGGTCCAACTGATTTTACTACGTTTTACTGGTGACTGTTTCAGTCGCTGTTTTGGGTCCAACGGATTTTACTACTTTTTACTAGTGACTGTTTCAGTCGCTGTTTTCGGTCCAACGGATTTTACTACTTTTTACTAGTTACTGTTTCAGTCGCTATTTTCGGTCCAACTGATTTTACTACTTTTTACTAGTGACTGTTTCAATCGCTATTTTCGGTCCAACGGATTTTACTACTTTTTATTAGTGACAGTCTCAGTCGCTGTTTTCGGTCCAACGGATTTTACTACTTTTTATTAGTGACTGTTTCAGTCGGTATTTTCGGTCCAACTGATTTTACTACTTTTTACTTGTGACTGTTTCAGTCGCTGTTTTCGGTTAAACTGATTTTACTACTATTTGCTAGTGACTGTTTGAGTCGCTGGTTTCGGTCCAACTGATTTTAATACTTTTTACTAGCGACCGTTTCAGCCGCTATTTTCGGTCCAACTGATTTTACCACTTTTTACTTGTGACTGTTTCAGTCGCTGTTTTGGGTCCAACGGATTTTACTACTTTTTACTAGTTACTGTTTCAGTCGCTATTTTCGGTCCAACTGATTTTACTACTTTTTACTAGTGACTGTTTCAATCGCTCTTTTCGGTCCAACGGATTTTACTACTTTTTATTAGTGACCGTCTCAGTCGCTGTTTTCGGTCCAACGGATTTTACTACTTTTTATTAGTGACTGTTTCAGTCGGTATTTTCGGTCCAACTGATTTTACTACTTTTTGCTAGTGACTGTTTCAGTCGCTATTTTCGGTCCAACTGATTTTACTACTTTTTGCTAGTGACTGTTTCAGTCGCTATTTTCGGTCCAACTGATTTTACTACTTTTTACTAGTGACTGTTTCAGTCGCTATTTTCGGTCCAACTGATTTTACTACTTTTTACTAGTGACTGTTTCAGTCGCTATTTTCGGTCCAACTGATTTTACTACTTTTTACTAGTGACTGTTTCAGTCGCTATTTTCGGTCCAACTGATTTTATTACTTTTTACTACTGACTGTTTCAGTCGCTATTTTCGGTCCAACTGATTTTACTACTTTTTACTAGTGACTGTTTCAGTCGCTGTTTTGGGTCCAACGGATTTTACTACTTTTTACTAGTGACTGTTTCAGTCGCTGTTTTGGGTCCAACGGATTTTACTACTTTTTACTAGTGACTGTTTCAGTCGCTGTTTTCGGTCCAACTGATTTTACTACTTTTTACTAGTGACTGTTTCAATCGCTCTTTTCGGTCCAACGGATTTTACTACTTTTTATTAGTAACCGTCTCAGTCGCTGTTTTCGGTCCAACGGATTTTACTACTTTTTATTAGTGACTGTTTCAGTCGGTATTTTCGGTCCAACTGATTTTACTACTTTTTACTAGTGACCGTTTCAGTTGCTGTTTTGGGTCCAACGGATTTTATTACTTTTTGCTAGTGACTGTTTCAGTCGCTATTTTCGGTTCAACTGATTTTACTACTTTTTACTAGTGACTGTTTCAGTCGCTATTTTCGGTCCAACTGATTTTATTACTTTTTACTACTGACCGTTTCAGTCGCTATTTTCGGTCCAACTGATTTTACTACTCTTTTCTAGTGACTGTTTCAGTCGCTGTTTTGGGTCCAACGGATTTTACTGCTTTTTGCTAGTGACTGTTTCAGTCGCTATTTTCGGTCCAACTGATTTTACTACTCTTTTCTAGTGACCGTTTCAGTTGCTGTTTTGGGTCCAACGGATTTTATTACTTTTTGCTAGTGACTGTTTCAGTCGCTGTTTTCGGTTCAACTGATTTTACTACTTTTCATTAGTGACTGTTTTAGTCGCTGTTTTCGGTCCAACTGATTTTACTACTTTTTACTAGTGACTGTTTCAGTCGCTATTTTCGGTCCAACTGATTTTACTACTTTTCATTAGTGACTGTTTCAGTCGCTGGTTTCGGTCCAACTGATTATACTACTTTTTACTAGTGACTGTTTCAGTCGCTATTTTGGGTCCAACGAATTTTATTACTTTTTACTATTGACTGTTTCAGTCGCTGTTTTCGGTTAAACTGATTTTACTACTATTTGCTAGTGACTGTTTGAGTCGCTGGTTTCGGTTCAACTGATTTTATTACTTTTTACTAGCGACGGTTTTAGCCGCTATTTTCGGTCCAACTGATTTTACCACTTTTTACTTGTGACTGTTTCAGTCGCTGTTTTGGGTCCAACGGATTTTACTACTTTTTACTAGTTACTGTTTCAGTCGCTATTTTCGGTCCAACTGATTTTACTACTTTTTACTAGTGACTGTTTCAGTCGCTATTTTCGGTCCAACGGATTTTACTACTTTTTATTAGTGACCGTCTCAGTCGCTGTTTTCGGTCCAACGGATTTTACTACTTTTTGCTAGTGACTGTTTCAGTCGCTATTTTCGGTCCAACTGATTTTACTACTTTTTGCTAGTGACTGTTTCAGTCGCTATTTTCGGTCCAACTGATTTTACTACTTTTTACTAGTGACTGTTTCAGTCGCTATTTTCGGTCCAACTGATTTTATTACTTTTTACTACTGATTGTTTCAGTCGCTATTTTCGGTCCAACTGATTTTACTACTTTTTTCTAGTGACTGTTTCAGTCGCTGTTTTGGGTCCAACTGATTTTACTACGTTTTACTGGTGACTGTTTCAGTCGCTGTTTTGGGTCGAACGGATTTTACTACTTTTTACTAGTGACTGTTTCAGTCGCTGTTTTCGGTCCAACGGATTTTACTACTTTTTACTAGTTACTGTTTCAGTCGCTATTTTCGGTACAACTGATTTTACTACTTTTTACTAGTGACTGTTTCAATCGCTGTTTTCGGTCCAACGGATTTTACTACTTTTTATTAGTGACAGTCTCAGTCGCTGTTTTCGGTCCAACGGATTTTACTACTTTTTATTAGTGACTGTTTCAGTCGGTATTTTCGGTCCAACTGATTTTACTACTTTTTACTTGTGACTGTTTCAGTCGCTGTTTTCGGTTAAACTGATTTTACTAATATTTGCTAGTGACTGTTTGAGTCGCTGGTTTCGGTCCAACTGATTTTAATACATTTTACTAGCGACCGTTTCAGCCGCTATTTTCGGTCCAACTGATTTTACCACTTTTTACTTGTGACTGTTTCAGTCGCTGTTTTGGGTCCAACGGATTTTACTACTTTTTACTAGTTACTGTTTCAGTCGCTATTTTCGGTCCAACTGATTTTACTAATTTTTACTAGTGACTGTTTCAATCGCTCTTTTCGGTCCAACGGATTTTACTACTTTTTATTAGTGACCGTCTCAGTCGCTGTTTTCGGTCCAACGGATTTTACTACTTTTTATTAGTGACTGTTTCAGTCGGTATTTTCGGTCCAACTGATTTTACTACTTTTTGCTAGTGACTGTTTCAGTCGCTATTTTCGGTCCAACTGATTTTACTACTTTTTGCTAGTGACTGTTTCAGTCGCTATTTTCGGTCCAACTGATTTTACTACTTTTTACTAGTGACTGTTTCAGTCGCTATTTTCGGTCCAACTGACTTTATTACTTTTTACTACTGATTGTTTCAGTCGCTATTTTCGCTCCAACTGATTTTACTACTTTTTTCTAGTGACTGTTTCAGTCGCTGTTTTGGGTCCAACGGATTTTACTACTTTTTACTAGTGACTGTTTCAGTCTCTATTTTCGGTCCAACTGATTTTACTACGTTTTACTGGTGACTGTTTCAGTCGCTGTTTTGGGTCCAACGGATTTTACTACTTTTTACTAGTGACTGTTTCAGACGCTGTTTTCGGTGCAACGGATTTTACTACTTTTTACTAGTTACTGTTTCAGTCGCTGTTTTCGGTCCAAGGGATTTTACTACTTTCTATTAGTGACTGTTTCAGTCGGTATTTTCGGTCCAACTGATTTTACTAATTTTTTCTAGTGACTGTTTCAGTCGCTGTTTTGGGTCCAACGGATTTTACTACTTTTTACTAGTGACTGTTTCAGTCTCTATTTTCGGTCCAACTGATTTTACTACGTTTTACTGGTGACTGTTTCAGTCGCTGTTTTGGGTCCAACGGATTTTACTACTTTTTACTAGTGACTGTTTCAGTCGCTGTTTTCGGTCCAACTGATTTTACTACTTTTTACTAGTGACTGTTTCAATCGCTCTTTTCGGTCCATCGGATTTTACTACTTTTTATTAGTAACCGTCTCAGTCGCTGTTTTCGGTCCAACGGATTTTACTACTTTTTATTAGTGACTGTTTCAGTCGGTATTTTCGGTCCAACTGATTTTACTACTTTTTACGAGTGACTGTTTCAGTCGCTGTTTTGGGTCCAACTGATTTTACTACTTTTTACTTGTGACTGTTTCAGTCGCTGTTTTCGGTCCAACTGATTTTATTACTTTTTACTACTGATTGTTTCAGTCGCTATTTTCGGTCCAACTGATTTTACTACTTTTTTCTAGTGACTGTTTCAGTCGCTGTTTTGGGTCCAACTGATTTTACTACTTTTTACTAGTGACTGTTTCAGTCGCTATTTTCGGCCCAACTGATTTTACTACGTTTTACTGGTGACTGTTTCAGTCGCTATTTTCGGTTCAACTGATTTTATTACTTTTTACTAGTGACTGTTTCAGTCGCTGTTTTCGGTCCAACTGATTTTATTACTTTTTACTACTGATTGTTTCAGTCGCTATTTTCGGTCCAACTGATTTTACTACTTTTTTCTAGTGACTGTTTCAGTCGCTGTTTTGGGTTCAACGGATTTTACTACTTTTTACTAGTGACTGTTTCAGTCGCTGGTTTTTATTCAACTGATTTTATTACTTTTTACTAGTGACTGTTTCAGTCGCTATTTTCGGTCCAACTAATTTTACTAATTTTTATTAGTGACCGTCTCAGTCGCTGTTTTCGGTCCAAGGGATTTTACTACTTTCTATTAGTGACTGTTTCAGTCGGTATTTTCGGTCCAACTGATTTTACTACTTTTTACTAGTGACCGTTTCAGTTGCTGTTTTGGGTCCAACGGATTTTATTACTTTTTACTAGTGACTGTTTCAGTCGCTATTTTCGGTTCAACTGATTTTACTACTTTTTACTAGTGACTGTTTCAGTCGCTATTTTCGGTCCAACTGATTTTATTGCTTTTTACTACTGACTGTTTCAGTCGCTATTTTCGGTCCAATTGATTTTACTACTTTTTTGTACTTATTGTTTCAGTCGCTGTTTTCGGTTAAACTGATTTTACTACTTTTTACTAGTGACTGTTTCAGTCGCTATTTTCGGTCCAACTGATTTTATTACTTTTTACTACTGACCGTTTCAGTCGCTATTTTCGGTCCAACTGATTTTACTACTCTTTTCTAGTGACTGTTTCAGTCGCTGTTTTGGGTCCAACGGATTTTACTGCTTTTTGCTAGTGACTGTTTCAGTCGCTATTTTCGGTCCAACTGATTTTACTACTCTTTTCTAGTGACCGTTTCAGTTGCTGTTTTGGGTCCAACGGATTTTATTACTTTTTGCTAGCGACTGTTTCAGTCGCTGTTTTCGGTTCAACTGATTTTACTACTTTTTACTAGTGACTGTTTCAGTCGCTATTTTCGGTCCAACTGATTTTATTGCTTTTTACTACTGACTGTTTCAGTCGGTATTTTCGGTCCAACTGATTTTACTATTTTTTATTAGTGACCGTCTCAGTCGCTGTTTTCGGTCCAACGGATTTTACTACTTTTTATTAGTGACTGTTTCAGTCGGTATTTTCGGTCCAACTGATTTTACTACTTTTTACTAGTGACTGTTTCAGTCGCTGTTTTGGGTCCAACGGATTTTACTACTTTTTGCTAGTGACTGTTTCAGTCGCTATTTTCGGTTCAACTGATTTTACTACTTTTTACTAGTGACTGTTTCAGTCGCTATTTTCGGTCCAACTGATTTTATTGCTTTTTATTACTGACTGTTTCAGTCGCTATTTTGGGTCCAATTGATTTTACTACTTCTTGCTATTGACTGTTTCAGTCGCTATTTTCGGTTCAACTGATTTTACTACTTTTAACTAGTGACTGTTTCAGTCGCTATTTTCGGTCCAACTGATTTTATTACTTTTTACTACTGACTGTTTCAGTCGCTATTTTCGGTCCAACTGATTTTACTACTTTTTACTTGTGACTGTTTCAGTCGCTGTTTTGGGTCCAACTGATTTTACTACTTTTTACTAGTGACTGTTTCAATCGCTATTTTCGGTTTAACGGATTTTACTACTTTTTATTAGTTACCGTCTCAGTCGCTGTTTTCGGTCCAACGGATTTTACTACTTTTTTTTAGTGACTGTTTCAGTCGGTATTGTCGGTCCAACTGATTTTACTACTTTTTACTAATGACTGTTTCAGTCGCTGTTTTGGGTCCAACGGATTTTACTACTTTTTGCTAGTGACTGTTTCAGTCGCTATTTTCGGTTCAACTGATTTTACTACTTTTTACTAGTGACTGTTTCAGTCGCTATTTTCGGTCCAACTGATTTTACTACTCTTTTCTAGTGACTGTTTCAGTCGGTGTTTTCGGCCCAACTGATTATACTACGTTTTACTGGTGACTGTTTCAGTCGCTATTTTCGGTTCAACTGATTTTACTACTTTTTACTAGTGACTGTTTCAGTCGCTATTTTCGGTCCAACTGATTTTATTACTTTTTACTACTGACTGTTTCAGTCGCTATTTTCGGTCCAACTGATTTTACTACTCTTTTCTAGTGACTGTTTCAGTCGGTATTTTCGGTCCAACTGATTTTACTACTTTTTACTAGTGACTGTTTCAGTCGCTGTTTTGGGTCCAACGGATTTTACTACGTTTTACTAGCGACGGTTTCAGCCGCTATTTTCGGTCCAACTGATTTTACTACTTTTTACTTGTGACTGTTTCAGTCGCTGTTTTGGGTCCAACTGATTTTATTACTTTTTACTAGTGACTGTTTCAATCGCTCTCTTCGGTCCAACTTATTTTACTACTTTTTATTAGTGACCGTCTCAGTCGCTGTTTTCGGTCCAACGGATTTTACTACTTTTTATTAGTGAGTTTCAGTCGGTATTGTCGGTCCAACTGATTTTACTGCTTTTTACTAGTGACTGTTTCAGTCGCTGTTTTGGGTCCAACGGATTTTACTACTTTTTGCTAGTGACTGTTTCAGTCGCTATTTTCGGTTCAACTGATTTTACTACTTTTTACTAGTGACTGTTCAGTCGCTATTTTCGGTCCAACTGATTTTATTACTTTTTACTACTGACTGTTTCAGTCGCTATTTTGGGTATAACTGATTTTACTACTCTTTTCTAGTGACTGTTTCAGTCGCTGTTTTCGGCCAACTGATTTTACTACGTTTTACTTTTGACTGTTTCAGTCGCTATTTTCGGTTCAATTGATTTTACTACTCTTTTCTAGTGACTGTTTCAGTCGCTGTTTTGGGTCCAACTGATTTTACTACTTTTTACTAGTGACTGTTTCAGTCGCTGTTTTGGGTCCAACGGATTTTACTACTTTTTGCTAGTGACTGTTTCAGTCGCTATTTTCGGTTCAACTGATTTTACTACTTTTTACTAGTGACTGCTTCAGTCGCTATTTTCGGACCAACTGATTTTATTGCTTTTCATTACTGACTGTTTCAGTCGCTATTTTGGGTCCAATTGATTTTACTACTTCTTGCTAGTGACTGTTTCAGTCGCTATTTTCGGTTCAACTGATTTTACTACTTTTAACTAGTGACTGTTCAGTCGCTATTTTCGGTCCAACTGATTTTATTACTTTTTACTACTGACTGTTTCAGTCGCTATTTTCGGTCCAACTGATTTTACTACTCTTTTCTAGTGACTGTTTCAATCGGTATTTTTGGTCCAACTGATTTTACTACTTTTTACTTGTGACTGTTTCAGTCGCTGTTTTGGGTCCAACGGATTTTACTACTTTTTATTAGTGACTGTTTCAGTCGGTATTGTCGGTCCAACTGATTTTACTACTTTTTACTAGTGACTGTTTCAGTCGCTGTTTTGGGTCCAACGGATTTTACTACTTTTTGCTAGTGACTGTTTCAGTCGCTATTTTCGGTCCAACTGATTTTATTACTTTTTACTACTGACTGTTTCAGTCGCTATTTTCGGTCCAACTGATTTTACAACTCTTTTCTAGTGACTGTTTCAGTCGCTGTTTTGGGTCTAACGGGTTTTACTACTTTTTAGTAGTGACTGTTTCAGTCGCTATTTTCGGTCCAACTGGTTTTATTACTTTTTACTACTGACTGTTTCAGTCGCTATTTTCGGTCCAACTGATTTT
The DNA here is from genome assembly GCF_030347505.1 of Rhynchophorus ferrugineus. Classification (NCBI taxonomy): domain Eukaryota; kingdom Metazoa; phylum Arthropoda; class Insecta; order Coleoptera; family Curculionidae; genus Rhynchophorus; species Rhynchophorus ferrugineus. Next base: position 19,041,230 of record NW_027472589.1, read on the forward strand.
ACTACTCTTTTCTAGTGACTGTTTCAGTCGCTGTTTTGGGTCCAACGGATTTTACTACTTTTTAGTAGTGACTGTTTCAGTCGCTATTTTCGGTCCAACTGGTTTTACTACTTTTTACTTGTGACTGTTTCAGTCGCTGTTTTGGGTCCAACGGATTTTACTACTTTTTACTAGTGACTGTTTCAGTCACTGGTTTCGGTTCCACTGATTTTATTACTTTTTACTAGTGACTGTTTCAGTCGCTGGTTTCGGTTCAACTGATTTTATTACTTTTTACTAGTGACTGTTTCAGTCGCTATTTTCGGTCCAACTGATTTTACTACTTTTTATTAGTGACCTTTTCAGTTGCTGTTTTCGGTCCAACGGATTTTAATACTTTTTATTAGTGACTGTTTCAGTCGGTATTTTCGGTCCAACTGATTTTACTACTTTTTGCTAGTGACTGTTTCAGTCGCTATTTTCGGTTAAACTGATTTTACTACTTTTTACTAGTGACTGTTTCAGTCGCTATTTTCGGCTCAACTGATTTTACTACTTTTTACTAGTGACCGTTTCAGTCGCTGTTTTGGGTCCAACGGATTTTACTACTTTTTACTAGTGACTGTTTCAGTCGCTGGTTTTGGTTCAACTGATTTTATTACTTTTTACTAGTGACTGTTTCAGTCGCTATTTTCGGTCCAACTGATTTTACTACTTTTTATTAGTGACTGTTTCAGTCGGTATTTTCGGTCCAACTGATTTTACTACTTTTTACTAGTGACTGTTTCAGTCGCTGTTTTGGGTCCAACGGATTTTACTACTTTTTGCTAGTGACTGTTTCAGTCGCTATTTTCGGTTCAACTGATTTTACTACTTTTTACTAGTGACTGTTTCAGTCGCTATTTTCGGTCCAACTGATTTTATTACTTTTTACTACTGATTGTTTCAGTCGCTATTTTCGGTCCAACTGATTTTACTACTTTTTTCTAGTGACTGTTTCAGTTGCTGTTTTGGGTCCAACGGATTTTACTACTTTTTACTAGTGACTCTTTCAGTCGCTGGTTTTGGTTCAACTGATTTTATTACTTTTTACTAGTGACTGTTTCAGTCGCTATTTTCGGTCCAACTGATTTTACTACTTTTTATTAGTGACTGTTTCAGTCGGTATTTTCGGTCCAACTGATTTTACTACTTTTTACTAGTGACTGTTTCAGTCGCTGTTTTGGGTCCAACGGATTTTACTACTTTTTGCTAGTGACTGTTTCAGTCGCTATTTTCGGTTCAACTGATTTTACTACTTTTTACTAGTGACTGTTTCAGTCGCTATTTTCGGTCCAACTGATTTTATTGCTTTTTACTACTGACTGTTTCAGTCGCTATTTTCGGTCCAGTTTATTTTACTACTTTTTACTACTTATTGTTTCAGTCGCTGTTTTAGGTTAAACTGATTTTACTACTTTTTGCTAGTGACTGTTTCAGTCGCTGTTTTGGGTCCAACTGATTTTACTACTTTTTATTAGTGACTGTTTCAGTCGGTATTTTCGGTCCAACTGATTTTACTACTTTTTACTAGTGACTGTTTCAGTCGCTGTTTTGGGTCCAACGGATTTTACTACTTTTTGCTAGTGACTGTTTCAGTCGCTATTTTCGGTTCAACTGATTTTACTACTTTTTACTAGTGACTGTTTCAGTCGCTATTTTCGGTCCAACTGATTTTATTGCTTTTTACTACTGACTGTTTCAGTCGCTATTTTCGGTCCAGTTTATTTTACTACTTTTTACTACTTATTGTTTCAGTCGCTGTTTTAGGTTAAACTGATTTTACAACTCTTTTCTAGTGACTGTTTCAGTCGCTATTTTCGGTCCAACTGATTTTACTACTTTTTATTAGTGACTGTTTCAGTCGGTATTTTCGGTCCAACTGATTTTACTACTTTTTACTAGTGACTGTTTCAGTCGCTGTTTTGGGTCCAACGGATTTTACTACTTTTTGCTAGTGACTGTTTCAGTCGCTATTTTCGGTTCAACTGATTTTACTACTTTTTACTAGTGACTGTTTCAGTCGCTATTTTCGGTCCAACTGATTTTATTGCTTTTTACTACTGACTGTTTCAGTCGCTATTTTCGGTCCAGTTTATTTTACTACTTTTTACTACTTATTGTTTCAGTCGCTGTTTTAGGTTAAACTGATTTTACTACTTTTTGCTAGTGACTGTTTCAGTCGCTGTTTTGGGTCCAACTGATTTTACTACTTTTTTCTAGTGACTGTTTCAATCGGTATTTTTGGTCCAACTGATTTTACTACTTTTTACTTGTGACTGTTTCAGTCGCTGTTTTGGGTCCAACGGATTTTACTACTTTTTATTAGTGACTGTTTCAGTCGGTATTGTCGGTCCAACTGATTTTACTACTTTTTACTAGTGACTCTTTCAGTCGCTGTTTTGGGTCCAACGGATTTTACTACTTTTTGCTAGTGACTGTTTCAGTTGCTATTTTCGGTCCAACTGATTTTATTACTTTTTACTACTGACTGTTTCAGTCGCTATTTTCGGTCCAACTGATTTTACAACTCTTTTCTAGTGACTGTTTCAGTCGCTGGTTTTTATTCAACTGATTTTATTACTTTTTACTAGTGACTGTTTCAGTCGCTATTTTCGGTCCAACTAATTTTACTAATTTTTATTAGTGACCGTCTCAGTCGCTGTTTTCGGTCCAAGGGATTTTACTACTTTCTATTAGTGACTGTTTCAGTCGGTATTTTCGGTCCAACTGATTTTACTACTTTTTACTAGTGACCGTTTCAGTTGCTGTTTTGGGTCCAACGGATTTTATTACTTTTTACTAGTGACTGTTTCAGTCGCTATTTTCGGTTTAACTGATTTTACTACTTTCTATTAGTGACTGTTTCAGTCGGTATTTTCGGTCCAACTGATTTTACTACTTTTTGCTAGTGACTGTTTCAGTCGCTATTTTCGGTCCAACTGATTTTATTACTTTTTACTACTGACTGTTTCAGTCGCTATTTTCGGTCCAACTGATTTTACAACTCTTTTCTAGTGACTGTTTCAGTCGCTGTTTTGGGTCTAACGGGTTTTACTACTTTTTAGTAGTGACTGTTTCAGTCGCTATTTTCGGTCCAACTGGTTTTATTACTTTTTACTACTGACTGTTTCAGTCGCTATTTTCGGTCCAACTGATTTTACTACTCTTTTCTAGTGACTGTTTCAGTCGCTGTTTTGGGTCCAACGGATTTTACTACTTTTTAGTAGTGACTGTTTCAGTCGCTATTTTCGGTCCAACTGGTTTTACTACTTTTTACTTGTGACTGTTTCAGTCGCTGTTTTGGGTCCAACGGATTTTACTACTTTTTACTAGTGACTGTTTCAGTCACTGGTTTCGGTTCCACTGATTTTATTACTTTTTACTAGTGACTGTTTCAGTCGCTGGTTTCGGTTCAACTGATTTTATTACTTTTTACTAGTGACTGTTTCAGTCGCTATTTTCGGTCCAACTGATTTTACTACTTTTTATTAGTGACCTTTTCAGTTGCTGTTTTCGGTCCAACGGATTTTAATACTTTTTATTAGTGACTGTTTCAGTCGGTATTTTCGGTCCAACTGATTTTACTACTTTTTGCTAGTGACTGTTTCAGTCGCTATTTTCGGTTAAACTGATTTTACTACTTTTTACTAGTGACTGTTTCAGTCGCTATTTTCGGCTCAACTGATTTTACTACTTTTTACTAGTGACTGTTTCAGTCGCTGTTTTGGGTCCAACGGATTTTACTACTCTTTTCTAGTGACTGTTTCAGTCGCTGGTTTTGGTTCAACTGATTTTATTACTTTTTACTAGTGACTGTTTCAGTCGCTATTTTCGGTCCAACTGATTTTACTACTTTTTATTAGTGACTGTTTCAGTCGGTATTTTCGGTCCAACTGATTTTACTACTTTTTACTAGTGACTGTTTCAGTCGCTGTTTTGGGTCCAACGGATTTTACTACTTTTTGCTAGTGACTGTTTCAGTCGCTATTTTCGGTTCAACTGATTTTACTACTTTTTACTAGTGACTGTTTCAGTCGCTATTTTCGGTCCAACTGATTTTATTACTTTTTACTACTGATTGTTTCAGTCGCTATTTTCGGTCCAACTGATTTTACTACTTTTTTCTAGTGACTGTTTCAGTTGCTGTTTTGGGTCCAACGGATTTTACTACTTTTTACTAGTGACTCTTTCAGTCGCTGGTTTTGGTTCAACTGATTTTATTACTTTTTACTAGTGACTGTTTCAGTCGCTATTTTCGGTCCAACTGATTTTACTACTTTTTATTAGTGACTGTTTCAGTCGGTATTTTCGGTCCAACTGATTTTACTACTTTTTACTAGTGACTGTTTCAGTCGCTGTTTTGGGTCCAACGGATTTTACTACTTTTTGCTAGTGACTGTTTCAGTCGCTATTTTCGGTTCAACTGATTTTACTACTTTTTACTAGTGACTGTTTCAGTCGCTATTTTCGGTCCAACTGATTTTATTGCTTTTTACTACTGACTGTTTCAGTCGCTATTTTCGGTCCAGTTTATTTTACTACTTTTTACTACTTATTGTTTCAGTCGCTGTTTTAGGTTAAACTGATTTTACTACTTTTTGCTAGTGACTGTTTCAGTCGCTGTTTTGGGTCCAACTGATTTTACTACTTTTTATTAGTGACTGTTTCAGTCGGTATTTTCGGTCCAACTGATTTTACTACTTTTTACTAGTGACTGTTTCAGTCGCTGTTTTGGGTCCAACGGATTTTACTACTTTTTGCTAGTGACTGTTTCAGTCGCTATTTTCGGTTCAACTGATTTTACTACTTTTTACTAGTGACTGTTTCAGTCGCTATTTTCGGTCCAACTGATTTTATTGCTTTTTACTACTGACTGTTTCAGTCGCTATTTTCGGTCCAGTTTATTTTACTACTTTTTACTACTTATTGTTTCAGTCGCTGTTTTAGGTTAAACTGATTTTACAACTCTTTTCTAGTGACTGTTTCAGTCGCTATTTTCGGTCCAACTGATTTTACTACTTTTTATTAGTGACTGTTTCAGTCGGTATTTTCGGTCCAACTGATTTTACTACTTTTTACTAGTGACTGTTTCAGTCGCTGTTTTGGGTCCAACGGATTTTACTACTTTTTGCTAGTGACTGTTTCAGTCGCTATTTTCGGTTCAACTGATTTTACTACTTTTTACTAGTGACTGTTTCAGTCGCTATTTTCGGTCCAACTGATTTTATTGCTTTTTACTACTGACTGTTTCAGTCGCTATTTTCGGTCCAGTTTATTTTACTACTTTTTACTACTTATTGTTTCAGTCGCTGTTTTAGGTTAAACTGATTTTACTACTTTTTGCTAGTGACTGTTTCAGTCGCTGTTTTGGGTCCAACTGATTTTACTACTTTTTTCTAGTGACTGTTTCAATCGGTATTTTTGGTCCAACTGATTTTACTACTTTTTACTTGTGACTGTTTCAGTCGCTGTTTTGGGTCCAACGGATTTTACTACTTTTTATTAGTGACTGTTTCAGTCGGTATTGTCGGTCCAACTGATTTTACTACTTTTTACTAGTGACTCTTTCAGTCGCTGTTTTGGGTCCAACGGATTTTACTACTTTTTGCTAGTGACTGTTTCAGTTGCTATTTTCGGTCCAACTGATTTTATTACTTTTTACTACTGACTGTTTCAGTCGCTATTTTCGGTCCAACTGATTTTACAACTCTTTTCTAGTGACTGTTTCAGTCGCTGGTTTTTATTCAACTGATTTTATTACTTTTTACTAGTGACTGTTTCAGTCGCTATTTTCGGTCCAACTAATTTTACTAATTTTTATTAGTGACCGTCTCAGTCGCTGTTTTCGGTCCAAGGGATTTTACTACTTTCTATTAGTGACTGTTTCAGTCGGTATTTTCGGTCCAACTGATTTTACTACTTTTTACTAGTGACCGTTTCAGTTGCTGTTTTGGGTCCAACGGATTTTATTACTTTTTACTAGTGACTGTTTCAGTCGCTATTTTCGGTTTAACTGATTTTACTACTTTCTATTAGTGACTGTTTCAGTCGGTATTTTCGGTCCAACTGATTTTACTACTTTTTACTAGTGACCGTTTCAGTTGCTGTTTTGGGTCCAACGGATTTTATTACTTTTTACTACTGACTGTTTCAGTCGCTATTTTCGGTCCAATTGATTTTACTACTTTTTTGTACTTATTGTTTCAGTCGCTGTTTTCGGTTAAACTGATTTTACTACTTTTTACTAGTGACTGTTTCAGTCGCTATTTTCGGTCCAACTGATTTTATTACTTTTTACTACTGACCGTTTCAGTCGCTATTTTCGGTCCAACTGATTTTACTACTCTTTTCTAGTGACTGTTTCAGTCGCTGTTTTGGGTCCAACGGATTTTACTGCTTTTTGCTAGTGACTGTTTCAGTCGCTATTTTCGGTCCAACTGATTTTACTACTCTTTTCTAGTGACCGTTTCAGTTGCTGTTTTGGGTCCAACGGATTTTATTACTTTTTGCTAGTGACTGTTTCAGTCGCTGTTTTCGGTTCAACTGATTTTACTACTTTTTACTAGTGACTGTTTCAGTCGCTATTTTCGGTCCAACTGATTTTATTGCTTTTTACTACTGACTGTTTCAGTCGGTATTTTCGGTCCAACTGATTTTACTATTTTTTATTAGTGACCGTCTCAGTCGCTGTTTTCGGTCCAACGGATTTTACTACTTTTTATTAGTGACTGTTTCAGTCGGTATTTTCGGTCCAACTGATTTTACTACTTTTTACTAGTGACTGTTTCAGTCGCTGTTTTGGGTCCAACGGATTTTACTACTTTTTGCTAGTGACTGTTTCAGTCGCTATTTTCGGTTCAACTGATTTTACTACTTTTTACTAGTGACTGTTTCAGTCGCTATTTTCGGTCCAACTGATTTTATTGCTTTTTACTACTGACTGTTTCAGTCGGTATTTTCGGTCCAACTGATTTTACTATTTTTTATTAGTGACCGTCTCAGTCGCTGTTTTCGGTCCAACGGATTTTACTACTTTTTATTAGTGACTGTTTCAGTCGGTATTTTCGGTCCAACTGATTTTACTACTCTTTTCTAGTGACCGTTTCAGTTGCTGTTTTGGGTCCAACGGATTTTATTACTTTTTGCTAGTGACTGTTTCAGTCGCTATTTTCGGTTCAACTGATTTTACTACTTTTTACTAGTGACTGTTTCAGTCGCTATTTTCGGTCCAACTGATTTTATTACTTTTTACTACTGACTGTTTCAGTCGCTATTTTCGGTCCAACTGATTTTACTACTCTTTTCTAGTGACTGTTTCAGTCGGTATTTTCGGTCCAACTGATTTTACTACTTTTTACTAGTGACTGTTTCAGTCGCTATTTTCGGTTCAACTGATTTTACTACTTTTTACTAGTGACTGTTCAGTCGCTATTTTGGGTATAACTGATTTTACTACTCTTTTCTAGTGACTGTTTCAGTCGCTGTTTTCGGCCCAACTGATTTTACTACTTTTTATTAGTGAGTTTCAGTCGGTATTGTCGGTCCAACGGATTTTACTACTTTTTATTAGTGAGTTTCAGTCGGTATTGTCGGTCCAACTGATTTTACTGCTTTTTACTAGTGACTGTTTCAGTCGCTGTTTTCGGTTCAACTGATTTTACTACTTTTTACTAGTGACTGTTTCAGTCGCTATTTTCGGTCCAACTGATTTTATTGCTTTTTACTACTGACTGTTTCAGTCGGTATTTTCGGTCCAACTGATTTTACTATTTTTTATTAGTGACCGTCTCAGTCGCTGTTTTCGGTCCAACGGATTTTACTACTTTTTATTAGTGACTGTTTCAGTCGGTATTTTCGGTCCAACTGATTTTACTACTTTTTACTAGTGACTGTTTCAGTCGCTGTTTTGGGTCCAACGGATTTTACTACTTTTTGCTAGTGACTGTTTCAGTCGCTATTTTCGGTTCAACTGATTTTACTACTTTTTACTAGTGACTGTTTCAGTCGCTATTTTCGGTCCAACTGATTTTATTGCTTTTTACTACTGACTGTTTCAGTCGGTATTTTCGGTCCAACTGATTTTACTATTTTTTATTAGTGACCGTCTCAGTCGCTGTTTTCGGTCCAACGGATTTTACTACTTTCTATTAGTGACTGTTTCAGTCGGTATTTTCGGTCCAACTGATTTTACTACTCTTTTCTAGTGACTGTTTCAGTCGCTGTTTTGGGTCCAACGGATTTTACTACTTTTTGCTAGTGACTGTTTCAGTCGCTATTTTCGGTTCAACTGATTTTACTACTTTTTACTAGTGACTGTTTCAGTCGCTATTTTCGGTCCAACTGATTTTATTGCTTTTTACTACTGACTGTTTCAGTCGGTATTTTCGGTCCAACTGATTTTACTATTTTTTATTAGTGACCGTCTCAGTCGCTGTTTTCGGTCCAACGGATTTTACTACTTTTTATTAGTGACTGTTTCAGTCGGTATTTTCGGTCCAACTGATTTTACTACTCTTTTCTAGTGACCGTTTCAGTTGCTGTTTTGGGTCCAACGGATTTTATTACTTTTTGCTAGTGACTGTTTCAGTCGCTGTTTTCGGTTCAACTGATTTTACTACTTTTTACTAGTGACTGTTTCAGTCGCTATTTTCGGTCCAACTGATTTTATTGCTTTTTACTACTGACTGTTTCAGTCGGTATTTTCGGTCCAACTGATTTTACTATTTTTTATTAGTGACCGTCTCAGTCGCTGTTTTCGGTCCAACGGATTTTACTACTTTTTATTAGTGACTGTTTCAGTCGGTATTTTCGGTCCAACGGATTTTACTACTTTTTATTAGTGAGTTTCAGTCGGTATTGTCGGTCCAACTGATTTTACTGCTTTTTACTAGTGACTGTTTCAGTCGCTATTTTCGGTCCAACTGATTTTACTACTTTTTACTAGTGACTGTTTCAATCTCTCTTTTCGGTCCAACGGATTTTACTACTTTTTATTAGTGACCGTCTCAGTCGCTGTTTTCGGTCCAACGGATTTTACTACTTTTTATTAGTGAGTTTCAGTCGGTATTGTCGGTCCAACTGATTTTACTGCTTTTTACTAGTGACTGTTTCAGTCGCTATTTTCGGTTCAACTGATTTTACTACTTTTTACTAGTGACTGTTCAGTCGCTGTTTTCGGCCCAACTGATTTTACTACGTTTTTTTTTTTTTTTTTTTTTTGTTCTGGCCTAAAAACCAGGCGGTGGAATGCATGACGCATACCTGGTCGCGGAGACTTGCCCTGGAGTGACAGGTTGGACCGGGTTATGTGGGACTGCCTCTGGGCTTACCAATACACTAAACCGAAACCGCCTCACAGTTGACCCCTGTGGATCACTACTGCTACTGCATTAAATTTGGGGATATGGCACCCGCTGATCGGGCAGCCGTTATTGGGCACGAGAGCCCGGCGATTCTATTGATTCGCGAACCTGAGTTAACACACAACTGGGTACTGTTGTATGGGGGCAAAAGTTATGACTGTAGCGACGGATGAGGTCGTTTCAGCCTGGAATAGGGGGAGAGGTTAGAGCTGACGCGGTGTTAAGCTCCCAGCATGTCGACCAGTTCGCGAACAAGCGCGTTTTCAGAAGAACTTGAGCTGAGTTGTTGTTTGTGGAATGATTGAGATATGAAGTGCTTGATTTCTGGAGTGTCAGTTTCCCTATGGATTTGATTATTTCTGACAAACCATGGAGCGTTTAATATTCTCCTGAGGAGCTTATTTTGGAAAACTTGAAGCCGTTTGACCTGGTTGGGTGTAACAAACTTGAAGTAGACATTAGATCCGTAGAGGAGTACGGACCGAATTAACATCTTGTAAAATAAGCATTTGATGGAGATGGGAAGCCTGCTAGAAGGGCAGATCAGAGGAGATAGCAGGTTTGCTATCCCCGAACCTTTTTGGATTGCTTTCTGGATTTGGGAATGCCAACCGAACCGCCGGTCGAAGTGAAGACCTAGGTACGTGACGTTATCCAGCCATGGAATTATTGCGGTGTCGATCTTAAGTTGCGAGACGCGCAGTGCGTAACGCTTCTTGTGGAAAATGATGGCCTGGGTTTTCAGGGGGTTGATTTGCAACCTCCAGAATTTGAACCACTTGACCGCATGATCGAGCTGCTTCTGTAAACGCTCATGAATTGTAACTTCGAACCTGGCGGCCGTGAAGAAAGCAGTGTCGTCAGCGTAAAAAGGCGACGTCAATATGCTCTTTTCTCGGCATATCTGAAATAAAGAGATTAAATAAGGCTGGGGCCAGCGGGGAACCTTGAGGTACGCCAGCATCGATTTGTTTACGACTGGAAAGTGACGCCCTGATCTTGACCTGGAAAGATCTGTCCGAGAGATAGGACTTGATGAGAGCGGTTAGGTCTTCTGGGAGGCCTAACCGCACGCACTTTGCGAACAATCCGTCGTGCCAGACCTTGTCGAAGGCTTTGGTTAGGTCCAGAAGAACTGCTCCAAGCTTCTTACGTTGGTCAAGAGCATGATGGATGTGTGCAGCCAGACGGGAAGCTTGATGGACGGATGAGTGGTGAGCGCGAAAGCCGAATTGTTCATCTGGAATGATGTTGTTTTCCTTTGTGAAAGAGTTGAGAGCGTAGAGTATTGCCCTCTCGGCAAGCTTCGAAATGGCGCTGAGAAGGCTGATAGGCCTGTAATCAGATGGAGATGATTTTGCTCCTTTCTTGGGTATAACCGCTATATGTGCGTGTTTCCAAGACGCCGGGAAGTGTTGCAGTCTCATGATGGAGTTAATAATGTTTGCCAGTTCTGCGAGTTGCTTATGCGGGAGCTTTTTTAACTGGGTAATCGATATTCCATCGAAACCTGGAGATTTTTTGGTTTGAAGTTTGCCGATCATAGTCTGTAGAGACTTTGGAGATACAAAATGGTTGAGAAGAAAGGCGGGGGTTACTGGTCTTTTGACGGAGTTGGATTCGTTGATGACAGTGTCAATGTCTTTAGTTTTAATGTTCTGTGCGGGTGGGAGGCATTTCATTTGAGCTTCGTAGGTCTCTGCAAGGAGCTCGACTTTTTCTTGGTCAGTGACTGCAAAATTTCCTGTAACCGCTGACTTCAGGGGAGGGATGACATTGTGCGTCTTCCCCACGAGGCATTTGGAGACACGCCAGAAGGAAGGGGGGCCATCCAGCCTTTGGTCCGCGAGAAATGAGTTCCATTTCATTGCTCGCCAAGTCGAGACGGCCGCCCTTACCCTCTTGCATGCTCTGTTCGCCTCCCTTTTGTCTGCAGCATCAAGGGTGAATCGAGCTAATCTGCATAAACCGTTTTTGATGCGAATTTCACGTTTAAGAGAAGCGGGAAGATTGTTTTTCCACGGCTGGGGTTGTGATGAAATTTTGACTGTGGAAGATTCGTGAGCAGACTGAATATCGCGAGTTAGCTTGAGTACGGCTTCCTCGAGGTGTTCTGGTGTGTTAATTTTCGGAATTGGATCGGATTTCAGGAGAAGAGATTGGTAGTTTTTCCAGTCGGTTTTTTTCCTGAATCTTGTTAGTGGGACTTGAGTGGTGGCGCAGTTTCCGAGTTTGAGAAGGATCGGACGATGATCAGAGTCTAGTTCGTCAAGGACTCGAACTTCGGAATCGCGATTTACGTCTTGAAGAATAAAGAAATCTAGGATTCTTGCTGCGCCTTGAGAGACTGTACTAGGGTGATGGGTGGGTTCATCTGGCAGGGCAAGACCGTAGCCCAGATCTGCACTTAGAGCTACGATGGCGTTACCTGCGGGATTCGCTCTGGAACACCCCCAGGTGGGGTGGTGGGCGTTGAAGTCGCCACCTATTATTTTCGGAAATTTTCCTTCGACGAGTGATCGGTATTCGGCATAGTTGAATGCAGAAGATTTCCTGTACAGGGATGTAATCACGAAGGGACGTTCTTGGATATCGATTTTAATGGAGGTTGTTTCGAAGTTGTTTACTGATAACGATGGAAGGAGCTCGTGTTTGACTCCTTTTCTGACGAGAATGGCGGTTCCACCGCCTCGACCCGGAGTTCTATCGTTTCTGTGGACAAAAAAGTGTTCGAAAGAGAGACGATGCGAAGGTTTCAGGAAAGTTTCCTGGATGAGCACGATGTCGACGTCATAGAATGTTATGACGTCCTCCAATTCCGCTTGCTTTCCGCGTAAGCTATTTGCATTCCATGTCATCAGTATAAGAGATTTCGGAACAGCCATTTCGAAGAGTTAAAGGCTGCTGAAAGTTATAGAGACAGGTAAGTGTTGCCGCTTAGGCGGCGACATTTGGAAAAAGACGAGCAAGTTGGTGAGCCAGGGCGATCACTTGTAGGAAAGCCTGCGGGTCAGTAAACGCCTGCATTGTGGAGTTAAGGTCCGGTGTATTGGTTGGAGCAGGAGTTTGAGTTGGAGCAGGCTGGGTAGCGCTGGCTAATTTTTGGGCTAGCTTTCTGCCACCTTGGTTACTCCATGCAGAACCTTGTGGAGGTCTGGTTTCGGTCGGAATTTTTGGTTTTCTTGGAGCAGGACGGCAGGTGCAACCGCTGAAGTTTGCGGTATGAGTTTCACCGCAGTTGCTGCACTTTGGAGGTGCTTCTGGGATTTTGGTACAGGATCTAGTGTCGTGATGCCCGGCACATTTGACGCACCGTGGGGGGGCTCGGCAATATGAGCTGGAGTGCCCGAAAAGCTGGCAGTTGAAGCACTGCACTGGCTGGCCGTTTCCTCTCTGGACCTCGACCTTCACTGTGATGACGCCGAGTTTGGTCATATATATGATCTGTCGCTCTTCGCGAGGGACAACTACCTGAACAATTGGTAGTTCTATCCCGGATTTTAATTTCCATCTTTGCACAAATTTGGGATGGAAGCCTTGATCAAAGAGAAGTTCACGTACTTCGTCAATGCAGAGTGATTCTGGGATGTTTTTTATTATTACCCGGAATGCTCTCTCCTCCGGATGACAGAAGGAATGGTAAGGGTAATTCCTTTCCTCGAGCAGGGTAGTAAGTTTACGGTAATTGTCGCTTGTGGCGACGAATAAGAAAATGCCGTCCTTTTTATTTCGGGTTATAATGTCTATTGATTGTGCCTTAGTAATTCTAATGAGCTCCATGAACCTCTTCTTATCAGGGAGCACTATAGGCGGAATTTTTTCCTTTGGGGGACTTTGAGAAACAGTCGCCGAAACGGTTGGCACTGTTTTTGCTGTGGAGGTTAAGACTTGTTTAGTGACCTGGCTACTTACCTGCGTAGGCTGGTCTTGGGTTGGTCTTGTGGTAACTTGTTTCGGTACTGGCTGTGGGGCCGTCTTGGTGGTCGGCTTGTTTTTGCACTGGTCTGGTGGCAAATTTTGTAATCGAAGGCTGTACGTTAGCCTTGGCTTTCGATTGGGTAGATTTAGTGGCTGGCTTGGCTACCGGATTGGATTGTGATTTGGGAGCCTGTTTTCCCTTGTTGCCGGCCTTCGGCAGCTGGCTTTCCTGAGGTGGAGTGACGGGCCCTCTTTTCCTTTTTCCCACCAAGGTGAAACCGTCTTCTGAGTCTTCAGTTTGGTCTAAGTGTTGTGTCGGTTTAGCTGGTGTCTGGGACTGAATTTCTATGGCAGCGGGAATCTTTACTTCCATGGCATCTCTTTGATGCTTCATGAATTGTGTTATCGTAGCTGTGAGAGTTTTTATTTCTTCCTTGAGCTCTTCGGAAGCCTTTTCGCTCTTTTCCAGCTTTTCCGTCTGTTTGTTCAGGGCGTCTGTTTGGGCTTTTGCGAACGTTTTAAGGTCAGCTATCTGCTTTCGCAGGTCTTCGTTCTGTTTTCTCAATTCCGTTATAAGCACTTCTCGGCTGTCTTCTGAAGATGGTCCATTTGAATTTGAAACACTGGGATTATGTTCAGGAGGCGACGTCGGCTCTGACGTACAAGACGCCATTGCCTTGTCTGTAAAAACGCCTTTTCGGCGCTTACAGACGCTTTTTTTTTTTACGTAGGCACTGGTGAAACGTGATAACGGGTCGACCGTCTTAGGGAAAGTTTCGGGTAATTCTCGGAAGCGCAGGTAGGTTCGGCGGACCGGACACGACCGTTCTCTTCGAGAGCTAGCACGGAACTGATTTTACTACGTTTTACTTTTGACTGTTTCAGTCGCTATTTTCGGTTCAATTGATTTTACTACTTTTTACTAGTGACTGTTTCAGTCGCTATTTTCGGTCCAACTGATTTTATTACTTTTTACTACTGATTGTTTCAGTCGCTATTTTCGGTCCAACTGATTTTACTACTTTTTTCTAGTGACTGTTTCAGTCGCTGTTTTGGGTCCAACGGATTTTACTACTTTTTACTAGTGACTGTTTCAGTCGCTGGTTTTGGTTCAACTGATTTTATTACTTTTTACTAGTGACTGTTTTAGTCGCTATTTTCGGTCCAACTGATTTTACTACTTTTTATTAGTGACTGTTTAAGTCGGTATTTTCAGTCCAACTGATTTTACTACTTTTTACTAGTGACTGTTTCAGTCGCTGTTTTGGGTCCAACGGATTTTACTACTTTTGCTAGTGACTGTTTCAGTCGCTATTTTCGGTTCAACTGATTTTACTACTTTTTACTAGTGACTGTTTCAGTCGCTATTTTCGGTCCAATTTATTTTACTACTTTTTACTACTTATTGTTTCAGTCGCTGTTTTCGTTTAAACTGATTTTACTACTTTTTGCTAGTGAATGTTTCAGTCGCTATTTTCGGTCCAACTGATTTTATTACTTTTTACTACTGACTGTTTCAGTCGCTATTTTCGGTCCAACTGATTTTACTACTTTTTTCTAGTGACTGTTTCAGTCGCTGTTTTGGGTCCAACTGATTTTACTACTTTTTACTAGTGACTGTTTCAGTCGCTGTTTTGGGTCCAACGGATTTTACTACTTTTTGCTAGTGACTGTTTCAGTCGCTATTTTCGGTTCAACTGATTTTACTACTTTTTACTAGTGACTGCTTCAGTCGCTATTTTCGGTCCAACTGATTTTATTGCTTTTCATTACTGACTGTTTCAGTCGCTATTTTGGGTCCAATTGATTTTACTACTTCTTGCTAGTGACTGTTTCAGTCGCTATTTTCGGTTCAACTGATTTTACTACTTTTAACTAGTGACTGTTCAGTCGCTATTTTCGGTCCAACTGATTTTATTACTTTTTACTACTGACTGTTTCAGTCGCTATTTTCGGTCCAACTGATTTTACTACTATTTTCTAGTGACTGTTTCAATCGGTATTTTTGGTCCCACTGATTTTACTACTTTTTACTTGTGACTGTTTCAGTCGCTGTTTTGGGTCCAACGGATTTTACTACTTTTTATTAGTGACTGTTTCAGTCGGTATTGTCGGTCCAACTGATTTTACTACTTTTTACTAGTGACTGTTTCAGTCGCTGTTTTGGGTCCAACGGATTTTACTACTTTTTGCTAGTGACTGTTTCAGTCGCTATTTTCGGTCCAACTGATTTTATTACTTTTTACTACTGACTGTTTCAGTCGCTATTTTCGGTCCAACTGATTTTACAACTCTTTTCTAGTGACTGTTTCAGTCGCTGTTTTGGGTCTAACGGATTTTACTACTTTTTAGTAGTGACTGTTTCAGTCGCTATTTTCGGTCCAACTGGTTTTATTACTTTTTACTACTGACTGTTTCAGTCGCTATTTTCGGTCCAACTGATTTTACTACTTTTTCTAGTGACTGTTTCAGTCGCTGTTTTGGGTCCAACGGATTTTACTACTTTTTAGTAGTGACTGTTTCAGTCGCTATTTTCGGTCCAACTGGTTTTACTACTTTTTACTTGTGACTGTTTCAGTCGCTGTTTTGGGTCCAACGGATTTTACTACTTTTTGCTAGCGACTGTTTCAGTCACTATTTTCGGTTCAACTGATTTTACTACTTTTTACTAGTGACTGCTTCAGTCGCTATTTTCGGTCCAACTGATTTTATTGCTTTTCATTACTGACTGTTTCAGTCGCTATTTTGGGTCCAATTGATTTTACTACTTCTTGCTAGTGACTGTTTCAGTCGCTATTTTCGGTTCAACTGATTTTACTACTTTTAACTAGTGACTGTTCAGTCGCTATTTTCGGTCCAACTGATTTTATTACTTTTTACTACTGACTGTTTCAGTCGCTATTTTCGGTCCAACTGATTTTACTACTCTTTTCTAATGACTGTTTCAATCGGTATTTTTGGTCCCACTGATTTTACTACTTTTTACTTGTGACTGTTTCAGTCGCTGTTTTGGGTCCAACGGATTTTACTACTTTTTATTAGTGACTGTTTCAGTCGGTATTGTCGGTCCAACTGATTTTACTACTTTTTACTAGTGACTGTTTCAGTCGCTGTTTTGGGTCCAACGGATTTTACTACTTTTTGCTAGTGACTGTTTCAGTCGCTATTTTCGGTCCAACTGATTTTATTACTTTTTACTACTGACTGTTTCAGTCGCTATTTTCGGTCCAACTGATTTTACAACTCTTTTCTAGTGACTGTTTCAGTCGCTGTTTTGGGTCTAACGGATTTTACTACTTTTTAGTAGTGACTGTTTCAGTCGCTATTTTCGGTCCAACTGGTTTTATTACTTTTTACTACTGACTGTTTCAGTCGCTATTTTCGGTCCAACTGATTTTACTACTCTTTTCTAGTGACTGTTTCAGTCGCTGTTTTGGGTCCAACGGATTTTACTACTTTTTAGTAGTGACTGTTTCAGTCGCTATTTTCGGTCCAACTGGTTTTACTACTTTTTACTTGTGACTGTTTCAGTCGCTGTTTTGGGTCCAACGGATTTTACTACTTTTTACTAGTGACTGTTTCAGTCACTGGTTTCGGTTCCACTGATTTTATTACTTTTTACTAGTGACTGTTTCAGTCGCTGGTTTCGGTTCAACTGATTTTATTACTTTTTACTAGTGACTGTTTCAGTCGCTATTTTCGGTCCAACTGATTTTACTACTTTTTATTAGTGACCTTTTCAGTCGCTGTTTTCGGTCCAACGGATTTTAATACTTTTTATTAGTGACTGTTTCAGTCGGTATTTTCGGTCCAACTGATTTTACTACTTTTTGCTAGTGACAGTTTCAGTCGCTATTTTCGGTTAAACTGATTTTACTACATTTTACTAGTGACTGTTTCAGTCGCTGTTTTGGGTCCAACGGATTTTACTACGTTTTACTAGCGACGGTTTCAGCCGCTATTTTCGGTCCAACTGATTTTACTACTTTTTACTTGTGACTGTTTCAGTCGCTGTTTTGGGTCCAACTGATTTTACTACTTTTTACTAGTGACTGTTTCAATCGCCTTTTTCGGTCCAACGGATTTTACTACTTTTTATTAGTGACCGTCTCAGTCGCTGTTTTCGGTCCAACGGATTTTAATACTTTTTATTAGTGACTGTTTTAGTCGGTATTGTCGGTCCAACTGATTTTACTACTTTTTACTAGTGACTCTTTCAGTCGCTGTTTTGGGTCCAACGGATTTTACTACTTTTTGCTAGTGACTGTTTCAGTCGCTATTTTCGGTTCAACTGATTTTACTACTTTTTACTAGTGACTGTTTCAGTCGCTGGTTTTGGTTCAACTGATTTTATTACTTTTTACTAGTGACTGTTTTAGTCGCTATTTTCGGTCCAACTGATTTTACTACTTTTTATTAGTGACTGTTTAAGTCGGTATTTTCAGTCCAACTGATTTTACTACTTTTTACTAGTGACTGTTTCAGTCGCTGTTTTGGGTCCAACGGATTTTACTACTTTTGCTAGTGACTGTTTCAGTCGCTATTTTCGGTTCAACTGATTTTACTACTTTTTACTAGTGACTGTTTCAGTCGCTATTTTCGGTCCAATTTATTTTACTACTTTTTACTACTTATTGTTTCAGTCGCTGTTTTCGTTTAAACTGATTTTACTACTTTTTGCTAGTGAATGTTTCAGTCGCTATTTTCGGTCCAACTGATTTTATTACTTTTTACTACTGACTGTTTCAGTCGCTATTTTCGGTCCAACTGATTTTACTACTCTTTTCTAGTGACTGTTTCAGTCGCTGTTTTGGGTCCAACTGATTTTACTACTTTTTACTAGTGACTGTTTCAGTCGCTGTTTTGGGTCCAACGGATTTTACTACTTTTTGCTAGTGACTGTTTCAGTCGCTATTTTCGGTTCAACTGATTTTACTACTTTTTACTAGTGACTGCTTCAGTCGCTATTTTCGGTCCAACTGATTTTATTGCTTTTCATTACTGACTGTTTCAGTCGCTATTTTGGGTCCAATTGATTTTACTACTTCTTGCTAGTGACTGTTTCAGTCGCTATTTTCGGTTCAACTGATTTTACTACTTTTAACTAGTGACTGTTCAGTCGCTATTTTCGGTCCAACTGATTTTATTACTTTTTACTACTGACTGTTTCAGTCGCTATTTTCGGTCCAACTGATTTTACTACTCTTTTCTAGTGACTGTTTCAATCGGTATTTTTGGTCCCACTGATTTTACTACTTTTTACTTGTGACTGTTTCAGTCGCTGTTTTGGGTCCAACGGATTTTACTACTTTTTATTAGTGACTGTTTCAGTCGGTATTGTCGGTCCAACTGATTTTACTACTTTTTACTAGTGACTGTTTCAGTCGCTGTTTTGGGTCCAACGGATTTTACTACTTTTTGCTAGTGACTGTTTCAGTCGCTATTTTCGGTCCAACTGATTTTATTACTTTTTACTACTGACTGTTTCAGTCGCTATTTTCGGTCCAACTGATTTTACAACTCTTTTCTAGTGACTGTTTCAGTCGCTGTTTTGGGTCTAACGGATTTTACTACTTTTTAGTAGTGACTGTTTCAGTCGCTATTTTCGGTCCAACTGGTTTTATTACTTTTTACTACTGACTGTTTCAGTCGCTATTTTCGGTCCAACTGATTTTACTACTCTTTTCTAGTGACTGTTTCAGTCGGTATTTTCGGTCCAACTGATTTTACTACTTTTTACTAGTGACTGTTTCAGTCGCTGTTTTGGGTCCAACGGATTTTACTACTTTTTGCTAGTGACTGTTTCAGTCGCTATTTTCGGTTCAACTGATTTTACTACTTTTTACTAGTGACTGTTCAGTCGCTATTTTCGGTCCAACTGATTTTATTACTTTTTACTACTGACTGTTTCAGTCGCTATTTTCGGTCCAACTGATTTTACTACTCTTTTCTAGTGACTGTTTCAGTCGGTATTTTCGGTCCAACTGATTTTACTACTTTTTACTAGTGACTGTTTCAGTCGCTGTTTTGGGTCCAACGGATTTTACTACTTTTTACTAGTGACTCTTTCAGTCGCTGGTTTTGGTTCAACTGATTTTATTACTTTTTACTAGTGACTGTTTCAGTCGCTATTTTCGGTCCAACTGATTTTACTACTTTTTATTAGTGACTGTTTCAGTCGGTATTTTCGGTCCAACTGATTTTACTACTTTTTACTAGTGACTGTTTCAGTCGCTGTTTTGGGTCCAACGGATTTTACTACTTTTTGCTAGTGACTGTTTCAGTCGCTATTTTCGGTTCAACTGATTTTACTACTTTTTACTAGTGACTGTTTCAGTCGCTATTTTCGGTCCAACTGATTTTATTGCTTTTTACTACTGACTGTTTCAGTCGCTATTTTCGGTCCAGTTTATTTTACTACTTTTTACTACTTATTGTTTCAGTCGCTGTTTTAGGTTAAACTGATTTTACTACTTTTTGCTAGTGACTGTTTCAGTCGCTATTTTCGGTCCAAGTGATTTTATTACTTTTTACTACTGACTGTTTCAGTCGCTATTTTCGGTCCAACTGATTTTACTACTCTTCTCTAATGACTGTTTCAGTCGCTGTTTTGGGTCCAACTGATTTTACTACTTTTTACTAGTGACTGTTTCAGTCGCTGTTTTGGGTCCAACGGATTTTACTACTTTTTGCTAGTGACTGTTTCAGTCGCTATTTTCGGTTCAACTGATTTTACTACTTTTTACTAGTGACTGTTTCAGTCGCTGGTTTTGGTTCAACTGATTTTATTACTTTTTACTAGTGACTGTTTCAGTCGCTATTTTCGGTCCAACTGATTTTACTACTTTTTATTAGTGACTGTTTCAGTCGGTATTTTCGGTCCAACTGATTTTACTACTTTTTACTAGTGACTGTTTCAGTCGCTGTTTTGGGTCCAACGGATTTTACTACTTTTTGATAGTGACTGTTTCAGTCGCTATTTTCGGTTCAACTGATTTTACTACTTTTTACTAGTGACTGTTTCAGTCGCTATTTTCGGTCCAACTGATTTTATTGCTTTTTACTACTGACTGTTTCAGTCGCTATTTTCGGTCCAGTTTATTTTACTACTTTTTACTACTTATTGTTTCAGTCGCTGTTTTAGGTTAAACTGATTTTACTACTTTTTGCTAGTGACTGTTTCAGTCGCTATTTTCGGTCCAAGTGATTTTATTACTTTTTACTACTGACTGTTTCAGTCGCTATTTTCGGTCCAACTGATTTTACTACTCTTCTCTAATGACTGTTTCAGTCGCTGTTTTGGGTCCAACTGATTTTACTACTTTTTACTAGTGACTGTTTCAGTCGCTGTTTTGGGTCCAACGGATTTTACTACTTTTTGCTAGTGACTGTTTCAGTCGCTGTTTTGGGTCCAACGGATTTTACTACTTTTTACTAGTGACTGTTTCAGTCGCTGGTTTTGGTTCAACTGATTTTATTACTTTTTACTAGTGACTGTTTCAGTCGCTATTTTCGGTCCAACTGATTTTACTACTTTTTATTAGTGACTGTTTCAGTCGGTATTTTCGGTCCAACTGATTTTACTACTTTTTACTAGTGACTGTTTCAGTCGCTGTTTTGGGTCCAACGGATTTTACTACTTTTTGATAGTGACTGTTTCAGTCGCTATTTTCGGTTCAACTGATTTTACTACTTTTTACTAGTGACTGTTTCAGTCGCTATTATCGGTCCAACTGATTTTATTACTTTTTACTACTGATTGTTTCAGTCGCTATTTTCGGTCCAACTGATTTTACTACTTTTTTCTAGTGACTGTTTCAGTCGCTGTTTTGGGTCCAACGGATTTTACTACTTTTTACTAGTGACTCTTTCAGTCGCTGGTTTTGGTTCAACTGATTTTATTACTTTTTACTAGTGACTGTTTCAGTCGCTATTTTCGGTCCAACTGATTTTACTACTTTTTATTAGTGACTGTTTCAGTCGGTATTTTCGGTCCAACTGATTTTACTACTTTTTACTAGTGACTGTTTCAGTCGCTGTTTTGGGTCCAACGGATTTTACTACTTTTTGCTAGTGACTGTTTCAGTCGCTATTTTCGGTTCAACTGATTTTACTACTTTTTACTAGTGACTGTTTCAGTCGCTATTTTCGGTCCAACTGATTTTATTGCTTTTTACTACTGACTGTTTCAGTCGCTATTTTCGGTCCAGTTTATTTTACTACTTTTTACTACTTATTGTTTCAGTCGCTGTTTTAGGTTAAACTGATTTTACTACTTTTTGCTAGTGACTGTTTCAGTCGCTATTTTCGGTCCAAGTGATTTTATTACTTTTTACTACTGACTGTTTCAGTCGCTATTTTCGGTCCAACTGATTTTACTACTCTTCTCTAATGACTGTTTCAGTCGCTGTTTTGGGTCCAACTGATTTTACTACTTTTTACTAGTGACTGTTTCAGTCGCTGTTTTGGGTCCAACGGATTTTACTACTTTTTGCTAGTGACTGTTTCAGTCGCTATTTTCGGTTCAACTGATTTTACTACTTTTTACTAGTGACTGTTTCAGTCGCTATTTTCGGTCCAACTGATTTTATTACTTTTTACTACTGACTGTTTCAGTCGCTATTTTCGGTCCAACTGATTTTACTACTCTTTTCTAGTGACTGTTTCAGTCGCTGTTTTGGGTCCAACGGATTTTACTACTTTTTATTAGTGACTGTTTCAGTCGGTATTTTCGGTCCAACTGATTTTACTACTTTTTACTAGTGACTGTTTCAGTCGCTGTTTTGGGTCCAACGGATTTTACTACTTTTTGCTAGTGACTGTTTCAGTCGCTATTTTCGGTTCAACTGATTTTACTACTTTTAACTAGTGACTGTTCAGTCGCTATTTTCGGTCCAACTGATTTCATTACTTTTTACTACTGACTGTTTCAGTCGCTATTTTCGGTCCAACTGATTTTACTACTTTTTACTACTGATTGTTTCAGTCGCTGTTTTCGGTTAAACTGATTTTACTATTTTTTATTAGTGACCGTCTCAGTCGCTGTTTTCGGTCCAACGGATTTTACTACTTTTTATTAGTGACTGTTTCAGTCGGTATTTTCGGTCCAACTGATTTTACTACTTTTTACTAGTGACTGTTTCAGTCGCTGTTTTGGGTCCAACGGATTTTACTACTTTTTGCTAGTGACTGTTTCAGTCGCTATTTTCGGTTCAACTGATTTTACTACTTTTAACTAGTGACTGTTCAGTCGCTATTTTCGGTCCAACTGATTTCATTACTTTTTACTACTGACTGTTTCAGTCGCTATTTTCGGTCCAACTGATTTTACTACTCTTTTCTAGTGACTGTTTCAGTCGGTATTTTCGGTCCAACTGATTTTACTACTTTTTACTAGTGACTGTTTCAGTCGCTGTTTTGGGTCCAACGGATTTTACTACGTTTTACTAGCGACGGTTTCAGCCGCTATTTTCGGTCCAACTGATTTTACTACTTTTTACTTGTAACTGTTTCAGTCGCTGTTTTGGGTCCAACTGATTTTACTACTTTTTACTAGTGACTGTTTCAATCGCCTTTTTCGGTCCAACGGATTTTACTACTTTTTATTAGTGACCGTCTCAGTCGCGGTTTTCGGTCCAACGGATTTTAATACTTTTTATTAGTGACTGTTTTAGTCGGTATTGTCGGTCCAACTGATTTTACTACTTTTTACTAGTGACTGTTTCAGTCGCTGTTTTGGGTCCAACGGATTTTACTACTTTTTGCTAGTGACTGTTTCAGTCGCTATTTTCGGTTCAACTGATTTTACTACTTTTTACTAGTGACTGTTCAGTCGCTATTTTCGGTCCAACTGATTTTATTACTTTTTACTACTGACTGTTTCAGTCGCTATTTTCGGTCCAACTGATTTTACTACTCTTTTCTAGTGACTGTTTCAGTCGCTGTTTTCGGCCCAACTGATTTTACTACGTTTTACTGGTGACTGTTTCAGTCGCTATTTTCGATTCAACTGATTTTACTACTTTTTACTAGTGACTGTTTCAGTCGCTATTTTCGGTCCAACTGATTTTATTACTTTTTACTACTGACTGTTTCAGTCGCTATTTTCGGTCCAACTGATTTTACTACTCTTTTCTAGTGACTGTTTCAGTCGGTATTTTCGGTCCAACTGATTTTACTACTTTTTACTAGTGACTGTTTCAGTCGCTGTTTTGGGTCCAACGGATTTTACTACTTTTTACTAGTTACTGTTTCAGTCGCTATTTTCGGTCCAACTGATTTTACTACTTTTTACTAGTGACTGTTTCAATCGCTCTTTTCGGTCCAATGGATTTTACTACTTTTTATTAGTAACCGTCTCAGTCGCTGTTTTCGGTCCAACGGATTTTACTACTTTTTATTAGTGACTGTTTCAGTCGGTATTTTCGGTCCAACTGATTTTACTACTTTTTACTAGTGACTATTTCAGTCGCTGTTTTGGGTCCAACTGATTTTACTACTTTTTACTTGTGACTGTTTCAGTCGCTGTTTTCGGTCCAACTGATTTTATTACTTTTTACTTCTGATTGTTTCAGTCGCTATTTTCGGTCCAACTGATTTTACTACTTTTTTCTAGTGACTGTTTCAGTCGCTGTTTTGGGTCCAACTGATTTTACTACTTTTTATGAGTGACTGTTTCAGTCGCTATTTTCGGCCCAACTGATTTTACTACGTTTTACTGGTGACTGTTTCAGTCGCTATTTTCGGTTCAACTGATTTTACTACTTTTTTCTAGTGACTGTTTCAGTCGCTGTTTTGGGTCCAACGGATTTTACTACTTTTTACTAGTGACTGTTTCAGTCGCTGGTTTTGGTTCAACTGATTTTATTACTTTTTACTAGTGACTGTTTCAGTCGCTATTTTCGGTCCAACTAATTTTACTACTTTTTATTAGTGACCGTCTCAGTCGCTGTTTTCGGTCCAAGGGATTTTACTACTTTTTATTAGTGACTGTTTCAGTCGGTATTTTCGGTCCAACTGATTTTACTACTTTTTACTAGTGACCGTTTCAGTTGCTGTTTTGGGTCCAACGGATTTTACTACTTTTTGCTAGTGACTGTTTCAGTCGCTATTTTCGGTTCAACTAATTTTACTACTTTTTACTAGTGACTGTTTCAGTCGCTATTTTCGGTCCAACTGATTTTATTGCTTTTTACTACTGACTGTTTCAGTCGCTATTTTCGGTCCAATTGATTTTACTACTTTTTACTACTGATTGTTTCAGTCGCTGTTTTCGGTTAAACTGATTTTACTACTTTTTACTAGTGACTGTTTCAGTCGCTGTTTTGGGTCCAACGGATTTTACTACTTTTTATTAGTGACTGTTTCAGTCGGTATTTTCGGTCCAACTGATTTTACTACTTTTTACTAGTGACTGTTTCAGTCGCTGTTTTGGGTCCAACGGATTTTACTACTTTTTGCTAGTGACTGTTTCAGTCGCTATTTTCGGTTCAACTGATTTTACTACTTTTAACTAGTGACTGTTCAGTCGCTATTTTCGGTCCAACTGATTTCATTACTTTTTACTACTGACTGTTTCAGTCGCTATTTTCGGTCCAACTGATTTTACTACTTTTTACTACTGATTGTTTCAGTCGCTGTTTTCGGTTAAACTGATTTTACTATTTTTTATTAGTGACCGTCTCAGTCGCTGTTTTCGGTCCAACGGATTTTACTACTTTTTATTAGTGACTGTTTCAGTCGGTATTTTCGGTCCAACTGATTTTACTACTTTTTACTAGTGACTGTTTCAGTCGCTGTTTTGGGTCCAACGGATTTTACTACTTTTTGCTAGTGACTGTTTCAGTCGCTATTTTCGGTTCAACTGATTTTACTACTTTTAACTAGTGACTGTTCAGTCGCTATTTTCGGTCCAACTGATTTCATTACTTTTTACTACTGACTGTTTCAGTCGCTATTTTCGGTCCAACTGATTTTACTACTCTTTTCTAGTGACTGTTTCAGTCGGTATTTTCGGTCCAACTGATTTTACTACTTTTTACTAGTGACTGTTTCAGTCGCTGTTTTGGGTCCAACGGATTTTACTACGTTTTACTAGCGACGGTTTCAGCCGCTATTTTCGGTCCAACTGATTTTACTACTTTTTACTTGTAACTGTTTCAGTCGCTGTTTTGGGTCCAACTGATTTTACTACTTTTTACTAGTGACTGTTTCAATCGCCTTTTTCGGTCCAACGGATTTTACTACTTTTTATTAGTGACCGTCTCAGTCGCGGTTTTCGGTCCAACGGATTTTAATACTTTTTATTAGTGACTGTTTTAGTCGGTATTGTCGGTCCAACTGATTTTACTACTTTTTACTAGTGACTGTTTCAGTCGCTGTTTTGGGTCCAACGGATTTTACTACTTTTTGCTAGTGACTGTTTCAGTCGCTATTTTCGGTTCAACTGATTTTACTACTTTTTACTAGTGACTGTTCAGTCGCTATTTTCGGTCCAACTGATTTTATTACTTTTTACTACTGACTGTTTCAGTCGCTATTTTCGGTCCAACTGATTTTACTACTCTTTTCTAGTGACTGTTTCAGTCGCTGTTTTCGGCCCAACTGATTTTACTACGTTTTACTGGTGACTGTTTCAGTCGCTATTTTCGATTCAACTGATTTTACTACTTTTTACTAGTGACTGTTTCAGTCGCTATTTTCGGTCCAACTGATTTTATTACTTTTTACTACTGACTGTTTCAGTCGCTATTTTCGGTCCAACTGATTTTACTACTCTTTTCTAGTGACTGTTTCAGTCGGTATTTTCGGTCCAACTGATTTTACTACTTTTTACTAGTGACTGTTTCAGTCGCAGTTTTGGGTCCAACTGATTTTACTACTTTTCATTAGTGACTGTTTTAGTCGCTGTTTTCGGTCCAACTGATTTTACTACTTTTTACTAGTGACTGTTTCAGTCGCTGTTTTGGGTCCAACGGATTTTACTACTTTTTGCTAGTGACTGTTTCAGTCGCTATTTTCGGTTCAACTGATTTTACTACTTTTTACTAGTGACTGTTCAGTCGCTATTTTCGGTCCAACTGATTTTATTACTTTTTACTACTGACTGTTTCAGTCGCTACTTTCGGTCCAACTGATTTTACTACTCTTTCCTAGTGACTGTTTCAGTCGCTGGTTTCGGTCCAACTGATTATAATAGTTTTTACTACTGACTGTTTCAGTCGCTATTTTCGGTCCAACTGATTTTACTACTCTTTTCTAGTGACTGTTTCAGTCGGTATTTTCGGTCCAACTGATTTTACTACTTTTTATTAGTGACTGTTTCAGTCGGTATTTTCGGTCCAACTGATTTTACTACTTTTTACTAGTGACTGTTTCAGTCGCTGTTTTGGGTCCAACGGATTTTACTACTTTTTGCTAGTGACTGTTTCAGTCGCTATTTTCGGTTCAACTGATTTTACTACTTTTAACTAGTGACTGTTCAGTCGCTATTTTCGGTCCAACTGATTTCATTACTTTTTACTACTGACTGTTTCAGTCGCTATTTTCGGTCCAACTGATTTTACTACTCTTTTTTAGTGACTGTTTCAGTCGGTATTTTCGGTCCAACTGATTTTACTACATTTTACTAGTGACTGTTTCAGTCGCTGTTTTGGGTCCAACGGATTTTACTACGTTTTACTAGCGACGGTTTCAGCCGCTATTTTCGGTCCAACTGATTTTACTACTTTTTATTAGTGACCGTCTCAGTCGCTGTTTTCGGTCCAACGGATTTTAATACTTTTTATTAGTGACTGTTTTAGTCGGTATTGTCGGTCCAACTGATTTTACTACTTTTTACTAGTGACTCTTTCAGTCGCTGTTTTGGGTCCAACGGATTTTACTACTTTTTGCTAGTGACTGTTTCAGTCGCTATTTTCGGTTCAACTGATTTTACTACTTTTTACTAGTGACTGTTCAGTCGCTATTTTCGGTCCAACTGATTTTATTACTTTTTACTACTGACTGTTTCAGTCGCTATTTTCGGTCCAACTGATTTTACTACTCTTTTCTAGTGACTGTTTCAGTCGCTGTTTTCGGCCCAACTGATTTTACTACGTTTTACTGGTGACTGTTTCAGTCGCTATTTTCGATTCAACTGATTTTACTACTTTTTACTAGTGACTGTTTCAGTCGCTATTTTCGGTCCAACTGATTTTATTACTTTTTACTACTGACTGTTTCAGTCGCTATTTTCGGTCCAACTGATTTTACTACTCTTTTCTAGTGACTGTTTCAGTCGGTATTTTCGGTCCAACTGATTTTACTACTTTTTACTAGTGACTGTTTCAGTCGCTGTTTTGGGTCCAACTGATTTTACTACTTTCCATTAGTGACTGTTTTAGTCGCTGTTTTCGGTCCAACTGATTTTACTACTTTTTTCTAGTGACTGTTTCAGTCGCTGGTTTCGGTCCAACTGATTATACTAGTTTTTACTAGTGACTGTTTCAGTCGCTAGTAAAAAGTAGTAAACAGTAGTTGTTTTGGGTCCAACGGATTTTACTTCTTTTTACTAGTGACTGTTTCACTCGCTGTTTTCGGTCCAACGAATTTTACTACTTTATACTATTGACTGTTTCACTCGCTATTTTCGTTCCAACTGATTTTACTACTTTTCATTAGTGACTGTTTTAGTCGCTGTTTTCGGTCCAACTGATTTTACTACTTTTTACTAGTGACTGTTTCAGTCGCTCTTTTCGGTCCAACTGATTTTACTACTTTTCATTAGTGACTGTTTCAGTCGCTGGTTTCGGTCCAACTGATTATACTACTTTTTACTAGTGACTGTTTCAGTCGCTAGTAAAAAGTAGTAAAAAAGTAGTTGTTTTGGGTCCAACGGATTTTACTTCTTTTTACTAGTGACTGTTTCACTCGCTGTTTTCGGTCCAACGAATTTTACTACTTTTTACTATTGACTGTTTCAGTCGCTGTTTTCGGTTAAACTGATTTTACTACTATTTGCTAGTGACTGTTTGAGTCGCTGGTTTCGGTTCAACTGATTTTATTACTTTTTACTAGCGGCGGTTTCAGCCGCTATTTTCGGTCCAACTGATTTTACCACTTTTTACTTGTGACTGTTTCAGTCGCTGTTTTGGGTCCAACGGATTTTACTACTTTTTACTAGTTACTGTTTCAGTCGCTATTTTCGGTCCAACTGATTTTACTACTTTTTACTAGTGACTGTTTCAGTCGCTCTTTTCGGTCCAACGGATTTTACTACTTTTTATTAGTGACCGTCTCAGTCGCTGTTTTCGGTCCAACGGATTTTACTACTTTTTGCTAGTGACTGTTTCAGTCGCTATTTTCGGTCCAACTGATTTTACTACTTTTTGCTAGTGACTGTTTCAGTCGCTATTTCCGGTCCAACTGATTTTATTACTTTTTACTACTGATTGTTTCAGTCGCTATTTTCGGTCCAACTGATTTTACTACTTTTTTCTAGTGACTGTTTCAGTCGCTGTTTTGGGTCCAACTGATTTTACTACGTTTTACTGGTGACTGTTTCAGTCGCTGTTTTGGGTCCAACGGATTTTACTACTTTTTACTAGTGACTGTTTCAGTCGCTGTTTTCGGTCCAACGGATTTTACTACTTTTTACTAGTTACTGTTTCAGTCGCTATTTTAGGTCCAACTGATTTTACTACTTTTTACTAGTGACTGTTTCAATCGCTCTTTTCGGTCCAACGGATTTTACTACTTTTTATTAGTGACAGTCTCAGTCGCTGTTTTCGGTCCAACGGATTTTACTACTTTTTATTAGTGACTGTTTCAGTCGATATTTTCGGTCCAACTGATTTTACTACTTTTTACTTGTGACTGTTTCAGTCGCTGTTTTCGGTTAAACTGATTTTACTACTATTTGCTAGTGACTGTTTGAGTCGCTGGTTTCGGTCCAACTGATTTTAATACTTTTTACTAGCGACCGTTTCAGCCCCTATTTTCGGTCCAACTGATTTTACCACTTTTTACTTGTGACTGTTTCAGTCGCTGTTTTGGGTCCAACGGATTTTACTACTTTTTACTAGTTACTGTTTCAGTCGCTATTTTCGGTCCAACTGATTTTACTAATTTTTACTAGTGACTGTTTCAATCGCTCTTTTCGGTCCAGCGGATTTTACTGCTTTTTATTAGTGACCGTCTCAGTCGCTGTTTTCGGTCCAACGGATTTTACTACTTTTTATTAGTGACTGTTTCAGTCGGTATTTTCGGTCCAACTGATTTTACTACTTTTTGCTAGTGACTGTTTCAGTCGCGATTTTCGGTCCAACTGATTTTACTACTTTTTTCTAGTGACTGTTTCAGTCGCTGGTTTCGGTCCAACTGATTATACTAGTTTTTACTAGTGACTGTTTCAGTCGCTAGTAAAAAGTAGTAAACAGTAGTTGTTTTGGGTCCAACGGATTTTACTTCTTTTTACTAGTGACTGTTTCACTCGCTGTTTTCGGTCCAACGAATTTTACTACTTTTTACTATTGACTGTTTCACTCGCTATTTTCGTTCCAACTGATTTTACTACTTTTCATTAGTAACTGTTTTAGTCGCTGTTTTCGGTCCAACTGATTTTACTACTTTTTACTAGTGACTGTTTCAGTCGCTCTTTTCGGTCCAACTGATTTTACTACTTTTCATTAGTGACTGTTTCAGTCGCTGGTTTCGGTCCAACTGATTATACTACTTTTTACTAGTGACTGTTTCAGTCGCTAGTAAAAAGTAGTAAAAATGTAGTTGTTTTGGGTCCAACGGATTTTACTTCTTTTTACTAGTGACTGTTTCACTCGCTGTTTTCGGTCCAACGAATTTTATTACTTTTTACTATTGACTGTTTCAGTCGCTGTTTTCGGTTAAACTGATTTTACTACTATTTGCTAGTGACTGTTTGAGTCGCTGGTTTCGGTTCAACTGATTTTATTACTTTTTACTAGCGACGGTTTCAGCCGCTATTTTCGGTCCAACTGATTTTACCACTTTTTACTTGTGACTGTTTCAGTCGCTGATTTGGGTCCAACGGATTTTACTACTTTTTACTAGTTACTGTTTCAGTCGCTATTTTCGGTCCAACTGATTTTACTACTTTTTACTAGTGACAGTTTCAGTCGCTCTTTTCGGTCCAACGGATTTTACTACTTTTTATTAGTGACCGTCTCAGTCGCTGTTTTCGGTCCAACGGATTTTACTACTTTTTGCTAGTGACTGTTTCAGTCGCTATTTTCGGTCCAACTGATTTTACTACTTTTTGCTAGTGACTGTTTCAGTCGCTATTTTCGGTCCAACTGATTTTACTACTCTTTACTAGTGACTGTTTCAGTCGCTATTTTCGGTCCAACTGATTTTATTACTTTTTTCTAGTGACTGTTTCAGTCGCTGTTTTGGGTCCAACTGATTTTACTACGTTTTACTGGTGACTGTTTCAGTCGCTGTTTTGGGTCCAACGGATTTTACTACTTTTTACTAGTGACTGTTTCAGTCGCTGTTTTCGGTCCAAGGGATTTTACTACTTTTTACTAGTTACTGTTTCAGTCGCTATTTTCGGTCCAACTGATTTTACTACTTTTTACTAGTGACTGTTTCAATCTCTCTTTTCGGTCCAACGGATTTTACTACTTTTTATTAGTGACAGTCTCAGTCGCTGTTTTCGGTCCAACGGATTTTACTACTTTTTATTAGTGACTGTTTCAGTCGGTATTTTCGGTCCAACTGATTTTACTACTTTTTACTTGTGACTGTTTCAGTCGCTGTTTTCGGTTAAACTGATTTTACTACTATTTGCTAGTGACTGTTTGAGTCGCTGGTTTCGGTCCAACTGATTTTAATACTTTTTACTAGCGACCGTTTCAGCCGCTATTTTCGGTCCAACTGATTTTACCACTTTTTACTTGTGACTGTTTCAGTCGCTGTTTTGGGTCCAACGGATTTTACTACTTTTTACTAGTTACTGTTTCAGTCGCTATTTTCGGTCCAACTGATTTTACTAATTTTTACTAGTGACTGTTTCAATCGCTCTTTTCGGTCCAGCGGATTTTACTACTTTTTTTAGTGACCGTCTCAGTCGCTGTTTTCGGTCCAACGGATTTTACTACTTTTTATTAGTGACTGTTTCAGTCGGTATTTTCGGTCCAACTGATTTTACTACTTTTTGCTAGTGACTGTTTCAGTCGCGATTTTCGGTCCAACTGATTTTACTACTTTTTGCTAGTGACTGTTTCAGTCGCTATTTTCGGTCCAACTGATTTTACTACTTTTTACTAGTGACTGTTTCAGTCGCTATTTTCGGTCCAACTGACTTTATTACTTTTTACTACTGATTGTTTCAGTCGCTATTTTCGGTCCAACTGATTTTACTACTTTTTTCTAGTGACTGTTTCAGTCGCTGTTTTGGGTCCAACGGATTTTACTACTTTTTACTAGTGACTGTTTCAGTCTCTATTTTCGGTCCAACTGATTTTACTACGTTTTACTGGTGACTGTTTCAGTCGCTGTTTTGGGTCCAACGGATTTTACTACTTTTTACTAGTGACTGTTTCAGTCGCTGTTTTCGGTCCAACGGATTTTACTACTTTTTACTAGTTACTGTTTCAGTCGCTATTTTCGGTCCAACTGATTTTACTACTTTTTACTAGTGACTGTTTCAATCGCTCTTTTCGGTCCAACGGATTTTACTACTTTTTATTAGTAACCGTCTCAGTCGCTGTTTTCGGTCCAACGGATTTTACTACTTTTTATTAGTGACTGTTTCAGTCGGTATTTTCGGTTCAACTGATTTTACTACTTTTTACGAGTGACTGTTTCAGTCGCTGTTTTGGGTCCAACTGATTTTACTACTTTTTACTTGTGACTGTTTCAGTCGCTGTTTTCGGTCCAACTGATTTTATTACTTTTTACTACTGATTGTTTCAGTCGCTATTTTCGGTCCAACTGATTTTACTACTTTTTTCTAGTGACTGTTTCAGTCGCTGTTTTGGGTCCAACTGATTTTACTACTTTTTACTAGTGACTGTTTCAGTCGCTATTTTCGGTCCAACTGATTTTATTACTTTTTACTACTGATTGTTTCAGTCGCTATTTTCGGTCCAACTGATTTTACTACTTATTTCTAGTGACTGTTTCAGTCGCTGTTTTGGGTTCAACGGATTTTACTACTTTTTACTAGTGACTGTTTCAGTCGCTGGTTTTTATTCAACTGATTTTATTACTTTTTACTAGTGACTGTTTCAGTCGCTATTTTCGGTCCAACTAATTTTACTACTTTTTATTAGTGACCGTCTCAGTCGCTGTTTTCGGTCCAAGGGATTTTACTACTTTCTATTAGTGACTGTTTCAGTCGGTATTTTCGGTCCAACTGATTTTACTACTTTTTACTAGTGACCGTTTCAGTTGCTGTTTTGGGTCCAACGGATTTTATTACTTTTTGCTAGTGACTGTTTCAGTCGCTATTTTCGGTTCAACTGATTTTACTACATTTTACTAGTGACTGTTTCAGTCGCTATTTTCGGTCCAACTGATTTTATTGCTTTTTACTACTGACTGTTTCAGTCGCTATTTTCGGTCCAATTGATTTTACTACTTTTTACTACTTATTGTTTCAGTCGCTGTTTCCGGTAAAACTGATTTTACTACTTTTTACTAGTGACTGTTTCAGTCGCTATTTTCGGTCCAACTGATTTTATTACTTTTTACTACTGACTGTTTCAGTCGCTATTTTCGGTCCAACTGATTTTACTACTCTTTTCTAGTGACTGTTTCAGTCGCTGTTTTGGGTCCAACGGATTTTACTACTTTTTACTAGTGACTGTTTCAGTCGGTATTTTCGGTCCAACTGATTTTACTATTTTTTATTAGTGACCGTCTCAGTCGCTGTTTTCGGTCCAACGGATTTTACTACTTTTTATTAGTGACTGTTTCAGTCGGTATTTTCGGTCCAACTGATTTTACTACTTTTTACTAGTGACTGTTTCAGTCGCTGTTTTGGGTCCAACGGATTTTACTACTTTTTGCTAGTGACTGTTTCAGTCGCTATTTTCGGTTCAACTGATTTTACTACTTTTTACTAGTGACTGTTTCAGTCGCTATTTTCGGTCCAACTGATTTTATTGCTTTTTATTACTGACTGTTTCAATCGCTATTTTGGGTCCAATTGATTTTACTACTTCTTGCTAGTGACTGTTTCAGTCGCTATTTTCGGTTCAACTGATTTTACTACTTTTAACTAGTGACTGTTCAGTCGCTATTTTCGGTCCAACTGATTTTATTACTTTTTACTACTGACTGTTTCAGTCGCTATTTTCGGTCCAACTGATTTTACTACTTTTTTCTAGTGACTGTTTCAGTCGCTGTTTTGGGTCCAACTGATTTTACTACTTTTTACTAGTGACTGTTTCAGTCGCTATTTTCGGCCCAATTGATTTTACTACGTTTTACTGGTGACTGTTTCAGTCGCTATTTTCGGTTCAACTGATTTTACTACTTTTTACTAGTGACTGTTTCAGTCGCTATTTTCGGTCCAACTGATTTTATTACTTTTTACTACTGATTGTTTCAGTCGCTATTTTCGGTCCAACTGATTTTACTACTTTTTTCTAGTGACTGTTTCAGTCGCTGTTTTGGGTTCAACGGATTTTACTACTTTTTACTAGTGACTGTTTCAGTCGCTGGTTTTTATTCAACTGATTTTATTACTTTTTACTAGTGACTGTTTCAGTCGCTATTTTCGGTCCAACGGATTTTACTACTTTTTATTAGTGACCGTCTCAGTCGCTGTTTTCGGTCCAACGGATTTTACTACTTTTTGCTAGTGACTGTTTCAGTCGCTATTTTCGGTCCAACTGATTTTACTACTTTTTGCTAGTGACTGTTTCAGTCGCTATTTTCGGTCCAACTGATTTTACTACTCTTTACTAGTGACTGTTTCAGTCGCTATTTTCGGTCCAATTGATTTTATTACTTTTTACTACTGATTGTTTCAGTCGCTATTTTCGGTCCAACTGATTTTACTACTTTTTTCTAGTGACTGTTTCAGTCGCTGTTTTGGGTCCAACTGATTTTACTACGTTTTACTGGTGACTGTTTCAGTCGCTGTTTTGGGTCCAACGGATTTTACTACTTTTTACTAGTGACTGTTTCAGTCGCTGTTTTCGGTCCAACGGATTTTACTACTTTTTACTAGTTACTGTTTCAGTCGCTATTTTCGGTCCAACTGATTTTACTACTTTTTACTAGTGACTGTTTCAATCGCTCTTTTCGGTCCAACGGATTTTACTACTTTTTATTAGTGACAGTCTCAGTCGCTGTTTTCGGTCCAACGGATTTTACTACTTTTTATTAGTGACTGTTTCAGTCGGTATTTTCGGTCCAACTGATTTTACTACTTTTTACTTGTGACTGTTTCAGTCGCTGTTTTCGGTTAAACTGATTTTACTACTATTTGCTAGTGACTGTTTGAGTCGCTGGTTTCGGTCCAACTGATTTTAATACTTTTTACTAGCGACCGTTTCAGCCGCTATTTTCGGTCCAACTGATTTTACCACTTTTTACTTGTGACTGTTTCAGTCGCTGTTTTGGGTCCAACGGATTTTACTACTTTTTACTAGTTACTGTTTCAGTCGCTATTTTCGGTCCAACTGATTTTACTAATTTTTAATAGTGACTGTTTCAATCGCTCTTTTCGGTCCAGCGGATTTTACTACTTTTTATTAGTGACCGTCTCAGTCGCTGTTTTCGGTCCAACGGATTTTACTACTTTTTATTAGTGACTGTTTCAGTCGGTATTTTCGGTCCAACGGATTTTACTACTTTTTATTAGTGAGTTTCAGTCGGTATTGTCGGTCCAACTGATTTTACTGCTTTTTACTAGTGACTGTTTCAGTCGCTATTTTCGGTTCAACTGATTTTACTACTTTTTACTAGTGACTGTTCAGTCGCTATTTTGGGTATAACTGATTTTACTACTCTTTTCTAGTGACTGTTTCAGTCGCTGTTTTCGGCCCAACTGATTTTACTACTTTTTATTAGTGAGTTTCAGTCGGTATTGTCGGTCCAACTGATTTTACTGCTTTTTACTAGTGACTGTTTCAGTCGCTATTTTCGGTCCAACTGATTTTACTACTTTTTACTAGTGACTGTTTCAATCTCTCTTTTCGGTCCAACGGATTTTACTACTTTTTATTAGTGACCGCCTCAGTCGCTGTTTTCGGTCCAACGGATTTTACTACTTTTTATTAGTGAGTTTCAGTCGGTATTGTCGGTCCAACTGATTTTACTGCTTTTTACTAGTGACTGTTTCAGTCGCTATTTTCGGTTCAACTGATTTTACTACTTTTTTCTAGTGACTGTTTCAGTCGCTGTTTTCGGCCCAACTGATTTTACTACGTTTTTTTTTTTTTTTTTTTTTGTTCTGGCCTAAAAACCAGGCGGTGGAATGCATGACGCATACCTGGTCGCGGAGACTTGCCCTGGAGTGACAGGTTGGACCGGGTTATGTGGGACTGCCTCTGGGCTTACCAATACACTAAACCGAAACCGCCTCACAGTTGACCCCTGTGGATCACTACTGCTACTGCATTAAATTTGGGGATATGGCACCCGCTGATCGGGCAGCCGTTATTGGGCACGAGAGCCCGGCGATTCTATTGATTCGCGAACCTGAGTTAACACACAACTGGGTACTGTTGTATGGGGGCAAAAGTTATGACTGTAGCGACGGATGAGGTCGTTTCAGCCTGGAAAAGGGGGAGAGCTTAGCGGTGACGCGGTGCTAAGCTCCCAGCATGTCGACCAGCTCGCGAACAAGCGCGTTTTCAGAAGAACTTGAGCTGAGTTGTTGTTTGTGGAATGATTGAGATATGAAGTGCTTGATTTCTGGAGTGTCAGTTTCCCTATGGATTTGATTATTTCTGACAAACCATGGAGCGTTTAATATTCTCCTGAGGAGCTTATTTTGGAAAACTTGAAGCCGTTTGACCTGGTTGGGTGTAACAAACTTGAAGTAGACATTAGATCCGTAGAGGAGTACGGACCGAATTAACATCTTGTAAAATAAGCATTTGATGGAGATGGGAAGCCTGCTAGAAGGGCAGATCAGAGGAGATAGCAGGTTTGCTATCCCCGAACCTTTTTGGATTGCTTTCTGGATTTGGGAATGCCAACCGAACCGCCGGTCGAAGTGAAGACCTAGGTACGTGACGTTATCCAGCCATGGAATTATTGCGGTGTCGATCTTAAGTTGCGAGACGCGCAGTGCGTAACGCTTCTTGTGGAAAATGATGGCCTGGGTTTTCAGGGGGTTGATTTGCAACCTCCAGAATTTGAACCACTTGACCGCATGATCGAGCTGCTTCTGTAAACGCTCATGAATTGTAACTTCGAACCTGGCGGCCGTGAAGAAAGCAGTGTCGTCAGCGTAAAAAGGCGACGTCAATATGCCCTTTTCTCGGCATATCTGAAATAAAGAGATTAAATAAGGCTGGGGCCAGCGGGGAACCTTGAGGTACGCCAGCATCGATTTGTTTACGACTGGAAAGTGACGCCCTGATCTTGACCTGGAAAGATCTGTCCGAGAGATAGGACTTGATGAGAGCGGTTAGGTCTTCTGGGAGGCCTAACCGCACGCACTTTGCGAACAATCCGTCGTGCCAGACCTTGTCGAAGGCTTTGGTTAGGTCCAGAAGAACTGCTCCAAGCTTCTTACGTTGGTCAAGAGCATGATGGATGTGTGCAGCCAGACGGGAAGCTTGATGGACGGATGAGTGGTGAGCGCGAAAGCCGAATTGTTCATCTGGAATGATGTTGTTTTCCTTTGTGAAAGAGTTGAGAGCGTAGAGTATTGCCCTCTCGGCAAGCTTCGAAATGGCGCTGAGAAGGCTGATAGGCCTGTAATCAGATGGAGATGATTTTGCTCCTTTCTTGGGTATAACCGCTATATGTGCGTGTTTCCAAGACGCCGGGAAGTGTTGCAGTCTCATGATGGAGTTAATAATGTTTGCCAGTTCTGCGAGTTGCTTATGCGGGAGCTTTTTTAACTGGGTAATCGATATTCCATCGAAACCTGGAGATTTTTTGGTTTGAAGTTTGCCGATCATAGTCTGTAGAGACTTTGGAGATACAAAATGGTTGAGAAGAAAGGCGGGGGTTACTGGTCTTTTGACGGAGTTGGATTCGTTGATGACAGTGTCAATGTCTTTAGTTTTAATGTTCTGTGCGGGTGGGAGGCATTTCATTTGAGCTTCGTAGGTCTCTGCAAGGAGCTCGACTTTTTCTTGGTCAGTGACTGCAAAATTTCCTGTAACCGCTGACTTCAGGGGAGGGATGACATTGTGCGTCTTCCCCACGAGGCATTTGGAGACACGCCAGAAGGAAGGGGGGCCATCCAGCCTTTGGTCCGCGAGAAATGAGTTCCATTTCATTGCTCGCCAAGTCGAGACGGCCGCCCTTACCCTCTTGCATGCTCTGTTCGCCTCCCTTTTGTCTGCAGCATCAAGGGTGAATCGAGCTAATCTGCATAAACCGTTTTTGATGCGAATTTCACGTTTAAGAGAAGCGGGAAGATTGTTTTTCCACGGCTGGGGTTGTGATGAAATTTTGACTGTGGAAGATTCGTGAGCAGACTGAATATCGCGAGTTAGCTTGAGTACGGCTTCCTCGAGGTGTTCTGGTGTGTTAATTTTCGGAATTGGATCGGATTTCAGGAGAAGAGATTGGTAGTTTTTCCAGTCGGTTTTTTTCCTGAATCTTGTTAGTGGGACTTGAGTGGTGGCGCAGTTTCCGAGTTTGAGAAGGATCGGACGATGATCAGAGTCTAGTTCGTCAAGGACTCGAACTTCGGAATCGCGCTTTACGTCTTGAAGAATAAAGAAATCTAGGATTCTTGCTGCGCCTTGAGAGACTGTACTAGGGTGATGGGTGGGTTCATCTGGCAGGGCAAGACCGTAGCCCAGATCTGCACTTAGAGCTACGATGGCGTTACCTGCGGGATTCGCTCTGGAACACCCCCAGGTGGGGTGGTGGGCGTTGAAGTCGCCACCTATTATTTTCGGAAATTTTCCTTCGACGAGTGATCGGTATTCGGCATAGTTGAATGCAGAAGATTTCCTGTACAGGGATGTAATCACGAAGGGAGGTTCTTGGATATCGATTTTAATGGAGGTTGTTTCGAAGTTGTTTACTGATAACGATGGAAGGAGCTCGTGTTTGACTCCTTTTCTGACGAGAATGGCGGTTCCACCGCCTCGACCCGGAGT
Organism: Rhynchophorus ferrugineus; assembly: GCF_030347505.1. Taxonomy (NCBI): domain Eukaryota; kingdom Metazoa; phylum Arthropoda; class Insecta; order Coleoptera; family Curculionidae; genus Rhynchophorus; species Rhynchophorus ferrugineus. The sequence goes on from NW_027472589.1 coordinate 19,079,799, forward strand.
TCTATCGTTTCTGTGGACAAAAAAGTGTTCGAAAGAGAGACGATGCGACGGTTTCAGGAAAGTTTCCTGGATGAGCACGATGTCGACGTCATAGAATGTTATGACGTCCTCCAATTCCGCTTGCTTTCCGCGTAAGCTATTTGCATTCCATGTCATCAGTATAAGAGATTTCGGAACAGCCATTTCGAAGAGTTAAAGGCTGCTGAAAGTTATAGAGACAGGTAAGTGTTGCCGCTTAGGCGGCGACATTTGGAAAAAGACGAGCAAGTTGGTGAGCCAGGGCGATCACTTGTAGGAAAGCCTGCGGGTCAGTAAACGCCTGCATTGTGGAGTTAAGGTCCGGTGTATTGGTTGGAGCAGGAGTTTGAGTTGGAGCAGGCTGGGTAGCGCTGGCTAATTTTTGGGCTAGCTTTCTGCCACCTTGGTTACTCCATGCAGAACCTTGTGGAGGTCTGGTTTCGGTCGGAATTTTTGGTTTTCTTGGAGCAGGACGGCAGGTGCAACCGCTGAAGTTTGCGGTATGAGTTTCACCGCAGTTGCTGCACTTTGGAGGTGCTTCTGGGATTTTGGTACAGGATCTAGTGTCGTGATGCCCGGCACATTTGACGCACCGTGGGGGGGCTCGGCAATATGAGCTGGAGTGCCCGAAAAGCTGGCAGTTGAAGCACTGCACTGGCTGGCCGTTTCCTCTCTGGACCTCGACCTTCACTGTGATGACGCCGAGTTTGGTCATATATATGATCTGTCGCTCTTCGCGAGGGACAACTACCTGAACAATTGGTAGTTCTATCCCGGATTTTAATTTCCATCTTTGCACAAATTTGGGATGGAAGCCTTGATCAAAGAGAAGTTCACGTACTTCGTCAATGCAGAGTGATTCTGGGATGTTTTTTATTATTACCCGGAATGCTCTCTCCTCCGGATGACAGAAGGAATGGTAAGGGTAATTCCTTTCCTCGAGCAGGGTAGTAAGTTTACGGTAATTGTCGCTTGTGGCGACGAATAAGAAAATGCCGTCCTTTTTATTTCGGGTTATAATGTCTATTGATTGTGCCTTAGTAATTCTAATGAGCTCCATGAACCTCTTCTTATCACGGAGCACTATAGGCGGAATTTTTTCCTTTGGGGGACTTTGAGAAACAGTCGCCGAAACGGTTGGCACTGTTTTTGCTGTGGAGGTTAAGACTTGTTTAGTGACCTGGCTACTTACCTGCGTAGGCTGGTCTTGGGTTGGTCTTGTGGTAACTTGTTTCGGTACTGGCTGTGGGGCCGTCTTGGTGGTCGGCTTGTTTTGCACTGGTCTGGTGGCAAATTTTGTAATCGAAGGCTGTACGTTAGCCTTGGCTTTCGATTGGGTAGATTTAGTGGCTGGCTTGGCTACCGGATTGGATTGTGATTTGGGAGCCTGTTTTCCCTTGTTGCCGGCCTTCGGCAGCTGGCTTTCCTGAGGTGGAGTGACGGGCCCTCTTTTCCTTTTTCCCACCAAGGTGAAACCGTCTTCTGAGTCTTCAGTTTGGTCTAAGTGTTGTGTCGGTTTAGCTGGTGTCTGGGACTGAATTTCTATGGCAGCGGGAATCTTTACTTCCATGGCATCTCTTTGATGCTTCATGAATTGTGTTATCGTAGCTGTGAGAGTTTTTATTTCTTCCTTGAGCTCTTCGGAAGCCTTTTCGCTCTTTTCCAGCTTTTCCGTCTGTTTGTTCAGGGCGTCTGTTTGGGCTTTTGCGAACGTTTTAAGGTCAGCTATCTGCTTTCGCAGGTCTTCGTTCTGTTTTCTCAATTCCGTTATAAGCACTTCTCGGCTGTCTTCTGAAGATGGTCCATTTGAATTTGAAACACTGGGATTATGTTCAGGAGGCGACGTCGGCTCTGACGTACAAGACGCCATTGCCTTGTCTGTAAAAACGCCTTTTCGGCGCTTACAGACGCTTTTTTTTTTACGTAGGCACTGGTGAAACGTGATAACGGGTCGACCGTCTTAGGGAAAGTTTCGGGTAATTCTCGGAAGCGCAGGTAGGTTCGGCGGACCGGACACGACCGTTCTCTTCGAGAGCTAGCACGGAACTGATTTTACTACGTTTTACTTTTGACTGTTTCAGTCGCTATTTTCGGTTCAATTGATTTTACTACTTTTTACTAGTGACTGTTTCAGTCGCTATTTTCGGTCCAACTGATTTTATTACTTTTTACTACTGATTGTTTCAGTCGCTATTTTCGGTCCAACTGATTTTACTACTTTTTTCTAGTGACTGTTTCAGTCGCTGTTTTGGGTCCAACGGATTTTACTACTTTTTACTAGTGACTGTTTCAGTCGCTGGTTTTGGTTCAACTGATTTTATTACTTTTTACTAGTGACTGTTTTAGTCGCTATTTTCGGTCCAACTGATTTTACTACTTTTTATTAGTGACTGTTTAAGTCGGTATTTTCAGTCCAACTGATTTTACTACTTTTTACTAGTGACTGTTTCAGTCGCTGTTTTGGGTCCAACGGATTTTACTACTTTTGCTAGTGACTGTTTCAGTCGCTATTTTCGGTTCAACTGATTTTACTACTTTTTACTAGTGACTGTTTCAGTCGCTATTTTCGGTCCAATTTATTTTACTACTTTTTACTACTTATTGTTTCAGTCGCTGTTTTCGTTTAAACTGATTTTACTACTTTTTGCTAGTGAATGTTTCAGTCGCTATTTTCGGTCCAACTGATTTTATTACTTTTTACTACTGACTGTTTCAGTCGCTATTTTCGGTCCAACTGATTTTACTACTTTTTTCTAGTGACTGTTTCAGTCGCTGTTTTGGGTCCAACTGATTTTACTACTTTTTACTAGTGACTGTTTCAGTCGCTGTTTTGGGTCCAACGGATTTTACTACTTTTTGCTAGTGACTGTTTCAGTCGCTATTTTCGGTTCAACTGATTTTACTACTTTTTACTAGTGACTGCTTCAGTCGCTATTTTCGGTCCAACTGATTTTATTGCTTTTCATTACTGACTGTTTCAGTCGCTATTTTGGGTCCAATTGATTTTACTACTTCTTGCTAGTGACTGTTTCAGTCGCTATTTTCGGTTCAACTGATTTTACTACTTTTAACTAGTGACTGTTCAGTCGCTATTTTCGGTCCAACTGATTTTATTACTTTTTACTACTGACTGTTTCAGTCGCTATTTTCGGTCCAACTGATTTTACTACTCTTTTCTAGTGACTGTTTCAATCGGTATTTTTGGTCCCACTGATTTTACTACTTTTTACTTGTGACTGTTTCAGTCGCTGTTTTGGGTCCAACGGATTTTACTACTTTTTATTAGTGACTGTTTCAGTCGGTATTGTCGGTCCAACTGATTTTACTACTTTTTACTAGTGACTGTTTCAGTCGCTGTTTTGGGTCCAACGGATTTTACTACTTTTTGCTAGTGACTGTTTCAGTCGCTATTTTCGGTCCAACTGATTTTATTACTTTTTACTACTGACTGTTTCAGTCGCTATTTTCGGTCCAACTGATTTTACAACTCTTTTCTAGTGACTGTTTCAGTCGCTGTTTTGGGTCTAACGGATTTTACTACTTTTTAGTAGTGACTGTTTCAGTCGCTATTTTCGGTCCAACTGGTTTTATTACTTTTTACTACTGACTGTTTCAGTCGCTATTTTCGGTCCAACTGATTTTACTACTCTTTTCTAGTGACTGTTTCAGTCGCTGTTTTGGGTCCAACGGATTTTACTACTTTTTAGTAGTGACTGTTTCAGTCGCTATTTTCGGTCCAACTGGTTTTACTACTTTTTACTTGTGACTGTTTCAGTCGCTGTTTTGGGTCCAACGGATTTTACTACTTTTTACTAGTGACTGTTTCAGTCACTGGTTTCGGTTCCACTGATTTTATTACTTTTTACTAGTGACTGTTTCAGTCGCTGGTTTCGGTTCAACTGATTTTATTACTTTTTACTAGTGACTGTTTCAGTCGCTATTTTCGGTCCAACTGATTTTACTACTTTTTATTAGTGACCTTTTCAGTCGCTGTTTTCGGTCCAACGGATTTTAATACTTTTTATTAGTGACTGTTTCAGTCGGTATTTTCGGTCCAACTGATTTTACTACTTTTTGCTAGTGACAGTTTCAGTCGCTATTTTCGGTTAAACTGATTTTACTACATTTTACTAGTGACTGTTTCAGTCGCTGTTTTGGGTCCAACGGATTTTACTACGTTTTACTAGCGACGGTTTCAGCCGCTATTTTCGGTCCAACTGATTTTACTACTTTTTACTTGTGACTGTTTCAGTCGCTGTTTTGGGTCCAACTGATTTTACTACTTTTTACTAGTGACTGTTTCAATCGCCTTTTTCGGTCCAACGGATTTTACTACTTTTTATTAGTGACCGTCTCAGTCGCTGTTTTCGGTCCAACGGATTTTAATACTTTTTATTAGTGACTGTTTTAGTCGGTATTGTCGGTCCAACTGATTTTACTACTTTTTACTAGTGACTCTTTCAGTCGCTGTTTTGGGTCCAACGGATTTTACTACTTTTTGCTAGTGACTGTTTCAGTCGCTATTTTCGGTTCAACTGATTTTACTACTTTTTACTAGTGACTGTTTCAGTCGCTGGTTTTGGTTCAACCGATTTTATTACTTTTTACTAGTGACTGTTTTAGTCGCTATTTTCGGTACAACTGATTTTACTACTTTTTATTAGTGACTGTTTAAGTCGGTATTTTCAGTCCAACTGATTTTACTACTTTTTACTAGTGACTGTTTCAGTCGCTGTTTTGGGTCCAACGGATTTTACTACTTTTGCTAGTGACTGTTTCAGTCGCTATTTTCGGTTCAACTGATTTTACTACTTTTTACTAGTGACTGTTTCAGTCGCTATTTTCGGTCCAATTTATTTTACTACTTTTTACTACTTATTGTTTCAGTCGCTGTTCACGTTTAAACTGATTTTACTACTTTTTGCTAGTGAATGTTTCAGTCGCTATTTTCGGTCCAACTGATTTTATTACTTTTTACTACTGACTGTTTCAGTCGCTATTTTCGGTCCAACTGATTTTACTACTCTTTTCTAGTGACTGTTTCAGTCTCTGTTTTGGGTCCAACTGATTTTACTACTTTTTACTAGTGACTGTTTCAGTCGCTGTTTTGGGTCCAACGGATTTTACTACTTTTTGCTAGTGACTGTTTCAGTCGCTATTTTCGGTTCAACTGATTTTACTACTTTTTACTAGTGACTGCTTCAGTCGCTATTTTCGGTCCAACTGATTTTATTGCTTTTCATTACTGACTGTTTCAGTCGCTATTTTGGGTCCAATTGATTTTACTACTTCTTGCTAGTGACTGTTTCAGTCGCTATTTTCGGTTCAACTGATTTTACTACTTTTAACTAGTGACTGTTCAGTCGCTATTTTCGGTCCAACTGATTTTATTACTTTTTACTACTGACTGTTTCAGTCGCTATTTTCGGTCCAACTGATTTTACTACTCTTTTCTAGTGACTGTTTCAATCGGTATTTTTGGTCCCACTGATTTTACTACTTTTTACTTGTGACTGTTTCAGTCGCTGTTTTGGGTCCAACGGATTTTACTACTTTTTATTAGTGACTGTTTCAGTCGGTATTGTCGGTCCAACTGATTTTACTACTTTTTACTAGTGACTGTTTCAGTCGCTGTTTTGGGTCCAACGGATTTTACTACTTTTTGCTAGTGACTGTTTCAGTCGCTATTTTCGGTCCAACTGATTTTATTACTTTTTACTACTGACTGTTTCAGTCGCTATTTTCGGTCCAACTGATTTTACAACTCTTTTCTAGTGACTGTTTCAGTCGCTGTTTTGGGTCTAACGGATTTTACTACTTTTTAGTAGTGACTGTTTCAGTCGCTATTTTCGGTCCAACTGGTTTTATTACTTTTTACTACTGACTGTTTCAGTCGCTATTTTCGGTCCAACTGATTTTACTACTCTTTTCTAGTGACTGTTTCAGTCGCTGTTTTGGGTCCAACGGATTTTACTACTTTTTAGTAGTGACTGTTTCAGTCGCTATTTTCGGTCCAACTGGTTTTACTACTTTTTACTTGTGACTGTTTCAGTCGCTGTTTTGGGTCCAACGGATTTTACTACTTTTTACTAGTGACTGTTTCAGTCACTGGTTTCGGTTCCACTGATTTTATTACTTTTTACTAGTGACTGTTTCAGTCGCTGGTTTCGGTTCAACTGATTTTATTACTTTTTACTAGTGACTGTTTCAGTCGCTATTTTCGGTCCAACTGATTTTACTACTTTTTATTAGTGACCTTTTCAGTCGCTGTTTTCGGTCCAACGGATTTTAATACTTTTTATTAGTGACTGTTTCAGTCGGTATTTTCGGTCCAACTGATTTTACTACTTTTTGCTAGTGACAGTTTCAGTCGCTATTTTCGGTTAAACTGATTTTACTACATTTTACTAGTGACTGTTTCAGTCGCTGTTTTGGGTCCAACGGATTTTACTACGTTTTACTAGCGACGGTTTCAGCCGCTATTTTCGGTCCAACTGATTTTACTACTTTTTACTTGTGACTGTTTCAGTCGCTGTTTTGGGTCCAACTGATTTTACTACTTTTTACTAGTGACTGTTTCAATCGCCTTTTTCGGTCCAACGGATTTTACTACTTTTTATTAGTGACCGTCTCAGTCGCTGTTTTCGGTCCAACGGATTTTAATACTTTTTATTAGTGACTGTTTTAGTCGGTATTGTCGGTCCAACTGATTTTACTACTTTTTACTAGTGACTCTTTCAGTCGCTGTTTTGGGTCCAACGGATTTTACTACTTTTTGCTAGTGACTGTTTCAGTCGCTATTTTCGGTTCAACTGATTTTACTACTTTTTACTAGTGACTGTTCAGTCGCTATTTTCGGTCCAACTGATTTTATTACTTTTTACTACTGACTGTTTCAGTCGCTATTTTCGGTCCAACTGATTTTACTACTCTTTTCTAGTGACTGTTTCAGTCGCTGTTTTCGGCCCAACTGATTTTACTACGTTTTACTGGTGACTGTTTCAGTCGCTATTTTCGATTCAACTGATTTTACTACTTTTTACTAGTGACTGTTTCAGTCGCTATTTTCGGTCCAACTGATTTTATTACTTTTTACTACTGACTGTTTCAGTCGCTATTTTCGGTCCAACTGATTTTACTACTCTTTTCTAGTGAGTGTTTCAGTCGCTGTTTTCGGCCCAACTGATTTTACTACGTTTTACTGGTGACTGTTTCAGTCGCTATTTTCGATTCAACTGATTTTACTACTTTTTACTAGTGACTGTTTCAGTCGCTATTTTCGGTCCAACTGATTTTATTACTTTTTACTACTGACTGTTTCAGTCGCTGTTTTCGGTCCAACGGATTTTAATACTTTTTATTAGTGACTGTTTCAGTCGGTATTTTCGGTCCAACTGATTTTACTACTTTTTGCTAGTGACTGTTTCAGTCGCTATTTTCGGTTAAACTGATTTTACTACTTTTTACTAGTGACTGTTTCAGTCGCTATTTTCGGTTCAACTGATTTTACTACTTTTTACTAGTGACTGTTTCAGTCGCTGTTTTGGGTCCAACGGATTTTACTACTTTTTACTAGTGACTGTTTCAGTCGCTGGTTTTGGTTCAACTGATTTTATTACTTTTTACTAGTGACTGTTTCAGTCGCTATTTTCGGTCCAACTGATTTTACTACTTTTTATTAGTGACTGTTTCAGTCGGTATTTTCGGTCCAACTGATTTTACTACTTTTTACTAGTGACTGTTTCAGTCGCTGTTTTGGGTCCAACGGATTTTACTACTTTTTGCTAGTGACTGTTTCAGTCGCTATTTTCGGTTCAACTGATTTTACTACTTTTTACTAGTGACTGTTTCAGTCGCTATTTTCGGTCCAACGGATTTTACTACTTTTTATTAGTGACTGTTTCAGTCGGTATTTTCGGTCCAACTGATTTTACTACTTTTTGCTAGTGACTGTTTCAGTCGCGATTTTCTGTCCAACTGATTTTACTACTTTTTTCTAGTGACTGTTTCAGTCGCTGGTTTCGGTCCAACTGATTATACTAGTTTTTACTAGTGACTGTTTCAGTCGCTAGTAAAAAGTAGTAAACAGTAGTTGTTTTGGGTCCAACGGATTTTACTTCTTTTTACTAGTGACTGTTTCACTCGCTGTTTTCGGTCCAACGAATTTTACTACTTTTTACTATTGACTGTTTCACTCGCTATTTTCGTTCCAACTGATTTTACTACTTTTCATTAGTAACTGTTTTAGTCGCTGTTTTCGGTCCAACTGATTTTACTACTTTTTACTAGTGACTGTTTCAGTCGCTCTTTTCGGTCCAACTGATTTTACTACTTTTCATTAGTGACTGTTTCAGTCGCTGGTTTCGGTCCAACTGATTATACTACTTTTTACTAGTGACTGTTTCAGTCGCTAGTAAAAAGTAGTAAAAATGTAGTTGTTTTGGGTCCAACGGATTTTACTTCTTTTTACTAGTGACTGTTTCACTCGCTGTTTTCGGTCCAACGAATTTTATTACTTTTTACTATTGACTGTTTCAGTCGCTGTTTTCGGTTAAACTGATTTTACTACTATTTGCTAGTGACTGTTTGAGTCGCTGGTTTCGGTTCAACTGATTTTATTACTTTTTACTAGCGACGGTTTCAGCCGCTATTTTCGGTCCAACTGATTTTACCACTTTTTACTTGTGACTGTTTCAGTCGCTGATTTGGGTCCAACGGATTTTACTACTTTTTACTAGTTACTGTTTCAGTCGCTATTTTCGGTCCAACTGATTTTACTACTTTTTACTAGTGACAGTTTCAGTCGCTCTTTTCGGTCCAACGGATTTTACTACTTTTTATTAGTGACCGTCTCAGTCGCTGTTTTCGGTCCAACGGATTTTACTACTTTTTGCTAGTGACTGTTTCAGTCGCTATTTTCGGTCCAACTGATTTTACTACTTTTTGCTAGTGACTGTTTCAGTCGCTATTTTCGGTCCAACTGATTTTACTACTCTTTACTAGTGACTGTTTCAGTCGCTATTTTCGGTCCAACTGATTTTATTACTTTTTTCTAGTGACTGTTTCAGTCGCTGTTTTGGGTCCAACTGATTTTACTACGTTTTACTGGTGACTGTTTCAGTCGCTGTTTTGGGTCCAACGGATTTTACTACTTTTTACTAGTGACTGTTTCAGTCGCTGTTTTCGGTCCAAGGGATTTTACTACTTTTTACTAGTTACTGTTTCAGTCGCTATTTTCGGTCCAACTGATTTTACTACTTTTTACTAGTGACTGTTTCAATCTCTCTTTTCGGTCCAACGGATTTTACTACTTTTTATTAGTGACAGTCTCAGTCGCTGTTTTCGGTCCAACGGATTTTACTACTTTTTATTAGTGACTGTTTCAGTCGGTATTTTCGGTCCAACTGATTTTACTACTTTTTACTTGTGACTGTTTCAGTCGCTGTTTTCGGTTAAACTGATTTTACTACTATTTGCTAGTGACTGTTTGAGTCGCTGGTTTCGGTCCAACTGATTTTAATACTTTTTACTAGCGACCGTTTCAGCCGCTATTTTCGGTCCAACTGATTTTACCACTTTTTACTTGTGACTGTTTCAGTCGCTGTTTTGGGTCCAACGGATTTTACTACTTTTTACTAGTTACTGTTTCAGTCGCTATTTTCGGTCCAACTGATTTTACTAATTTTTACTAGTGACTGTTTCAATCGCTCTTTTCGGTCCAGCGGATTTTACTACTTTTTTTAGTGACCGTCTCAGTCGCTGTTTTCGGTCCAACGGATTTTACTACTTTTTATTAGTGACTGTTTCAGTCGGTATTTTCGGTCCAACTGATTTTACTACTTTTTGCTAGTGACTGTTTCAGTCGCGATTTTCGGTCCAACTGATTTTACTACTTTTTGCTAGTGACTGTTTCAGTCGCTATTTTCGGTCCAACTGATTTTACTACTTTTTACTAGTGACTGTTTCAGTCGCTATTTTCGGTCCAACTGACTTTATTACTTTTTACTACTGATTGTTTCAGTCGCTATTTTCGGTCCAACTGATTTTACTACTTTTTTCTAGTGACTGTTTCAGTCGCTGTTTTGGGTCCAACGGATTTTACTACTTTTTACTAGTGACTGTTTCAGTCTCTATTTTCGGTCCAACTGATTTTACTACGTTTTACTGGTGACTGTTCCAGTCGCTGTTTTGGGTCCAACGGATTTTACTACTTTTTACTAGTGACTGTTTCAGTCGCTGTTTTCGGTCCAACGGATTTTACTACTTTTTACTAGTTACTGTTTCAGTCGCTATTTTCGGTCCAACTGATTTTACTACTTTTTACTAGTGACTGTTTCAATCGCTCTTTTCGGTCCAACGGATTTTACTACTTTTTATTAGTAACCGTCTCAGTCGCTGTTTTCGGTCCAACGGATTTTACTACTTTTTATTAGTGACTGTTTCAGTCGGTATTTTCGGTTCAACTGATTTTACTACTTTTTACGAGTGACTGTTTCAGTCGCTGTTTTGGGTCCAACTGATTTTACTACTTTTTAATTGTGACTGTTTCAGTCGCTGTTTTCGGTCCAACTGATTTTATTACTTTTTACTACTGATTGTTTCAGTCGCTATTTTCGGTCCAACTGATTTTACTACTTTTTTCTAGTGACTGTTTCAGTCGCTGTTTTGGGTCCAACTGATTTTACTACTTTTTACTAGTGACTGTTTCAGTCGCTATTTTCGGTCCAACTGATTTTATTACTTTTTACTACTGATTGTTTCAGTCGCTATTTTCGGTCCAACTGATTTTACTACTTATTTCTAGTGACTGTTTCAGTCGCTGTTTTGGGTTCAACGGATTTTACTACTTTTTACTAGTGACTGTTTCAGTCGCTGGTTTTTATTCAACTGATTTTATTACTTTTTACTAGTGACTGTTTCAGTCGCTATTTTCGGTCCAACTAATTTTACTACTTTTTATTAGTGACCGTCTCAGTCGCTGTTTTCGGTCCAAGGGATTTTACTACTTTCTATTAGTGACTGTTTCAGTCGGTATTTTCGGTCCAACTGATTTTACTACTTTTTACTAGTGACCGTTTCAGTTGCTGTTTTGGGTCCAACGGATTTTATTACTTTTTGCTAGTGACTGTTTCAGTCGCTATTTTCGGTTCAACTGATTTTACTACATTTTACTAGTGACTGTTTCAGTCGCTATTTTCGGTCCAACTGATTTTATTGCTTTTTACTACTGACTGTTTCAGTCGCTATTTTCGGTCCAATTGATTTTACTACTTTTTACTACTTATTGTTTCAGTCGCTGTTTCCGGTAAAACTGATTTTACTACTTTTTACTAGTGACTGTTTCAGTCGCTATTTTCGGTCCAACTGATTTTATTACTTTTTACTACTGACTGTTTCAGTCGCTATTTTCGGTCCAACTGATTTTACTACTCTTTTCTAGTGACTGTTTCAGTCGCTGTTTTGGGTCCAACGGATTTTACTGCTTTTTACTAGCGACTGTTTCAGTCGGTATTTTCGGTCCAACTGATTTTACTATTTTTTATTAGTGACCGTCTCAGTCGCTGTTTTCGGTCCAACGGATTTTACTACTTTTTATTAGTGACTGTTTCAGTCGGTATTTTCGGTCCAACTGATTTTACTACTTTTTACTAGTGACTGTTTCAGTCGCTGTTTTGGGTCCAACGGATTTTACTACTTTTTGCTAGTGACTGTTTCAGTCGCTATTTTCGGTCCAACTGATTTTACTACTTTTTACTAGTGACTGTTTCAGTCGCTATTTTCGGTCCAACTGATTTTATTGCTTTTTATTACTGACTGTTTCAATCGCTATTTTGGGTCCAATTGATTTTACTACTTCTTGCTAGTGACTGTTTCAGTCGCTATTTTCGGTTCAACTGATTTTACTACTTTTAACTAGTGACTGTTCAGTCGCTATTTTCGGTCCAACTGATTTTATTACTTTTTACTACTGACTGTTTCAGTCGCTATTTTCGGTCCAACTGATTTTACTACTTTTTTCTAGTGACTGTTTCAGTCGCTGTTTTGGGTCCAACTGATTTTACTACTTTTTACTAGTGACTGTTTCAGTCGCTATTTTCGGCCCAATTGATTTTACTACGTTTTACTGGTGACTGTTTCAGTCGCTATTTTCGGTTCAACTGATTTTACTACTTTTTACTAGTGACTGTTTCAGTCGCTGTTTTCGGTCCAACTGATTTTATTACTTTTTACTACTGATTGTTTCAGTCGCTATTTTCGGTCCAACTGATTTTACTACTTTTTTCTAGTGACTGTTTCAGTCGCTGTTTTGGGTTCAACGGATTTTACTACTTTTTACTAGTGACTGTTTCAGTCGCTGGTTTTTATTCAACTGATTTTATTACTTTTTACTAGTGACTGTTTCAGTCGCTATTTTCGGTCCAACGGATTTTACTACTTTTTATTAGTGACCGTCTCAGTCGCTGTTTTCGGTCCAACGGATTTTACTACTTTTTGCTAGTGACTGTTTCAGTCGCTATTTTCGGTCCAACTGATTTTACTACTTTTTGCTAGTGACTGTTTCAGTCGCTATTTTCGGTCCAACTGATTTTACTACTCTTTACTAGTGACTGTTTCAGTCGCTATTTTCGGTCCAATTGATTTTATTACTTTTTACTACTGATTGTTTCAGTCGCTATTTTCGGTCCAACTGATTTTACTACTTTTTTCTAGTGACTGTTTCAGTCGCTGTTTTGGGTCCAACTGATTTTACTACGTTTTACTGGTGACTGTTTCAGTCGCTGTTTTGGGTCCAACGGATTTTACTACTTTTTACTAGTGACTGTTTCAGTCGCTGTTTTCGGTCCAACGGATTTTACTACTTTTTACTAGTTACTGTTTCAGTCGCTATTTTCGGTCCAACTGATTTTACTACTTTTTACTAGTGACTGTTTCAATCGCTCTTTTCGGTCCAACGGATTTTACTACTTTTTATTAGTGACAGTCTCAGTCGCTGTTTTCGGTCCAACGGATTTTACTACTTTTTATTAGTGACTGTTTCAGTCGGTATTTTCGGTCCAACTGATTTTACTACTTTTTACTTGTGACTGTTTCAGTCGCTGTTTTCGGTTAAACTGATTTTACTACTATTTGCTAGTGACTGTTTGAGTCGCTGGTTTCGGTCCAACTGATTTTAATACTTTTTACTAGCGACCGTTTCAGCCGCTATTTTCGGTCCAACTGATTTTACCACTTTTTACTTGTGACTGTTTCAGTCGCTGTTTTGGGTCCAACGGATTTTACTACTTTTTACTAGTTACTGTTTCAGTCGCTATTTTCGGTCCAACTGATTTTACTAATTTTTAATAGTGACTGTTTCAATCGCTCTTTTCGGTCCAGCGGATTTTACTACTTTTTATTAGTGACCGTCTCAGTCGCTGTTTTCGGTCCAACGGATTTTACTACTTTTTATTAGTGACTGTTTCAGTCGGTATTTTCGGTCCAACGGATTTTACTACTTTTTATTAGTGAGTTTCAGTCGGTATTGTCGGTCCAACTGATTTTACTGCTTTTTACTAGTGACTGTTTCAGTCGCTATTTTCGGTTCAACTGATTTTACTACTTTTTACTAGTGACTGTTCAGTCGCTATTTTGGGTATAACTGATTTTACTACTCTTTTCTAGTGACTGTTTCAGTCGCTGTTTTCGGCCCAACTGATTTTACTACTTTTTATTAGTGAGTTTCAGTCGGTATTGTCGGTCCAACTGATTTTACTGCTTTTTACTAGTGACTGTTTCAGTCGCTATTTTCGGTCCAACTGATTTTACTACTTTTTACTAGTGACTGTTTCAATCTCTCTTTTCGGTCCAACGGATTTTACTACTTTTTATTAGTGACCGTCTCAGTCGCTGTTTTCGGTCCAACGGATTTTACTACTTTTTATTAGTGAGTTTCAGTCGGTATTGTCGGTCCAACTGATTTTACTGCTTTTTACTAGTGACTGTTTCAGTCGCTATTTTCGGTTCAACTGATTTTACTACTTTTTACTAGTGACTGTTCAGTCGCTGTTTTCGGCCCAACTGATTTTACTACGTTTTTTTTTTTTTTTTTTTTTTGTTCTGGCCTAAAAACCAGGCGGTGGAATGCATGACGCATACCTGGTCGCGGAGACTTGCCCTGGAGTGACAGGTTGGACCGGGTTATGTGGGACTGCCTCTGGGCTTACCAATACACTAAACCGAAACCGCCTCACAGTTGACCCCTGTGGATCACTACTGCTACTGCATTAAATTTGGGGATATGGCACCCGCTGATCGGGCAGCCGTTATTGGGCACGAGAGCCCGGCGATTCTATTGATTCGCGAACCTGAGTTAACACACAACTGGGTACTGTTGTATGGGGGCAAAAGTTATGACTGTAGCGACGGATGAGGTCGTTTCAGCCTGGAAAAGGGGGAGAGCTTAGCGGTGACGCGGTGCTAAGCTCCCAGCATGTCGACCAGCTCGCGAACAAGCGCGTTTTCAGAAGAACTTGAGCTGAGTTGTTGTTTGTGGAATGATTGAGATATGAAGTGCTTGATTTCTGGAGTGTCAGTTTCCCTATGGATTTGATTATTTCTGACAAACCATGGAGCGTTTAATATTCTCCTGAGGAGCTTATTTTGGAAAACTTGAAGCCGTTTGACCTGGTTGGGTGTAACAAACTTGAAGTAGACATTAGATCCGTAGAGGAGTACGGACCGAATTAACATCTTGTAAAATAAGCATTTGATGGAGATGGGAAGCCTGCTAGAAGGGCAGATCAGAGGAGATAGCAGGTTTGCTATCCCCGAACCTTTTTGGATTGCTTTCTGGATTTGGGAATGCCAACCGAACCGCCGGTCGAAGTGAAGACCTAGGTACGTGACGTTATCCAGCCATGGAATTATTGCGGTGTCGATCTTAAGTTGCGAGACGCGCAGTGCGTAACGCTTCTTGTGGAAAATGATGGCCTGGGTTTTCAGGGGGTTGATTTGCAACCTCCAGAATTTGAACCACTTGACCGCATGATCGAGCTGCTTCTGTAAACGCTCATGAATTGTAACTTCGAACCTGGCGGCCGTGAAGAAAGCAGTGTCGTCAGCGTAAAAAGGCGACGTCAATATGCTCTTTTCTCGGCATATCTGAAATAAAGAGATTAAATAAGGCTGGGGCCAGCGGGGAACCTTGAGGTACGCCAGCATCGATTTGTTTACGACTGGAAAGTGACGCCCTGATCTTGACCTGG
This sequence comes from Rhynchophorus ferrugineus, assembly GCF_030347505.1. Classification (NCBI taxonomy): domain Eukaryota; kingdom Metazoa; phylum Arthropoda; class Insecta; order Coleoptera; family Curculionidae; genus Rhynchophorus; species Rhynchophorus ferrugineus. The sequence continues at coordinate 19,095,062 of NW_027472589.1, forward strand.
AAAGATCTGTCCGAGAGATAGGACTTGATGAGAGCGGTTAGGTCTTCTGGGAGGCCTAACCGCACGCACTTTGCGAACAATCCGTCGTGCCAGACCTTGTCGAAGGCTTTGGTTAGGTCCAGAAGAACTGCTCCAAGCTTCTTACGTTGGTCAAGAGCATGATGGATGTGTGCAGCCAGACGGGAAGCTTGATGGACGGATGAGTGGTGAGCGCGAAAGCCGAATTGTTCATCTGGAATGATGTTGTTTTCCTTTGTGAAAGAGTTGAGAGCGTAGAGTATTGCCCTCTCGGCAAGCTTCGAAATGGCGCTGAGAAGGCTGATAGGCCTGTAATCAGATGGAGATGATTTTGCTCCTTTCTTGGGTATAACCGCTATATGTGCGTGTTTCCAAGACGCCGGGAAGTGTTGCAGTCTCATGATGGAGTTAATAATGTTTGCCAGTTCTGCGAGTTGCTTATGCGGGAGCTTTTTTAACTGGGTAATCGATATTCCATCGAAACCTGGAGATTTTTTGGTTTGAAGTTTGCCGATCATAGTCTGTAGAGACTTTGGAGATACAAAATGGTTGAGAAGAAAGGCGGGGGTTACTGGTCTTTTGACGGAGTTGGATTCGTTGATGACAGTGTCAATGTCTTTAGTTTTAATGTTCTGTGCGGGTGGGAGGCATTTCATTTGAGCTTCGTAGGTCTCTGCAAGGAGCTCGACTTTTTCTTGGTCAGTGACTGCAAAATTTCCTGTAACCGCTGACTTCAGGGGAGGGATGACATTGTGCGTCTTCCCCACGAGGCATTTGGAGACACGCCAGAAGGAAGGGGGGCCATCCAGCCTTTGGTCCGCGAGAAATGAGTTCCATTTCATTGCTCGCCAAGTCGAGACGGCCGCCCTTACCCTCTTGCATGCTCTGTTCGCCTCCCTTTTGTCTGCAGCATCAAGGGTGAATCGAGCTAATCTGCATAAACCGTTTTTGATGCGAATTTCACGTTTAAGAGAAGCGGGAAGATTGTTTTTCCACGGCTGGGGTTGTGATGAAATTTTGACTGTGGAAGATTCGTGAGCAGACTGAATATCGCGAGTTAGCTTGAGTACGGCTTCCTCGAGGTGTTCTGGTGTGTTAATTTTCGGAATTGGATCGGATTTCAGGAGAAGAGATTGGTAGTTTTTCCAGTCGGTTTTTTTCCTGAATCTTGTTAGTGGGACTTGAGTGGTGGCGCAGTTTCCGAGTTTGAGAAGGATCGGACGATGATCAGAGTCTAGTTCGTCAAGGACTCGAACTTCGGAATCGCGATTTACGTCTTGAAGAATAAAGAAATCTAGGATTCTTGCTGCGCCTTGAGAGACTGTACTAGGGTGATGGGTGGGTTCATCTGGCAGGGCAAGACCGTAGCCCAGATCTGCACTTAGAGCTACGATGGCGTTACCTGCGGGATTCGCTCTGGAACACCCCCAGGTGGGGTGGTGGGCGTTGAAGTCGCCACCTATTATTTTCGGAAATTTTCCTTCGACGAGTGATCGGTATTCGGCATAGTTGAATGCAGAAGATTTCCTGTACAGGGATGTAATCACGAAGGGAGGTTCTTGGATATCGATTTTAATGGAGGTTGTTTCGAAGTTGTTTACTGATAACGATGGAAGGAGCTCGTGTTTGACTCCTTTTCTGACGAGAATGGCGGTTCCACCGCCTCGACCCGGAGTTCTATCGTTTCTGTGGACAAAAAAGTGTTCGAAAGAGAGACGATGCGACGGTTTCAGGAAAGTTTCCTGGATGAGCACGATGTCGACGTCATAGAATGTTATGACGTCCTCCAATTCCGCTTGCTTTCCGCGTAAGCTATTTGCATTCCATGTCATCAGTATAAGAGATTTCGGAACAGCCATTTCGAAGAGTTAAAGGCTGCTGAAAGTTATAGAGACAGGTAAGTGTTGCCGCTTAGGCGGCGACATTTGGAAAAAGACGAGCAAGTTGGTGAGCCAGGGCGATCACTTGTAGGAAAGCCTGCGGGTCAGTAAACGCCTGCATTGTGGAGTTAAGGTCCGGTGTATTGGTTGGAGCAGGAGTTTGAGTTGGAGCAGGCTGGGTAGCGCTGGCTAATTTTTGGGCTAGCTTTCTGCCACCTTGGTTACTCCATGCAGAACCTTGTGGAGGTCTGGTTTCGGTCGGAATTTTTGGTTTTCTTGGAGCAGGACGGCAGGTGCAACCGCTGAAGTTTGCGGTATGAGTTTCACCGCAGTTGCTGCACTTTGGAGGTGCTTCTGGGATTTTGGTACAGGATCTAGTGTCGTGATGCCCGGCACATTTGACGCACCGTGGGGGGGCTCGGCAATATGAGCTGGAGTGCCCGAAAAGCTGGCAGTTGAAGCACTGCACTGGCTGGCCGTTTCCTCTCTGGACCTCGACCTTCACTGTGATGACGCCGAGTTTGGTCATATATATGATCTGTCGCTCTTCGCGAGGGACAACTACCTGAACAATTGGTAGTTCTATCCCGGATTTTAATTTCCATCTTTGCACAAATTTGGGATGGAAGCCTTGATCAAAGAGAAGTTCACGTACTTCGTCAATGCAGAGTGATTCTGGGATGTTTTTTATTATTACCCGGAATGCTCTCTCCTCCGGATGACAGAAGGAATGGTAAGGGTAATTCCTTTCCTCGAGCAGGGTAGTAAGTTTACGGTAATTGTCGCTTGTGGCGACGAATAAGAAAATGCCGTCCTTTTTATTTCGGGTTATAATTGATTGTGCCTTAGTAATTCTAATGAGCTCCATGAACCTCTTCTTATCACGGAGCACTATAGGCGGAATTTTTTCCTTTGGGGGACTTTGAGAAACAGTCGCCGAAACGGTTGGCACTGTTTTTGCTGTGGAGGTTAAGACTTGTTTAGTGACCTGGCTACTTACCTGCGTAGGCTGGTCTTGGGTTGGTCTTGTGGTAACTTGTTTCGGTACTGGCTGTGGGGCCGTCTTGGTGGTCGGCTTGTTTTGCACTGGTCTGGTGGCAAATTTTGTAATCGAAGGCTGTACGTTAGCCTTGGCTTTCGATTGGGTAGATTTAGTGGCTGGCTTGGCTACCGGATTGGATTGTGATTTGGGAGCCTGTTTTCCCTTGTTGCCGGCCTTCGGCAGCTGGCTTTCCTGAGGTGGAGTGACGGGCCCTCTTTTCCTTTTTCCCACCAAGGTGAAACCGTCTTCTGAGTCTTCAGTTTGGTCTAAGTGTTGTGTCGGTTTAGCTGGTGTCTGGGACTGAATTTCTATGGCAGCGGGAATCTTTACTTCCATGGCATCTCTTTGATGCTTCATGAATTGTGTTATCGTAGCTGTGAGAGTTTTTATTTCTTCCTTGAGCTCTTCGGAAGCCTTTTCGCTCTTTTCCAGCTTTTCCGTCTGTTTGTTCAGGGCGTCTGTTTGGGCTTTTGCGAACGTTTTAAGGTCAGCTATCTGCTTTCGCAGGTCTTCGTTCTGTTTTCTCAATTCCGTTATAAGCACTTCTCGGCTGTCTTCTGAAGATGGTCCATTTGAATTTGAAACACTGGGATTATGTTCAGGAGGCGACGTCGGCTCTGACGTACAAGACGCCATTGCCTTGTCTGTAAAAACGCCTTTTCGGCGCTTACAGACGCTTTTTTTTTTTACGTAGGCACTGGTGAAACGTGATAACGGGTCGACCGTCTTAGGGAAAGTTTCGGGTAATTCTCGGAAGCGCAGGTAGGTTCGGCGGACCGGACACGACCGTTCTCTTCGAGAGCTAGCACGGAACTGATTTTACTACGTTTTACTTTTGACTGTTTCAGTCGCTATTTTCGGTTCAATTGATTTTACTACTTTTTACTAGTGACTGTTTCAGTCGCTATTTTCGGTCCAACTGATTTTATTACTTTTTACTACTGATTGTTTCAGTCGCTATTTTCGGTCCAACTGATTTTACTACTTTTTTCTAGTGACTGTTTCAGTCGCTGTTTTGGGTCCAACGGATTTTACTACTTTTTACTAGTGACTGTTTCAGTCGCTGGTTTTGGTTCAACTGATTTTATTACTTTTTACTAGTGACTGTTTTAGTCGCTATTTTCGGTCCAACTGATTTTACTACTTTTTATTAGTGACTGTTTAAGTCGGTATTTTCAGTCCAACTGATTTTACTACTTTTTACTAGTGACTGTTTCAGTCGCTGTTTTGGGTCCAACGGATTTTACTACTTTTGCTAGTGACTGTTTCAGTCGCTATTTTCGGTTCAACTGATTTTACTACTTTTTACTAGTGACTGTTTCAGTCGCTATTTTCGGTCCAATTTATTTTACTACTTTTTACTACTTATTGTTTCAGTCGCTGTTTTCGTTTAAACTGATTTTACTACTTTTTGCTAGTGAATGTTTCAGTCGCTATTTTCGGTCCAACTGATTTTATTACTTTTTACTACTGACTGTTTCAGTCGCTATTTTCGGTCCAACTGATTTTACTACTTTTTTCTAGTGACTGTTTCAGTCGCTGTTTTGGGTCCAACTGATTTTACTACTTTTTACTAGTGACTGTTTCAGTCGCTGTTTTGGGTCCAACGGATTTTACTACTTTTTGCTAGTGACTGTTTCAGTCGCTATTTTCGGTTCAACTGATTTTACTACTTTTTACTAGTGACTGCTTCAGTCGCTATTTTCGGTCCAACTGATTTTATTGCTTTTCATTACTGACTGTTTCAGTCGCTATTTTGGGTCCAATTGATTTTACTACTTCTTGCTAGTGACTGTTTCAGTCGCTATTTTCGGTTCAACTGATTTTACTACTTTTAACTAGTGACTGTTCAGTCGCTATTTTCGGTCCAACTGATTTTATTACTTTTTACTACTGACTGTTTCAGTCGCTATTTTCGGTCCAACTGATTTTACTACTCTTTTCTAGTGACTGTTTCAATCGGTATTTTTGGTCCCACTGATTTTACTACTTTTTACTTGTGACTGTTTCAGTCGCTGTTTTGGGTCCAACGGATTTTACTACTTTTTATTAGTGACTGTTTCAGTCGGTATTGTCGGTCCAACTGATTTTACTACTTTTTACTAGTGACTGTTTCAGTCGCTGTTTTGGGTCCAACGGATTTTACTACTTTTTGCTAGTGACTGTTTCAGTCGCTATTTTCGGTCCAACTGATTTTATTACTTTTTACTACTGACTGTTTCAGTCGCTATTTTCGGTCCAACTGATTTTACAACTCTTTTCTAGTGACTGTTTCAGTCGCTGTTTTGGGTCTAACGGATTTTACTACTTTTTAGTAGTGACTGTTTCAGTCGCTATTTTCGGTCCAACTGGTTTTATTACTTTTTACTACTGACTGTTTCAGTCGCTATTTTCGGTCCAACTGATTTTACTACTCTTTTCTAGTGACTGTTTCAGTCGCTGTTTTGGGTCCAACGGATTTTACTACTTTTTAGTAGTGACTGTTTCAGTCGCTATTTTCGGTCCAACTGGTTTTACTACTTTTTACTTGTGACTGTTTCAGTCGCTGTTTTGGGTCCAACGGATTTTACTACTTTTTACTAGTGACTGTTTCAGTCACTGGTTTCGGTTCCACTGATTTTATTACTTTTTACTAGTGACTGTTTCAGTCGCTGGTTTCGGTTCAACTGATTTTATTACTTTTTACTAGTGACTGTTTCAGTCGCTATTTTCGGTCCAACTGATTTTACTACTTTTTATTAGTGACCTTTTCAGTCGCTGTTTTCGGTCCAACGGATTTTAATACTTTTTATTAGTGACTGTTTCAGTCGGTATTTTCGGTCCAACTGATTTTACTACTTTTTGCTAGTGACAGTTTCAGTCGCTATTTTCGGTTAAACTGATTTTACTACATTTTACTAGTGACTGTTTCAGTCGCTGTTTTGGGTCCAACGGATTTTACTACGTTTTACTAGCGACGGTTTCAGCCGCTATTTTCGGTCCAACTGATTTTACTACTTTTTACTTGTGACTGTTTCAGTCGCTGTTTTGGGTCCAACTGATTTTACTACTTTTTACTAGTGACTGTTTCAATCGCCTTTTTCGGTCCAACGGATTTTACTACTTTTTATTAGTGACCGTCTCAGTCGCTGTTTTCGGTCCAACGGATTTTAATACTTTTTATTAGTGACTGTTTTAGTCGGTATTGTCGGTCCAACTGATTTTACTACTTTTTACTAGTGACTCTTTCAGTCGCTGTTTTGGGTCCAACGGATTTTACTACTTTTTGCTAGTGACTGTTTCAGTCGCTATTTTCGGTTCAACTGATTTTACTACTTTTTACTAGTGACTGTTTCAGTCGCTGGTTTTGGTTCAACCGATTTTATTACTTTTTACTAGTGACTGTTTTAGTCGCTATTTTCGGTACAACTGATTTTACTACTTTTTATTAGTGACTGTTTAAGTCGGTATTTTCAGTCCAACTGATTTTACTACTTTTTACTAGTGACTGTTTCAGTCGCTGTTTTGGGTCCAACGGATTTTACTACTTTTGCTAGTGACTGTTTCAGTCGCTATTTTCGGTTCAACTGATTTTACTACTTTTTACTAGTGACTGTTTCAGTCGCTATTTTCGGTCCAATTTATTTTACTACTTTTTACTACTTATTGTTTCAGTCGCTGTTCACGTTTAAACTGATTTTACTACTTTTTGCTAGTGAATGTTTCAGTCGCTATTTTCGGTCCAACTGATTTTATTACTTTTTACTACTGACTGTTTCAGTCGCTATTTTCGGTCCAACTGATTTTACTACTCTTTTCTAGTGACTGTTTCAGTCGCTGTTTTGGGTCCAACTGATTTTACTACTTTTTACTAGTGACTGTTTCAGTCGCTGTTTTGGGTCCAACGGATTTTACTACTTTTTGCTAGTGACTGTTTCAGTCGCTATTTTCGGTTCAACTGATTTTACTACTTTTTACTAGTGACTGCTTCAGTCGCTATTTTCGGTCCAACTGATTTTATTGCTTTTCATTACTGACTGTTTCAGTCGCTATTTTGGGTCCAATTGATTTTACTACTTCTTGCTAGTGACTGTTTCAGTCGCTATTTTCGGTTCAACTGATTTTACTACTTTTAACTAGTGACTGTTCAGTCGCTATTTTCGGTCCAACTGATTTTATTACTTTTTACTACTGACTGTTTCAGTCGCTATTTTCGGTCCAACTGATTTTACTACTCTTTTCTAGTGACTGTTTCAATCGGTATTTTTGGTCCCACTGATTTTACTACTTTTTACTTGTGACTGTTTCAGTCGCTGTTTTGGGTCCAACGGATTTTACTACTTTTTATTAGTGACTGTTTCAGTCGGTATTGTCGGTCCAACTGATTTTACTACTTTTTACTAGTGACTGTTTCAGTCGCTGTTTTGGGTCCAACGGATTTTACTACTTTTTGCTAGTGACTGTTTCAGTCGCTATTTTCGGTCCAACTGATTTTATTACTTTTTACTACTGACTGTTTCAGTCGCTATTTTCGGTCCAACTGATTTTACAACTCTTTTCTAGTGACTGTTTCAGTCGCTGTTTTGGGTCTAACGGATTTTACTACTTTTTAGTAGTGACTGTTTCAGTCGCTATTTTCGGTCCAACTGGTTTTATTACTTTTTACTACTGACTGTTTCAGTCGCTATTTTCGGTCCAACTGATTTTACTACTCTTTTCTAGTGACTGTTTCAGTCGCTGTTTTGGGTCCAACGGATTTTACTACTTTTTAGTAGTGACTGTTTCAGTCGCTATTTTCGGTCCAACTGGTTTTACTACTTTTTACTTGTGACTGTTTCAGTCGCTGTTTTGGGTCCAACGGATTTTACTACTTTTTACTAGTGACTGTTTCAGTCACTGGTTTCGGTTCCACTGATTTTATTACTTTTTACTAGTGACTGTTTCAGTCGCTGGTTTCGGTTCAACTGATTTTATTACTTTTTACTAGTGACTGTTTCAGTCGCTATTTTCGGTCCAACTGATTTTACTACTTTTTATTAGTGACCTTTTCAGTCGCTGTTTTCGGTCCAACGGATTTTAATACTTTTTATTAGTGACTGTTTCAGTCGGTATTTTCGGTCCAACTGATTTTACTACTTTTTGCTAGTGACAGTTTCAGTCGCTATTTTCGGTTAAACTGATTTTACTACATTTTACTAGTGACTGTTTCAGTCGCTGTTTTGGGTCCAACGGATTTTACTACGTTTTACTAGCGACGGTTTCAGCCGCTATTTTCGGTCCAACTGATTTTACTACTTTTTACTTGTGACTGTTTCAGTCGCTGTTTTGGGTCCAACTGATTTTACTACTTTTTACTAGTGACTGTTTCAATCGCCTTTTTCGGTCCAACGGATTTTACTACTTTTTATTAGTGACCGTCTCAGTCGCTGTTTTCGGTCCAACGGATTTTAATACTTTTTATTAGTGACTGTTTTAGTCGGTATTGTCGGTCCAACTGATTTTACTACTTTTTACTAGTGACTCTTTCAGTCGCTGTTTTGGGTCCAACGGATTTTACTACTTTTTGCTAGTGACTGTTTCAGTCGCTATTTTCGGTTCAACTGATTTTACTACTTTTTACTAGTGACTGTTCAGTCGCTATTTTCGGTCCAACTGATTTTATTACTTTTTACTACTGACTGTTTCAGTCGCTATTTTCGGTCCAACTGATTTTACTACTCTTTTCTAGTGACTGTTTCAGTCGCTGTTTTCGGCCCAACTGATTTTACTACGTTTTACTGGTGACTGTTTCAGTCGCTATTTTCGATTCAACTGATTTTACTACTTTTTACTAGTGACTGTTTCAGTCGCTATTTTCGGTCCAACTGATTTTATTACTTTTTACTACTGACTGTTTCAGTCGCTATTTTCGGTCCAACTGATTTTACTACTCTTTTCTAGTGAGTGTTTCAGTCGCTGTTTTCGGCCCAACTGATTTTACTACGTTTTACTGGTGACTGTTTCAGTCGCTATTTTCGATTCAACTGATTTTACTACTTTTTACTAGTGACTGTTTCAGTCGCTATTTTCGGTCCAACTGATTTTATTACTTTTTACTACTGACTGTTTCAGTCGCTGTTTTCGGTCCAACGGATTTTAATACTTTTTATTAGTGACTGTTTCAGTCGGTATTTTCGGTCCAACTGATTTTACTACTTTTTGCTAGTGACTGTTTCAGTCGCTATTTTCGGTTAAACTGATTTTACTACTTTTTACTAGTGACTGTTTCAGTCGCTATTTTCGGTTCAACTGATTTTACTACTTTTTACTAGTGACTGTTTCAGTCGCTGTTTTGGGTCCAACGGATTTTACTACTTTTTACTAGTGACTGTTTCAGTCGCTGGTTTTGGTTCAACTGATTTTATTACTTTTTACTAGTGACTGTTTCAGTCGCTATTTTCGGTCCAACTGATTTTACTACTTTTTATTAGTGACTGTTTCAGTCGGTATTTTCGGTCCAACTGATTTTACTACTTTTTACTAGTGACTGTTTCAGTCGCTGTTTTGGGTCCAACGGATTTTACTACTTTTTGATAGTGACTGTTTCAGTCGCTATTTTCGGTTCAACTGATTTTACTACTTTTTACTAGTGACCGTTTCAGTCGCTATTTTCGGTCCAACTGATTTTATTACTTTTTACTACTGATTGTTTCAGTCGCTATTTTCGGTCCAACTGATTTTACTACTTTTTTCTAGTGACTGTTTCAGTCGCTGTTTTGGGTCCAACGGATTTTACTACTTTTTACTAGTGACTCTTTCAGTCGCTGGTTTTGGTTCAACTGATTTTATTACTTTTTACTAGTGACTGTTTCAGTCGCTATTTTCGGTCCAACTGATTTTACTACTTTTTATTAGTGACTGTTACAGTCGGTATTTTCGGTCCAACTGATTTTACTACTTTTTACTAGTGACTGTTTCAGTCGCTGTTTTGGGTCCAACGGATTTTACTACTTTTTGCTAGTGACTGTTTCAGTCGCTATTTTCGGTTCAACTGATTTTACTACTTTTTACTAGTGACTGTTTCAGTCGCTATTTTCGGTCCAACTGATTTTATTGCTTTTTACTACTGACTGTTTCAGTCGCTATTTTCGGTCCAGTTTATTTTACTACTTTTTACTACTTATTGTTTCAGTCGCTGTTTTAGGTTAAACTGATTTTACTACTTTTTGCTAGTGACTGTTTCAGTCGCTATTTTCGGTCCAAGTGATTTTATTACTTTTTACTACTGACTGTTTCAGTCGCTATTTTCGGTCCAACTGATTTTACTACTCTTCTCTAATGACTGTTTCAGTCGCTGTTTTGGGTCCAACTGATTTTACTACTTTTTACTAGTGACTGTTTCAGTCGCTGTTTTGGGTCCAACGGATTTTACTACTTTTTGCTAGTGACTGTTTCAGTCGCTATTTTCGGTTCAACTGATTTTACTACTTTTTACTAGTGACTGTTTCAGTCGCTATTTTCGGTCCAACTGATTTTATTGCTTTTTATTACTGACTGTTTCAGTCGCTATTTTCGGTTCAACTGATTTTACTACTTTTAACTAGTGACTGTTCAGTCGCTATTTTCGGTCCAACTGATTTTATTACTTTTTCTACTGACTGTTTCAGTCGCTATTTTCGGTCCAACTGATTTTACTACTCTTTTCTAGTGACTGTTTCAGTCGGTATTTTCGGTCCAACTGATTTTACTACGTTTTACTAGCGACGGTTTCAGCCGCTATTTTCGGTCCAACTGATTTTACTACTTTTTACTTGTGACTGTTTCAGTCGCTGTTTTGGGTCCAACTGATTTTACTACTTTTTACTAGTGACTGTTTCAATCGCTCTTTTCGGTCCAACGGATTTTACTACTTTTTATTAGTGACTGTTTCAGTCGGTATTGTCGGTCCAACTGATTTTACTATTTTTACTAGTGACTGTTTCAGTCGCTGTTTTGGGTCCAACGGATTTTACTACTTTTTGCTAGTGACTGTTTCAGTCGCTATTTTCGGTTAAACTGATTTTACTACTTTTTACTAGTGACTGTTTCAATCGCTCTTTTCGGTCCAACGGATTTTACTACTTTTTATTAGTAACCGTCTCAGTCGCTGATTTCGGTCCAACGGATTTTACTACTTTTTATTAGTGACTGTTTCAGTCGGTATTTTCGGTCCAACTGATTTTACTACTTTTTACTAGTGACTGTTTCAGTCGCTGTTTTGGGTCCAACGGATTTTACTACTTTTTACTAGTTACTGTTTCAGTCGCTATTTTCGGTCCAACTGATTTTACTACTTTTTACTAGTGACTGTTTCAATCGCTCTTTTCGGTCCAATGGATTTTACTACTTTTTATTAGTAACCGTCTCAGTCGCTGTTTTCGGTCCAACGGATTTTACTACTTTTTATTAGTGACTGTTTCAGTCGGTATTTTCGGTCCAACTGATTTTACTACTTTTTACTAGTGACTATTTCAGTCGCTGTTTTGGGTCCAACTGATTTTACTACTTTTTACTTGTGACTGTTTCAGTCGCTGTTTTCGGTCCAACTGATTTTATTACTTTTTACTTCTGATTGTTTCAGTCGCTATTTTCGGGCCAACTGATTTTATTACTTTTTTCTAGTGACTGTTTCAGTCGCTGTTTTGGGTCCAACTGATTTTACTACTTTTTACTAGTGACTGTTTCAGTCGCTATTTTCGGCCCAACTGATTTTACTACGTTTTACTGGTGACTGTTTCAGTCGCTATTTTCGGTTCAACTGATTTTACTACTTTTTTCTAGTGACTGTTTCAGTCGCTGTTTTGGGTCCAACGGATTTTACTACTTTTTACTAGTGACTGTTTCAGTCGCTGGTTTTGGTTCAACTGATTTTATTACTTTTTACTAGTGACTGTTTCAGTCGCTATTTTCGGTCCAACTAATTTTACTACTTTTTATTAGTGACCGTCTCAGTCGCTGTTTTCGGTCCAAGGGATTTTACTACTTTTTATTAGTGACTGTTTCAGTCGGTATTTTCGGTCCAACTGATTTTACTACTTTTTACTAGTGACCGTTTCAGTTGCTGTTTTGGGTCCAACGGATTTTACTACTTTTTGCTAGTGACTGTTTCAGTCGCTATTTTCGGTTCAACTAATTTTACTACTTTTTACTAGTGACTGTTTCAGTCGCTATTTTCGGTCCAACTGATTTTATTGCTTTTTACTACTGACTGTTTCAGTCGCTATTTTCGGTCCAATTGATTTTACTACTTTTTACTACTGATTGTTTCAGTCGCTGTTTTCGGTTAAACTGATTTTACTACTTTTTACTAGTGACTGTTTCAGTCGCTATTTTCGGTCCAACTGATTTTATTACTTTTTACTACTGACTGTTTCAGTCGCTATTTTCGGTCCAACTGATTTTACTACTCTTTTCTAGTGACTGTTTCAGTCGCTGTTTTGGGTCCAACGGATTTTACTACTTTTTACTAGTGACTGTTTCAGTCGGTATTTTCGGTCCAACTGATTTTACTATTTTTTATTAGTGACCGTCTCAGTCGCTGTTTTCGGTCCAACGGATTTTACTACTTTTTATTAGTGACTGTTTCAGTCGGTATTTTCGGTCCAACTGATTTTACTACTTTTTACTAGTGACTGTTTCAGTCGCTGTTTTGGGTCCAACGGATTTTACTACTTTTTGCTAGTGACTGTTTCAGTCGCTATTTTCGGTTCAACTGATTTTACTACTTTTAACTAGTGACTGTTCAGTCGCTATTTTCGGTCCAACTGATTTCATTACTTTTTACTACTGACTGTTTCAGTCGCTATTTTCGGTCCAACTGATTTTACTACTCTTTTCTAGTGACTGTTTCAGTCGGTATTTTCGGTCCAACTGATTTTACTACTTTTTACTAGTGACTGTTTCAGTCGCTGTTTTGGGTCCAACGGATTTTACTACGTTTTACTAGCGACGGTTTCAGCCGCTATTTTCGGTCCAACTGATTTTACTACTTTTTACTTGTAACTGTTTCAGTCGCTGTTTTGGGTCCAACTGATTTTACTACTTTTTACTAGTGACTGTTTCAATCGCCTTTTTCGGTCCAACGGATTTTACTACTTTTTATTAGTGACCGTCTCAGTCGCTGTTTTCGGTCCAACGGATTTTAATACTTTTTATTAGTGACTGTTTTAGTCGGTATTGTCGGTCCAACTGATTTTACTACTTTTTACTAGTGACTGTTTCAGTCGCTGTTTTGGGTCCAACGGATTTTACTACTTTTTGCTAGTGACTGTTTCAGTCGCTATTTTCGGTCCAAGTGATTTTACTACTTTTTTCTAGAGACTGTTTCAGTCGCTATTTTCGGTCCAACTGATTTTACTACTTTTTACTAGTGACTGTTTCAGTCGCTGTTTTGGGTCCAACGGATTTTACTACTTTTTGCTAGTGACTGTTTCAGTCGCTATTTTCGGTTCAACTGATTTTACTACTTTTAACTAGTGACTGTTCAGTCGCTATTTTCGGTCCAACTGATTTCATTACTTTTTACTACTGACTGTTTCAGTCGCTATTTTCGGTCCAACTGATTTTACTACTCTTTTCTAGTGACTGTTTCAGTCGGTATTTTCGGTCCAACTGATTTTACTACTTTTTACTAGTGACTGTTTCAGTCGCTGTTTTGGGTCCAACGGATTTTACTACGTTTTACTAGCGACGGTTTCAGCCGCTATTTTCGGTCCAACTGATTTTACTACTTTTTACTTGTAACTGTTTCAGTCGCTGTTTTGGGTCCAACTGATTTTACTACTTTTTACTAGTGACTGTTTCAATCGCCTTTTTCGGTCCAACGGATTTTACTACTTTTTATTAGTGACCGTCTCAGTCGCTGTTTTCGGTCCAACGGATTTTAATACTTTTTATTAGTGACTGTTTTAGTCGGTATTGTCGGTCCAACTGATTTTACTACTTTTTGCTAGTGACTGTTTCAGTCGCTATTTTCGGTTCAACTGATTTTACTACTTTTTGCTAGTGACTGTTTCAGTCGCTATTTTCGGTTAAACTGATTTTACTACTTTTTACTAGTGACTGTTTCAGTCGCTATTTTCGGTTCAACTGATTTTACTACTTTTTACTAGTGACTGTTTCAGTCGCTGTTTTGGGTCCAACGGATTTTACTACTTTTTACTAGTGACTGTTTCAGTCGCTGGTTTTGGTTCAACTGATTTTATTACTTTTTACTAGTGACTATTTCAGTCGCTATTTTCGGTCCAACTGATTTTACTACTTTTTATTAGTGACTGTTTCAGTCGGTATTTTCGGTCCAACTGATTTTACTACTTTTTACTAGTGACTGTTTCAGTCGCTGTTTTGGGTCCAACGGATTTTACTACTTTTTGATAGTGACTGTTTCAGTCGCTATTTTCGGTTCAACTGATTTTACTACTTTTTACTAGTGACTGTTTCAGTCGCTATTTTCGGTCCAACTGATTTTATTACTTTTTACTACTGATTGTTTCAGTCGCTATTTTCGGTCCAACTGATTTTACTACTTTTTTCTAGTGACTGTTTCAGTCGCTGTTTTGGGTCCAACGGATTTTACTACTTTTGACTAGTGACTCTTTCAGTCGCTGGTTTTGGTTCAACTGATTTTATTACTTTTTACTAGTGACTGTTTCAGTCGCTATTTTCGGTCCAACTGATTTTACTACTTTTTATTAGTGACTGTTACAGTCGGTATTTTCGGTCCAACTGATTTTACTACTTTTTACTAGTGACTGTTTCAGTCGCTGTTTTGGGTCCAACGGATTTTACTACTTTTTGCTAGTGACTGTTTCAGTCGCTATTTTCGGTTCAACTGATTTTACTACTTTTTACTAGTGACTGTTTCAGTCGCTATTTTCGGTCCAACTGATTTTATTGCTTTTTACTACTGACTGTTTCAGTCGCTATTTTCGGTCCAGTTTATTTTACTACTTTTTACTACTTATTGTTTCAGTCGCTGTTTTAGGTTAAACTGATTTTACTACTTTTTGCTAGTGACTGTTTCAGTCGCTATTTTCGGTCCAAGTGATTTTATTACTTTTTACTACTGACTGTTTCAGTCGCTATTTTCGGTCCAACTGATTTTACTACTCTTCTCTAATGACTGTTTCAGTCGCTGTTTTGGGTCCAACTGATTTTACTACTTTTTACTAGTGACTGTTTCAGTCGCTGTTTTGGGTCCAACGGATTTTACTACTTTTTGCTAGTGACTGTTTCAGTCGCTATTTTCGGTTCAACTGATTTTACTACTTTTTACTAGTGACTGTTTCAGTCGCTATTTTCGGTCCAACTGATTTTATTGCTTTTTATTACTGACTGTTTCAGTCGCTATTTTCGGTTCAACTGATTTTACTACTTTTAACTAGTGACTGTTCAGTCGCTATTTTCGGTCCAACTGATTTTATTACTTTTTCTACTGACTGTTTCAGTCGCTATTTTCGGTCCAACTGATTTTACTACTCTTTTCTAGTGACTGTTTCAGTCGGTATTTTCGGTCCAACTGATTTTACTACGTTTTACTAGCGACGGTTTCAGCCGCTATTTTCGGTCCAACTGATTTTACTACTTTTTACTTGTGACTGTTTCAGTCGCTGTTTTGGGTCCAACTGATTTTACTACTTTTTACTAGTGACTGTTTCAATCGCTCTTTTCGGTCCAACGGATTTTACTACTTTTTATTAGTGACTGTTTCAGTCGGTATTGTCGGTCCAACTGATTTTACTATTTTTACTAGTGACTGTTTCAGTCGCTGTTTTGGGTCCAACGGATTTTACTACTTTTTGCTAGTGACTGTTTCAGTCGCTATTTTCGGTTAAACTGATTTTACTACTTTTTACTAGTGACTGTTTCAATCGCTCTTTTCGGTCCAACGGATTTTACTACTTTTTATTAGTAACCGTCTCAGTCGCTGATTTCGGTCCAACGGATTTTACTACTTTTTATTAGTGACTGTTTCAGTCGGTATTTTCGGTCCAACTGATTTTACTACTTTTTACTAGTGACTGTTTCAGTCGCTGTTTTGGGTCCAACGGATTTTACTACTTTTTACTAGTTACTGTTTCAGTCGCTATTTTCGGTCCAACTGATTTTACTACTTTTTACTAGTGACTGTTTCAATCGCTCTTTTCGGTCCAATGGATTTTACTACTTTTTATTAGTAACCGTCTCAGTCGCTGTTTTCGGTCCAACGGATTTTACTACTTTTTATTAGTGACTGTTTCAGTCGGTATTTTCGGTCCAACTGATTTTACTACTTTTTACTAGTGACTATTTCAGTCGCTGTTTTGGGTCCAACTGATTTTACTACTTTTTACTTGTGACTGTTTCAGTCGCTGTTTTCGGTCCAACTGATTTTATTACTTTTTACTTCTGATTGTTTCAGTCGCTATTTTCGGTCCAACTGATTTTACTACTTTTTTCTAGTGACTGTTTCAGTCGCTGTTTTGGGTCCAACTGATTTTACTACTTTTTACTAGTGACTGTTTCAGTCGCTATTTTCGGCCCAACTGATTTTACTACGTTTTACTGGTGACTGTTTCAGTCGCTATTTTCGGTTCAACTGATTTTACTACTTTTTTCTAGTGACTGTTTCAGTCGCTGTTTTGGGTCCAACGGATTTTACTACTTTTTACTAGTGACTGTTTCAGTCGCTGGTTTTGGTTCAACTGATTTTATTACTTTTTACTAGTGACTGTTTCAGTCGCTATTTTCGGTCCAACTAATTTTACTACTTTTTATTAGTGACCGTCTCAGTCGCTGTTTTCGGTCCAAGGGATTTTACTACTTTTTATTAGTGACTGTTTCAGTCGGTATTTTCGGTCCAACTGATTTTACTACTTTTTACTATTGACCGTTTCAGTTGCTGTTTTGGGTCCAACGGATTTTACTACTTTTTGCTAGTGACTGTTTCAGTCGCTATTTTCGGTTCAACTAATTTTACTACTTTTTACTAGTGACTGTTTCAGTCGCTATTTTCGGTCCAACTGATTTTATTGCTTTTTACTACTGACTGTTTCAGTCGCTATTTTCGGTCCAATTGATTTTACTACTTTTTACTACTGATTGTTTCAGTCGCTGTTTTCGGTTAAACTGATTTTACTACTTTTTACTAGTGACTGTTTCAGTCGCTATTTTCGGTCCAACTGATTTTATTACTTTTTACTACTGACTGTTTCAGTCGCTATTTTCGGTCCAACTGATTTTACTACTCTTTTCTAGTGACTGTTTCAGTCGCTGTTTTGGGTCCAACGGATTTTACTACTTTTTACTAGTGACTGTTTCAGTCGCTGTTTTGGGTCCAACGGATTTTACTACTTTTTGCTAGTGACTGTTTCAGTCGCTATTTTCGGTTCAACTGATTTTACTACTTTTTACTAGTGACTGTTTCAGTCGCTATTTTCGGTCCAACTGATTTTATTGCTTTTTACTACTGACTGTTTCAGTCGCTATTTTCGGTCCAGTTTATTTTACTACTTTTTACTACTTATTGTTTCAGTCGCTGTTTTAGGTTAAACTGATTTTACTACTTTTTGCTAGTGACTGTTTCAGTCGCTATTTTCTGTCCAAGTGATTTTATTACTTTTTACTACTGACTGTTTCAGTCGCTATTTTCGGTCCAACTGATTTTACTACTCTTCTCTAATGACTGTTTCAGTCGCTGTTTTGGGTCCAACTGATTTTACTACTTTTTACTAGTGACTGTTTCAGTCGCTGTTTTGGGTCCAACGGATTTTACTACTTTTTGCTAGTGACTGTTTCAGTCGCTATTTTCGGTTCAACTGATTTTACTACTTTTTACTAGTGACTGTTTCAGTCGCTATTTTCGGTCCAACTGATTTTATTGCTTTTTATTACTGACTGTTTCAGTCGCTATTTTCGGTTCAACTGATTTTACTACTTTTAACTAGTGACTGTTCAGTCGCTATTTTCGGTCCAACTGATTTTATTACTTTTTCTACTGACTGTTTCAGTCGCTATTTTCGGTCCAACTGATTTTACTACTCTTTTCTAGTGACTGTTTCAGTCGGTATTTTCGGTCCAACTGATTTTACTACGTTTTACTAGCGACGGTTTCAGCCGCTATTTTCGGTCCAACTGATTTTACTACTTTTTACTTGTGACTGTTTCAGTCGCTGTTTTGGGTCCAACTGATTTTACTACTTTTTACTAGTGACTGTTTCAATCGCTCTTTTCGGTCCAACGGATTTTACTACTTTTTATTAGTGACTGTTTCAGTCGGTATTGTCGGTCCAACTGATTTTACTATTTTTACTAGTGACTGTTTCAGTCGCTGTTTTGGGTCCAACGGATTTTACTACTTTTTGCTAGTGACTGTTTCAGTCGCTATTTTCGGTTAAACTGATTTTACTACTTTTTACTAGTGACTGTTTCAATCGCTCTTTTCGGTCCAACGGATTTTACTACTTTTTATTAGTAACCGTCTCAGTCGCTGATTTCGGTCCAACGGATTTTACTACTTTTTATTAGTGACTGTTTCAGTCGGTATTTTCGGTCCAACTGATTTTACTACTTTTTACTAGTGACTGTTTCAGTCGCTGTTTTGGGTCCAACGGATTTTACTACTTTTTACTAGTTACTGTTTCAGTCGCTATTTTCGGTCCAACTGATTTTACTACTTTTTACTAGTGACTGTTTCAATCGCTCTTTTCGGTCCAATGGATTTTACTACTTTTTATTAGTAACCGTCTCAGTCGCTGTTTTCGGTCCAACGGATTTTACTACTTTTTATTAGTGACTGTTTCAGTCGGTATTTTCGGTCCAACTGATTTTACTACTTTTTACTAGTGACTATTTCAGTCGCTGTTTTGGGTCCAACTGATTTTACTACTTTTTACTTGTGACTGTTTCAGTCGCTGTTTTCGGTCCAACTGATTTTATTACTTTTTACTTCTGATTGTTTCAGTCGCTATTTTCGGTCCAACTGATTTTACTACTTTTTTCTAGTGACTGTTTCAGTCGCTGTTTTGGGTCCAACTGATTTTACTACTTTTTACTAGTGACTGTTTCAGTCGCTATTTTCGGCCCAACTGATTTTACTACGTTTTACTGGTGACTGTTTCAGTCGCTATTTTCGGTTCAACTGATTTTACTACATTTTTCTAGTGACTGTTTCAGTCGCTGTTTTGGGTCCAACGGATTTTACTACTTTTTACTAGTGACTGTTTCAGTCGCTGGTTTTGGTTCAACTGATTTTATTACTTTTTACTAGTGACTGTTTCAGTCGCTATTTTCGGTCCAACTAATTTTACTACTTTTTATTAGTGACCGTCTCAGTCGCTGTTTTCGGTCCAAGGGATTTTACTACTTTTTATTAGTGACTGTTTCAGTCGGTATTTTCGGTCCAACTGATTTTACTACTTTTTACTAGTGACCGTTTCAGTTGCTGTTTTGGGTCCAACGGATTTTACTACTTTTTGCTAGTGACTGTTTCAGTCGCTATTTTCGGTTCAACTAATTTTACTACTTTTTACTAGTGACTGTTTCAGTCGCTATTTTCGGTCCAACTGATTTTATTGCTTTTTACTACTGACTGTTTCAGTCGCTATTTTCGGTCCAATTGATTTTACTACTTTTTACTACTGATTGTTTCAGTCGCTGTTTTCGGTTAAACTGATTTTACTACTTTTTACTAGTGACTGTTTCAGTCGCTATTTTCGGTCCAACTGATTTTATTACTTTTTACTACTGACTGTTTCAGTCGCTATTTTCGGTCCAACTGATTTTACTACTCTTTTCTAGTGACTGTTTCAGTCGCTGTTTTGGGTCCAACGGATTTTACTACTTTTTACTAGTGACTGTTTCAGTCGGTATTTTCGGTCCAACTGATTTTACTATTTTTTATTAGTGACCGTCTCAGTCGCTGTTTTCGGTCCAACGGATTTTACTACTTTTTATTAGTGACTGTTTCAGTCGGTATTTTCGGTCCAACTGATTTTACTACTTTTTACTAGTGACTGTTTCAGTCGCTGTTTTGGGTCCAACGGATTTTACTACTTTTTGCTAGTGACTGTTTCAGTCGCTATTTTCGGTTCAACTGATTTTACTACTTTTAACTAGTGACTGTTCAGTCGCTATTTTCGGTCCAACTGATTTCATTACTTTTTACTACTGACTGTTTCAGTCGCTATTTTCGGTCCAACTGATTTTACTACTCTTTTCTAGTGACTGTTTCAGTCGGTATTTTCGGTCCAACTGATTTTACTACTTTTTACTAGTGACTGTTTCAGTCGCTGTTTTGGGTCCAACGGATTTTACTACGTTTTACTAGCGACGGTTTCAGCCGCTATTTTCGGTCCAACTGATTTTACTACTTTTTACTTGTAACTGTTTCAGTCGCTGTTTTGGGTCCAACTGATTTTACTACTTTTTACTAGTGACTGTTTCAATCGCCTTTTTCGGTCCAACGGATTTTACTACTTTTTATTAGTGACCGTCTCAGTCGCTGTTTTCGGTCCAACGGATTTTAATACTTTTTATTAGTGACTGTTTTAGTCGGTATTGTCGGTCCAACTGATTTTACTACTTTTTACTAGTGACTGTTTCAGTCGCTGTTTTGGGTCCAACGGATTTTACTACTTTTTGCTAGTGACTGTTTCAGTCGCTATTTTCGGTTCAACTGATTTTACTACTTTTTACTAGTGACTGTTCAGTCGCTATTTTCGGTCCAACTGATTTTATTACTTTTTACTACTGACTGTTTCAGTCGCTATTTTCGGTCCAACTGATTTTACTACTCTTTTCTAGTGACTGTTTCAGTCGCTGTTTTCGGCCCAACTGATTTTACTACGTTTTACTGGTGACTGTTTCAGTCGCTATTTTCGATTCAACTGATTTTACTACTTTTTACTAGTGACTATTTCAGTCGCTATTTTCGGTCCAACTGATTTTATTACTTTTTACTACTGACTGTTTCAGTCGCTATTTTCGGTCCAACTGATTTTACTACTCTTTTCTAGTGACTGTTTCAGTCGGTATTTTCGGTCCAACTGATTTTACTACTTTTTACTAGTGACTGTTTCAGTCGCAGTTTTGGGTCCAACTGATTTTACTACTTTTCATTAGTGACTGTTTTAGTCGCTGTTTTCGGTCCAACTGATTTTACTACTTTTTACTAGTGACTGTTTCAGTCGCTGTTTTGGGTCCAACGGATTTTACTACTTTTTGCTAGTGACTGTTTCAGTCGCTATTTTCGGTTCAACTGATTTTACTACTTTTTACTAGTGACTGTTCAGTCGCTATTTTCGGTCCAACTGATTTTATTACTTTTTACTACTGACTGTTTCAGTCGCTATTTTCGGTCCAACTGATTTTACTACTCTTTCCTAGTGACTGTTTCAGTCGCTGGTTTCGGTCCAACTGATTATAATAGTTTTTACTACTGACTGTTTCAGTCGCTATTTTCGGTCCAACTGATTTTACTACTCTTTTCTAGTGACTGTTTCAGTCGGTATTTTCGGTCCAACTGATTTTACTACTTTTTATTAGTGACTGTTTCAGTCGGTATTTTCGGTCCAACTGATTTTACTACTTTTTACTAGTGACTGTTTCAGTCGCTGTTTTGGGTCCAACGGATTTTACTACTTTTTGCTAGTGACTGTTTCAGTCGCTATTTTCGGTTCAACTGATTTTACTACTTTTAACTAGTGACTGTTCAGTCGCTATTTTCGGTCCAACTGATTTCATTACTTTTTACTACTGACTGTTTCAGTCGCTATTTTCGGTCCAACTGATTTTACTACTCTTTTTTAGTGACTGTTTCAGTCGGTATTTTCGGTCCAACTGATTTTACTACATTTTACTAGTGACTGTTTCAGTCGCTGTTTTGGGTCCAACGGATTTTACTACGTTTTACTAGCGACGGTTTCAGCCGCTATTTTCGGTCCAACTGATTTTACTACTTTTTATTAGTGACCGTCTCAGTCGCTGTTTTCGGTCCAACGGATTTTAATACTTTTTATTAGTGACTGTTTTAGTCGGTATTGTCGGTCCAACTGATTTTACTACTTTTTACTAGTGACTCTTTCAGTCGCTGTTTTGGGTCCAACGGATTTTACTACTTTTTGCTAGTGACTGTTTCAGTCGCTATTTTCGGTTCAACTGATTTTACTACTTTTTACTAGTGACTGTTCAGTCGCTATTTTCGGTCCAACTGATTTTATTACTTTTTACTACTGACTGTTTCAGTCGCTATTTTCGGTCCAACTGATTTTACTACTCTTTTCTAGTGACTGTTTCAGTCGCTGTTTTCGGCCCAACTGATTTTACTACGTTTTACTGGTGACTGTTTCAGTCGCTATTTTCGATTCAACTGATTTTACTACTTTTTACTAGTGACTGTTTCAGTCGCTATTTTCGGTCCAACTGATTTTATTACTTTTTACTACTGACTGTTTCAGTCGCTATTTTCGGTCCAACTGATTTTACTACTCTTTTCTAGTGACTGTTTCAGTCGGTATTTTCGGTCCAACTGATTTTACTACTTTTTACTAGTGACTGTTTCAGTCGCTGTTTTGGGTCCAACTGATTTTACTACTTTTCATTAGTGACTGTTTTAGTCGCTGTTTTCGGTCCAACTGATTTTACTACTTTTTTCTAGTGACTGTTTCAGTCGCTGGTTTCGGTCCAACTGATTATACTAGTTTTTACTAGTGACTGTTTCAGTCGCTAGTAAAAAGTAGTAAACAGTAGTTGTTTTGGGTCCAACGGATTTTACTTCTTTTTACTAGTGACTGTTTCACTCGCTGTTTTCGGTCCAACGAATTTTACTACTTTATACTATTGACTGTTTCACTCGCTATTTTCGTTCCAACTGATTTTACTACTTTTCATTAGTGACTGTTTTAGTCGCTGTTTTCGGTCCAACTGATTTTACTACTTTTTACTAGTGACTGTTTCAGTCGCTCTTTTCGGTCCAACTGATTTTACTACTTTTCATTAGTGACTGTTTCAGTCGCTGGTTTCGGTCCAACTGATTATACTACTTTTTACTAGTGACTGTTTCAGTCGCTAGTAAAAAGTAGTAAAAAAGTAGTTGTTTTGGGTCCAACGGATTTTACTTCTTTTTACTAGTGACTGTTTCACTCGCTGTTTTCGGTCCAACGAATTTTATTACTTTTTACTATTGACTGTTTCAGTCGCTGTTTTCGGTTAAACTGATTTTACTACTATTTGCTAGTGACTGTTTGAGTCGCTGGTTTCGGTTCAACTGATTTTATTACTTTTTACTAGCGGCGGTTTCAGCCGCTATTTTCGGTCCAACTGATTTTACCACTTTTTACTTGTGACTGTTTCAGTCGCTGTTTTGGGTCCAACGGATTTTACTACTTTTTACTAGTTACTGTTTCAGTCGCTATTTTCGGTCCAACTGATTTTACTACTTTTTACTAGTGACTGTTTCAGTCGCTCTTTTCGGTCCAACGGATTTTACTACTTTTTATTAGTGACCGTCTCAGTCGCTGTTTTCGGTCCAACGGATTTTACTACTTTTTGCTAGTGACTGTTTCAGTCGCTATTTTCGGTCCAACTGATTTTACTACTTTTTGCTAGTGACTGTTTCAGTCGCTATTTCCGGTCCAACTGATTTTATTACTTTTTACTACTGATTGTTTCAGTCGCTATTTTCGGTCCAACTGATTTTACTACTTTTTTCTAGTGACTGTTTCAGTCGCTGTTTTGGGTCCAACTGATTTTACTACGTTTTACTGGTGACTGTTTCAGTCGCTGTTTTGGGTCCAACGGATTTTACTACTTTTTACTAGTGACTGTTTCAGTCGCTGTTTTCGGTCCAACGGATTTTACTACTTTTTACTAGTTACTGTTTCAGTCGCTATTTTAGGTCCAACTGATTTTACTACTTTTTACTAGTGACTGTTTCAATCGCTCTTTTCGGTCCAACGGATTTTACTACTTTTTATTAGTGACAGTCTCAGTCGCTGTTTTCGGTCCAACGGATTTTACTACTTTTTATTAGTGACTGTTTCAGTCGGTATTTTCGGTCCAACTGATTTTACTACTTTTTACTTGTGACTGTTTCAGTCGCTGTTTTCGGTTAAACTGATTTTACTACTATTTGCTAGTGACTGTTTGAGTCGCTGGTTTCGGTCCAACTGATTTTAATACTTTTTACTAGCGACCGTTTCAGCCCCTATTTTCGGTCCAACTGATTTTACCACTTTTTACTTGTGACTGTTTCAGTCGCTGTTTTGGGTCCAACGGATTTTACTACGTTTTACTAGTTACTGTTTCAGTCGCTATTTTCGGTCCAACTGATTTTACTAATTTTTACTAGTGACTGTTTCAATCGCTCTTTTCGGTCCAGCGGATTTTACTGCTTTTTATTAGTGACCGTCTCAGTCGCTGTTTTCGGTCCAACGGATTTTACTACTTTTTATTAGTGACTGTTTCAGTCGGTATTTTCGGTCCAACTGATTTTACTACTTTTTGCTAGTGACTGTTTCAGTCGCGATTTTCGGTCCAACGGATTTTACTACTTTTTTCTAGTGACTGTTTCAGTCGCTGGTTTCGGTCCAACTGATTATACTAGTTTTTACTAGTGACTGTTTCAGTCGCTAGTAAAAAGTAGTAAACAGTAGTTGTTTTGGGTCCAACGGATTTTACTTCTTTTTACTAGTGACTGTTTCACTCGCTGTTTTCGGTCCAACGAATTTTACTACTTTTTACTATTGACTGTTTCACTCGCTATTTTCGTTCCAACTGATTTTACTACTTTTCATTAGTAACTGTTTTAGTCGCTGTTTTCGGTCCAACTGATTTTACTACTTTTTACTAGTGACTGTTTCAGTCGCTCTTTTCGGTCCAACTGATTTTACTACTTTTCATTAGTGACTGTTTCAGTCGCTGGTTTCGGTCCAACTGATTATACTACTTTTTACTAGTGACTGTTTCAGTCGCTAGTAAAAAGTAGTAAAAATGTAGTTGTTTTGGGTCCAACGGATTTTACTTCTTTTTACTAGTGACTGTTTCACTCGCTGTTTTCGGTCCAACGAATTTTATTACTTTTTACTATTGACTGTTTCAGTCGCTGTTTTCGGTTAAACTGATTTTACTACTATTTGCTAGTGACTGTTTGAGTCGCTGGTTTCGGTTCAACTGATTTTATTACTTTTTACTAGCGACGGTTTCAGCCGCTATTTTCGGTCCAACTGATTTTACCACTTTTTACTTGTGACTGTTTCAGTCGCTGATTTGGGTCCAACGGATTTTACTACTTTTTACTAGTTATTGTTTCAGTCGCTATTTTCGGTCCAACTGATTTTACTACTTTTTACTAGTGACAGTTTCAGTCGCTCTTTTCGGTCCAACGGATTTTACTACTTTTTATTAGTGACCGTCTCAGTCGCTGTTTTCGGTCCAACGGATTTTACTACTTTTTGCTAGTGACTGTTTCAGTCGCTATTTTCGGTCCAACTGATTTTACTACTTTTTGCTAGTGACTGTTTCAGTCGCTATTTTCGGTCCAACTGATTTTACTACTCTTTACTAGTGACTGTTTCAGTCGCTATTTTCGGTCCAACTGATTTTATTACTTTTTTCTAGTGACTGTTTCAGTCGCTGTTTTGGGTCCAACTGATTTTACTACGTTTTACTGGTGACTGTTTCAGTCGCTGTTTTGGGTCCAACGGATTTTACTACTTTTTACTAGTGACTGTTTCAGTCGCTGTTTTCGGTCCAACGGATTTTACTACTTTTTACTAGTTACTGTTTCAGTCGCTATTTTCGGTCCAACTGATTTTACTACTTTTTACTAGTGACTGTTTCAATCTCTCTTTTCGGTCCAACGGATTTTACTACTTTTTATTAGTGACAGTCTCAGTCGCTGTTTTCGGTCCAACGGATTTTACTACTTTTTATTAGTGACTGTTTCAGTCGGTATTTTCGGTCCAACTGATTTTACTACTTTTTACTTGTGACTGTTTCAGTCGCTGTTTTCGGTTAAACTGATTTTACTACTATTTGCTAGTGACTGTTTGAGTCGCTGGTTTCGGTCCAACTGATTTTAATACTTTTTACTAGCGACCTTTTCAGCCGCTATTTTCGGTCCAACTGATTTTACCACTTTTTACTTGTGACTGTTTCAGTCGCTGTTTTGGGTCCAACTGATTTTACTACTTTTTGCTAGTGACTGTTTCAGTCGCGATTTTCGGTCCCACTGATTTTACTACTTTTTGCTAGTGACTGTTTCAGTCGCTATTTTCGGTCCAACTGATTTTACTACTTTTTACTAGTGACTGTTTCAGTCGCTATTTTCGGTCCAACTGACTTTATTACTTTTTACTACTGATTGTTTCAGTCGCTATTTTCGGTCCAACTGATTTTACTACTTTTTTCTAGTGACTGTTTCAGTCGCTGTTTTGGGTCCAACGGATTTTACTACTTTTTACTAGTGACTGTTTCAGTCTCTATTTTCGGTCCAACTGATTTTACTACGTTTTACTGGTGACTGTTTCAGTCGCTGTTTTGGGTCCAACGGATTTTACTACTTTTTACTAGTGACTGTTTCAGTCGCTGTTTTCGGTCCAACGGATTTTACTACTTTTTACTAGTTACTGTTTCAGTCGCTATTTTCGGTCCAACTGATTTTACTACTTTTTACTAGTGACTGTTTCAATCGCTCTTTTCGGTCCAGCGGATTTTACTACTTTTTATTAGTAACCGTCTCAGTCGCTGTTTTCGGTCCAACGGATTTTACTACTTTTTATTAGTGACTGTTTCAGTCGGTATTTTCGGTTCAACTGATTTTACTACTTTTTACGAGTGACTGTTTCAGTCGCTGTTTTGGGTCCAACTGATTTTACTACTTTTTACTTGTGACTGTTTCAGTCGCTGTTTTCGGTCCAACTGATTTTATTACTTTTTACTACTGATTGTTTCAGTCGCTATTTTCGGTCCAACTGATTTTACTACTTTTTTCTAGTGACTGTTTCAGTCGCTGTTTTGAGTCCAACTGATTTTACTACTTTTTACTAGTGACTGTTTCAGTCGCTATTTTCGGTCCAACTGATTTTATTACTTTTTACTACTGATTGTTTCAGTCGCTATTTTCGGTCCAACTGATTTTACTACTTATTTCTAGTGACTGTTTCAGTCGCTGTTTTGGGTTCAACGGATTTTACTACTTTTTACTAGTGACTGTTTCAGTCGCTGGTTTTTATTCAACTGATTTTATTACTTTTTACTAGTGACTGTTTCAGTCGCTATTTTCGGTCCAACTAATTTTACTACTTTTTATTAGTGACCGTCTCAGTCGCTGTTTTCGGTCCAAGGGATTTTACTACTTTCTATTAGTGACTGTTTCAGTCGGTATTTTCGGTCCAACTGATTTTACTACTTTTTACTAGTGACCGTTTCAGTTGCTGTTTTGGGTCCAACGGATTTTATTACTTTTTGCTAGTGACTGTTTCAGTCGCTATTTTCGGTTCAACTGATTTTACTACATTTTACTAGTGACTG
Organism: Rhynchophorus ferrugineus; assembly: GCF_030347505.1. Taxonomy (NCBI): domain Eukaryota; kingdom Metazoa; phylum Arthropoda; class Insecta; order Coleoptera; family Curculionidae; genus Rhynchophorus; species Rhynchophorus ferrugineus. Next base: position 19,122,506 of record NW_027472589.1, read on the forward strand.
TTTCAGTCGCTATTTTCGGTCCAACTGATTTTATTGCTTTTTACTACTGACTGTTTCAGTCGCTATTTTCGGTCCAATTGATTTTACTACTTTTTACTACTTATTGTTTCAGTCGCTGTTTCCGGTAAAACTGATTTTACTACTTTTTACTAGTGACTGTTTCAGTCGCTATTTTCGGTCCAACTGATTTTATTACTTTTTACTACTGACTGTTTCAGTCGCTATTTTCGGTCCAACTGATTTTACTACTCTTTTCTAGTGACTGTTTCAGTCGCTGTTTTGGGTCCAACGGATTTTACTGCTTTTTACTAGCGACTGTTTCAGTCGGTATTTTCGGTCCAACTGATTTTACTATTTTTTATTAGTGACCGTCTCAGTCGCTGTTTTCGGTCCAACGGATTTTACTACTTTTTATTAGTGACTGTTTCAGTCGGTATTTTCGGTCCAACTGATTTTACTACTTTTTACTAGTGACTGTTTCAGTCGCTGTTTTGGGTCCAACGGATTTTACTACTTTTTGCTAGTGACTGTTTCAGTCGCTATTTTCGGTTCAACTGATTTTACTACTTTTTACTAGTGACTGTTTCAGTCGCTATTTTCGGTCCAACTGATTTTATTGCTTTTTATTACTGACTGTTTCAATCGCTATTTTGGGTCCAATTGATTTTACTACTTCTTGCTAGTGACTGTTTCAGTCGCTATTTTCGGTTCAACTGATTTTACTACTTTTAACTAGTGACTGTTCAGTCGCTATTTTCGGTCCAACTGATTTTATTACTTTTTACTACTGACTGTTTCAGTCGCTATTTTCGGTCCAACTGATTTTACTACTTTTTTCTAGTGACTGTTTCAGTCGCTGTTTTGGGTCCAACTGATTTTACTACTTTTTACTAGTGACTGTTTCAGTCGCTATTTTCGGCCCAATTGATTTTACTACGTTTTACTGGTGACTGTTTCAGTCGCTATTTTCGGTTCAACTGATTTTACTACTTTTTACTAGTGACTGTTTCAGTCGCTATTTTCGGTCCAACTGATTTTATTACTTTTTACTACTGATTGTTTCAGTCGCTATTTTCGGTCCAACTGATTTTACTACTTTTTTCTAGTGACTGTTTCAGTCGCTGTTTTGGGTTCAACGGATTTTACTACTTTTTACTAGTGACTGTTTCAGTCGCTGGTTTTTATTCAACTGATTTTATTACTTTTTACTAGTGACTGTTTCAGTCGCTATTTTCGGTCCAACGGATTTTACTACTTTTTATTAGTGACCGTCTCAGTCGCTGTTTTCGGTCCAACGGATTTTACTACTTTTTGCTAGTGACTGTTTCAGTCGCTATTTTCGGTCCAACTGATTTTACTACTTTTTGCTAGTGACTGTTTCAGTCGCTATTTTCGGTCCAACTGATTTTACTACTCTTTACTAGTGACTGTTTCAGTCGCTATTTTCGGTCCAATTGATTTTATTACTTTTTACTACTGATTGTTTCAGTCGCTATTTTCGGTCCAACTGATTTTACTACTTTTTTCTAGTGACTGTTTCAGTCGCTGTTTTGGGTCCAACTGATTTTACTACGTTTTACTGGTGACTGTTTCAGTCGCTGTTTTGGGTCCAACGGATTTTACTACTTTTTACTAGTGACTGTTTCAGTCGCTGTTTTCGGTCCAACTGATTTTACTACTTTTTACTAGTGACTGTTTCAGTCGCTATTTTCGGTCCAACTGATTTTATTACTTTTTACTACTGACTGTTTCAGTCGCTATTTTCGGTCCAACTGATTTTACTACTCTTTTCTAGTGACTGTTTCAGTCGCTGTTTTGGGTCCAACGGATTTTACTGCTTTTTACTAGCGACTGTTTCAGTCGGTATTTTCGGTCCAACTGATTTTACTATTTTTTATTAGTGACCGTCTCAGTCGCTGTTTTCGGTCCAACGGATTTTACTACTTTTTATTAGTGACTGTTTCAGTCGGTATTTTCGGTCCAACTGATTTTACTACTTTTTACTAGTGACTGTTTCAGTCGCTGTTTTGGGTCCAACGGATTTTACTACTTTTTGCTAGTGACTGTTTCAGTCGCTATTTTCGGTTCAACTGATTTTACTACTTTTTACTAGTGACTGTTTCAGTCGCTATTTTCGGTCCAACTGATTTTATTGCTTTTTATTACTGACTGTTTCAATCGCTATTTTGGGTCCAATTGATTTTACTACTTCTTGCTAGTGACTGTTTCAGTCGCTATTTTCGGTTCAACTGATTTTACTACTTTTAACTAGTGACTGTTCAGTCGCTATTTTCGGTCCAACTGATTTTATTACTTTTTACTACTGACTGTTTCAGTCGCTATTTTCGGTCCAACTGATTTTACTACTTTTTTCTAGTGACTGTTTCAGTCGCTGTTTTGGGTCCAACTGATTTTACTACTTTTTACTAGTGACTGTTTCAGTCGCTATTTTCGGCCCAATTGATTTTACTACGTTTTACTGGTGACTGTTTCAGTCGCTATTTTCGGTTCAACTGATTTTACTACTTTTTACTAGTGACTGTTTCAGTCGCTATTTTCGGTCCAACTGATTTTATTACTTTTTACTACTGATTGTTTCAGTCGCTATTTTCGGTCCAACTGATTTTACTACTTTTTTCTAGTGACTGTTTCAGTCGCTGTTTTGGGTTCAACGGATTTTACTACTTTTTACTAGTGACTGTTTCAGTCGCTGGTTTTTATTCAACTGATTTTATTACTTTTTACTAGTGACTGTTTCAGTCGCTATTTTCGGTCCAACGGATTTTACTACTTTTTATTAGTGACCGTCTCAGTCGCTGTTTTCGGTCCAACGGATTTTACTACTTTTTGCTAGTGACTGTTTCAGTCGCTATTTTCGGTCCAACTGATTTTACTACTTTTTGCTAGTGACTGTTTCAGTCGCTATTTTCGGTCCAACTGATTTTACTACTCTTTACTAGTGACTGTTTCAGTCGCTATTTTCGGTCCAATTGATTTTATTACTTTTTACTACTGATTGTTTCAGTCGCTATTTTCGGTCCAACTGATTTTACTACTTTTTTCTAGTGACTGTTTCAGTCGCTGTTTTGGGTCCAACTGATTTTACTACGTTTTACTGGTGACTGTTTCAGTCGCTGTTTTGGGTCCAACGGATTTTACTACTTTTTACTAGTGACTGTTTCAGTCGCTGTTTTCGGTCCAACTGATTTTACTACTTTTTACTAGTGACAGTCTCAGTCGCTGTTTTCGGTTAAACTGATTTTACTACTATTTGCTAGTGACTGTTTGAGTCGCTGGTTTCGGTCCAACTGATTTTAATACTTTTTACTAGCGACCGTTTCAGCCGCTATTTTCGGTCCAACTGATTTTACCACTTTTTACTTGTGACTGTTTCAGTCGCTGTTTTGGGTCCAACGGATTTTACTACTTTTTACTAGTTACTGTTTCAGTCGCTATTTTCGGTCCAACTGATTTTACTAATTTTTAATAGTGACTGTTTCAATCGCTCTTTTCGGTCCAGCGGATTTTACTACTTTTTATTAGTGACCGTCTCAGTCGCTGTTTTCGGTCCAACGGATTTTACTACTTTTTATTAGTGACTGTTTCAGTCGGTATTTTCGGTCCAACTGATTTTACTACTTTTTGCTAGTGACTGTTTCAGTCGCGATTTTCGGTCCAACTGATTTTACTACTTTTTGCTAGTGACTGTTTCAGTCGCTATTTTCGGTCCAACTGATTTTACTACTTTTTACTAGTGACTGTTTCAGTCGCTATTTTCGGTCCAACTGACTTTATTACTTTTTACTACTGATTGTTTCAGTCGCTATTTTCGGTCCAACTGATTTTACTACTTTTTTCTAGTGACTGTTTCAGTCGCTGTTTTGGGTCCAACGGATTTTACTACTTTTTACTAGTGACTGTTTCAGTCTCTATTTTCGGTCCAACTGATTTTACTACGTTTTACTGGTGACTGTTTCAGTCGCTGTTTTGGGTCCAACGGATTTTACTACTTTTTACTAGTGACTGTTTCAGTCGCTGTTTTCGGTCCAACGGATTTTACTACTTTTTACTAGTTACTGTTTTAGTCGCTATTTTCGGTCAAACTGATTTTACTACTTTTTACTAGTGACTGTTTCAATCGCTCTTTTCGGTCCAACGGATTTTACTACTTTTTATTAGTAACCGTCTCAGTCGCTGTTTTCGGTCCAACGGATTTTACTACTTTTTACTAGTGACTGTTTCAGTCGCTGTTTTCGGTCCAACGGATTTTACTACTTTTTATTAGTTACTGTTTCAGTCGGTATTTTCGGTTCAACTGATTTTACTACTTTTTACGAGTGACTGTTTCAGTCGCTGTTTTGGGTCCAACTGATTTTACTACTTTTTACTTGTGACTGTTTCAGTCGCTGTTTTCGGTCCAACTGATTTTATTACTTTTTACTACTGATTGTTTCAGTCGCTATTTTCGGTCCAACTGATTTTACTACTTTTTTCTAGTGACTGTTTCAGTCGCTGTTTTGGGTCCAACTGATTTTACTACTTTTTATTAGTTACTGTTTCAGTCGGTATTTTCGGTTCAACTGATTTTACTACTTTTTACGAGTGACTGTTTCAGTCGCTGTTTTGGGTCCAACTGATTTTACTACTTTTTACTTGTGACTGTTTCAGTCGCTGTTTTCGGTCCAACTGATTTTATTACTTTTTACTACTGATTGTTTCAGTCGCTATTTTCGGTCCAACTGATTTTACTACTTTTTTCTAGTGACTGTTTCAGTCGCTGTTTTGGGTCCAACTGATTTTACTACTTTTTACTAGTGACTGTTTCAGTCGCTATTTTCGGTCCAACTGATTTTATTACTTTTTACTACTGATTGTTTCAGTCGCTATTTTCGGTCCAACTGATTTTACTACTTTTTTCTAGTGACTGTTTCAGTCGCTGTTTTGGGTTCAACGGATTTTACTACTTTTTACTAGTGACTGTTTCAGTCGCTGGTTTTTATTCAACTGATTTTATTACTTTTTACTAGTGACTGTTTCAGTCACTATTTTCGGTCCAACTAATTTTACTACTTTTTATTAGTGACCGTCTCAGTCGCTGTTTTCGGTCCAAGGGATTTTATTACTTTATGCTAGTGACTGTTTCAGTCGCTATTTTCGGTTCAACTGATTTTACTACATTTTACTAGTGACTGTTTCAGTCGCTATTTTCGGTCCAACTGATTTTATTGCTTTTTACTACTGACTGTTTCAGTCGCTATTTTCGGTCCAATTGATTTTACTACTTTTTACTACTTATTGTTTCAGTCGCTGTTTCCGGTTAAACTGATTTTACTACTTTTTACTAGTGACTGTTTCAGTCGCTATTTTCGGTCCAACTGATTTTATTACTTTTTACTACTGACTGTTTCAGTCGCTATTTTCGGTCCAACTGATTTTACTACTCTTTTCTAGTGACTGTTTCAGTCGCTGTTTTGGGTCCAACGGATTTTACTGCTTTTTACTAGCGACTGTTTCAGTCGGTATTTTCGGTCCAACTGATTTTACTATTTTTTATTAGTGACCGTCTCAGTCGCTGTTTTCGGTCCAACGGATTTTACTACTTTTTATTAGTGACTGTTTCAGTCGGTATTTTTGGTCCAACTGATTTTACTACTTTTTACTAGTGACTGTTTCAGTCGCTGTATTGGGTCCAACGGATTTTACTACTTTTTGCTAGTGACTGTTTCAGTCGCTATTTTCGGTTCAACTGATTTTACTACTTTTTACTAGTGACTGTTTCAGTCGCTATTATCGGTCCAACTGATTTTATTGCTTTTTATTACTGACTGTTTCAATCGCTATTTTGGGTCCAATTGATTTTACTACTTCTTGCTAGTGACTGTTTCAGTCGCTATTTTCGGTTCAACTGATTTTACTACTTTTAACTAGTGACTGTTCAGTCGCTATTTTCGGTCCAACTGATTTTATTACTTTTTACTACTGACTGTTTCAGTCGCTATTTTCGGTCCAACTGATTTTACTACTTTTTACTAGTGACTGTTTCAGTCGCTGTTTTGGGTCCAACTGATTTTACTAATTTTTACTAGTGACTGTTTCAATCGCTCTTTTCGGTCCAACGGATTTTACTACTTTTTATTAGTGACCGTCTCAGTCGCTGTTTTCGGTCCAACGGATTTTACTACTTTTTATTAGTGACTGTTTCAGTCGGTATTTTCGGTCCAACTGATTTTACTACTTTTTACTTCTGACTGTTTCAGTCGCTGTTTTGGGTCCAACTGATTTTACTAATTTTTACTAGTGACTGTTTCAATCGCTCTTTTCGGTCCAACGGATTTTACTACTTTTTATTAGTGACCGTCTCAGTTGCTGTTTTCGGTCCAACGGATTTTACTACTTTTTATTAGTGACTGTTTCAGTCGGTATTTTCGGTCCAACTGATTTTACTACTTTTTGCTAGTGACTGTTTCAGTCGCGATTTTCGGTCCAACTGATTTTACTACTTTTTGCTAGTGACTGTTTCAGTCGCTATTTTCGGTCCAACTGATTTTACTACTTTTTACTAGTGACTGTTTCAGTCGCTATTTTCGGTCCAACTGACTTTATTACTTTTTACTACTGATTGTTTCAGTCGCTATTTTCGGTCCAACTGATTTTAATACTTTTTTCTAGTGACTGTTTCAGTCGCTGTTTTGGGTCCAACGGATTTTACTACTTTTTACTAGTGACTGTTTCAGTCTCTATTTTCGGTCCAACTGATTTTACTACGTTTTACTGGTGACTGTTTCAGTCGCTGTTTTGGGTCCAACGGATTTTACTACTTTTTACTAGTGACTGTTTCAGTCGCTGTTTTCGGTCCAACGGATTTTACTACTTTTTACTAGTGACTGTTTCAATCGCTCTTTTCGGTCCAACGGATTTTACTACTTTTTATTAGTAACCGTCTCAGTCGCTGTTTTCGGTCCAACGGATTTTACTACTTTTTATTAGTGACTGTTTCAGTCGGTATTTTCGGTTCAACTGATTTTACTACTTTTTACGAGTGACTGTTTCAGTCGCTGTTTTGGGTCCAACTGATTTTATTACTTTTTACTAGTGACTGTTTCAGTCGCTATTTTCGGTCCAACTGATTTTACTACTTTTTATTAGTGACTGTTTCAGTCGGTATTTTCGGTCCAACTGATTTTACTACTTTTTGCTAGTGACAGTTTCAGTCGCTATTTTCGGTTAAACTGATTTTACTACATTTTACTAGTGACTGTTTCAGTCGCTGTTTTGGGTCCAACGGATTTTACTACGTTTTACTAGCGACGGTTTCAGCCGCTATTTTCGGTCCAACTGATTTTACTACTTTTTACTTGTGACTGTTTCAGTCGCTGTTTTGGGTCCAACTGATTTTACTACTTTTTACTAGTGACTGTTTCAATCGCCTTTTTCGGTCCAACGGATTTTACTACTTTTTATTAGTGACCGTCTCAGTCGCTGTTTTCGGTCCAACGGATTTTAATACTTTTTATTAGTGACTGTTTTAGTCGGTATTGTCGGTCCAACTGATTTTACTACTTTTTACTAGTGACTCTTTCAGTCGCTGTTTTGGGTCCAACGGATTTTACTACTTTTTGCTAGTGACTGTTTCAGTCGCTATTTTCGGTTCAACTGATTTTACTACTTTTTACTAGTGACTGTTTCAGTCGCTGGTTTTGGTTCAACTGATTTTATTACTTTTTACTAGTGACTGTTTTAGTCGCTATTTTCGGTCCAACTGATTTTACTACTTTTTATTAGTGACTGTTTAAGTCGGTATTTTCAGTCCAACTGATTTTACTACTTTTTACTAGTGACTGTTTCAGTCGCTGTTTTGGGTCCAACGGATTTTACTACTTTTGCTAGTGACTGTTTCAGTCGCTATTTTCGGTTCAACTGATTTTACTACTTTTTACTAGTGACTGTTTCAGTCGCTGTTTTGGGTCCAACGGATTTTACTACTTTTGCTAGTGACTGTTTCAGTCGCTATTTTCGGTCCAACGGATTTTACTACTTTTTTCTAGTGACTGTTTCAGTCGCTGGTTTCGGTCCAACTGATTATACTAGTTTTTACTAGTGACTGTTTCAGTCGCTAGTAAAAAGTAGTAAACAGTAGTTGTTTTGGGTCCAACGGATTTTACTTCTTTTTACTAGTGACTGTTTCACTCGCTGTTTTCGGTCCAACGAATTTTACTACTTTTTACTATTGACTGTTTCACTCGCTATTTTCGTTCCAACTGATTTTACTACTTTTCATTAGTAACTGTTTTAGTCGCTGTTTTCGGTCCAACTGATTTTACTACTTTTTACTAGTGACTGTTTCAGTCGCTCTTTTCGGTCCAACTGATTTTACTACTTTTCATTAGTGACTGTTTCAGTCGCTGGTTTCGGTCCAACTGATTATACTACTTTTTACTAGTGACTGTTTCAGTCGCTAGTAAAAAGTAGTAAAAATGTAGTTGTTTTGGGTCCAACGGATTTTACTTCTTTTTACTAGTGACTGTTTCACTCGCTGTTTTCGGTCCAACGAATTTTATTACTTTTTACTATTGACTGTTTCAGTCGCTGTTTTCGGTTAAACTGATTTTACTACTATTTGCTAGTGACTGTTTGAGTCGCTGGTTTCGGTTCAACTGATTTTATTACTTTTTACTAGCGACGGTTTCAGCCGCTATTTTCGGTCCAACTGATTTTACCACTTTTTACTTGTGACTGTTTCAGTCGCTGATTTGGGTCCAACGGATTTTACTACTTTTTACTAGTTATTGTTTCAGTCGCTATTTTCGGTCCAACTGATTTTACTACTTTTTACTAGTGACAGTTTCAGTCGCTCTTTTCGGTCCAACGGATTTTACTACTTTTTATTAGTGACCGTCTCAGTCGCTGTTTTCGGTCCAACGGATTTTACTACTTTTTGCTAGTGACTGTTTCAGTCGCTATTTTCGGTCCAACTGATTTTACTACTTTTTGCTAGTGACTGTTTCAGTCGCTATTTTCGGTCCAACTGATTTTACTACTCTTTACTAGTGACTGTTTCAGTCGCTATTTTCGGTCCAACTGATTTTATTACTTTTTTCTAGTGACTGTTTCAGTCGCTGTTTTGGGTCCAACTGATTTTACTACGTTTTACTGGTGACTGTTTCAGTCGCTGTTTTGGGTCCAACGGATTTTACTACTTTTTACTAGTGACTGTTTCAGTCGCTGTTTTCGGTCCAACGGATTTTACTACTTTTTACTAGTTACTGTTTCAGTCGCTATTTTCGGTCCAACTGATTTTACTACTTTTTACTAGTGACTGTTTCAATCTCTCTTTTCGGTCCAACGGATTTTACTACTTTTTATTAGTGACAGTCTCAGTCGCTGTTTTCGGTCCAACGGATTTTACTACTTTTTATTAGTGACTGTTTCAGTCGGTATTTTCGGTCCAACTGATTTTACTACTTTTTACTTGTGACTGTTTCAGTCGCTGTTTTCGGTTAAACTGATTTTACTACTATTTGCTAGTGACTGTTTGAGTCGCTGGTTTCGGTCCAACTGATTTTAATACTTTTTACTAGCGACCTTTTCAGCCGCTATTTTCGGTCCAACTGATTTTACCACTTTTTACTTGTGACTGTTTCAGTCGCTGTTTTGGGTCCAACGGATTTTACTACTTTTTACTAGTTACTGTTTCAGTCGCTATTTTCGGTCCAACTGATTTTACTAATTTTTACTAGTGACTGTTTCAATCGCTCTTTTCGGTCCAGCGGATTTTACTACTTTTTTTAGTGTCCGTCTCAGTCGCTGTTTTCGGTCCAACGGATTTTACTACTTTTTATTAGTGACTGTTTCAGTCGGTATTTTCGGTCCAACTGATTTTACTACTTTTTGCTAGTGACTGTTTCAGTCGCGATTTTCGGTCCCACTGATTTTACTACTTTTTGCTAGTGACTGTTTCAGTCGCTATTTTCGGTCCAACTGATTTTACTACTTTTTACTAGTGACTGTTTCAGTCGCTATTTTCGGTCCAACTGACTTTATTACTTTTTACTACTGATTGTTTCAGTCGCTATTTTCGGTCCAACTGATTTTACTACTTTTTTCTAGTGACTGTTTCAGTCGCTGTTTTGGGTCCAACGGATTTTACTACTTTTTACTAGTGACTGTTTCAGTCTCTATTTTCGGTCCAACTGATTTTACTACGTTTTACTGGTGACTGTTTCAGTCGCTGTTTTGGGTCCAACGGATTTTACTACTTTTTACTAGTGACTGTTTCAGTCGCTGTTTTCGGTCCAACGGATTTTACTACTTTTTACTAGTTACTGTTTCAGTCGCTATTTTCGGTCCAACTGATTTTACTACTTTTTACTAGTGACTGTTTCAATCGCTCTTTTCGGTCCAACGGATTTTACTACTTTTTATTAGTAACCGTCTCAGTCGCTGTTTTCGGTCCAACGGATTTTACTACTTTTTATTAGTGACTGTTTCAGTCGGTATTTTCGGTTCAACTGATTTTACTACTTTTTACGAGTGACTGTTTCAGTCGCTGTTTTGGGTCCAACTGATTTTACTACTTTTTACTTGTGACTGTTTCAGTCGCTGTTTTCGGTCCAACTGATTTTATTACTTTTTACTACTGATTGTTTCAGTCGCTATTTTCGGTCCAACTGATTTTACTACTTTTTTCTAGTGACTGTTTCAGTCGCTGTTTTGAGTCCAACTGATTTTACTACTTTTTACTAGTGACTGTTTCAGTCGCTATTTTCGGTCCAACTGATTTTATTACTTTTTACTACTGATTGTTTCAGTCGCTATTTTCGGTCCAACTGATTTTACTACTTATTTCTAGTGACTGTTTCAGTCGCTGTTTTGGGTTCAACGGATTTTACTACTTTTTACTAGTGACTGTTTCAGTCGCTGGTTTTTATTCAACTGATTTTATTACTTTTTACTAGTGACTGTTTCAGTCGCTATTTTCGGTCCAACTAATTTTACTACTTTTTATTAGTGACCGTCTCAGTCGCTGTTTTCGGTCCAAGGGATTTTACTACTTTCTATTAGTGACTGTTTCAGTCGGTATTTTCGGTCCAACTGATTTTACTACTTTTTACTAGTGACCGTTTCAGTTGCTGTTTTGGGTCCAACGGATTTTATTACTTTTTGCTAGTGACTGTTTCAGTCGCTATTTTCGGTTCAACTGATTTTACTACATTTTACTAGTGACTGTTTCAGTCGCTATTTTCGGTCCAACTGATTTTATTGCTTTTTACTACTGACTGTTTCAGTCGCTATTTTCGGTCCAATTGATTTTACTACTTTTTACTACTTATTGTTTCAGTCGCTGTTTCCGGTAAAACTGATTTTACTACTTTTTACTAGTGACTGTTTCAGTCGCTATTTTCGGTCCAACTGATTTTATTACTTTTTACTACTGACTGTTTCAGTCGCTATTTTCGGTCCAACTGATTTTACTACTCTTTTCTAGTGACTGTTTCAGTCGCTGGTTTCGGTCCAACTGATTTTACTACTTTTTACTAGCGACTGTTTCAGTCGGTATTTTCGGTCCAACTGATTTTACTACTTTTTACTTGTGACTGTTTCAGTCGCTGTTTTCGGTTAAACTGATTTTACTACTATTTGCTAGTGACTGTTTGAGTCGCTGGTTTCGGTCCAACTGATTTTATTACTTTTTACTAGTGACTGTTTCAGTCGCTATTTTCGGTCCAACTGATTTTACCACTTTTTACTTGTGACTGTTTCAGTCGCTGTTTTGGGTCCAACGGATTTTACTACTTTTTACTAGTTACTGTTTCAGTCGCTATTTTCGGTCCAACTGATTTTACTAATTTTTAATAGTGACTGTTTCAATCGCTCTTTTCGGTCCAGCGGATTTTACTACTTTTTATTAGTGACCGTCTCAGTCGCTGTTTTCGGTCCAACGGATTTTACTACTTTTTATTAGTGACTGTTTCAGTCGGTATTTTCGGTCCAACGGATTTTACTACTTTTTATTAGTGAGTTTCAGTCGGTATTGTCGGTCCAACTGATTTTACTGCTTTTTACTAGTGACTGTTTCAGTCGCTATTTTCGGTTCAACTGATTTTACTACTTTTTACTAGTGACTGTTCAGTCGCTATTTTGGGTATAACTGATTTTACTACTCTTTTCTAGTGACTGTTTCAGTCGCTGTTTTCGGCCCAACTGATTTTACTACTTTTTATTAGTGAGTTTCAGTCGGTATTGTCGGTCCAACTGATTTTACTGCTTTTTACTAGTGACTGTTTCAGTCGCTATTTTCGGTCCAACTGATTTTACTACTTTTTACTAGTGACTGTTTCAATCTCTCTTTTCGGTCCAACGGATTTTACTACTTTTTATTAGTGACCGTCTCAGTCGCTGTTTTCGGTCCAACGGATTTTACTACTTTTTATTAGTGAGTTTCAGTCGGTATTGTCGGTCCAACTGATTTTACTGCTTTTTACTAGTGACTGTTTCAGTCGCTATTTTCGGTTCAACTGATTTTACTACTTTTTACTAGTGACTGTTCAGTCGCTGTTTTCGGCCCAACTGATTTTACTACGTTTTTTTTTTTTTTTTTTTTTTTGTTCTGGCCTAAAAACCAGGCGGTGGAATGCATGACGCATACCTGGTCGCGGAGACTTGCCCTGGAGTGACAGGTTGGACCGGGTTATGTGGGACTGCCTCTGGGCTTACCAATACACTAAACCGAAACCGCCTCACAGTTGACCCCTGTGGATCACTACTGCTACTGCATTAAATTTGGGGATATGGCACCCGCTGATCGGGCAGCCGTTATTGGGCACGAGAGCCCGGCGATTCTATTGATTCGCGAACCTGAGTTAACACACAACTGGGTACTGTTGTATGGGGGCAAAAGTTATGACTGTAGCGACGGATGAGGTCGTTTCAGCCTGGAAAAGGGGGAGAGCTTAGCGGTGACGCGGTGCTAAGCTCCCAGCATGTCGACCAGCTCGCGAACAAGCGCGTTTTCAGAAGAACTTGAGCTGAGTTGTTGTTTGTGGAATGATTGAGATATGAAGTGCTTGATTTCTGGAGTGTCAGTTTCCCTATGGATTTGATTATTTCTGACAAACCATGGAGCGTTTAATATTCTCCTGAGGAGCTTATTTTGGAAAACTTGAAGCCGTTTGACCTGGTTGGGTGTAACAAACTTGAAGTAGACATTAGATCCGTAGAGGAGTACGGACCGAATTAACATCTTGTAAAATAAGCATTTGATGGAGATGGGAAGCCTGCTAGAAGGGCAGATCAGAGGAGATAGCAGGTTTGCTATCCCCGAACCTTTTTGGATTGCTTTCTGGATTTGGGAATGCCAACCGAACCGCCGGTCGAAGTGAAGACCTAGGTACGTGACGTTATCCAGCCATGGAATTATTGCGGTGTCGATCTTAAGTTGCGAGACGCGCAGTGCGTAACGCTTCTTGTGGAAAATGATGGCCTGGGTTTTCAGGGGGTTGATTTGCAACCTCCAGAATTTGAACCACTTGACCGCATGATCGAGCTGCTTCTGTAAACGCTCATGAATTGTAACTTCGAACCTGGCGGCCGTGAAGAAAGCAGTGTCGTCAGCGTAAAAAGGCGACGTCAATATGCTCTTTTCTCGGCATATCTGAAATAAAGAGATTAAATAAGGCTGGGGCCAGCGGGGAACCTTGAGGTACGCCAGCATCGATTTGTTTACGACTGGAAAGTGACGCCCTGATCTTGACCTGGAAAGATCTGTCCGAGAGATAGGACTTGATGAGAGCGGTTAGGTCTTCTGGGAGGCCTAACCGCACGCACTTTGCGAACAATCCGTCGTGCCAGACCTTGTCGAAGGCTTTGGTTAGGTCCAGAAGAACTGCTCCAAGCTTCTTACGTTGGTCAAGAGCATGATGGATGTGTGCAGCCAGACGGGAAGCTTGATGGACGGATGAGTGGTGAGCGCGAAAGCCGAATTGTTCATCTGGAATGATGTTGTTTTCCTTTGTGAAAGAGTTGAGAGCGTAGAGTATTGCCCTCTCGGCAAGCTTCGAAATGGCGCTGAGAAGGCTGATAGGCCTGTAATCAGATGGAGATGATTTTGCTCCTTTCTTGGGTATAACCGCTATATGTGCGTGTTTCCAAGACGCCGGGAAGTGTTGCAGTCTCATGATGGAGTTAATAATGTTTGCCAGTTCTGCGAGTTGCTTATGCGGGAGCTTTTTTAACTGGGTAATCGATATTCCATCGAAACCTGGAGATTTTTTGGTTTGAAGTTTGCCGATCATAGTCTGTAGAGACTTTGGAGATACAAAATGGTTGAGAAGAAAGGCGGGGGTTACTGGTCTTTTGACGGAGTTGGATTCGTTGATGACAGTGTCAATGTCTTTAGTTTTAATGTTCTGTGCGGGTGGGAGGCATTTCATTTGAGCTTCGTAGGTCTCTGCAAGGAGCTCGACTTTTTCTTGGTCAGTGACTGCAAAATTTCCTGTAACCGCTGACTTCAGGGGAGGGATGACATTGTGCGTCTTCCCCACGAGGCATTTGGAGACACGCCAGAAGGAAGGGGGGCCATCCAGCCTTTGGTCCGCGAGAAATGAGTTCCATTTCATTGCTCGCCAAGTCGAGACGGCCGCCCTTACCCTCTTGCATGCTCTGTTCGCCTCCCTTTTGTCTGCAGCATCAAGGGTGAATCGAGCTAATCTGCATAAACCGTTTTTGATGCGAATTTCACGTTTAAGAGAAGCGGGAAGATTGTTTTTCCACGGCTGGGGTTGTGATGAAATTTTGACTGTGGAAGATTCGTGAGCAGACTGAATATCGCGAGTTAGCTTGAGTACGGCTTCCTCGAGGTGTTCTGGTGTGTTAATTTTCGGAATTGGATCGGATTTCAGGAGAAGAGATTGGTAGTTTTTCCAGTCGGTTTTTTTCCTGAATCTTGTTAGTGGGACTTGAGTGGTGGCGCAGTTTCCGAGTTTGAGAAGGATCGGACGATGATCAGAGTCTAGTTCGTCAAGGACTCGAACTTCGGAATCGCGATTTACGTCTTGAAGAATAAAGAAATCTAGGATTCTTGCTGCGCCTTGAGAGACTGTACTAGGGTGATGGGTGGGTTCATCTGGCAGGGCAAGACCGTAGCCCAGATCTGCACTTAGAGCTACGATGGCGTTACCTGCGGGATTCGCTCTGGAACACCCCCAGGTGGGGTGGTGGGCGTTGAAGTCGCCACCTATTATTTTCGGAAATTTTCCTTCGACGAGTGATCGGTATTCGGCATAGTTGAATGCAGAAGATTTCCTGTACAGGGATGTAATCACGAAGGGAGGTTCTTGGATATCGATTTTAATGGAGGTTGTTTCGAAGTTGTTTACTGATAACGATGGAAGGAGCTCGTGTTTGACTCCTTTTCTGACGAGAATGGCGGTTCCACCGCCTCGACCCGGAGTTCTATCGTTTCTGTGGACAAAAAAGTGTTCGAAAGAGAGACGATGCGACGGTTTCAGGAAAGTTTCCTGGATGAGCACGATGTCGACGTCATAGAATGTTATGACGTCCTCCAATTCCGCTTGCTTTCCGCGTAAGCTATTTGCATTCCATGTCATCAGTATAAGAGATTTCGGAACAGCCATTTCGAAGAGTTAAAGGCTGCTGAAAGTTATAGAGACAGGTAAGTGTTGCCGCTTAGGCGGCGACATTTGGAAAAAGACGAGCAAGTTGGTGAGCCAGGGCGATCACTTGTAGGAAAGCCTGCGGGTCAGTAAACGCCTGCATTGTGGAGTTAAGGTCCGGTGTATTGGTTGGAGCAGGAGTTTGAGTTGGAGCAGGCTGGGTAGCGCTGGCTAATTTTTGGGCTAGCTTTCTGCCACCTTGGTTACTCCATGCAGAACCTTGTGGAGGTCTGGTTTCGGTCGGAATTTTTGGTTTTCTTGGAGCAGGACGGCAGGTGCAACCGCTGAAGTTTGCGGTATGAGTTTCACCGCAGTTGCTGCACTTTGGAGGTGCTTCTGGGATTTTGGTACAGGATCTAGTGTCGTGATGCCCGGCACATTTGACGCACCGTGGGGGGGCTCGGCAATATGAGCTGGAGTGCCCGAAAAGCTGGCAGTTGAAGCACTGCACTGGCTGGCCGTTTCCTCTCTGGACCTCGACCTTCACTGTGATGACGCCGAGTTTGGTCATATATATGATCTGTCGCTCTTCGCGAGGGACAACTACCTGAACAATTGGTAGTTCTATCCCGGATTTTAATTTCCATCTTTGCACAAATTTGGGATGGAAGCCTTGATCAAAGAGAAGTTCACGTACTTCGTCAATGCAGAGTGATTCTGGGATGTTTTTTATTATTACCCGGAATGCTCTCTCCTCCGGATGACAGAAGGAATGGTAAGGGTAATTCCTTTCCTCGAGCAGGGTAGTAAGTTTACGGTAATTGTCGCTTGTGGCGACGAATAAGAAAATGCCGTCCTTTTTATTTCGGGTTATAATGTCTATTGATTGTGCCTTAGTAATTCTAATGAGCTCCATGAACCTCTTCTTATCACGGAGCACTATAGGCGGAATTTTTTCCTTTGGGGGACTTTGAGAAACAGTCGCCGAAACGGTTGGCACTGTTTTTGCTGTGGAGGTTAAGACTTGTTTAGTGACCTGGCTACTTACCTGCGTAGGCTGGTCTTGGGTTGGTCTTGTGGTAACTTGTTTCGGTACTGGCTGTGGGGCCGTCTTGGTGGTCGGCTTGTTTTGCACTGGTCTGGTGGCAAATTTTGTAATCGAAGGCTGTACGTTAGCCTTGGCTTTCGATTGGGTAGATTTAGTGGCTGGCTTGGCTACCGGATTGGATTGTGATTTGGGAGCCTGTTTTCCCTTGTTGCCGGCCTTCGGCAGCTGGCTTTCCTGAGGTGGAGTGACGGGCCCTCTTTTCCTTTTTCCCACCAAGGTGAAACCGTCTTCTGAGTCTTCAGTTTGGTCTAAGTGTTGTGTCGGTTTAGCTGGTGTCTGGGACTGAATTTCTATGGCAGCGGGAATCTTTACTTCCATGGCATCTCTTTGATGCTTCATGAATTGTGTTATCGTAGCTGTGAGAGTTTTTATTTCTTCCTTGAGCTCTTCGGAAGCCTTTTCGCTCTTTTCCAGCTTTTCCGTCTGTTTGTTCAGGGCGTCTGTTTGGGCTTTTGCGAACGTTTTAAGGTCAGCTATCTGCTTTCGCAGGTCTTCGTTCTGTTTTCTCAATTCCGTTATAAGCACTTCTCGGCTGTCTTCTGAAGATGGTCCATTTGAATTTGAAACACTGGGATTATGTTCAGGAGGCGACGTCGGCTCTGACGTACAAGACGCCATTGCCTTGTCTGTAAAAACGCCTTTTCGGCGCTTACAGACGCTTTTTTTTTTTACGTAGGCACTGGTGAAACGTGATAACGGGTCGACCGTCTTAGGGAAAGTTTCGGGTAATTCTCGGAAGCGCAGGTAGGTTCGGCGGACCGGACACGACCGTTCTCTTCGAGAGCTAGCACGGAACTGATTTTACTACGTTTTACTTTTGACTGTTTCAGTCGCTATTTTCGGTTCAATTGATTTTACTACTTTTTACTAGTGACTGTTTCAGTCGCTATTTTCGGTCCAACTGATTTTATTACTTTTTACTACTGATTGTTTCAGTCGCTATTTTCGGTCCAACTGATTTTACTACTTTTTTCTAGTGACTGTTTCAGTCGCTGTTTTGGGTCCAACGGATTTTACTACTTTTTACTAGTGACTGTTTCAGTCGCTGGTTTTGGTTCAACTGATTTTATTACTTTTTACTAGTGACTGTTTTAGTCGCTATTTTCGGTCCAACTGATTTTACTACTTTTTATTAGTGACTGTTTAAGTCGGTATTTTCAGTCCAACTGATTTTACTACTTTTTACTAGTGACTGTTTCAGTCGCTGTTTTGGGTCCAACGGATTTTACTACTTTTGCTAGTGACTGTTTCAGTCGCTATTTTCGGTTCAACTGATTTTACTACTTTTTACTAGTGACTGTTTCAGTCGCTATTTTCGGTCCAATTTATTTTACTACTTTTTACTACTTATTGTTTCAGTCGCTGTTTTCGTTTAAACTGATTTTACTACTTTTTGCTAGTGAATGTTTCAGTCGCTATTTTCGGTCCAACTGATTTTATTACTTTTTACTACTGACTGTTTCAGTCGCTATTTTCGGTCCAACTGATTTTACTACTTTTTTCTAGTGAATGTTTCAGTCGCTGTTTTGGGTCCAACTGATTTTACTACTTTTTACTAGTGACTGTTTCAGTCGCTGTTTTGGGTCCAACGGATTTTACTACTTTTTGCTAGTGACTGTTTCAGTCGCTATTTTCGGTTCAACTGATTTTACTACTTTTTACTAGTGACTGCTTCAGTCGCTATTTTCGGTCCAACTGATTTTATTGCTTTTCATTACTGACTGTTTCAGTCGCTATTTTGGGTCCAATTGATTTTACTACTTCTTGCTAGTGACTGTTTCAGTCGCTATTTTCGGTTCAACTGATTTTACTACTTTTAACTAGTGACTGTTCAGTCGCTATTTTCGGTCCAACTGATTTTATTACTTTTTACTACTGACTGTTTCAGTCGCTATTTTCGGTCCAACTGATTTTACTACTCTTTTCTAGTGACTGTTTCAATCGGTATTTTTGGTCCCACTGATTTTACTACTTTTTACTTGTGACTGTTTCAGTCGCTGTTTTGGGTCCAACGGATTTTACTACTTTTTATTAGTGACTGTTTCAGTCGGTATTGTCGGTCCAACTGATTTTACTACTTTTTACTAGTGACTGTTTCAGTCGCTGTTTTGGGTCCAACGGATTTTACTACTTTTTGCTAGTGACTGTTTCAGTCGCTATTTTCGGTCCAACTGATTTTATTACTTTTTACTACTGACTGTTTCAGTCGCTATTTTCGGTCCAACTGATTTTACAACTCTTTTCTAGTGACTGTTTCAGTCGCTGTTTTGGGTCTAACGGATTTTACTACTTTTTAGTAGTGACTGTTTCAGTCGCTATTTTCGGTCCAACTGGTTTTATTACTTTTTACTACTGACTGTTTCAGTCGCTATTTTCGGTCCAACTGATTTTACTACTCTTTTCTAGTGACTGTTTCAGTCGCTGTTTTGGGTCCAACGGATTTTACTACTTTTTAGTAGTGACTGTTTCAGTCGCTATTTTCGGTCCAACTGGTTTTACTACTTTTTACTTGTGACTGTTTCAGTCGCTGTTTTGGGTCCAACGGATTTTACTACTTTTTACTAGTGACTGTTTCAGTCACTGGTTTCGGTTCCACTGATTTTATTACTTTTTACTAGTGACTGTTTCAGTCGCTGGTTTCGGTTCAACTGATTTTATTACTTTTTACTAGTGACTGTTTCAGTCGCTATTTTCGGTCCAACTGATTTTACTACTTTTTATTAGTGACCTTTTCAGTCGCTGTTTTCGGTCCAACGGATTTTAATACTTTTTATTAGTGACTGTTTCAGTCGGTATTTTCGGTCCAACTGATTTTACTACTTTTTGCTAGTGACAGTTTCAGTCGCTATTTTCGGTTAAACTGATTTTACTACATTTTACTAGTGACTGTTTCAGTCGCTGTTTTGGGTCCAACGGATTTTACTACGTTTTACTAGCGACGGTTTCAGCCGCTATTTTCGGTCCAACTGATTTTACTACTTTTTACTTGTGACTGTTTCAGTCGCTGTTTTGGGTCCAACTGATTTTACTACTTTTTACTAGTGACTGTTTCAATCGCCTTTTTCGGTCCAACGGATTTTACTACTTTTTATTAGTGACCGTCTCAGTCGCTGTTTTCGGTCCAACGGATTTTAATACTTTTTATTAGTGACTGTTTTAGTCGGTATTGTCGGTCCAACTGATTTTACTACTTTTTACTAGTGACTCTTTCAGTCGCTGTTTTGGGTCCAACGGATTTTACTACTTTTTGCTAGTGACTGTTTCAGTCGCTATTTTCGGTTCAACTGATTTTACTACTTTTTACTAGTGACTGTTTCAGTCGCTGGTTTTGGTTCAACCGATTTTATTACTTTTTACTAGTGACTGTTTTAGTCGCTATTTTCGGTACAACTGATTTTACTACTTTTTATTAGTGACTGTTTAAGTCGGTATTTTCAGTCCAACTGATTTTACTACTTTTTACTAGTGACTGTTTCAGTCGCTGTTTTGGGTCCAACGGATTTTACTACTTTTGCTAGTGACTGTTTCAGTCGCTATTTTCGGTTCATCTGATTTTACTACTTTTTACTAGTGACTGTTTCAGTCGCTATTTTCGGTCCAATTTATTTTACTACTTTTTACTACTTATTGTTTCAGTCGCTGTTCACGTTTAAACTGATTTTACTACTTTTTGCTAGTGAATGTTTCAGTCGCTATTTTCGGTCCAACTGATTTTATTACTTTTTACTACTGACTGTTTCAGTCGCTATTTTCGGTCCAACTGATTTTACTACTCTTTTCTAGTGACTGTTTCAGTCGCTGTTTTGGGTCCAACTGATTTTACTACTTTTTACTAGTGACTGTTTCAGTCGCTGTTTTGGGTCCAACGGATTTTACTACTTTTTGCTAGTGACTGTTTCAGTCGCTATTTTCGGTTCAACTGATTTTACTACTTTTTACTAGTGACTGCTTCAGTCGCTATTTTCGGTCCAACTGATTTTATTGCTTTTCATTACTGACTGTTTCAGTCGCTATTTTGGGTCCAATTGATTTTACTACTTCTTGCTAGTGACTGTTTCAGTCGCTATTTTCGGTTCAACTGATTTTACTACTTTTAACTAGTGACTGTTCAGTCGCTATTTTCGGTCCAACTGATTTTATTACTTTTTACTACTGACTGTTTCAGTCGCTATTTTCGGTCCAACTGATTTTACTACTCTTTTCTAGTGACTGTTTCAATCGGTATTTTTGGTCCCACTGATTTTACTACTTTTTACTTGTGACTGTTTCAGTCGCTGTTTTGGGTCCAACGGATTTTACTACTTTTTATTAGTGACTGTTTCAGTCGGTATTGTCGGTCCAACTGATTTTACTACTTTTTACTAGTGACTGTTTCAGTCGCTGTTTTGGGTCCAACGGATTTTACTACTTTTTGCTAGTGACTGTTTCAGTCGCTATTTTCGGTCCAACTGATTTTATTACTTTTTACTACTGACTGTTTCAGTCGCTATTTTCGGTCCAACTGATTTTACAACTCTTTTCTAGTGACTGTTTCAGTCGCTGTTTTGGGTCTAACGGATTTTACTACTTTTTAGTAGTGACTGTTTCAGTCGCTATTTTCGGTCCAACTGGTTTTATTACTTTTTACTACTGACTGTTTCAGTCGCTATTTTCGGTCCAACTGATTTTACTACTCTTTTCTAGTGACTGTTTCAGTCGCTGTTTTGGGTCCAACGGATTTTACTACTTTTTAGTAGTGACTGTTTCAGTCGCTATTTTCGGTCCAACTGGTTTTACTACTTTTTACTTGTGACTGTTTCAGTCGCTGTTTTGGGTCCAACGGATTTTACTACTTTTTACTAGTGACTGTTTCAGTCACTGGTTTCGGTTCCACTGATTTTATTACTTTTTACTAGTGACTGTTTCAGTCGCTGGTTTCGGTTCAACTGATTTTATTACTTTTTACTAGTGACTGTTTCAGTCGCTATTTTCGGTCCAACTGATTTTACTACTTTTTATTAGTGACCTTTTCAGTCGCTGTTTTCGGTCCAACGGATTTTAATACTTTTTATTAGTGACTGTTTCAGTCGGTATTTTCGGTCCAACTGATTTTACTACTTTTTGCTAGTGACAGTTTCAGTCGCTATTTTCGGTTAAACTGATTTTACTACATTTTACTAGTGACTGTTTCAGTCGCTGTTTTGGGTCCAACGGATTTTACTACGTTTTACTAGCGACGGTTTCAGCCGCTATTTTCGGTCCAACTGATTTTACTACTTTTTACTTGTGACTGTTTCAGTCGCTGTTTTGGGTCCAACTGATTTTACTACTTTTTACTAGTGACTGTTTCAATCGCCTTTTTCGGTCCAACGGATTTTACTACTTTTTATTAGTGACCGTCTCAGTCGCTGTTTTCGGTCCAACGGATTTTAATACTTTTTATTAGTGACTGTTTTAGTCGGTATTGTCGGTCCAACTGATTTTACTACTTTTTACTAGTGACTCTTTCAGTCGCTGTTTTGGGTCCAACGGATTTTACTACTTTTTGCTAGTGACTGTTTCAGTCGCTATTTTCGGTTCAACTGATTTTACTACTTTTTACTAGTGACTGTTCAGTCGCTATTTTCGGTCCAACTGATTTTATTACTTTTTACTACTGACTGTTTCAGTCGCTATTTTCGGTCCAACTGATTTTACTACTCTTTTCTAGTGACTGTTTCAGTCGCTGTTTTCGGCCCAACTGATTTTACTACGTTTTACTGGTGACTGTTTCAGTCGCTATTTTCGATTCAACTGATTTTACTACTTTTTACTAGTGACTGTTTCAGTCGCTATTTTCGGTCCAACTGATTTTATTACTTTTTACTACTGACTGTTTCAGTCGCTATTTTCGGTCCAACTGATTTTACTACTCTTTTCTAGTGAGTGTTTCAGTCGCTGTTTTCGGCCCAACTGATTTTACTACGTTTTACTGGTGACTGTTTCAGTCGCTATTTTCGATTCAACTGATTTTACTACTTTTTACTAGTGACTGTTTCAGTCGCTATTTTCGGTCCAACTGATTTTATTACTTTTTACTACTGACTGTTTCAGTCGCTGTTTTCGGTCCAACGGATTTTAATACTTTTTATTAGTGACTGTTTCAGTCGGTATTTTCGGTCCAACTGATTTTACTACTTTTTGCTAGTGACTGTTTCAGTCGCTATTTTCGGTTAAACTGATTTTACTACTTTTTACTAGTGACTGTTTCAGTCGCTATTTTCGGTTCAACTGATTTTACTACTTTTTACTAGTGACTGTTTCAGTCGCTGTTTTGGGTCCAACGGATTTTACTACTTTTTACTAGTGACTGTTTCAGTCGCTGGTTTTGGTTCAACTGATTTTATTACTTTTTACTAGTGACTGTTTCAGTCGCTATTTTCGGTCCAACTGATTTTACTACTTTTTATTAGTGACTGTTTCAGTCGGTATTTTCGGTCCAACTGATTTTACTACTTTTTACTAGTGACTGTTTCAGTCGCTGTTTTGGGTCCAACGGATTTTACTACTTTTTGATAGTGACTGTTTCAGTCGCTATTTTCGGTTCAACTGATTTTACTACTTTTTACTAGTGACTGTTTCAGTCGCTATTTTCGGTCCAACTGATTTTATTACTTTTTACTACTGATTGTTTCAGTCGCTATTTTCGGTCCAACTGATTTTACTACTTTTTTCTAGTGACTGTTTCAGTCGCTGTTTTGGGTCCAACGGATTTTACTACTTTTTACTAGTGACTCTTTCAGTCGCTGGTTTTGGTTCAACTGATTTTATTACTTTTTACTAGTGACTGTTTCAGTCGCTATTTTCGGTCCAACTGATTTTACTACTTTTTATTAGTGACTGTTACAGTCGGTATTTTCGGTCCAACTGATTTTACTACTTTTTACTAGTGACTGTTTCAGTCGCTGTTTTGGGTCCAACGGATTTTACTACTTTTTGCTAGTGACTGTTTCAGTCGCTATTTTCGGTTCAACTGATTTTACTACTTTTTACTAGTGACTGTTTCAGTCGCTATTTTCGGTCCAACTGATTTTATTGCTTTTTACTACTGACTGTTTCAGTCGCTATTTTCGGTCCAGTTTATTTTACTACTTTTTACTACTTATTGTTTCAGTCGCTGTTTTAGGTTAAACTGATTTTACTACTTTTTGCTAGTGACTGTTTCAGTCGCTATTTTCGGTCCAAGTGATTTTATTACTTTTTACTACTGACTGTTTCAGTCGCTATTTTCGGTCCAACTGATTTTACTACTCTTCTCTAATGACTGTTTCAGTCGCTGTTTTGGGTCCAACTGATTTTACTACTTTTTACTAGTGACTGTTTCAGTCGCTGTTTTGGGTCCAACGGATTTTACTACTTTTTGCTAGTGACTGTTTCAGTCGCTATTTTCGGTTCAACTGATTTTACTACTTTTTACTAGTGACTGTTTCAGTCGCTATTTTCGGTCCAACTGATTTTATTGCTTTTTATTACTGACTGTTTCAGTCGCTATTTTCGGTTCAACTGATTTTACTACTTTTAACTAGTGACTGTTCAGTCGCTATTTTCGGTCCAACTGATTTTATTACTTTTTCTACTGACTGTTTCAGTCGCTATTTTCGGTCCAACTGATTTTACTACTCTTTTCTAGTGACTGTTTCAGTCGGTATTTTCGGTCCAACTGATTTTACTACGTTTTACTAGCGACGGTTTCAGCCGCTATTTTCGGTCCAACTGATTTTACTACTTTTTACTTGTGACTGTTTCAGTCGCTGTTTTGGGTCCAACTGATTTTACTACTTTTTACTAGTGACTGTTTCAATCGCTCTTTTCGGTCCAACGGATTTTACTACTTTTTATTAGTGACTGTTTCAGTCGGTATTGTCGGTCCAACTGATTTTACTACTTTTTACTAGTGACTGTTTCAGTCGCTGTTTTGGGTCCAACGGATTTTACTACTTTTTGCTAGTGACTGTTTCAGTCGCTATTTTCGGTTAAACTGATTTTACTACTTTTTACTAGTGACTGTTTCAATCGCTCTTTTCGGTCCAACGGATTTTACTACTTTTTATTAGTAACCGTCTCAGTCGCTGATTTCGGTCCAACGGATTTTACTACTTTTTATTAGTGACTGTTTCAGTCGGTATTTTCGGTCCAACTGATTTTACTACTTTTTACTAGTGACTGTTTCAGTCGCTGTTTTGGGTCCAACGGATTTTACTACTTTTTACTAGTTACTGTTTCAGTCGCTATTTTCGGTCCAACTGATTTTACTACTTTTTACTAGTGACTGTTTCAATCGCTCTTTTCGGTCCAATGGATTTTACTACTTTTTATTAGTAACCGTCTCAGTCGCTGTTTTCGGTCCAACGGATTTTACTACTTTTTATTAGTGACTGTTTCAGTCGGTATTTTCGGTCCAACTGATTTTACTACTTTTTACTAGTGACTATTTCAGTCGCTGTTTTGGGTCCAACTGATTTTACTACTTTTTACTTGTGACTGTTTCAGTCGCTGTTTTCGGTCCAACTGATTTTATTACTTTTTACTTCTGATTGTTTCAGTCGCTATTTTCGGGCCAACTGATTTTATTACTTTTTTCTAGTGACTGTTTCAGTCGCTGTTTTGGGTCCAACTGATTTTACTACTTTTTACTAGTGACTGTTTCAGTCGCTATTTTCGGCCCAACTGATTTTACTACGTTTTACTGGTGACTGTTTCAGTCGCTATTTTCGGTTCAACTGATTTTACTACTTTTTTCTAGTGACTGTTTCAGTCGCTGTTTTGGGTCCAACGGATTTTACTACTTTTTACTAGTGACTGTTTCAGTCGCTGGTTTTGGTTCAACTGATTTTATTACTTTTTACTAGTGACTGTTTCAGTCGCTATTTTCGGTCCAACTAATTTTACTACTTTTTATTAGTGACCGTCTCAGTCGCTGTTTTCGGTCCAAGGGATTTTACTACTTTTTATTAGTGACTGTTTCAGTCGGTATTTTCGGTCCAACTGATTTTACTACTTTTTACTAGTGACCGTTTCAGTTGCTGTTTTGGGTCCAACGGATTTTACTACTTTTTGCTAGTGACTGTTTCAGTCGCTATTTTCGGTTCAACTAATTTTACTACTTTTTACTAGTGACTGTTTCAGTCGCTATTTTCGGTCCAACTGATTTTATTGCTTTTTACTACTGACTGTTTCAGTCGCTATTTTCGGTCCAATTGATTTTACTACTTTTTACTACTGATTGTTTCAGTCGCTGTTTTCGGTTAAACTGATTTTACTACTTTTTACTAGTGACTGTTTCAGTCGCTATTTTCGGTCCAACTGATTTTATTACTTTTTACTACTGACTGTTTCAGTCGCTATTTTCGGTCCAACTGA
The DNA here is from genome assembly GCF_030347505.1 of Rhynchophorus ferrugineus. Taxonomy (NCBI): domain Eukaryota; kingdom Metazoa; phylum Arthropoda; class Insecta; order Coleoptera; family Curculionidae; genus Rhynchophorus; species Rhynchophorus ferrugineus. The sequence goes on from NW_027472589.1 coordinate 19,148,603, forward strand.
TTTTACTACTCTTTTCTAGTGACTGTTTCAGTCGCTGTTTTGGGTCCAACGGATTTTACTACTTTTTACTAGTGACTGTTTCAGTCGGTATTTTCGGTCCAACTGATTTTACTATTTTTTATTAGTGACCGTCTCAGTCGCTGTTTTCGGTCCAACGGATTTTACTACTTTTTATTAGTGACTGTTTCAGTCGGTATTTTCGGTCCAACTGATTTTACTACTTTTTACTAGTGACTGTTTCAGTCGCTGTTTTGGGTCCAACGGATTTTACTACTTTTTGCTAGTGACTGTTTCAGTCGCTATTTTCGGTTCAACTGATTTTACTACTTTTAACTAGTGACTGTTCAGTCGCTATTTTCGGTCCAACTGATTTCATTACTTTTTACTACTGACTGTTTCAGTCGCTATTTTCGGTCCAACTGATTTTACTACTCTTTTCTAGTGACTGTTTCAGTCGGTATTTTCGGTCCAACTGATTTTACTACTTTTTACTAGTGACTGTTTCAGTCGCTGTTTTGGGTCCAACGGATTTTACTACGTTTTACTAGCGACGGTTTCAGCCGCTATTTTCGGTCCAACTGATTTTACTACTTTTTACTTGTAACTGTTTCAGTCGCTGTTTTGGGTCCAACTGATTTTACTACTTTTTACTAGTGACTGTTTCAATCGCCTTTTTCGGTCCAACGGATTTTACTACTTTTTATTAGTGACCGTCTCAGTCGCTGTTTTCGGTCCAACGGATTTTAATACTTTTTATTAGTGACTGTTTTAGTCGGTATTGTCGGTCCAACTGATTTTACTACTTTTTACTAGTGACTGTTTCAGTCGCTGTTTTGGGTCCAACGGATTTTACTACTTTTTGCTAGTGACTGTTTCAGTCGCTATTTTCGGTTCAACTGATTTTACTACTTTTTGCTAGTGACTGTTTCAGTCGCTATTTTCGGTCCAACTGATTTTACTACTTTTTACTAGTGACTGTTTCAGTCGCTGTTTTGGGTCCAACGGATTTTACTACTTTTTGCTAGTGACTGTTTCAGTCGCTATTTTCGGTTCAACTGATTTTACTACTTTTAACTAGTGACTGTTCAGTCGCTATTTTCGGTCCAACTGATTTCATTACTTTTTACTACTGACTGTTTCAGTCGCTATTTTCGGTCCAACTGATTTTACTACTCTTTTCTAGTGACTGTTTCAGTCGGTATTTTCGGTCCAACTGATTTTACTACTTTTTACTAGTGACTGTTTCAGTCGCTGTTTTGGGTCCAACGGATTTTACTACGTTTTACTAGCGACGGTTTCAGCCGCTATTTTCGGTCCAACTGATTTTACTACTTTTTACTTGTAACTGTTTCAGTCGCTGTTTTGGGTCCAACTGATTTTACTACTTTTTACTAGTGACTGTTTCAATCGCCTTTTTCGGTCCAACGGATTTTACTACTTTTTATTAGTGACCGTCTCAGTCGCTGTTTTCGGTCCAACGGATTTTAATACTTTTTATTAGTGACTGTTTTAGTCGGTATTGTCGGTCCAACTGATTTTACTACTTTTTACTAGTGACTGTTTCAGTCGCTGTTTTGGGTCCAACGGATTTTACTACTTTTTGCTAGTGACTGTTTCAGTCGCTATTTTCGGTTCAACTGATTTTACTACTTTTTGCTAGTGACTGTTTCAGTCGCTATTTTCGGTTAAACTGATTTTACTACTTTTTACTAGTGACTGTTTCAGTCGCTATTTTCGGTTCAACTGATTTTACTACTTTTTACTAGTGACTGTTTCAGTCGCTGTTTTGGGTCCAACGGATTTTACTACTTTTTACTAGTGACTGTTTCAGTCGCTGGTTTTGGTTCAACTGATTTTATTACTTTTTACTAGTGACTATTTCAGTCGCTATTTTCGGTCCAACTGATTTTACTACTTTTTATTAGTGACTGTTTCAGTCGGTATTTTCGGTCCAACTGATTTTACTACTTTTTACTAGTGACTGTTTCAGTCGCTGTTTTGGGTCCAACGGATTTTACTACTTTTTGATAGTGACTGTTTCAGTCGCTATTTTCGGTTCAACTGATTTTACTACTTTTTACTAGTGACTGTTTCAGTCGCTATTTTCGGTCCAACTGATTTTATTACTTTTTACTACTGATTGTTTCAGTCGCTATTTTCGGTCCAACTGATTTTACTACTTTTTTCTAGTGACTGTTTCAGTCGCTGTTTTGGGTCCAACGGATTTTACTACTTTTGACTAGTGACTCTTTCAGTCGCTGGTTTTGGTTCAACTGATTTTATTACTTTTTACTAGTGACTGTTTCAGTCGCTATTTTCGGTCCAACTGATTTTACTACTTTTTATTAGTGACTGTTACAGTCGGTATTTTCGGTCCAACTGATTTTACTACTTTTTACTAGTGACTGTTTCAGTCGCTGTTTTGGGTCCAACGGATTTTACTACTTTTTGCTAGTGACTGTTTCAGTCGCTATTTTCGGTTCAACTGATTTTACTACTTTTTACTAGTGACTGTTTCAGTCGCTATTTTCGGTCCAACTGATTTTATTGCTTTTTACTACTGACTGTTTCAGTCGCTATTTTCGGTCCAGTTTATTTTACTACTTTTTACTACTTATTGTTTCAGTCGCTGTTTTAGGTTAAACTGATTTTACTACTTTTTGCTAGTGACTGTTTCAGTCGCTATTTTCGGTCCAAGTGATTTTATTACTTTTTACTACTGACTGTTTCAGTCGCTATTTTCGGTCCAACTGATTTTACTACTCTTCTCTAATGACTGTTTCAGTCGCTGTTTTGGGTCCAACTGATTTTACTACTTTTTACTAGTGACTGTTTCAGTCGCTGTTTTGGGTCCAACGGATTTTACTACTTTTTGCTAGTGACTGTTTCAGTCGCTATTTTCGGTTCAACTGATTTTACTACTTTTTACTAGTGACTGTTTCAGTCGCTATTTTCGGTCCAACTGATTTTATTGCTTTTTATTACTGACTGTTTCAGTCGCTATTTTCGGTTCAACTGATTTTACTACTTTTAACTAGTGACTGTTCAGTCGCTATTTTCGGTCCAACTGATTTTATTACTTTTTCTACTGACTGTTTCAGTCGCTATTTTCGGTCCAACTGATTTTACTACTCTTTTCTAGTGACTGTTTCAGTCGGTATTTTCGGTCCAACTGATTTTACTACGTTTTACTAGCGACGGTTTCAGCCGCTATTTTCGGTCCAACTGATTTTACTACTTTTTACTTGTGACTGTTTCAGTCGCTGTTTTGGGTCCAACTGATTTTACTACTTTTTACTAGTGACTGTTTCAATCGCTCTTTTCGGTCCAACGGATTTTACTACTTTTTATTAGTGACTGTTTCAGTCGGTATTGTCGGTCCAACTGATTTTACTACTTTTTACTAGTGACTGTTTCAGTCGCTGTTTTGGGTCCAACGGATTTTACTACTTTTTGCTAGTGACTGTTTCAGTCGCTATTTTCGGTTAAACTGATTTTACTACTTTTTACTAGTGACTGTTTCAATCGCTCTTTTCGGTCCAACGGATTTTACTACTTTTTATTAGTAACCGTCTCAGTCGCTGATTTCGGTCCAACGGATTTTACTACTTTTTATTAGTGACTGTTTCAGTCGGTATTTTCGGTCCAACTGATTTTACTACTTTTTACTAGTGACTGTTTCAGTCGCTGTTTTGGGTCCAACGGATTTTACTACTTTTTACTAGTTACTGTTTCAGTCGCTATTTTCGGTCCAACTGATTTTACTACTTTTTACTAGTGACTGTTTCAATCGCTCTTTTCGGTCCAATGGATTTTACTACTTTTTATTAGTAACCGTCTCAGTCGCTGTTTTCGGTCCAACGGATTTTACTACTTTTTATTAGTGACTGTTTCAGTCGGTATTTTCGGTCCAACTGATTTTACTACTTTTTACTAGTGACTATTTCAGTCGCTGTTTTGGGTCCAACTGATTTTACTACTTTTTACTTGTGACTGTTTCAGTCGCTGTTTTCGGTCCAACTGATTTTATTACTTTTTACTTCTGATTGTTTCAGTCGCTATTTTCGGTCCAACTGATTTTACTACTTTTTTCTAGTGACTGTTTCAGTCGCTGTTTTGGGTCCAACTGATTTTACTACTTTTTACTAGTGACTGTTTCAGTCGCTATTTTCGGCCCAACTGATTTTACTACGTTTTACTGGTGACTGTTTCAGTCGCTATTTTCGGTTCAACTGATTTTACTACTTTTTTCTAGTGACTGTTTCAGTCGCTGTTTTGGGTCCAACGGATTTTACTACTTTTTACTAGTGACTGTTTCAGTCGCTGGTTTTGGTTCAACTGATTTTATTACTTTTTACTAGTGACTGTTTCAGTCGCTATTTTCGGTCCAACTAATTTTACTACTTTTTATTAGTGACCGTCTCAGTCGCTGTTTTCGGTCCAAGGGATTTTACTACTTTTTATTAGTGACTGTTTCAGTCGGTATTTTCGGTCCAACTGATTTTACTACTTTTTACTATTGACCGTTTCAGTTGCTGTTTTGGGTCCAACGGATTTTACTACTTTTTGCTAGTGACTGTTTCAGTCGCTATTTTCGGTTCAACTAATTTTACTACTTTTTACTAGTGACTGTTTCAGTCGCTATTTTCGGTCCAACTGATTTTATTGCTTTTTACTACTGACTGTTTCAGTCGCTATTTTCGGTCCAATTGATTTTACTACTTTTTACTACTGATTGTTTCAGTCGCTGTTTTCGGTTAAACTGATTTTACTACTTTTTACTAGTGACTGTTTCAGTCGCTATTTTCGGTCCAACTGATTTTATTACTTTTTACTACTGACTGTTTCAGTCGCTATTTTCGGTCCAACTGATTTTACTACTCTTTTCTAGTGACTGTTTCAGTCGCTGTTTTGGGTCCAACGGATTTTACTACTTTTTACTAGTGACTGTTTCAGTCGCTGTTTTGGGTCCAACGGATTTTACTACTTTTTGCTAGTGACTGTTTCAGTCGCTATTTTCGGTTCAACTGATTTTACTACTTTTTACTAGTGACTGTTTCAGTCGCTATTTTCGGTCCAACTGATTTTATTGCTTTTTACTACTGACTGTTTCAGTCGCTATTTTCGGTCCAGTTTATTTTACTACTTTTTACTACTTATTGTTTCAGTCGCTGTTTTAGGTTAAACTGATTTTACTACTTTTTGCTAGTGACTGTTTCAGTCGCTATTTTCTGTCCAAGTGATTTTATTACTTTTTACTACTGACTGTTTCAGTCGCTATTTTCGGTCCAACTGATTTTACTACTCTTCTCTAATGACTGTTTCAGTCGCTGTTTTGGGTCCAACTGATTTTACTACTTTTTACTAGTGACTGTTTCAGTCGCTGTTTTGGGTCCAACGGATTTTACTACTTTTTGCTAGTGACTGTTTCAGTCGCTATTTTCGGTTCAACTGATTTTACTACTTTTTACTAGTGACTGTTTCAGTCGCTATTTTCGGTCCAACTGATTTTATTGCTTTTTATTACTGACTGTTTCAGTCGCTATTTTCGGTTCAACTGATTTTACTACTTTTAACTAGTGACTGTTCAGTCGCTATTTTCGGTCCAACTGATTTTATTACTTTTTCTACTGACTGTTTCAGTCGCTATTTTCGGTCCAACTGATTTTACTACTCTTTTCTAGTGACTGTTTCAGTCGGTATTTTCGGTCCAACTGATTTTACTACGTTTTACTAGCGACGGTTTCAGCCGCTATTTTCGGTCCAACTGATTTTACTACTTTTTACTTGTGACTGTTTCAGTCGCTGTTTTGGGTCCAACTGATTTTACTACTTTTTACTAGTGACTGTTTCAATCGCTCTTTTCGGTCCAACGGATTTTACTACTTTTTATTAGTGACTGTTTCAGTCGGTATTGTCGGTCCAACTGATTTTACTATTTTTACTAGTGACTGTTTCAGTCGCTGTTTTGGGTCCAACGGATTTTACTACTTTTTGCTAGTGACTGTTTCAGTCGCTATTTTCGGTTAAACTGATTTTACTACTTTTTACTAGTGACTGTTTCAATCGCTCTTTTCGGTCCAACGGATTTTACTACTTTTTATTAGTAACCGTCTCAGTCGCTGATTTCGGTCCAACGGATTTTACTACTTTTTATTAGTGACTGTTTCAGTCGGTATTTTCGGTCCAACTGATTTTACTACTTTTTACTAGTGACTGTTTCAGTCGCTGTTTTGGGTCCAACGGATTTTACTACTTTTTACTAGTTACTGTTTCAGTCGCTATTTTCGGTCCAACTGATTTTACTACTTTTTACTAGTGACTGTTTCAATCGCTCTTTTCGGTCCAATGGATTTTACTACTTTTTATTAGTAACCGTCTCAGTCGCTGTTTTCGGTCCAACGGATTTTACTACTTTTTATTAGTGACTGTTTCAGTCGGTATTTTCGGTCCAACTGATTTTACTACTTTTTACTAGTGACTATTTCAGTCGCTGTTTTGGGTCCAACTGATTTTACTACTTTTTACTTGTGACTGTTTCAGTCGCTGTTTTCGGTCCAACTGATTTTATTACTTTTTACTTCTGATTGTTTCAGTCGCTATTTTCGGTCCAACTGATTTTACTACTTTTTTCTAGTGACTGTTTCAGTCGCTGTTTTGGGTCCAACTGATTTTACTACTTTTTACTAGTGACTGTTTCAGTCGCTATTTTCGGCCCAACTGATTTTACTACGTTTTACTGGTGACTGTTTCAGTCGCTATTTTCGGTTCAACTGATTTTACTACATTTTTCTAGTGACTGTTTCAGTCGCTGTTTTGGGTCCAACGGATTTTACTACTTTTTACTAGTGACTGTTTCAGTCGCTGGTTTTGGTTCAACTGATTTTATTACTTTTTACTAGTGACTGTTTCAGTCGCTATTTTCGGTCCAACTAATTTTACTACTTTTTATTAGTGACTGTTTCAGTCGGTATTTTCGGTCCAACTGATTTTACTACTTTTTACTAGTGACCGTTTCAGTTGCTGTTTTGGGTCCAACGGATTTTACTACTTTTTGCTAGTGACTGTTTCAGTCGCTATTTTCGGTTCAACTAATTTTACTACTTTTTACTAGTGACTGTTTCAGTCGCTATTTTCGGTCCAACTGATTTTATTGCTTTTTACTACTGACTGTTTCAGTCGCTATTTTCGGTCCAATTGATTTTACTACTTTTTACTACTGATTGTTTCAGTCGCTGTTTTCGGTTAAACTGATTTTACTACTTTTTACTAGTGACTGTTTCAGTCGCTATTTTCGGTCCAACTGATTTTATTACTTTTTACTACTGACTGTTTCAGTCGCTATTTTCGGTCCAACTGATTTTACTACTCTTTTCTAGTGACTGTTTCAGTCGCTGTTTTGGGTCCAACGGATTTTACTACTTTTTACTAGTGACTGTTTCAGTCGGTATTTTCGGTCCAACTGATTTTACTATTTTTTATTAGTGACCGTCTCAGTCGCTGTTTTCGGTCCAACGGATTTTACTACTTTTTATTAGTGACTGTTTCAGTCGGTATTTTCGGTCCAACTGATTTTACTACTTTTTACTAGTGACTGTTTCAGTCGCTGTTTTGGGTCCAACGGATTTTACTACTTTTTGCTAGTGACTGTTTCAGTCGCTATTTTCGGTTCAACTGATTTTACTACTTTTAACTAGTGACTGTTCAGTCGCTATTTTCGGTCCAACTGATTTCATTACTTTTTACTACTGACTGTTTCAGTCGCTATTTTCGGTCCAACTGATTTTACTACTCTTTTCTAGTGACTGTTTCAGTCGGTATTTTCGGTCCAACTGATTTTACTACTTTTTACTAGTGACTGTTTCAGTCGCTGTTTTGGGTCCAACGGATTTTACTACGTTTTACTAGCGACGGTTTCAGCCGCTATTTTCGGTCCAACTGATTTTACTACTTTTTACTTGTAACTGTTTCAGTCGCTGTTTTGGGTCCAACTGATTTTACTACTTTTTACTAGTGACTGTTTCAATCGCCTTTTTCGGTCCAACGGATTTTACTACTTTTTATTAGTGACCGTCTCAGTCGCTGTTTTCGGTCCAACGGATTTTAATACTTTTTATTAGTGACTGTTTTAGTCGGTATTGTCGGTCCAACTGATTTTACTACTTTTTACTAGTGACTGTTTCAGTCGCTGTTTTGGGTCCAACGGATTTTACTACTTTTTGCTAGTGACTGTTTCAGTCGCTATTTTCGGTTCAACTGATTTTACTACTTTTTACTAGTGACTGTTCAGTCGCTATTTTCGGTCCAACTGATTTTATTACTTTTTACTACTGACTGTTTCAGTCGCTATTTTCGGTCCAACTGATTTTACTACTCTTTTCTAGTGACTGTTTCAGTCGCTGTTTTCGGCCCAACTGATTTTACTACGTTTTACTGGTGACTGTTTCAGTCGCTATTTTCGATTCAACTGATTTTACTACTTTTTACTAGTGACTGTTTCAGTCGCTATTTTCGGTCCAACTGATTTTATTACTTTTTACTACTGACTGTTTCAGTCGCTATTTTCGGTCCAACTGATTTTACTACTCTTTTCTAGTGACTGTTTCAGTCGGTATTTTCGGTCCAACTGATTTTACTACTTTTTACTAGTGACTGTTTCAGTCGCAGTTTTGGGTCCAACTGATTTTACTACTTTTCATTAGTGACTGTTTTAGTCGCTGTTTTCGGTCCAACTGATTTTACTACTTTTTACTAGTGACTGTTTCAGTCGCTGTTTTGGGTCCAACGGATTTTACTACTTTTTGCTAGTGACTGTTTCAGTCGCTATTTTCGGTTCAACTGATTTTACTACTTTTTACTAGTGACTGTTCAGTCGCTATTTTCGGTCCAACTGATTTTATTACTTTTTACTACTGACTGTTTCAGTCGCTATTTTCGGTCCAACTGATTTTACTACTCTTTCCTAGTGACTGTTTCAGTCGCTGGTTTCGGTCCAACTGATTATAATAGTTTTTACTACTGACTGTTTCAGTCGCTATTTTCGGTCCAACTGATTTTACTACTCTTTTCTAGTGACTGTTTCAGTCGGTATTTTCGGTCCAACTGATTTTACTACTTTTTATTAGTGACTGTTTCAGTCGGTATTTTCGGTCCAACTGATTTTACTACTTTTTACTAGTGACTGTTTCAGTCGCTGTTTTGGGTCCAACGGATTTTACTACTTTTTGCTAGTGACTGTTTCAGTCGCTATTTTCGGTTCAACTGATTTTACTACTTTTAACTAGTGACTGTTTCAGTCGCTATTTTCGGTCCAACTGATTTCATTACTTTTTACTACTGACTGTTTCAGTCGCTATTTTCGGTCCAACTGATTTTACTACTCTTTTTTAGTGACTGTTTCAGTCGGTATTTTCGGTCCAACTGATTTTACTACATTTTACTAGTGACTGTTTCAGTCGCTGTTTTGGGTCCAACGGATTTTACTACGTTTTACTAGCGACGGTTTCAGCCGCTATTTTCGGTCCAACTGATTTTACTACTTTTTATTAGTGACCGTCTCAGTCGCTGTTTTCGGTCCAACGGATTTTAATACTTTTTATTAGTGACTGTTTTAGTCGGTATTGTCGGTCCAACTGATTTTACTACTTTTTACTAGTGACTCTTTCAGTCGCTGTTTTGGGTCCAACGGATTTTACTACTTTTTGCTAGTGACTGTTTCAGTCGCTATTTTCGGTTCAACTGATTTTACTACTTTTTACTAGTGACTGTTCAGTCGCTATTTTCGGTCCAACTGATTTTATTACTTTTTACTACTGACTGTTTCAGTCGCTATTTTCGGTCCAACTGATTTTACTACTCTTTCCTAGTGACTGTTTCAGTCGCTGGTTTCGGTCCAACTGATTATAATAGTTTTTACTACTGACTGTTTCAGTCGCTATTTTCGGTCCAACTGATTTTACTACTCTTTTCTAGTGACTGTTTCAGTCGGTATTTTCGGTCCAACTGATTTTACTACTTTTTATTAGTGACTGTTTCAGTCGGTATTTTCGGTCCAACTGATTTTACTACTTTTTACTAGTGACTGTTTCAGTCGCTGTTTTGGGTCCAACGGATTTTACTACTTTTTGCTAGTGACTGTTTCAGTCGCTATTTTCGGTTCAACTGATTTTACTACTTTTAACTAGTGACTGTTCAGTCGCTATTTTCGGTCCAACTGATTTCATTACTTTTTACTACTGACTGTTTCAGTCGCTATTTTCGGTCCAACTGATTTTACTACTCTTTTTTAGTGACTGTTTCAGTCGGTATTTTCGGTCCAACTGATTTTACTACATTTTACTAGTGACTGTTTCAGTCGCTGTTTTGGGTCCAACGGATTTTACTACGTTTTACTAGCGACGGTTTCAGCCGCTATTTTCGGTCCAACTGATTTTACTACTTTTTATTAGTGACCGTCTCAGTCGCTGTTTTCGGTCCAACGGATTTTAATACTTTTTATTAGTGACTGTTTTAGTCGGTATTGTCGGTCCAACTGATTTTACTACTTTTTACTAGTGACTCTTTCAGTCGCTGTTTTGGGTCCAACGGATTTTACTACTTTTTGCTAGTGACTGTTTCAGTCGCTATTTTCGGTTCAACTGATTTTACTACTTTTTACTAGTGACTGTTCAGTCGCTATTTTCGGTCCAACTGATTTTATTACTTTTTACTACTGACTGTTTCAGTCGCTATTTTCGGTCCAACTGATTTTACTACTCTTTTCTAGTGACTGTTTCAGTCGCTGTTTTCGGCCCAACTGATTTTACTACGTTTTACTGGTGACTGTTTCAGTCGCTATTTTCGATTCAACTGATTTTACTACTTTTTACTAGTGACTGTTTCAGTCGCTATTTTCGGTCCAACTGATTTTATTACTTTTTACTACTGACTGTTTCAGTCGCTATTTTCGGTCCAACTGATTTTACTACTCTTTTCTAGTGACTGTTTCAGTCGGTATTTTCGGTCCAACTGATTTTACTACTTTTTACTAGTGACTGTTTCAGTCGCTGTTTTGGGTCCAACTGATTTTACTACTTTTCATTAGTGACTGTTTTAGTCGCTGTTTTCGGTCCAACTGATTTTACTACTTTTTTCTAGTGACTGTTTCAGTCGCTGGTTTCGGTCCAACTGATTATACTAGTTTTTACTAGTGACTGTTTCAGTCGCTAGTAAAAAGTAGTAAACAGTAGTTGTTTTGGGTCCAACGGATTTTACTTCTTTTTACTAGTGACTGTTTCACTCGCTGTTTTCGGTCCAACGAATTTTACTACTTTATACTATTGACTGTTTCACTCGCTATTTTCGTTCCAACTGATTTTACTACTTTTCATTAGTGACTGTTTTAGTCGCTGTTTTCGGTCCAACTGATTTTACTACTTTTTACTAGTGACTGTTTCAGTCGCTCTTTTCGGTCCAACTGATTTTACTACTTTTCATTAGTGACTGTTTCAGTCGCTGGTTTCGGTCCAACTGATTATACTACTTTTTACTAGTGACTGTTTCAGTCGCTAGTAAAAAGTAGTAAAAAAGTAGTTGTTTTGGGTCCAACGGATTTTACTTCTTTTTACTAGTGACTGTTTCACTCGCTGTTTTCGGTCCAACGAATTTTATTACTTTTTACTATTGACTGTTTCAGTCGCTGTTTTCGGTTAAACTGATTTTACTACTATTTGCTAGTGACTGTTTGAGTCGCTGGTTTCGGTTCAACTGATTTTATTACTTTTTACTAGCGGCGGTTTCAGCCGCTATTTTCGGTCCAACTGATTTTACCACTTTTTACTTGTGACTGTTTCAGTCGCTGTTTTGGGTCCAACGGATTTTACTACTTTTTACTAGTTACTGTTTCAGTCGCTATTTTCGGTCCAACTGATTTTACTACTTTTTACTAGTGACTGTTTCAGTCGCTCTTTTCGGTCCAACGGATTTTACTACTTTTTATTAGTGACCGTCTCAGTCGCTGTTTTCGGTCCAACGGATTTTACTACTTTTTGCTAGTGACTGTTTCAGTCGCTATTTTCGGTCCAACTGATTTTACTACTTTTTGCTAGTGACTGTTTCAGTCGCTATTTCCGGTCCAACTGATTTTATTACTTTTTACTACTGATTGTTTCAGTCGCTATTTTCGGTCCAACTGATTTTACTACTTTTTTCTAGTGACTGTTTCAGTCGCTGTTTTGGGTCCAACTGATTTTACTACGTTTTACTGGTGACTGTTTCAGTCGCTGTTTTGGGTCCAACGGATTTTACTACTTTTTACTAGTGACTGTTTCAGTCGCTGTTTTCGGTCCAACGGATTTTACTACTTTTTACTAGTTACTGTTTCAGTCGCTATTTTAGGTCCAACTGATTTTACTACTTTTTACTAGTGACTGTTTCAATCGCTCTTTTCGGTCCAACGGATTTTACTACTTTTTATTAGTGACAGTCTCAGTCGCTGTTTTCGGTCCAACGGATTTTACTACTTTTTATTAGTGACTGTTTCAGTCGGTATTTTCGGTCCAACTGATTTTACTACTTTTTACTTGTGACTGTTTCAGTCGCTGTTTTCGGTTAAACTGATTTTACTACTATTTGCTAGTGACTGTTTGAGTCGCTGGTTTCGGTCCAACTGATTTTAATACTTTTTACTAGCGACCGTTTCAGCCCCTATTTTCGGTCCAACTGATTTTACCACTTTTTACTTGTGACTGTTTCAGTCGCTGTTTTGGGTCCAACGGATTTTACTACTTTTTACTAGTTACTGTTTCAGTCGCTATTTTCGGTCCAACTGATTTTACTAATTTTTACTAGTGACTGTTTCAATCGCTCTTTTCGGTCCAGCGGATTTTACTGCTTTTTATTAGTGACCGTCTCAGTCGCTGTTTTCGGTCCAACGGATTTTACTACTTTTTATTAGTGACTGTTTCAGTCGGTATTTTCGGTCCAACTGATTTTACTACTTTTTGCTAGTGACTGTTTCAGTCGCGATTTTCGGTCCAACGGATTTTACTACTTTTTTCTAGTGACTGTTTCAGTCGCTGGTTTCGGTCCAACTGATTATACTAGTTTTTACTAGTGACTGTTTCAGTCGCTAGTAAAAAGTAGTAAACAGTAGTTGTTTTGGGTCCAACGGATTTTACTTCTTTTTACTAGTGACTGTTTCACTCGCTGTTTTCGGTCCAACGAATTTTACTACTTTTTACTATTGACTGTTTCACTCGCTATTTTCGTTCCAACTGATTTTACTACTTTTCATTAGTAACTGTTTTAGTCGCTGTTTTCGGTCCAACTGATTTTACTACTTTTTACTAGTGACTGTTTCAGTCGCTCTTTTCGGTCCAACTGATTTTACTACTTTTCATTAGTGACTGTTTCAGTCGCTGGTTTCGGTCCAACTGATTATACTACTTTTTACTAGTGACTGTTTCAGTCGCTAGTAAAAAGTAGTAAAAATGTAGTTGTTTTGGGTCCAACGGATTTTACTTCTTTTTACTAGTGACTGTTTCACTCGCTGTTTTCGGTCCAACGAATTTTATTACTTTTTACTATTGACTGTTTCAGTCGCTGTTTTCGGTTAAACTGATTTTACTACTATTTGCTAGTGACTGTTTGAGTCGCTGGTTTCGGTTCAACTGATTTTATTACTTTTTACTAGCGACGGTTTCAGCCGCTATTTTCGGTCCAACTGATTTTACCACTTTTTACTTGTGACTGTTTCAGTCGCTGATTTGGGTCCAACGGATTTTACTACTTTTTACTAGTTATTGTTTCAGTCGCTATTTTCGGTCCAACTGATTTTACTACTTTTTACTAGTGACAGTTTCAGTCGCTCTTTTCGGTCCAACGGATTTTACTACTTTTTATTAGTGACCGTCTCAGTCGCTGTTTTCGGTCCAACGGATTTTACTACTTTTTGCTAGTGACTGTTTCAGTCGCTATTTTCGGTCCAACTGATTTTACTACTTTTTGCTAGTGACTGTTTCAGTCGCTATTTTCGGTCCAACTGATTTTACTACTCTTTACTAGTGACTGTTTCAGTCGCTATTTTCGGTCCAACTGATTTTATTACTTTTTTCTAGTGACTGTTTCAGTCGCTGTTTTGGGTCCAACTGATTTTACTACGTTTTACTGGTGACTGTTTCAGTCGCTGTTTTGGGTCCAACGGATTTTACTACTTTTTACTAGTGACTGTTTCAGTCGCTGTTTTCGGTCCAACGGATTTTACTACTTTTTACTAGTTACTGTTTCAGTCGCTATTTTCGGTCCAACTGATTTTACTACTTTTTACTAGTGACTGTTTCAATCTCTCTTTTCGGTCCAACGGATTTTACTACTTTTTATTAGTGACAGTCTCAGTCGCTGTTTTCGGTCCAACGGATTTTACTACTTTTTATTAGTGACTGTTTCAGTCGGTATTTTCGGTCCAACTGATTTTACTACTTTTTACTTGTGACTGTTTCAGTCGCTGTTTTCGGTTAAACTGATTTTACTACTATTTGCTAGTGACTGTTTGAGTCGCTGGTTTCGGTCCAACTGATTTTAATACTTTTTACTAGCGACCTTTTCAGCCGCTATTTTCGGTCCAACTGATTTTACCACTTTTTACTTGTGACTGTTTCAGTCGCTGTTTTGGGTCCAACTGATTTTACTACTTTTTGCTAGTGACTGTTTCAGTCGCGATTTTCGGTCCCACTGATTTTACTACTTTTTGCTAGTGACTGTTTCAGTCGCTATTTTCGGTCCAACTGATTTTACTACTTTTTACTAGTGACTGTTTCAGTCGCTATTTTCGGTCCAACTGACTTTATTACTTTTTACTACTGATTGTTTCAGTCGCTATTTTCGGTCCAACTGATTTTACTACTTTTTTCTAGTGACTGTTTCAGTCGCTGTTTTGGGTCCAACGGATTTTACTACTTTTTACTAGTGACTGTTTCAGTCTCTATTTTCGGTCCAACTGATTTTACTACGTTTTACTGGTGACTGTTTCAGTCGCTGTTTTGGGTCCAACGGATTTTACTACTTTTTACTAGTGACTGTTTCAGTCGCTGTTTTCGGTCCAACGGATTTTACTACTTTTTACTAGTTACTGTTTCAGTCGCTATTTTCGGTCCAACTGATTTTACTACTTTTTACTAGTGACTGTTTCAATCGCTCTTTTCGGTCCAGCGGATTTTACTACTTTTTATTAGTAACCGTCTCAGTCGCTGTTTTCGGTCCAACGGATTTTACTACTTTTTATTAGTGACTGTTTCAGTCGGTATTTTCGGTTCAACTGATTTTACTACTTTTTACGAGTGACTGTTTCAGTCGCTGTTTTGGGTCCAACTGATTTTACTACTTTTTACTTGTGACTGTTTCAGTCGCTGTTTTCGGTCCAACTGATTTTATTACTTTTTACTACTGATTGTTTCAGTCGCTATTTTCGGTCCAACTGATTTTACTACTTTTTTCTAGTGACTGTTTCAGTCGCTGTTTTGAGTCCAACTGATTTTACTACTTTTTACTAGTGACTGTTTCAGTCGCTATTTTCGGTCCAACTGATTTTATTACTTTTTACTACTGATTGTTTCAGTCGCTATTTTCGGTCCAACTGATTTTACTACTTATTTCTAGTGACTGTTTCAGTCGCTGTTTTGGGTTCAACGGATTTTACTACTTTTTACTAGTGACTGTTTCAGTCGCTGGTTTTTATTCAACTGATTTTATTACTTTTTACTAGTGACTGTTTCAGTCGCTATTTTCGGTCCAACTAATTTTACTACTTTTTATTAGTGACCGTCTCAGTCGCTGTTTTCGGTCCAAGGGATTTTACTACTTTCTATTAGTGACTGTTTCAGTCGGTATTTTCGGTCCAACTGATTTTACTACTTTTTACTAGTGACCGTTTCAGTTGCTGTTTTGGGTCCAACGGATTTTATTACTTTTTGCTAGTGACTGTTTCAGTCGCTATTTTCGGTTCAACTGATTTTACTACATTTTACTAGTGACTGTTTCAGTCGCTATTTTCGGTCCAACTGATTTTATTGCTTTTTACTACTGACTGTTTCAGTCGCTATTTTCGGTCCAATTGATTTTACTACTTTTTACTACTTATTGTTTCAGTCGCTGTTTCCGGTAAAACTGATTTTACTACTTTTTACTAGTGACTGTTTCAGTCGCTATTTTCGGTCCAACTGATTTTATTACTTTTTACTACTGACTGTTTCAGTCGCTATTTTCGGTCCAACTGATTTTACTACTCTTTTCTAGTGACTGTTTCAGTCGCTGTTTTGGGTCCAACGGATTTTACTGCTTTTTACTAGCGACTGTTTCAGTCGGTATTTTCGGTCCAACTGATTTTACTATTTTTTATTAGTGACCGTCTCAGTCGCTGTTTTCGGTCCAACGGATTTTACTACTTTTTATTAGTGACTGTTTCAGTCGGTATTTTCGGTCCAACTGATTTTACTACTTTTTACTAGTGACTGTTTCAGTCGCTGTTTTGGGTCCAACGGATTTTACTACTTTTTGCTAGTGACTGTTTCAGTCGCTATTTTCGGTTCAACTGATTTTACTACTTTTTACTAGTGACTGTTTCAGTCGCTATTTTCGGTCCAACTGATTTTATTGCTTTTTATTACTGACTGTTTCAATCGCTATTTTGGGTCCAATTGATTTTACTACTTCTTGCTAGTGACTGTTTCAGTCGCTATTTTCGGTTCAACTGATTTTACTACTTTTAACTAGTGACTGTTCAGTCGCTATTTTCGGTCCAACTGATTTTATTACTTTTTACTACTGACTGTTTCAGTCGCTATTTTCGGTCCAACTGATTTTACTACTTTTTTCTAGTGACTGTTTCAGTCGCTGTTTTGGGTCCAACTGATTTTACTACTTTTTACTAGTGACTGTTTCAGTCGCTATTTTCGGCCCAATTGATTTTACTACGTTTTACTGGTGACTGTTTCAGTCGCTATTTTCGGTTCAACTGATTTTACTACTTTTTACTAGTGACTGTTTCAGTCGCTATTTTCGGTCCAACTGATTTTATTACTTTTTACTACTGATTGTTTCAGTCGCTATTTTCGGTCCAACTGATTTTACTACTTTTTTCTAGTGACTGTTTCAGTCGCTGTTTTGGGTTCAACGGATTTTACTACTTTTTACTAGTGACTGTTTCAGTCGCTGGTTTTTATTCAACTGATTTTATTACTTTTTACTAGTGACTGTTTCAGTCGCTATTTTCGGTCCAACGGATTTTACTACTTTTTATTAGTGACCGTCTCAGTCGCTGTTTTCGGTCCAACGGATTTTACTACTTTTTGCTAGTGACTGTTTCAGTCGCTATTTTCGGTCCAACTGATTTTACTACTTTTTGCTAGTGACTGTTTCAGTCGCTATTTTCGGTCCAACTGATTTTACTACTCTTTACTAGTGACTGTTTCAGTCGCTATTTTCGGTCCAATTGATTTTATTACTTTTTACTACTGATTGTTTCAGTCGCTATTTTCGGTCCAACTGATTTTACTACTTTTTTCTAGTGACTGTTTCAGTCGCTGTTTTGGGTCCAACTGATTTTACTACGTTTTACTGGTGACTGTTTCAGTCGCTGTTTTGGGTCCAACGGATTTTACTACTTTTTACTAGTGACTGTTTCAGTCGCTGTTTTCGGTCCAACTGATTTTACTACTTTTTACTAGTGACTGTTTCAGTCGCTATTTTCGGTCCAACTGATTTTATTACTTTTTACTACTGACTGTTTCAGTCGCTATTTTCGGTCCAACTGATTTTACTACTCTTTTCTAGTGACTGTTTCAGTCGCTGTTTTGGGTCCAACGGATTTTACTGCTTTTTACTAGCGACTGTTTCAGTCGGTATTTTCGGTCCAACTGATTTTACTATTTTTTATTAGTGACCGTCTCAGTCGCTGTTTTCGGTCCAACGGATTTTACTACTTTTTATTAGTGACTGTTTCAGTCGGTATTTTCGGTCCAACTGATTTTACTACTTTTTACTAGTGACTGTTTCAGTCGCTGTTTTGGGTCCAACGGATTTTACTACTTTTTGCTAGTGACTGTTTCAGTCGCTATTTTCGGTTCAACTGATTTTACTACTTTTTACTAGTGACTGTTTCAGTCGCTATTTTCGGTCCAACTGATTTTATTGCTTTTTATTACTGACTGTTTCAATCGCTATTTTGGGTCCAATTGATTTTACTACTTCTTGCTAGTGACTGTTTCAGTCGCTATTTTCGGTTCAACTGATTTTACTACTTTTAACTAGTGACTGTTCAGTCGCTATTTTCGGTCCAACTGATTTTATTACTTTTTACTACTGACTGTTTCAGTCGCTATTTTCGGTCCAACTGATTTTACTACTTTTTTCTAGTGACTGTTTCAGTCGCTGTTTTGGGTCCAACTGATTTTACTACTTTTTACTAGTGACTGTTTCAGTCGCTATTTTCGGCCCAATTGATTTTACTACGTTTTACTGGTGACTGTTTCAGTCGCTATTTTCGGTTCAACTGATTTTACTACTTTTTACTAGTGACTGTTTCAGTCGCTATTTTCGGTCCAACTGATTTTATTACTTTTTACTACTGATTGTTTCAGTCGCTATTTTCGGTCCAACTGATTTTACTACTTTTTTCTAGTGACTGTTTCAGTCGCTGTTTTGGGTTCAACGGATTTTACTACTTTTTACTAGTGACTGTTTCAGTCGCTGGTTTTTATTCAACTGATTTTATTACTTTTTACTAGTGACTGTTTCAGTCGCTATTTTCGGTCCAACGGATTTTACTACTTTTTATTAGTGACCGTCTCAGTCGCTGTTTTCGGTCCAACGGATTTTACTACTTTTTGCTAGTGACTGTTTCAGTCGCTATTTTCGGTCCAACTGATTTTACTACTTTTTGCTAGTGACTGTTTCAGTCGCTATTTTCGGTCCAACTGATTTTACTACTCTTTACTAGTGACTGTTTCAGTCGCTATTTTCGGTCCAATTGATTTTATTACTTTTTACTACTGATTGTTTCAGTCGCTATTTTCGGTCCAACTGATTTTACTACTTTTTTCTAGTGACTGTTTCAGTCGCTGTTTTGGGTCCAACTGATTTTACTACGTTTTACTGGTGACTGTTTCAGTCGCTGTTTTGGGTCCAACGGATTTTACTACTTTTTACTAGTGACTGTTTCAGTCGCTGTTTTCGGTCCAACTGATTTTACTACTTTTTACTAGTGACAGTCTCAGTCGCTGTTTTCGGTTAAACTGATTTTACTACTATTTGCTAGTGACTGTTTGAGTCGCTGGTTTCGGTCCAACTGATTTTAATACTTTTTACTAGCGACCGTTTCAGCCGCTATTTTCGGTCCAACTGATTTTACCACTTTTTACTTGTGACTGTTTCAGTCGCTGTTTTGGGTCCAACGGATTTTACTACTTTTTACTAGTTACTGTTTCAGTCGCTATTTTCGGTCCAACTGATTTTACTAATTTTTAATAGTGACTGTTTCAATCGCTCTTTTCGGTCCAGCGGATTTTACTACTTTTTATTAGTGACCGTCTCAGTCGCTGTTTTCGGTCCAACGGATTTTACTACTTTTTATTAGTGACTGTTTCAGTCGGTATTTTCGGTCCAACTGATTTTACTACTTTTTGCTAGTGACTGTTTCAGTCGCGATTTTCGGTCCAACTGATTTTACTACTTTTTGCTAGTGACTGTTTCAGTCGCTATTTTCGGTCCAACTGATTTTACTACTTTTTACTAGTGACTGTTTCAGTCGCTATTTTCGGTCCAACTGACTTTATTACTTTTTACTACTGATTGTTTCAGTCGCTATTTTCGGTCCAACTGATTTTACTACTTTTTTCTAGTGACTGTTTCAGTCGCTGTTTTGGGTCCAACGGATTTTACTACTTTTTACTAGTGACTGTTTCAGTCTCTATTTTCGGTCCAA
Source organism: Rhynchophorus ferrugineus (assembly GCF_030347505.1). NCBI lineage: Eukaryota > Metazoa > Arthropoda > Insecta > Coleoptera > Curculionidae > Rhynchophorus > Rhynchophorus ferrugineus. The sequence goes on from NW_027472589.1 coordinate 19,168,557, forward strand.
CTGATTTTACTACGTTTTACTGGTGACTGTTTCAGTCGCTGTTTTGGGTCCAACGGATTTTACTACTTTTTACTAGTGACTGTTTCAGTCGCTGTTTTCGGTCCAACGGATTTTACTACTTTTTACTAGTTACTGTTTTAGTCGCTATTTTCGGTCAAACTGATTTTACTACTTTTTACTAGTGACTGTTTCAATCGCTCTTTTCGGTCCAACGGATTTTACTACTTTTTATTAGTAACCGTCTCAGTCGCTGTTTTCGGTCCAACGGATTTTACTACTTTTTACTAGTGACTGTTTCAGTCGCTGTTTTCGGTCCAACGGATTTTACTACTTTTTATTAGTTACTGTTTCAGTCGGTATTTTCGGTTCAACTGATTTTACTACTTTTTACGAGTGACTGTTTCAGTCGCTGTTTTGGGTCCAACTGATTTTACTACTTTTTACTTGTGACTGTTTCAGTCGCTGTTTTCGGTCCAACTGATTTTATTACTTTTTACTACTGATTGTTTCAGTCGCTATTTTCGGTCCAACTGATTTTACTACTTTTTTCTAGTGACTGTTTCAGTCGCTGTTTTGGGTCCAACTGATTTTACTACTTTTTATTAGTTACTGTTTCAGTCGGTATTTTCGGTTCAACTGATTTTACTACTTTTTACTAGTGACTGTTTCAGTCGCTGTTTTGGGTCCAACTGATTTTACTACTTTTTACTTGTGACTGTTTCAGTCGCTGTTTTCGGTCCAACTGATTTTATTACTTTTTACTACTGATTGTTTCAGTCGCTATTTTCGGTCCAACTGATTTTACTACTTTTTTCTAGTGACTGTTTCAGTCGCTGTTTTGGGTCCAACTGATTTTACTACTTTTTACTAGTGACTGTTTCAGTCGCTATTTTCGGTCCAACTGATTTTATTACTTTTTACTACTGATTGTTTCAGTCGCTATTTTCGGTCCAACTGATTTTACTACTTTTTTCTAGTGACTGTTTCAGTCGCTGTTTTGGGTTCAACGGATTTTACTACTTTTTACTAGTGACTGTTTCAGTCGCTGGTTTTTATTCAACTGATTTTATTACTTTTTACTAGTGACTGTTTCAGTCACTATTTTCGGTCCAACTAATTTTACTACTTTTTATTAGTGACCGTCTCAGTCGCTGTTTTCGGTCCAAGGGATTTTATTACTTTATGCTAGTGACTGTTTCAGTCGCTATTTTCGGTTCAACTGATTTTACTACATTTTACTAGTGACTGTTTCAGTCGCTATTTTCGGTCCAACTGATTTTATTGCTTTTTACTACTGACTGTTTCAGTCGCTATTTTCGGTCCAATTGATTTTACTACTTTTTACTACTTATTGTTTCAGTCGCTGTTTCCGGTTAAACTGATTTTACTACTTTTTACTAGTGACTGTTTCAGTCGCTATTTTCGGTCCAACTGATTTTATTACTTTTTACTACTGACTGTTTCAGTCGCTATTTTCGGTCCAACTGATTTTACTACTCTTTTCTAGTGACTGTTTCAGTCGCTGTTTTGGGTCCAACGGATTTTACTGCTTTTTACTAGCGACTGTTTCAGTCGGTATTTTCGGTCCAACTGATTTTACTATTTTTTATTAGTGACCGTCTCAGTCGCTGTTTTCGGTCCAACGGATTTTACTACTTTTTATTAGTGACTGTTTCAGTCGGTATTTTTGGTCCAACTGATTTTACTACTTTTTACTAGTGACTGTTTCAGTCGCTGTATTGGGTCCAACGGATTTTACTACTTTTTGCTAGTGACTGTTTCAGTCGCTATTTTCGGTTCAACTGATTTTACTACTTTTTACTAGTGACTGTTTCAGTCGCTATTATCGGTCCAACTGATTTTATTGCTTTTTATTACTGACTGTTTCAATCGCTATTTTGGGTCCAATTGATTTTACTACTTCTTGCTAGTGACTGTTTCAGTCGCTATTTTCGGTTCAACTGATTTTACTACTTTTAACTAGTGACTGTTCAGTCGCTATTTTCGGTCCAACTGATTTTATTACTTTTTACTACTGACTGTTTCAGTCGCTATTTTCGGTTCAACTGATTTTACTACTTTTTACTAGTGACTGTTTCAGTCGCTGTTTTGGGTCCAACTGATTTTACTAATTTTTACTAGTGACTGTTTCAATCGCTCTTTTCGGTCCAACGGATTTTACTACTTTTTATTAGTGACCGTCTCAGTCGCTGTTTTCGGTCCAACGGATTTTACTACTTTTTATTAGTGACTGTTTCAGTCGGTATTTTCGGTCCAACTGATTTTACTACTTTTTACTTCTGACTGTTTCAGTCGCTGTTTTGGGTCCAACTGATTTTACTAATTTTTACTAGTGACTGTTTCAATCGCTCTTTTCGGTCCAACGGATTTTACTACTTTTTATTAGTGACCGTCTCAGTTGCTGTTTTCGGTCCAACGGATTTTACTACTTTTTATTAGTGACTGTTTCAGTCGGTATTTTCGGTCCAACTGATTTTACTACTTTTTGCTAGTGACTGTTTCAGTCGCGATTTTCGGTCCAACTGATTTTACTACTTTTTGCTAGTGACTGTTTCAGTCGCTATTTTCGGTCCAACTGATTTTACTACTTTTTACTAGTGACTGTTTCAGTCGCTATTTTCGGTCCAACTGACTTTATTACTTTTTACTACTGATTGTTTCAGTCGCTATTTTCGGTCCAACTGATTTTAATACTTTTTTCTAGTGACTGTTTCAGTCGCTGTTTTGGGTCCAACGGATTTTACTACTTTTTACTAGTGACTGTTTCAGTCTCTATTTTCGGTCCAACTGATTTTACTACGTTTTACTGGTGACTGTTTCAGTCGCTGTTTTGGGTCCAACGGATTTTACTACTTTTTACTAGTGACTGTTTCAGTCGCTGTTTTCGGTCCAACGGATTTTACTACTTTTTACTAGTGACTGTTTCAATCGCTCTTTTCGGTCCAACGGATTTTACTACTTTTTATTAGTAACCGTCTCAGTCGCTGTTTTCGGTCCAACGGATTTTACTACTTTTTATTAGTGACTGTTTCAGTCGGTATTTTCGGTTCAACTGATTTTACTACTTTTTACGAGTGACTGTTTCAGTCGCTGTTTTGGGTCCAACTGATTTTATTACTTTTTACTAGTGACTGTTTCAGTCGCTATTTTCGGTCCAACTGATTTTACTACTTTTTATTAGTGACTGTTTCAGTCGGTATTTTCGGTCCAACTGATTTTACTACTTTTTGCTAGTGACAGTTTCAGTCGCTATTTTCGGTTAAACTGATTTTACTACATTTTACTAGTGACTGTTTCAGTCGCTGTTTTGGGTCCAACGGATTTTACTACGTTTTACTAGCGACGGTTTCAGCCGCTATTTTCGGTCCAACTGATTTTACTACTTTTTACTTGTGACTGTTTCAGTCGCTGTTTTGGGTCCAACTGATTTTACTACTTTTTACTAGTGACTGTTTCAATCGCCTTTTTCGGTCCAACGGATTTTACTACTTTTTATTAGTGACCGTCTCAGTCGCTGTTTTCGGTCCAACGGATTTTAATACTTTTTATTAGTGACTGTTTTAGTCGGTATTGTCGGTCCAACTGATTTTACTACTTTTTACTAGTGACTCTTTCAGTCGCTGTTTTGGGTCCAACGGATTTTACTACTTTTTGCTAGTGACTGTTTCAGTCGCTATTTTCGGTTCAACTGATTTTACTACTTTTTACTAGTGACTGTTTCAGTCGCTGGTTTTGGTTCAACTGATTTTATTACTTTTTACTAGTGACTGTTTTAGTCGCTATTTTCGGTCCAACTGATTTTACTACTTTTTATTAGTGACTGTTTAAGTCGGTATTTTCAGTCCAACTGATTTTACTACTTTTTACTAGTGACTGTTTCAGTCGCTGTTTTGGGTCCAACGGATTTTACTACTTTTGCTAGTGACTGTTTCAGTCGCTATTTTCGGTTCAACTGATTTTACTACTTTTTACTAGTGACTGTTTCAGTCGCTGTTTTGGGTCCAACGGATTTTACTACTTTTGCTAGTGACTGTTTCAGTCGCTATTTTCGGTCCAACGGATTTTACTACTTTTTTCTAGTGACTGTTTCAGTCGCTGGTTTCGGTCCAACTGATTATACTAGTTTTTACTAGTGACTGTTTCAGTCGCTAGTAAAAAGTAGTAAACAGTAGTTGTTTTGGGTCCAACGGATTTTACTTCTTTTTACTAGTGACTGTTTCACTCGCTGTTTTCGGTCCAACGAATTTTACTACTTTTTACTATTGACTGTTTCACTCGCTATTTTCGTTCCAACTGATTTTACTACTTTTCATTAGTAACTGTTTTAGTCGCTGTTTTCGGTCCAACTGATTTTACTACTTTTTACTAGTGACTGTTTCAGTCGCTCTTTTCGGTCCAACTGATTTTACTACTTTTCATTAGTGACTGTTTCAGTCGCTGGTTTCGGTCCAACTGATTATACTACTTTTTACTAGTGACTGTTTCAGTCGCTAGTAAAAAGTAGTAAAAATGTAGTTGTTTTGGGTCCAACGGATTTTACTTCTTTTTACTAGTGACTGTTTCACTCGCTGTTTTCGGTCCAACGAATTTTATTACTTTTTACTATTGACTGTTTCAGTCGCTGTTTTCGGTTAAACTGATTTTACTACTATTTGCTAGTGACTGTTTGAGTCGCTGGTTTCGGTTCAACTGATTTTATTACTTTTTACTAGCGGCGGTTTCAGCCGCTATTTTCGGTCCAACTGATTTTACCACTTTTTACTTGTGACTGTTTCAGTCGCTGTTTTGGGTCCAACGGATTTTACTACTTTTTACTAGTTACTGTTTCAGTCGCTATTTTCGGTCCAACTGATTTTACTAATTTTTAATAGTGACTGTTTCAATCGCTCTTTTCGGTCCAGCGGATTTTACTACTTTTTATTAGTGACCGTCTCAGTCGCTGTTTTCGGTCCAACGGATTTTACTACTTTTTATTAGTGACTGTTTCAGTCGGTATTTTCGGTCCAACGGATTTTACTACTTTTTATTAGTGAGTTTCAGTCGGTATTGTCGGTCCAACTGATTTTACTACTTTTTACTAGTTACTGTTTCAGTCGCTATTTTCGGTCCAACTGATTTTACTACTTTTTACTAGTGACTGTTCAGTCGCTATTTTGGGTATAACTGATTTTACTACTCTTTTCTAGTGACTGTTTCAGTCGCTGTTTTCGGCCCAACTGATTTTACTACTTTTTATTAGTGAGTTTCAGTCGGTATTGTCGGTCCAACTGATTTTACTGCTTTTTACTAGTGACTGTTTCAGTCGCTATTTTCGGTCCAACTGATTTTACTACTTTTTACTAGTGACTGTTTCAATCTCTCTTTTCGGTCCAACGGATTTTACTACTTTTTATTAGTGACCGTCTCAGTCGCTGTTTTCGGTCCAACGGATTTTACTACTTTTTATTAGTGAGTTTCAGTCGGTATTGTCGGTCCAACTGATTTTACTGCTTTTTACTAGTGACTGTTTCAGTCGCTATTTTCGGTTCAACTGATTTTACTACTTTTTACTAGTGACTGTTCAGTCGCTGTTTTCGGCCCAACTGATTTTACTACGTTTTTTTTTTTTTTTTTTTTTTTTGTTCTGGCCTAAAAACCAGGCGGTGGAATGCATGACGCATACCTGGTCGCGGAGACTTGCCCTGGAGTGACAGGTTGGACCGGGTTATGTGGGACTGCCTCTGGGCTTACCAATACACTAAACCGAAACCGCCTCACAGTTGACCCCTGTGGATCACTACTGCTACTGCATTAAATTTGGGGATATGGCACCCGCTGATCGGGCAGCCGTTATTGGGCACGAGAGCCCGGCGATTCTATTGATTCGCGAACCTGAGTTAACACACAACTGGGTACTGTTGTATGGGGGCAAAAGTTATGACTGTAGCGACGGATGAGGTCGTTTCAGCCTGGAAAAGGGGGAGAGCTTAGCGGTGACGCGGTGCTAAGCTCCCAGCATGTCGACCAGCTCGCGAACAAGCGCGTTTTCAGAAGAACTTGAGCTGAGTTGTTGTTTGTGGAATGATTGAGATATGAAGTGCTTGATTTCTGGAGTGTCAGTTTCCCTATGGATTTGATTATTTCTGACAAACCATGGAGCGTTTAATATTCTCCTGAGGAGCTTATTTTGGAAAACTTGAAGCCGTTTGACCTGGTTGGGTGTAACAAACTTGAAGTAGACATTAGATCCGTAGAGGAGTACGGACCGAATTAACATCTTGTAAAATAAGCATTTGATGGAGATGGGAAGCCTGCTAGAAGGGCAGATCAGAGGAGATAGCAGGTTTGCTATCCCCGAACCTTTTTGGATTGCTTTCTGGATTTGGGAATGCCAACCGAACCGCCGGTCGAAGTGAAGACCTAGGTACGTGACGTTATCCAGCCATGGAATTATTGCGGTGTCGATCTTAAGTTGCGAGACGCGCAGTGCGTAACGCTTCTTGTGGAAAATGATGGCCTGGGTTTTCAGGGGGTTGATTTGCAACCTCCAGAATTTGAACCACTTGACCGCATGATCGAGCTGCTTCTGTAAACGCTCATGAATTGTAACTTCGAACCTGGCGGCCGTGAAGAAAGCAGTGTCGTCAGCGTAAAAAGGCGACGTCAATATGCTCTTTTCTCGGCATATCTGAAATAAAGAGATTAAATAAGGCTGGGGCCAGCGGGGAACCTTGAGGTACGCCAGCATCGATTTGTTTACGACTGGAAAGTGACGCCCTGATCTTGACCTGGAAAGATCTGTCCGAGAGATAGGACTTGATGAGAGCGGTTAGGTCTTCTGGGAGGCCTAACCGCACGCACTTTGCGAACAATCCGTCGTGCCAGACCTTGTCGAAGGCTTTGGTTAGGTCCAGAAGAACTGCTCCAAGCTTCTTACGTTGGTCAAGAGCATGATGGATGTGTGCAGCCAGACGGGAAGCTTGATGGACGGATGAGTGGTGAGCGCGAAAGCCGAATTGTTCATCTGGAATGATGTTGTTTTCCTTTGTGAAAGAGTTGAGAGCGTAGAGTATTGCCCTCTCGGCAAGCTTCGAAATGGCGCTGAGAAGGCTGATAGGCCTGTAATCAGATGGAGATGATTTTGCTCCTTTCTTGGGTATAACCGCTATATGTGCGTGTTTCCAAGACGCCGGGAAGTGTTGCAGTCTCATGATGGAGTTAATAATGTTTGCCAGTTCTGCGAGTTGCTTTTGCGGGAGCTTTTTTAACTGGGTAATCGATATTCCATCGAAACCTGGAGATTTTTTGGTTTGAAGTTTGCCGATCATAGTCTGTAGAGACTTTGGAGATACAAAATGGTTGAGAAGAAAGGCGGGGGTTACTGGTCTTTTGACGGAGTTGGATTCGTTGATGACAGTGTCAATGTCTTTAGTTTTAATGTTCTGTGCGGGTGGGAGGCATTTCATTTGAGCTTCGTAGGTCTCTGCAAGGAGCTCGACTTTTTCTTGGTCAGTGACTGCAAAATTTCCTGTAACCGCTGACTTCAGGGGAGGGATGACATTGTGCGTCTTCCCCACGAGGCATTTGGAGACACGCCAGAAGGAAGGGGGGCCATCCAGCCTTTGGTCCGCGAGAAATGAGTTCCATTTCATTGCTCGCCAAGTCGAGACGGCCGCCCTTACCCTCTTGCATGCTCTGTTCGCCTCCCTTTTGTCTGCAGCATCAAGGGTGAATCGAGCTAATCTGCATAAACCGTTTTTGATGCGAATTTCACGTTTAAGAGAAGCGGGAAGATTGTTTTTCCACGGCTGGGGTTGTGATGAAATTTTGACTGTGGAAGATTCGTGAGCAGACTGAATATCGCGAGTTAGCTTGAGTACGGCTTCCTCGAGGTGTTCTGGTGTGTTAATTTTCGGAATTGGATCGGATTTCAGGAGAAGAGATTGGTAGTTTTTCCAGTCGGTTTTTTTCCTGAATCTTGTTAGTGGGACTTGAGTGGTGGCGCAGTTTCCGAGTTTGAGAAGGATCGGACGATGATCAGAGTCTAGTTCGTCAAGGACTCGAACTTCGGAATCGCGATTTACGTCTTGAAGAATAAAGAAATCTAGGATTCTTGCTGCGCCTTGAGAGACTGTACTAGGGTGATGGGTGGGTTCATCTGGCAGGGCAAGACCGTAGCCCAGATCTGCACTTAGAGCTACGATGGCGTTACCTGCGGGATTCGCTCTGGAACACCCCCAGGTGGGGTGGTGGGCGTTGAAGTCGCCACCTATTATTTTCGGAAATTTTCCTTCGACGAGTGATCGGTATTCGGCATAGTTGAATGCAGAAGATTTCCTGTACAGGGATGTAATCACGAAGGGAGGTTCTTGGATATCGATTTTAATGGAGGTTGTTTCGAAGTTGTTTACTGATAACGATGGAAGGAGCTCGTGTTTGACTCCTTTTCTGACGAGAATGGCGGTTCCACCGCCTCGACCCGGAGTTCTATCGTTTCTGTGGACAAAAAAGTGTTCGAAAGAGAGACGATGCGACGGTTTCAGGAAAGTTTCCTGGATGAGCACGATGTCGACGTCATAGAATGTTATGACGTCCTCCAATTCCGCTTGCTTTCCGCGTAAGCTATTTGCATTCCATGTCATCAGTATAAGAGATTTCGGAACAGCCATTTCGAAGAGTTAAAGGCTGCTGAAAGTTATAGAGACAGGTAAGTGTTGCCGCTTAGGCGGCGACATTTGGAAAAAGACGAGCAAGTTGGTGAGCCAGGGCGATCACTTGTAGGAAAGCCTGCGGGTCAGTAAACGCCTGCATTGTGGAGTTAAGGTCCGGTGTATTGGTTGGAGCAGGAGTTTGAGTTGGAGCAGGCTGGGTAGCGCTGGCTAATTTTTGGGCTAGCTTTCTGCCACCTTGGTTACTCCATGCAGAACCTTGTGGAGGTCTGGTTTCGGTCGGAATTTTTGGTTTTCTTGGAGCAGGACGGCAGGTGCAACCGCTGAAGTTTGCGGTATGAGTTTCACCGCAGTTGCTGCACTTTGGAGGTGCTTCTGGGATTTTGGTACAGGATCTAGTGTCGTGATGCCCGGCACATTTGACGCACCGTGGGGGGGCTCGGCAATATGAGCTGGAGTGCCCGAAAAGCTGGCAGTTGAAGCACTGCACTGGCTGGCCGTTTCCTCTCTGGACCTCGACCTTCACTGTGATGACGCCGAGTTTGGTCATATATATGATCTGTCGCTCTTCGCGAGGGACAACTACCTGAACAATTGGTAGTTCTATCCCGGATTTTAATTTCCATCTTTGCACAAATTTGGGATGGAAGCCTTGATCAAAGAGAAGTTCACGTACTTCGTCAATGCAGAGTGATTCTGGGATGTTTTTTATTATTACCCGGAATGCTCTCTCCTCCGGATGACAGAAGGAATGGTAAGGGTAATTCCTTTCCTCGAGCAGGGTAGTAAGTTTACGGTAATTGTCGCTTGTGGCGACGAATAAGAAAATGCCGTCCTTTTTATTTCGGGTTATAATGTCTATTGATTGTGCCTTAGTAATTCTAATGAGCTCCATGAACCTCTTCTTATCACGGAGCACTATAGGCGGAATTTTTTCCTTTGGGGGACTTTGAGAAACAGTCGCCGAAACGGTTGGCACTGTTTTTGCTGTGGAGGTTAAGACTTGTTTAGTGACCTGGCTACTTACCTGCGTAGGCTGGTCTTGGGTTGGTCTTGTGGTAACTTGTTTCGGTACTGGCTGTGGGGCCGTCTTGGTGGTCGGCTTGTTTTGCACTGGTCTGGTGGCAAATTTTGTAATCGAAGGCTGTACGTTAGCCTTGGCTTTCGATTGGGTAGATTTAGTGGCTGGCTTGGCTACCGGATTGGATTGTGATTTGGGAGCCTGTTTTCCCTTGTTGCCGGCCTTCGGCAGCTGGCTTTCCTGAGGTGGAGTGACGGGCCCTCTTTTCCTTTTTCCCACCAAGGTGAAACCGTCTTCTGAGTCTTCAGTTTGGTCTAAGTGTTGTGTCGGTTTAGCTGGTGTCTGGGACTGAATTTCTATGGCAGCGGGAATCTTTACTTCCATGGCATCTCTTTGATGCTTCATGAATTGTGTTATCGTAGCTGTGAGAGTTTTTATTTCTTCCTTGAGCTCTTCGGAAGCCTTTTCGCTCTTTTCCAGCTTTTCCGTCTGTTTGTTCAGGGCGTCTGTTTGGGCTTTTGCGAACGTTTTAAGGTCAGCTATCTGCTTTCGCAGGTCTTCGTTCTGTTTTCTCAATTCCGTTATAAGCACTTCTCGGCTGTCTTCTGAAGATGGTCCATTTGAATTTGAAACACTGGGATTATGTTCAGGAGGCGACGTCGGCTCTGACGTACAAGACGCCATTGCCTTGTCTGTAAAAACGCCTTTTCGGCGCTTACAGACGCTTTTTTTTTTTACGTAGGCACTGGTGAAACGTGATAACGGGTCGACCGTCTTAGGGAAAGTTTCGGGTAATTCTCGGAAGCGCAGGTAGGTTCGGCGGACCGGACACGACCGTTCTCTTCGAGAGCTAGCACGGAACTGATTTTACTACGTTTTACTTTTGACTGTTTCAGTCGCTATTTTCGGTTCAATTGATTTTACTACTTTTTACTAGTGACTGTTTCAGTCGCTATTTTCGGTCCAACTGATTTTATTACTTTTTACTACTGATTGTTTCAGTCGCTATTTTCGGTCCAACTGATTTTACTACTTTTTTCTAGTGACTGTTTCAGTCGCTGTTTTGGGTCCAACGGATTTTACTACTTTTTACTAGTGACTGTTTCAGTCGCTGGTTTTGGTTCAACTGATTTTATTACTTTTTACTAGTGACTGTTTCAGTCGCTATTTTCGGTCCAACTGATTTTACTACTTTTTATTAGTGACTGTTTCAGTCGCTGTTTTGGGTCCAACGGATTTTACTACTTTTGCTAGTGACTGTTTCAGTCGCTATTTTCGGTTCAACTGATTTTACTACTTTTTACTAGTGACTGTTTCAGTCGCTATTTTCGGTCCAATTTATTTTACTACTTTTTACTACTTATTGTTTCAGTCGCTGTTTTCGTTTAAACTGATTTTACTACTTTTTGCTAGTGAATGTTTCAGTCGCTATTTTCGGTCCAACTGATTTTATTACTTTTTACTACTGACTGTTTCAGTCGCTATTTTCGGTCCAACTGATTTTACTACTTTTTTCTAGTGAATGTTTCAGTCGCTGTTTTGGGTCCAACTGATTTTACTACTTTTTACTAGTGACTGTTTCAGTCGCTGTTTTGGGTCCAACGGATTTTACTACTTTTTGCTAGTGACTGTTTCAGTCGCTATTTTCGGTTCAACTGATTTTACTACTTTTTACTAGTGACTGCTTCAGTCGCTATTTTCGGTCCAACTGATTTTATTGCTTTTCATTACTGACTGTTTCAGTCGCTATTTTGGGTCCAATTGATTTTACTACTTCTTGCTAGTGACTGTTTCAGTCGCTATTTTCGGTTCAACTGATTTTACTACTTTTAACTAGTGACTGTTCAGTCGCTATTTTCGGTCCAACTGATTTTATTACTTTTTACTACTGACTGTTTCAGTCGCTATTTTCGGTCCAACTGATTTTACTACTCTTTTCTAGTGACTGTTTCAATCGGTATTTTTGGTCCCACTGATTTTACTACTTTTTACTTGTGACTGTTTCAGTCGCTGTTTTGGGTCCAACGGATTTTACTACTTTTTATTAGTGACTGTTTCAGTCGGTATTGTCGGTCCAACTGATTTTACTACTTTTTACTAGTGACTGTTTCAGTCGCTGTTTTGGGTCCAACGGATTTTACTACTTTTTGCTAGTGACTGTTTCAGTCGCTATTTTCGGTCCAACTGATTTTATTACTTTTTACTACTGACTGTTTCAGTCGCTATTTTCGGTCCAACTGATTTTACAACTCTTTTCTAGTGACTGTTTCAGTCGCTGTTTTGGGTCTAACGGATTTTACTACTTTTTAGTAGTGACTGTTTCAGTCGCTATTTTCGGTCCAACTGGTTTTATTACTTTTTACTACTGACTGTTTCAGTCGCTATTTTCGGTCCAACTGATTTTACTACTCTTTTCTAGTGACTGTTTCAGTCGCTGTTTTGGGTCCAACGGATTTTACTACTTTTTAGTAGTGACTGTTTCAGTCGCTATTTTCGGTCCAACTGGTTTTACTACTTTTTACTTGTGACTGTTTCAGTCGCTGTTTTGGGTCCAACGGATTTTACTACTTTTTACTAGTGACTGTTTCAGTCACTGGTTTCGGTTCCACTGATTTTATTACTTTTTACTAGTGACTGTTTCAGTCGCTGGTTTCGGTTCAACTGATTTTATTACTTTTTACTAGTGACTGTTTCAGTCGCTATTTTCGGTCCAACTGATTTTACTACTTTTTATTAGTGACCTTTTCAGTCGCTGTTTTCGGTCCAACGGATTTTAATACTTTTTATTAGTGACTGTTTCAGTCGGTATTTTCGGTCCAACTGATTTTACTACTTTTTGCTAGTGACAGTTTCAGTCGCTATTTTCGGTTAAACTGATTTTACTACATTTTACTAGTGACTGTTTCAGTCGCTGTTTTGGGTCCAACGGATTTTACTACGTTTTACTAGCGACGGTTTCAGCCGCTATTTTCGGTCCAACTGATTTTACTACTTTTTACTTGTGACTGTTTCAGTCGCTGTTTTGGGTCCAACTGATTTTACTACTTTTTACTAGTGACTGTTTCAATCGCCTTTTTCGGTCCAACGGATTTTACTACTTTTTATTAGTGACCGTCTCAGTCGCTGTTTTCGGTCCAACGGATTTTAATACTTTTTATTAGTGACTGTTTTAGTCGGTATTGTCGGTCCAACTGATTTTACTACTTTTTACTAGTGACTCTTTCAGTCGCTGTTTTGGGTCCAACGGATTTTACTACTTTTTGCTAGTGACTGTTTCAGTCGCTATTTTCGGTTCAACTGATTTTACTACTTTTTACTAGTGACTGTTTCAGTCGCTGGTTTTGGTTCAACCGATTTTATTACTTTTTACTAGTGACTGTTTTAGTCGCTATTTTCGGTACAACTGATTTTACTACTTTTTATTAGTGACTGTTTAAGTCGGTATTTTCAGTCCAACTGATTTTACTACTTTTTACTAGTGACTGTTTCAGTCGCTGTTTTGGGTCCAACGGATTTTACTACTTTTGCTAGTGACTGTTTCAGTCGCTATTTTCGGTTCATCTGATTTTACTACTTTTTACTAGTGACTGTTTCAGTCGCTATTTTCGGTCCAATTTATTTTACTACTTTTTACTACTTATTGTTTCAGTCGCTGTTCACGTTTAAACTGATTTTACTACTTTTTGCTAGTGAATGTTTCAGTCGCTATTTTCGGTCCAACTGATTTTATTACTTTTTACTACTGACTGTTTCAGTCGCTATTTTCGGTCCAACTGATTTTACTACTCTTTTCTAGTGACTGTTTCAGTCGCTGTTTTGGGTCCAACTGATTTTACTACTTTTTACTAGTGACTGTTTCAGTCGCTGTTTTGGGTCCAACGGATTTTACTACTTTTTGCTAGTGACTGTTTCAGTCGCTATTTTCGGTTCAACTGATTTTACTACTTTTTACTAGTGACTGCTTCAGTCGCTATTTTCGGTCCAACTGATTTTATTGCTTTTCATTACTGACTGTTTCAGTCGCTATTTTGGGTCCAATTGATTTTACTACTTCTTGCTAGTGACTGTTTCAGTCGCTATTTTCGGTTCAACTGATTTTACTACTTTTAACTAGTGACTGTTCAGTCGCTATTTTCGGTCCAACTGATTTTATTACTTTTTACTACTGACTGTTTCAGTCGCTATTTTCGGTCCAACTGATTTTACTACTCTTTTCTAGTGACTGTTTCAATCGGTATTTTTGGTCCCACTGATTTTACTACTTTTTACTTGTGACTGTTTCAGTCGCTGTTTTGGGTCCAACGGATTTTACTACTTTTTATTAGTGACTGTTTCAGTCGGTATTGTCGGTCCAACTGATTTTACTACTTTTTACTAGTGACTGTTTCAGTCGCTGTTTTGGGTCCAACGGATTTTACTACTTTTTGCTAGTGACTGTTTCAGTCGCTATTTTCGGTCCAACTGATTTTATTACTTTTTACTACTGACTGTTTCAGTCGCTATTTTCGGTCCAACTGATTTTACAACTCTTTTCTAGTGACTGTTTCAGTCGCTGTTTTGGGTCTAACGGATTTTACTACTTTTTAGTAGTGACTGTTTCAGTCGCTATTTTCGGTCCAACTGGTTTTATTACTTTTTACTACTGACTGTTTCAGTCGCTATTTTCGGTCCAACTGATTTTACTACTCTTTTCTAGTGACTGTTTCAGTCGCTGTTTTGGGTCCAACGGATTTTACTACTTTTTAGTAGTGACTGTTTCAGTCGCTATTTTCGGTCCAACTGGTTTTACTACTTTTTACTTGTGACTGTTTCAGTCGCTGTTTTGGGTCCAACGGATTTTACTACTTTTTACTAGTGACTGTTTCAGTCACTGGTTTCGGTTCCACTGATTTTATTACTTTTTACTAGTGACTGTTTCAGTCGCTGGTTTCGGTTCAACTGATTTTATTACTTTTTACTAGTGACTGTTTCAGTCGCTATTTTCGGTCCAACTGATTTTACTACTTTTTATTAGTGACCTTTTCAGTCGCTGTTTTCGGTCCAACGGATTTTAATACTTTTTATTAGTGACTGTTTCAGTCGGTATTTTCGGTCCAACTGATTTTACTACTTTTTGCTAGTGACAGTTTCAGTCGCTATTTTCGGTTAAACTGATTTTACTACATTTTACTAGTGACTGTTTCAGTCGCTGTTTTGGGTCCAACGGATTTTACTACGTTTTACTAGCGACGGTTTCAGCCGCTATTTTCGGTCCAACTGATTTTACTACTTTTTACTTGTGACTGTTTCAGTCGCTGTTTTGGGTCCAACTGATTTTACTACTTTTTACTAGTGACTGTTTCAATCGCCTTTTTCGGTCCAACGGATTTTACTACTTTTTATTAGTGACCGTCTCAGTCGCTGTTTTCGGTCCAACGGATTTTAATACTTTTTATTAGTGACTGTTTTAGTCGGTATTGTCGGTCCAACTGATTTTACTACTTTTTACTAGTGACTCTTTCAGTCGCTGTTTTGGGTCCAACGGATTTTACTACTTTTTGCTAGTGACTGTTTCAGTCGCTATTTTCGGTTCAACTGATTTTACTACTTTTTACTAGTGACTGTTCAGTCGCTATTTTCGGTCCAACTGATTTTATTACTTTTTACTACTGACTGTTTCAGTCGCTATTTTCGGTCCAACTGATTTTACTACTCTTTTCTAGTGACTGTTTCAGTCGCTGTTTTCGGCCCAACTGATTTTACTACGTTTTACTGGTGACTGTTTCAGTCGCTATTTTCGATTCAACTGATTTTACTACTTTTTACTAGTGACTGTTTCAGTCGCTATTTTCGGTCCAACTGATTTTATTACTTTTTACTACTGACTGTTTCAGTCGCTATTTTCGGTCCAACTGATTTTACTACTCTTTTCTAGTGAGTGTTTCAGTCGCTGTTTTCGGCCCAACTGATTTTACTACGTTTTACTGGTGACTGTTTCAGTCGCTATTTTCGATTCAACTGATTTTACTACTTTTTACTAGTGACTGTTTCAGTCGCTATTTTCGGTCCAACTGATTTTATTACTTTTTACTACTGACTGTTTCAGTCGCTGTTTTCGGTCCAACGGATTTTAATACTTTTTATTAGTGACTGTTTCAGTCGGTATTGTCGGTCCAACTGATTTTATTACTTTTTACTAGTGACTGTTTCAGTCGCTATTTTCGGTTAAACTGATTTTACTACTTTTTACTAGTGACTGTTTCAGTCGCTATTTTCGGTTCAACTGATTTTACTACTTTTTACTAGTGACTGTTTCAGTCGCTGTTTTGGGTCCAACGGATTTTACTACTTTTTACTAGTGACTGTTTCAGTCGCTGGTTTTGGTTCAACTGATTTTATTACTTTTTACTAGTGACTGTTTCAGTCGCTATTTTCGGTCCAACTGATTTTACTACTTTTTATTAGTGACTGTTTCAGTCGGTATTTTCGGTCCAACTGATTTTACTACTTTTTACTAGTGACTGTTTCAGTCGCTGTTTTGGGTCCAACGGATTTTACTACTTTTTGATAGTGACTGTTTCAGTCGCTATTTTCGGTTCAACTGATTTTACTACTTTTTACTAGTGACTGTTTCAGTCGCTATTTTCGGTCCAACTGATTTTATTACTTTTTACTACTGATTGTTTCAGTCGCTATTTTCGGTCCAACTGATTTTACTACTTTTTTCTAGTGACTGTTTCAGTCGCTGTTTTGGGTCCAACGGATTTTACTACTTTTTACTAGTGACTCTTTCAGTCGCTGGTTTTGGTTCAACTGATTTTATTACTTTTTACTAGTGACTGTTTCAGTCGCTATTTTCGGTCCAACTGATTTTACTACTTTTTATTAGTGACTGTTACAGTCGGTATTTTCGGTCCAACTGATTTTACTACTTTTTACTAGTGACTGTTTCAGTCGCTGTTTTGGGTCCAACGGATTTTACTACTTTTTGCTAGTGACTGTTTCAGTCGCTATTTTCGGTTCAACTGATTTTACTACTTTTTACTAGTGACTGTTTCAGTCGCTATTTTCGGTCCAACTGATTTTATTGCTTTTTACTACTGACTGTTTCAGTCGCTATTTTCGGTCCAGTTTATTTTACTACTTTTTACTACTTATTGTTTCAGTCGCTGTTTTAGGTTAAACTGATTTTACTACTTTTTGCTAGTGACTGTTTCAGTCGCTATTTTCGGTCCAAGTGATTTTATTACTTTTTACTACTGACTGTTTCAGTCGCTATTTTCGGTCCAACTGATTTTACTACTCTTCTCTAATGACTGTTTCAGTCGCTGTTTTGGGTCCATCTGATTTTACTACTTTTTACTAGTGACTGTTTCAGTCGCTGTTTTGGGTCCAACGGATTTTACTACTTTTTGCTAGTGACTGTTTCAGTCGCTATTTTCGGTTCAACTGATTTTACTACTTTTTACTAGTGACTGTTTCAGTCGCTATTTTCGGTCCAACTGATTTTATTGCTTTTTATTACTGACTGTTTCAGTCGCTATTTTCGGTTCAACTGATTTTACTACTTTTAACTAGTGACTGTTCAGTCGCTATTTTCGGTCCAACTGATTTTATTACTTTTTCTACTGACTGTTTCAGTCGCTATTTTCGGTCCAACTGATTTTACTACTCTTTTCTAGTGACTGTTTCAGTCGGTATTTTCGGTCCAACTGATTTTACTACGTTTTACTAGCGACGGTTTCAGCCGCTATTTTCGGTCCAACTGATTTTACTACTTTTTACTAGTGACTGTTTCAGTCGCTGTTTTGGGTCCAACTGATTTTACTACTTTTTACTAGTGACTGTTTCAATCGCTCTTTTCGGTCCAACGGATTTTACTACTTTTTATTAGTAACCGTCTCAGTCGCTGATTTCGGTCCAACGGATTTTACTACTTTTTATTAGTGACTGTTTCAGTCGGTATTTTCGGTCCAACTGATTTTACTACTTTTTACTAGTGACTGTTTCAGTCGCTGTTTTGGGTCCAACGGATTTTACTACTTTTTACTAGTTACTGTTTCAGTCGCTATTTTCGGTCCAACTGATTTTACTACTTTTTACTAGTGACTGTTTCAATCGCTCTTTTCGGTCCAACGGATTTTACTACTTTTTATTAGTAACCGTCTCAGTCGCTGTTTTCGGTCCAACGGATTTTACTACTTTTTATTAGTGACTGTTTCAGTCGGTATTTTCGGTCCAACTGATTTTACTACTTTTTACTAGTGACTATTTCAGTCG
This sequence comes from Rhynchophorus ferrugineus, assembly GCF_030347505.1. Taxonomy (NCBI): domain Eukaryota; kingdom Metazoa; phylum Arthropoda; class Insecta; order Coleoptera; family Curculionidae; genus Rhynchophorus; species Rhynchophorus ferrugineus. The sequence continues at coordinate 19,186,506 of NW_027472589.1, forward strand.
CTGTTTTGGGTCCAACTGATTTTACTACTTTTTACTTGTGACTGTTTCAGTCGCTGTTTTCGGTCCAACTGATTTTATTACTTTTTACTTCTGATTGTTTCAGTCGCTATTTTCGGGCCAACTGATTTTATTACTTTTTTCTAGTGACTGTTTCAGTCGCTGTTTTGGGTCCAACTGATTTTACTACTTTTTACTAGTGACTGTTTCAGTCGCTATTTTCGGCCCAACTGATTTTACTACGTTTTACTGGTGACTGTTTCAGTCGCTATTTTCGGTTCAACTGATTTTACTACTTTTTTCTAGTGACTGTTTCAGTCGCTGTTTTGGGTCCAACGGATTTTACTACTTTTTACTAGTGACTGTTTCAGTCGCTGGTTTTGGTTCAACTGATTTTATTACTTTTTACTAGTGACTGTTTCAGTCGCTATTTTCGGTCCAACTAATTTTACTACTTTTTATTAGTGACCGTCTCAGTCGCTGTTTTCGGTCCAAGGGATTTTACTACTTTTTATTAGTGACTGTTTCAGTCGGTATTTTCGGTCCAACTGATTTTACTACTTTTTACTAGTGACCGTTTCAGTTGCTGTTTTGGGTCCAACGGATTTTACTACTTTTTGCTAGTGACTGTTTCAGTCGCTATTTTCGGTTCAACTAATTTTACTACTTTTTACTAGTGACTGTTTCAGTCGCTATTTTCGGTCCAACTGATTTTATTGCTTTTTACTACTGACTGTTTCAGTCGCTATTTTCGGTCCAATTGATTTTACTACTTTTTACTACTGATTGTTTCAGTCGCTGTTTTCGGTTAAACTGATTTTACTACTTTTTACTAGTGACTGTTTCAGTCGCTATTTTCGGTCCAACTGATTTTATTACTTTTTACTACTGACTGTTTCAGTCGCTATTTTCGGTCCAACTGATTTTACTACTCTTTTCTAGTGACTGTTTCAGTCGCTGTTTTGGGTCCAACGGATTTTACTACTTTTTACTAGTGACTGTTTCAGTCGGTATTTTCGGTCCAACTGATTTTACTATTTTTTATTAGTGACCGTCTCAGTCGCTGTTTTCGGTCCAACGGATTTTACTACTTTTTATTAGTGACTGTTTCAGTCGGTATTTTCGGTCCAACTGATTTTACTACTTTTTACTAGTGACTGTTTCAGTCGCTGTTTTGGGTCCAACGGATTTTACTACTTTTTGCTAGTGACTGTTTCAGTCGCTATTTTCGGTTCAACTGATTTTACTACTTTTAACTAGTGACTGTTCAGTCGCTATTTTCGGTCCAACTGATTTCATTACTTTTTACTACTGACTGTTTCAGTCGCTATTTTCGGTCCAACTGATTTTACTACTCTTTTCTAGTGACTGTTTCAGTCGGTATTTTCGGTCCAACTGATTTTACTACTTTTTACTAGTGACTGTTTCAGTCGCTGTTTTGGGTCCAACGGATTTTACTACGTTTTACTAGCGACGGTTTCAGCCGCTATTTTCGGTCCAACTGATTTTACTACTTTTTACTTGTAACTGTTTCAGTCGCTGTTTTGGGTCCAACTGATTTTACTACTTTTTACTAGTGACTGTTTCAATCGCCTTTTTCGGTCCAACGGATTTTACTACTTTTTATTAGTGACCGTCTCAGTCGCTGTTTTCGGTCCAACGGATTTTAATACTTTTTATTAGTGACTGTTTTAGTCGGTATTGTCGGTCCAACTGATTTTACTACTTTTTACTAGTGACTGTTTCAGTCGCTGTTTTGGGTCCAACGGATTTTACTACTTTTTGCTAGTGACTGTTTCAGTCGCTATTTTCGGTTCAACTGATTTTACTACTTTTTGCTAGTGACTGTTTCAGTCGCTATTTTCGGTCCAACTGATTTTACTACTTTTTACTAGTGACTGTTTCAGTCGCTGTTTTGGGTCCAACGGATTTTACTACTTTTTGCTAGTGACTGTTTCAGTCGCTATTTTCGGTTCAACTGATTTTACTACTTTTAACTAGTGACTGTTCAGTCGCTATTTTCGGTCCAACTGATTTCATTACTTTTTACTACTGACTGTTTCAGTCGCTATTTTCGGTCCAACTGATTTTACTACTCTTTTCTAGTGACTGTTTCAGTCGGTATTTTCGGTCCAACTGATTTTACTACTTTTTACTAGTGACTGTTTCAGTCGCTGTTTTGGGTCCAACGGATTTTACTACGTTTTACTAGCGACGGTTTCAGCCGCTATTTTCGGTCCAACTGATTTTACTACTTTTTACTTGTAACTGTTTCAGTCGCTGTTTTGGGTCCAACTGATTTTACTACTTTTTACTAGTGACTGTTTCAATCGCCTTTTTCGGTCCAACGGATTTTACTACTTTTTATTAGTGACCGTCTCAGTCGCTGTTTTCGGTCCAACGGATTTTAATACTTTTTATTAGTGACTGTTTTAGTCGGTATTGTCGGTCCAACTGATTTTACTACTTTTTACTAGTGACTGTTTCAGTCGCTGTTTTGGGTCCAACGGATTTTACTACTTTTTGCTAGTGACTGTTTCAGTCGCTATTTTCGGTTCAACTGATTTTACTACTTTTTGCTAGTGACTGTTTCAGTCGCTATTTTCGGTTAAACTGATTTTACTACTTTTTACTAGTGACTGTTTCAGTCGCTATTTTCGGTTCAACTGATTTTACTACTTTTTACTAGTGACTGTTTCAGTCGCTGTTTTGGGTCCAACGGATTTTACTACTTTTTACTAGTGACTGTTTCAGTCGCTGGTTTTGGTTCAACTGATTTTATTACTTTTTACTAGTGACTATTTCAGTCGCTATTTTCGGTCCAACTGATTTTACTACTTTTTATTAGTGACTGTTTCAGTCGGTATTTTCGGTCCAACTGATTTTACTACTTTTTACTAGTGACTGTTTCAGTCGCTGTTTTGGGTCCAACGGATTTTACTACTTTTTGATAGTGACTGTTTCAGTCGCTATTTTCGGTTCAACTGATTTTACTACTTTTTACTAGTGACTGTTTCAGTCGCTATTTTCGGTCCAACTGATTTTATTACTTTTTACTACTGATTGTTTCAGTCGCTATTTTCGGTCCAACTGATTTTACTACTTTTTTCTAGTGACTGTTTCAGTCGCTGTTTTGGGTCCAACGGATTTTACTACTCTTGACTAGTGACTCTTTCAGTCGCTGGTTTTGGTTCAACTGATTTTATTACTTTTTACTAGTGACTGTTTCAGTCGCTATTTTCGGTCCAACTGATTTTACTACTTTTTATTAGTGACTGTTACAGTCGGTATTTTCGGTCCAACTGATTTTACTACTTTTTACTAGTGACTGTTTCAGTCGCTGTTTTGGGTCCAACGGATTTTACTACTTTTTGCTAGTGACTGTTTCAGTCGCTATTTTCGGTTCAACTGATTTTACTACTTTTTACTAGTGACTGTTTCAGTCGCTATTTTCGGTCCAACTGATTTTATTGCTTTTTACTACTGACTGTTTCAGTCGCTATTTTCGGTCCAGTTTATTTTACTACTTTTTACTACTTATTGTTTCAGTCGCTGTTTTAGGTTAAACTGATTTTACTACTTTTTGCTAGTGACTGTTTCAGTCGCTATTTTCGGTCCAAGTGATTTTATTACTTTTTACTACTGACTGTTTCAGTCGCTATTTTCGGTCCAACTGATTTTACTACTCTTCTCTAATGACTGTTTCAGTCGCTGTTTTGGGTCCAACTGATTTTACTACTTTTTACTAGTGACTGTTTCAGTCGCTGTTTTGGGTCCAACGGATTTTACTACTTTTTGCTAGTGACTGTTTCAGTCGCTATTTTCGGTTCAACTGATTTTACTACTTTTTACTAGTGACTGTTTCAGTCGCTATTTTCGGTCCAACTGATTTTATTGCTTTTTATTACTGACTGTTTCAGTCGCTATTTTCGGTTCAACTGATTTTACTACTTTTAACTAGTGACTGTTTCAGTCGCTATTTTCGGTCCAACTGATTTTATTACTTTTTCTACTGACTGTTTCAGTCGCTATTTTCGGTCCAACTGATTTTACTACTCTTTTCTAGTGACTGTTTCAGTCGGTATTTTCGGTCCAACTGATTTTACTACGTTTTACTAGCGACGGTTTCAGCCGCTATTTTCGGTCCAACTGATTTTACTACTTTTTACTTGTGACTGTTTCAGTCGCTGTTTTGGGTCCAACTGATTTTACTACTTTTTACTAGTGACTGTTTCAATCGCTCTTTTCGGTCCAACGGATTTTACTACTTTTTATTAGTGACTGTTTCAGTCGGTATTGTCGGTCCAACTGATTTTACTACTTTTTACTAGTGACTGTTTCAGTCGCTGTTTTGGGTCCAACGGATTTTACTACTTTTTGCTAGTGACTGTTTCAGTCGCTATTTTCGGTTAAACTGATTTTACTACTTTTTACTAGTGACTGTTTCAATCGCTCTTTTCGGTCCAACGGATTTTACTACTTTTTATTAGTAACCGTCTCAGTCGCTGATTTCGGTCCAACGGATTTTACTACTTTTTATTAGTGACTGTTTCAGTCGGTATTTTCGGTCCAACTGATTTTACTACTTTTTACTAGTGACTGTTTCAGTCGCTGTTTTGGGTCCAACGGATTTTACTACTTTTTACTAGTTACTGTTTCAGTCGCTATTTTCGGTCCAACTGATTTTACTACTTTTTACTAGTGACTGTTTCAATCGCTCTTTTCGGTCCAATGGATTTTACTACTTTTTATTAGTAACCGTCTCAGTCGCTGTTTTCGGTCCAACGGATTTTACTACTTTTTATTAGTGACTGTTTCAGTCGGTATTTTCGGTCCAACTGATTTTACTACTTTTTACTAGTGACTATTTCAGTCGCTGTTTTGGGTCCAACTGATTTTACTACTTTTTACTTGTGACTGTTTCAGTCGCTGTTTTCGGTCCAACTGATTTTATTACTTTTTACTTCTGATTGTTTCAGTCGCTATTTTCGGTCCAACTGATTTTACTACTTTTTTCTAGTGACTGTTTCAGTCGCTGTTTTGGGTCCAACTGATTTTACTACTTTTTACTAGTGACTGTTTCAGTCGCTATTTTCGGCCCAACTGATTTTACTACGTTTTACTGGTGACTGTTTCAGTCGCTATTTTCGGTTCAACTGATTTTACTACTTTTTTCTAGTGACTGTTTCAGTCGCTGTTTTGGGTCCAACGGATTTTACTACTTTTTACTAGTGACTGTTTCAGTCGCTGGTTTTGGTTCAACTGATTTTATTACTTTTTACTAGTGACTGTTTCAGTCGCTATTTTCGGTCCAACTAATTTTACTACTTTTTATTAGTGACCGTCTCAGTCGCTGTTTTCGGTCCAAGGGATTTTACTACTTTTTATTAGTGACTGTTTCAGTCGGTATTTTCGGTCCAACTGATTTTACTACTTTTTACTATTGACCGTTTCAGTTGCTGTTTTGGGTCCAACGGATTTTACTACTTTTTGCTAGTGACTGTTTCAGTCGCTATTTTCGGTTCAACTAATTTTACTACTTTTTACTAGTGACTGTTTCAGTCGCTATTTTCGGTCCAACTGATTTTATTGCTTTTTACTACTGACTGTTTCAGTCGCTATTTTCGGTCCAATTGATTTTACTACTTTTTACTACTGATTGTTTCAGTCGCTGTTTTCGGTTAAACTGATTTTACTACTTTTTACTAGTGACTGTTTCAGTCGCTATTTTCGGTCCAACTGATTTTATTACTTTTTACTACTGACTGTTTCAGTCGCTATTTTCGGTCCAACTGATTTTACTACTCTTTTCTAGTGACTGTTTCAGTCGCTGTTTTGGGTCCAACGGATTTTACTACTTTTTACTAGTGACTGTTTCAGTCGCTGTTTTGGGTCCAACGGATTTTACTACTTTTTGCTAGTGACTGTTTCAGTCGCTATTTTCGGTTCAACTGATTTTACTACTTTTTACTAGTGACTGTTTCAGTCGCTATTTTCGGTCCAACTGATTTTATTGCTTTTTACTACTGACTGTTTCAGTCGCTATTTTCGGTCCAGTTTATTTTACTACTTTTTACTACTTATTGTTTCAGTCGCTGTTTTAGGTTAAACTGATTTTACTACTTTTTGCTAGTGACTGTTTCAGTCGCTATTTTCTGTCCAAGTGATTTTATTACTTTTTACTACTGACTGTTTCAGTCGCTATTTTCGGTCCAACTGATTTTACTACTCTTCTCTAATGACTGTTTCAGTCGCTGTTTTGGGTCCAACTGATTTTACTACTTTTTACTAGTGACTGTTTCAGTCGCTGTTTTGGGTCCAACGGATTTTACTACTTTTTGCTAGTGACTGTTTCAGTCGCTATTTTCGGTTCAACTGATTTTACTACTTTTTACTAGTGACTGTTTCAGTCGCTATTTTCGGTCCAACTGATTTTATTGCTTTTTATTACTGACTGTTTCAGTCGCTATTTTCGGTTCAACTGATTTTACTACTTTTTACTAGTGACTGTTTCAGTCGCTATTTTCGGTCCAACTGATTTTATTGCTTTTTATTACTGACTGTTTCAGTCGCTATTTTCGGTCCAACTGATTTTACTACTCTTTTCTAGTGACTGTTTCAGTCGGTATTTTCGGTCCAACTGATTTTACTACGTTTTACTAGCGACGGTTTCAGCCGCTATTTTCGGTCCAACTGATTTTACTACTTTTTACTTGTGACTGTTTCAGTCGCTGTTTTGGGTCCAACTGATTTTACTACTTTTTACTAGTGACTGTTTCAATCGCTCTTTTCGGTCCAACGGATTTTACTACTTTTTATTAGTGACTGTTTCAGTCGGTATTGTCGGTCCAACTGATTTTACTACTTTTTACTAGTGACTGTTTCAGTCGCTGTTTTGGGTCCAACGGATTTTACTACTTTTTGCTAGTGACTGTTTCAGTCGCTATTTTCGGTTAAACTGATTTTACTACTTTTTACTAGTGACTGTTTCAATCGCTCTTTTCGGTCCAACGGATTTTACTACTTTTTATTAGTAACCGTCTCAGTCGCTGATTTCGGTCCAACGGATTTTACTACTTTTTATTAGTGACTGTTTCAGTCGGTATTTTCGGTCCAACTGATTTTACTACTTTTTACTAGTGACTGTTTCAGTCGCTGTTTTGGGTCCAACGGATTTTACTACTTTTTACTAGTTACTGTTTCAGTCGCTATTTTCGGTCCAACTGATTTTACTACTTTTTACTAGTGACTGTTTCAATCGCTCTTTTCGGTCCAATGGATTTTACTACTTTTTATTAGTAACCGTCTCAGTCGCTGTTTTCGGTCCAACGGATTTTACTACTTTTTATTAGTGACTGTTTCAGTCGGTATTTTCGGTCCAACTGATTTTACTACTTTTTACTAGTGACTATTTCAGTCGCTGTTTTGGGTCCAACTGATTTTACTACTTTTTACTTGTGACTGTTTCAGTCGCTGTTTTCGGTCCAACTGATTTTATTACTTTTTACTTCTGATTGTTTCAGTCGCTATTTTCGGTCCAACTGATTTTACTACTTTTTTCTAGTGACTGTTTCAGTCGCTGTTTTGGGTCCAACTGATTTTACTACTTTTTACTAGTGACTGTTTCAGTCGCTATTTTCGGCCCAACTGATTTTACTACGTTTTACTGGTGACTGTTTCAGTCGCTATTTTCGGTTCAACTGATTTTACTACATTTTTCTAGTGACTGTTTCAGTCGCTGTTTTGGGTCCAACGGATTTTACTACTTTTTACTAGTGACTGTTTCAGTCGCTGGTTTTGGTTCAACTGATTTTATTACTTTTTACTAGTGACTGTTTCAGTCGCTATTTTCGGTCCAACTAATTTTACTACTTTTTATTAGTGACCGTCTCAGTCGCTGTTTTCGGTCCAAGGGATTTTACTACTTTTTATTAGTGACTGTTTCAGTCGGTATTTTCGGTCCAACTGATTTTACTACTTTTTACTAGTGACCGTTTCAGTTGCTGTTTTGGGTCCAACGGATTTTACTACTTTTTGCTAGTGACTGTTTCAGTCGCTATTTTCGGTTCAACTAATTTTACTACTTTTTACTAGTGACTGTTTCAGTCGCTATTTTCGGTCCAACTGATTTTATTGCTTTTTACTACTGACTGTTTCAGTCGCTATTTTCGGTCCAATTGATTTTACTACTTTTTACTACTGATTGTTTCAGTCGCTGTTTTCGGTTAAACTGATTTTACTACTTTTTACTAGTGACTGTTTCAGTCGCTATTTTCGGTCCAACTGATTTTATTACTTTTTACTACTGACTGTTTCAGTCGCTATTTTCGGTCCAACTGATTTTACTACTCTTTTCTAGTGACTGTTTCAGTCGCTGTTTTGGGTCCAACGGATTTTACTACTTTTTACTAGTGACTGTTTCAGTCGGTATTTTCGGTCCAACTGATTTTACTATTTTTTATTAGTGACCGTCTCAGTCGCTGTTTTCGGTCCAACGGATTTTACTACTTTTTATTAGTGACTGTTTCAGTCGGTATTTTCGGTCCAACTGATTTTACTACTTTTTACTAGTGACTGTTTCAGTCGCTGTTTTGGGTCCAACGGATTTTACTACTTTTTGCTAGTGACTGTTTCAGTCGCTATTTTCGGTTCAACTGATTTTACTACTTTTAACTAGTGACTGTTCAGTCGCTATTTTCGGTCCAACTGATTTCATTACTTTTTACTACTGACTGTTTCAGTCGCTATTTTCGGTCCAACTGATTTTACTACTCTTTTCTAGTGACTGTTTCAGTCGGTATTTTCGGTCCAACTGATTTTACTACTTTTTACTAGTGACTGTTTCAGTCGCTGTTTTGGGTCCAACGGATTTTACTACGTTTTACTAGCGACGGTTTCAGCCGCTATTTTCGGTCCAACTGATTTTACTACTTTTTACTTGTAACTGTTTCAGTCGCTGTTTTGGGTCCAACTGATTTTACTACTTTTTACTAGTGACTGTTTCAATCGCCTTTTTCGGTCCAACGGATTTTACTACTTTTTATTAGTGACCGTCTCAGTCGCTGTTTTCGGTCCAACGGATTTTAATACTTTTTATTAGTGACTGTTTTAGTCGGTATTGTCGGTCCAACTGATTTTACTACTTTTTACTAGTGACTGTTTCAGTCGCTGTTTTGGGTCCAACGGATTTTACTACTTTTTGCTAGTGACTGTTTCAGTCGCTATTTTCGGTTCAACTGATTTTACTACTTTTTACTAGTGACTGTTCAGTCGCTATTTTCGGTCCAACTGATTTTATTACTTTTTACTACTGACTGTTTCAGTCGCTATTTTCGGTCCAACTGATTTTACTACTCTTTTCTAGTGACTGTTTCAGTCGCTGTTTTCGGCCCAACTGATTTTACTACGTTTTACTGGTGACTGTTTCAGTCGCTATTTTCGATTCAACTGATTTTACTACTTTTTACTAGTGACTGTTTCAGTCGCTATTTTCGGTCCAACTGATTTTATTACTTTTTACTACTGACTGTTTCAGTCGCTATTTTCGGTCCAACTGATTTTACTACTCTTTTCTAGTGACTGTTTCAGTCGGTATTTTCGGTCCAACTGATTTTACTACTTTTTACTAGTGACTGTTTCAGTCGCAGTTTTGGGTCCAACTGATTTTACTACTTTTCATTAGTGACTGTTTTAGTCGCTGTTTTCGGTCCAACTGATTTTACTACTTTTTACTAGTGACTGTTTCAGTCGCTGTTTTGGGTCCAACGGATTTTACTACTTTTTGCTAGTGACTGTTTCAGTCGCTATTTTCGGTTCAACTGATTTTACTACTTTTTACTAGTTACTGTTTCAGTCGCTATTTTCGGTCCAACTGATTTTATTACTTTTTACTACTGACTGTTTCAGTCGCTATTTTCGGTCCAACTGATTTTACTACTCTTTCCTAGTGACTGTTTCAGTCGCTGGTTTCGGTCCAACTGATTATAATAGTTTTTACTACTGACTGTTTCAGTCGCTATTTTCGGTCCAACTGATTTTACTACTCTTTTCTAGTGACTGTTTCAGTCGGTATTTTCGGTCCAACTGATTTTACTACTTTTTATTAGTGACTGTTTCAGTCGGTATTTTCGGTCCAACTGATTTTACTACTTTTTACTAGTGACTGTTTCAGTCGCTGTTTTGGGTCCAACGGATTTTACTACTTTTTGCTAGTGACTGTTTCAGTCGCTATTTTCGGTTCAACTGATTTTACTACTTTTAACTAGTGACTGTTCAGTCGCTATTTTCGGTCCAACTGATTTCATTACTTTTTACTACTGACTGTTTCAGTCGCTATTTTCGGTCCAACTGATTTTACTACTCTTTTTTAGTGACTGTTTCAGTCGGTATTTTCGGTCCAACTGATTTTACTACATTTTACTAGTGACTGTTTCAGTCGCTGTTTTGGGTCCAACGGATTTTACTACGTTTTACTAGCGACGGTTTCAGCCGCTATTTTCGGTCCAACTGATTTTACTACTTTTTATTAGTGACCGTCTCAGTCGCTGTTTTCGGTCCAACGGATTTTAATACTTTTTATTAGTGACTGTTTTAGTCGGTATTGTCGGTCCAACTGATTTTACTACTTTTTACTAGTGACTCTTTCAGTCGCTGTTTTGGGTCCAACGGATTTTACTACTTTTTGCTAGTGACTGTTTCAGTCGCTATTTTCGGTTCAACTGATTTTACTACTTTTTACTAGTGACTGTTCAGTCGCTATTTTCGGTCCAACTGATTTTATTACTTTTTACTACTGACTGTTTCAGTCGCTATTTTCGGTCCAACTGATTTTACTACTCTTTTCTAGTGACTGTTTCAGTCGCTGTTTTCGGCCCAACTGATTTTACTACGTTTTACTGGTGACTGTTTCAGTCGCTATTTTCGATTCAACTGATTTTACTACTTTTTACTAGTGACTGTTTCAGTCGCTATTTTCGGTCCAACTGATTTTATTACTTTTTACTACTGACTGTTTCAGTCGCTATTTTCGGTCCAACTGATTTTACTACTCTTTTCTAGTGACTGTTTCAGTCGGTATTTTCGGTCCAACTGATTTTACTACTTTTTACTAGTGACTGTTTCAGTCGCTGTTTTGGGTCCAACTGATTTTACTACTTTTCATTAGTGACTGTTTTAGTCGCTGTTTTCGGTCCAACTGATTTTACTACTTTTTTCTAGTGACTGTTTCAGTCGCTGGTTTCGGTCCAACTGATTATACTAGTTTTTACTAGTGACTGTTTCAGTCGCTAGTAAAAAGTAGTAAACAGTAGTTGTTTTGGGTCCAACGGATTTTACTTCTTTTTACTAGTGACTGTTTCACTCGCTGTTTTCGGTCCAACGAATTTTACTACTTTATACTATTGACTGTTTCACTCGCTATTTTCGTTCCAACTGATTTTACTACTTTTCATTAGTGACTGTTTTAGTCGCTGTTTTCGGTCCAACTGATTTTACTACTTTTTACTAGTGACTGTTTCAGTCGCTCTTTTCGGTCCAACTGATTTTACTACTTTTCATTAGTGACTGTTTCAGTCGCTGGTTTCGGTCCAACTGATTATACTACTTTTTACTAGTGACTGTTTCAGTCGCTAGTAAAAAGTAGTAAAAAAGTAGTTGTTTTGGGTCCAACGGATTTTACTTCTTTTTACTAGTGACTGTTTCACTCGCTGTTTTCGGTCCAACGAATTTTATTACTTTTTACTATTGACTGTTTCAGTCGCTGTTTTCGGTTAAACTGATTTTACTACTATTTGCTAGTGACTGTTTGAGTCGCTGGTTTCGGTTCAACTGATTTTATTACTTTTTACTAGCGGCGGTTTCAGCCGCTATTTTCGGTCCAACTGATTTTACCACTTTTTACTTGTGACTGTTTCAGTCGCTGTTTTGGGTCCAACGGATTTTACTACTTTTTACTAGTTACTGTTTCAGTCGCTATTTTCGGTCCAACTGATTTTACTACTTTTTACTAGTGACTGTTTCAGTCGCTCTTTTCGGTCCAACGGATTTTACTACTTTTTATTAGTGACCGTCTCAGTCGCTGTTTTCGGTCCAACGGATTTTACTACTTTTTGCTAGTGACTGTTTCAGTCGCTATTTTCGGTCCAACTGATTTTACTACTTTTTGCTAGTGACTGTTTCAGTCGCTATTTCCGGTCCAACTGATTTTATTACTTTTTACTACTGATTGTTTCAGTCGCTATTTTCGGTCCAACTGATTTTACTACTTTTTTCTAGTGACTGTTTCAGTCGCTGTTTTGGGTCCAACTGATTTTACTACGTTTTACTGGTGACTGTTTCAGTCGCTGTTTTGGGTCCAACGGATTTTACTACTTTTTACTAGTGACTGTTTCAGTCGCTGTTTTCGGTCCAACGGATTTTACTACTTTTTACTAGTTACTGTTTCAGTCGCTATTTTAGGTCCAACTGATTTTACTACTTTTTACTAGTGACTGTTTCAATCGCTCTTTTCGGTCCAACGGATTTTACTACTTTTTATTAGTGACAGTCTCAGTCGCTGTTTTCGGTCCAACGGATTTTACTACTTTTTATTAGTGACTGTTTCAGTCGGTATTTTCGGTCCAACTGATTTTACTACTTTTTACTTGTGACTGTTTCAGTCGCTGTTTTCGGTTAAACTGATTTTACTACTATTTGCTAGTGACTGTTTGAGTCGCTGGTTTCGGTCCAACTGATTTTAATACTTTTTACTAGCGACCGTTTCAGCCCCTATTTTCGGTCCAACTGATTTTACCACTTTTTACTTGTGACTGTTTCAGTCGCTGTTTTGGGTCCAACGGATTTTACTACTTTTTACTAGTTACTGTTTCAGTCGCTATTTTCGGTCCAACTGATTTTACTAATTTTTACTAGTGACTGTTTCAATCGCTCTTTTCGGTCCAGCGGATTTTACTGCTTTTTATTAGTGACCGTCTCAGTCGCTGTTTTCGGTCCAACGGATTTTACTACTTTTTATTAGTGACTGTTTCAGTCGGTATTTTCGGTCCAACTGATTTTACTACTTTTTGCTAGTGACTGTTTCAGTCGCGATTTTCGGTCCAACGGATTTTACTACTTTTTTCTAGTGACTGTTTCAGTCGCTGGTTTCGGTCCAACTGATTATACTAGTTTTTACTAGTGACTGTTTCAGTCGCTAGTAAAAAGTAGTAAACAGTAGTTGTTTTGGGTCCAACGGATTTTACTTCTTTTTACTAGTGACTGTTTCACTCGCTGTTTTCGGTCCAACGAATTTTACTACTTTTTACTATTGACTGTTTCACTCGCTATTTTCGTTCCAACTGATTTTACTACTTTTCATTAGTAACTGTTTTAGTCGCTGTTTTCGGTCCAACTGATTTTACTACTTTTTACTAGTGACTGTTTCAGTCGCTCTTTTCGGTCCAACTGATTTTACTACTTTTCATTAGTGACTGTTTCAGTCGCTGGTTTCGGTCCAACTGATTATACTACTTTTTACTAGTGACTGTTTCAGTCGCTAGTAAAAAGTAGTAAAAATGTAGTTGTTTTGGGTCCAACGGATTTTACTTCTTTTTACTAGTGACTGTTTCACTCGCTGTTTTCGGTCCAACGAATTTTATTACTTTTTACTATTGACTGTTTCAGTCGCTGTTTTCGGTTAAACTGATTTTACTACTATTTGCTAGTGACTGTTTGAGTCGCTGGTTTCGGTTCAACTGATTTTATTACTTTTTACTAGCGACGGTTTCAGCCGCTATTTTCGGTCCAACTGATTTTACCACTTTTTACTTGTGACTGTTTCAGTCGCTGATTTGGGTCCAACGGATTTTACTACTTTTTACTAGTTATTGTTTCAGTCGCTATTTTCGGTCCAACTGATTTTACTACTTTTTACTAGTGACAGTTTCAGTCGCTCTTTTCGGTCCAACGGATTTTACTACTTTTTATTAGTGACCGTCTCAGTCGCTGTTTTCGGTCCAACGGATTTTACTACTTTTTGCTAGTGACTGTTTCAGTCGCTATTTTCGGTCCAACTGATTTTACTACTTTTTGCTAGTGACTGTTTCAGTCGCTATTTTCGGTCCAACTGATTTTACTACTCTTTACTAGTGACTGTTTCAGTCGCTATTTTCGGTCCAACTGATTTTATTACTTTTTTCTAGTGACTGTTTCAGTCGCTGTTTTGGGTCCAACTGATTTTACTACGTTTTACTGGTGACTGTTTCAGTCGCTGTTTTGGGTCCAACGGATTTTACTACTTTTTACTAGTGACTGTTTCAGTCGCTGTTTTCGGTCCAACGGATTTTACTACTTTTTACTAGTTACTGTTTCAGTCGCTATTTTCGGTCCAACTGATTTTACTACTTTTTACTAGTGACTGTTTCAATCTCTCTTTTCGGTCCAACGGATTTTACTACTTTTTATTAGTGACAGTCTCAGTCGCTGTTTTCGGTCCAACGGATTTTACTACTTTTTATTAGTGACTGTTTCAGTCGGTATTTTCGGTCCAACTGATTTTACTACTTTTTACTTGTGACTGTTTCAGTCGCTGTTTTCGGTTAAACTGATTTTACTACTATTTGCTAGTGACTGTTTGAGTCGCTGGTTTCGGTCCAACTGATTTTAATACTTTTTACTAGCGACCTTTTCAGCCGCTATTTTCGGTCCAACTGATTTTACCACTTTTTACTTGTGACTGTTTCAGTCGCTGTTTTGGGTCCAACTGATTTTACTACTTTTTGCTAGTGACTGTTTCAGTCGCGATTTTCGGTCCCACTGATTTTACTACTTTTTGCTAGTGACTGTTTCAGTCGCTATTTTCGGTCCAACTGATTTTACTACTTTTTACTAGTGACTGTTTCAGTCGCTATTTTCGGTCCAACTGACTTTATTACTTTTTACTACTGATTGTTTCAGTCGCTATTTTCGGTCCAACTGATTTTACTACTTTTTTCTAGTGACTGTTTCAGTCGCTGTTTTGGGTCCAACGGATTTTACTACTTTTTACTAGTGACTGTTTCAGTCTCTATTTTCGGTCCAACTGATTTTACTACGTTTTACTGGTGACTGTTTCAGTCGCTGTTTTGGGTCCAACGGATTTTACTACTTTTTACTAGTGACTGTTTCAGTCGCTGTTTTCGGTCCAACGGATTTTACTACTTTTTACTAGTTACTGTTTCAGTCGCTATTTTCGGTCCAACTGATTTTACTACTTTTTACTAGTGACTGTTTCAATCGCTCTTTTCGGTCCAGCGGATTTTACTACTTTTTATTAGTAACCGTCTCAGTCGCTGTTTTCGGTCCAACGGATTTTACTACTTTTTATTAGTGACTGTTTCAGTCGGTATTTTCGGTTCAACTGATTTTACTACTTTTTACGAGTGACTGTTTCAGTCGCTGTTTTGGGTCCAACTGATTTTACTACTTTTTACTTGTGACTGTTTCAGTCGCTGTTTTCGGTCCAACTGATTTTATTACTTTTTACTACTGATTGTTTCAGTCGCTATTTTCGGTCCAACTGATTTTACTACTTTTTTCTAGTGACTGTTTCAGTCGCTGTTTTGAGTCCAACTGATTTTACTACTTTTTACTAGTGACTGTTTCAGTCGCTATTTTCGGTCCAACTGATTTTATTACTTTTTACTACTGATTGTTTCAGTCGCTATTTTCGGTCCAACTGATTTTACTACTTATTTCTAGTGACTGTTTCAGTCGCTGTTTTGGGTTCAACGGATTTTACTACTTTTTACTAGTGACTGTTTCAGTCGCTGGTTTTTATTCAACTGATTTTATTACTTTTTACTAGTGACTGTTTCAGTCGCTATTTTCGGTCCAACTAATTTTACTACTTTTTATTAGTGACCGTCTCAGTCGCTGTTTTCGGTCCAAGGGATTTTACTACTTTCTATTAGTGACTGTTTCAGTCGGTATTTTCGGTCCAACTGATTTTACTACTTTTTACTAGTGACCGTTTCAGTTGCTGTTTTGGGTCCAACGGATTTTATTACTTTTTGCTAGTGACTGTTTCAGTCGCTATTTTCGGTTCAACTGATTTTACTACATTTTACTAGTGACTGTTTCAGTCGCTATTTTCGGTCCAACTGATTTTATTGCTTTTTACTACTGACTGTTTCAGTCGCTATTTTCGGTCCAATTGATTTTACTACTTTTTACTACTTATTGTTTCAGTCGCTGTTTCCGGTAAAACTGATTTTACTACTTTTTACTAGTGACTGTTTCAGTCGCTATTTTCGGTCCAACTGATTTTATTACTTTTTACTACTGACTGTTTCAGTCGCTATTTTCGGTCCAACTGATTTTACTACTCTTTTCTAGTGACTGTTTCAGTCGCTGTTTTGGGTCCAACGGATTTTACTGCTTTTTACTAGCGACTGTTTCAGTCGGTATTTTCGGTCCAACTGATTTTACTATTTTTTATTAGTGACCGTCTCAGTCGCTGTTTTCGGTCCAACGGATTTTACTACTTTTTATTAGTGACTGTTTCAGTCGGTATTTTCGGTCCAACTGATTTTACTACTTTTTACTAGTGACTGTTTCAGTCGCTGTTTTGGGTCCAACGGATTTTACTACTTTTTGCTAGTGACTGTTTCAGTCGCTATTTTCGGTTCAACTGATTTTACTACTTTTTACTAGTGACTGTTTCAGTCGCTATTTTCGGTCCAACTGATTTTATTGCTTTTTATTACTGACTGTTTCAATCGCTATTTTGGGTCCAATTGATTTTACTACTTCTTGCTAGTGACTGTTTCAGTCGCTATTTTCGGTTCAACTGATTTTACTACTTTTAACTAGTGACTGTTTCAGTCGCTATTTTCGGTCCAACTGATTTTATTACTTTTTACTACTGACTGTTTCAGTCGCTATTTTCGGTCCAACTGATTTTACTACTTTTTTCTAGTGACTGTTTCAGTCGCTGTTTTGGGTCCAACTGATTTTACTACTTTTTACTAGTGACTGTTTCAGTCGCTATTTTCGGCCCAATTGATTTTACTACGTTTTACTGGTGACTGTTTCAGTCGCTATTTTCGGTTCAACTGATTTTACTACTTTTTACTAGTGACTGTTTCAGTCGCTATTTTCGGTCCAACTGATTTTATTACTTTTTACTACTGATTGTTTCAGTCGCTATTTTCGGTCCAACTGATTTTACTACTTTTTTCTAGTGACTGTTTCAGTCGCTGTTTTGGGTTCAACGGATTTTACTACTTTTTACTAGTGACTGTTTCAGTCGCTGGTTTTTATTCAACTGATTTTATTACTTTTTACTAGTGACTGTTTCAGTCGCTATTTTCGGTCCAACGGATTTTACTACTTTTTATTAGTGACCGTCTCAGTCGCTGTTTTCGGTCCAACGGATTTTACTACTTTTTGCTAGTGACTGTTTCAGTCGCTATTTTCGGTCCAACTGATTTTACTACTTTTTGCTAGTGACTGTTTCAGTCGCTATTTTCGGTCCAACTGATTTTACTACTCTTTACTAGTGACTGTTTCAGTCGCTATTTTCGGTCCAATTGATTTTATTACTTTTTACTACTGATTGTTTCAGTCGCTATTTTCGGTCCAACTGATTTTACTACTTTTTTCTAGTGACTGTTTCAGTCGCTGTTTTGGGTCCAACTGATTTTACTACGTTTTACTGGTGACTGTTTCAGTCGCTGTTTTGGGTCCAACGGATTTTACTACTTTTTACTAGTGACTGTTTCAGTCGCTGTTTTCGGTCCAACTGATTTTACTACTTTTTACTAGTGACTGTTTCAGTCGCTATTTTCGGTCCAACTGATTTTATTACTTTTTACTACTGACTGTTTCAGTCGCTATTTTCGGTCCAACTGATTTTACTACTCTTTTCTAGTGACTGTTTCAGTCGCTGTTTTGGGTCCAACGGATTTTACTGCTTTTTACTAGCGACTGTTTCAGTCGGTATTTTCGGTCCAACTGATTTTACTATTTTTTATTAGTGACCGTCTCAGTCGCTGTTTTCGGTCCAACGGATTTTACTACTTTTTATTAGTGACTGTTTCAGTCGGTATTTTCGGTCCAACTGATTTTACTACTTTTTACTAGTGACTGTTTCAGTCGCTGTTTTGGGTCCAACGGATTTTACTACTTTTTGCTAGTGACTGTTTCAGTCGCTATTTTCGGTTCAACTGATTTTACTACTTTTTACTAGTGACTGTTTCAGTCGCTATTTTCGGTCCAACTGATTTTATTGCTTTTTATTACTGACTGTTTCAATCGCTATTTTGGGTCCAATTGATTTTACTACTTCTTGCTAGTGACTGTTTCAGTCGCTATTTTCGGTTCAACTGATTTTACTACTTTTAACTAGTGACTGTTTCAGTCGCTATTTTCGGTCCAACTGATTTTATTACTTTTTACTACTGACTGTTTCAGTCGCTATTTTCGGTCCAACTGATTTTACTACTTTTTTCTAGTGACTGTTTCAGTCGCTGTTTTGGGTCCAACTGATTTTACTACTTTTTACTAGTGACTGTTTCAGTCGCTATTTTCGGCCCAATTGATTTTACTACGTTTTACTGGTGACTGTTTCAGTCGCTATTTTCGGTTCAACTGATTTTACTACTTTTTACTAGTGACTGTTTCAGTCGCTATTTTCGGTCCAACTGATTTTATTACTTTTTACTACTGATTGTTTCAGTCGCTATTTTCGGTCCAACTGATTTTACTACTTTTTTCTAGTGACTGTTTCAGTCGCTGTTTTGGGTTCAACGGATTTTACTACTTTTTACTAGTGACTGTTTCAGTCGCTGGTTTTTATTCAACTGATTTTATTACTTTTTACTAGTGACTGTTTCAGTCGCTATTTTCGGTCCAACGGATTTTACTACTTTTTATTAGTGACCGTCTCAGTCGCTGTTTTCGGTCCAACGGATTTTACTACTTTTTGCTAGTGACTGTTTCAGTCGCTATTTTCGGTCCAACTGATTTTACTACTTTTTGCTAGTGACTGTTTCAGTCGCTATTTTCGGTCCAACTGATTTTACTACTCTTTACTAGTGACTGTTTCAGTCGCTATTTTCGGTCCAATTGATTTTATTACTTTTTACTACTGATTGTTTCAGTCGCTATTTTCGGTCCAACTGATTTTACTACTTTTTTCTAGTGACTGTT
This sequence comes from Rhynchophorus ferrugineus, assembly GCF_030347505.1. Taxonomy (NCBI): domain Eukaryota; kingdom Metazoa; phylum Arthropoda; class Insecta; order Coleoptera; family Curculionidae; genus Rhynchophorus; species Rhynchophorus ferrugineus. The sequence goes on from NW_027472589.1 coordinate 19,205,670, forward strand.
TCAGTCGCTGTTTTGGGTCCAACTGATTTTACTACGTTTTACTGGTGACTGTTTCAGTCGCTGTTTTGGGTCCAACGGATTTTACTACTTTTTACTAGTGACTGTTTCAGTCGCTGTTTTCGGTCCAACTGATTTTACTACTTTTTACTAGTGACAGTCTCAGTCGCTGTTTTCGGTTAAACTGATTTTACTACTATTTGCTAGTGACTGTTTGAGTCGCTGGTTCAACTGATTTTACTACTTTTTACTAGTGACTGTTCAGTCGCTATTTTCGGTCCAACTGATTTTAATACTTTTTACTAGCGACCGTTTCAGCCGCTATTTTCGGTCCAACTGATTTTACCACTTTTTACTTGTGACTGTTTCAGTCGCTGTTTTGGGTCCAACGGATTTTACTACTTTTTACTAGTTACTGTTTCAGTCGCTATTTTCGGTCCAACTGATTTTACTAATTTTTAATAGTGACTGTTTCAATCGCTCTTTTCGGTCCAGCGGATTTTACTACTTTTTATTAGTGACCGTCTCAGTCGCTGTTTTCGGTCCAACGGATTTTACTACTTTTTATTAGTGACTGTTTCAGTCGGTATTTTCGGTCCAACTGATTTTACTACTTTTTGCTAGTGACTGTTTCAGTCGCGATTTTCGGTCCAACTGATTTTACTACTTTTTGCTAGTGACTGTTTCAGTCGCTATTTTCGGTCCAACTGATTTTACTACTTTTTACTAGTGACTGTTTCAGTCGCTATTTTCGGTCCAACTGACTTTATTACTTTTTACTACTGATTGTTTCAGTCGCTAGTAAAAAGTAGTAAAAAAGTAGTTGTTTTCGGTCCAACTGATTTTACTACTTTTTTCTAGTGACTGTTTCAGTCGCTGTTTTGGGTCCAACGGATTTTACTACTTTTTACTAGTGACTGTTTCAGTCTCTATTTTCGGTCCAACTGATTTTACTACGTTTTACTGGTGACTGTTTCAGTCGCTGTTTTGGGTCCAACGGATTTTACTACTTTTTACTAGTGACTGTTTCAGTCGCTGTTTTCGGTCCAACGGATTTTACTACTTTTTACTAGTTACTGTTTTAGTCGCTATTTTCGGTCAAACTGATTTTACTACTTTTTACTAGTGACTGTTTCAATCGCTCTTTTCGGTCCAACGGATTTTACTACTTTTTATTAGTAACCGTCTCAGTCGCTGTTTTCGGTCCAACGGATTTTACTACTTTTTACTAGTGACTGTTTCAGTCGCTGTTTTCGGTCCAACGGATTTTACTACTTTTTATTAGTTACTGTTTCAGTCGGTATTTTCGGTTCAACTGATTTTACTACTTTTTACGAGTGACTGTTTCAGTCGCTGTTTTGGGTCCAACTGATTTTACTACTTTTTACTTGTGACTGTTTCAGTCGCTGTTTTCGGTCCAACTGATTTTATTACTTTTTACTACTGATTGTTTCAGTCGCTATTTTCGGTCCAACTGATTTTACTACTTTTTTCTAGTGACTGTTTCAGTCGCTGTTTTGGGTCCAACTGATTTTACTACTTTTTATTAGTTACTGTTTCAGTCGGTATTTTCGGTTCAACTGATTTTACTACTTTTTACGAGTGACTGTTTCAGTCGCTGTTTTGGGTCCAACTGATTTTACTACTTTTTACTTGTGACTGTTTCAGTCGCTGTTTTCGGTCCAACTGATTTTATTACTTTTTACTACTGATTGTTTCAGTCGCTATTTTCGGTCCAACTGATTTTACTACTTTTTTCTAGTGACTGTTTCAGTCGCTGTTTTGGGTCCAACTGATTTTACTACTTTTTACTAGTGACTGTTTCAGTCGCTATTTTCGGTCCAACTGATTTTATTACTTTTTACTACTGATTGTTTCAGTCGCTATTTTCGGTCCAACTGATTTTACTACTTTTTTCTAGTGACTGTTTCAGTCGCTGTTTTGGGTTCAACGGATTTTACTACTTTTTACTAGTGACTGTTTCAGTCGCTGGTTTTTATTCAACTGATTTTATTACTTTTTACTAGTGACTGTTTCAGTCACTATTTTCGGTCCAACTAATTTTACTACTTTTTATTAGTGACCGTCTCAGTCGCTGTTTTCGGTCCAAGGGATTTTATTACTTTATGCTAGTGACTGTTTCAGTCGCTATTTTCGGTTCAACTGATTTTACTACATTTTACTAGTGACTGTTTCAGTCGCTATTTTCGGTCCAACTGATTTTATTGCTTTTTACTACTGACTGTTTCAGTCGCTATTTTCGGTCCAATTGATTTTACTACTTTTTACTACTTATTGTTTCAGTCGCTGTTTCCGGTTAAACTGATTTTACTACTTTTTACTAGTGACTGTTTCAGTCGCTATTTTCGGTCCAACTGATTTTATTACTTTTTACTACTGACTGTTTCAGTCGCTATTTTCGGTCCAACTGATTTTACTACTCTTTTCTAGTGACTGTTTCAGTCGCTGTTTTGGGTCCAACGGATTTTACTGCTTTTTACTAGCGACTGTTTCAGTCGGTATTTTCGGTCCAACTGATTTTACTATTTTTTATTAGTGACCGTCTCAGTCGCTGTTTTCGGTCCAACGGATTTTACTACTTTTTATTAGTGACTGTTTCAGTCGGTATTTTTGGTCCAACTGATTTTACTACTTTTTACTAGTGACTGTTTCAGTCGCTGTATTGGGTCCAACGGATTTTACTACTTTTTGCTAGTGACTGTTTCAGTCGCTATTTTCGGTTCAACTGATTTTACTACTTTTTACTAGTGACTGTTTCAGTCGCTATTATCGGTCCAACTGATTTTATTGCTTTTTATTACTGACTGTTTCAATCGCTATTTTGGGTCCAATTGATTTTACTACTTCTTGCTAGTGACTGTTTCAGTCGCTATTTTCGGTTCAACTGATTTTACTACTTTTAACTAGTGACTGTTTCAGTCGCTATTTTCGGTCCAACTGATTTTATTACTTTTTACTACTGACTGTTTCAGTCGCTATTTTCGGTCCAACTGATTTTACTACTTTTTACTAGTGACTGTTTCAGTCGCTGTTTTGGGTCCAACTGATTTTACTAATTTTTACTAGTGACTGTTTCAATCGCTCTTTTCGGTCCAACGGATTTTACTACTTTTTATTAGTGACCGTCTCAGTCGCTGTTTTCGGTCCAACGGATTTTACTACTTTTTATTAGTGACTGTTTCAGTCGGTATTTTCGGTCCAACTGATTTTACTACTTTTTACTTCTGACTGTTTCAGTCGCTGTTTTGGGTCCAACTGATTTTACTAATTTTTACTAGTGACTGTTTCAATCGCTCTTTTCGGTCCAACGGATTTTACTACTTTTTATTAGTGACCGTCTCAGTTGCTGTTTTCGGTCCAACGGATTTTACTACTTTTTATTAGTGACTGTTTCAGTCGGTATTTTCGGTCCAACTGATTTTACTACTTTTTGCTAGTGACTGTTTCAGTCGCGATTTTCGGTCCAACTGATTTTACTACTTTTTGCTAGTGACTGTTTCAGTCGCTATTTTCGGTCCAACTGATTTTACTACTTTTTACTAGTGACTGTTTCAGTCGCTATTTTCGGTCCAACTGACTTTATTACTTTTTACTACTGATTGTTTCAGTCGCTATTTTCGGTCCAACTGATTTTAATACTTTTTTCTAGTGACTGTTTCAGTCGCTGTTTTGGGTCCAACGGATTTTACTACTTTTTACTAGTGACTGTTTCAGTCTCTATTTTCGGTCCAACTGATTTTACTACGTTTTACTGGTGACTGTTTCAGTCGCTGTTTTGGGTCCAACGGATTTTACTACTTTTTACTAGTGACTGTTTCAGTCGCTGTTTTCGGTCCAACGGATTTTACTACTTTTTACTAGTGACTGTTTCAATCGCTCTTTTCGGTCCAACGGATTTTACTACTTTTTATTAGTAACCGTCTCAGTCGCTGTTTTCGGTCCAACGGATTTTACTACTTTTTATTAGTGACTGTTTCAGTCGGTATTTTCGGTTCAACTGATTTTACTACTTTTTACGAGTGACTGTTTCAGTCGCTGTTTTGGGTCCAACTGATTTTATTACTTTTTACTAGTGACTGTTTCAGTCGCTATTTTCGGTCCAACTGATTTTACTACTTTTTATTAGTGACTGTTTCAGTCGGTATTTTCGGTCCAACTGATTTTACTACTTTTTGCTAGTGACAGTTTCAGTCGCTATTTTCGGTTAAACTGATTTTACTACATTTTACTAGTGACTGTTTCAGTCGCTGTTTTGGGTCCAACGGATTTTACTACGTTTTACTAGCGACGGTTTCAGCCGCTATTTTCGGTCCAACTGATTTTACTACTTTTTACTTGTGACTGTTTCAGTCGCTGTTTTGGGTCCAACTGATTTTACTACTTTTTACTAGTGACTGTTTCAATCGCCTTTTTCGGTCCAACGGATTTTACTACTTTTTATTAGTGACCGTCTCAGTCGCTGTTTTCGGTCCAACGGATTTTAATACTTTTTATTAGTGACTGTTTTAGTCGGTATTGTCGGTCCAACTGATTTTACTACTTTTTACTAGTGACTCTTTCAGTCGCTGTTTTGGGTCCAACGGATTTTACTACTTTTTGCTAGTGACTGTTTCAGTCGCTATTTTCGGTTCAACTGATTTTACTACTTTTTACTAGTGACTGTTTCAGTCGCTGGTTTTGGTTCAACTGATTTTATTACTTTTTACTAGTGACTGTTTTAGTCGCTATTTTCGGTCCAACTGATTTTACTACTTTTTATTAGTGACTGTTTAAGTCGGTATTTTCAGTCCAACTGATTTTACTACTTTTTACTAGTGACTGTTTCAGTCGCTGTTTTGGGTCCAACGGATTTTACTACTTTTGCTAGTGACTGTTTCAGTCGCTATTTTCGGTTCAACTGATTTTACTACTTTTTACTAGTGACTGTTTCAGTCGCTGTTTTGGGTCCAACGGATTTTACTACTTTTGCTAGTGACTGTTTCAGTCGCTATTTTCGGTCCAACGGATTTTACTACTTTTTTCTAGTGACTGTTTCAGTCGCTGGTTTCGGTCCAACTGATTATACTAGTTTTTACTAGTGACTGTTTCAGTCGCTAGTAAAAAGTAGTAAAACAGTAGTTGTTTTGGGTCCAACGGATTTTACTTCTTTTTACTAGTGACTGTTTCACTCGCTGTTTTCGGTCCAACGAATTTTACTACTTTTTACTATTGACTGTTTCACTCGCTATTTTCGTTCCAACTGATTTTACTACTTTTCATTAGTAACTGTTTTAGTCGCTGTTTTCGGTCCAACTGATTTTACTACTTTTTACTAGTGACTGTTTCAGTCGCTCTTTTCGGTCCAACTGATTTTACTACTTTTCATTAGTGACTGTTTCAGTCGCTGGTTTCGGTCCAACTGATTATACTACTTTTTACTAGTGACTGTTTCAGTCGCTAGTAAAAAGTAGTAAAAATGTAGTTGTTTTGGGTCCAACGGATTTTACTTCTTTTTACTAGTGACTGTTTCACTCGCTGTTTTCGGTCCAACGAATTTTATTACTTTTTACTATTGACTGTTTCAGTCGCTGTTTTCGGTTAAACTGATTTTACTACTATTTGCTAGTGACTGTTTGAGTCGCTGGTTTCGGTTCAACTGATTTTATTACTTTTTACTAGCGACGGTTTCAGCCGCTATTTTCGGTCCAACTGATTTTACCACTTTTTACTTGTGACTGTTTCAGTCGCTGATTTGGGTCCAACGGATTTTACTACTTTTTACTAGTTATTGTTTCAGTCGCTATTTTCGGTCCAACTGATTTTACTACTTTTTACTAGTGACAGTTTCAGTCGCTCTTTTCGGTCCAACGGATTTTACTACTTTTTATTAGTGACCGTCTCAGTCGCTGTTTTCGGTCCAACGGATTTTACTACTTTTTGCTAGTGACTGTTTCAGTCGCTATTTTCGGTCCAACTGATTTTACTACTTTTTGCTAGTGACTGTTTCAGTCGCTATTTTCGGTCCAACTGATTTTACTACTCTTTACTAGTGACTGTTTCAGTCGCTATTTTCGGTCCAACTGATTTTATTACTTTTTACTACTGATTGTTTCAGTCGCTATTTTCGGTCCAACTGATTTTACTACTTTTCTCTAGTGACTGTTTCAGTCGCTGTTTTGGGTCCAACTGATTTTACTACGTTTTACTGGTGACTGTTTCAGTCGCTGTTTTGGGTCCAACGGATTTTACTACTTTTTACTAGTGACTGTTTCAGTCGCTGTTTTCGGTCCAACGGATTTTACTACTTTTTACTAGTTACTGTTTCAGTCGCTATTTTCGGTCCAACTGATTTTACTACTTTTTACTAGTGACTGTTTCAATCTCTCTTTTCGGTCCAACGGATTTTACTACTTTTTATTAGTGACAGTCTCAGTCGCTGTTTTCGGTCCAACGGATTTTACTACTTTTTATTAGTGACTGTTTCAGTCGGTATTTTCGGTCCAACTGATTTTACTACTTTTTACTTGTGACTGTTTCAGTCGCTGTTTTCGGTTAAACTGATTTTACTACTATTTGCTAGTGACTGTTTGAGTCGCTGGTTTCGGTCCAACTGATTTTAATACTTTTTACTAGCGACCTTTTCAGCCGCTATTTTCGGTCCAACTGATTTTACCACTTTTTAATTGTGACTGTTTCAGTCGCTGTTTTGGGTCCAACGGATTTTACTACTTTTTACTAGTTACTGTTTCAGTCGCTATTTTCGGTCCAACTGATTTTACTAATTTTTACTAGTGACTGTTTCAATCGCTCTTTTCGGTCCAGCGGATTTTACTACTTTTTATTAGTGTCCGTCTCAGTCGCTGTTTTCGGTCCAACGGATTTTACTACTTTTTATTAGTGACTGTTTCAGTCGGTATTTTCGGTCCAACTGATTTTACTACTTTTTGCTAGTGACTGTTTCAGTCGCGATTTTCGGTCCCACTGATTTTACTACTTTTTGCTAGTGACTGTTTCAGTCGCTATTTTCGGTCCAACTGATTTTACTACTTTTTACTAGTGACTGTTTCAGTCGCTATTTTCGGTCCAACTGACTTTATTACTTTTTACTACTGATTGTTTCAGTCGCTATTTTCGGTCCAACTGATTTTACTACTTTTTTCTAGTGACTGTTTCAGTCGCTGTTTTGGGTCCAACGGATTTTACTACTTTTTACTAGTGACTGTTTCAGTCTCTATTTTCGGTCCAACTGATTTTACTACGTTTTACTGGTGACTGTTTCAGTCGCTGTTTTGGGTCCAACGGATTTTACTACTTTTTACTAGTGACTGTTTCAGTCGCTGTTTTCGGTCCAACGGATTTTACTACTTTTTACTAGTTACTGTTTCAGTCGCTATTTTCGGTCCAACTGATTTTACTACTTTTTACTAGTGACTGTTTCAATCGCTCTTTTCGGTCCAACGGATTTTACTACTTTTTATTAGTAACCGTCTCAGTCGCTGTTTTCGGTCCAACGGATTTTACTACTTTTTATTAGTGACTGTTTCAGTCGGTATTTTCGGTTCAACTGATTTTACTACTTTTTACGAGTGACTGTTTCAGTCGCTGTTTTGGGTCCAACTGATTTTACTACTTTTTACTTGTGACTGTTTCAGTCGCTGTTTTCGGTCCAACTGATTTTATTACTTTTTACTACTGATTGTTTCAGTCGCTATTTTCGGTCCAACTGATTTTACTACTTTTTTCTAGTGACTGTTTCAGTCGCTGTTTTGAGTCCAACTGATTTTACTACTTTTTACTAGTGACTGTTTCAGTCGCTATTTTCGGTCCAACTGATTTTATTACTTTTTACTACTGATTGTTTCAGTCGCTATTTTCGGTCCAACTGATTTTACTACTTATTTCTAGTGACTGTTTCAGTCGCTGTTTTGGGTTCAACGGATTTTACTACTTTTTACTAGTGACTGTTTCAGTCGCTGGTTTTTATTCAACTGATTTTATTACTTTTTACTAGTGACTGTTTCAGTCGCTATTTTCGGTCCAACTAATTTTACTACTTTTTATTAGTGACCGTCTCAGTCGCTGTTTTCGGTCCAAGGGATTTTACTACTTTCTATTAGTGACTGTTTCAGTCGGTATTTTCGGTCCAACTGATTTTACTACTTTTTACTAGTGACCGTTTCAGTTGCTGTTTTGGGTCCAACGGATTTTATTACTTTTTGCTAGTGACTGTTTCAGTCGCTATTTTCGGTTCAACTGATTTTACTACATTTTACTAGTGACTGTTTCAGTCGCTATTTTCGGTCCAACTGATTTTATTGCTTTTTACTACTGACTGTTTCAGTCGCTATTTTCGGTCCAATTGATTTTACTACTTTTTACTACTTATTGTTTCAGTCGCTGTTTCCGGTAAAACTGATTTTACTACTTTTTACTAGTGACTGTTTCAGTCGCTATTTTCGGTCCAACTGATTTTATTACTTTTTACTACTGACTGTTTCAGTCGCTATTTTCGGTCCAACTGATTTTACTACTCTTTTCTAGTGACTGTTTCAGTCGCTGTTTTGGGTCCAACGGATTTTACTGCTTTTTACTAGCGACTGTTTCAGTCGGTATTTTCGGTCCAACTGATTTTACTATTTTTTATTAGTGACCGTCTCAGTCGCTGTTTTCGGTCCAACGGATTTTACTACTTTTTATTAGTGACTGTTTCAGTCGGTATTTTCGGTCCAACTGATTTTACTACTTTTTACTAGTGACTGTTTCAGTCGCTGTTTTGGGTCCAACGGATTTTACTACTTTTTGCTAGTGACTGTTTCAGTCGCTATTTTCGGTCCAACTGATTTTATTGCTTTTTATTACTGACTGTTTCAATCGCTATTTTGGGTCCAATTGATTTTACTACTTCTTGCTAGTGACTGTTTCAGTCGCTATTTTCGGTTCAACTGATTTTACTACTTTTAACTAGTGACTGTTCAGTCGCTATTTTCGGTCCAACTGATTTTATTACTTTTTACTACTGACTGTTTCAGTCGCTATTTTCGGTCCAACTGATTTTACTACTTTTTTCTAGTGACTGTTTCAGTCGCTGTTTTGGGTCCAACTGATTTTACTACTTTTTACTAGTGACTGTTTCAGTCGCTATTTTCGGCCCAATTGATTTTACTACGTTTTACTGGTGACTGTTTCAGTCGCTATTTTCGGTTCAACTGATTTTACTACTTTTTACTAGTGACTGTTTCAGTCGCTATTTTCGGTCCAACTGATTTTATTACTTTTTACTACTGATTGTTTCAGTCGCTATTTTCGGTCCAACTGATTTTACTACTTTTTTCTAGTGACTGTTTCAGTCGCTGTTTTGGGTTCAACGGATTTTACTACTTTTTACTAGTGACTGTTTCAGTCGCTGGTTTTTATTCAACTGATTTTATTACTTTTTACTAGTGACTGTTTCAGTCGCTATTTTCGGTCCAACGGATTTTACTACTTTTTATTAGTGACCGTCTCAGTCGCTGTTTTCGGTCCAACGGATTTTACTACTTTTTGCTAGTGACTGTTTCAGTCGCTATTTTCGGTCCAACTGATTTTACTACTTTTTGCTAGTGACTGTTTCAGTCGCTATTTTCGGTCCAACTGATTTTACTACTCTTTACTAGTGACTGTTTCAGTCGCTATTTTCGGTCCAATTGATTTTATTACTTTTTACTACTGATTGTTTCAGTCGCTATTTTCGGTCCAACTGATTTTACTACTTTTTTCTAGTGACTGTTTCAGTCGCTGTTTTGGGTCCAACTGATTTTACTACGTTTTACTGGTGACTGTTTCAGTCGCTGTTTTGGGTCCAACGGATTTTACTACTTTTTACTTGTGACTGTTTCAGTCGCTGTTTTGGGTCCAACTGATTTTACTACTTTTTACTAGTGACTGTTTCAGTCGCTATTTTCGGTCCAACTGATTTTATTACTTTTTACTACTGACTGTTTCAGTCGCTATTTTCGGTCCAACTGATTTTACTACTCTTTTCTAGTGACTGTTTCAGTCGCTGTTTTGGGTCCAACGGATTTTACTGCTTTTTACTAGCGACTGTTTCAGTCGGTATTTTCGGTCCAACTGATTTTACTATTTTTTATTAGTGACCGTCTCAGTCGCTGTTTTCGGTCCAACGGATTTTACTACTTTTTATTAGTGACTGTTTCAGTCGGTATTTTCGGTCCAACTGATTTTACTACTTTTTACTAGTGACTGTTTCAGTCGCTGTTTTGGGTCCAACGGATTTTACTACTTTTTGCTAGTGACTGTTTCAGTCGCTATTTTCGGTTCAACTGATTTTACTACTTTTTACTAGTGACTGTTTCAGTCGCTATTTTCGGTCCAACTGATTTTATTGCTTTTTATTACTGACTGTTTCAATCGCTATTTTGGGTCCAATTGATTTTACTACTTCTTGCTAGTGACTGTTTCAGTCGCTATTTTCGGTTCAACTGATTTTACTACTTTTAACTAGTGACTGTTCAGTCGCTATTTTCGGTCCAACTGATTTTATTACTTTTTACTACTGACTGTTTCAGTCGCTATTTTCGGTCCAACTGATTTTACTACTTTTTTCTAGTGACTGTTTCAGTCGCTGTTTTGGGTCCAACTGATTTTACTACTTTTTACTAGTGACTGTTTCAGTCGCTATTTTCGGCCCAATTGATTTTACTACGTTTTACTGGTGACTGTTTCAGTCGCTATTTTCGGTTCAACTGATTTTACTACTTTTTACTAGTGACTGTTTCAGTCGCTATTTTCGGTCCAACTGATTTTATTACTTTTTACTACTGATTGTTTCAGTCGCTATTTTCGGTCCAACTGATTTTACTACTTTTTTCTAGTGACTGTTTCAGTCGCTGTTTTGGGTTCAACGGATTTTACTACTTTTTACTAGTGACTGTTTCAGTCGCTGGTTTTTATTCAACTGATTTTATTACTTTTTACTAGTGACTGTTTCAGTCGCTATTTTCGGTCCAACGGATTTTACTACTTTTTATTAGTGACCGTCTCAGTCGCTGTTTTCGGTCCAACGGATTTTACTACTTTTTGCTAGTGACTGTTTCAGTCGCTATTTTCGGTCCAACTGATTTTACTACTTTTTGCTAGTGACTGTTTCAGTCGCTATTTTCGGTCCAACTGATTTTACTACTCTTTACTAGTGACTGTTTCAGTCGCTATTTTCGGTCCAATTGATTTTATTACTTTTTACTACTGATTGTTTCAGTCGCTATTTTCGGTCCAACTGATTTTACTACTTTTTTCTAGTGACTGTTTCAGTCGCTGTTTTGGGTCCAACTGATTTTACTACGTTTTACTGGTGACTGTTTCAGTCGCTGTTTTGGGTCCAACGGATTTTACTACTTTTTACTAGTGACTGTTTCAGTCGCTGTTTTCGGTCCAACTGATTTTACTACTTTTTACTAGTGACAGTCTCAGTCGCTGTTTTCGGTTAAACTGATTTTACTACTATTTGCTAGTGACTGTTTGAGTCGCTGGTTTCGGTCCAACTGATTTTAATACTTTTTACTAGCGACCGTTTCAGCCGCTATTTTCGGTCCAACTGATTTTACCACTTTTTACTTGTGACTGTTTCAGTCGCTGTTTTGGGTCCAACGGATTTTACTACTTTTTACTAGTTACTGTTTCAGTCGCTATTTTCGGTCCAACTGATTTTACTAATTTTTAATAGTGACTGTTTCAATCGCTCTTTTCGGTCCAGCGGATTTTACTACTTTTTATTAGTGACCGTCTCAGTCGCTGTTTTCGGTCCAACGGATTTTACTACTTTTTATTAGTGACTGTTTCAGTCGGTATTTTCGGTCCAACTGATTTTACTACTTTTTGCTAGTGACTGTTTCAGTCGCGATTTTCGGTCCAACTGATTTTACTACTTTTTGCTAGTGACTGTTTCAGTCGCTATTTTCGGTCCAACTGATTTTACTACTTTTTTCTAGTGACTGTTTCAGTCGCTGTTTTGGGTCCAACGGATTTTACTACTTTTTACTAGTGACTGTTTCAGTCTCTATTTTCGGTCCAACTGATTTTACTACGTTTTACTGGTGACTGTTTCAGTCGCTGTTTTGGGTCCAACGGATTTTACTACTTTTTACTAGTGACTGTTTCAGTCGCTGTTTTCGGTCCAACGGACTTTACTACTTTTTACTAGTTACTGTTTTAGTCGCTATTTTCGGTCAAACTGATTTTACTACTTTTTACTAGTGACTGTTTCAATCGCTCTTTGCGGTCCAACGGATTTTACTACTTTTTATTAGTAACCGTCTCAGTCGCTGTTTTCGGTCCAACGGATTTTACTACTTTTTACTAGTGACTGTTTCAGTCGCTGTTTTCGGTCCAACGGATTTTACTACTTTTTATTAGTTACTGTTTCAGTCGGTATTTTCGGTTCAACTGATTTTACTACTTTTTACGAGTGACTGTTTCAGTCGCTGTTTTGGGTCCAACTGATTTTACTACTTTTTACTTGTGACTGTTTCAGTCGCTGTTTTCGGTCCAACTGATTTTATTACTTTTTACTACTGATTGTTTCAGTCGCTATTTTCGGTCCAACTGATTTTACTACTTTTTTCTAGTGACTGTTTCAGTCGCTGTTTTGGGTCCAACTGATTTTACTACTTTTTATTAGTTACTGTTTCAGTCGGTATTTTCGGTTCAACTGATTTTACTACTTTTTACGAGTGACTGTTTCAGTCGCTGTTTTGGGTCCAACTGATTTTACTACTTTTTACTTGTGACTGTTTCAGTCGCTGTTTTCGGTCCAACTGATTTTATTACTTTTTACTACTGATTGTTTCAGTCGCTATTTTCGGTCCAACTGATTTTACTACTTTTTTCTAGTGACTGTTTCAGTCGCTGTTTTGGGTCCAACTGATTTTACTACTTTTTACTAGTGACTGTTTCAGTCGCTATTTTCGGTCCAACTGATTTTATTACTTTTTACTACTGATTGTTTCAGTCGCTATTTTCGGTCCAACTGATTTTACTACTTTTTTCTAGTGACTGTTTCAGTCGCTGTTTTGGGTTCAACGGATTTTACTACTTTTTACTAGTGACTGTTTCAGTCGCTGGTTTTTATTCAACTGATTTTATTACTTTTTACTAGTGACTGTTTCAGTCACTATTTTCGGTCCAACTAATTTTACTACTTTTTATTAGTGACCGTCTCAGTCGCTGTTTTCGGTCCAAGGGATTTTATTACTTTATGCTAGTGACTGTTTCAGTCGCTATTTTCGGTTCAACTGATTTTACTACATTTTACTAGTGACTGTTTCAGTCGCTATTTTCGGTCCAACTGATTTTATTGCTTTTTACTACTGACTGTTTCAGTCGCTATTTTCGGTCCAATTGATTTTACTACTTTTTACTACTTATTGTTTCAGTCGCTGTTTCCGGTTAAACTGATTTTACTACTTTTTACTAGTGACTGTTTCAGTCGCTATTTTCGGTCCAACTGATTTTATTACTTTTTACTACTGACTGTTTCAGTCGCTATTTTCGGTCCAACTGATTTTACTACTCTTTTCTAGTGACTGTTTCAGTCGCTGTTTTGGGTCCAACGGATTTTACTGCTTTTTACTAGCGACTGTTTCAGTCGGTATTTTCGGTCCAACTGATTTTACTATTTTTTATTAGTGACCGTCTCAGTCGCTGTTTTCGGTCCAACGGATTTTACTACTTTTTATTAGTGACTGTTTCAGTCGGTATTTTTGGTCCAACTGATTTTACTACTTTTTACTAGTGACTGTTTCAGTCGCTGTATTGGGTCCAACGGATTTTACTACTTTTTGCTAGTGACTGTTTCAGTCGCTATTTTCGGTTCAACTGATTTTACTACTTTTTACTAGTGACTGTTTCAGTCGCTATTATCGGTCCAACTGATTTTATTGCTTTTTATTACTGACTGTTTCAATCGCTATTTTGGGTCCAATTGATTTTACTACTTCTTGCTAGTGACTGTTTCAGTCGCTATTTTCGGTTCAACTGATTTTACTACTTTTAACTAGTGACTGTTCAGTCGCTATTTTCGGTCCAACTGATTTTATTACTTTTTACTACTGACTGTTTCAGTCGCTATTTTCGGTCCAACTGATTTTACTACTTTTTACTAGTGACTGTTTCAGTCGCTGTTTTGGGTCCAACTGATTTTACTAATTTTTACTAGTGACTGTTTCAATCGCTCTTTTCGGTCCAACGGATTTTACTACTTTTTATTAGTGACCGTCTCAGTCGCTGTTTTCGGTCCAACGGATTTTACTACTTTTTATTAGTGACTGTTTCAGTCGGTATTTTCGGTCCAACTGATTTTACTACTTTTTACTTCTGACTGTTTCAGTCGCTGTTTTGGGTCCAACTGATTTTACTAATTTTTACTAGTGACTGTTTCAATCGCTCTTTTCGGTCCAACGGATTTTACTACTTTTTATTAGTGACCGTCTCAGTTGCTGTTTTCGGTCCAACGGATTTTACTACTTTTTATTAGTGACTGTTTCAGTCGGTATTTTCGGTCCAACTGATTTTACTACTTTTTGCTAGTGACTGTTTCAGTCGCGATTTTCGGTCCAACTGATTTTACTACTTTTTGCTAGTGACTGTTTCAGTCGCTATTTTCGGTCCAACTGATTTTACTACTTTTTACTAGTGACTGTTTCAGTCGCTATTTTCGGTCCAACTGACTTTATTACTTTTTACTACTGATTGTTTCAGTCGCTATTTTCGGTCCAACTGATTTTAATACTTTTTTCTAGTGACTGTTTCAGTCGCTGTTTTGGGTCCAACGGATTTTACTACTTTTTACTAGTGACTGTTTCAGTCTCTATTTTCGGTCCAACTGATTTTACTACGTTTTACTGGTGACTGTTTCAGTCGCTGTTTTGGGTCCAACGGATTTTACTACTTTTTACTAGTGACCGTTTCAGTTGCTGTTTTGGGTCCAACGGATTTTATTACTTTTTACTAGTGACTGTTTCAATCGCTCTTTTCGGTCCAACGGATTTTACTACCTTTTATTAGTAACCGTCTCAGTCGCTGTTTTCGGTCCAACGGATTTTACTACTTTTTATTAGTGACTGTTTCAGTCGGTATTTTCGGTTCAACTGATTTTACTACTTTTTACGAGTGACTGTTTCAGTCGCTGTTTTGGGTCCAACTGATTTTATTACTTTTTACTAGTGACTGTTTCAGTCGCTATTTTCGGTCCAACTGATTTTACTACTTTTTATTAGTGACTGTTTCAGTCGGTATTTTCGGTCCAACTGATTTTACTACTTTTTGCTAGTGACAGTTTCAGTCGCTATTTTCGGTTAAACTGATTTTACTACATTTTACTAGTGACTGTTTCAGTCGCTGTTTTGGGTCCAACGGATTTTACTACGTTTTACTAGCGACGGTTTCAGCCGCTATTTTCGGTCCAACTGATTTTACTACTTTTTACTTGTGACTGTTTCAGTCGCTGTTTTGGGTCCAACTGATTTTACTACTTTTTACTAGTGACTGTTTCAATCGCCTTTTTCGGTCCAACGGATTTTACTACTTTTTATTAGTGACCGTCTCAGTCGCTGTTTTCGGTCCAACGGATTTTAATACTTTTTATTAGTGACTGTTTTAGTCGGTATTGTCGGTCCAACTGATTTTACTACTTTTTACTAGTGACTCTTTCAGTCGCTGTTTTGGGTCCAACGGATTTTACTACTTTTTGCTAGTGACTGTTTCAGTCGCTATTTTCGGTTCAACTGATTTTACTACTTTTTACTAGTGACTGTTTCAGTCGCTGGTTTTGGTTCAACTGATTTTATTACTTTTTACTAGTGACTGTTTTAGTCGCTATTTTCGGTCCAACTGATTTTACTACTTTTTATTAGTGACTGTTTAAGTCGGTATTTTCAGTCCAACTGATTTTACTACTTTTTACTAGTGACTGTTTCAGTCGCTGTTTTGGGTCCAACGGATTTTACTACTTTTGCTAGTGACTGTTTCAGTCGCTATTTTCGGTTCAACTGATTTTACTACTTTTTACTAGTGACTGTTTCAGTCGCTATTTTCGGTCCAATTTATTTTACTACTTTTTACTACTTATTGTTTCAGTCGCTGTTTTCGTTTAAACTGATTTTACTACTTTTTGCTAGTGAATGTTTCAGTCGCTATTTTCGGTCCAACTGATTTTATTACTTTTTACTACTGACTGTTTCAGTCGCTATTTTCGGTCCAACTGATTTTACTACTCTTTTCTAGTGACTGTTTCAGTCGCTGTTTTGGGTCCAATTGATTTTACTACTTTTTACTAGTGACTGTTTCAGTCGCTGTTTTGGGTCCAACGGATTTTACTACTTTTTGCTAGTGACTGTTTCAGTCGCTATTTTCGGTTCAACTGATTTTACTACTTTTTACTAGTGACTGCTTCAGTCGCTATTTTCGGTCCAACTGATTTTATTGCTTTTCATTACTGACTGTTTCAGTCGCTATTTTGGGTCCAATTGATTTTACTACTTCTTGCTAGTGACTGTTTCAGTCGCTATTTTCGGTTCAACTGATTTTACTACTTTTTACTAGTGACTGTTTCAGTCGCTATTTTCGGTCCAACTGATTTTATTACTTTTTACTACTGACTGTTTCAGTCGCTATTTTCGGTCCAACTGATTTTACAACTCTTTTCTAGTGACTGTTTCAGTCGCTGTTTTGGGTCTAACGGATTTTACTACTTTTTAGTAGTGACTGTTTCAGTCGCTATTTTCGGTCCAACTGGTTTTATTACTTTTTACTACTGACTGTTTCAGTCGCTATTTTCGGTCCAACTGATTTTACTACTCTTTTCTAGTGACTGATTCAGTCGCTGTTTTGGGTCCAACGGATTTTACTACTTTTTAGTAGTGACTGTTTCAGTCGCTATTTTCGGTCCAACTGGTTTTACTACTTTTTACTTGTGACTGTTTCAGTCGCTGTTTTGGGTCCAACGGATTTTACTACTTTTTACTAGTGACTGTTTCAGTCACTGGTTTCGGTTCCACTGATTTTATTACTTTTTACTAGTGACTGTTTCAGTCGCTGGTTTCGGTTCAACTGATTTTATTACTTTTTACTAGTGACTGTTTCAGTCGCTATTTTCGGTCCAACTGATTTTACTACTTTTTATTAGTGACCTTTTCAGTCGCTGTTTTCGGTCCAACGGATTTTAATACTTTTTATTAGTGACTGTTTCAGTCGGTATTTTCGGTCCAACTGATTTTACTACTTTTTGCTAGTGACAGTTTCAGTCGCTATTTTCGGTTAAACTGATTTTACTACATTTTACTAGTGACTGTTTCAGTCGCTGTTTTGGGTCCAACGGATTTTACTACGTTTTACTAGCGACGGTTTCAGCCGCTATTTTCGGTCCAACTGATTTTACTACTTTTTTCTAGTGACTGTTTCAGTCGCTGTTTAGGGTCCACCTGATTTTACTACTTTTTACTAGTGACTGTTTCAATCGCCTTTTTCGGTCCAACGGATTTTACTACTTTTTATTAGTGACCGTCTCAGTCGCTGTTTTCGGTCCAACGGATTTTACTACTTTTCATTAGTGACTGTTTTAGTCGCTGTTTTCGGTCCAACTGATTTTAATACTTTTTTCTAGTGACTGTTTCAGTCGCTGGTTTCGGTCCAACTGATTATACTAGTTTTTACTAGTGACTGTTTCAGTCGCTGTTTTGGGTCCAACGGATTTTACTTCTTTTTACTAGTGACTGTTTCACTCGCTGTTTTCGGTCCAACGAATTTTACTACTTTATACTATTGACTGTTTCACTCGCTATTTTCGTTCCAACTGATTTTACTACTTTTCATTAGTGACTGTTTTAGTCGCTGTTTTCGGTCCAACTGATTTTACTACTTTTTACTAGTGACTGTTTCAGTCGCTATTTTCGGTCCAACTGATTTTACTACTTTTCATTAGTGACTGTTTCAGTCGCTGGTTTCGGTCCAACTGATTATACTACTTTTTACTAGTGACTGTTTCAGTCGCTAGTAAAAAGTAGTAAAAAAGTAGTTGTTTTGGGTCCAACGGATTTTACTTCTTTTTACTAGTGACTGTTTCACTCGCTGTTTTCGGTCCAACGAATTTTATTACTTTTTACTATTGACTGTTTCAGTCGCTGTTTTCGGTTAAACTGATTTTACTACTATTTGCTAGTGACTGTTTGAGTCGCTGGTTTCGGTTCAACTGATTTTATTACTTTTTACTAGCGGCGGTTTCAGCCGCTATTTTCGGTCCAACTGATTTTACCACTTTTTACTTGTGACTGTTTCAGTCGCTTGTTTGGGTCCAACGGATTTTACTACTTTTTACTAGTTACTGTTTCAGTCGCTATTTTCGGTCCAACTGATTTTACTACTTTTTACTAGTGACTGTTTCAGTCGCTCTTTTCGGTCCAACGGATTTTACTACTTTTTATTAGTGACCGTCTCAGTCGCTGTTTTCGGTCCAACGGATTTTACTACTTTTTGCTAGTGACTGTTTCAGTCGCTATTTTCGGTCCAACTGATTTTACTACTTTTTGCTAGTGACTGTTTCAGTCGCTATTTCCGGTCCAACTGATTTTATTACTTTTTACTACTGATTGTTTCAGTCGCTATTTTCGGTCCAACTGATTTTACTACTTTTTTCTAGTGACTGTTTCAGTCGCTGTTTTGGGTCCAACTGATTTTACTACGTTTTACTGGTGACTGTTTCAGTCGCTGTTTTGGGTCCAACGGATTTTACTACTTTTTACTAGTGACTGTTTCAGTCGCTGTTTTCGGTCCAACGGATTTTACTACTTTTTACTAGTTACTGTTTCAGTCGCTATTTTAGGTCCAACTGATTTTACTACTTTTTACTAGTGACTGTTTCAATCGCTCTTTTCGGTCCAACGGATTTTACTACTTTTTATTAGTGACAGTCTCAGTCGCTGTTTTCGGTCCAACGGATTTTACTACTTTTTATTAGTGACTGTTTCAGTCGGTATTTTCGGTCCAACTGATTTTACTACTTTTTACTTGTGACTGTTTCAGTCGCTGTTTTCGGTTAAACTGATTTTACTACTATTTGCTAGTGACTGTTTGAGTCGCTGGTTTCGGTCCAACTGATTTTAATACTTTTTACTAGCGACCGTTTCAGCCCCTATTTTCGGTCCAACTGATTTTACCACTTTTTACTTGTGACTGTTTCAGTCGCTGTTTTGGGTCCAACGGATTTTACTACTTTTTACTAGTTACTGTTTCAGTCGCTATTTTCGGTCCAACTGATTTTACTAATTTTTACTAGTGACGGTTTCAATCGCTCTTTTCGGTCCAGCGGATTTTACTGCTTTTTATTAGTGACCGTCTCAGTCGCTGTTTTCGGTCCAACGGATTTTACTACTTTTTATTAGTGACTGTTTCAGTCGGTATTTTCGGTCCAACTGATTTTACTACTTTTTGCTAGTGACTGTTTCAGTCGCGATTTTCGGTCCAACGGATTTTACTACTTTTTTCTAGTGACTGTTTCAGTCGCTGGTTTCGGTCCAACTGATTATACTAGTTTTTACTAGTGACTGTTTCAGTCGCTAGTAAAAAGTAGTAAACAGTAGTTGTTTTGGGTCCAACGGATTTTACTTCTTTTTACTAGTGACTGTTTCACTCGCTGTTTTCGGTCCAACGAATTTTACTACTTTTTACTATTGACTGTTTCACTCGCTATTTTCGTTCCAACTGATTTTACTACTTTTCATTAGTAACTGTTTTAGTCGCTGTTTTCGGTCCAACTGATTTTACTACTTTTTACTAGTGACTGTTTCAGTCGCTCTTTTCGGTCCAACTGATTTTACTACTTTTCATTAGTGACTGTTTCAGTCGCTGGTTTCGGTCCAACTGATTATACTACTTTTTACTAGTGACTGTTTCAGTCGCTAGTAAAAAGTAGTAAAAATGTAGTTGTTTTGGGTCCAACGGATTTTACTTCTTTTTACTAGTGACTGTTTCACTCGCTGTTTTCGGTCCAACGAATTTTATTACTTTTTACTATTGACTGTTTCAGTCGCTGTTTTCGGTTAAACTGATTTTACTACTATTTGCTAGTGACTGTTTGAGTCGCTGGTTTCGGTTCAACTGATTTTATTACTTTTTACTAGCGACGGTTTCAGCCGCTATTTTCGGTCCAACTGATTTTACCACTTTTTACTTGTGACTGTTTCAGTCGCTGATTTGGGTCCAACGGATTTTACTACTTTTTACTAGTTATTGTTTCAGTCGCTATTTTCGGTCCAACTGATTTTACTACTTTTTACTAGTGACAGTTTCAGTCGCTCTTTTCGGTCCAACGGATTTTACTACTTTTTATTAGTGACCGTCTCAGTCGCTGTTTTCGGTCCAACGGATTTTACTACTTTTTGCTAGTGACTGTTTCAGTCGCTATTTTCGGTCCAACTGATTTTACTACTTTTTGCTAGTGACTGTTTCAGTCGCTATTTTCGGTCCAACTGATTTTACTACTCTTTACTAGTGACTGTTTCAGTCGCTATTTTCGGTCCAACTGATTTTATTACTTTTTTCTAGTGACTGTTTCAGTCGCTGTTTTGGGTCCAACTGATTTTACTACGTTTTACTGGTGACTGTTTCAGTCGCTGTTTTGGGTCCAACGGATTTTACTACTTTTTACTAGTGACTGTTTCAGTCGCTGTTTTCGGTCCAACGGATTTTACTACTTTTTACTAGTTACTGTTTCAGTCGCTATTTTCGGTCCAACTGATTTTACTACTTTTTACTAGTGACTGTTTCAATCTCTCTTTTCGGTCCAACGGATTTTACTACTTTTTATTAGTGACAGTCTCAGTCGCTGTTTTCGGTCCAACGGATTTTACTACTTTTTATTAGTGACTGTTTCAGTCGGTATTTTCGGTCCAACTGATTTTACTACTTTTTACTTGTGACTGTTTCAGTCGCTGTTTTCGGTTAAACTGATTTTACTACTATTTGCTAGTGACTGTTTGAGTCGCTGGTTTCGGTCCAACTGATTTTAATACTTTTTACTAGCGACCTTTTCAGCCGCTATTTTCGGTCCAACTGATTTTACCACTTTTTACTTGTGACTGTTTCAGTCGCTGTTTTGGGTCCAACGGATTTTACTACTTTTTACTAGTTACTGTTTCAGTCGCTATTTTCGGTCCAACTGATTTTACTAATTTTTACTAGTGACTGTTTCAATCGCTCTTTTCGGTCCAGCGGATTTTACTACTTTTTATTAGTGTCCGTCTCAGTCGCTGTTTTCGGTCCAACGGATTTTACTACTTTTTATTAGTGACTGTTTCAGTCGGTATTTTCGGTCCAACTGATTTTACTACTTTTTGCTAGTGACTGTTTCAGTCGCGATTTTCGGTCCCACTGATTTTACTACTTTTTGCTAGTGACTGTTTCAGTCGCTATTTTCGGTCCAACTGATTTTACTACTTTTTACTAGTGACTGTTTCAGTCGCTATTTTCGGTCCAACTGACTTTATTACTTTTTACTACTGATTGTTTCAGTCGCTATTTTCGGTCCAACTGATTTTACTACTTTTTTCTAGTGACTGTTTCAGTCGCTGTTTTGGGTCCAACGGATTTTACTACTTTTTACTAGTGACTGTTTCAGTCTCTATTTTCGGTCCAACTGATTTTACTACGTTTTACTGGTGACTGTTTCAGTCGCTGTTTTGGGTCCAACGGATTTTACTACTTTTTACTAGTGACTGTTTCAGTCGCTGTTTTCGGTCCAACGGATTTTACTACTTTTTACTAGTTACTGTTTCAGTCGCTATTTTCGGTCCAACTGATTTTACTACTTTTTACTAGTGACTGTTTCAATCGCTCTTTTCGGTCCAACGGATTTTACTACTTTTTATTAGTAACCGTCTCAGTCGCTGTTTTCGGTCCAACGGATTTTACTACTTTTTATTAGTGACTGTTTCAGTCGGTATTTTCGGTTCAACTGATTTTACTACTTTTTACGAGTGACTGTTTCAGTCGCTATTTTCGGTCCAACTGATTTTACTACTTTTTGCTAGTGACTGTTTCAGTCGCTATTTTCGGTTCAACTGATTTTACTACTCTTTACTAGTGACTGTTTCAGTCGCTATTTTCGGTCCAACTGATTTTATTACTTTTTTCTAGTGACTGTTTCAGTCGCTGTTTTGGGTCCAACTGATTTTACTACGTTTTACTGGTGACTGTTTCAGTCGCTGTTTTGGGTCCAACGGATTTTACTACTTTTTACTAGTGACTGTTTCAGTCGCTGTTTTCGGTCCAACGGATTTTACTACTTTTTACTAGTTACTGTTTCAGTCGCTATTTTCGGTCCAACTGATTTTACTACTTTTTACTAGTGACTGTTTCAATCTCTCTTTTCGGTCCAACGGATTTTACTACTTTTTATTAGTGACAGTCTCAGTCGCTGTTTTCGGTCCAACGGATTTTACTACTTTTTATTAGTGACTGTTTCAGTCGGTATTTTCGGTCCAACTGATTTTACTACTTTTTACTTGTGACTGTTTCAGTCGCTGTTTTCGGTTAAACTGATTTTACTACTATTTGCTAGTGACTGTTTGAGTCGCTGGTTTCGGTCCAACTGATTTTAATACTTTTTACTAGCGACCTTTTCAGCCGCTATTTTCGGTCCAACTGATTTTACCACTTTTTACTTGTGACTGTTTCAGTCGCTGTTTTGGGTCCAACGGATTTTACTACTTTTTACTAGTTACTGTTTCAGTCGCTATTTTCGGTCCAACTGATTTTACTAATTTTTACTAGTGACTGTTTCAATCGCTCTTTTCGGTCCAGCGGATTTTACTACTTTTTATTAGTGTCCGTCTCAGTCGCTGTTTTCGGTCCAACGGATTTTACTACTTTTTATTAGTGACTGTTTCAGTCGGTATTTTCGGTCCAACTGATTTTACTACTTTTTGCTAGTGACTGTTTCAGTCGCGATTTTCGGTCCCACTGATTTTACTACTTTTTGCTAGTGACTGTTTCAGTCGCTATTTTCGGTCCAACTGATTTTACTACTTTTTACTAGTGACTGTTTCAGTCGCTATTTTCGGTCCAACTGACTTTATTACTTTTTACTACTGATTGTTTCAGTCGCTATTTTCGGTCCAACTGATTTTACTACTTTTTTCTAGTGACTGTTTCAGTCGCTGTTTTGGGTCCAACGGATTTTACTACTTTTTACTAGTGACTGTTTCAGTCTCTATTTTCGGTCCAACTGATTTTACTACGTTTTACTGGTGACTGTTTCAGTCGCTGTTTTGGGTCCAACGGATTTTACTACTTTTTACTAGTGACTGTTTCAGTCGCTGTTTTCGGTCCAACGGATTTTACTACTTTTTACTAGTTACTGTTTCAGTCGCTATTTTCGGTCCAACTGATTTTACTACTTTTTACTAGTGACTGTTTCAATCGCTCTTTTCGGTCCAACGGATTTTACTACTTTTTATTAGTAACCGTCTCAGTCGCTGTTTTCGGTCCAACGGATTTTACTACTTTTTATTAGTGACTGTTTCAGTCGGTATTTTCGGTTCAACTGATTTTACTACTTTTTACGAGTGACTGTTTCAGTCGCTGTTTTGGGTCCAACTGATTTTACTACTTTTTACTTGTGACTGTTTCAGTCGCTGTTTTCGGTCCAACTGATTTTATTACTTTTTACTACTGATTGTTTCAGTCGCTATTTTCGGTCCAACTGATTTTACTACTTTTTTCTAGTGACTGTTTCAGTCGCTGTTTTGAGTCCAACTGATTTTACTACTTTTTACTAGTGACTGTTTCAGTCGCTATTTTCGGTCCAACTGATTTTATTACTTTTTACTACTGATTGTTTCAGTCGCTATTTTCGGTCCAACTGATTTTACTACTTATTTCTAGTGACTGTTTCAGTCGCTGTTTTGGGTTCAACGGATTTTACTACTTTTTACTAGTGACTGTTTCAGTCGCTGGTTTTTATTCAACTGATTTTATTACTTTTTACTAGTGACTGTTTCAGTCGCTATTTTCGGTCCAACTAATTTTACTACTTTTTATTAGTGACCGTCTCAGTCGCTGTTTTCGGTCCAAGGGATTTTACTACTTTCTATTAGTGACTGTTTCAGTCGGTATTTTCGGTCCAACTGATTTTACTACTTTTTACTAGTGACCGTTTCAGTTGCTGTTTTGGGTCCAACGGATTTTATTACTTTTTGCTAGTGACTGTTTCAGTCGCTATTTTCGGTTCAACTGATTTTACTACATTTTACTAGTGACTGTTTCAGTCGCTATTTTCGGTCCAACTGATTTTATTGCTTTTTACTACTGACTGTTTCAGTCGCTATTTTCGGTCCAATTGATTTTACTACTTTTTACTACTTATTGTTTCAGTCGCTGTTTCCGGTAAAACTGATTTTACTACTTTTTACTAGTGACTGTTTCAGTCGCTATTTTCGGTCCAACTGATTTTATTACTTTTTACTACTGACTGTTTCAGTCGCTATTTTCGGTCCAACTGATTTTACTACTCTTTTCTAGTGACTGTTTCAGTCGCTGTTTTGGGTCCAACGGATTTTACTGCTTTTTACTAGCGACTGTTTCAGTCGGTATTTTCGGTCCAACTGATTTTACTATTTTTTATTAGTGACCGTCTCAGTCGCTGTTTTCGGTCCAACGGATTTTACTACTTTTTATTAGTGACTGTTTCAGTCGGTATTTTCGGTCCAACTGATTTTACTACTTTTTACTAGTGACTGTTTCAGTCGCTGTTTTGGGTCCAACGGATTTTACTACTTTTTGCTAGTGACTGTTTCAGTCGCTATTTTCGGTTCAACTGATTTTACTACTTTTTACTAGTGACTGTTTCAGTCGCTATTTTCGGTCCAACTGATTTTATTGCTTTTTATTACTGACTGTTTCAATCGCTATTTTGGGTCCAATTGATTTTACTACTTCTTGCTAGTGACTGTTTCAGTCGCTATTTTCGGTTCAACTGATTTTACTACTTTTAACTAGTGACTGTTTCAGTCGCTATTTTCGGTCCAACTGATTTTATTACTTTTTACTACTGACTGTTTCAGTCGCTATTTTCGGTCCAACTGATTTTACTACTTTTTTCTAGTGACTGTTTCAGTCGCTGTTTTGGGTCCAACTGATTTTACTACTTTTTACTAGTGACTGTTTCAGTCGCTATTTTCGGCCCAATTGATTTTACTACGTTTTACTGGTGACTGTTTCAGTCGCTATTTTCGGTTCAACTGATTTTACTACTTTTTACTAGTGACTGTTTCAGTCGCTATTTTCGGTCCAACTGATTTTATTACTTTTTACTACTGATTGTTTCAGTCGCTATTTTCGGTCCAACTGATTTTACTACTTTTTTCTAGTGACTGTTTCAGTCGCTGTTTTGGGTTCAACGGATTTTACTACTTTTTACTAGTGACTGTTTCAGTCGCTGGTTTTTATTCAACTGATTTTATTACTTTTTACTAGTGACTGTTTCAGTCGCTATTTTCGGTCCAACGGATTTTACTACTTTTTATTAGTGACCGTCTCAGTCGCTGTTTTCGGTCCAACGGATTTTACTACTTTTTGCTAGTGACTGTTTCAGTCGCTATTTTCGGTCCAACTGATTTTACTACTTTTTGCTAGTGACTGTTTCAGTCGCTATTTTCGGTCCAACTGATTTTACTACTCTTTACTAGTGACTGTTTCAGTCGCTATTTTCGGTCCAATTGATTTTATTACTTTTTACTACTGATTGTTTCAGTCGCTATTTTCGGTCCAACTGATTTTACTACTTTTTTCTAGTGACTGTTTCAGTCGCTGTTTTGGGTCCAACTGATTTTACTACGTTTTACTGGTGACTGTTTCAGTCGCTGTTTTGGGTCCAACGGATTTTACTACTTTTTACTAGTGACTGTTTCAGTCGCTGTTTTCGGTCCAACTGATTTTACTACTTTTTACTAGTGACTGTTTCAGTCGCTATTTTCGGTCCAACTGATTTTATTACTTTTTACTACTGACTGTTTCAGTCGCTATTTTCGGTCCAACTGATTTTACTACTCTTTTCTAGTGACTGTTTCAGTCGCTGTTTTGGGTCCAACGGATTTTACTGCTTTTTACTAGCGACTGTTTCAGTCGGTATTTTCGGTCCAACTGATTTTACTATTTTTTATTAGTGACCGTCTCAGTCGCTGTTTTCGGTCCAACGGATTTTACTACTTTTTATTAGTGACTGTTTCAGTCGGTATTTTCGGTCCAACTGATTTTACTACTTTTTACTAGTGACTGTTTCAGTCGCTGTTTTGGGTCCAACGGATTTTACTACTTTTTGCTAGTGACTGTTTCAGTCGCTATTTTCGGTTCAACTGATTTTACTACTTTTTACTAGTGACTGTTTCAGTCGCTATTTTCGGTCCAACTGATTTTATTGCTTTTTATTACTGACTGTTTCAATCGCTATTTTGGGTCCAATTGATTTTACTACTTCTTGCTAGTGACTGTTTCAGTCGCTATTTTCGGTTCAACTGATTTTACTACTTTTAACTAGTGACTGTTTCAGTCGCTATTTTCGGTCCAACTGATTTTATTACTTTTTACTACTGACTGTTTCAGTCGCTATTTTCGGTCCAACTGATTTTACTACTTTTTTCTAGTGACTGTTTCAGTCGCTGTTTTGGGTCCAACTGATTTTACTACTTTTTACTAGTGACTGTTTCAGTCGCTATTTTCGGCCCAATTGATTTTACTACGTTTTACTGGTGACTGTTTCAGTCGCTATTTTCGGTTCAACTGATTTTACTACTTTTTACTAGTGACTGTTTCAGTCGCTATTTTCGGTCCAACTGATTTTATTACTTTTTACTACTGATTGTTTCAGTCGCTATTTTCGGTCCAACTGATTTTACTACTTTTTTCTAGTGACTGTTTCAGTCGCTGTTTTGGGTTCAACGGATTTTACTACTTTTTACTAGTGACTGTTTCAGTCGCTGGTTTTTATTCAACTGATTTTATTACTTTTTACTAGTGACTGTTTCAGTCGCTATTTTCGGTCCAACGGATTTTACTACTTTTTATTAGTGACCGTCTCAGTCGCTGTTTTCGGTCCAACGGATTTTACTACTTTTTGCTAGTGACTGTTTCAGTCGCTATTTTCGGTCCAACTGATTTTACTACTTTTTGCTAGTGACTGTTTCAGTCGCTATTTTCGGTCCAACTGATTTTACTACTCTTTACTAGTGACTGTTTCAGTCGCTATTTTCGGTCCAATTGATTTTATTACTTTTTACTACTGATTGTTTCAGTCGCTATTTTCGGTCCAACTGATTTTACTACTTTTTTCTAGTGACTGTTTCAGTCGCTGTTTTGGGTCCAACTGATTTTACTACGTTTTACTGGTGACTGTTTCAGTCGCTGTTTTGGGTCCAACGGATTTTACTACTTTTTACTAGTGACTGTTTCAGTCGCTGTTTTCGGTCCAACTGATTTTACTACTTTTTACTAGTGACAGTCTCAGTCGCTGTTTTCGGTTAAACTGATTTTACTACTATTTGCTAGTGACTGTTTGAGTCGCTGGTTTCGGTCCAACTGATTTTAATACTTTTTACTAGCGACCGTTTCAGCCGCTATTTTCGGTCCAACTGATTTTACCACTTTTTACTTGTGACTGTTTCAGTCGCTGTTTTGGGTCCAACGGATTTTACTACTTTTTACTAGTTACTG
Source organism: Rhynchophorus ferrugineus (assembly GCF_030347505.1). Lineage (NCBI taxonomy): Eukaryota > Metazoa > Arthropoda > Insecta > Coleoptera > Curculionidae > Rhynchophorus > Rhynchophorus ferrugineus. The sequence goes on from NW_027472589.1 coordinate 19,233,417, forward strand.
TTTCAGTCGCTATTTTCGGTCCAACTGATTTTACTAATTTTTAATAGTGACTGTTTCAATCGCTCTTTTCGGTCCAGCGGATTTTACTACTTTTTATTAGTGACCGTCTCAGTCGCTGTTTTCGGTCCAACGGATTTTACTACTTTTTATTAGTGACTGTTTCAGTCGGTATTTTCGGTCCAACTGATTTTACTACTTTTTGCTAGTGACTGTTTCAGTCGCGATTTTCGGTCCAACTGATTTTACTACTTTTTGCTAGTGACTGTTTCAGTCGCTATTTTCGGTCCAACTGATTTTACTACTTTTTACTAGTGACTGTTTCAGTCGCTATTTTCGGTCCAACTGACTTTATTACTTTTTACTACTGATTGTTTCAGTCGCTATTTTCGGTCCAACTGATTTTACTACTTTTTTCTAGTGACTGTTTCAGTCGCTGTTTTGGGTCCAACGGATTTTACTACTTTTTACTAGTGACTGTTTCAGTCTCTATTTTCGGTCCAACTGATTTTACTACGTTTTACTGGTGACTGTTTCAGTCGCTGTTTTGGGTCCAACGGATTTTACTACTTTTTACTAGTGACTGTTTCAGTCGCTGTTTTCGGTCCAACGGATTTTACTACTTTTTACTAGTTACTGTTTTAGTCGCTATTTTCGGTCAAACTGATTTTACTACTTTTTACTAGTGACTGTTTCAATCGCTCTTTTCGGTCCAACGGATTTTACTACTTTTTATTAGTAACCGTCTCAGTCGCTGTTTTCGGTCCAACGGATTTTACTACTTTTTACTAGTGACTGTTTCAGTCGCTGTTTTCGGTCCAACGGATTTTACTACTTTTTATTAGTTACTGTTTCAGTCGGTATTTTCGGTTCAACTGATTTTACTACTTTTTACGAGTGACTGTTTCAGTCGCTGTTTTGGGTCCAACTGATTTTACTACTTTTTACTTGTGACTGTTTCAGTCGCTGTTTTCGGTCCAACTGATTTTATTACTTTTTACTACTGATTGTTTCAGTCGCTATTTTCGGTCCAACTGATTTTACTACTTTTTTCTAGTGACTGTTTCAGTCGCTGTTTTGGGTCCAACTGATTTTACTACTTTTTATTAGTTACTGTTTCAGTCGGTATTTTCGGTTCAACTGATTTTACTACTTTTTACGAGTGACTGTTTCAGTCGCTGTTTTGGGTCCAACTGATTTTACTACTTTTTACTTGTGACTGTTTCAGTCGCTGTTTTCGGTCCAACTGATTTTATTACTTTTTACTACTGATTGTTTCAGTCGCTATTTTCGGTCCAACTGATTTTACTACTTTTTTCTAGTGACTGTTTCAGTCGCTGTTTTGGGTCCAACTGATTTTACTACTTTTTACTAGTGACTGTTTCAGTCGCTATTTTCGGTCCAACTGATTTTATTACTTTTTACTACTGATTGTTTCAGTCGCTATTTTCGGTCCAACTGATTTTACTACTTTTTTCTAGTGACTGTTTCAGTCGCTGTTTTGGGTTCAACGGATTTTACTACTTTTTACTAGTGACTGTTTCAGTCGCTGGTTTTTATTCAACTGATTTTATTACTTTTTACTAGTGACTGTTTCAGTCACTATTTTCGGTCCAACTAATTTTACTACTTTTTATTAGTGACCGTCTCAGTCGCTGTTTTCGGTCCAAGGGATTTTATTACTTTATGCTAGTGACTGTTTCAGTCGCTATTTTCGGTTCAACTGATTTTACTACATTTTACTAGTGACTGTTTCAGTCGCTATTTTCGGTCCAACTGATTTTATTGCTTTTTACTACTGACTGTTTCAGTCGCTATTTTCGGTCCAATTGATTTTACTACTTTTTACTACTTATTGTTTCAGTCGCTGTTTCCGGTTAAACTGATTTTACTACTTTTTACTAGTGACTGTTTCAGTCGCTATTTTCGGTCCAACTGATTTTATTACTTTTTACTACTGACTGTTTCAGTCGCTATTTTCGGTCCAACTGATTTTACTACTCTTTTCTAGTGACTGTTTCAGTCGCTGTTTTGGGTCCAACGGATTTTACTGCTTTTTACTAGCGACTGTTTCAGTCGGTATTTTCGGTCCAACTGATTTTACTATTTTTTATTAGTGACCGTCTCAGTCGCTGTTTTCGGTCCAACGGATTTTACTACTTTTTATTAGTGACTGTTTCAGTCGGTATTTTTGGTCCAACTGATTTTACTACTTTTTACTAGTGACTGTTTCAGTCGCTGTATTGGGTCCAACGGATTTTACTACTTTTTGCTAGTGACTGTTTCAGTCGCTATTTTCGGTTCAACTGATTTTACTACTTTTTACTAGTGACTGTTTCAGTCGCTATTATCGGTCCAACTGATTTTATTGCTTTTTATTACTGACTGTTTCAATCGCTATTTTGGGTCCAATTGATTTTACTACTTCTTACTAGTGACTGTTTCAGTCGCTATTTTCGGTTCAACTGATTTTACTACTTTTAACTAGTGACTGTTTCAGTCGCTATTTTCGGTCCAACTGATTTTATTACTTTTTACTACTGACTGTTTCAGTCGCTATTTTCGGTCCAACTGATTTTACTACTTTTTACTAGTGACTGTTTCAGTCGCTGTTTTGGGTCCAACTGATTTTACTAATTTTTACTAGTGACTGTTTCAATCGCTCTTTTCGGTCCAACGGATTTTACTACTTTTTATTAGTGACCGTCTCAGTCGCTGTTTTCGGTCCAACGGATTTTACTACTTTTTATTAGTGACTGTTTCAGTCGGTATTTTCGGTCCAACTGATTTTACTACTTTTTACTTCTGACTGTTTCAGTCGCTGTTTTGGGTCCAACTGATTTTACTAATTTTTACTAGTGACTGTTTCAATCGCTCTTTTCGGTCCAACGGATTTTACTACTTTTTATTAGTGACCGTCTCAGTTGCTGTTTTCGGTCCAACGGATTTTACTACTTTTTATTAGTGACTGTTTCAGTCGGTATTTTCGGTCCAACTGATTTTACTACTTTTTGCTAGTGACTGTTTCAGTCGCGATTTTCGGTCCAACTGATTTTACTACTTTTTGCTAGTGACTGTTTCAGTCGCTATTTTCGGTCCAACTGATTTTACTACTTTTTACTAGTGACTGTTTCAGTCGCTATTTTCGGTCCAACTGACTTTATTACTTTTTACTACTGATTGTTTCAGTCGCTATTTTCGGTCCAACTGATTTTAATACTTTTTTCTAGTGACTGTTTCAGTCGCTGTTTTGGGTCCAACGGATTTTACTACTTTTTACTAGTGACTGTTTCAGTCTCTATTTTCGGTCCAACTGATTTTACTACGTTTTACTGGTGACTGTTTCAGTCGCTGTTTTGGGTCCAACGGATTTTACTACTTTTTACTAGTGACTGTTTCAGTCGCTGTTTTCGGTCCAACGGATTTTACTACTTTTTACTAGTGACTGTTTCAATCGCTCTTTTCGGTCCAACGGATTTTACTACTTTTTATTAGTAACCGTCTCAGTCGCTGTTTTCGGTCCAACGGATTTTACTACTTTTTATTAGTGACTGTTTCAGTCGGTATTTTCGGTTCAACTGATTTTACTACTTTTTACGAGTGACTGTTTCAGTCGCTGTTTTGGGTCCAACTGATTTTATTACTTTTTACTAGTGACTGTTTCAGTCGCTATTTTCGGTCCAACTGATTTTACTACTTTTTATTAGTGACTGTTTCAGTCGGTATTTTCGGTCCAACTGATTTTACTACTTTTTGCTAGTGACAGTTTCAGTCGCTATTTTCGGTTAAACTGATTTTACTACATTTTACTAGTGACTGTTTCAGTCGCTGTTTTGGGTCCAACGGATTTTACTACGTTTTACTAGCGACGGTTTCAGCCGCTATTTTCGGTCCAACTGATTTTACTACTTTTTACTTGTGACTGTTTCAGTCGCTGTTTTGGGTCCAACTGATTTTACTACTTTTTACTAGTGACTGTTTCAATCGCCTTTTTCGGTCCAACGGATTTTACTACTTTTTATTAGTGACCGTCTCAGTCGCTGTTTTCGGTCCAACGGATTTTAATACTTTTTATTAGTGACTGTTTTAGTCGGTATTGTCGGTCCAACTGATTTTACTACTTTTTACTAGTGACTCTTTCAGTCGCTGTTTTGGGTCCAACGGATTTTACTACTTTTTGCTAGTGACTGTTTCAGTCGCTATTTTCGGTTCAACTGATTTTACTACTTTTTACTAGTGACTGTTTCAGTCGCTGGTTTTGGTTCAACTGATTTTATTACTTTTTACTAGTGACTGTTTTAGTCGCTATTTTCGGTCCAACTGATTTTACTACTTTTTATTAGTGACTGTTTAAGTCGGTATTTTCAGTCCAACTGATTTTACTACTTTTTACTAGTGACTGTTTCAGTCGCTGTTTTGGGTCCAACGGATTTTACTACTTTTGCTAGTGACTGTTTCAGTCGCTATTTTCGGTTCAACTGATTTTACTACTTTTTACTAGTGACTGTTTCAGTCGCTGTTTTGGGTCCAACGGATTTTACTACTTTTGCTAGTGACTGTTTCAGTCGCTATTTTCGGTCCAACGGATTTTACTACTTTTTTCTAGTGACTGTTTCAGTCGCTGGTTTCGGTCCAACTGATTATACTAGTTTTTACTAGTGACTGTTTCAGTCGCTAGTAAAAAGTAGTAAACAGTAGTTGTTTTGGGTCCAACGGATTTTACTTCTTTTTACTAGTGACTGTTTCACTCGCTGTTTTCGGTCCAACGAATTTTACTACTTTTTACTATTGACTGTTTCACTCGCTATTTTCGTTCCAACTGATTTTACTACTTTTCATTAGTAACTGTTTTAGTCGCTGTTTTCGGTCCAACTGATTTTACTACTTTTTACTAGTGACTGTTTCAGTCGCTCTTTTCGGTCCAACTGATTTTACTACTTTTCATTAGTGACTGTTTCAGTCGCTGGTTTCGGTCCAACTGATTATACTACTTTTTACTAGTGACTGTTTCAGTCGCTAGTAAAAAGTAGTAAAAATGTAGTTGTTTTGGGTCCAACGGATTTTACTTCTTTTTACTAGTGACTGTTTCACTCGCTGTTTTCGGTCCAACGAATTTTATTACTTTTTACTATTGACTGTTTCAGTCGCTGTTTTCGGTTAAACTGATTTTACTACTATTTGCTAGTGACTGTTTGAGTCGCTGGTTTCGGTTCAACTGATTTTATTACTTTTTACTAGCGACGGTTTCAGCCGCTATTTTCGGTCCAACTGATTTTACCACTTTTTACTTGTGACTGTTTCAGTCGCTGATTTGGGTCCAACGGATTTTACTACTTTTTACTAGTTATTGTTTCAGTCGCTATTTTCGGTCCAACTGATTTTACTACTTTTTACTAGTGACAGTTTCAGTCGCTCTTTTCGGTCCAACGGATTTTACTACTTTTTATTAGTGACCGTCTCAGTCGCTGTTTTCGGTCCAACGGATTTTACTACTTTTTGCTAGTGACTGTTTCAGTCGCTATTTTCGGTCCAACTGATTTTACTACTTTTTGCTAGTGACTGTTTCAGTCGCTATTTTCGGTCCAACTGATTTTACTACTCTTTACTAGTGACTGTTTCAGTCGCTATTTTCGGTCCAACTGATTTTATTACTTTTTTCTAGTGACTGTTTCAGTCGCTGTTTTGGGTCCAACTGATTTTACTACGTTTTACTGGTGACTGTTTCAGTCGCTGTTTTGGGTCCAACGGATTTTACTACTTTTTACTAGTGACTGTTTCAGTCGCTGTTTTCGGTCCAACGGATTTTACTACTTTTTACTAGTTACTGTTTCAGTCGCTATTTTCGGTCCAACTGATTTTACTACTTTTTACTAGTGACTGTTTCAATCTCTCTTTTCGGTCCAACGGATTTTACTACTTTTTATTAGTGACAGTCTCAGTCGCTGTTTTCGGTCCAACGGATTTTACTACTTTTTATTAGTGACTGTTTCAGTCGGTATTTTCGGTCCAACTGATTTTACTACTTTTTACTTGTGACTGTTTCAGTCGCTGTTTTCGGTTAAACTGATTTTACTACTATTTGCTAGTGACTGTTTGAGTCGCTGGTTTCGGTCCAACTGATTTTAATACTTTTTACTAGCGACCTTTTCAGCCGCTATTTTCGGTCCAACTGATTTTACCACTTTTTACTTGTGACTGTTTCAGTCGCTGTTTTGGGTCCAACGGATTTTACTACTTTTTACTAGTTACTGTTTCAGTCGCTATTTTCGGTCCAACTGATTTTACTAATTTTTACTAGTGACTGTTTCAATCGCTCTTTTCGGTCCAGCGGATTTTACTACTTTTTATTAGTGTCCGTCTCAGTCGCTGTTTTCGGTCCAACGGATTTTACTACTTTTTATTAGTGACTGTTTCAGTCGGTATTTTCGGTCCAACTGATTTTACTACTTTTTGCTAGTGACTGTTTCAGTCGCGATTTTCGGTCCCACTGATTTTACTACTTTTTGCTAGTGACTGTTTCAGTCGCTATTTTCGGTCCAACTGATTTTACTACTTTTTACTAGTGACTGTTTCAGTCGCTATTTTCGGTCCAACTGACTTTATTACTTTTTACTACTGATTGTTTCAGTCGCTATTTTCGGTCCAACTGATTTTACTACTTTTTTCTAGTGACTGTTTCAGTCGCTGTTTTGGGTCCAACGGATTTTACTACTTTTTACTAGTGACTGTTTCAGTCTCTATTTTCGGTCCAACTGATTTTACTACGTTTTACTGGTGACTGTTTCAGTCGCTGTTTTGGGTCCAACGGATTTTACTACTTTTTACTAGTGACTGTTTCAGTCGCTGTTTTCGGTCCAACGGATTTTACTACTTTTTACTAGTTACTGTTTCAGTCGCTATTTTCGGTCCAACTGATTTTACTACTTTTTACTAGTGACTGTTTCAATCGCTCTTTTCGGTCCAACGGATTTTACTACTTTTTATTAGTAACCGTCTCAGTCGCTGTTTTCGGTCCAACGGATTTTACTACTTTTTATTAGTGACTGTTTCAGTCGGTATTTTCGGTTCAACTGATTTTACTACTTTTTACGAGTGACTGTTTCAGTCGCTGTTTTGGGTCCAACTGATTTTACTACTTTTTACTTGTGACTGTTTCAGTCGCTGTTTTCGGTCCAACTGATTTTATTACTTTTTACTACTGATTGTTTCAGTCGCTATTTTCGGTCCAACTGATTTTACTACTTTTTTCTAGTGACTGTTTCAGTCGCTGTTTTGAGTCCAACTGATTTTACTACTTTTTACTAGTGACTGTTTCAGTCGCTATTTTCGGTCCAACTGATTTTATTACTTTTTACTACTGATTGTTTCAGTCGCTATTTTCGGTCCAACTGATTTTACTACTTATTTCTAGTGACTGTTTCAGTCGCTGTTTTGGGTTCAACGGATTTTACTACTTTTTACTAGTGACTGTTTCAGTCGCTGGTTTTTATTCAACTGATTTTATTACTTTTTACTAGTGACTGTTTCAGTCGCTATTTTCGGTCCAACTAATTTTACTACTTTTTATTAGTGACCGTCTCAGTCGCTGTTTTCGGTCCAAGGGATTTTACTACTTTCTATTAGTGACTGTTTCAGTCGGTATTTTCGGTCCAACTGATTTTACTACTTTTTACTAGTGACCGTTTCAGTTGCTGTTTTGGGTCCAACGGATTTTATTACTTTTTGCTAGTGACTGTTTCAGTCGCTATTTTCGGTTCAACTGATTTTACTACATTTTACTAGTGACTGTTTCAGTCGCTATTTTCGGTCCAACTGATTTTATTGCTTTTTACTACTGACTGTTTCAGTCGCTATTTTCGGTCCAATTGATTTTACTACTTTTTACTACTTATTGTTTCAGTCGCTGTTTCCGGTTAAACTGATTTTACTACTTTTTACTAGTGACTGTTTCAGTCGCTATTTTCGGTCCAACTGATTTTATTACTTTTTACTACTGACTGTTTCAGTCGCTATTTTCGGTCCAACTGATTTTACTACTCTTTTCTAGTGACTGTTTCAGTCGCTGTTTTGGGTCCAACGGATTTTACTGCTTTTTACTAGCGACTGTTTCAGTCGGTATTTTCGGTCCAACTGATTTTACTATTTTTTATTAGTGACCGTCTCAGTCGCTGTTTTCGGTCCAACGGATTTTACTACTTTTTATTAGTGACTGTTTCAGTCGGTATTTTCGGTCCAACTGATTTTACTACTTTTTACTAGTGACTGTTTCAGTCGCTGTTTTGGGTCCAACGGATTTTACTACTTTTTGCTAGTGACTGTTTCAGTCGCTATTTTCGGTTCAACTGATTTTACTACTTTTTACTAGTGACTGTTTCAGTCGCTATTTTCGGTCCAACTGATTTTATTGCTTTTTATTACTGACTGTTTCAATCGCTATTTTGGGTCCAATTGATTTTACTACTTCTTGCTAGTGACTGTTTCAGTCGCTATTTTCGGTTCAACTGATTTTACTACTTTTAACTAGTGACTGTTTCAGTCGCTATTTTCGGTCCAACTGATTTTATTACTTTTTACTACTGACTGTTTCAGTCGCTATTTTCGGTCCAACTGATTTTACTACTTTTTTCTAGTGACTGTTTCAGTCGCTGTTTTGGGTCCAACTGATTTTACTACTTTTTACTAGTGACTGTTTCAGTCGCTATTTTCGGCCCAATTGATTTTACTACGTTTTACTGGTGACTGTTTCAGTCGCTATTTTCGGTTCAACTGATTTTACTACTTTTTACTAGTGACTGTTTCAGTCGCTATTTTCGGTCCAACTGATTTTATTACTTTTTACTACTGATTGTTTCAGTCGCTATTTTCGGTCCAACTGATTTTACTACTTTTTACTAGTGACTGTTTCAGTCGCTGTTTTGGGTTCAACGGATTTTACTACTTTTTACTAGTGACTGTTTCAGTCGCTGGTTTTTATTCAACTGATTTTATTACTTTTTACTAGTGACTGTTTCAGTCGCTATTTTCGGTCCAACGGATTTTACTACTTTTTATTAGTGACCGTCTCAGTCGCTGTTTTCGGTCCAACGGATTTTACTACTTTTTGCTAGTGACTGTTTCAGTCGCTATTTTCGGTCCAACTGATTTTACTACTTTTTGCTAGTGACTGTTTCAGTCGCTATTTTCGGTCCAACTGATTTTACTACTCTTTACTAGTGACTGTTTCAGTCGCTATTTTCGGTCCAATTGATTTTATTACTTTTTACTACTGATTGTTTCAGTCGCTATTTTCGGTCCAACTGATTTTACTACTTTTTTCTAGTGACTGTTTCAGTCGCTGTTTTGGGTCCAACTGATTTTACTACGTTTTACTGGTGACTGTTTCAGTCGCTGTTTTGGGTCCAACGGATTTTACTACTTTTTACTAGTGACTGTTTCAGTCGCTGTTTTCGGTTCAACTGATTTTACTACTTTTTACTAGTGACAGTCTCAGTCGCTATTTTCGGTCCAACTGATTTTATTACTTTTTACTACTGACTGTTTCAGTCGCTATTTTCGGTCCAACTGATTTTACTACTCTTTTCTAGTGACTGTTTCAGTCGCTGTTTTGGGTCCAACGGATTTTACTGCTTTTTACTAGCGACTGTTTCAGTCGGTATTTTCGGTCCAACTGATTTTACTATTTTTTATTAGTGACCGTCTCAGTCGCTGTTTTCGGTCCAACGGATTTTACTACTTTTTATTAGTGACTGTTTCAGTCGGTATTTTCGGTCCAACTGATTTTACTACTTTTTACTAGTGACTGTTTCAGTCGCTGTTTTGGGTCCAACGGATTTTAATACTTTTTGCTAGTGACTGTTTCAGTCGCTATTTTCGGTTCAACTGATTTTACTACTTTTTACTAGTGACTGTTTCAGTCGCTATTTTCGGTCCAACTGATTTTATTGCTTTTTATTACTGACTGTTTCAATCGCTATTTTGGGTCCAATTGATTTTACTACTTCTTGCTAGTGACTGTTTCAGTCGCTATTTTCGGTTCAACTGATTTTACTACTTTTAACTAGTGACTGTTTCAGTCGCTATTTTCGGTCCAACTGATTTTATTACTTTTTACTACTGACTGTTTCAGTCGCTATTTTCGGTCCAACTGATTTTACTACTTTTTTCTAGTGACTGTTTCAGTCGCTGTTTTGGGTCCAACTGATTTTACTACTTTTTACTAGTGACTGTTTCAGTCGCTATTTTCGGCCCAATTGATTTTACTACGTTTTACTGGTGACTGTTTCAGTCGCTATTTTCGGTTCAACTGATTTTACTACTTTTTACTAGTGACTGTTTCAGTCGCTATTTTCGGTCCAACTGATTTTATTACTTTTTACTACTGATTGTTTCAGTCGCTATTTTCGGTCCAACTGATTTTACTACTTTTTTCTAGTGACTGTTTCAGTCGCTGTTTTGGGTTCAACGGATTTTACTACTTTTTACTAGTGACTGTTTCAGTCGCAGGTTTTTATTCAACTGATTTTATTACTTTTTACTAGTGACTGTTTCAGTCGCTATTTTCGGTCCAACGGATTTTACTACTTTTTATTAGTGACCGTCTCAGTCGCTGTTTTCGGTCCAACGGATTTTACTACTTTTTGCTAGTGACTGTTTCAGTCGCTATTTTCGGTCCAACTGATTTTACTACTTTTTGCTAGTGACTGTTTCAGTCGCTATTTTCGGTCCAACTGATTTTACTACTCTTTACTAGTGACTGTTTCAGTCGCTATTTTCGGTCCAATTGATTTTATTACTTTTTACTACTGATTGTTTCAGTCGCTATTTTCGGTCCAACTGATTTTACTACTTTTTTCTAGTGACTGTTTCAGTCGCTGTTTTGGGTCCAACTGATTTTACTACGTTTTACTGGTGACTGTTTCAGTCGCTGTTTTGGGTCCAACGGATTTTACTACTTTTTACTAGTGACTGTTTCAGTCGCTGTTTTCGGTCCAACTGATTTTACTACTTTTTACTAGTGACAGTCTCAGTCGCTGTTTTCGGTTAAACTGATTTTACTACTATTTGCTAGTGACTGTTTGAGTCGCTGGTTTCGGTCCAACTGATTTTAATACTTTTTACTAGCGACCGTTTCAGCCGCTATTTTCGGTCCAACTGATTTTACCACTTTTTACTTGTGACTGTTTCAGTCGCTGTTTTGGGTCCAACGGATTTTACTACTTTTTACTAGTTACTGTTTCAGTCGCTATTTTCGGTCCAACTGATTTTACTAATTTTTAATAGTGACTGTTTCAATCGCTCTTTTCGGTCCAGCGGATTTTACTACTTTTTATTAGTGACCGTCTCAGTCGCTGTTTTCGGTCCAACGGATTTTACTACTTTTTATTAGTGACTGTTTCAGTCGGTATTTTCGGTCCAACTGATTTTACTACTTTTTGCTAGTGACTGTTTCAGTCGCGATTTTCGGTCCAACTGATTTTACTACTTTTTGCTAGTGACTGTTTCAGTCGCTATTTTCGGTCCAACTGATTTTACTACTTTTTACTAGTGACTGTTTCAGTCGCTATTTTCGGTCCAACTGACTTTATTACTTTTTACTACTGATTGTTTCAGTCGCTATTTTCGGTCCAACTGATTTTACTACTTTTTTCTAGTGACTGTTTCAGTCGCTGTTTTGGGTCCAACGGATTTTACTACTTTTTACTAGTGACTGTTTCAGTCTCTATTTTCGGTCCAACTGATTTTACTACGTTTTACTGGTGACTGTTTCAGTCGCTGTTTTGGGTCCAACGGATTTTACTACTTTTTACTAGTGACTGTTTCAGTCGCTGTTTTCGGTCCAACGGATTTTACTACTTTTTACTAGTTACTGTTTTAGTCGCTATTTTCGGTCAAACTGATTTTACTACTTTTTACTAGTGACTGTTTCAATCGCTCTTTTCGGTCCAACGGATTTTACTACTTTTTATTAGTAACCGTCTCAGTCGCTGTTTTCGGTCCAACGGATTTTACTACTTTTTACTAGTGACTGTTTCAGTCGCTGTTTTCGGTCCAACGGATTTTACTACTTTTTATTAGTTACTGTTTCAGTCGGTATTTTCGGTTCAACAGATTTTACTACTTTTTACGAGTGACTGTTTCAGTCGCTGTTTTGGGTCCAACTGATTTTACTACTTTTTACTTGTGACTGTTTCAGTCGCTGTTTTCGGTCCAACTGATTTTATTACTTTTTACTACTGATTGTTTCAGTCGCTATTTTCGGTCCAACTGATTTTACTACTTTTTTCTAGTGACTGTTTCAGTCGCTGTTTTGGGTCCAACTGATTTTACTACTTTTTATTAGTTACTGTTTCAGTCGGTATTTTCGGTTCAACTGATTTTACTACTTTTTACGAGTGACTGTTTCAGTCGCTGTTTTGGGTCCAACTGATTTTACTACTTTTTACTTGTGACTGTTTCAGTCGCTGTTTTCGGTCCAACTGATTTTATTACTTTTTACTACTGATTGTTTCAGTCGCTATTTTCGGTCCAACTGATTTTACTACTTTTTTCTAGTGACTGTTTCAGTCGCTGTTTTGGGTCCAACTGATTTTACTACTTTTTACTAGTGACTGTTTCAGTCGCTATTTTCGGTCCAACTGATTTTATTACTTTTTACTACTGATTGTTTCAGTCGCTATTTTCGGTCCAACTGATTTTACTACTTTTTTCTAGTGACTGTTTCAGTCGCTGTTTTGGGTTCAACGGATATTACTACTTTTTACTAGTGACTGTTTCAGTCGCTGGTTTTTATTCAACTGATTTTATTACTTTTTACTAGTGACTGTTTCAGTCACTATTTTCGGTCCAACTAATTTTACTACTTTTTATTAGTGACCGTCTCAGTCGCTGTTTTCGGTCCAAGGGATTTTATTACTTTATGCTAGTGACTGTTTCAGTCGCTATTTTCGGTTCAACTGATTTTACTACATTTTACTAGTGACTGTTTCAGTCGCTATTTTCGGTCCAACTGATTTTATTGCTTTTTACTACTGACTGTTTCAGTCGCTATTTTCGGTCCAATTGATTTTACTACTTTTTACTACTTATTGTTTCAGTCGCTGTTTCCGGTTAAACTGATTTTACTACTTTTTACTAGTGACTGTTTCAGTCGCTATTTTCGGTCCAACTGATTTTATTACTTTTTACTACTGACTGTTTCAGTCGCTATTTTCGGTCCAACTGATTTTACTACTCTTTTCTAGTGACTGTTTCAGTCGCTGTTTTGGGTCCAACGGATTTTACTGCTTTTTACTAGCGACTGTTTCAGTCGGTATTTTCGGTCCAACTGATTTTACTATTTTTTATTAGTGACCGTCTCAGTCGCTGTTTTCGGTCCAACGGATTTTACTACTTTTTATTAGTGACTGTTTCAGTCGGTATTTTTGGTCCAACTGATTTTACTACTTTTTACTAGTGACTGTTTCAGTCGCTGTATTGGGTCCAACGGATTTTACTACTTTTTGCTAGTGACTGTTTCAGTCGCTATTTTCGGTTCAACTGATTTTACTACTTTTTACTAGTGACTGTTTCAGTCGCTATTATCGGTCCAACTGATTTTATTGCTTTTTATTACTGACTGTTTCAATCGCTATTTTGGGTCCAATTGATTTTACTACTTCTTGCTAGTGACTGTTTCAGTCGCTATTTTCGGTTCAACTGATTTTACTACTTTTAACTAGTGACTGTTCAGTCGCTATTTTCGGTCCAACTGATTTTATTACTTTTTACTACTGACTGTTTCAGTCGCTATTTTCGGTCCAACTGATTTTACTACTTTTTACTAGTGACTGTTTCAGTCGCTGTTTTGGGTCCAACTGATTTTACTAATTTTTACTAGTGACTGTTTCAATCGCTCTTTTCGGTCCAACGGATTTTACTACTTTTTATTAGTGACCGTCTCAGTCGCTGTTTTCGGTCCAACGGATTTTACTACTTTTTATTAGTGACTGTTTCAGTCGGTATTTTCGGTCCAACTGATTTTACTACTTTTTACTTCTGACTGTTTCAGTCGCTGTTTTGGGTCCAACTGATTTTACTAATTTTTACTAGTGACTGTTTCAATCGCTCTTTTCGGTCCAACGGATTTTACTACTTTTTATTAGTGACCGTCTCAGTTGCTGTTTTCGGTCCAACGGATTTTACTACTTTTTATTAGTGACTGTTTCAGTCGGTATTTTCGGTCCAACTGATTTTACTACTTTTTGCTAGTGACTGTTTCAGTCGCGATTTTCGGTCCAACTGATTTTACTACTTTTTGCTAGTGACTGTTTCAGTCGCTATTTTCGGTCCAACTGATTTTACTACTTTTTACTAGTGACTGTTTCAGTCGCTATTTTCGGTCCAACTGACTTTATTACTTTTTACTACTGATTGTTTCAGTCGCTATTTTCGGTCCAACTGATTTTAATACTTTTTTCTAGTGACTGTTTCAGTCGCTGTTTTGGGTCCAACGGATTTTACTACTTTTTACTAGTGACTGTTTCAGTCTCTATTTTCGGTCCAACTGATTTTACTACGTTTTACTGGTGACTGTTTCAGTCGCTGTTTTGGGTCCAACGGATTTTACTACTTTTTACTAGTGACTGTTTCAGTCGCTGTTTTCGGTCCAACGGATTTTACTACTTTTTACTAGTGACTGTTTCAATCGCTCTTTTCGGTCCAACGGATTTTACTACTTTTTATTAGTAACCGTCTCAGTCGCTGTTTTCGGTCCAACGGATTTTACTACTTTTTATTAGTGACTGTTTCAGTCGGTATTTTCGGTTCAACTGATTTTACTACTTTTTACGAGTGACTGTTTCAGTCGCTGTTTTGGGTCCAACTGATTTTATTACTTTTTACTAGTGACTGTTTCAGTCGCTATTTTCGGTCCAACTGATTTTACTACTTTTTATTAGTGACTGTTTCAGTCGGTATTTTCGGTCCAACTGATTTTACTACTTTTTGCTAGTGACAGTTTCAGTCGCTATTTTCGGTTCAACTGATTTTACTACATTTTACTAGTGACTGTTTCAGTCGCTGTTTTGGGTCCAACGGATTTTACTACGTTTTACTAGCGACGGTTTCAGCCGCTATTTTCGGTCCAACTGATTTTACTACTTTTTACTTGTGACTGTTTCAGTCGCTGTTTTGGGTCCAACTGATTTTACTACTTTTTACTAGTGACTGTTTCAATCGCCTTTTTCGGTCCAACGGATTTTACTACTTTTTATTAGTGACCGTCTCAGTCGCTGTTTTCGGTCCAACGGATTTTAATACTTTTTATTAGTGACTGTTTTAGTCGGTATTGTCGGTCCAACTGATTTTACTACTTTTTACTAGTGACTCTTTCAGTCGCTGTTTTGGGTCCAACGGATTTTACTACTTTTTGCTAGTGACTGTTTCAGTCGCTATTTTCGGTTCAACTGATTTTACTACTTTTTACTAGTGACTGTTTCAGTCGCTGGTTTTGGTTCAACTGATTTTATTACTTTTTACTAGTGACTGTTTTAGTCGCTATTTTCGGTCCAACTGATTTTACTACTTTTTATTAGTGACTGTTTCAGTCGCTGTTTTGGGTCCAACTGATTTTACTACTTTTTACTAGTGACTGTTTCAGTCGCTATTTTCGGTCCAACTGATTTTACTACTTTTTACTAGTGACTGTTTCAGTCGCTATTTTCGGTCCAATTTATTTTACTACTTTTTACTACTTATTGTTTCAGTCGCTGTTTTCGTTTAAACTGATTTTACTACTTTTTGCTAGTGAATGTTTCAGTCGCTATTTTCGGTCCAACTGATTTTATTACTTTTTACTACTGACTGTTTCAGTCGCTATTTTCGGTCCAACTGATTTTACTACTCTTTTCTAGTGACTGTTTCAGTCGCTGTTTTGGGTCCAACTGATTTTACTACTTTTTACTAGTGACTGTTTCAGTCGCTGTTTTGGGTCCAACGGATTTTACTACTTTTTGCTAGTGACTGTTTCAGTCGCTATTTTCGGTTCAACTGATTTTACTACTTTTTACTAGTGACTGTTTCAGTCGCTATTTTCGGTCCAACTGATTTTATTGCTTTTCATTACTGACTGTTTCAGTCGCTATTTTGGGTCCAATTGATTTTACTACTTTTTGCTAGTGACTGTTTCAGTCGCTATTTTCGGTTCAACTGATTTTACTACTTTTAACTAGTGACTGTTTCAGTCGCTATTTTCGGTCCAACTGATTTTATTACTTTTTACTACTGACTGTTTCAGTCGCTATTTTCGGTCCAACTGATTTTACTACTCTTTTCTAGTGACTGTTTCAGTCGCTGTTTTGGGTCTAACGGATTTTACTACTTTTTAGTAGTGACTGTTTCAGTCGCTATTTTCGGTCCAACTGGTTTTATTACTTTTTACTACTGACTGTTTCAGTCGCTATTTTCGGTCCAACTGATTTTACTACTCTTTTCTAGTGACTGTTTCAGTCGCTGTTTTGGGTCCAACGGATTTTACTACTTTTTAGTAGTGACTGTTTCAGTCGCTATTTTCGGTCCAACTGGTTTTACTACTTTTTACTTGTGACTGTTTCAGTCGCTGTTTTGGGTCCAACGGATTTTACTACTTTTTACTAGTGACTGTTTCAGTCGCTGGTTTCGGTTCCACTGATTTTATTACTTTTTACTAGTGACTGTTTCAGTCGCTGGTTTCGGTTCAACTGATTTTATTACTTTTTACTAGTGACTGTTTCAGTCGCTATTTTCGGTCCAACTGATTTTACTACTTTTTATTAGTGACCGTTTCAGTCGCTGTTTTCGGTCCAACGGATTTTAATACTTTTTATTAGTGACTGTTTCAGTCGGTATTTTCGGTCCAACTGATTTTACTACTTTTTGCTAGTGACAGTTTCAGTCGCTATTTTCGGTTAAACTGATTTTACTACATTTTACTAGTGACTGTTTCAGTCGCTGTTTTGGGTCCAACGGATTTTACTACGTTTTACTAGCGACGGTTTCAGTCGCTATTTTCGGTCCAACTGATTTTACTACTTTTTACTTGTGACTGTTTCAGTCGCTGTTTTGGGTCCAACTGATTTTACTACTTTTTACTAGTGACTGTTTCAATCGCCATTTTCGGTCCAACGGATTTTACTACTTTTTATTAGTGACCGTCTCAGTCGCTGTTTTCGGTCCAACGGATTTTAATACTTTTTATTAGTGACTGTTTTAGTCGGTATTATCGGTCCAACTGATTTTACTACTTTTTACTAGTGACTCTTTCAGTCGCTGTTTTGGGTCCAACGGATTTTACTACTTTTTGCTAGTGACTGTTTCAGTCGCTATTTTCGGTTCAACTGATTTTACTACTTTTTACTAGTGACTGTTTCAGTCGCTATTTTCGGTCCAACTGATTTTATTACTTTTTACTACTGACTGTTTCAGTCGCTATTTTCGGTCCAACTGATTTTACTACTCTTTTCTAGTGACTGTTTCAGTCGCTGTTTTCGGCCCAACTGATTTTACTACGTTTTACTGGTGACTGTTTCAGTCGCTATTTTCGATTCAACTGATTTTACTACTTTTTACTAGTGACTGTTTCAGTCGCTATTTTCGGTCCAACTGATTTTATTACTTTTTACTACTGACTGTTTCAGTCGCTATTTTCGGTCCAACTGATTTTACTACTCTTTTCTAGTGAGTGTTTCAGTCGCTGTTTTCGGTCCAACTGATTTTACTACGTTTTACTGGTGACTGTTTCAGTCGCTATTTTCGATTCAACTGATTTTACTACTTTTTACTAGTGACTGTTTCAGTCGCTATTTTCGGTCCAACTGATTTTATTACTTTTTACTACTGACTGTTTCAGTCGCTGTTTTCGGTCCAACGGATTTTAATACTTTTTATTAGTGACTGTTTCAGTCGGTATTTTCGGTCCAACTGATTTTACTACTTTTTGCTAGTGACTGTTTCAGTCGCTATTTTCGGTTAAACTGATTTTACTACTTTTTACTAGTGACTGTTTCAGTCGCTATTTTCGGTTCAACTGATTTTACTACTTTTTACTAGTGACTGTTTCAGTCGCTGTTTTGGGTCCAACGGATTTTACTACTTTTTACTAGTGACTGTTTCAGTCGCTGGTTTTGGTTCAACTGATTTTATTACTTTTTACTAGTGACTGTTTCAGTCGCTATTTTCGGTCCAACTGATTTTACTACTTTTTATTAGTGACTGTTTCAGTCGGTATTTTCGGTCCAACTGATTTTACTACTTTTTACTAGTGACTGTTTCAGTCGCTGTTTTGGGTCCAACGGATTTTACTACTTTTTAATAGTGACTGTTTCAGTCGCTATTTTCGGTTCAACTGATTTTACTACTTTTTACTAGTGACTGTTTCAGTCGCTATTTTCGGTCCAACTGATTTTATTACTTTTTACTACTGATTGTTTCAGTCGCTATTTTCGGTCCAACTGATTTTACTACTTTTTTCTAGTGACTGTTTCAGTCGCTGTTTTGGGTCCAACGGATTTTACTACTTTTTACTAGTGACTGTTTCAGTCGCTGGTTTTGGTTCAACTGATTTTATTACTTTTTACTAGTGACTGTTTCAGTCGCTATTTTCGGTCCAACTGATTTTACTACTTTTTATTAGTGACTGTTTCAGTCGGTATTTTCGGTCCAACTGATTTTACTACTTTTTACTAGTGACTGTTTCAGTCGCTGTTTTGGGTCCAACGGATTTTACTACTTTTTGCTAGTGACTGTTTCAGTCGCTATTTTCGGTTCAACTGATTTTACTACTTTTTACTAGTGACTGTTTCAGTCGCTATTTTCGGTCCAACTGATTTTATTGCTTTTTACTACTGACTGTTTCAGTCGCTATTTTCGGTCCAGTTTATTTTACTACTTTTTACTACTTATTGTTTCAGTCGCTGTTTTAGGTTAAACTGATTTTACTACTTTTTGCTAGTGACTGTTTCAGTCGCTATTTTCGGTCCAACTGATTTTATTACTTTTTACTACTGACTGTTTCAGTCGCTATTTTCGGTCCAACTGATTTTACTACTCTTTTCTAATGACTGTTTCAGTCGCTGTTTTGGGTCCAACTGATTTTACTACTTTTTACTAGTGACTGTTTCAGTCGCTGTTTTGGGTCCAACGGATTTTACTACTTTTTGCTAGTGACTGTTTCAGTCGCTATTTTCGGTTCAACTGATTTTACTACTTTTTACTAGTGACTGTTTCAGTCGCTATTTTCGGTCCAACTGATTTTACTACTTTTTACTACTGACTGTTTCAGTCGCTATTTTCGGTTCAACTGATTTTACTACTTTTAACTAGTGACTGTTCAGTCGCTATTTTCGGTCCAACTGATTTTATTACTTTTTACTACTGACTGTTTCAGTCGCTATTTTCGGTCCAACTGATTTTACTACTCTTTTCTAGTGACTGTTTCAGTCGGTATTTTCGGTCCAACTGATTTTACTACGTTTTACTAGCGACTGTTTCAGCCGCTATTTTCGGTCCAACTGATTTTACTACTTTTTACTTGTGACTGTTTCAGTCGCTGTTTTGGGTCCAACTGATTTTACTACTTTTTACTAGTGACTGTTTCAATCGCTCTTTTCGGTCCAACGGATTTTACTACTTTTTATTAGTGACTGTTTCAGTCGGTATTTTCGGTCCAACTGATTTTACTACTTTTTACTAGTGACTGTTTCAGTCGCTGTTTTGGGTCCAACGGATTTTACTACTTTTTGCTAGTGACTGTTTCAGTCGCTATTTTCGGTTCAACTGATTTTACTACTTTTTACTAGTGACTGTTTCAATCGCTATTTTCGGTCCAACGGATTTTACTACTTTTTATTAGTAACCGTTTCAGTCGCTGATTTCGGTCCAACGGATTTTACTACTTTTTATTAGTGACTGTTTCAGTCGGTATTTTCGGTCCAACTGATTTTACTACTTTTTACTAGTGACTGTTTCAGTCGCTGTTTTGGGTCCAACGGATTTTACTACTTTTTACTAGTTACTGTTTCAGTCGCTATTTTCGGTCCAACTGATTTTACTACTTTTTACTACTGACTGTTTCAGTCGCTATTTTCGGTCCAACGGATTTTACTACTTTTTATTAGTAACCGTCTCAGTCGCTGTTTTCGGTCCAACGGATTTTACTACTTTTTATTAGTGACTGTTTCAGTCGGTATTTTCGGTCCAACTGATTTTACTACTTTTTACTAGTGACTGTTTCAGTCGCTGTTTTGGGTCCAACTGATTTTACTACTTTTTACTTGTGACTGTTTCAGTCGCTGTTTTCGGTCCAACTGATTTTATTACTTTTTACTTCTGATTGTTTCAGTCGCTATTTTCGGTCCAACTGATTTTACTACTTTTTTCTAGTGACTGTTTCAGTCGCTGTTTTGGGTCCAACTGATTTTACTACTTTTTACTAGTGACTGTTTCAGTCGCTATTTTCGGTCCAACTGATTTTACTACGTTTTACTGGTGACTGTTTCAGTCGCTATTTTCGGTTCAACTGATTTTACTACTTTTTTCTAGTGACTGTTTCAGTCGCTGTTTTGGGTCCAACGGATTTTACTACTTTTTACTAGTGACTGTTTCAGTCGCTGGTTTTGGTTCAACTGATTTTATTACTTTTTACTAGTGACTGTTTCAGTCGCTATTTTCGGTCCAACTAATTTTACTACTTTTTATTAGTGACCGTCTCAGTCGCTGTTTTCGGTCCAAGGGATTTTACTACTTTTTATTAGTGACTGTTTCAGTCGGTATTTTCGGTCCAACTGATTTTACTACTTTTTACTAGTGACCGTTTCAGTTGCTGTTTTGGGTCCAACGGATTTTACTACTTTTTGCTAGTGACTGTTTCAGTCGCTATTTTCGGTTCAACTAATTTTACTACTTTTTACTAGTGACTGTTTCAGTCGCTATTTTCGGTCCAACTGATTTTATTGCTTTTTACTACTGACTGTTTCAGTCGCTATTTTCGGTCCAATTGATTTTACTACTTTTTACTACTGATTGTTTCAGTCGCTGTTTTCGGTTAAACTGATTTTACTACTTTTTACTAGTGACTGTTTCAGTCGCTATTTTCGGTCCAACTGATTTTATTACTTTTTACTACTGACTGTTTCAGTCGCTATTTTCGGTCCAACTGATTTTACTACTCTTTTCTAGTGACTGTTTCAGTCGCTGTTTTGGGTCCAACGGATTTTACTACTTTTTACTAGTGACTGTTTCAGTCGGTATTTTCGGTCCAACTGATTTTACTATTTTTTATTAGTGACCGTCTCAGTCGCTGTTTTCGGTCCAACGGATTTTACTACTTTTTATTAGTGACTGTTTCAGTCGGTATTTTCGGTCCAACTGATTTTACTACTTTTTACTAGTGACTGTTTCAGTCGCTGTTTTGGGTCCAACGGATTTTACTACTTTTTGCTAGTGACTGTTTCAGTCGCTATTTTCGGTTCAACTGATTTTACTACTTTTAACTAGTGACTGTTCAGTCGCTATTTTCGGTCCAACTGATTTCATTACTTTTTACTACTGACTGTTTCAGTCGCTATTTTCGGTCCAACTGATTTTACTACTCTTTTCTAGTGACTGTTTCAGTCGGTATTTTCGGTCCAACTGATTTTACTACTTTTTACTAGTGACTGTTTCAGTCGCTGTTTTGGGTCCAACGGATTTTACTACGTTTTACTAGCGACGGTTTCAGCCGCTATTTTCGGTCCAACTGATTTTACTACTTTTTACTTGTAACTGTTTCAGTCGCTGTTTTGGGTCCAACTGATTTTACTACTTTTTACTAGTGACTGTTTCAATCGCCCTTTTCGGTCCAACGGATTTTACTACTTTTTATTAGTGACTGTTTTAGTCGGTATTGTCGGTCCAACTGATTTTACTACTTTTTACTAGTGACTGTTTCAGTCGCTGTTTTGGGTCCAACGGATTTTACTACTTTTTGCTAGTGACTGTTTCAGTCGCTATTTTCGGTTCAACTGATTTTACTACTTTTTACTAGTGACTGTTCAGTCGCTATTTTCGGTCCAACTGATTTTATTACTTTTTACTACTGACTGTTTCAGTCGCTATTTTCGGTCCAACTGATTTTACTACTCTTTTCTAGTGACTGTTTCAGTCGCTGTTTTCGGCCCAACTGATTTTACTACGTTTTACTGGTGACTGTTTCAGTCGCTATTTTCGATTCAACTGATTTTACTACTTTTTACTAGTGACTGTTTCAGTCGCTATTTTCGGTCCAACTGATTTTATTACTTTTTACTACTGACTGTTTCAGTCGCTATTTTCGGTCCAACTGATTTTACTACTCTTCTCTAATGACTGTTTCAGTCGCTGTTTTCGGTCCAACTGATTTTACTACGTTTTACTAGTGACTGTTTCAGTCGCTATTTTCGATTCAACTGATTTTACTACTTTTTACTAGTGACTGTTTCAGTCGCTATTTTCGGTCCAACTGATTTTACTACTTTTTTCTAGTGACTGTTTCAGTCGCTGTTTTCGGTCCAACTGATTTTACTACGTTTTACTGGTGACTGTTTCAGTCGCTATTTTCGATTCAACTGATTTTACTACTTTTTACTAGTGACTGTTTCAGTCGCTATTTTCGGTCCAACTGATTTTATTACTTTTTACTACTGACTGTTTCAGTCGCTATTTTCGGTCCAACTGATTTTACTACTCTTTTCTAGTGACTGTTTCAGTCGCTGTTTTCGGCCCAACTGATTTTACTACGTTTTACTGGTGACTGTTTCAGTCGCTATTTTCGATTCAACTGATTTTACTACTTTTTACTAGTGACTGTTTCAGTCGCTATTTTCGGTCCAACTGATTTTATTACTTTTTACTACTGACTGTTTCAGTCGCTATTTTCGGTCCAACTGATTTTACTACTCTTTTCTAGTGAGTGTTTCAGTCGCTGTTTTCGGTCCAACTGATTTTACTACGTTTT
The DNA here is from genome assembly GCF_030347505.1 of Rhynchophorus ferrugineus. NCBI lineage: Eukaryota > Metazoa > Arthropoda > Insecta > Coleoptera > Curculionidae > Rhynchophorus > Rhynchophorus ferrugineus. The sequence goes on from NW_027472589.1 coordinate 19,256,398, forward strand.
ACTAGTGACTGTTTCAGTCGCTATTTTCGATTCAACTGATTTTACTACTTTTTACTAGTGACTGTTTCAGTCGCTATTTTCGGTCCAACTGATTTTATTACTTTTTACTACTGACTGTTTCAGTCGCTGTTTTCGGTCCAACGGATTTTAATACTTTTTATTAGTGACTGTTTCAGTCGGTATTTTCGGTCCAACTGATTTTACTACTTTTTGCTAGTGACTGTTTCAGTCGCTATTTTCGGTTCAACTGATTTTACTACTTTTTACTAGTGACTGTTTCAGTCGCTATTTTCGGTTCAACTGATTTTACTACTTTTTACTAGTGACTGTTTCAGTCGCTGTTTTGGGTCCAACGGATTTTACTACTTTTTACTAGTGACTGTTTCAGTCGCTGGTTTTGGTTCAACTGATTTTATTACTTTTTACTAGTGACTGTTTCAGTCGCTATTTTCGGTCCAACTGATTTTACTACTTTTTATTAGTGACTGTTTCAGTCGGTATTTTCGGTCCAACTGATTTTACTACTTTTTACTAGTGACTGTTTCAGTCGCTGTTTTGGGTCCAACGGATTTTACTACTTTTTGATAGTGACTGTTTCAGTCGCTATTTTCGGTTCAACTGATTTTACTACTTTTTACTAGTGACTGTTTCAGTCGCTATTTTCGGTCCAACTGATTTTATTACTTTTTACTACTGATTGTTTCAGTCGCTATTTTCGGTCCAACTGATTTTACTACTTTTTTCTAGTGACTGTTTCAGTCGCTGTTTTGGGTCCAACGGATTTTACTACTTTTTACTAGTGACTCTTTCAGTCGCTGGTTTTGGTTCAACTGATTTTATTACTTTTTACTAGTGACTGTTTCAGTCGCTATTTTCGGTCCAACTGATTTTACTACTTTTTATTAGTGACTGTTTCAGTCGGTATTTTCGGTCCAACTGATTTTACTACTTTTTACTAGTGACTGTTTCAGTCGCTGTTTTGGGTCCAACGGATTTTACTACTTTTTGCTAGTGACTGTTTCAGTCGCTATTTTCGGTTCAACTGATTTTACTACTTTTTACTAGTGACTGTTTCAGTCGCTATTTTCGGTCCAACTGATTTTATTACTTTTTACTACTGACTGTTTCAGTCGCTATTTTCGGTCCAACTTATTTTACTACTTTTTACTACTTACTGTTTCAGTCGCTGTTTTAGGTTCAACTGATTTTACTACTTTTTGCTAGTGACTGTTTCAGTCGCTATTTTCGGTCCAAGTGATTTTATTACTTTTTACTACTGACTGTTTCAGTCGCTATTTTCGGTCCAACTGATTTTACTACTTTTCTCTAATGACTGTTTCAGTCGCTGTTTTGGGTCCAACTGATTTTACTACTTTTTACTAGTGACTGTTTCAGTCGCTGTTTTGGGTCCAACGGATTTTACTACTTTTTGCTAGTGACTGTTTCAGTCGCTATTTTCGGTTCAACTGATTTTACTACTTTTTACTAGTGACTGTTTCAGTCGCTATTTTCGGTCCAACTGATTTTATTACTTTTTATTACTGACTGTTTCAGTCGCTATTTTCGGTTCAACTGATTTTACTACTTTTAACTAGTGACTGTTTCAGTCGCTATTTTCGGTCCAACTGATTTTATTACTTTTTACTACTGACTGTTTCAGTCGCTATTTTCGGTCCAACTGATTTTACTACTCTTTTCTAGTGACTGTTTCAGTCGGTATTTTCGGTCCAACTGATTTTACTACGTTTTACTAGCGACTGTTTCAGTCGCTATTTTCGGTCCAACTGATTTTACTACTTTTTACTTGTGACTGTTTCAGTCGCTGTTTTGGGTCCAACTGATTTTACTACTTTTTACTAGTGACTGTTTCAATCGCTCTTTTCGGTCCAACGGATTTTACTACTTTTTATTAGTGACTGTTTCAGTCGGTATTTTCGGTCCAACTGATTTTACTACTTTTTACTAGTGACTGTTTCAGTCGCTGTTTTGGGTCCAACGGATTTTACTACTTTTTGCTAGTGACTGTTTCAGTCGCTATTTTCGGTTCAACTGATTTTACTACTTTTTACTAGTGACTGTTTCAATCGCTCTTTTCGGTCCAACGGATTTTACTACTTTTTATTAGTAACCGTCTCAGTCGCTGATTTCGGTCCAACGGATTTTACTACTTTTTATTAGTGACTGTTTCAGTCGGTATTTTCGGTCCAACTGATTTTACTACTTTTTACTAGTGACTGTTTCAGTCGCTGTTTTGGGTCCAACGGATTTTACTACTTTTTACTAGTTACTGTTTCAGTCGCTATTTTCGGTCCAACTGATTTTACTACTTTTTACTAGTGACTGTTTCAATCGCTCTTTTCGGTCCAACGGATTTTACTACTTTTTATTAGTAACCGTCTCAGTCGCTGTTTTCGGTCCAACGGATTTTACTACTTTTTATTAGTGACTGTTTCAGTCGGTATTTTCGGTCCAACTGATTTTACTACTTTTTACTAGTGACTATTTCAGTCGCTGTTTTGGGTCCAACTGATTTTACTACTTTTTACTTGTGACTGTTTCAGTCGCTGTTTTCGGTCCAACTGATTTTATTACTTTTTACTTCTGATTGTTTCAGTCGCTATTTTCGGTCCAACTGATTTTACTACTTTTTTCTAGTGACTGTTTCAGTCGCTGTTTTGGGTCCAACTGATTTTACTACTTTTTACTAGTGACTGTTTCAGTCGCTATTTTCGGCCCAACTGATTTTACTACGTTTTACTGGTGACTGTTTCAGTCGCTATTTTCGGTTCAACTGATTTTACTACTTTTTTCTAGTGACTGTTTCAGTCGCTGTTTTGGGTCCAACGGATTTTACTACTTTTTACTAGTGACTGTTTCAGTCGCTGGTTTTGGTTCAACTGATTTTATTACTTTTTACTAGTGACTGTTTCAGTCGCTATTTTCGGTCCAACTAATTTTACTACTTTTTATTAGTGACCGTCTCAGTCGCTGTTTTCGGTACAAGGGATTTTACTACTTTTTATTAGTGACTGTTTCAGTCGGTATTTTCGGTCCAACTGATTTTACTACTTTTTACTAGTGACCGTTTCAGTTGCTGTTTTGGGTCCAACGGATTTTACTACTTTTTGCTAGTGACTGTTTCAGTCGCTATTTTCGGTTCAACTGATTTTACTACTTTTTACTAGTGACTGTTTCAGTCGCTATTTTCGGTCCAACTGATTTTATTGCTTTTTACTACTGACTGTTTCAGTCGCTATTTTCGGTCCAATTGATTTTACTACTTTTTACTACTGATTGTTTCAGTCGCTGTTTTCGGTTAAACTGATTTTACTACTTTTTACTAGTGACTGTTTCAGTCGCTATTTTCGGTCCAACTGATTTTATTACTTTTTACTACTGACTGTTTCAGTCGCTATTTTCGGTCCAACTGATTTTACTACTCTTTTCTAGTGACTGTTTCAGTCGCTGTTTTGGGTCCAACGGATTTTACTACTTTTTACTAGTGACTGTTTCAGTCGGTATTTTCGGTCCAACTGATTTTACTATTTTTTATTAGTGACCGTCTCAGTCGCTGTTTTCGGTCCAACGGATTTTACTACTTTTTATTAGTGACTGTTTCAGTCGGTATTTTCGGTCCAACTGATTTTACTACTTTTTACTAGTGACTGTTTCAGTCGCTGTTTTGGGTCCAACGGATTTTACTACTTTTTGCTAGTGACTGTTTCAGTCGCTATTTTCGGTTCAACTGATTTTACTACTTTTAACTAGTGACTGTTCAGTCGCTATTTTCGGTCCAACTGATTTCATTACTTTTTACTACTGACTGTTTCAGTCGCTATTTTCGGTCCAACTGATTTTACTACTCTTTTCTAGTGACTGTTTCAGTCGGTATTTTCGGTCCAACTGATTTTACTACTTTTTACTAGTGACTGTTTCAGTCGCTGTTTTGGGTCCAACGGATTTTACTACGTTTTACTAGCGACGGTTTCAGCCGCTATTTTCGGTCCAACTGATTTTACTACTTTTTACTTGTGACTGTTTCAGTCGCTGTTTTGGGTCCAACTGATTTTACTACTTTTTACTAGTGACTGTTTCAATCGCCTTTTTCGGTCCAACGGATTTTACTACTTTTTATTAGTGACCGTCTCAGTCGCTGTTTTCGGTCCAACGGATTTTAATACTTTTTACTAGTGACTGTTTCAGTCGGTATTTTCGGTCCAACTGATTTTACTACTTTTTACTAGTGACTGTTTCAGTCGCTGTTTTGGGTCCAACGGATTTTACTACTTTTTGCTAGTGACTGTTTCAGTCGCTATTTTCGGTTCAACTGATTTTACTACTTTTTACTAGTGACTGTTCAGTCGCTATTTTCGGTCCAACTGATTTTATTACTTTTTACTACTGACTGTTTCAGTCGCTATTTTCGGTCCAACTGATTTTACTACTCTTTTCTAGTGACTGTTTCAGTCGCTGTTTTCGGCCCAACTGATTTTACTACGTTTTACTGGTGACTGTTTCAGTCGCTATTTTCGATTCAACTGATTTTACTACTTTTTACTAGTGACTGTTTCAGTCGCTATTTTCGGTCCAACTGATTTTATTACTTTTTACTACTGACTGTTTCAGTCGCTATTTTCGGTCCAACTGATTTTACTACTGACTGTTTCAGTCGCTATTTTCGGTCCAAGTGATTTTACTACTTTTTTCTAGTGACTGTTTCAGTCGCTGTTTTGGGTCCAACTGATTTTACTACTTTTCATTAGTGACTGTTTTAGTCGCTGTTTTCGGTCCAACTGATTTTACTACTTTTTACTAGTGACTGTTTCAGTCGCTGTTTTGGGTCCAACGGATTTTACTACTTTTTACTAGTGACTGTTTCAGTCGCTATTTTCGGTTCAACTGATTTTACTACTTTTTACTAGTGACTGTTTCAGTCGCTATTTTCGGTCCAACTGATTTTATTACTTTTTACTACTGACTGTTTCAGTCGCTATTTTCGGTCCAACTGATTTTACTACTCTTTACTAGTGACTGTTTCAGTCGCTGTTTTCGGTCCAACTGATTTTAATACTTTTTACTACTGACTGTTTCAGTCGCTATTTTCGGTCCAACTGATTTTACTACTTTTTTCTAGTGACTGTTTCAGTCGGTATTTTCGGTCCAACTGATTTTACTACTTTTTATTAGTGACTGTTTCAGTCGGTATTTTCGGTCCAACTGATTTTACTACTTTTTACTAGTGACTGTTTCAGTCGCTGTTTTCGGTCCAACGGATTTTACTACTTTTTACTAGTGACTGTTTCAGTCGCTATTTTCGGTTCAACTGATTTTACTACTTTTTACTAGTGACTGTTTCAGTCGCTATTTTCGGTCCAACTGATTTTATTACTTTTTACTACTGACTGTTTCAGTCGCTATTTTCGGTCCAACTGATTTTACTACTTTTTATTAGTGACTGTTTCAGTCGGTATTTTCGGTCCAACTGATTTTACTACTTTTTACTAGTGACTGTTTCAGTCGCTGTTTTGGGTCCAACGGATTTTACTACTTTTTACTAGTGACTGTTTCAGTCGCTATTTTCGGTCCAACTGATTTTACTACTCTTTTCTAGTGACTGTTTCAGTCGCTGTTTTCGGTCCAACTGATTTTACTACGTTTTACTAGTGACTGTTTCAGTCGCTATTTTCGGTTCAACTGATTTTACTACTTTTTACTAGTGACTGTTTCAGTCGCTATTTTCGGTCCAACTGATTTTATTACTTTTTACTACTGACTGTTTCAGTCGCTATTTTCGGTCCAACTGATTTTACTACTCTTTTCTAGTGACTGTTTCAGTCGGTATTTTCGGTCCAACTGATTTTACTACTTTTTACTAGTGACTGTTTCAGTCGCTGTTTTGGGTCCAACTGATTTTACTACTTTTTACTAGTGACTGTTTCAGTCGCTGTTTTCGGTCCAACTGATTTTACTACTTTTTACTAGTGACTGTTTCAGTCGCTATTTTGGGTCCAACGGATTTTACTACTTTTTGCTAGTGACTGTTTCAGTCGCTATTTTCGGTTCAACTGATTTTACTACTTTTTACTAGTGACTGTTTCAGTCG